>NC_140603.1:9080229-10457729 GCF_057381915.1 Diplotaxodon limnothrissa | reverse complement strand
AAACTGTTCCTTTCATACCTGACTTTTAGGACTTCCAGGCCTGTAGTTATGTTCATTATCAGTTAGAGCACCTCCTCATTCTTCTTCTTCTTCTTTGGTGCAAGCCTATAAATATTAGGTAACCCTTTGGCCTCTCCCCTTTTCTACAATTCTCCTGTGGGGGAAGTTGGTGTCATTTCTTTTCCAACACTGTAAAACACACACATACTGTATATTTAGCCACCCTGATATTTCTGATTGTGTGTTTTTTACTTCAATTATTGTCATCATTGTGCCTGTCTTTGCTAGATGCTGTAAATGTGTAGTATGTGTGTGCCGCATATGTGTTCTAGGCACCGTTACAGTTTTTGCCCGTTGCTTGAACACCATGAACCCATGCCTAGACTAAAGTAACACAACTTGAAGCTTTTGTTACCATACCTCAAACACATGTACCCCTACCTTAAACAAAAGCGCTGCTTTGCACCCCAGTTCCAATTATGCAACACACCTACTCCTTTATGCAACACACATGGTCCTGCATGCTACACTCTATTTCATACATAAGACACTTCGCTCACAAAATGAAATTTCAGGGTGCCATTCGGAAAACACATGTATCCAAAATACAAAACACATCGGGTAATTGCAACCACTCAAATACACACCTGAAGGCACTTACTTGCAAAACCGAACACCAATTAGCCAACTACAAAAAGCCCTCAGCGTAGCCATTTCAAGAACTTTGCAAGCATGGATGGAGGGAGAGCAAGAGGAAGAGGAAGAGGTAGAGGAGGAGGAGGAGGAGGAAGAGGAGGAGGAGGCCGAAGAGGCCATGCACGGACCCATATTTCTGATGAAATAAGAGCAACTTTGGTGGACCATGTCATTAACCATGGCCTGACTATGAGGGAAGCTGGGCAGAGAGTCCACCCACATCTAAGCCGCTTCACAGTGGCATCTGTAATACGAACATTCCGACTAGAAAACAGGTATGTCTGCACCTCCATACCTTCTGCTCTACTCAGATGGTTTCATAGCACTGTTCTACAGTATATCACATTACCATATCAAGTGTACGGGGTGCTAATGCTCCTTTTGCAGCCAAAGTGGCTGATTCCTTATATTGAAGTACAGTGTTGTACAGTGGATGACACAGTACATACAGTAAAGTACTGTAAGAAAAATAAGCAAACCGATGACAATATGTGGTTGTATTCCTCCAGAATGACCCGAAGACCTTCTGGGGGAGGACGGCAACGCCTGTTCACACAACAGCAGGAACTTGCCGTTGTGGACCTAGTGAGGGCAGACAATGCCATCCGTCTCCACCAGCTACGACGGAAAATACTTGCAGACAGGCGAGTGTTCAGCAACATAAACCATGTGAGCATCACCACCATCAGACGCATCTTGGGTAAACACAGCATCACCATGAAGCAGCTCTACAGAGTCCCATTCGAGAGGAACAGTGACACGGTCAAAGGACTTCGAGCTGAATATGTACGGGTACGTGTAACTGTCCCTTACATTTACAATAGAGTATTGGTGAAGTCCAGTAGCAGCTGAATATGTACCATATCAGTACCACATGGATCTATTCTGAGAGCTACACAGGTACCTGTGTGATGGGGTGAGGGTGCTGTATGTGTAGCACTGTAGTACAGTGATATGTTCCCCTTTTTTTCAGAGAATCTCGGCCATGGATGGAGCTGCACAGCCTCATGAATACATTTTCATTGATGAAGCTGGATTCGACCTGAGCAAAACAAGACGACGGGGTCGTAATGTAATTGGCCAAAGGGCAATTGTGCACGTCCCAGGGCAGCACGGGGGAAACATCACATTATGTGCCGCCATATGCCTTCGAGGGCTTCTGCACCATCATGCAATACTAGGTCCATACAATAGCCAACACATACTCACATTTCTAGATGCTCTCCATGATATAGTTGTACAGAACAGACCAGATCAGCCCAGGTTTGTGGTGATATGGGATAATGTCAGTTTCCATCGGGCTGCTCTGGTCCAGGCCTGGTTCTCCAACCACAATCAATTTGAAGTGGTATACTTGCCCCCTTACTCACCATTTTTAAACCCTATAGAGGAATTTTTTTCGGCTTGGAGATGGCGAGTATATGACCGCCAACCACATGCCCGCATGCCTCTTCTGCAGGCAATGGAACAGGCCTGCGGCGACATTCAGGTGACAGCAATCCATGGATGGTTTCGACATGCAAGAGGATATTTTCCCCGGTGCCTAGCGGGAGAGGACATTGCTTGCGATGTTGATGAGGTCCTGTGGCCAGACCCCAACAGACGGCGGGATCCATGAGCCCACTTATGCACAATTGTCATGATTTTTTGTGTTTACAGTATAGTGTTTTTTCTATTGCAGTATTATTGTGTTGTTGTTGTTTTTTTTTTTTTGCTTTATCTGAATTCATGGTACTGCAATGTACAATATTGAGTAGGTCTATTTGCGTTTTTGGTTGTTTGGAAATGTGTCTCCTGTAAATGTGCCTTCTGAATAAACAATGGAAATCAAGGACTGCAGTGTTTTATGTAAAGAAGACTAGTGTGTTCCCCCTGATCTGTAAGTGTTTGCATATGATGCAAGTATGTGTCATTTTGTCAACAGAGTTACATTTTGACAAAGAAATGTTAGGTTTTGACAGCAGAGTTTAGGTTTTGGGAGTGGAGTTTCAATTTGGCACAGATGTGAATGGTATATTTCCCAGTGTTGTGTCATGTGTACTTGTGTGTACAGTTTTGGCACAGAGAGCGGAGTTTTGCAAAATGTGTTCAAGCAGTGGGCAAAAACTGTAATATGCAGTGAATGCACTTTGAAAAGAGTACTACTGCCAGTACTACTGTGAGTTGCCCGCTACCCCAATGTCGCCACAACCCTGATTGTGTCGATCTCGTCTGTCTGCACATATCAAAGCCTCAGAGTGCTTCTGTTGTCTTCTGTTTCAGGCGATAGGTCAGTCCGTGTGTGTGTGTGTGTGTGTGTCTCTGTGACCAGTACTTGTTTCTAGCTTTCCAGCTTTAATTGCATGAGAAATGATTGTGCATCTTGATGTTTGAGTAAAACAACTGAATCTAAATGTGTGTGCATCAACACAGCCTTAAGAGTAAAGGTTATTCAGAGAGTTAGCCAGAATTGTGCCACAATCATTGATTTTTCAAGCCATCAAATTTTATTTCATGCGCTGTTATACATTAAGATTTTGTAAAGGTCTGTGACAAGTTGGCTTTTTCTACAGTGTGGCTCCATAAACAGCACAGCAGTATTCCATACATAATATCTGAGAGTCCATTTTCAAGATGTTTTTAAAGGTTAGGTAACCTTTACAGGGTTTAGCTGTTGTGGAGCTAAAGCAAACATTAGTTTCGCTAATGTTTTATCATAGAAATGTATATACATTACATATATATATAGTTATATAGAGATATAGCATTCCAGCTGCTCAGATATCCTGGCTTTTTGATGTGCCAAATGTTTTCAACAGTGAAAGGTCTGAACTCCAGGCAGGCCACTTGAGCACCCAAACGCTTCCACTATGAGCCATGCTGTTGTAATAGATCTAGTATGCAATTTAGCAATATGTTGCTGAAATATGCAAGGCCTACCTTGAAGAACAATTTCAAATTTCCTTTGTCTGACAAAAGAACAGTTTCTCACTCTGTCTCAGTCCATCTTTCCAAAAAAAAATACAATTGTTTTTGGATCATGGTCACATATCGGTTTTCTTTATTAGCTTTAACCGGCATTGGGTGGCACAGTGAACTGTGTTCAGAGACACGTCCTCTGAAAATGTTCCTGAACCCATGCACAGATTTCCACGGCAGAATCATACCTGTTTATAATGCAGTGCTGCCTAAGGCCTTGAAGATCACAGATATCTAATATTTATTATCAGATATATCCCTTCCACACAGAGATTTCTCACGGTTTTTAAGATTATTTTGATGATATTTATGTACTGTAAATGATGATATATTCAAAGTCTTCTCAACTTCATGTTGAGGGACATTCATTTTGAAATTGTTCCTCAACTTCGAGAGAGTGGTCAAGCTCTGCTCGTCCTTACTTCTGAGAAACTCTGCCTCTCTAAGTTGCAATTAGTTGCAAAATTTTCCTCAAGTTGTTTCTATTTTGCACCACTTTTGTTATACCGGTCCCAACATTTTTGAGATGTGTATTATTAGCAATTAACAGTTTAACAATTTGCTATGTTTTATGTGTTCTATTATGAATAAAATGTAGGTGTGTGCGACTTTCAAATTGCTGGATTTTTAAAACATTTAATTTTACACAAAGTTCAAACTTTTTTGGATTTGGGTTGTAAAAGTCAGATCTAATTCTCAACTTCCAAGGGGTTTGGGTCAGGCAATTATAAGGTCACCTCCTTTAGTGCGAACAGACTGACTAAAAACTTAAAACAGGAAGGTGATTGATCACAAACATAAGCTTATTGATCTTGGCTAATCGAGTGCATGCAACCACACCAGGGCTTGTGTGAAAGTCCTGAATGATACATTGACATATTTTTACAGTACATACACTGAATGATAGTATTGCACATATAAGAATAACATAAACAAAAATGAAATAAATCACAATTAAAATAATATGATTGACCTGAAGCTCTTAAATTATGAAAGTGTAAAAAACTGTTCATTCATGGGATATAAAAAAAATCTGAAAGTATTTATAAAATAATCCAGAACAACTTAGCATCGGAAGGCTCGCATCACTGTTTGGTAAAACAGCACAGCTACAGCTTTACAATTCTAATGAGCTCAGCTAGATAAACTCTCACGCGAGGGCCTTTACATGAATACGAATTACATATGTTAATTCAGGCATTGCTTTATCTACATTCATATGGTCATGAGCACATGCTGGAGCTGAGGATACTGTGTGTGTGTGTGTATGTCATTTGTTCACGTCTCATTTGTCCACATTATATTAGAAAGATTTTAAACTCCAGGGAGCTGAAAAGGGGAATTAAAAATCAACATCACCTTGTGAGGGCAGTAGGTACTGCACTGAGTGTGTGCGCTCCTAAATGCACACATCCTTAGACAAACATACTGAACATACAGAAAATGAAATAATATTACTTCCACTCTGTAGAAGATGCTGCTTCATTGTGATGTTTACTTCTCATGTGCAATTTATTCTCATATCGTCTCTCACTTTTGCACAAATACTCAGGCATCAGCTGTCAGTCTTTCCTGTCTTATCTCCTTAGTCAGTCTGCATTTGCATACATATTTGTGTCTGTGTGTGCGTGAACCTGACAGCCTACACTGTGAGTTCATAGCACAAAGCTAATAAGTGAGTATGATGTTTCTGATGCTGCAGGACTGAACCCGTGTTTCGCCGTAGAACTGCACGACCCAGCAGAGACTCTGTCAGACATTTAGCACTCCGCATGTTTTGACTGGAGTAAACACTGCAGACCTCACAGTCCTCCTCAGGGTGCTGGGCTTTGTTTGCATGGGATGTAATGTGAGGAAGTGTTCTGGCTCTATAGTGTTTGCCTGGAGAATAATTTAAATGTGTCAATCTGTTGCAGTTTGTTTTGATGCATCTGATACATTAACGCAGCAGAGACCATATAAGGTCATTCTTTGTCTGGCACTTTAATAGGAGAACTTAAGATGACACATTGCTGCATGTTTCATTCGTTATGCACCAAATAGGCAAGAGGCGGTGACTGAGAAAGTCCTTTATCCAGGCACATGTGAGAGGGGGAGGACAAGAGTGGCCAGTTTGGTGATGAGGATATCCGGGATGATTATATTGAAAGCTGAGCTGTAATCCACAAAAAGTATTCTGATGTAACTTGGCCACTACTCCAGGAGGCGCAGCACAGAGTGGAGAGCTATGGCGATGGTGTCTTCTGTGTATCTGTTCGCACGATATGCAAACTGGTAGGGGTCGAGGTGTGGGGGATATTCATTCATGCTAGTGATGGGAGACTTCTTCAGCACTGGGATGATTGTAGCTGATTGTAGACCGGATGGGATGGCTGCCTGATGTAGTGAGAGGTTGAAGATTCTGGTGAAGTTGAGGGTGAGCTGGTGTGCACTCACTCTTAGCACCTTGCCAGGTACTCTGTCTGACCAGCAGCCTTATGGGGTTCACTGCCAGGAACTCCCACCTGACATCGTTCACCTCATAGAAACAATGGCATTAAGAACGCCGCAACAAATTTTTGAAGTGATCAACAATAACGGTGGAGCTACTCATTACTGAGTTCATGTTTGCAACTCTCATTTCTTCTTGTTGCATGTTGAAGCAATACTTGGAACCTGGATGAATGCTAACTTTTTTTCCACTCAATAAATGTTAATGGGAGGGCCGGTTAGGGACAAATGCAGTCGCATGGCAGGATGCTGTAAACGGACCAAACGTCAGTCAGGAGAACAACTGAGATAATCCATCCACAATACGAGGTTAGTCATTAATATATGCAACAACATGGGAATAGAGCAGCTGCGAGAGAATTCAACATTAATGGTACGGAAGTGGAGGAAGCAAGAAGAATGAGTTGAGTAAAGTTTGACTTATCATACTGCTCTATAATCCGGTGCACCTTATACGGTAGTAGCCTGAATGGATTCAGATAGGACAAATCGCCTTCTTCTGGTAATGCCGCTGGGGTATTTAAATCTGACTGTGTCAGGTTCATTTTATGAGAGACAAAACAAATATGCTCAAATTGTAAATTTTCAAAATATATCGGAAAATAAATTAGAAATTCAAATTAGTTTTACATGGTGTCATGGACCTGCACCTCTCTGGCTCATAGACAAAGGCTGACAAAGGAGCAGGAAATTCCACAAATGAACCCTGACAAGGCACACCTGTGAAGTGAAAACCATTTCAGGTGACTACATCATGAAGCTCATTAAAAGAAGGCCAAGGGTTTGCAGCGCTGTCAACAAAGCAAAGGGTGGCTTCTTTGATGCTTCTTTTAATACTTTAATGCTCTTTTCATTGTTGTATTTCGCCATCTACCACAGGGGACCTCCACTCAGCCTGGCAGGGCCTCAAAACCATGGCCTCTGTGAATACTGTGGTCACCAAACCCAGAACCATCCAGGTGGAGGGCAGCAACCCCTCCTCCCTCCCCGACGACCTCAACGCTTTCTACACCAGGTTTGAGACGGACAATATCACCCAGCTTGAGGAGTCCAGATCCTCACTCAAACCTGTCAGCTCTGCGCTCACCTTCAGGACTGAGGACGTGGTGAGAGCCCTCAGGAGGGCCAGGGAGAGGATCTCACCCAGCCCTGACAACATCAGCAGTCGAGTTCTGAGGCACTGTGCAGGGCAACTAGGACGTGTGTTCTGGACTCTATTTCAACACTCAATTGACAGTCACACCGTCCCCCCCAGCTGTGGAAACACTCCAGTCATCGCCATCCCCAAAAGAAACAACCCAAAGTCTCTGAATGATCTTCGTCCTGTGGCCCTCACCTCCCTGGTGATGAAGGCCATGGAGAAGATCATAAAACAGCACATCGTAAGAGTAACTGACCCCCTGATGGACCCTCTCCAGTTTGCTTACCGTGCACGCAGAGGTGTTGATGATGCAAAAATCTTAATCTTAGACTCCATCCACAAACATCTGGAGCTCCCTGACTCCTCCACCAGACTTCTGTTTGCTGATTTCTCATCAGCATTCAACACTCTGCAGCCTCATATCCTGGCCACTAAACTTTCCTCCTGATTTCACCTGGATGATCAGCTAATCCTGTGAATATTGGACTTTTTGACCAACAGGACTCAGAAAGTTCAGGTCAACAAGTCTCCGTTCCACCTCCACTGGCTCCTCCCAGGGCTGTGTGCTCTCCCCCCTCCTCTTCATCCTCTACACTGATGACTGCAGATCCACACAGCCCAACTGTCACCTGGTTCAATATGCTGACGACACAGTTCCCCTGTCACTGCTGTCAGACCCCTCACAACACCACGGACCCGCTCTTCAGGAGTTTGTAGAGTGGTGTGACAGCTCCAAACTTGAACTGAACGTGAGCAAAACCAAGGAGATGGTGGTGACCTTCTCCAGTAAGCAGAGAGATCTGGCTGCTTCAGTCACCACCACCATCCACGGGAAGCCAGTGGAGGTAGTTGAGGAGTACAGATACCTGGGAACCATCTTTGACAACCTCCTGAAATTCTCTGTCAACACCGAGGAGATTCTCAGGAGGTGCCACCAACGGCTACACCTCCTTAGGAAACTCTACTCCTTTGGAGTCAGCAAACCCATCATGATGACTTTCTACTATGCCTTCCTGGAAAGCATCATGACCTTCTCCATCACCTGCTGGCTCCACTCCCTCAGCCTTCAGAACAGGAACAGACTGCAGCACACTGCATCAGTGTGCTCTAAAGTCATTGGCCTGCCTGTCAGATCTCTTGCACAGGTTTTGCCTCTTGGGGATAAATAAAGTCTTCTGATTCTGATATTTATCAATTTTTTTCTTTATTACATAATTCCACACATCTTGCTTCATATATTTGATGTCTTCAGTATGTAGACACTACAGTGTAGAAAGTTATGTGTGTACAAACTTTTGACTGGTAGTTTAAATGCAGAGTAAACTCTTTTGAAATTAGACTGAAACACTTCTCAATGGATTTAAAAAGGTCCGAATGTCAAAGTTGTTTTTTTTATGTTCGCTGAGAGTAAAGTTAGAGGTTTGTTAGTCACATGCTAATAAAGTATATTTTTGGCAGGGATTATTCAGAAAACCAAAGTGATCTAAATAAAGACTTGTACTTAATCAGATCTAGCCAGCAGTCCTTAAGGTCATGGACCATTCTCTGATTGTCACAGTATTTCAGAAGGTCTTTTTCAGCCACATCATCTTCAGAAATTTTATGTTCTGATAAGACAGAAGTCTGGTTTTCCAGCATGGAAATAACAGCATCCCAGAAGATACAGAAAAGGGTGTTTATTGAGGGACAGTGAGTGAGAGAGAGAGCAAGAGAGCCAAGTTATTAGAGTCAACTAGGTGAATGATTAGTGACATTTCTCTGAATGTTCAGCTCCACACAGTCAGCCAATTAGAAAAAGCAAAGACAAAGAGGGCAGCAGAGCCCACAGGGCCTGAATCGGCCCGCATGACCACAACATCCCCAATACGCACACAAATGACTTTAGTTATTGTAAACAGACTTTGCGGCCTCCCCTCACTAAGATATATTAACAAAAATTTTAAAACAACTCTAAATTTTAATTTTTTCTGAATTTTATTGCTTATTATTATTATTATTATTATTAGATTTGTCTATTTATTGACTTTAAAATAATAAAAAATGATGGTTATGGAGATTTTTGTGTTTTGGGATGCAGAAAGGATGAGATGTAAAAAGCTGTCTGGAATGAACACAATTTCACAAAAGGTAAAAAGGAAGACTTGAGGCTAAATAAGTACTAAATATGTAAAAGATAAGTGCGTGCAGTTTAAAGAGACTGTATGCTAATTGAAAAGGAAAGGCACAAGGTGTCCAAAAGAAAAATAAAACGATGCAGTGGCTCCTTTTGGATGATTTAGACACAAAGCAGGGGCAGCAAAGAGAGTGAGAGTGTTGGGTCCAATCAGGGTACTGTGTACATCTCTCTCCTCAGTACCCCCCTGGACCTCCCTGTCAGCAGTGACCTTTACTAAATCAAAGGAGATGCTAATATCCAGCTTCATTTGGGCCTATTACAACTGCACATACAGAAACGTATAGAAGTGAATGAGCTCTGTGCAGACGCCCTGTGAGAATAGCTGTCAGTCTTCACGGCCTGCTTTGATTAGCAATTTGAAGGGCCTCGGCCCCCAGCCCTCGACTCTCCTCAACAGACACAAATCAGCCCTGACGCTGCCGCGTCCATTACTGGCATCATTTCTGGAGAGAATTGTAATGAATCTCATTTCCCCACAGCATTCACGTCTCTCTCCGCTGCTTCTCTTTCCTCTCATATAGTTTTAACACCAGTGTTGGATTATTTGCTACATTTTTACTTTACACATTCATAAACATCTGTGTTCATTCTGTTTAAGTTTGTATATCCAACAAAGTGCATTTAATTTGTGGGTGGCATGCACCTTTGATGCAGAATATCAGTCATGTCACAGACAAATGGACAAAAGCTGATAAAACTGAATAGATAGGTGGGTGAAAAAATGGATGCAATAGATCAGCAAATGCCCAGGTTCCTGGAAGGAAGGGCATGAAATAAAGTTTAGTAAATTGCTGCCATTCTTCTTAAATAGGGTAAATACTGTAAATGCTCTGCAATGTTACTAACACAATATTTAAGCCATACTTACCAGTCCGTCTACTTCACACAGTACACATAAAGACAGAAATGTTGAGGCATTTTTACAATAAGGGTTCAAATACTGTAGTTACAAAATAAGGTTTGCTTTTCAGATTCTTCTAGTTCTGCAATGCAGAGCTCAAAGACTAATGGGGCTGTCAGAGGCCACCAACAGGCCGCAATAACATGTAAGTGTAGCATAACCTCTAGTCAGGGCAAGCAGGATTCTTGACAATCAAAATAACTACACAAAACACCAAGAACAAGGCTTTCGATATATAGATAGAGAACCTTATAAACTGTATTTTTTCACTGTGAAAAGTGATGCTGGAGTGACATCTTTTATAAGTCATTTTTGGACCCCCAGTTTTGGTTTACTGAAGGGGTTGTTTTGTAACTCAAGTTACCACTGTTGCCTCACAGCAAGAAGATCCCAAGTTCAGTTCCACCACCTGGCCAGGGGCTTTTTATGTGGAATTTGCATGTTCTTGCTGTGTTTGCGTGGGTTCTCTCCGGGTACTCCAGCTTCCTCCCACAGTCCAAAGACATGCCGTTTGTGGGGTTAGGTTAATTGGTCATTCTAAATTGCCTTTAGATGTGAGTTGAGTGCATGTCTGTCTGTCTCTCTGTGTTAGTCCTACTGGCAAGACTGGCAACCTGTCCAGGGTACACCCTGCCTCTCGCTGTATGGTAGCTGGGATAGGCTCCAGTCCCCCTGAGACCCTGACAAGGATAAGAGGAAGATGATGGATGGAAGAAGGTGTTGGTTTGTAATGCCAGGGGATGTCTTTTTTTCAACGTCTGCTAAACGTCTTGGATTGACGTTGGTAGGACCTCCGTGTATGGGCTGTGTATAGTCCAAATAAATAGCTGGCTGTGGCTCAGGAGGGAATGCAGACTACTTGCTATTTGGAAGGTTGGTGGTTTGAGCCCTGGCTATCCCAATCTGCATGCCAAGTATCCTTGGGCAAGATACTAATCCCAAGTATGAATGTGTGTAAATGCTTATGTAGAAAGCACTTAAAGCATAGAAGAAAGTGAGTGTGGCATGTTGTATAGATTGCTCTGGGAGAGTAGAAAAGTGCTAAAGAAGAATCATTCCATTTATCAAATGTGGTTGTTGGGGATGTCTTTCAAAGTCAAAGTTTGACTCATTTTAGATATCGTTTTTATAATGCTTCTACACATGTAGGCTCTGTAATCTCATGTTTTTAGGGAGTGGAGGGTATGTTTCTGCCATCTCCAGGATGGCACGGGCTCTTGATGCTAAAACAAAAGTGAGCAGCTGCACCATGGATTTCAAACAGAAATGCCCCCAGCTTCTCACAGACGGTTTGCAAAATGTGCTAATCGACAAAGACTGTTAAGCAGAGAGTCCAGTTCATACATGCTTCTTGTACTAATACAATACAAACACAAACTTCTTGTATTTTCCATCACAACTTCTCTCAGGGTTCCGATCAAAACACCACTCACTTCCTCTTACAAAACTTTTCACAATAAAACAGGATACTTGTAAAAATGAACCATAGATAATGCAAATGCCCTTTCAAACTTATGAAACACATTTTTTCATAACCCTGAGCTTCTGGCACGAACTGAACACCCAAAGAAGACACCACAGTAAGTTGTCTTATACTGTCAGCACTTAGAAATCTTTGTGACTCCTGTTTCTTTAACATATTTGCCACTTTACAGTGTCATAGGGCTGCCAAGAAGCCTGGCATGACTGTCATTCACCCTCAGCTCCATATGCGCCGGTATTGGCAACATGTGCACTAGAACGTGAACATGCAGAGGAAAGTCATGTTCAATGAGGAGTCCGGATTCTGCCTTACAGCAGATGGATTATAGGTGTCACGGCTGCCGAGGCGAGCCGTGTGGAATAAATGAGGATCCAATCGCAGGCAGTCGTAGAGAAGTGAAGGTGATTTATTGAACACAAAAAGAATGTGGACAAACAGCAAACGGGGCTCGAACTAAACTAAACTGGGAAACAACTAAACTACAGAGCACAAACCTGAATGAAAACGAGCAGAGGAGGATGACGATGAACAGCAGGGAGAAGACATGGTGGATACACAGACTGACACTGAGTAATACAGACGAACCGGCAACAGGCAGGAAAACACACAGGGCTTAAATACACACACCAGTAATCAGGGGATGAGAGACAAGAGGGCAACACAGCTGGGAGGAATCTGGGCTGACGGGACAGGGGAAACGTAAACTGATCACACTCACATACAACACGGACCTTCACAATAAAACAGGAAACTCAGACACATGGAACCAGACAAGACATTGAACTAAACAGACAGATTCACAAACAGATGGGGAGACACCATAGACAGACAGATACAGACGCAGACTCAGAGGCAGACCGAATATAACACAGAACCTAAACAATCATCTAGAAAATGATAACAAACTAAAAGCGCTGGGTCACCGACCCAGGACCATGACAATAGGGTCACGGTGTGGAGAAGATTCAGAGAGGCTGATTGCTGGAATAGCTTTTCGTGGAGGCAATGTGTTGATGTTGCTCACTGGAAAAACAAGGTGACGATGATTCCTTCCAGAGATCACATTTTAAGAAAGTTTGTGTAAATAAAATCACCTTTTTGTTGTTAATTTCTTTGTACTTGTACAATGACAATAAAGGGCTATCCTGTTCTATTCCATCTCAGACTACCTCCAGAATTTGGAAGTGGAGACGATGGACGAGGGATACCATCCCTTAGCAGTGTGTGACGATGCCGGTGAACAGCATGAGGAGGATGTGCCAAGCTATTGTGGCTGTGTATGGCTCTTCTTCCACATGCTACTAAGGACCCTGTTTGGTAAATGAACAAATTGTTAAATATTAGGGGTGCAACGATACACAAAATTCACGGTTCGGTTCGGTTCGATACTTTGGTGTCACGGTTCGATATTTTTTCGATACAAAAAAATGTTCATGCATTTTTAATTTGTCATTTATTAAAATTATAAATATATATTTTAACTCAAAAGTACAGTTTTTAAATTTAACCCTAACCCTTGTGCGTGTTTTTTATTTTGACAGCGAATGCGCACCTGCGGACCACTTATGTGCAGCCCTGGTTATTTAGCTCATCATATTGCAGCCACAGAAATTCTTTTGTCCATGAAACCATAAAGCTGCACTTTCTTTTTGCCTTATAGTCTGATTTGTCATAACTTCTCCGTTTTGTGGTAAGCTTTTATTTGGCTGTCACTTCTTCACCCTGACCTGTCTTATTTGGCTCAGCAGAACTGAAATGCTTTTACACATGCACTCACATAAGCTCAGCGATTCTCTGCGCGACCAACCTCTCACATGTTTAAGCTGCGGGAGATTTCACTTGTCATGTTTGCATAGTAAGCTAACGATTAATAAGACGATGTCAGAGGAATTGGTGCACAAATTATCATCACTCACAGATCAGTGCTGTCGCTCTCTATACACAGTTCGCACGATTGCAAAGTGAAAGCAAAAAAACAAGCGCAAATTCAAACGCGACTTCAATATGTCACATATTGACAGTGGCTCACCGATGCCAATGACATAATTACCCAGCTACATTTCTGAAAGAATGCAAAAGCATTGACATATATTTTTCGTACAATAGCCCGACGGGCAGGGCAGAGATAGATTTTGGTAGCCCGACTGAAAAAATCGCTAGCTCCGGGACGTCGGGCTAGCGATATTGCAAGCCCTGTATCTGATTGAGGAATCACTCATCTTTGGAAAAGAGAGTTTATTACAGAGAAATGGCTCTTTCCAAAATAAAAGCTATACTATCCGCTTCTTCTGGGCTATATTCTCAGCAGCATAAGGAGAATCATGTGCTAACAGCTGTCTAAATGACTCGGCTAAAGTTAGTAGCATGCTTGTTGTTTTTTTTGTCTGCTTCCACTTGTCTTTGCACTAGGATGATGTCGGCGTAAATGTGCAGTCATATTCGTTGTGTTCCCACTAGTGCTTTCAGGTTAATCTCGTTGAAATGACCTTAACGCCACAACACGGCAAATCTCCGTTAACGAGCTACCGCCGATCGCTCCGTGCATGGGGCTAGACGGCCAACACGTTAACGAGCTAACTGCGCTAACACACTAGTTCACACCAATGTAATTGAGCATTGCATGGCACATCCAACATACTGTTTTACTTTAGTCCATGACTCGCTTACCTTCAGGGTCATACGTCACATGAAAACCAAAATAATTCCAAACGCCAGATCTGAATGAGGTTCAATTTGCTTGTTGCAAGCAGAGCTTAACTTCTGTCTCACTAGCTTGCCCTGCGCTCTTCCTTCTGACTATGCTGTCTGTGTTGAGCGCTCAGTGGATCTGCGCTGGACAGTGCGGCCTAGGCGGAGTAGTCGAACACAGATTCACTGAGCGCTCAACACAGACAGCATCGTCAGAAGGAAAATTGATAAAATAAATGGTAAATGGCCTGTATTTGTATAGCGCTTTTCTAGTCCCTAAGGACCCCAAAGCACTTTACACAACCTGTCATCCACCCATTCACACACACATTCACACACTGGTGATGGCAAGCTACAATGTAGCCACAGCCACCCTGGGGCGCACTGACAGAGGCGAGGCTGCCGGACACTGGCACCACCGGGCCCTCTGACCACCACCAGTAGGCAACGGGTGAAGTGTCTTGCCCAAGGACACAACGACCGAGACTGTCCAAGCCGGGGCTCGAACCGGCAACCTTCCGATTACAAGGCGAACTCCCAACTCTTGAGCCAAACAAGGTTTGGAAGGAAGATTTGGAAAGTTTTTCATGGTTGCCACATTCATTTTCCTTACAAATGTAGCACCATTTAAGGGGAAATAAACCAACTTACCAACCGTGTGATATTTATTGCCAAGAAGCATTGTTACAAAGAACAAAGAAATAATCAACCAAATACAAATTTCCTTACTTTTCGTGCAATGTTTATTATCAGGGTCATTTCTATTGTAGGAAACTTTTTTTTTAACTAGCTTGTAGCTGTGTTGTCTTGTAAAGATCATAATATAAAAACAGTATAAAATGTAGGACAACACAATCCCTTGCATTTTACTGTAAAACCCCATTATATAACAGAATGCTGTATTTATAGTTCAGTAACTGTTAACAGCTCAGGAGGCAACTCTCAAACCATGGATGAGTATATGTAGCACCTATTAATGTTCCACTGAATTTTTGCAGTAATATTTGTTACAGTGCAACATTTATTAACTACATTTATCATAGACTGTAATAATTTAAAAATGATCTATATGCTGATTTTCTGTTGTTTTCTAAACTAGACACAATATAACAACATGTGAAAAAAGTGCACATCTTTGAAATCTAAGGTTTTATGTGTCAAATGTAATTTTAAAATAAAATCACCTCGTCATTACCAGATTCTAAAATTATTTATTGTGTTATCTTTTTTCCCCAAACTTAATCCGAAATACAGAGGCAGTGTGAAATACTAAGGACTTTGTAAAACCACCTTTATCACAGCAGAGTATAATGAAGACCTAACCCTTCATAGATTGATGGGCCAAATAATTTTCATCATGTCTAAAATCTTAGAAGTAAAAGAGAGCCCACTCTCTTTCAAACATTTTCTGGAGTTTAATTTTACAATTCAATAAACAACTCAACGCATGAGACATAAAGTCCATTAATTGTGTCAAGTCATTGATTTCTACTCAGCTAAGGACTTTTCTGGGCTGTAGCTGGAAAAGGTCAAGGTGTCAGCACAAGGTGGAAGCTAAGTTGCAGTAGAGAGTTTTAATCTCGAGAGTTTAATAAATACATATTTAAAAAATTGACATGAAACTGCTGCCTAGCGTGTACAAATTCTTTAGTGTGGGGAATATCAGGGGTTAATCTCCATCACTCATCTAAATCACTTAACCCAATGACAATCTTAAACTGACTATCTAATCATGTTCTCACGTAAATGGAACAGAAACGCACGACCGACTGAGACTCGGGGCAGGGATGTGAGAAAATCTGTAATCTGTGTATGAGAGAAAATGCAGCAGAAGAATGAGGGATGGCTTAGTGGATGAGTGCAAAGCCTATATATGTGTGACAGAGTACATTGTGATGAAAAAGAGGCAGGAGCCTTAAAAACGCCACACACTTCAGCAGAGATTTGCTGCCTCTGCCTTAAACTGTTTCATGTGACAGTCGTCAAGTTTATTTTGTCTGAATCTGAGAACACTTAATGTGCCACGAGAGTGATCAGTAGTTTTAAATCATTGCAGATAAACTGTTAAAAACTGTCCACGTAACACCACTCAGCAATAGTTGGTAAACACACATTTTTTTAGTCAAAGACTATACGAGGCCACTTTTTAGCTTAGTGGAAGCATCCAGTCAGATTCATGCATATACACACCACAGTGGTTATTTTGGTGTGCTACCTCCTAAACACAAGAATAACTTAAAAAGCCCTGAAATCCCTTTTTCTTATAGCAAGTATTAATGCATATGTATGCTCCAGGAGAACGTGACATCATTATAACTGAGGTTACTGGCACATTGAAGGCTTTTTGACTTTTAGACTTGGACTTTTAGAGACATACGGTGAAAGAAAATATCAGAATACGTGAAATAACGTGGCTTCCTCTTGCAGAAGGATTACTAATACATTGATAACAACATTATTTTTACACAGTTTTTGAACACAGCAGATCTAAACTAATCCTGCACTCTAATTTGACTTTTCAGAGTAACTGCATCATGAATGAGCATGAAATTAATGCAAGTTAATCAGTTTGCAGCTATGAAGAAATGTAAAGTGGGAAATGGCAGATAAAAAGCTGATCAGAAATAATTATTCAGATGTGTATATTATTAAAATTTGATAAATATGATACACAGACACAGTGATGTCACGCTGTAGTGAGTAAATGCTACTTTATTCCCACTGGCTTGTGATCCTTAAGGTTGAGCTTACTGAAGACGTTTTGTTTGTCAGACAAATGTGATTATCACCAGACTGTGGATGCAATATTGTAGTAAATAAATAATTTACACACTGTGTTTGCAGGATCGATGGAAAAAAAAAAACCATAATATCCTTTTTAAACTTCGCAAATGAATTACTGGTCACAAAATAGTTCATGGTTTGGAACTAATACTATGTATTTTCTCTGCCATTAAGGTATAAGCAATCACCTCTATGTTCTCTTTAATGGGTGTGCCAAACTAAAAACTTTGCAAGACCATCATCACACGTATTAACATTTATATATTTCAAAAGAATCATCATCGCCTGTGAATGTTGTGTTATTCTCTCTGTTTGTTTCATCTTACGTTCCACGTGTGTTGCCCAAATTTAACTTATCGGTCACCAAATTTGTAACACTGATGGAACTGTCCACCACTAAATGCGTGGGGAAAAAAATTAAATGTCTTTTTACTGTATTAGATGGTATAATGTCACAGATGGAACCAGGAAACACTAAACACACAGGGCAAAAGAAAACACAACATTGACAGAAGAATTGACAACAACATGAAAAAGAACAGAGGGAAGCTGAGGACTTAAATAGTGGAGACACATCTGAGGAACACAGCTGAACAAAATCCAACAAATGAACCAAGGGAAGCAAAACTGAACACAACACACGCAAGCTGAGGGACCATCAAAGTAAAACAGGGAACACTTTTTGTATTCACACTTCACACACTACCTGCTGCAATTAGGCTACGTTCACACTGCAGGCGAAAGCGCATCAAATCCCATTTTTTTTGACCCTATGCGACCCATATCCGATCATGGTGTGACAGTGTGAACGGCACAAATCCGATATTTTCAAATCCGATCTGGGTCACTTTCGTATGTGGTACTGAATCCGATACATATCCGATGTTTTTGAAAGCGACTGCTGTTTGACCGCTCCTCTCTAAAACAGCAATAAGGATAATTATTAGGTTATCTACATTATTGTGTAAATAACAAAATAAAGCAAAAATTGGGAAACGTAAAGTCCGAAGTCTTTATATTAAGGGCCATCAGTCAAACAATACTGTTTGCTCTGGGTCTAAACAGAGCGCGTTGTGTGTGACGTCTTCTTTTGCTCATGCGGGCCGCTTTGAGCGTTCACACTAGAGCGCGTTTGCTGTCGCATTTTATCTGTAGTGTGAACGAGCAGACAAAAAAATCGGATTTGATCAAAAAATCGGAATTGAGCATTAAGACCTTCAGTGTGAACGTAGCCGTAGACTCTGCTAAAAAAAAAAAAAGGCCATCTTTCTGCATGTTTGGTGGTTCACCATGTGCAACAACAACAACAACAACAACAACAATCTTTATTTATAGAGCACATTTAAAAGCCTTGGGCATACCAAAGTGCTTTACATAAAACAATAAAAGGTTCAAACATTGATAACGGATAAATAAAAATAAGGAGTTATGTTCATAGATAAAAGCTACCAATAAGAATGACTACAGCACATGGGTAATAGCAAGATAAAAGCTGTACCACCATAATAAAAAACACCAATAGAAAGATAGGAGGGAATTAATACAAGAGGTCAATAGGTCACAGCAACCAAACAAACAAACAAACAAACCAGCAATTAAAAGGTGGAGAAGGCAAGTTTAAAAAGATATGTTTTAAGCTGTGATTTAAAAGAATGAATAGAATCAGATGCCCGGATGCCAATCGGGAGATTGTTCCAAAGCACAGGTGCAACAAGAGCAAACGATCGATCACCTCTAGTCTTAAGTCGAGATCTGGGCTGAGCCAGCAGTAACTGTGACGATGACCTTAAAGCCCTGGCAGGAGCATAAGGGTTTAAAAGGTCCTTAAGGTAGCTGGGTGCAGTGTTGTTAGTAATTTTAAAAGTAAACAACAAAATTTTAAATTGAATACGATATTTGACAGGCAACCAGTGCAGATCGGCAAGGACAGGAGTAATGTGGGCAAACTTGCTGGTTTTAGTTAGAATGCGAGCTGCAGCATTCTGAACTGTCTGTAATCTCTGTAAAAGGGAAGAGTGGAGACCACAATAAAGTGAATTACAATAGTCTAGCCTCGACGTTACAAAGGCGTGGATGAGCTTTTCGAGATCTTTATGCGGGATATAGCGCCTAGCCTTAGAGATAAGACGAAGCTGGTAAAAACTAGATCTGACAACAGCAGACACTTGTTTGTCAAATGAAAAGGAGCTGTCAAATAAGACACCCAGATTCCTGACAGTATCAGAGAGAGAACAACTAAGAAAACCAAAGGCATCCCGGAGTTTGGCACGAAGGGCATTACTACCAAAAATCATAATCTCGGTTTTCTTCTCATTAAGGATAAGAGAATTCGACAACAACCACTTCTGTTGTGCAGTGCAGCTTAAATGGCAAAACAGGCTTGTCAGAAAAGTGTTGTTGTTTTTTTCTCAGCAATGATGTAAAAGAAGATGAATTTAGACAGATCAATATTCTAAACATAAACATGGTCACCTTTCCATTTACCTGTGTTCAATCAGTGCACCAGGCTTCCCATAGGCGCTGTGAGCTACTGTCATGTCATGTGGATCTGCAATGCTAAACTGCAGCAGGTGAGTGGCAGCTGCCGTAGTTGACTCTAATAAGGACTCGCTATTTCAGTAAGTCCTCCAGCAGGCTGCTTTCTCTGGAGTTAATCACACTGAACAACAGCACTGTAGCTCCTCTCTCCTCTCTGGGGTCACCACTGGCTCTTCCCTTATTATTTTTTCTGGCTCTGCTCTCTTTTTCTCCTCACTGCAGCTCCTTGTTTTTATTTAGATCTATATCTGCACATCCTTCTCATTTACATCTCACACTTCGCTCTGTTTCCCCACACACACACACTTTTCTCAGTTAATCACCCGGAGCCCCTCTGGGATGTTCAGGTTGAATGTCATTGCGCTGCATGTATCACTCCCAGGCCACCAATACACAGAACAGTTTCTTTTGAAAAGCTGGATTTAGAATTAGATTTTACACACATTCGTAGCTGGTAATTAGTTAGTTGGTTTTACAGTATTTGTTTAATCAATCGTCACTACTTTGATCCAAAAAAGAGACTCCATGTGCTCCAGGTCTGTCCAAAGCAACAGATAGTAGGATTCAGATCTTTGTCATTTTAATACATTTTGCAGTTTATTGCACAGAAGTACAAACTCAAAAGTTGAGTTTGTGTGATGATCCAGCTGCTGGTCTTTGTTGATGTGATGGTGAATTAGTGACTGAATGGGAGGGGCATAGGGTTGCGCCCTTTAAACTCCCACAGTCAGTACATGGTTGCTGTTGTCTGTGCAACAACTTCTCCATTTTGTGCGGTTTTCACATTTTTGACCTATTGCCATTAGCTTGAAGTGATGGTGAACTGCCAGAGGTTAAAAAAAGTTAAGGTTACTCCAAACTGAAAAATAATGTACATTTCAGAATTATAATTTAAAGCTGTTCTGCAGCAATGGAGGTTGATCAAGCCTTGAAACCTGGTGCTACTAATTCCTACAGGTGTTCCAAACTTTTCTTGAACCCCCTCTGTCTGCATAAAAGCAGTGTTGGAACACATTGTGGTACCATATCCTCGTGAGCATCAGCTAAACAGTGCTGTACTGTGTGTTGCTACAAAATTGGTGAGAAAAAGGCAATGGAAGAGAGGCTGTTCACATGACAACAGCTTAATAGTGTTTGTAGTAAACAAGTCCCAGTTTCAACTCTGAAGAGAAGACTTCAAGCTACAGGTTTGACAGGATGAGTTGCAGCAAGAAAGCCATTACTAAGTATTTGTACTATGCTTTCATTTCAGAGTGCAATGAGACATTAAAAGCATAACTTCTGATAAAAAACTGGGTTGTTTTCAAACTTTTGACCAGTGGTGTATGCCTTTGGAAAGCTGAGTAGCTCCCAGAAAAAGCCATATCACCAAGCATAAATTACTGCAGTGGCCACTTTATAACTCTCTGTCAGGACAACAGAGCTCTAAAAACATGTTAACATGGTCATGATAACGTGCTGAAGAAAGTGATTAGCGTGACTTTGAATCAAGCACCTTAAAGTAGATGGGCAACAGCAGCAGAAGAGCACATCAGGAGTCACCGCTGTCAGGAAAGAACAGAAAACTGAGGCTTCAGTTTGCACAACAGAAAACTGAAAACCTGCTGTGGTGAGATTTCTGATGCAAAAACATCACAGAATCCTTGCCTGACGGATCGGTGATCTTGTCTACTTTCTCACACTGTGTTATGTACTGTACCCAACATCCCTCTGACATCACTGTATTAATGAATGCCAGTGACTCCGAGTACAATCTGATTACTTCTCTGCAATCTCGCTCTCGCATCTGAACGAGCGCTTCCCTCCAATTAAACTGAGAGCTTAGGGCTGTTTGGGCTCAACCAGTCAATTAATTGATGCTTCCATTGTAATAAGCTTGCTTTCATATTGCCCTTTCATCATGTCCATTGAGCATTATTCACTGATCCTGCATCAGATCACTGAAACAAACAGTGATCTGATGTTTGTGATTAAAAAACAGAAATATAATATTAGATGGATTTGACACCTGTGATATATGCATGTGTTGTTCTGATGTGGAGTGACTGTGCTTCTCGGGACTATAATATCAAGCTTTTCTTTTTTTTAAAAAAAGAAAGAAAAGTCAATTGTGGTCCATACTAATGACGGTCCGATGATGGAGAAAGCGGAGGGCCGTGCCTTCATATTCATGCTTTGAGGTAAAAACCAACATCTGTGGAGTTCGACAAAAACATCGAAACCAGGCCATCGTGAGTGCATTACATAACTCTGCCTCACACAGTTTAGCTGTCCCAAGGTTATGTTAAAAGACACCGACCTCGATTATATGATGTCCAGTGGACCGTGAGCCCAGCTGTCCCTCCCAAAGCGCAGTCAGATCCTGCTAAATTCATCATGTCAGATTACATTTTCTCTGAGAATTAGAGAAGTTTTTGCCTCCCTCAACACTGCCAGTTTGTCCTGTAGATGTTATATCTTCCAGCATCTTTTTTTTTTTTTTCAGGTAATACACAATAACCTCCTTTTTCTTTCTTATTTTTTTAGGGAGGGGCAGATTTGGACTCAGCACTACATGTATGACAGACGAAGGATGAGGTTTGGGATTGTCTTGCTGAAATAAGCAAGACCTTCACTGAAAAAGGTTGTCATCCATTCAATTTAATTCAGTTTTATTTATATAGCGCCAAATCACAACAGCAGTCACCTTAAGGCGCTTTAAATTGTAAGGTAGAGACCCTACATAATAAAGAGAAAACCCCAACAATCACACGACCTTTGAGTGAGCACTTGGCAGTGGGGAGGAAGAACTCCCTTTTCACAGGAAGAAACCTCCAGCAGAACCAGGCTCACAGAGGGGCATCCATCAGCTCCGACTGGTTGGGGGGGTGAGGATAGGATACAAGTTGTGGAAGAAAGCCAGAGATCAAATAGATATTTTATTCATTTATTTATATTTTGGCTTTTTTATACTGTGGTGTAGCTAGCAATAATATCAAGCAGCAAAAAGAAGACTTTAGTTTGAAACGTTTGCAAACCATTCTCTGTGACCGCGTCACTCTCTTGTCGTTTGTGCCTCCACGCTCCGTTTTCCTTCAGACGAGCAGGTGTAGAGCAAAACAGTGTGTCTATTCTCTCAGCACCTTTCTGCCTCCCATTTTCCTCACTGATCCCCTCTCCGTCTCCCCCTGCCCACCCAAATGTCAGCCCTCACATCTTCTGCTATCAAAGGCTCTGCAGTCGCAGCAGGATCCACCCAAACCTGACTGCTCCTCTCACATCATCCAGCTTCACACGAAAACAAGTGAAGACAAAGGAACAATGAAAAAATGAAAAAAAAAAGTGTTTGAAACACACGATCGGTTCAACATTACGTGTGTTGTGATTTGGTTTTCTGTAATTTTGTGGCTCAGCGTGATGTAATAAAGCAGCACTGGGACGCTTCAGAGGCAATCTTCATGTTAAGTCATCATCATCATGAAGCGCCTGGAAAATAAAATCCTTGTTCTGGTGACACCACCACACAGAAACACAGACATCCATTCTGTGATACTGTGATTTTGCAAAGTGCTGTTTTCCCAGTACATAATTTCATCAACTGTATAACGGGGGGTCAGTTATAGACTCCAAATATACTGTCTATGCAAGTATATACCCTATGCAAGCATCAGGTTAGCCCCCCTTTTACCATCAGAACTGCCTTAATTCTTCATGGCACAGATTAAACAAGGTTCTAGAAACATTCCAGAGATTTCTGTCTATATTTGCATGATAGCATCGCACAGTTGCTGCAGATTTGTCAGCTTTCGCGTTCATCGTGTAAAATTTCCTGTTCCAACACATGAAAATGCTGCTCTAATGGACTGACATGTGGTGACTGTAGAGGTTGTTTGAGTGCTGTGAACTCACCGTTATGTTCTTAGTTTTCTTTTTATAGCTGCCACTAGGTGGCACCTAGTGGGGTCATCTGCTGCTCACGTCCTTTGATGGTTGATGTGCTGCGCTTTCAGAGATGCTCTTCTGCATATCTTGGTTGTAACAAGTGTTCTTATCAGCTTGAAGAAGTCTGGCCGTTCTTGTCTGATCTCTGGCATCAACAAGGCGTTTTGTCCCAGAGCACTCACTGGACATTTTCTCTTTTTCAGACAAATGTCTGTAAACCATAGAGATGTTTTTATGTGGGGCAGTATATCAGCACATGTGACACTAGCAACCATGCTACATTTAAGCTCACTTAAACTTCAGCGGGTCATCGTATTCTTGATCATGTCTACATGTATACTGTAGTTTCCGTCACGTGATCGGCTAACTAGATATTTATGCTAAGGAGCAGTTGAACAGGTGTACTTAATAAAGCCTGTGCTGAAACTATTTAAAAAGTGAAAGTTTAGTTTTGGGCATGTCAGAACCAGTTATGATAATTTGGTGGTAAAAGGCTTTCTGAGAATGTGTGACTAAAAATCCTGTGTGACGGCTGGCTGCGGGGTGGCAGGCTCCTGTCAGAGGGATGTGGGATACAGAGGAGATCTTTAGTCCTTGTGGTGCTGTAGCCCTTTAGAGCTCACTGTAGCTAATTAGAGGCATGGCCTCGGGACTTTTATCTGCTCTGTCTGTATATGGGTGAGAGAGAGATGGTACTGATGCTGCTCTGGGGAGCTGCGGCAACCTGTGTATGTGTGAGTGTGAAAGGAATTTGTAAGAGCACACTGAGCTGGCTCATGCTTGGATCTTGTGCATTGTTTATCTGCATGTGTTGCAGTTCCTGTGTGTGTGAGAGAGGACGAGAGCTCCCAAGAGCTCATCAGCGTCATTGACAAGGATCCCCTCATAGTGAGTGAGTCAAACTGGACGTTAGAGGCAGAAGTTAAAGAGAAAAGAAAGAAGAAGTGATGAAGGTTCAACTTATGGATGCTCCAGACTCCCAAATATCCTTGATCAAGATACTAACTCCTAGTTGCTCTCTGATGCATCCATCGGTATATTTTTTGACAGAAAGTGCATACACATGGAAAAAAGTGCTTGCATGAATGGGTGAATGAGGCACATTATATAGAGCGCCTTAGCAGTATTATATATTTTCTATCATAATACAATATTTTATGTATTTTTTATATATAGTACAGTTTAAAACACCTGTTACAGTCTGACCCAGGGTATTTGTATAAGTGACAAAACGTATTTGTCAAAATTACACTGTAATCTAGTGGCTTTTTATTAATGCCAATAATTTTACACCATTACTTTTTGCAGATCCATACATGCCACAGTTGAAGCCTTTATTAAACAGCTGATGCTGGGATTTTCTCATGTACTCTGAAACATATTTAAAGATTCAAAAACCTGCCGACTGTCCCACAGAAATGATCTATAGTGTTCCTTCAAAATAAATTGCCCGAGATGATCAAAAGTAAACTTTTCAGGTGGTTGAGAGAAGCCTAGTTGTTGATCCGTTTAGGCAGGGGTGTGTTTTCATTCAGAAGCAGCTGTGGGGGAAATGCAGCTTGAAATTTGTGACAACTAGCACACAAAAAAAATCCAGTTGAACGTGGCTTTCAGCACCAAACAAAGAACTGGTAAATGTGCTCAGGTCTTGTTTAGCACTACGAAAAATAAAAAATACAAGGGTAAGCAAACTTCTGGAAAATACCCTCCTGTTCCTTCTTTGAGCAACATCGCCCTCTTGTGGCTTTAATTTCATTACCAGGCTTACTTAAATCACAAAGCTGAGATGTATCTGTTAATGTGAAAAATCAAAAGGAAAAAGAAACACATCTTTAGAGTTTTTTTTTAAATGGTATGTTTATTTTTTTAATCTTTTTTTTCTTTAAAAAAATGACAAGGTCCAAGTTCTCTTGGAAGCCCCGCCCTCCCCCTCTGTCCCCCAGCCGGCTAGCTTGACTCTAAAGCAACCAGCAAAGAAAAATAGTCATATGGACAAATTGTAATATACACCCGATATACAGCAATACATAGTGGTCTACCATAATGTTACCAATTATACGCAACCTCCAATGAGGCTTCAATTCAAACTGTTGCCACTGATAAGGTTCATTTCAACAGCAACTCTCAACCAATGAAGGTTGTATCTTTGACTAGTGTGGGTGGGGTTTAGGTTGGCATGGTGAGGCCACAAGCAGCTGCCTTTTTTCTTTTTTAAAAAAAACAAAAACAATCAGTGGCTCAGCTGACCATTGTAACATTAGGTGGCTTTCACTCAGCTGTTGACCTAAACACCCACCCTTTAAACCAATCAGACTCAGCATAAGTGCAAAGTTTAGGAGGCACTGACACACACTGCTATCTCTAGGAGCCCAGGAAAACATCACAGACAGTCCCTTCTCGCCTCTGATCTGTCCAGCTGTTTACTGAGGGTTGAAATGGGTTGAAAGCGACCTGCAACTTTCGGCTGGTTTACTTAAACCTGGCTTTAATGCAGGTCAGGACACGGGAAATGGGATTTTATCCGTTTTGGTTCCCTGTAGAGTTAAAATCTTTACAAGTCCACTTCAGGTCCACCAAGTAATTTCAATGAATTTAACACCACCTCACCTTGCATACAGCAACAGCCAGTGAAAGACAAGACAAACTGAGTAAATGTGTGAGAGTGTGTGTGTGCGCGTGCATGTGCCAGACACCCCCCGCAGTGGTAGAGACAGCATAGAGTATGTGAATGAAATAAAGACGGAGCCTGTACACAGTGTGAGCGACCATGTGTTCATCTGTGTGCGTCTGCGTGAGGTGCTACAGACGTGGCTACCAGTGCAGCTGCAGGTCCGTATTGTCCAGAAAGTCGGCTGAGAACACGCTTTGCGGAGTGTGTGGCGCCAACGGAGCTAAACTCGTCCCTCCGTCTCCACCTCCTCGCTCTCCTCTATTGCCCTCGCTACCTCCACTTGCGCTCCCTACCATGTCCAACCAGTCCATGCTATCCAGGTTGGGGTCGCCAAAGTCCAGCCCCGCAGAATGCGGGGAGAAGCCCAGGTCGGACGTGTCCATGGGGGAGGGGGGGTGGTCCAGGATGCTGGGCGTGCTCAGCATCTGGCTGTGGAGGTCGTCGATCAGCGCCAGGCCGCCGTCGGACTCTATGCCCAGCAGTGGGGTGCCCGTCGTGCTCTCCAAGAAGTCCTCCAGACGCCCGCTGCCTGAGCAGGGCCCTCCCACCGTAGACTCCGGGGAGATGAAGGCCTCTGTGGGGGTGGGAGGAGACAGGTGGAGGGGGGATGGGGCAGTGGATGGAGAAGGTGGGTCAGAGTGGAGAGAGGGGAGGGAAGGGTCCGGGTTGGCCTTGAAGCCGGGGATTTCTGGGGGAGGACAGAGAAATAAAGGTCATCAAGACATACCGACCTGTGATGTCTCTCTCACATTAAACTGAGATCTCATCATTACCTCCACTTTTGAGCAGGATGTCAAATAGGTCGTCCATCTGCTGGCTGTTCAGGCCATTCTCTGGCTGTCGAACAGAAACACAGTATTCATTAGCCATCATGTAGCCAACAGTGAGGTATCATGTAGTTATTTAACACAAAAAACAGCAGCAGGTGTTCTTCACTGGAATGTTGCAGGGGCGATTTCTTTTAGATAATTGGGTCTGATAGGATGACACTGATCTACCACTACGTCCTAACAAACCCAACACCACTGCCACTCCTCTGCAAAAACATTAGAGACCAAAAAAGTGAGAAGATGGAAAAAAGGAGTCGAGACAGGGAGAAAGATCAATACTGCAAGGCAGATGGAAAGACAAGACATGCTGGAGGACATACTCTGAAGCGCTGAGAAGAAAGGGAGGTGTTGGGTTTAGGAGAGGGAGGGGTGAACAGCGTGTGCCGGTCGTAAGGCGGACACGCCTCCTGTCTCTGTCAGCATGGTGCCATGAAGTGATGAAATGAGAAGAGAGAAGAAACAAGAAGACAAATTTAATGAACATGTGGAGAGAGCAGGACCACCATTAGAGATGACATGCTGAAGGTAACTCTGCCTGGAAGCAGAGGAGGGAGAGGAGGAGGAGAAGGAGGAGGAGGTGCTGCTGCTGGCGTTACCTTGAGAGATGACATTAAGTTGTTTTGGCTTTCATTGTCTGAAATGTCGTCAAAGAAAGGCTGCAGGTTGGGTGGAGCGGTGACGGGCTGGCTGGGTTGTGGATCACCTTTGGCGTCTAAGTGCAGCCCCGCTTTTTGTCCCTACGGGCAAAGAGTGGCACGTTTAGAACGGAAGGCACACTTGCATATGTTAATCATGCAAGTCTTATTCTGGGATAAGATGCTGTTTTTTAACCTTTGTTAGTCCACAATCTAACTTGGATGATTTTACAGTGTCTCAGTGGCGACACCTTGTGGTAGGAATCTGTTGCTATTGTTGTCTTCAGGACTAAATTAGTAAACAGAGATCAATTCAACGTGTATTTACATAGCGCCAACCCACAGTAACAGTTGGCTGAGGGCGCTTTATATACTCTAAGGTTAAGACCTTACAACAATACAAATGAAATGAAGAAAAAAGTTAAGTAAAAATGTTGGGAAAGTTACAATCTACACCATGCTTACATGTTTTACTGAGAAAGAGTTTTTGCTGTACCTTTTTGCTTGGTTGGCTCACAGGCTCGGCCTCTGCCTGACATTTTGATTGGCTGTCGGTGCTGGGCAGTTTACTTGGAGTTGAATTCAATCTCTGAAACGTTACAAGTACGCAAACATTCATATTCTGTCAAACCATTTAATATTACGCGCTTCCCATATATAAACAGTACATGCAAGACTAACCCTATCCTACTGAAGTGTATTTTTTATTTTATAATTTTTTCATCCATGGACAGTAAAGGTTGAAATACTACAGTAAGTCAATGACATTTGGCAACTTCAGGTGACGATGGGTGGGGACAAAAGAAAACAAAACAAGAAAACCCCCACCGGCGACATAAGATAAACTTCCTAAATTAGTAAATATACCCTAGTGACCAGCTGTCAGCTTCAAAGCAATGTGTGATGAGCGACTCACTCAGAGTTTTGACAGAACTGAACTAACATCGTCAAAAAGACACTGCTGTTGTAGGCTACAGCTGGTGACAGTAGCTCTTGTTCTGCTCAGGAAGCTCTACGAGCTAAGACAAGAAATCTTAAGAAAACCCACAGCAGGTGGAGAACGGTTACACATGCCACTACAACAAACGCACAAAGGCTGCAGAGTAATTGTAGGGCTAAGTTTACTTGCTGCTGTTCAAAATACTGACTGAAGGTGCAACGAATTATTTGCTACACAGTATATATTCATTATTTTTGTATAATGTACAAATAGTCTAATTTAGAGGGAAACACTTAGAATTATTACCATTATCATCAGAATACCATGTTCCCTGTACCTGCAGTGTGATGCGTCCGTTGGTTTTGGCCAATGAGGACACTCCATTCTGTCCATCTGTGGTGTGACTGGTGAGAGCGATTAAGTAGTGGTTCCCGTTGGTGTCTGTCACCAGTGTAGGTGTGCCGTTGGCCTTAAGGAGGTCTAATGAGATGGCCTGAGTGTGCACTGGTGTGCCATTCTGTTGCTTGATGATGACTGGAGTCACCTGGAAACAGAAAAGTTGCGTTAGCATTTTATTATATGCTATATACTCATCGTAAAGACTGCAGCGTGTGTGCTTTCAGTCTTTGAAGTTCACAGTATTACCTGTTGTGTTGAGGCTGCTGATGTCTGCTGTTTCTGCTGCTGCCTGTGCTGAGCTTTCAGCTGCTTCCTCTGATGAGTTTGGCTCAGTGCGGGTTTCTGACTTGTCACCGTCTGGTTTTGGATCTGCAGCTGAACCTGCTTTAGCTGAACCTGGTTCTTCTGCTGAGCCTGCTGCTGCCCTTGGGTTTGCTTGAGCTGGTTTTGCTGTACTTGCTTCTGCTGGGCCAGTTTCTGCTGCGTTATCTTCTGCTGAGCCTGGAGCTGTTTCTGTTGGGTCTGCTGGAAGATGAGCTGCTGCAGCTGCTGCTGCTGGTGGATCAGGAGTTGAGCCTCTTTCTTTTGGTGATGCTGTTTTTGAGGATTCGGTTTGGGTTCTGCGGCCTTCGTCGGCTGCGCCTGACTTTGTTGCTGTTTCGGTTGTGGTTGCCGTTTTTGTTGATCAGACTGTTGGAGCTGCAGCTGCTGAATCTGCTGCAGCCTGAGCAGAGTCTCCTGGGAATACTGCATCGTCAGGACCTGCTTCTTTGACAGAGCCTCCTCTGTTACTCCCTCCATTCCTTCCTCTGGCTCTACCTCCTTTTTGACCTTCAACACGATGCCATTAGGGAGCGTAGGGGGCTGAATGGCTGAGGCTTTTATTAGCGTTTGGAGCTTAACCTCTGGGGATGTTTTGCTCTTATCGCTTCCTTCCCTCTTGACCACTATCCCACCTGCCATCTTGCCTTGCTCCAGCTGGGACCTGAGAGTCTCCACCAGCCTCTGCTTTTGCCTCAGCATCCTGGTGAGCTCCTCGATCTGTTTGTCCTTCTCCTGGAGCATCTGGTCTTTATCCATAGATGACGTGTCCATGGCTGCTCCGGGCTCGGGGGTTTGGACAGATGCAGGTGAGGACCTGGACAGACTGCAAGAGCTCTGGATCTCATCTTTGACTGCGAGTGGAGAGACATTTGCTGGGTGCTGAGGAGAGGGGTGCAAGGTGAGCTGGGTCAGCGGAGAGCTCACCTGAAGGACACACACATTAAAAAAAGGAGAGGATGTTAGGAAAATGTCTGGGTAGACACAAAAATGACAAAGTGCTTCTAACAATAACAAATGAAACATAAATTTCACCATTTCTCCAAACATGTCTCCATTGCAGCTGGTCTCATCTGGACTCATTCCAGCTAACGACCTCTCTGACGGAGTCGGCGACACCGGAGGGCTCGAGCTGGTGCTGCCAAACCGCATCACCCGCCCTGGAACCGCCTGAGCCAGTGAGGACAGAGACAACTTAAACCCACCCTCTACTGACTGGTGGTCAGAGGTGGAAGTTGTGGTGGGAGAAGATGTGGTAGTGCTAGCAGCTGAGGTCGTGCCCTGCAAGCCGGACTGCAAAATGCCATTCTTTGAAACAGTTGCGGTTCCCCCATTTTGTTCTTGGTAGTTACGGAGCCTCTCAATTAGATCATTCTTGGTGCCTGAGACGGTCAAACCCCGCAATTTCAGTTCTTGTTTCAGCTCAGCAACCTGGAAGATGGAAACAAAAGTGGTATTCATAAAACAAACACTGACTCAAAGTGAGAATAGACTCAAATTTAAAACGCTCAGCTCAAAGGAACTTTATACAGCTGGACCTTTAAAGGGTGCGTAGGTGGTGATGTACTGATAAAAAAAGCCATGTAAAAGGTCGCCTCGGACAAATTCAGACAAGTGACTCTTTAAAATGACACCCAAATAAGATGACACATTATTTTAAAGCCAAAACACTAATGAGTGTGTGTAAACCATTCACACACACAGAACTGCATGCAAATCAGGAGTAAAAGCAAAGATAAAGAGCTCAACTCTTTCACCCAAAAAGACATCTCCCTTGTACCCTTAATAATGAGTTTTGACACCTCAGTAAATATCAACAAAGACGTGATTTGATTACCATCTGAATAGTTTCCAGCTTTTTCCCGCACAGACAGAGATGACACTCACTAACTTTGAATGCAAACCAGGTGATTTTGTTCTACAAGCAGGCTTGAAATATGATAGAAAGCACTCAGGGCAGAGAAGAGTTTAAAGGGTTACTTACTCCTAGTAAGGTTTCAAGGGGTAAAGAAGGAGCCTTAAAACATAACTTTGTTGGCTTGTGGCTCAGTGCGCCACAATAACTGTCTAATGATCACGTCTTTTATTCTCTGGCCGAGTGAGTTTAACTATCTTTCTTAATTTGGCTTTGCAGTTATGACAAAGCACAAACAATACATGAAGAAAGTATAAGAACATCTACACGTCTGTAGAGTCCACCACCATATGAGGGGTGTCTGCAAAGATCTAATCCTTACAGCTTAGACTGCTGCAGACTTTCACAGATTTCCCTTTGAGAAAGGACCAAAATCAGAGCTCTATTTTAGAATGGGCAGGATCAATGATGTTTTCGTTTGGGGCCGTTTTGCTGAGCACAAACTTAGATCTTTGATTTGAATTACCCAACAAAATGAGCCACAGCACTGTGTGCAGTAATGATCTCATAAGTTTGTTTTTGGGTCCTGAGTTAATTACTTTGAACTCATCCAGGTTGGCTGGCAGAGTAGCTGGTTTGGCTCCTCCCACTGCGGTTTGGCTGTGACGGGCCGTCCCCGTTTGACTCGAGGAAGCTGTGGTGGTTGTTGTGTGAACGGTACGGGAGGGGGAAGGGCCAGAGTTGGTTGTGGGAGGCTGCTCCGTTTGTGGCCTGAAGGAAGACAAACAACAAAGTTGTACGGTAATAAAGATTATCGAGCATGTTTTTTTTCTCTGGCAGACGACGGGGGAAATTATGATGAGAGATCAGCTCTAAAGATGAAACTTGTGAATTTCTAAATAAGTTTTCAAGAATTTTAAAATGAAACATGAAAGTTTTATATTAACTGTAAAGTATACTCAAAGTAAAAAGGAAAAAAATACAAACTGTAAAGCTACACTGCAACTACTAGCTTAATGCAGGAAAAAAAAATAAGGGTGTTGAACTTGTTGACTCTCGGCAAAAACCCACAGCAATTACTCATCCTCGCTTCCAAACCATACGCACACATATGCAAAAGTGGTTCGACACTCACTTGGGAGGGGCGGGCAGGATGGTGTGGTAGTTGTAGTGCTGCTGCTGCTGACTGAGAATCTGCAGCTGCAGGAAGAGCTGCTGCTGCTGGAGCAGCTTCGCATACGATGAATCCATCTGAGGCGGACGCTCCTTGTCAGCCTTCTGGTCGGGGGGGATGTACTGATGGTACTTCAGCTTCTTCACCTTCACGCGGCAGGAGGGAATGTTTAAGAGACAGACACGTGTGAGGTGCATGGGCATTCTGTACATGTAGGTCAAACGATGCATACTAATAAAAACTTAACTGAAGTAAAAGCTAACGCACTTCCAGTTAAGAAAAGCAAGTATATATTTCTGATGTGCTGAGGCCACTGTGGCTTCATAAAATGGTATCTCTTCCTCTTTTACAAGCAATTCTCCTCAGTATGATTGTAAAATGTCAGAAAAAAGCACTGAGGTTAGAGAGAAGCCCCTGCTCTATGATTTAATAGAGACGACGCAAAAACCACAAAGAAGACTTTTATTGGCTCTTTCAAATCTAAGGAGTAACTTTTAATATTTGTCGCTCAGCTGTGGGAGCAGCAAGCCAGACAAACACAATTTGAAGTCTTAAAATCTTTACTGCAGACAAGATGTCATCAAAAAACAGCCTTTACCAGTGACTGGTCGTAATTTAAAATTGGCCATAAATCATGTGCCGGTGTGCGAGTTAAAATGAAAGCAAAACAAAGACCTCTGACCTTTGGTTTGCTGTCCTTTGCTTTCTTAGGTCTCTGTGGAGGGCGGTCTGAACTCGTCTTGGCCTGAGACTGCAGTCAGAGAACCATGAGAAATAGGGGGGGGAAGGAAATGAAGAGATGAGGAGGGGGTTTTGGTGAGCTACAGCGTTCCCATAAATAGAGATTACGGTCAGAATTATTTTTAAATCACGAAAATCAACAGGAAGTTTGAGCGATCGGCGCACCTTGACCTGTCCAGCAGAATGGCGGGATGATCCAGAGGTCACCGTTTTAGGTAGAGGGGACGAAGCGGACCCATTCAACAAGGGAGGGGGCGGCGGAGGTGGTGGTGGAGGTGGAGCAGGAGGCTGTGTGAGAAACTGGTGAGATGATATCACTGTGGTTAATTGCATGATCCTCCTGAAAAACACTTGCTTTTGTTTCACTAACTGCTCTGTCCAGTTCTTTCTGTTCCACCTCAGTAATACCTGTGTGGGGGAGAGGTCTCCGTTCTGGGTGAGCACGTCTGAGGGGGAGACCTGAGGGACAGCGCTCAGGGGAGAGTCCTGATTGGTTAGCTGGTCAGGTGACAGAGCATCACTGCTGTCTTCGTCCAAAGATGAGCTCTCTCCTCCGTTTCCCTTTGGAGAATCTGTGACAGTGCACAAACGTTCACACATTTAATGAAACCGCTATTTAATGGTGGCGTCTTCTGGTGTAGCGGTTCAGCGGTGCGAAAGGGGTTGGCGTTGTCTGGAATTTCCAGAGCCGCTGGGAAACACAGGAAAGGACAGCTTAATTCCCAGCTTCCCCTGCAATTTTAACACTCAAATAAAGTTTCTCTAAAGTTAGTCACCGCTCTTTAGCAATCGGCACTAAGCAATTTTAGAGAAGTTACAACACCGCGTGCCGTGTCTCATGTTTCAAAACAGTGCCGTGTCCGAGCAAAGCTTCTGAGTCACTTCTGTTTCAGAGCTGCTTGTTTTGTTTACACACTCACCTTACTGTAAATACGTGAATGGTGTAACTGCTCAGGTGTTCAGTCTGAACGGAAATCAAATTGTAGAGGTGGCGCAACTGCACACCAAAACACAGGTACAATAGCACCGCGAACAGTGGAAGGGGACGTGTTTGAACTTGTATTCATCACATGCCTGAGGCTTGCTAATTCCTGCAGGTACGCTTGTGAGTGTTGTGCAACGTTGTGCAAAAGTCTGTGTGTGTGTGTGTGTATGTGTGTAAATCTCTGAACCAAGTGTCATAAATATACAAGATTGCCCAATTTTTCTTTTAAACAATAGCCTGCGGCACCTTTTCAAATTCTTCATTTCATTTTTCCAGGCGAGTCCGACAAAGTTTCATCAGAGGTTCAAATTTTTACAGAGATTGTAACATTGTATTACCAGCAAGATGATGAAATAATAAAGACATATAAAGAATGAACAGTTTAAAAAAATAAAATACAGATCTTAATGATCGCTGTACGTGTGACGATGTTGTGTGGGCCTACTCGTTAAGGAGATGCTAGCCTGCATGCAGACATAAATAAATGCATACAGTACGATCGTTATCGTGAGATAAGATTTATTTTTTCAGTCATTTATTTGTAAAACTTGTGTATTTCGGGACTTTAAGCATCTACTGATAACGAGCACCAATCCTGCGCCAGTGATTATTCCTCAGAGAGAGACTTTTATACAATGCTCGTTTATTTTCACTCGTTTTCACACGACTCAGTGTGAGTCGTTACTGTGCTTTACTGTCATTTAAGGTCACCCCAGCTTTTCCTTTTCCTGCTCTCAGTTTAACTGCGGGTGCACGTTCTGACACACGGGAAGTGCAGCAGATGAAACACAGGTGAAACGACGATAACGTTGACGAAGTTGATCGCAGGTGCAATCAAACCTTCCCAACGACTTAAACTTGTGATTACATTTGAAAGAAAGAGCAAGGCCATCAATGAAGACATTTTCTTTTCCCGAGCGGGTCCCTGGAGTGAGACGAGTACAGGTGAACGCTGATGAGGTGTGTGTTATTACCTGGGAGTGAGTGCTGCAGATGGCAGTTAACAGACAGGATGTTCTTGTGGACCAGCTCAATGGGACCCGGTCTGTGAGAGATTTTGTCATTGAGGTCGTCGGCCAGTCGTGCTCTCTTCAGCTGCAGCTGCTTAGCCTGCAGAGACGGCTCTGCCGACGTCTCTGCAGAGGGCACAGCAGGCCGTTATGGATACATGTGCATTTATTTATCAAGTGATTCACACACATATAATCCTCTGTGAATCTGTTCAATACGTTACAGCAGGTTTTAGCCTATTTTAACACTTCCTCGGTTTGACTTCAACCTAATTTAAAAGAAACTAAACCAACAGTCAAACCAGCTGCTTCAAAAAAATCATAACAAACATAACACTTTAAACCGCAAAAACATATATTAAAATGAATGTGAAAATGTGAAGATAAGCACCTTGCCTCATGAAGACAACATGCCGAAACACATTTTATAAAAGAGTTTTCACAGCGCCTGAATCGAGCTACCGAGTTTTAAGATGCAGAAGCAATACCCTCAAAGAACACGGAATTGCTTCAAGCAGAAATATGAAGGAGGAACTATACATTAACCTCTTCATAAAGATTTGGTTCTGTTTTTGTCTAGGTATTTTACAAAGCTTAAAATGTGACTTTTTGACAACACTGGCACTTGCTGATTAAAAAAACAAATTAAAAAAAAACACGCACCCTCCAGAATGTGCATCCTGACCAGCTCGGAGCGCTCAGGACGACTCCGGATCTTCCTCTTTAGGTAGTCCTCAGTCTGGGAAGAAAACAAGATGCCAAAAATCACATGAACTCCAAATTGCTACAACACCATAAAATATTATTCTGTCAGTTTAATATATGCTTTTGTTTCCATGTCACTTGTTTTCATCATTTCCTGGCTCTGCAACTCACAACAATTTTGCACAAACGTCAACTAACCAGAGATTATCTGTACGATAACCCAACTACAACCAATCTGTATCTGTGGCGTCCAAGCTTTCAATTTGTTAGGTTCTTGTGGGGTTTTTTTTGTTTGTTTGTTTTTTGCCTCTCTGAAGAAAATCCACTGAGACTGCAGGAGACTCATTGTTCTTATGGCTCTCACCCTTGCTCGCTCCAGACTCCTCCGCTGTTCGTGAAAGGCTGCTGGGCTCTTCAGTGCTGCATGGAGAGGGAGGGGGAACAGGAGGAGAAACAAAAAGCCAAGATTAATGCAGTTCAGACCGACTGTGAAGGAAGTCGTGATGCTCCTTTCAGCAAGCAAAAATGTGAGAACCTGTACGGCTACAGTCAAAGACAGACTCAAAGCAGAAGTGGCTTCTGGCAGAGAAGGTCAGGAGTGCTATTCTAAACCACACACTCTGATGACAACTCAGTAGGCAGATCAGCCTCTGCTGCTGAGTGTGGTGCACATCCACCTCGGTTATCACCGAGAAAACCGTTACTGCCAGCGTTTCCTCGGCCTTTTACTACGCTTTTCACATCAGTTGTGTTACGTTTATTCTCATTGCAACTCAAACACCAAGGCAGCTGCAGGAAGTGTCGCGATGTGGTCAGTGGTAGTGAAGTAGTTTAGATGAGCTTGATTTAATGGAACAATATGACTAAAACCATGAGCGCAAACTGTACCAAACATTCACTCAGCAGTTTCATTAACCTAAATGAGAACACACTGTTCATTATTCAGCAAGAGTTTTCCACGTATTCCAAAGTTTCCAAATGTTCTTTCTCATACTTTGAACTGACGTTAGACACTTTTGGACACATTCAGCTTTGTCTTGATCTGTTATTTAGAATTACACAGTGTTAAAAAGGGAATACAAACACTTATAAAGATTACAGGTTACATATAGCCCAGCTTCATTATACTTTTATTGGTATTTTACACAGAAACGTGCTGCAGATTGTGGTGCGTTCTAAGTTTTTCCATGACGAAAGGTAAGTCTAAAGAAACTGCATTTCAGAGGTCAAACTATCTGCAATAAGTCTGGCAGATGGTCTGTAGCTGAGGGACATCAATTCTTGATGAACAGAGTCTGGAATGGCTCTTTAAAAAGGAGCGAGCAGCAGAAGAGAGACTGATGAATAGAGTGCAGCACACCCAGCGAAAGTCTAGATTCATCACTTCATTGCTCAGCCATGACCAGTGTATGGGGTGGGGGAGTGAACGTCTATGCAGTATTTTTGTAAGAGGGAAATGCATAAAAGCAATTTCAGCTGGCTAAAATTGTGTAAAAAGAAAAAAAATCTGTATTACCTTTGAGGTGAAAGAGGTGGTCAACATGAAAAATGAGTCCAGAGCGTCATATATTTTGCATTTTATCTTACACTTTTATAATTATTCAATTTGCAGAAAGGTCCAGTGCAAGGAAACAAAAAGTTTTACAGTCCATCTCCCATCACAGATTTTTTTGAGCCTAGAAGATCATTTCTATCCAAAAAACAAAGCGCTAGACATCAAACTCTTTTTAACCACAAATATAAAGTCGAGGTTTTAGAAAAGCTAAACGGACAGGGGAGATGCCCGCTTCGTTTTTGGGGAAGGATATTCAGAGGACAGCGGCAGTTATAATGATGTAAGACAGCGATCGTCTGATTGGTCAAGAGTTGGTGAAATCCCTGCCAAGGGTGTTTGAGATTGGACATTCTGGCTACAGCAGGGCGTCAACTGTGTGTGCACCACAGATGATGGGTGGGGGTCAGAAGCATTCCTTGTGTCACAACCCCTGGCGTTCAAAGAATACCAGTTGTAATATGACCAACGAGTGGTCTGGATCACAATAATAACACCACAAGGACAAACCGGGCCCATAAACTACTTAAACACAGATTAATTGCTTCAATATGATGTTCAATGAAAACAATATTTCCTTGCGTATTGGCAAGAGAAGGCTGGGCTGGTTTTATTTTAATCATATCAGACTCTTACTGGCATTCATTGGAAAATAAATGTTCACCAAATGCATAAAAGAATGGACAATGAGTCTGTTGGCCTGTGAGCCCTTCTGTCATTGGTGCTTATTGGTGCGGCCGTCCCCACCAGTCCCAGTTTCTCATGTAACCCCTGCAGTTTAAACCTTCTATTTGCAAGAGGCAGCCAATCAGCAGCTTAAACGGAAAGAGAAAAGACCCAAAGCAGCTACCGGTAGTTTTTTATGATGTGTAAATGATCATTGCATATGTAACCTATAACTGGATATACTCAAACATTAAAAGAATTCGAAACACCAAAACACGCACACACCAATAGAACTAGGTGCAAATTAAACTCCCAAAACGAGCTACTGGATCAACAGTTCTTCTTTCACGATGTTGCTCCTGAAGCACTTTTAAACTGAAACTTCATGGGGAAGAAAACACTAAACAGTTATTTGAACATGCCAGGAGGAAGTGAAAACATTCGGCTCAAAAACAGCATTTTCAAGCCTATTCTTATAGCTGGGCACATAACACTGTTCAGAACTTTCCCCTGTGAAACACCACAACCTCCCTGACCCCATTAGCTACAGTTTCATTATAAAAACATTGGTGGTTTCTTCACACATAGCCCAGTTTTTCATACAGCGGAGCAACAAAATATGTTAATGCTACAAAAGTATATATTTGTTGGCATTCTTAAATGACGATTAACTGACTTTTGCTCACAGCTGGACAGTCAATGTCTGTGTTCAGGAACCTCACGAAAGTGTTTGAAAGTGGAAAGTTATTCATTCACACCACCTTCAGTTGCAAAACCAGTGTGAGGATTTGATACCACAGGAGGAACTGACCCTGCCTCAGCACTCAGACATAAAAGTCTTTTTTTAGTACCAGAAAACACAGCACAAAGGACATTTAAATGTAAGAATTAGAGAAGTGACAGAAAACCCCTGATCATTTATGTCACCTTTGAAGGTTCTATGTTGACTAAAACAAACCATGTGGTGACATTGTAAGTGAAATTTTCAGATTTTGTTTTTTTTATGTTTCAAAAATCCAGCAAATAACAGTAATTACAGAGTCATTAAGAAATATAAAGACTATTTTTTCTTTGCTGGAAAGTGTTCAGGGTGTGGAGCAATGTGGAACTACTTGGCAAAGTTTGTTCCTGTCAACAAGATACAGTTACCGTGAAAATCGATCGAAGATGAAGCGAGAAGTGAAGAGAACGGTTCATATGATCTTTACTGAACTATAACACAACAGCGGACCTGATGCCTGAACAACCTTTGCCCCATCTTTCTGCATCTCGGAGAAACAATTTAAAAGAGGATTTCTGTAGTCAACAAAGTCATCGACTTAGGAGCAATCTAAAATCTCATTTAAGGCTCCATGCTGCCCACCAAAACAAACCCTCAGTCATCACTTTATGGTACTCTTATGTATCTAACCCTTAAACTGTTATGTAAACTGAATGTGCAGCACTGCAGGCTGAAAGCAGCTTGCATGGTGTATCTTTTCAATCTCATCTGCTTTTGTCAAAAACAAAATATGACAACAGGTGTGCCACATGTTACCATCCATTCACAGTTACTTGTTTCCCTGATACTCTTCTTAACACACAGCTAGCATAATCTGTCAAAGTTTGTATGTCTGAACAGGCCTATTGGGCAATCTAACAGGTATTTAGTCTCCATTTGAAATTCTACTCAGTTAGAATGAATGTTGGCTACCACGTCTACAGTATGAGGGCGAACACTCGCTTGCACACTTTTAATTCAAACCAAAAGTCTTCTTGGAAAAACGAAAAAGCAGAGTGCTTTCGGTTCTACACAGAAACGGAGGGAAACTTTTAAAACTATATTTCTGACTCTTGTGATGTAAGGAACCCTGAAACAGGAAGTGGATAGACATAAAGAGGAAGCTGCCCTATTTGATAACACAAAGTGGTGCAAAGATACAGCTAAATATGACACTTGCAGAACACACATACTCATACTGATAATGCCGATAAGAGACGACATTTTCAGCAAAAAACAAGAAACGACATTCCAGACCTTCACTATACAACCCATCATATGACAGCATATACGGCACAGACTGACAGACGCTATTTACCAACATATCCAGGTTCTGTTGTTGAGAACCAAAATGTGTCAGCGGGATGTGAATTAAACGACATTCCAAAAAATACGTGAGTATCGTTTAGCGTCTAGCATCAGGTAGCGACCTTGTTAGTGTGTGACAGTTTAAGATTTGGTGTGTAATCCTGAAACAGGAAAGGGTTAGCAGTTTGACCTCAGCTCACAGCCAAAGCTCCTGTTTTCTGCTCGAGTTTCTAAAAACGAGATGATACTGTCTGTTCCAGACAATAAAGAAGTGCTGTCTTTGGGTAAAACATGATCAGTTGAGAGTCTAAAAGCACACTTAAAGTCAGACTACCGTACATTGACGATATATACTTTGGTTCATGAGCTTAAAAAAAAGCAAAAAAGCAAGTAAAACACACTCAGCAGACTTACGTGGCATGATCCCTTGGCTGACCAGCTCCTCTCGTGTGCGTCTCTGCTGAAGTTTGAGCTGGAGGACTGCATGGAGACACAGGAGGTAAGAGGAGAAAGAAGAGAAGACAGTCAGTGACGGCTGGCGAGATTAAGAAACTGCAGCGGTGAAGCTCTGTGCCCGTAAAGCCTTACAATCAGCAACAGATCCACAATATTTAGATAAATAAGCACATAAAGGAACATATATGACTGACACGACGAGGACCTTTACTCTGTGGCAACCGGTTCATTCTCCAGTCTCCCTGCCTCGCATGCATCTTTTTTTTTTTTTTTTGAAGTTACAAAGGAGGCGGGTACAAGGTGTGTGTGTATACAGACTTCCTGTTTCTGAGCACAGATGTGTGAAAAAGCAGCAAACATCCATCAAAGAGTGAGAGAGACAGAACACTAAGGCATAATGCTGCTATAAGAAATTAACGAAAAAATTAAAAGAAATGAAAAAATAAAAGCACCGATTTGAATCTAAATTACTTTTTTTTCCTTTTTCATTTTTAAATGGGCCGATTGCATCGTCATTTCAAAACAGGAAGCTCTTGTTACATAATGGAGAGGCGGGGTGGGGGAGAACTGTAAGGAACACAAAGCTGGACAGAAAGAGTTGGACTATGTCTGACATTTCTAAACAAATAAAATGTCAGTTGTTGAGTGCTGTGTGGCACAGTCCTCATCCTGATACTTTTTTAAAGTTTTAACGAGCCCAGAAAGTCTGGCGTCATCATTGTAACCGGATAATAAATTAGAAATGAGCGGGCTATCGTTTAAACAAAGCAAAGACACAAATATAACAAACTAACAATTACATATAGACACCTGCAAGATCACAAGTACACAGCATTTCATCACTGTCATGTTGGCTTCGTTGCAACACGACAGCAATTTAGGGAAGTGACCTGAACTATTTAGTCAACCATCACATCACACAAACACACCACCCATGAAAAAAGACACCCAGAATGGCTGCAGACACTTGTGTGTAATGATTTTTTTTTTAGCTTGTAAGCAAGTAAGTAAGTGACAGTGCATGATGTCTTTCCATTTCATTGTTTATCTTTTATTTCCAAGATATTAACAGTATCAGAAGAGGAAGCAGTATGTTGTTATACCAAGTAACTTCACTACTGATGTAAACATTCAGCTGACGCTCCTGCTCAAGTTGTCCCAGCGATCCTTACTGAAGGGCTACGTATCTATTTGTGTGTGTGTGTGTGTGTGTGTGTGTGCGTATACAGTGTGGTGCAAACCACTGAAGATTGCCAAGCATTTCTAGCTAGGGTTGTGTTTGCTACTTCAGTCAAGCAGCACCGGTTCTACCTCGCCAACAAAGTGACATCACTGGTACTCAGTCTAGCTCACGATATAGCTGTTGCTGCTGCGGTGCTGCCTCTGTGTTATGACAAGGAATCCTCGCCTAGACGGGAACGCCGCAAGAGCCATGAATTAATGTCAGAGCCTGTGCAACTAAATGTCATTCTTTGGCTCCAAATTCTTGCTGGCGATCCCGGCTCCCCTCTGTTGTTTTTACAAGTGTGTATGCTCCAAGTCTGAAAGTATCAGTCTAACACTACCGACTCCTCTCTAGAAGCAATAACTTGCCATTTGACATTTAGCATTATAAACACGCACGCCTAAACACACTTAGGCGAGTCGATCTATATGGTCTTGCCTGTACAGCAGCTGGCAGCACTCATTTTGTCTCAGTAGCAAACGCACAGGAAAACACTTTCAATAAAGGAACGTGCACACACAGACACACACTGATACAGACTGACCGTGCCATGCGCCATTAGATGCCATGCCACACGGGGCTTCCAGGGAAGGAAGGTTTATTCTTAGAAAGAGACTCTTACACTTTCCCTCTATCCATAACCCCCTCCACATCTTCTATCCCTCCCCCAGGATACTCCAGTTTTCTCCTGCCCTCACTTTCCTGTCCCCCCTAAACACCAAGCTGATGAGCTCAGTACAGTTGCAACACTGGCTCCAATGGTTGGCTATAATAATAAAGCGTCAGCTATCAATAAACCTCCAACCCCAACATTGCAGAAGTCTCTGGCAGACAATCATGGCGTGAAAAATGTAGCAGTGTTGAAATTGTAGATTCACGTGCATAAAATAATCACGTTTGCACCACTGCCTGTTATTTTGTCTTCTTTCTTAACTTTTCTTCTCATTTTGTATCTACTTTAATTCCACTTTTCCTTACTTTAACTTTTTCGTGCCCTTTCTTTCAATGCTGCAGTGCTTTTAATCCTAGTTTTTGTCTGCTGAACTAAACTGTCATGTGTTTTGTACAGCACTTTGTGACTCTAGTATTCCTAAAGTCCTACACAAATAAATACTGCTTGCTTGCAGCACAGCAACAAAGACAGGAGTATAACAGACAGACAAAAACCACTTGGAGGCTGTGAACTGTTTGTTCTGGATTAACCACAAAACAAACTTTAAATGGGTGCCAGAAAGACAAATGAAAACTTTTGCACTACGACAGTGGCTATGGTTACATGCACTGCAGCAAGAACTTATAATAAAATAAGATAGTGGACAAAAACATAACCAACAAGGATAGCGATGTTTTGTTAACTGTAAGCAGATTACTGCTTGGGAAAAAAGAGGAGGGATGTGTCTTTGTGTTTTGCGACCAGGACATGCTCTGGGACTTAAATCAGGTTTGAAGGCCATTCTGGTTAATTTAAGAAAATGGATGAAAAGGCAGGACAGTTTTATTGGGATACTAGGCCACAGCCAAAGCTTGCTACTACACTCATAAAAAGTTAAAGCAAAGGCAGACAAGGGAGAAAGAGGAAGACGGCAGAGATGCAAGCGTTTGAAGATTTTAGATTAAGCAGAGGAAATGACAGCAGGTGGCTTATTTGAAGACAATTCGCTTACTCGATCTTTTGATTAAACTCGTCGTTGCAAACGTCAGAGAACTAACACTATGATTTGCACATTGATTTGTTATTTCTAAGATCTCTGTGTGGGTGTACATAAAACCCCCCAAAACAAAACACTTTTTCTCCCCAGCAACTAAAGTCATGGCTTTCTTTAAACCTTTCACAAGCTTAACTTTATAACAAATCACCAATAATGAAATCTTTACCTGAACTCATAGAGCTTTTATTTCCTAAATGTCAAGATCAGATCAGTTTCAAGTCATCATAATTGTCTAAAAGAAGGCTGTACAGGTAAAAAGTCACATTGGAGGGAAGAACGAGGATGAATTGGGATGCTGGTGGCCAACTGGGCTAAGCCTGCTGTGCTCATGTGTCAGTAGATCTGATTAAACATGTCTGAGTTCGTCACTGTCCCCAAAGACCCCTGGCTTGGCACGACTAAGCCTGCGCGCACCAACCCGAGTGACACACATGAAGGCAAAAGGCTTCAGGCCCACAGAGCGTATGCCACATACCCACCTAAAGACGAGCCCTGCAGACGCTTTGAACAGACGTTACGCTTGGCACTGGCTTTGGAAATGTTTTTTAATCGGGAAAGATGTTCTCATCTTTCGCACGGTAGCACCGTTCAATTGCATGTGTTGAACAGAGAGGCGAACATTCGCTGCATGACTGCAGCGAATGTTTCGCACATCAGTGAGAGTGGAAAGAAGCTAGAGAGCTAAAAGGGCAGAAACAATGCAAGGTTAAGGCCATTCACACCTTGGACTCACTCCCGCTGCCTTTCCTCTGCTGCGCTGTGCCAAGAAGCAGGATGACAACACGGAGAGTTGCGGTGAATACTAATCATCCTTAAAGTTCAAGTGAGAACAGACGGATAAAGGCTTTTGCAGCTTTTGCAGTTTGTGTCACTCATACTTCAGAGTAAGCAAAAAGCACACCGGGATTAATAATCTTTAACTGATGGCTTTTTTTTAATCCCTTTGCTTTTCTTTAGACTCCATCCATCTTCAGTCATTCTAACCTCACAGGAATGTTTTGTTTCATCTGCAGCCAGTCATCTGAGACTCTGGTCCATGCTCGTAACGCTGGTTATAAACAAAGTGAAGCCTTTTTTACTGTTGCACGGACCATACCAAATTAGGCTAATTTTTGATAGTATGTCACTGTTGGATGACTTCATTTTTTTGGAACGCCATGTTTTTTTGAGCCTTTTGCACACCACATCTAAATCCCAAACATGCACAGTGGCAACAAGTGTCACACAGTCATATTTAATACATCCCGAAATACTTTAGAAATAAGACACTACTGTAAAAAGATAAAAGCTGAAACTTGCACTGTAGGTGAAGTAAGGTGCATGCATCTCCATTTCTACGATCCACTTCAAACTTCCAATATTGGGATGTGGAGTTCTCATATTTGGGCTAAAATCTGTTACTGGAGTTTCCCTTCGAGTTACTTGCCCTAATCCGTGTGCAGTTCGGAGGGCACACATCCACACAAAGCCATGTTTTTTGGCTCTCACATTCACATTAACACATTCTCAGGTTAATAAATTCCACGTTTTACCATCACAAATAAGTGCTGAACCCTCACTCTACCTCTTATCCTATAAAACTTTTGTTTAATCTATTTTTTTAAACGTAAACCCTAAAACCTAGACTCTAGGACTTATAAAAAAATAACAAAAGCCATTTCATTGCACTGTTGGTCTAAAACCCAAGCTGAAACTCACAAAGGCACCTGGACGTGTTATATTTATTTATTATTTATGTTATTTATTCATGCTTTTGGTTTCCTGTGACAAATGTGTTGCTCGCTCATTGAGTTTGGAGGCGTGGCTCTAGAGAAAACTACAACCCACAATCTGCCTGTTATAGACACACTTTTTGAACAGACATAAGCGTGCGCGCACACTCAGAGTGTCTTTATAGCTGTCTTCCTTTGAAGTCTGTACCTTTATGAATGCCTGGTGTGGAGCATTTATGTGACGTTTGTAAATTTGCACCACAGTTACAATATTCCCAAATTCAAACTACACTAGGGAAAGCTGTTTGTGAATGAACGCACGTCAACACAGTTCTTTCTTTAAACATATGCATGATTTTTTGGGGTGAACACTGACTAATTTTAAACATTAACTTGACCTTTTAAGTTGAAATATTATTTGGAAGCTTTAACCTTGAAGAACTGAGCAAAGCTATCCCGACGTCACAGGCCCGGCTGTCAGCACTTCCTGAATTCACAGTGGTCAAGTCTGCTCTATTGAAAGGGTTTATCAGAAAGAACCTAAAACCACTTCAACTTCCTTCCACCTTACACAAGCCAGTAAACTCTATCACTTATCTTTAGCAACACCCCATTAGCTATTTGTATTAGGCCATAAAGCCCTGTTTTGAAAATGTACAGTGAACTCAGGAACAAAAACACAACACAGATCTCCAGATCCGACTAGATTGCCCACCTTCTTTCAAGCTGTGATACACAAGTCTGTCATGATCCATCTTCAGTCCTTCCTTCTCCATGTCATCTCCCATTGGAGGAGAGTCCAGGGAGGAGGGTTCAAAGGACAGGCAATGGTTGGTGTCCAGCATTATCATTCAGAATAGGGATTGATTATTAGGTAAACATTGAACACCACGGTTTAAAGTAGATTTCCTCCCAAGTCCCAGATTTTGACCGTATTCCTGAAGAAGGGCACCCTTGACGTGTCAAAAGCTGTCCTCTCTTCTCAAGGGAAAGATGTGATTCAAATGCTTCAGAAGACTCCGTTCCAAGTAAACAAATATCTCCTTTTAAACCAAAATGACAAAGAAAAGCACAGCTACCGCCGTTGCCCTTCTATCCCCGGTGCTTCTTCTCTGTATCAAAGAAATCGATTGGGCTGTCTCAGCTTTGCTCTCTCTCTCCTGCCTCCTGTGCTCTACTTTCCTTGCAGTGACAGCCGGCGAGTCACGACAGCGCTGTTCTGCAGTTTCCCAGAGAGCCGGGGTAAAGAAATCCACAGGACGAGTCGTGGATAGAAAGAACAAGAGCTAAAGGGAGGAAACTGAAAAGAGGCCAGCGGCTGAGGAAGGGAGGACAGCAGTGAGCTCAGCAGAGAGATTCCCCAGTGAGACTGCTCTGATTGCAGCTCCTCCTGAATCTCACACACATGCAGGGAGACACACACACACACACACACACACGCGCGCACACACACACACACACACACACACACACACACACACACACAGTGAGGGCTGCTGATAAAGTTTTCCTGCTCAGCTGTTGCCATTCATTCACAGTTACAAGCTCAGGGGGGCTCCAACATGAAAACCTGCTCCCTGTTCAACCCAAACACAGCAAGCTGATCAAAATCAAAGCAACAACACAGAAGATCGGCTCATAAAAACTTCCTCTGGCTAAACAAAACAATGACTCAGACAAGCTATGGACAGTTTTTATTAGACAGGTAGAAATGATTCCGTGCACCATAAACGACCTTTGCCAAAGATGCTTGAGTAAATCTGATACCAGGATGAGTCACAGGCTGACTTTTGGAGTGGCTGATTTGATACCCAATCACAAACGAAATTCTGAAAGATTTTCCAAACGGTTTGCCCTTCAGGGAAGACAGCGAACACAAATCTGCACTCTTACTGGAAAAAACATTTTAGAAAAGCAACAACAGTCTAATTGGTCTGGTGCAACCAGCGACTTATCCAATGCGTCCTAACCTGGTCTTAAAATGTTCAGATTCTTCTGAAGTTCAGCACTACTGACCAAAACTGTCTGCTGACGGTAAACGCCGCCACGGCCACAGTCTCCCTTCCCCCTCAATCTGTTTTAAATAGCAGGGCCAGCTGGCCATAAGGGGGCTAAATACAGCCTGGTATCACCTGTGCACTCGCAGGGTAAGGTTACTCTGAGACAGGCATGCACATCTCTAGCTCCAAACACATACAAGAAAACTTTAAGCCCCTTTTCCTTGAACTAAATCAGTTTTTTATGATACAAAAGAAGACTTTACCATACATTCAGCACAGAGAGGCTTCAACTGCAGCCGGTTTAAACACCAAATTCGAAATGAACAGCATACTACACTGATATCACACAGGGCAGCAGTGCACCTGAAAACACAGACAACACCTTAAACAAACCCTGTCTGGTGACTACAATTACTGTGTGTTATGAGTGTGAGATTAAAGTCCACCTGCTGTTATGATTCACAGTCTGGGCAGGAAACACAGAAAAGACAGCACACGCTGGGATTAGGACATGGCTGTGTAGGCTGAATCTCAGCACTGCACACATCACAAACCGACACAGCATGCTAAACACATATTGGCTTATTTACACCTCCACAGCTCAAAATCATAAATCCTTCGTTACATTAACATTTCAATTATTTGTAACCAGCTTTCTGCCTCTACAGTACAGCCAGCTGTATATTTCACATAACTAAAAACCTCAGGGGCAGCGATTCCCCTGTAATAACAGTACTGAGCGAGCCAGTAATGCAGGCAAATATTTTATGGTTTTAAATCAGCTTGACCACAGTGTGTGGAAGGCACATTTCACAGTTTCCCAGGATTTACCCCACTAAATAGGATTATGTAGTAACCAGTAACCCACACTAATAGATGAGTTATGATCTTCTTTAGAATTACTTTGAATTAGTTGATACTAGGATCTCTATAACCACACAAAAAAACACCAAAGCACTGCAAACTCCAAAGGGTCTGATTCCAACGAGAGGTGAAAGCTTAAACTGTGTCCAAACTGTACCGCTGCTCGAGTAAAGTATTGGACTCTACAACCTTTGACCTGATGGGTGTTGTTGGGCGTCAGTACTTTCCACTGAAGTTATTTGGCCTTGGGTATTTTCCTTTATCCTTCACTAAAAACATTTCTGTGACTTTATAATAGAAAAAGAGACGCATTTTGTGAAGAAGACAGAATGATTTGAAGGTCTCACAGTTAGTCAGAGACGTCCACAAATTAATGGAGGGGAAACCTGAAAACACATTATCTAGTAGGAGTGGATAATCTGGTCTAAAGGTTAAAAGAAGAATATAATGTTGAACTCTTGAGTGTTTAATGTTGAAGCCTATTACTTCAATTCTGATCTCAAAGCCTGATTTAAGTTTTTATTTGAAAGTTCAAACTATAAGTGGTAATTCATATTTCTGGGACTTCCTTTGTTTAAAGACACGTGTCCGTTTCCGCTATTCTTTGTTCACCATGGTGTTTTTCGTTCGGTACACCGCCTCTCTGTGGTATTTTTAAGTCTTTCTTAATTAAATAGAAATAGCTGATTTCAGTCTGATCACAGCAGCTAGCACTGCAGCAGCCTTTTTATTCCAAATTCCCTTCATGACACAATCCAGAAGGGGTTTGTGTCTCCTTGTTGATTAATCACAAACTGATAGCAGACTGATAGCAGACTGACTCTATTTTATTGCCATCTTATCACTGCCTTGATGCCTCAAACTCACTTTGAAGACAGTAACTGACTGGGCGATTGCAGATCTGGTCCGCATCTTCAAAGCAATCATTTTAGGCAACGAGATTCCAAGTATGTTAATTATCGAATAAGAGTTAATGAATTCTGACTGAATAAATACATCCTTGGGAACTAGCGCCTCTTCCACAAAGTGGCAAAGACCTCACCTTACAAATTTGCCGTCAACTGGATTAACTAGAATGTTTTGGCATGTTTATTCACTACCTGACCACCACTGTTTAAGCTCGCTTTTAACTTCAGAGTGTTTTATTTAGGCAACATTTTACACCAAACACACATCAAATAGTTTGGGATCATTTGTCCAGTGCAAAAGGATTTACAACGTTATATAAAAACTAGACGCACCACAAGTAAATTTAAACTTGCGTAACATTATCAGCACTGAGCCAGACAAAACTCCTCACTTGTATCTTTTCACGATGTCCGAATGTTTGAATTGATGCCTTTCTAGTCAAAGGCGAGTTTACAGATGGACAAAGAATGCACTAAACAGATGAACTCAACAAAACCCGAGCTGCCAAGAAACTAACCAGGCCAAGTGACAGGCCACCGTAGGTCAGACCAGCCATTAACATTCCAGCAAGGAAAACAGGCAATTTTTTTCCCTTTTTACTTCCTGGTCTCCCCCCACCCACTCGCTCTTCTGTGGAATTTACCAGCACTGTTTCCTGGGACACACTGACATCAGGCAGGGGATTACTCAGCGTCATCCTGAACCGAGGAGACTTTTAGCCATTGTAGCCATGTGCGTAATCGTTAGGAAAAGACGTGGAATTTTTAACAAACCCCAAAATGCACCAACAAGGCTGAACTTAATCATTTACTTTACTCTATAGTTGTAATTAAAGTAGCAAACTCACAGGAAAAGGCAGCTCTTTACATGTTTGGGGATGAGGGAACAGTACAAGTCCCGGGTTTATCAGATGCATAATCCCTGACTGACCTACTGCTGAGCTTCAGCTTCACTCCAAAGAGGAATCAAGTTTTGTGCTTTTGTCAGCTGTCAGAGGTAACAAAACTTCAAAGACAGGTTATACTTTGCAACGTACTTATTTGGCTATTTCTACTGCAAAGTGCTACAGTCAGATATCCAAATGCACAGAATACTAATTGGTTCAATTAGCACAAGTTCAAATAGAATAATAAAAAATAAGCACAAACCTTTCCCTGATCCTAATCAGATATAACCCCAATATGATCTACCTGAAATACCACCGATAATCCTTAAATGTCACAGCTGGAGCAAGTCATAACTAGTCTGTACTACTGAGCTGCATCTTTACAGGCTGGTTTGGTTTGTAGCTTTGACTTTTCACATATACAGTGGGGCAAAAAAGTATTTAGTCAGCCACCGATTGTGCAAGTTCCCCCACCTAAAATGATGACAGAGGTCAGTAATTTGCACCAGAGGTACACTTCAACTGTGAGAGACAGAATGTGAAAAAAAAATCCATGAATCCACATGGTAGGATTTGTAAAGAATTTATTCGTAAATCAGGGTGGAAAATAAGTATTTGGTCAATAACAAAAATACAACTCAATACTTTGTAACATAACCTTTGTTGGCAATAACAGAGGTCAAACGTTTACTATAGGTCTTTACCAGGTTTGCACACACAGTAGCTGGTATTTTGGCCCATTCCTCCATGCAGATCTTCTCGAGAGCAGTGATGTTTTGGGGCTGTCGCCGAGCAACACGGACTTTCAACTCCCGCCACAGATTTTCTATGGGGTTGAGGTCTGGAGACTGGCTAGGCCACTCCAGGACTTTCAAATGCTTCTTACGGAGCCACTCCTTTGTTGCCCGGGCGGTGTGTTTTGGATCATTGTCATGTTGGAAGACCCAGCCTCGTTTCATCTTCAAAGTTCTCACTGATGGAAGGAGGTTCTGGCTCAAAATCTCACGATACATGGCCCCATTCATTCTGTCCTTAACACGGATCAGTCGTCCTGTCCCCTTGGCAGAAAAACAGCCCCATAGCATGATGTTTCCATCCCCATGCTTCACAGTAGGTATGGTGTTCTTGGGATGCAACTCAGTATTCTTCTTCCTCCAAACACGACGAGTTGAGTTTATACCAAAAAGTTCTACTTTGGTTTCATCTGACCACATGACATTCTCCCAATCCTCTGCTGTATCATCCATGTGCTCTCTGGCAAACTTCAGACGGGCCTGGACATGCACTGGCTTCAGCAGCGGAACACGTCTGGCACTGCGGGATTTGATTCCCTGCCGTTGTAGTGTGTTACTGATGGTGACCTTTGTTACTTTGGTCCCAGCTCTCTGCAGGTCATTCACCAGGTCCCCCCGTGTGGTTCTGGGATCTTTGCTCACCGTTCTCATGATCATTTTGACCCCACGGGATGAGATCTTGCGTGGAGCCCCAGATCGAGGGAGATTATCAGTGGTCTTGTATGTCTTCCATTTTCTGATGATTGCTCCCACAGTTGATTTTTTCACACCAAGCTGCTTGCCTATTGTAGATTCACTCTTCCCAGTCTGGTGCAGGTCTACAATACTTTTCCTGGTGTCCTTCGAAAGCTCTTTGGTCTTGGCCATGGCGGAGTTTGGAGTCTGACTGTTTGAGGCTGTGGACAGGTGTCTTTTATACAGATGATGAGTTCAAACAGGTGCCATTCATACAGGTAACGAGTGGGGGACAGAAAAGCGTCTTACAGAAGATGTTACAGGTCTGTGAGAGCCAGAGATTTTCCTTGTTTGAGGTGACCAAATACTTATTTTCCACCCTAATTTACGAATAAATTCTTTACAAATCCTACCATGTGAATTCATGGATTTTTTTTTCACATTCTGTCTCTCACAGTTGAAGTGTACCTCTGGTGCAAATTACTGACCTCTGTCATCATTTTAAGTGGGGGAACTTGCACAATCGGTGGCTGACTAAATACTTTTTTGCCCCACTGTACTTAAGGAGCTCAGAGGTTTGAAGTCCTGCCTATTTTAAATACTACTACTTTATTTGATTTGATTTCCCCACATGATTATTCATCAGAAGGCTGAAAGAGAAAATAAATTCTGCTTTTAAAAGCAGTGGAACTAATTAAGCCCACTCCTTTTAAACACAGTCAAAGGTTCTTTTGTTGACCAGCTTGCAGCAGCACCCCTCACTCTGTCACATCATGTCAATGAAAAGTAGTCTAAACGAGCTCTAATTGTATATTGTTGAAGGAAACAGAAGCATCTATAAGTGCGCGAGCACCGAAAGACCCACAAGCCAGCTGGCAGCTGTTAGCATCTGGTTCTGTGAACCTTTATTGTAAAACAGAAACGACTGGGTAAGGAGGAGAACGGGGGGTGGGGGTTCAGGTCGCGTTCAGCAAAATGAGACTTTCAGAGAAACAGAGGGAAAAACAGAGAGCAAGAGCAGCAGAAAGGGTGCTCCCAGTGCTGGGATGACAGCTTCGTAACACTGTTACATAACTCCAACATCTGAAAATAATTTTTATTGTAACAAACCCCCTAACCTCCTGCCCTAGTTGCAGAGGAAACAACTTTTTTTCTTCCTTCAGATGTACAACAACAAACTCCTGGGCAGGCTGTCAGCAAACAAAGACAGAGTGGACACAAATTTAAAAAACTGTTGGACTGGGTGCACATTACAGCTCACAAGCATCTGATAGAGAATTTTTTTCTGGCTTGAGAAAGTCTTTTTAATACTTACTGATTGTATTCTTACAAGTCTCTTTCCTTCAGGTGCTCTTTAGAGTTTTATGGGGCTCTTTCTGCTTCATCCTCTCCTCTCCTTTTTCTGTTACTGTATATAACATCTAATAAAAGCCTGGCTCTTAATTTGCTTCAGCAGAGTTTTTATTAGACACAGACCTTTGGGGACACAGGTTTCTATTTATTACAAGAGTTTAAGTGACATGCAGGTGCAGATCCAAGCGTACGAAACGACAGAGCTTCATAGACAGCTAGCTGCTAGTGCTACACATTCTTCTACCTTTGCTTTCAAGGAAACTTATCATTAGTCACATGACATATTTGCAGATGTGTCGCAATGCTGATTAAAAAGATCTATCATGTTCTATTACAAGGCAGATTTTTTACACAGTGACTAAACAGACACACAAAACTTTAAATGTGGTTTGCGTTCATTGCAAAAGCAAAAGACATAACACAAAACCATATAAACCTGCAAGAGAGAAATGTGTCAAAATGCAGAATCCTCAAATGACTTTGTAAAGTCTAGAACAAACTCAAGAAATTCAATCCAGCCACACACAGCTTTGTTTTTAGTCGAGTGTAGGAATGCTTGAGATGTGACATAACCTCTACGAGAGTTTCCCAATCTCTGCAGATTGGTGAAAGGTTTGATGTTATCGAGCGTTGCCAACAGATATTCTTGTTTGTGCAGAAAGACAACTCTGTTCTCACACTTACTGGAACTTAAAACAATTTTACAGTTTATTTAGCCAAAGAGGTGACATGTCAGGGAGAAAATACTTAAGATTTGTCATTTGTTATGACAAACGTTGGTGGTTCTTCTTTTTGAGTTTCACATATAGCTTTAATAATGTATGCTAGGCACATCCTAGCCTACAGCCCTGATTTTTGATTCTTGTGACTCGTGTCTGAGTCATCCTGATGAAACAGGAGTCCTGCCAGTTCACGGTGACCTCTGTTACATTCATCAGCGAACACTAAGTGCGCCACATTTGGTGTTGGCAGGTGAGTCACAGGCTAATAGGTCTTCTATTATTCAGAAACACCAGAGCACACCGGGTTGGTGATGATCATAGAGCACATGCCTTCTGTTTGTGGGCCTACTTGTTCCCACAGCTTGCACCTGTGACAGCAGGAGCTTAAACCTTCAGTTAGCTGCAGGAGTTTTTGAAACATGACACAGTTTTTGTCTTATACCTCTGTACACCACTACAATGAATTTTAAATCAAGCAAGGCATGATTGAAGCGCAGACTTTCAGAGGCTCAAAAAGGACAATTGATAAAAGATGTTGAGTGGATTGCTATCATTACAACTCTAGATATAAGGTCTAAGGAGATGTGGATGCAAATGAAGGTGACCATAAAAAGGCTGAAAAACACAATGCAACTGTTCAGATATTTATCTGTACATGTGCAATTCCATCCAAGTGTAGCAAGTAGGACAGAAATTATTGTTTAAAAATCACAATTATTTCTCCTGCTTGCAGCTGGTTAACAGACTGTCTTTGTTCAGGAAGTACTAGATGTAATAGATTAGAGGAAAATGTGACCTAAGCTACGTGCTCGCCTCGTCTTCTTCGTTTGTTTTCACTCTCACAGTTTCTTTTTTTTGTTTTGCACTTGCCTGGAACTCTAAGTGAGGGACTACACAACCTTAGCATAATTTTAGAGATTCCCTGATCAATTGGTTGATGAACAGAATCTGCCAATTTTCAGCTGACTGGCCATGATCGGTGTCGGGCCAGTCAGCCTCAAATCTATGCAATTCTGTGCCAATTCCACTCCAACTTGACTTTTGCCTTCCCAAAAAAAACCCCAAAAACCCCAAAAAACCCAACACATTCTGTTTGGTAATAATACACTTTTTCACATTGGTTTGGCTATAATTCTGCCAGACTGCCTTATAATGCTGATGCTAGCACAACAGGCAATAATTTAACAGTGTAGCATGAGCAGTTTTCTCAGTCTGTCGTGAGTAAACTCAAATTGTTCAAAAATCTTGTCTCTTCTTTGCATTGCAGTCATTTTAGCAAAGATATAATGTATTACTCCTAATTCTGCATGAACTGCTGGGTTCATTCAACTCTGTTTGCATACAAGAAGAACCAAAACACAGCACAGTAACCACATTGCCATCTAGCATATTAGGAGGTGTAATTACAGAGACAAAGACATGTAAAACATGTTAAAGTGTGACGCATGCAATTCTTTTCAGATTGATTTTAAATTAAAATAAATTTGCAGAAAAATAACCTTTTTCTTTTATTAAAACTCCTAGAAAGAAAATTTGAACAGGCCAAGAACTGAACTGTCAGGCCAGATTTTTCTTATAAAAATTGAAATCAGTAGTTTTCCATTGTTATTTTCTAATTAATTCACATCCAGTTTACTGAATGTATTCAATACCTTTTTAAAAAAAAAAAAAAAAAAAAAAAAAAAAAAAGGCCATTTTGTGGTAGTTCGTAAAGAAAAGAAAAGATGTAAAGATAAAATAAATTAGGAATTTGCTGCTGCGTTGAAAAACAGCAAGATTGACTGTCACGGTCCATCCACTCATTCATCGTCTTAAACCGCTTACCCAGTATACGATGACAGGCTGGAGCCTGTTCCACCTGCCACAGGGCAAGAGGCGAGGTACAGCCTGGCCAGGTTGCCAGTCTATGGCAGAGTTATTATTGCATAAATAAAATACCCAGTCAGTTTATTTCCCATTGCACTGGGATTACCTTGTTTCCATATTTTACACTTCCAGTTTTAAGTGGATAACATTGGGTTTAGTATGTTTGGTACCATGTTAGTAATATAGTATTATTCCAATACTATTATTCCCATACATGATTACAATTACCCCTGCCATACAATGCACAACTACTGCAGTAATGTGAAGGCAGCACACATTCTCATTAATAAAGCACTCTATTGCCTTCATTTTCTGTCTTGCTACTCACAGCACCAATTATAAATGTGCAAATGTGTGCTGTAGCTGTGCTCAAAATACACACCGCAGCATAACCGTGTTTGTGAAGCAGAATATCAAAAGGTTTCATGTTGTACACAGCATGTTGCATTCAAGTGATAAAAAACTGATATTAGCTGGGGTAAATGTGTGTCCATCTGTCAGCTTTGAAACTGAATTGCACGTTGTAAGATGTGTGCTTGTGTGTCTTTAAAGATCACTGAGCTACATGAGTGGGCTTGTACCTGTGGGTGTGCAGGCATTGTGTTCTTGTTGCTACAAGCAGACCTGCGAAGTGCTTTTATTTAGCTTTAGGCAACAGATCTGAGTGAGGTTTTTTTGGATATGCTCTCACACTTCTCATTATCTAACAGGAATTTGCAGGATTGTAAATCAAAGATGTATGTGTGTGTCTGTGCTTGTTCAAATACCATGCTCTCAGGACACACAGTCAAAAAACATTTTTTTAATGAAAAAATGGAAGCCTACCAATTCCCAGAAGAGCATGTCCAGATTCTGACAGTGACACCAGTTGTGAAAAGTGTGTGTGTGTGTGTGTGTGTGTGTGTGTGTGTGTGTGTGTGTGTGTGTGTGTGTGTGTGTGTGTGTGTGTGTGTGTGTGTGTGTGTGTGTGTGTGTGTGTGAGTCACGGGTAGCCTGTGGGTGTGTGCGTGGTGTGCTGGACACACTTAAGATCTAAGCTTCTTGCAGGACTTGCCTGTGTTGCATAAATATTCTCCTGCCTGTGTGTTTATTAGACTGGATGCTGTTTACATTCACCAAAAGCTACGACATTTGGTGTCCCGTTGTTTGGACTCAATCTGTTTTGCCGTGTTGCTAGGAAGCACAGATTTGTGCTGCAGTTTCATAAACTCCAATGTGCATAGATCTATCTATCACCACATGCATAAAGATATGAAGCATGTCCAGGGAAAATATGACCAAAAGCGTGTTGTTGCAATTATGTTGTATAATTTCATGTGTGTTAATGATTTTTTGGGAATTACAGAGAATACCTAAAGCCATGAAAGAATTACTGTTATAAAAGAAAGAAGACATGCAGCTGGATTGTGTCGGTTGCAGCTGTTTGCAGGGATAAGAGTAAAACAACTTTTCCTTCCGTCCCTCCTCTCTTTAATTTTTATATTTTTTCTACCTTTTGGAATATTCAGTTCTTTCTGCATTTCTTCTTCTTTCTTTCCACGTTTATTCCTTCGCTTTCTCGCCATCTATCAGTCCCTCCATCCTATTCTTCCCTCTCCTTTTCACTCCTACTCTCAGCTTGACAGAATGATCTGGGGTCTCTGCTGCTGGCAGCATCCCAGTAGGTTACATAACAGTACCAGCAGCCTCCCCTGAATCACTGCTGGGCTAGGCTTGCCTCAGCAATGATAAATATCCTAACTACTACCCAAAAGCATGAGTGTCTGGGATCACATTATATTCACATTTTTAATTTTTCACACTGATCATTTCAGCCTCATGCAAATAAGACCCTACATCCCAATGTAATCTATAGCCCGTCATGTGTCGAAGATGAAGAAGCATGTGATATTTATCTGTCTTTGTTTACAAGTCTGAATGACACGGGGATGCAAATCCAAAATCTCACTTCAAGGAATTTCAGCAGGAGGCTATCAGCTCCACTCTTACATTTCACCCTTTTCGTGACCATGTTTTAGCAGACAACCTCTCTTAGTCTGCAACTACCTCTAGTTTGTAAAGGGGTCATTTGCAGTCAAGTCCTGAAGGTCAAAATGGTTTAAGTGACCAGAAAGTACAAGAGGTTATTTAAAAACATGGAGGCTTTTTCTGGATCAGACAGTTTGAACTCGCCTCTGTGCCTGTAACAGAAAATTCTGCAGGTTTTAAATTCATAGCAAACATTGCAGCATCTAGTAGTTGCAGGTATATTGCTTCTTCAATCAGCTGTCAGCTGCAGACAGCGCTGACACTGTCTCATTCCATTTATCATTTAAAAATCTCTTTCTACTCTGAGTGGCAGTAGACGTAGTTTACATTGTGATCTGGAACAATCTGTTCTGACTGAGCAGGTCATTTCTGCTTAAATCCAGAGCAAAATCAGTGACGCCTCTAACCTAATTTCCCCCCAGCCTCAGTCTCCATCAGTGAGCCCGGCATATGCCTCTATCCCTCCTCTCTCAGCTAACCTCTGACTCTCCAAGTTCGCCCGGATCCTGGCCCACTGCCTGCAGTCACTCCTCGGGCAGAACTGCTGCCCTGGCTGGACAGTTCACAGCTGCTGAGCCTTCCTCTTCCCCATAACTACATCTTCCAACCTGCACAGCTCCCTCACCCCCTAACTTCCACTTAGGGCACACTCTACAAACCTGGACTCACAGCCCCGCCTAGCTTCTGTGCCCTGCGGATCTAATTTACACACATGTACTGCATACACATGATTATATATATCCAAAAGGTTGCAGCGTTGCAGCTAAAATCTAAGGTGGCACTTTGCATGATTAAAGATTTCATATGTATTTCACCTTAAGGTCCATCTTAAGGTAGACCAAACTTTCAATTGTTTCCTTAAGTTTAAAACAAAATGCACGAGGACTAGAGACTCAAATGGGCTTTACCTGACTGGATAGTCATATCCCTCTGCACCATGCTGAAGGGAGACTTCACCTTCCTGGCAAGATTATGGATTCATATTCCAAAGACAGCCAGCGTTGTTCATTTGAGAAAACACAGGAGTCTGAGGAGAAGTCCGACAGCAGAAAAGCCACAGTAATGCTGTCACAGGGAGCTGGTACTCCACAGGTACTCCACCTCACAGTCCTTTTCTCTGAACTGTCTTGTCTACAAGTGCATGCACGCCCCAACAGAAAGGGCGTGTGTAGGTCTGTGCGTCTGTGTCTTATTGCTCCCTGGATAAGAACAAGATCCACCCATACACTGTTCCGTGAACGAGTTTTAAGCTCTTCTTAAAAAGAAAAGGGAAACTTTTGGTCACTCCTCTGCACTCTAAAACAAGAATAAAAACAAGCCGATTCCAAACCTCACCTCCTCAAGTCCAAGTGACACACCCCCTCTTCTCTTCCTTTCCACTTTCCTTCACTATCCTTCTGTTCCCTCTCTGGGAAATTATGCAATACAGCCATTTCAGACATGACCTCCCTTCTTCCCCCCGCTCTTTACGACATCCCCATCCTCCTTCTCGTGTTGCTCTCGCAGCCCACACTCAAGCAAGTTTTTCCAGCTCAAAGTTTCAAATGATCTCAATTCCATTATCATAGCATAACCAGGTTTTTTGGCACAGAAAACCTCAGAGACAAGTTTGCAACTGGGAAGGCAGGAAATGTAAAACGCTTTCAAGACTAGTCTTGGTTTATATCAGCCTTCCACCTTAAAAACAGAGCTGGCTCCCTATTCTTCTCTCTTGCATAAGCATTAATGTATACAGACCTGACCATCCTGAAAAACATGCCACCTATCTCTACGCCGTGTTTAACAACAAATGTCCCAGCCTTCATCCAGTACAGTTAGCATACTGTACAACCTGGTATCAGAGATAAAGCTTTGCTAACCTTCCCAATGCAGGTTCTGCGCTTCCACTGCAACACATGTGCGTGTGCAGAAATGTGCATGCAATCACACGCAGTGCTGTAAAGGCATCTAGATAAGCTGCAGGGGTGTCTGCAGCAACATGCTTGCTCCTGGCTACCACACTGAAGTGTAAGGAGAAGGCCAAGAAGAGCAGGGGTTGTTTAAATAAGGGAGTGATGGCCTGAGGCTGCGAGATGGTGAAGTAAACAGGGTGTTGGGACAAGCAGCCACAGAGTCACTCTTAAATACTTCCGTACCGACATAAACATATTTGAAATAATGTTCAAGAAACACGAAGTTTCTTATCTTATTGCTTTCAGTGCACTCTAAAAGTTAGTCGTCTACTGCCTTAACTCTGTTTTCCATTGTACTTTGTAACTCAGATTTTTATTGTATGTGTTATTGTGCATTGTTCTCTCCCACTGTTGATTTATAAATCATTGACTGATCCAACCTTGCCTAACCTTCATCTCCACACAAATCAACACCAAGTCAACTAACTTTCCCTCCAAGTAAATGGGTGACCAACGCCCAGCTGGGAACAATGGCCAATATGGCTGAAAATTCTGATATGGCAAGATGCATGTGTGAGTGTGTTTGACTGACCTTCTAATACATTCTGGAAACAAATGTTGTGGACTGATGAAGCTGAAATAGATTTTTTGTGGGGCTCTATGATCAAAGGTAGGGCTGGGCTATCAGCCGATAGCTTTCGTTTTGTTTTGTATTATAAATTAGATACTTCCTCCTTCCTTTTATAGCCCTGCGCTCACAGCCATCCCTATAAGTTCAACCTTACTCACAGCTTAGTTCAGCTCAAGCCAAGATGACAGAAAATGAGTCTTTGGTCAGCAAAATCTTTCTAAAAGGCATAACAAGGTTTCCATAGATAAACACGCAGAAGGATTATTAGTGTTTGACTACAGCCGCCTTTGCTTCTACAAGATCTCAGATGAGTTGGCTTCAACTCTCCCCATAGCTTCCATTCTGCCCTCCACAAGAGCACAAGCCCACTTTATGGTTAAAAAACACCAGCTAGTCTAGGCGTACTCCCTACCAGATGACCAGCTGCATGTCTTCGCTTACAAAGTAAAATCCACAATGGACTATTTCAAGAGGTGCAAGCTAAAGGTTTTGCCATTTCCCTCATAGTCCACTGAGGACTATGGACATAAATAGCACTGCATGCAAGATGGGTCAAGAGAGAGCAGAAGCCCTTTGCAGAAAGAATGGATGAAAACTAGAAGAAGTCGATGACTCTTAGCTACAAAAATGTTTTAACAAACTTTGACTTTTGCTAAGTATTTTCTGGTTACTTTTGAAACTGTAACAAACGGATACGTTTTTAAAGAAATTCACTAGAAAATGTTACTTATACCTTTTTGGAAACAGCTCAAGTTTTGCTCTCTTAGCTACCAAGCATTTTCTTGACACTATGCCACTAAGCGCTGCTTCACTTGTAATTTAGCATTATGACCTTAAACAAATCAAAGACATTAATCCAGCAAACGTAACCTTTCCACTGTGACTAAAGGAAGATGCTCAAGTAACTCAGAAGAACAAAATACTCCAAGCTCTATCCTAATTCCAGACATAAAAAGGGTCTACAGAGCGTTAACTCCACAGAGCAAACATGCAGCACACTCTAATCTACTGTAGCGGGAGGTCAAAGCTGAGGAGCAAGCCAATTAGGCACAGAAGCTTCTTCACTCCCTTCCTTCTGGAGACTTCAGTGCACACAGTCTTTTACATACACGTAGTACCACGTCAGAACTTAAATCTCGGTCTCTCGCTTGCCTTTAGACGCCCTCGATGGTGAGCTAATCTCTCTACTGACTAATGACCAAGAGGTACAGGCGCATCTGACATTTAACTTCTGCCTCCCAGACAAGTGCTTTCCACACCTTCCACGTGTCCTCAACTTACGTAACATATTCCCCAAGCACACCTTTTCTTTGCTTGGAGGATTTTATGTTCACTTCTATCAGGCATGAGAAGTGTTCGACAAAATCTTAACTTGGGGCAGAAGCAAGAGTGCTGCTGTCAAGCGTTTCCTACACATCATCCTAGAAAAAGGACATTTCTGAAAAGCCAACAGGGATAACTGTAAATACAACACTTATTCATTTTGACATAATAGTAATGTATATAATGGCAAACATCTAATGGCAGAAAAGCCCAAACAAACAGTGTGACGCTACAAGACAACAAAGGGACAAAGTGTTTTTAAAACTGCTTTACAAAAACTCGTGGTGAGAGCCAAGAGTCAGGCAGTAGGGCAGAATACTACTTCATCAAAAATGAGCAGAAAACATACATGTTGAAAAGCAGCCCTGCACATAAGCGTGAATTTTTACAGAAGGACACAATTACTGAAGCAAACCTGGTGTGACATGCTCAAAGGAAGTGTTTATACCACGTTTTTACGCCAGAAAAGTTGTTAGACGCGGTGGCTGCAATATGACTGGGGGGGTCAGGTGGGTCTGTTCACTAAAATTTAATCTTGCACTCTATCAAAGCAACGCTTCCATCGACTATGTCACTAATTGGCGTTTCAGAAACTGCAGGGCTGTAGCACAGAAAGAGCAGGCAGAGGTAAGTTTATGAAGAGAAACTGACGTGTTTAAACCACAATCTTACAGATCTGAATCGCATTTAACTCTGTTTACATGCAGCTGTGATAAAATACTTAGTGTGTGATTTAATCAAACATCCTGGCACAGTGAATGGTAAAATGGTATCAATTCATAAAAGCTGGATTTTAGAACCTTTTTAACTTCTTTATCGTTTTGGAGAGCAAGCTCTTATGTGTAAAAACGTCTAATTAAAATAACAGTCGTAGCTTTGGATGTATTTGTGCCACGTGAAAGATGTCTGCTGTGGTTTCTTTATCCAAAACCTAGCATCAAACTGAAGCGGTGGTGGCTGAAAAACACAAAGGTCATGCGCGTCACTGTCTCACCATTCTTGCGCTCCTGTATAGGCAGCAGATTGGGAGCAGGCTGAAGGGAGAGCTCCTGAAGCTCGCTGGTCACGGCGTCGCTCTGGGGGCTCGAGGCCGAGCCTGGCACACTGGCAACTTCCATACTGCCAGGATTTGGCTCCTCCCCTTTCTGTGAGTCCATCGATGCCAAGGTGACAGAAAGACCTGGAATCGTTTTTTCAAAAGGGAAAGAGAAAGTGTAATGTCTCGTGAAATAATCAGAGGACACAGAGTAGAAAGCTCCATATAAAGGGACAGTGATTACTGCAACTAGTGCATATGTATGCAGTTTTTATTTAGGAATTGACCAAACAGGATTATATATACACACACATCTATTTTTTCCATTTTTTTGTAGCATGTAGCTCTACACAGGAAATGAATAAACAAATTAAAGTGTGGCTCATAACTGAGTCAGTTTGTACTTTTCTGAGCTATACTGACTATGAAGCGCTGTTGCAACATGAATAATATTCCCTTGGTCTAATTGCTGAAGCCGCAGTGACCTCCATTCTTCCAATTGCAATTCATTTCCCCATTAAAAACAAATCTATTAATGAATTACTAAGAATTGGATTTAAGAAATTCCAGTGTTCAGCTTGTCCTTTATGTAGTTAGAGGAACCCTCAACTATGCCACGCTATAAAAACAAAACAATACTCCAGACATGTTCACAGGCTTTGACAAGTCTGGAAAACATAGTTCCAGGAACCTGAGTCCTAGTCCCAGAAACCGTTCAGTCTGACTGCCTGTCTCTTTCATACACAAATAACTTGGGAAAGAGAAAGAATGCTGGACTGTAGACCAGGGATTAAATCAGCCATCACGGAAGAATTTGCATGTTTCAGCTTTTACAACTGTTGCTGTGGCCGCTGTTCTAAAAAGGCAGCTTATGTTTTGTTTTGTTTTTTACTTCTTAACAACCTCAGCACGATTTCCATACATTTAGCCTGGGTAACGAGTCGCCATCAGAGCTCGAGGTATCTCATAAAGGAAGCTATTAAAGAAAAAAAAGTGCCTGTCTAGCTGTGTGTTGCCTTGCACTTGCAGAGAGGCAAAGTCCCTCCTTGGGAAGAGTTAAAGTAACGTTGAACGTTGAGTTGAGGAAGTGTATAAAAAACTTAAATGCTTCCATATAGTCAATTTGGACTAAATGGAGCCTCGAGACAAAGAGTTCAGAAGACACTTCCCTATCTGAGGCTGCCCACTCCTTGTAAACCTGTAATGAGCGATGGGAATAATGCTAATGTAACCTAAACTAATGTGCGGGTTTAAACAAGCTAAACCTGTTTTTAGCAACATAAGCGTTCAGTTTAGCTCAGGCTACTTGGCTTTAGTGACAAGTGTCACTATATAAATGCAATTCATTATCATATTATTAGCATGGATATCTTCTAATGTTTCCATGGAAATTTTATGCAAAGCACAAACACACAGAGCATTAAACTGCTCGGTAATGAGCCAAAAGTCGTACATGTCACTGACTTTTGAATAACTTTACTCCATTTCTGGTTCTCCATCAAGCTTAGGTGACTATTGCTGTGTTTACAGTGTGAAAGTGATGCAACAGGTGCAATTGTGTAAAATGTGCTCTTGATGCGATTAACACTTCATTGGCGTAATGGTTGGGGGCAAAAAAAATTCTTAAAATCGCTGTTGCTTTCTGACTGGCAGGTACATTTATAACAAACTGGTTAAGCGTGTGAAGAAGCGAAGCCTGAAGGCTAACCTTCCTGTGAATAGTCAAACCATTCAAACCCATGTAATGGAAGAGATTTTCCTGATTTGCTGGCACAAGCCTGGTGTAACTGGTTCCTTTCTCAAGCACTCCTCTGGACTGAGCAGGCCCGGTAACTTTTGACAGCTACTCGCTAATGGTTGTTTACAAAGGCAGGACCTGCTGCTGTGCTGTGTGCTGATTTCCCTCTTGCTCTCTGCAAATATGTGTTTTCTAGCTGTGGGGTTCGGATGGGGATTCTGTCATTACTGCACAGCGGGGCTGCAAACAATGAGGCAGTGTTGTCTGAGATGCTGCTCCTCTCGTTCTCTCACAATCAAACACAAGCTCACACGTCTGAATAGCGACACACTAACCGCACGACACTAAAGTTTCTCTTGATCTCACTGGATCACTGCACGTTTGATCGCGACAGACATAAAACATTTAGATAACATTTGTGTTCTATCAAATGCTATTTTTAAGTCAATTAAAACAGAGAGATAAAAAAAATATGTGAACCTATCAGAATGTATGTGAATAGTGTTACTTTTTATGGAAAATACTAATAATTTTGAGTTGTTAAAACTGGATTGAAAATCTGTCTTCTCTCATCTGTGGGGCTGAGTTTCCTCACAAACTGATTTTAATAAAATTTTTATCCATCTGAGAATACGAGCGGGTTCACATTGGCAGCTACTGTCCAAGATGGTAGAGTTGGGGGTTCAACAAATGGACAAGAGATCCTCTAAAGAAACAACTAAACATATTGTTCAGTCATTTATCTGGCACAAGGCTTTTACTCAGTAAGTATCTGCACCTTATGCAGAGCATCCATCCATCCAATTTTAGGGTCTAACCCAGCTGTGAAAGGGTGAGAAACAGGTCGCCAGTCTATCACGAGGCTAACACAACCCGCTTTTACAAATTATAAACCAGATTCTCTCATTACTAGTCAATGATGGACCTAATAAAATACAGCTAAAAATTAGCAAAATATTATAATTTAATATGATTTAATAAGATGACAATTATTTAAACAAATTATATAGCTGGTCCAAATAACCCTGTATCAGTGTGTATACATGTTACAGACAGAAATCAAACTGCATAAGCATTTTTTCACCATTCTGTCCAGCTGTCAAAATCACCTGATATTTAACAATGATTTTTTGACCTGATTTGTAATCATTTTACAGATGACAACAGCCAAAACTAGTCTATCTAGACAGCCTGACTGCTCACCCAGAGAAAACAAATCCAAAAACTGGTTTAGAAAGACTCAGAAAACCTTGACAATGTTGCTAAAATAACATTAACTCAATAATTGAGACTAAATCTTGTATTGTAATTGTATAAAGAAATTATTTAGAGCTGTATCTAAATGAGCTCAATAACAGCGTAAGCCAACATGATGAGACAAGCAAGATAATGCATGCACTTGCTTCTTCAATCTGATGTGTGATCTTTGTCTCAGTACACCACTCTGAGATGCCTATCTCCTCGACAACAGATGAGAAAAACTGCGAGGTGTTATGTCTGCAGCTTTTGTCGATGCCTCACACAAAAGCTAGCTTAATACAATAACAGCCAGTGACCTAAATATCAAGTGTCACACATTAAATTAACCTCCAAATCACAAATGAATACGACAGATCTTCACAGTTGCCTCATCCCTACTTTCCCCAACAAACAGCTGCTGTTCAAACATGCATAATGTGCTATTCTGCTGAATAGTACATTCAAATGCTGAAACACACTGGAAGCATTCCTCCCTACACGCCCACACTAGCCTTTCAGATATGCATCATCATTACACTGGTACACACTGCGAGGCACACACGTCCTGACAGCCAAGGCTGTTTCACCATCAGTCACAGGAAACCAGCTACCAAGAATTACAAGAGCTTTTCAGTTCCCCAGCAAACAGGTAAAAGGATGTGGTTGCAACCTGGCTTATCATAAACTAGGCCAGATGTGAACAAGGCTTGTTGCTTACCTGTGTTACAAAATCTGGAAGGGGGGTTTTCCCATTTCAGGAGGACAGAGCTTTGAACGGTCCTGTAAAGCAAAATAAGAACAAAGCTTCAGTACAAATAGTCTGTTATACCCCTTTGCTCTTCTGATCCACTACTTGTACGTACTATGATGCTGAGCAGCTGTATCACAGTAACCAGGGCATGTGCAGGGAAAAAAGAAAAGAAAAAAGATCTACAATAGTACAAGACTCATGACAACTGATAAGATGGGCTAAAGAAATCCACGTTTCAGGAGGCCTTTCCACAGATGTCATGGGGCCGCAGCCTGCAGCTGTCACTGTCCAAAACACACAGGCATGCTAAGCTATTGTTAGCCTGTCTGGGTGGGAGTGAACCTAAACATTCAATACGCGAGCCAAAGTCGGGCTGCTATAGAAAAGCGGACACACGCGACATACTGGACGTGAAACGCTATCAACTACAACAATAAAGTATTTAACGCTGACACCGGCTTTAGCTGAAAACTCTTCGACTCCCCTGCTGACTGCAGACACAGACACCCCAAGTTAGCTAGCAACCGTTAGCATGCCATTACAACATCACCCCTAAGTGCCAACGCCTACGATCAGTTATCTGCCAGGCTGTTACTCTCGCTGAATAGAAATTAAGCTGCTGCTCTAAGTCCAAACCATGAATTCGTATTTTTATGCTTACTCATAATGTTCGCCATTTGTGTGTTGTGTCTGTGAGGATAAACGCCTTTGGCATCACAGCGCCACCCCCGAATCACAAAGGAAACTTTAACCGGAAAACCCTCCTCTGCGTGGGACGCAGAGACCCACTTCCTTCGCTACGCCGTTCCCACGGGCTCAGCCCGCTTCGGTAACAGGAGAAATAAGAGCGGAGCTTTGCCCGCATATCCCTGTAAAACACTGCCTTCGCCACAAAAATAGGTATGCTGTTTAACTTGAAGTGCAGAATGTGTTTGCACTTCTGAGAACTGTTTCTGTCACACATGCGCAGTCTCTGTCTCCCTCTAGTGTTCAACTGCGTGTACTTCAGGACACACGGAGCTACAGGTATTATATAGGTATTATTAGGTATGTCTCCAAAATAAAGAAGCGCGTTTTTCTATGTGATTTTCACTTCGGTCTGATGTTTGCAATACTACAGTCTTTTTTCTTTGTAATATAATTAATCCAATAAAGTATGTTTTATGTGATTTTTAATAAAGAAAGCCAAACTGACATGCTAATTCTTAGTTTGAAAGACAAACAGATGCATTTAGGTAAAAGTAAATAAAAAAAGTATTTATGGATGTGTGTAATGTAGTTATTGATTCAGATTATTTGGATTTATATTTGTAGAGTATTCAGTGTTTTATTTTATGGTAAAGATTGTTCTGCAAACCAAATAAAAAATAATAGGTCAATTTTTATACATAGCCCCGGATTTTCTGTTTGGTGCACTTAGATTTCTAAGTCTGGATTTCTATCTAGCTTTCCTTTAAACTTTATACTTATTAGCCCTCGGATTGCCATTGTAATTCAAATAATGGCTGAGAAATCAAAGGAACCATAAATGATTTTATGCACCATTCACAGTTTTACTGTAATCACCACATGTACTTAAACAAAGACAAGCACATGCTGCTGGCAGGATCAGTCAGGTTGTTCTTTAGGTACCCACCCGGCCAGGAGACACCCTTCAGTCAGGGGCCCCAGATGGATTTTAAGTTCTTCCACTTTACCTTCAGTGTGTATTGACATTCAGAGGTTCATAGGTAATTGGACGACAATTACTTCAGTTTCATGGAAAGGTGAGGACTGTTCTGTTATTTCATGACAAATGAAGCAGACATAATATATGAAGTTGATTCAGAGTCTTGAGTTTATATTTTATAGGTTTTCACTGTATAAGGCTCCCTTCATTCCTGCAATGTGAGGCTACTAGAACTGGAGCCCCCTACTACAACAAAAACAACGTTACCCAAAATCCTCTGGGCCTCCTTACATAACCAACATCTCACCAGCTCCCTTTTTAAGGAGAACATAAAATATTTGACTTTGGATTTGGTTACTGTTGAACAGATGCTTAACTTGAACGCTGCTTTGTTCTTTTGTTTCTTTTGAAGATAACAAACTTTTTAGCCCAACAGCCCAACAACAGCCCAAGTTTCATCATAATGCAGTAGCTTTCCCACTGAGTTCTATCTTTCAAACTAAGGATAAACTCTTGTTTGCGCAGTTGTCTACAAGTTCAGTCCAGTCCTGTGGTTTCAAAACTGCTCTGCCTGACTTGGTTATGACTGTGGGGCTATTTGGAAAAGTTCCAGGTGTTGGTTTTTGTAGGGAAGGAACTAGAGTGCAGTTCAACCACGCCTGTTCCCACGTGGGGGGATAACTGAACTCCTGTGCACAGTGATGCCTGTTGAAGAATCTCTGATGTGAATTCATTCTCTCTTTGTCCTTTACAGTGACCGCTGCGCTGTCGGGAAGCACTGCTGGGTCAGCACAGTGGAACCAAGCTGGCACCAAATCAAACGTTGAGCTGGGCTAAAACACATTTGTAAGTGGGACGACAAGATATGCAGAAGTACTGATCTGGTCTTTTTGAACAGCCTGTTTAGCCTCCCCGTTGGTTTGTGGGTACTGTGCACTGCTGATCACATGTTTGAAACTGTATGTATCAGCAAAGTTTGGCATATCATCCGCTGAGAACTGTGGGCCATTGCCAGTCCTTAAGATCTCAGGCACCCCGTCACATCCGAACATGGATTTCAGATGGACAGTGATATCAGGAAACTTTATGTGGTGGAGGTTGGCCATTTCAGCATATCATTTCAACAGTCCACTACCTGCAAGTACATTTTCCCTTTGATTGTAAACAGGTCTGCCCTCACCTGGGTCTCTCCAGTAGATTTGTTGGGAGCAATGGCTCATTTTGGCTCACACATGTTCTGCATGCATTTAGCTACCCCTCATGTAGCCTGCTGAGGACACTGTTTCTTAAAGCTGCAGGAATGACCAATTATGCTCTTTTTAACTAGAGGTTATCATGCACAACAAAGGAGGCATCTGCACAGTGCAGCTTTACCAAGCTTTAATGATCTGCTCTCTGGTCATCCATCCTGATACATTTTCATGACTTGGGGCTGTTAGCCACTAGCGACTAGCTGAGCCCGCTAGCCCTGAGCAGGAGAGTGCAGGTTACTGATCACAAATATTGGTTTCTCTCCTTTCTGTAGTGTTAGGTTTGTGAACCCTAGCATGCCCAGTGGTATAAAACCTTGTACAAGTATGGGCATCTTTTCTTTCTAAAGAGCTGGTTTTACATCTGTGAACATCACATTGAATACATGGTCAGGAATGACAGTCATATCAGCACCAGTGTCAATTTTAAATGTGATTGTCCTGTCCTTGGGCTTTAGATTGCAGCATGTTGTTGCTGTCTGTCAATGTGTCGTCCGCTTCATCACCTATGCAGTACATGGAAATATTTACCTGGATGTCTTCCAAAATACTTTCTGCCAAATGCTGCCATTCGGCCAAGCAGATAGTGATCCAAAGTACACATATAAAACACAGAAGGGGATTTGTTACAGCAAAGGATGAAGACCGTGAATGTGTTAGTCCAAAAACGTCTGGCAGATAGAAGAACCGCATCTGAATAAAGAAGTGAGAGAAAAGTATAAGGAACTGCAGCAAAAATATGAAGACGGGAACGTACGGTAGAAAGAACGTGAGCATGACAAGAAATAATTGAAAAGGAGAAGGAAAACCTGGAGCAGAAGAATCAAGAGCTGCAGGAATGCTGCTTAAGAAAGAACATCCCAAAAAAAATGCTCCAGGGTTTTCAAAATAATGGCGATAGAACAGATGGAGGTGGAGCACAAGGAGAAAATGCATAGTAATAAAAAGAAAGAATATAAAGAAAAGGAGTTGAAGAAGAAAGAGAAAGATGACAGTTAAGGTTTGTGGAGCTGGATTCACAAGAATAAGAAGTGTTTGGGCAACTGAAGAGCAGAGGAGGCTGTCGCTTACTCTGCCTCCCTCCTTCTCTCGAACATTTCTCAGTCTTTCATTTTTACCTGTGCCTCAGGTTCAAGTTCTTAACCTTTACCTATTGTAAGTCTACATTTATTTGTATGTATTTCTTTTAAAACTGTATAACACGTACACACTTCTTGGAAATTTGTTTGCTCTTTGCTCTTGTAGCATTTCTCATTTTCATATCCTCTCTGAATACAAAATCAGCAAAGCTAAAAAGCAAGAGGAGAAGCACAAATGTTATTCCACAGTACACATGCAAATTCGAAAACAGACATTCGAAACTGACTTTTACAGTAAATGCCAAGTCATTCACCCAGCAGACAATGAGGTCTGTATTTACAGGTGAAGAACTCAGTATATATATTACCGTTACAAATTCACAACATAGACACCTGATCTGTGTCGCCAGACTTCATTTGTTAAAGTCAATGGTACAGTCATAGAGTTTCCAAATGAAATTGAAAAGGAACAAACCTTCCATTGCCAGTGGATTCATTATGGTGCACAGATATTTAAGACCTCAGCACTAGTTTTACTGGGACGGTGTTTGGGACATCGTTAAACAGTCCTCCAGGAACCCTAATAATCAACAAATACATTTCTTTATTTTGTACATAGGACATATATGACTTCACAAAGATTTTATAGTATGAAACTTAAGGCTGACTTTGCCAACCCACCTTTTATGACATGGCATGGGAAAGTCCTGGAGTGTCCACGTTTTGGAAATGTTTTAAGAAAATCTTTCTACTTTATAACATATTTCAGTTCCATTTCCCCATTTTTTTCAATTTTAAGGGATTTGTGTCAATTAAGAGTGCATGAGGCTCAGAAAAGTGTGTTTTTAGCTGGTTTAATAGCTGCTACAAAGTTGATTTCCACACGGAGGAAGCTTCAGTTGCTCACTTGGCAGCAGTGGTTGCTCATTTTCATGGATGTTGCTTATCTTGAACTGCAGCCTGAACCCACAAAGCTAAAGAAGATGTTGCGTAAAATTTGAAGTCTTTATTGTACTCAGTGCCTCTCTGTCTGTTCCTCTCCCCCTTCTTTCTTTTTTCCCTTACTCTTTTTTTACATTTCTCTAAACACAATAAACATTTTATCACAAAAAAACTTTGTTTGTTAACTCAGGGTTTCTCCTTCACACATCATTTCACTCTTCCTGCAGCACAAACTTAACGGATTGCCCTCCGCTTTAATCAAACATTATCAGAGGAACAGATGATAAAATTCTGTAAAAATTCTGATAAAATTCTATAAAGAGTAACAAAACAACACGTATAAAGTGAAAACTGTGTTTATTGGCTATTCTCGGTGATAAGCAAATATACAAATGAACTGATCAGCTTTCTAATGGGTGTAGTGTGAGCTGCAATTCCAGCAGTTTATATGCAAATCAGGAGGAAGCATGAAAATATATATATTAAGGTGTCCTCTGCTTCACCAACTGACTATGCAAATTCTTGTGACAATGCAACACACTGTCTGCGCTGCTTTTACTTTAGAGAGGGCGTCCTTTGGTGGGGTTTTTGAGGTACAGTTGAACTGGTATGTGTTTAACATCATAAATGTTGGTTTGACGCCTGGTGCTTGGTGGTGACTGCGAAAGAGTAGCTTCAAATCAAAATGCTAAATTAAGAGAGAAAACTCCTGTGTCCCTCTAAATGTCAGTAAAATAAATAAAGGGGTGAGACAGTTCTCTCACTTTTCTTTAATGAAGGACAACACAAGAAGGCCATCATGTTAAGACTGCTTCAGAGGCAGTGTTGTGTTTCACATCAATTGTTTCCTGTTAATTTGTTGCACATATTGCATATACTTTTTATCAAGTTTTTGTAACATCTTGATGCATGCTTGATCATCCCGGTAAGGAATTCCCAAAAAGATGATTCTGTTCATCTGGACAGCGTTTTCAGTGGGAGAAACGTTTCGTCGCTCATTCATTTTACTTCTTCAGTCTCAGCTGACTGCAAGTTTTCCCCAGCCAGTGATCAAGGAACTGACCTCACAGCCCATTGTTCATTCAGTGGTGCTAGTTGCAGTCATTGTGAAAAGGTACTGTTTATAAGGTTGGGGGAAACTGCAGTCAGCTGAGACGTTTCTCCCACTGAAAACGCTACATCCAGATGAACAGAATCAACCTCTTGGGAAGATTTTGTACCAAAAACAAATTTCAAACTTAGCCGTCCTATTAATTTGCTCAACCAGTGAACAATGACATAGGCATATGGCATTAGTTTGTTTAACTGAAATACTTTTTTTTTCTTTTAAGTTCCCACCAAGTGGAAAATATCTAACTTTTAAGCAGCTTAAGTATTTACAGACTGGCAAATTTTATGTTGTGAGACTAAATCAAAAATGACAAAGCTAAACAATAAGCTAAAGGAGGCTAAAGCAGTCCTCATTTGTATGACCCATTCATGAAGTAAAGTTTAAGAGTTGGAACTGCTTTAAGAAGACAGCAGGTGATGTTTCCTATGGTAAAACATATTTTCATACGTATTTAAACCCTTTGTGCAGCAGTATTGTGATGAAAAGCGCACTACAGGTGAGAACAAAGTGGGAAAGGTAGGCTTTGGCAGTCTCGGGGGAGGATCTGCTCCAGTCTACTGACGCAGGCGGTGACAGCAATATGGAGCCAGGGAGGCGCTACTGCGCATGTCCGCGACTGCACGGACGGAGAAAGAGACAGGAGAGAGCCACAACAGGAAAAAAGTGGCAAAGACAAAGGTCTGAGCACCCTTTAGGGGGAAAAGGACAGAGGAGACTCGGGTTTTAGACCGGTTTACGGCAGCCCAGCTGTGACACCAGCGGCAGGTAACGGGCGGGGAAGTGGTCGGCGAGAGAAAATGAAGTTATAAATCATAAAAGGAGGCGTTGTGGTTGTGTTTGCTGGAGACACGGAGTCACGTAGAGCAGCAGTAAGAACAACGCCAGATATCTGCTAACACGGATTAAAACCTTCTTTTCCTGCTATTAGGGGAATATATTTGCTATGTCTCCTTAACGCTGTGTAAGCTTCACATTAACGTGTAGCTCTTGTCAAATGTTGCTAGCTCAGTGAACAGCTTGCTTCCTCTATCCAGTTCAAAGCTGCTCGAAATGTTTACCTTCCCTTCATTTGAGCTCTGCTGACCAACTGAAGCTCTAAATAATGTAACAGCGTATTCAGTGGTGCTTCACCGTGTTGTTTAGGCCGATTTGGCAGCTATTCTTTAACCAACCATATCCGAGGTGTGATTTGGGGACTTGTGTTATTATGTGTAATAGCTAAATTATGAGGAAAAACACGTGACCTTCCTTTCCTTTTTAATACAGTGTGTTTATTTTTTGCATTTCAGTTGCTTATTGACTGTATTTTTCTCCACAGTGTGTGACTCCTCTGTTCCTGTGGAACTGTAGCTTTGCCGTCAGCAAGTCTTGGAGGATGGAAAGACCTGCTAAGCTATAGGCTTTAGATGGAAAGAGCTGTCAGCACATAGAGGATGGAGGAAGTGGAAAACGCAAAGAGTGACGGCACTATGATTGATGACACCGCTGTGCTGTTGGAGGACTAGTCTGTCATTTTGGAGTATCTAGAGTATCTTTGCTGGTTATACTTTGTCACTCATAGCGATCTTTCTGCACATCTGTCCTTTAGTGGGAAAGAGACAGAAAGAAGGTTTTGCGGTGTTTGAGAGCCACAGGTCTCATTTACCCTCCCTCCAGATACAAGCTCCTCTCTTCCAAGTGGCTGAGAGGTTATCACGCAAATGGTTGTCATGATGTTCATGTAGTGTCCTGACATTAGTAGTTGTGGAGCTGAAGGAGGTACCGGTGGAGGTGGGGGCGGCGACAGCGCTGGCGGTGGTGAACATCCAGGGATGGGAAGTGCTCCGTATCCAGCCGGTGAGTGGAAGGGGAAGGGGCGAGGCAGCCTGCAGGAGCTGGGGTGCATGCCCTGGAAGGTCAGCAAACAGAAAGGTGGTGGAGGAAGTGGAGGGGGAGGAGGAGGGGAGGCGGTGGTGGGAGCAGAGGAGAAGAGGTCCAGGGATCCCAGGGAAACTCAGCAGCAAGATCTCTCATCGTCCTCTTCTTCACTCACCTCGCCAGCTCCTCCCCAAGCTTCTTTGGTGCCTCCGGCCATTTATCACGAAAAGCAACGGCGGGAGCTGTGTGCCCTGCACGCACTCAATAACGTCTTCCAGGATGGGACAGCCTTCAGCCGAGACACCCTGCAGGAGATCTACCAGAGGTGAGACAGTATGTGGATTAAAAGTGTTAAGGTGTGCATAAAATGTTTCGTAAATACAATCTGACTAAGTGATCTGTGGACGATCCCTTTTGTCGACTTGTTGCAGGCTCTCTCCCAGCACTATGGTGACGCCTCACAAAAAGAGCATGCTGGGAAACGGGAACTATGACGTCAATGTCATTATGGCAGCCCTGCAGACCCGAGGGTTTGAGGCAGTTTGGTGGGATAAAAGAAGGTATGTAGGAGTAGCAACAAAAGAAGCCTTAGCATGGATAAATCATATTTAATCTAGTAGAAGTATTGATTTAATAGATTTATTTCCATTTGCTTACGTTGTAACTGCAATTTGCCTCATGACTTCTACCCCTGATTGTTTCCCAAAATAGTCAATGTTAGGCTGAGGAAACCCAAACCAAAGAAAAGCAATCAGTCTATTGTTGCTTATCTGTACTTGTTTACACTTGTTCCTCTCTTATCTCGCTAGAGTGCACATATATTGTCAATACTAAAAAGGAGGCACCCCTTGTTTTCATCTGCACCTCAGCCACCTCATCAGCAGGGTCCTGAGTGATCCCTGTGATTAGTCAGTGCTTCCTGTGGTTGATAAAGTTTGAGTCGGTTTTATCAGCATTCCTTCTTCCTTCATTATCAGTCTTACATGACTGTTGACAGCAGCACCAAACACAGACTTGCTATATCGATAAAACCCATTCCTGTTTTTCTCTTTTTGAGCTCTGCAGATGCGCGCTGTTGTTGTTTGGCATAACACAGTGGAGATTCACCTCTTTTTTGCATGTAACTAAGGCTTTACATGCTTACATGTTGTAAACATTCGGTTGCTGGCACGTTAATCGGAGACTGAGGCGAGAAAACAACGCGATGAATGGACTAGCACTTAAGCGCTCTCTCATTTTGGATTTCTCGACAAGAGAAGACATGACTTCTTTTTATTCTTTGGTTATGTTTATGAAGTTCCTGTGACCTGAGGCTGTTTTTATAACTCTACTCACAGGGGATTTTTGATGCGGTAAACACTTGCAGCCAAGATATTTTTAAGTATTTGGACCACGGTGAAAAAAGTGTGCTTAAAAGCTCCAACCCACAACTGGAGTATTTATAAATATCATTTATTTTTGGAAGGGAGCAAAATAATAAGGTCACTTATGAGAGGACAAGTGATTGATAAGACAAGGAAATCTGGTGCCCTGATCCACAGAGCAGGTTAAAAAAAAACCTCTTGAGGTTTTTTCTAGCAGTTCAGCATGTGTAATGAAAAAAAAAGGTACCAGCATTGGGTAAAGAAAATGCAGAGCCTTCGTTTTAATCCAGAAATGTGAATGTCCCTCAACGAGAACCCTCACCAGACAGCCTCAGAGATGACTTATTGTCCACAGAATCACAGATGAAAAGATCAATTCTATAAGCACTCAGGTTAAATAGAACAAATACTAAGCTAACATATCAGTGGGATTATAATATTTGTAAACTTCTTAAATTAATACATTTCAGTATGTGCTCAGAGTTTGTTGAAGAAAACCTGCCAGCGGTCTCAGAGTCTGTTACTCCAATAATAGACCCCGAGTTTAAGTTAGCTCTCTTTCTGGAGCAGAAAACCCACAAACTCTGAGTTTTTATTAAATCTGATTGGTTGATCGTTGTCCTCGTGTAGTATTATCATCAGTGTACAGTCAACTGTGTTTAGAAGTGTGCTCTGATACTGGAGCGTAGGTGTGGCAGGCATTCAAGCACTAAAACTTCACAGTCTCCACTTCAGTCTTCGTTTGCCAGTTAATGACAGTTTTGAATTTTGACAGATGCAAAGTTTGCAACACATGTCGCTACACAAACTGCACAAAGGTCAGCGCAGTTGAGTTACACAGTGTTCGTTACAGTCATCAATGGGAACTGATAAAAAAATCAAGAGTGCTTTGAAGTGCCGTAAGCATGTGTGCCATATAACCTGTTTGTTTCATTTGAAAATGGATACGCCTTCCTGGTTTGTTTAAACTTCTGGCTGCAAGAATGCTTCTCTCTGGTATTCTACGCAGTCTCTTGCGATGTCCTGTACATAGCTGAATAGCTTTGCTTGTGATTGTTACTGCGGATGGTTTATCACAGGGTTTTTTTTTCTGGACTTCCTGACTTAGAATGGACCTTTGTGTTGTGACTACACTTGTAAGTGCATTTTATCTGAACATAGCTGAAAGTTTCAATGTAAAAATAAATATATATATATATTGCTCAAGTAAATGCAAGCCCAAATAATGACAGGTAACAAAAATGCTGTATGGCTGGAGAGCAGTAGGCCCGGGTTCGAGTCCGACCCGCAGCCCTTTGTCTTCCCCTCTCTCAATCCCCACTTTCCTTTCAATCTACACTGTCTCCATCCAATAAAGGCCAAAAAAAAAATCTTTAAAAAAAGTAAATACAAATATTTTCAAATAGTCATGTAATATATATGTATTATTAGTGTTACTAATATTGTTGTTGTTGTTATTGTTATTATTAAAAATATATTTTTTTTTAGGGATGTTGGCAATATTGAACTGTCCAACGTGGAGGGCTTCATCCTGAACGTACCGTCCAATCTGCGCTGGGGGCCCCTCCGGTTGCCGCTTAAGCGCCAGCACTGGATAGGCGTCAGAGAGGTGGGAGGAGTCTACTACAACTTGGACTCCAAGCTACGTAGCCCTCAACCAATTGGCAATCCGGATGAGCTCAGGTGAGAGGGATGGGGAGTGTGTGCATGTGTAGCAGCAGCAGCAGCAGCTGTGTTGTTTTATAATTTTGTTGTCATAAAGTTTTAAAAACTAATAGATGTGCTAGTGGAGAGGATCTAGCTGAGAAATGTACAGTTAGCTCCATGTTAGAAGTAAGTGTGAAGCCTTGATGATGCTCTGCATGTACATGGACAACTAATGCATCACAGCTGAGTAGTTATTCCTGTTGAAGTTCTTTGAAGTCTGCTGCCTGGGGTGCATGCATAGTTATTGCATTGTAATGTAAAATCTGTAGACGATAGAGGCACGCGGACAGCCGCACGGACCATCAAGCTCATCATCTCATGACGAAATGTACCTCATAACGATTCTAGATGACTCGAGGATCTGTAAAGGCCCAAGACAGCCATGTTGATCCACAAAAATGTTCTAGCCATCTATTATAGTGATAAAACCTCATACTACTTACTTAGAATGACCTAACTTTACCATATAGTCTTAATGTTTTATTACATATGTCCTGAAATGAATGAGTGAGATTATAAACTCATCAGAAAGTGTAGACAGAGGTCAGGGCAGAGGGCTGTGTCTTGTAGACCAGTGTTTCCCAACCACTGTGTGCCGCGAGAAATGATCAGGTGTGCTGTGGAAGATAATCTGGTTCCACCTGATTAGTACTCTAAGCCAGCGGTCCCCAACCTTTTTTGCGCCACGGACCGGTTTATGCCCGACAATATTTTCACGGACCGGCCTTTAGGGTGTCGCGGATAAATACAACAAAATAAAACTAGTACCGGTACCGAAAAAAAGAAGATTTATTCATAACACACGTGAAAAGACCCAGGAAAATCGAGTTAACGATAAAAACGATAACAAAATAACGCTGAAAACCCTGAAAACCATACATTTCACACCTGAGCCTCAACTCTCGTGGCCCGGTACCAAACGACTCACGGACCGGTACCGGTCCGAGGCCCGGGGGTTGGGGACCGCTGCTCAAAGCGATCGGGCAGAACAGGTACATTCTCTTCCACTAGAGGGCAGTACAACTTCCTGCTCTAATTAAATGGGCTGCCAACTGCCAGTAAAACAGAAGAAAATAAAGAAGAAATGACATAATAGTCATGTGAGATAATGCAGCGTGTAATAGCAATAGATAAATATTTTAAAAGAAAACATAGTCAATATGACCTGCGTCCTGGAGAAAATTCCAGCCCAGATGAAGGCCCTAGCATGAGTAGTGGTCAGAAGAAAGCAAAAAAGGTATACTGGGGACAAACCGAACCATTCCGCTATACCTGGTGCACGCGTTGCAGAATCTTCTCTCCCCTAAGCAATAAAAATAAAGAGCCCTGCTACTAAGAAAAGGTACAAATAACTAACTAATAAACAACTTAAAATGGGTTGTTGTACACCCACTTTTACCTGATATATTTGATATGTTATTGATATGTATATATCAATAACAAATATTTATATATATTATACATTTAACCAAACAAGTTTTCCTTGTTGGCTGCTTTAATGTTTTTTGGGGTTTTTCACTGATCATACCGAGGCTGACTCTAAGCTCTGGATAGCTTTCACTTTAATCACTTTTCCTTTGTTAGCTTCTTTAAAATGTCCATGTTCAGCTGGTCAAGGGTAATTCAAGTGTTTGATTAGGTTTGTTGTTACGAGCAGTCTCGTGGTGGGCACACCGTGGTTTACTCTGACAAACTTGGTGACATTGCCCATTCTATACACATACTAACAAAGTCAAATCAAGGTCAGCTTTATTGTTGAAGACCATATGTAGAGTTATACACAGGAATTTGAAATCGCAATGCTCCCATGGCCCTCAGTGTACACTGAAAATATAAAGTTAAAAAAGAACATGTTAGCATGTGGTTGTAAATGTGCAAAAGACTATTTGCCTGAGCCTCTATGTGCAAGTTGAGCATGCATGGAAAAGACACGGTTTAATCAGACATACACTACCAGTCAAACGTTTTAGAATTGAAAATTATGCAGTTTAATGTCTCATTGCACTCTAAGATGAAAGCATAGTAGAAATAAGCAATTGGAGTAAAAAAAAAAAATCATGGAATCAATTTATAGACCAAAATGTATTCTAAACTTTTGACTCATCAAAGTAGCCACCATTGGCAGATATAACAGCTGAACACACCCGTGGCATTCTTTCTACAATAGAAATTAAATATTCCTCAAAAAGTTCTTACAATATCTGTTGCAGAAGTTCCCATAAATGTGTGGCAGTAGGTTGCTTTGCTTTCACTCTTCTGTCCAGTTCATCCCAAACCAGCTTGATGGGCTTTAAGTCTGGAGACTGTGCTGGCCACTCCATGTTTTCAAGCTTACCGTCTTGCTCTTTTTTCCTGAGGTAGCTCTGGTATAGCTTGGACTTATGTTTTGGGTCATCATCTTGCTGTAGGATGAACCCCTGACCAGAGGGTACTGCATGGCGCTGTGGTAACACCCTTTGTACAAGTCACCGACACTGGGTCCAGCAAAACAGCTCCAGACCATCACACTTCCTCTTCCATGTTTGACAGTTGTCCTTTCGCCTACTTGATGCCGTACAAATATCTTGTGTGATGATTTCAAATTTTGATCCAGTCCATAATACCATCTTCCAGTCTTCAGTGGTCCATTATGGGCAGAAATCTGTGCCATCAGAAACTGAATTTGAATAAGTTAAATTTGAATTTGAATTGCTCAGATCGAATCAGAATTGTAACTTGAATAAATGCTTTTGAAAACCGAATTTGAATTAGTCTAATTTGAAATTGAATTTATGGTTTGAAAATGATCATCACTAAATTGAAATTGAATTTTATATTTTGAAAATGAATTGATTTGCTTTGAAACTGCATTTTATCCTTTAAAAATTCAGCTCTCGAATACTTTCAGTTTCACTTCTCACCATTCAGTTTCAGTTCTACAATTCAATTTCAGTTCCAAAATTCAGTTTTTTGGAACTTACATCCGGTTCCGGTTCAAGCGCAGATTAATAGAACTACGTTTTACTAGCCGACCTAAAGTGTTACTGACGGGAATCTACAGCGTCTTGAGCTGAATTAAGACTTCAGAAGTCATTCGTCATGTCGAGTGACCAGCGGATAAACTCTCAGGTTGGTAATAAATGTACTACATGTATAAGAACAAGCGTCATGTTAACAAATGATAGCCGTACGGTAACTTTTATGCTTATTGCAGCTGCTAGCTAAAAACGCTAATTTAGCGTAGTTTGCCCTGAATTCAGCTTTGACAACAAATATGATCGACTGTTTCTAGTAGAATTCCAAAGTTGTCATCTTGGACCCTCTCAGAGTACCCCCTCTGTATGCTTGCAGAGACCCCTACAGTAGGGAAACATGCAAAACGGTGTCCAAACCTTTGTATTTTAGCTTTATTTATGTCTTACACAGCATCCCAACTCTTTAGCTAACTTAATAACTTTAGCTAAAGTGAATAGGTAGCCTAATTCATTAGTGCAGCATTACTGGATCACCTCTGTTTGAAGTGATATAATATGATATACAACTATCACTGAAACAGCAAACTTTGTAAATAAGCAAACAACACTTCTCATTCTCTAAACGTTTGGCCACAGCTGTAGATTACACTATCAGTGCTTGTTCACTCTTAACAATAATTACATTTCTAAATTTACTTTGTGCATTTACAGGTAAACAATATCTAATATTTTATCTAAATGACTTCTTTGTCTTTGAAAAGGGTGAAGAGCCTGAGGCTGGTGACAGTCCAGTTCTACTCTAAGTACATCCTTACAGTGGCTCACAGGACAAGGCCACATTCCTGTCCTGCCAGAAGAGAAGAGAAACTTCAGAGTCTTCATGCAGTTCAACCAATATGACAGGGGTCTCAAACTCCAGTCCTCGAGGGCCAGTGTCATGCAACTTTTCCATGCCCTCGAGGACTGGAGTTTGAGACCCCTGCCGTATGGTGTTTATGCTGTTTTCTACCCCACAGTTACAGCATGTCTGACTGCCTGTTCAGCATATGCAAAAATATGAGTTTAAGCATGTGATGACTAAGGCCTTCCATTATGGTGTTTGTCATCACATGTCACAGACATCTGGATGATCATTTGGAATAAACAAAAAACTAAAAACTTGTTACTTCATCTTATCTTTATTATTGTTCTTATTTTACATTGTTAGGCATTAGGTTTATTTGTAGTAGTCCTTTCCAACTTCTTTCCCTCTTCCATGTTACTGTGGCAGCTTGTCAGCATCTATTTGGGGTTGGGAGTGGAACAGAAAGTAAGGAAATCCAAAGTGCCATTAAAACCAGGAGAGGTTCTTATATTTCAGAAGAAGGGATTAATTCAAAAGACCTCAATGCCATATTTTATTTAGGAACCCTAGAGAGCACTTTGCAAAATAACACATTCTTATAATTTCACCCTCAGATGAGCCAAGCTACGACTGTCAGGGAAGGTGATGTAGGTACAGAGCATATGAGAGTGGTTAAGTTTGTCTCTTGTCTAGATGAAGGCACAAGAGGGATGGATTGCAAGGCGTAGAGATTCAGTATCTTCAGTCTTCAGTGGACACTCCATTTCTGGCACAAAACACCTGTAAAAGATGGTCGATTTAGGAGGTGACCCGACAACTTCAGCCTGTCAAACATATTAATGGAGCAGTATGTTTAAAAAAAAATTAATTAAGTAGAATTATTATGGTAGTTAAACACAGTGAAAGTTGTATATCATGTTATATCACTTCAAACAGAGGTGATCCAGTAATGCTGCACTAATGAATTAGACTAACTATTCACTTTAGCTAAAGTTATTAAGTTAGCTAAAGAGTTGGGATGCTGTGTAAGACATAAATAAAGCTAAAATACAAAGGTTTGGACACCGTTTTGCATGTTTCCCTACTGTAGGGGTCTCTGCAAGCATACAGAGGGGGTACTCTGAGAGGGTCCAAGATGACAACTTTGGAATTCTACTAGAAACAGTCGATCATATTTGTTGTCAAAGCTGAATTCAGGGCAAACTACGCTAAATTAGCGTTTTTAGCTAACAGCTACAATAAGCATAAAAGTTACCGTACGGCTATCATTTGTTAACATGACGCTTGTTCTTATACATGTAATACATTTATTACCAACCTGAGAGTTCATCCGCTGGTCACTCGACATGACGAATGACTTCTGAAGTCTTAATTCAGCTCAAGACGCTGTAGATTCCCGTCGGTAACACTTTCGGTCCGCTAGTAAAACGTAGTTCTATTAATCTGCGCTTGAACCGGAACCGGATGTAAGTTCCAAAAAACTGAATTTTGGAACTGAAATTGAATTGTAGAACTGAAACTGAATGGTGAGAAGTGAAACTGAAATTATTCGAGAGCTGAATTTTTAAAGGATAAAATGCAGTTTCAAAGCAAATCAATTCATTTTCAAAATATAAAATTCAATTTCAATTTAGTGATGATCATTTTCAAACCATAAATTCAATTTCAAATTAGACTAATTCAAATTCGGTTTTCAAAAGCATTTATTCAAGTTACAATTCAGATTCAATCTGAGCAATTCAAATTCAAATTTAACTTATTCAAATTCAGTTTCTGATGGCACAGATTTCTGCCCATAGTCCATTGGCAATGTTTCATGGCCAGGCAAACCTCTTTGTCTTATTCTGACGTCTTAACTATATTTTTCTTGCTGCAACTTGTCCGCTCGAAGTCTCCTCATCACAGTTCAGACTGAGACTTGCTTACTACGACCACTATTAAGCTGTGCTTGAAGCTGTTGTCCTCTGAGCCGCCTATCACGCAAGCTGTTAACTCTCAGAAACTTGTCGTCTGATTCAGGTGTGGCTTTGGGTGCGCCAGACATCTTCCATTATTAATTGCCTTTTTCTCACCATTTTTGTAGCAACACACTATTTTATGCAGCGCAATACTGTTCAACCGATGCTCAAGAGGGTATGGATCCAGTGTGTTCCAGTGTTTATGTAGACAGAGGGTTGGAACACCAGGTTTCAAGGCTTGATAAACCTCCGTTGCTGCAGAACAGTTTAAATTGTTAACCCATTTTATGTTCCATGAAAAAGGCCTTTTAGTATAATTCATTTAAGAAAAATTGCATTATTTCTTTAGTTTTGGGTAACCTTTACTTTTTTTTAACCTCTGGCAGTTCATTTCAAGCTATTCACTGAACCTGAACAACTTGAATTACAACTTGTATTGTGGTTTACAACTTGTTCTGCTGGGCTAAAAAATAATTCATTGAAGCTTTACATCAGCGTACACCTTGTTAATTTTGTTGTTGTTGTTTCACTTTAATCACTTTCACTTTAATTTAAAAAAATGTAATTCTTTGTTTGATTTTTATCACATTCTCAGGAAGTTTCTCCACCAGCAGCTACGAGGGAAGAACTGTGAACTCCTGCTAGTCGTCTCAGAGGAAGTGGAGGCGCACCAGACATGGCGATCTGATGGCTAAGGGTTTAACCAGCCTACCACAGCTCTAACTGGGCCAGCAGTCCAATCGCAGAATAAACGGAAGAGGAACTAGCATTGTTGTGCTCAGCCAAACCCCTTTGATGCACACTTGCAGATATATATCTACTACACACACACACACCTTTTTTGGAGGTTTTGTTTACACAGCCATTGCTGGACAATTATCTGGCGAGATACAATGCAATGAAGGAAGCAAACACTTTACATACAGGGAGAATCAAAGAATCACAGCTCTTTCTCACGACACAGCTAAGACTTCTGAAGTGTTATCCTGTTTCTGCTATTCTTGTGGATTTTTTTTATATTGATGCATATTTTCAATGTCAGTTTTGATCTTTTGATTTTGTTTTTTTCCCTTTTTACTTTTCTAGTTTCCAAAGTCATTCGAGTTCAGGCTTTATGAAAACTGCTATGTTCATGTGCCTGTCTCCTTCAGTGATCCTCCCCGCTTCTGTCATGACGTTCACTGATGTGTCTTTGTGTTTGTGTCCTTCCCTTCGTGTTGTAAAGCTCTCTTTCTCTTTGTCCGTATCACTTTCACCAAAGCGTGCCCTTCGTTGCCTCAGCGTGACTCCATCTCTGTCTTTTTCACGTCACTGGTAAGAATCGGTGAGTGATCACGTTGCCAAGTTTGTATACTTCAACACCTCCCAAACATTTCTGGCACAGACAGAGCCTTTGCTGCGGAGGCTCTGCCAACACAACACTTTTATATGGCAACAAAGCAATGCAACAGCACCCTGGCCAAGTAGACCCTCTAGTGGATGTTCGCCTAATTTTCAGTCAAGCAAGACATACCATCATCACCTATCCAGTTTTTCTGAAGTCTCAAACTTCTTATAGCATGCCTTGATTAAGAAGCCAATGCCCCATGACTGTTTTTTCCTTTTAAATCAATCATTAATCATAATGGGTCCAGCTTTAATTTAGCTTAAACACTGGTCAGCACAAGAGTCATCAACCTTCAGTTTGTCCATTTTCCCTAAAAAAAAAAAACCAAATCACATTTATATAAGCTCCCAAAGTTAGTATCACTGCAACAGAGTTAAGTTTGCATATCCGAAAAGGTGGTGTTTACCTTTAGCAGGATTCTTTTACATATAATAATCAATTTAGTGTGACATTTCAAATGTAAGTCTAAAGGATAGATAAAAGTGTACCAGCAAAGCCTGTTCCATATTACAAAATGAAAAAACTTCACCATATTTTGTAGAGGCCGATTTGTTCCTGATGGGTTGCTTTTTTATGTATATGTATTCTACATATACATATACAGCATATAAATACATGTGTCAAATTAGAGGAGGAATTGCTTTTGTTGTTAATTCAGATCTGCTGAGGTGCAATATGGCATTGTATTAAAGGCAAAAGAATGGGAGTGTGTAAAACTCTGTAATGTCGCCGTAATTGCCCGACACATCCCTTTCTCCATTATTTTCCTTAAAGAAACAGTAATATTTAAAAAAACAAAGGTTACTGCACATATCAGATGGCATTTATATACTGATAATAGGTGAGTGTCGTCTAAAAATATCAGTTAAGTCAGATACCAGTTGGGCTCTGTACGCCAGCTAACGAGAGATCATGCATATGAGGAAATAATTTTGTTTCCCTCCATCACCGACTTCTACTCAGAGCCACCAACATTTGTTATACGTCTTCAAAGTGATCTTTCACGCAGATGACACAACAGTTATCAACCCACTGTAGCCCCCACCCTACCTCTTACTTTGGCTTGCGAGTGTCCCCACCACAGCAGTCCTCAGTAGCACTGGAGCTCAGCCTATGCAGAGATTCTCCTTCTCTGTATCCTCTCATAAATATCCTGCCAAAATACAGCTCTGAGAGAATGTCAACGATTGTCCCACCAAGTCTTACGCAGCTGCTTCTGTTGCGTGAAGTTTCAATCTGTGGAAGATTTTGTTGGTGGCTTAGGGGAAATGAAACTTAAAAAAAAGCTTGAAGATCTTTAGGAGGTGTCAGGTAAAGAAAGTGTAAGTCGGAAAGTGTCCCAAATTTCCAGCCTTTACGCGTGCTGTGGGAAAGTGTAGTGAAATGAGCCTAATGAGAGATTCTGCTGTTGTAGCTTTTCGTATTTATCAACTGTTAAAACTGTTTGCTACTATAAATGTATTGTCTGTTGACGACAATATTGGCCTTAACTTGTTTACATTGAAAGAAACATATAGATATACGTTGCTCTGAAATATTGACGGGGGGGCTGTGCAGTTTGGCGCCACTTCAGGAGGTTAATTCCAAAGCACCGACGAGAAATCCAGTAAGCAAAGAAACTAATCTGTAATGATATTTTCAGTTTTGCCGCCAAGGACTTTATGTTCTATTCAAACGTTTGAAATGACTTTTATAGGAAAAAAGATTACTTTATTTTAATGGTGCATGTCTTATTTTAGAGTGACTCCAGCGCAGGCTGTTGGCCATCACCACCTCGTTATATCCAAGCCGAGCAATCGTCAGTAATTTGTGGAGAGTTTTCAGCCCAATCACGTCGTGACTAGTGTGGCACATTTGCACTCAGCATTTGCCTTTTTCTTCTTTTTTTTTGCCATGACAATCCATTTAGCCCTTCCTATTAAAGGACCCTGATTGTCACTGTAATTTTCTTTTCAATAGAAATAAAATGCTTATATTGGCACTTTATGTATAAGCTGGTGTGTGGGTGTATTAAATGGGTGTCTATTTGCTTTCAAAGGGTCATTGTTGGGTTACATGTAGATTATAATGTTGCTATTCTGAGCCTCAGTGAGTGTGTGGAAAGTATGTCTCACTTTTACAATGACATGTTGCCCTTTAGAACATTTGTTCATTTCACAGGGAAATTGTGGTGCGTCAGAGAATGTAAGCCTTCATACCTTATATATTCGTCATACTTCAAGTGAAATATTTCAAATCTTTTTTCCCCCCCAACTTGATGATCTTCATGTAAGCTCATGAAAATCAGAAATCCAGTTTTTCCGACTATTTTTCTCTTGAAAAGTTTGTTCACTTCTACTCAGTTTTTTGTTTGGACTCCTTTACCAAGAACTGCTGCATTAGTGCATCGTGGCTCTGCTGAGGTGTTATTGAAGCCCAGGTGGCTTTGACCCTGTAGATGAATTCTCTACAGGGTTCAGGTCAGGAGCTGGTTGGCCAATGAAACACAATAAGGTGTTCAACATTCGGTAGCAGTTCTGGCACTGGAGGTAGATGCTAAGTCCTACTGGAAAAGGAGATCTGTGTTTCCATAAAGCATGTCAGCAGATGGAACCATGAAGACGATTGTGTTGACTTTGGACTTCATAACACACAGTGGGCCAGCCACCAACAACATCAGCATCATCACAGACCGTGGAAACTTCCCACTGGATTCTGTGCCTCTCCCACTCTTCCTCCAAACAACGATAAGGCCCAGGGAGCAGGATCAGCCCAGCAAAGACTTTGGAAAACATTAAGTGGAGGATAGTTTTTGAACTTTTAGTTTGAAAGCTTTTCCTATTGGTAAAGACCTCACCACCGCCCAAAATAAATACCATTAATACTACACCAAATTATTAAATTAAATCATGTAAGTTTTTTTTAATTTTTCATTTATTTATTTATTTTTCTGTGAGTCCACAGTAAAATAATTCACAGAAGAAACATTTCTGTGAATTAATGATTAAAAAACAAACAAACAGGACAGCCTGGGCAATAAACTACCCAAACTCTTTCTGTAATTTTACACATTTATCCTGTAATGTCACTGCGCCATCGCACCTAAGATCAAAGTGAGTTGTATGTGACTCGTGTGCTCTACCGCCTTAATTTCAAAATGAAGTGCAAAAAATTAGTGTGTGACTGTTCCCCGCTATTCCTAAAGATGTCTGCTTGTGGTGCCTCCTAATGCACTAACACCAGCTACAGTCCACTGATTGCAAAGCTCTTCTAACACACAATCATCTGAAGACTGGTCATCCTTTTTGTTTGTCCACTTTTTCCGACAGACAATCTATGCAGCAATGACCTTCTGTGGCTCTGGACAACTGTCAAGTCAGCAGTCTTCCTCATGATTGGGGAAGATCGCTGAGCTACTGAACAGTGGTTGCATGTGCTGAACTAGACACAGTATTGATACTGGCGGACTCATCAAACTGAAAAGATTTTTGTAAGTCAAAAAATGCAATAATATAAATTATAACAGAGAAAAGACAATATATTTCACCTTACATGTAATGCATATATAATAAATGAAAGCTTGCCTTTTTGAACTAAATGTGGGGACATAACAAACATTTTTACAATATTCTAATTTTCTGAGATGCACTAATAATGTTGTTTAAAAAAATGATAACTCCATCTGACAGCTGTATCCCTACCTCCTCTCCAACATGAAGGTTTACAGTTAAACATTAAACATTTGCTTTGCAAGCCCAGACCTGCATAAAAGCAAAGTTTGGTTGGGCCCCCTATTTACACGTTAGACACCTGAGTTGTTCCACCAAACACTAAAAGGACCCTCTCACCAAGATCAACGTCATAATTCTGTGATCAGATATGTCACAATAAAAGTACAGACTCAAGAAATCCAAGCTAATGTTCGTTTATTCCTCTACACCTCAGGTACTAACCCTTTGAAAGCTGGCTTACTTTAAGTGCATACTTAAAAATGAGCAGCTTCCATACATGTAATAACGATATTATATCATAAATATTATAATAAAAGAATGACTGTTTATACTACGGTGCTGCTGCTTTAAGTGAAGCAGAGGAGGAAAGTACTATCACCGTCTTTGGTATCCGTATACACGCTGCATAATAAGGATGATGGGGAAGCTGGTGGCGCGCGCCGGAAACGCGCTTTGGGCCAGAGCGGGCGCGCGCGAAGCGGTGTGCAGATGTGTCGCAGATTTTGTAAAGTCACTGGACGCATGGAAAGAGCCAGCAAAAGGAAGTCGCTCTGGATAAATGGGCCTTTAAACTTTCAGGAAAACGAGGCAGCCGAAGGAGACACGCGTGGAAGAAGACGTATCCGAGGGAGGGCTGTCATACGCAGTTAACGTTAGCTTAGTTTGTCGGGGAGAGGGACGTTACTTTGACAGTTAAAAGCCAGCGGACGGCGGCGTGCGAAGAGATGGAGCTGTCAGCGATCGGAGAGCAAGTGTTTGCAGTGGAATCAATCGTCAAGAAAAGAGTTAGAAAGGTAAGCGTGTAAAAAACAAAATGCGGCCAAATTATCAGCTTCTCTAGCTCTCAGCACTTTAAGGAGACACGCTTTTTTTTTCTTTTGGTGAACCAGAATGCTACTTTAAAGATGCTAATGAAAGCTTTGGAGATTAAACGAGGAGAGCAGCGTTTCTAAGCTGGTTATCTAATTGCGGAGTGTATTGAGGGAGCAGGTGAGCGGGGGATGTCCCTTTAATTTGACACGGAGACTGTTGTTCCTGTACTACAGCTTAAAGTGTCAGGTGTTTGGCTTATAAGGCTTGAAGGAGGACGCGCTATCAACCCCAAAATACTCTGCCTTTGGGCCCATTTGCTCGCTAATTGTGTTTGGGTCTAAGTTACCGTGTTGTATTGACATGTGTAGGCGCGACGCATTTGTTTACTCGCAGGGCACAGGAGGGGAGGGGAGGGGGGGGGGGGGGGGGGGGGGTGAAACTAGTGGTTTCCACCAGTGTCAACAACTAATATACAGAATATAAATACAGTGCTAAAGATCCACTTACATACTTGTTTCCCAAGTGAAATTAGCGATTTGCTGATATGTCAGAATCAGCATTTATAGCAGTCAAGGAATGAAAATGTAAAAAGTGAAGAAGAGATGAGAGAACCTTCATCCATGTTATAACTGTTAATGTTGCATAGTTTGTCCAACAGAGTTCTCTGCAACATCATAACAACAACCAGCAACCAGTGGATCTGAGTGCATCAGGCGGGCAGCACATGCATAATCCACAACTTGTTGTGACAATAAAACAAGATTATTTTTAAACTGTATTCATAAATAACGACTAACATTAAAGTCATTTCTTGTGTAGTATATTGTAGTAGTATTAGTATAGTAGTCGTATGTTGATATGTTGGCCAATATATCAGATTTTTAAAACATCAAATATCAGTATCAGTCTTTAAATTCTATATTGGCTCTAATATTTATGTGATCTTATTACAAGGTTTAGAAATGATAGGTAATAAATGTATTTATTACAGTCAAACATATGAGGTGCTTTTAATCATACAGTCTTTTTTTGTGTATGTGTAACTAGTGATTAAAATGAAGTCGGGGAAAAGCGGTGATTTCACCAACTGAGAATACCGTTGAGAGCCTGGAAGTTATTATTGGATGATGTCACAGAGGATGACTAATCTGAGTAGATTCGCTAGTATGTGGAAAACATACAATACATTTTGAATTGTGTTAATTATAGATATCTTCTGATGACATCATGGCAACATCTTCCTGCACATTTAACGAGAATGCGACGAGGCCTGAAATAGATAAGAAATAACAGATAATCATTAAATAAACTAATTTAAAGTTTGATTTGTTCCATTTCAGATTTGTAGTCATGCTACTGTGTTTTCATGTGATATACTTGTATAATATGTTACATTTAGGATTTCTAATGTTGTTTATATAGTTTCACACATAAAAGCTTAAAAGAGACAAACTTACTATGTACCACAAAAAAAGAAACCACCTCTGGTTGTAGCAAACGGCACATTTCAATGAAATCCAAGACACTGATGGAAAAGTTACTGTCACGGTTCTGGGTCAGGTTCGACCCAGCATTTTGAGTTCTTATGTTTTGGTTTATTTTTGAATGATTGTTTTGTTTCTCTGATGCTATGATGATTATTATTATTAGAGTTCCATGTTTTTTGTTTATCCGTGTTTAAGGATTTGTTGTTTCATGTATTGTTTGAGTTGCATGTGTTATATTCTGTCTGCCTCTCTGTCTGCGTCTTTATTTAGTGGTTTCTTGTTTCCTGTTTTATTGTGAAGGTCTGTGTCTCATGTGAGTGTGTTCAGTTCTACTGCTCCCCTGTCTCGTATAGTCCAATTTCTCCCAGCTGTGTCTCCCTCCTGTTGCCCATTCCCCGATTACCACCCTGTGTATATTAGCCCTGTGTTTTCCTGTGCTCAGTGTCGCGTCGTACCATCAGATTATGCCTGTGTGTTTCTGTTCTCAGTATTCAGTGGTCACTTCATGTTTTGTCTTCATGCCAGCAATAAAGCTGAGGTTTTGAGTTGTATTCAGTGTCCGAGTCTCGCATTTGGATCCTCCTCTCCATCCGCCTGCACACAGAGCTCTGGCAGAACGACGCAACCAGTAATGGATCCAGTGGACTCCGTGCGGTATCGGCGACCTGCAGTTTCTACCTTCCTCAAGGAGAGGGAGAGGCAGGAGGCTAGGTGTATCTGGGAGCACGAGTCGCCCTTCGATGGGTCTCGTTTGGCTCTGGGTGGGCCCCGCAGCTTCCAAACCGCGATGGCTACCGCCGTTCCATCAGTTGTTCTGTCAGGGATGCGAGGGGGCAAGTGCTCTCTCTCAAAGGCAGCAGCTCCTCAGTTTTCTGGTGCCACTCCGCCGCTGCTCTTAGAATTCAGGCCCTGCAGGAGGGGCAAGCAGTGGCGAAAGAAGGATTATGTGGTGGAAGACACTGGGCTTACTCCACTGCAGTCCTTTGCTTTGTTTTTTGGGACTTCCACGTTCGGAGCTACACAAACTTCCCGCTTCTTCGTCCCAGCCCGGCCCACCGAAAGACTTTCGGTCCGGTCTGCAGGAGGATTCGCAGTCTGGCTTACCTCCCTCCTCCCCCAGTGAGCGACGCTCACGCAGCCGTCGCTCCGCTGCCTCTGGACAATCAGCAGTGGTGAGCAACAGACTGTTTTTCTCATGCTCCTCCTGAACTCATGAATGTAACGAACAATAAATCCACCCCTAAGACCCTGAAGGCTACCTGCCATGCAAGTGAATCTAAATCTGCTAACTTAGAGGTAGTTGAGTCTGTGTTTGTTAACTCTGTGAACTCCTGCTCTGAGGATTTAAGAACCGGTTTTCATTCGGCACAATCTGAACCCAGTGTTAAAATGACTAAGACTACTTTACTTGAATCTGGGGGGAGAAATTTTCGGACTGCTGTGAAATTTCTGGAGGCTGCAAGTTCTGTTTTCAAGTCAGCGGAAAGGGAGGTGGTTAATGTTTCTAAGTCAGCTTTTCAGCCATGTACTTTTCATCAAGGGCACAGGCAGTTGGTAGGGACGGAGATTGCAGGCTGTAACTTGGGCTCTCTGAAGGAAGAGGCTGTCTGCTCCCCAAGGACATTTAAGGACTCTAGTTGCCCCTTTCTACAATCTATTAAGACTGTGGCTCCTCCTAGGGACTGTTCTGTATCCCTGCTGGATGTGTCTGAGGTTGCCCACTCTGCAAAGACTATATGCCCAGACCCAGTTGGCAATATTGTGCATTTTGAGGTCGTTCCTGAGCTTCTCTCTCCTCCTGTTCCTGCTCCCAGGGTAGCTCGGGCCCAGCGTTCCCCTCCACCCATTTCAGTACCTCGGGTGGGAGGGGCCGGTGTTCAGCTGTTGCCAGCACCTGTTCCTGTGTCGGCTGGAGGCTCAGGTGAGCCCGTCCAGCAGTTGTTCTCATGTTCAGAAGGCTCAGGAGGATTAGCTCAGTCACCTTCACAACCACCGTCACTACAACCTCTATTGCAGTCCCTAGCTCAGTCTCCACCTCCACCACATTCAGCCCTGCTACCCATAGCTCAGTCATTACCAAAACCAGACTTACTACAAACTTTGTTACAGTCCACAGCCCAGTCAGTAGCTCAGCTGGTAGAGGAATCATTAACTTTGTCATCAGTTCAGGCCCCAGTGCTTTCACCCATTCAGTCAGCCACTCATCTTCACCCTCAGCCAGGGGTCCCAAATGGCTCTGGCCCTGCATCTGCTCCAGCTGGAGAGCCCAAGGCGCCCGTCCAGCCTCGTGCCTCGTCAGCTGGAGGGCCGGTCGGGCACGGTCGGTCCCCTGAACTGTTTTGGCCCTTGTGCTGTCGACCTCCGGGTTGACCCCCTGAACTTTTCATGGACTCCGGTTCTTGGACTCTTGTGCTCATTGTTTTTTTTTTGGGGGGGGGGGGGGGGGGGTTTTGGGCTGTCGGGAGCCAGCCCTTGGAGGGGGGTTACTGTCACGGTTCTGGGTCAGGTTCGACCCAGCATTTTGAGTTCTTTTGGTTTATTTTTGAATGATTGTTTTGTTTCGATTATTATTATTATTATTATTATTAGAGTTACATGTTTCTGTTTATCGGTGTTTAAGGATTTGTTGTTGCATGTGTTATATTCTGTCTGCGTCCTTCTTTAGTGGTTTCCTGTTTTATTGTGAAGGTCTGTCTCATGTGAGTGTGTTCAGTTCTACTGCTCCCCTGCCTCGTATAGTCCAATTTCTCCCAGCTGTGTCTCCCTCTTGTTGTACTATTGTACTATTCTTAGTTAGTGTATTGTCTGTCTTGTCTTAATGTTGGTTTAAAGTGGAGCACTGTAACAAAAAATAATTTCCCCCAGGGATCAATAAAGTATTCTGATTCTGATTGCCCATTCCCTGATTACCACCCTGTGTATATTAGCCCTGTGTTTTCCTGTGCTCAGTGTCGCGTCGTGCCATCAGATTATGCCTGTGGGTTTCTGTTCTCAGTATTCAGTGGTCACTTCATGTTTTGTCTTCATGCCAGCAATAAAGCTGAGGTTTTGAGTTGTATTCAGTGTCCGAGTCTCGCATTTGGATCCTCCTCTCCATCCGCCTGCACACAGAGCCCTGACAGTTACAACCTTTATGTGTTTGACATTTTGACCTGAACAACCTTTTTTTTTTTTTTTTTTTTTGGCCTGTCCCGTTTGGCTCTTTTGCCATCAGAATTGTTGTCTAAAGACAAACAAAGATGCCCAACGGATTTACTTTACCAAACTGACCATCCCAGCCTTGCCGTAATGGTCCATTTGATTCACCTTTTATTGTTTATTTTATTTTCACTTACTGAATACGGGACAGACTTGACTGGGGGAAAGAAGGGGAGAAAGAAAGAAGGAAAGAGAAAAAGCTGAGAAGAGGGACGGGGGAGAAGGGCAAAAGACAAAAACCAACAGAACGGGCAGAGAAAAAAAAAATGCATATATCAATCACCTGGATCACCTGCTGAGAAAGAAAAAAGAAAGCAAGCAGAAGAGAACAAGAGTAATAGAATAAACAACATCACAATGATATATGGGAATATGACAGTAAATACTAAATGTTAAACATTATTGTGCAGCACATAAGATCAACAGAACACAGTGTGCTTTGAGGTAGGAGCCAAAAAGGGTGTAGTTTGTGGGTGTGATCACCCGTGTGTACACCTGTGAGCATGGACGCGCTTGTTTTTTGTTTTTTAAAAAGTTCCTTCATGTAATAATCTGCTAGAGGGTGTGGGGGGGGCCACAGCCCCGTCCTCCAGGGCATGAAGCAGGTGTGGAGGAGATCAAAACTCCAGACATCCAGAGGCCCCCAGAACACAAGAGACCAAGGAAGACCAACAGAGGGGCAGCCGCGCCACTGTCCCGGAAAGAGCTGAGGAGAGTCCCAGATGAGGGCTCACTCAGCAGCCGCGGAGCAGAAGCCAGGGGGAGTTGCAGTGACGCGCCCGTGAGCTCCGCCGGCAGCCAGCTGTGCCTGAGTGACCGAGCCCCAGGCCGAGAGGCCGGGGGCACCCCACCTCCGAAGTGGCCCGAGCAAGCCCCAGGCTCCAGGCCCCGATAAGCGGCCGCCAAGGAGTGAGCCGGTGTGTACCTGGACGCCCATCCCCGGACACAAAGAACCACCAACGCACCGATGTCTGAGGGGGTCCGCCACTGGCAGGGGAAGTGGTGGTAGGGGGAGATAGGCCTCCAAACCTTGGAGGGCCTGAGATGTCCCCAGAGAGGTGGCGCCTGACACCCAACCTGACATATAGACACAGACATACAGGCACACACAGATACAAACATCCATTCCCACCCTCATGCTCTCATATGCACTCACTCCACACTCAACCAACGTGGAGACAGACATAAAGAGACGTTGTACACACGATCACACTCCCCAAGCGTACTCTACAAACCGGGTCTAGGTGCCCCCGCCCCTGGAGGGGGGAACTGCACCCAGACCCAGGTGGTGTTTCCCTTTTCCCTGCGGTGGGGGGAGGCAGACCGCCCCGACTCCGTAGCAGCAGGAAGGCTCCACACTCCAGACCGCAGTCGGACGGCCAACTCCTCCTCCTAGTCCTAGCCCCCCTGCTCCAGCAGGTCGCAGAGAATGGGGGTGAGAGAAGACTCCAAACCTCCCTCCACCCGCTCATTGTAGTGTTGATGCATGTGTGTTCTAAGGTGCATTTAAAACCCAGGAGGGCTTGGAGCTACCTGCCAGAGAGCAGCAGGTAAGCGCATGGTCCCTCCTGCTAGCCCTCAATGTCTACGTGTATTTAAAATTGAGAGGTGGGCAACGATGCCAGGGGTGGGGTGTACACCCTGATGGTACTTTGGACTCCGTGCATCGTGCCCACCCCCAAGATCCTATATGTATGTGTAATGAGAGTGTGAGTAATGTGAATGTCTAAGTTGTGGGATAAAATTGAGGCAGAGGCAGCCAGAAGGGGACAGAGGGGGGGGGGTAGCCTCCTCTGCACCCTGGTGACATACCCCTACTCCAAGGTCCTGCATGTGTGGGTGGTTGTGGTGGAGCGGGAAGAGGGAGGCAGCTGGAGATGGGGAGGGAAGGAAGGGAGGGGCAAGTGACCCCTCCCTGGGGCCAGCTCCCCCGCTGACCCCAGTAGGCACCCCCATACTCCGCGACCCGCCAGGGAAAGGGGGCCCAGGCCCATCCAGACCGGGGCCCAGTGCAGCAGCGCCGCCTGGCCCCACAGAGCCCGGGACAGTCCACCCAACCCCACCACAGAGAAAACTGCACCCACCCCACCATCCACTCATCTTCCAGACTACATAAGACAATAAACACCCAGGCTGAGATCTTCCTCCACCTCTCCTGTATCTCCCCCTCCTGCAGAGGGAGCTCCTGAGGAGAGGAAAGCTCCTGCAAGATGTGACAATCTCCCCCACCAGTTGAAGAGCCCCTCAGGTGGCTCGACGCACCGGCGGCACCCTGCTCCAGGGCTGGGCCCCCATGCACCCACCCGCCCACAACCCCGGCAACACACCAACCAGGACCCAAGCCCCCGAGGCCCGGTCCGGGTCCCAGCCCAGAGACGGAGCGCCCCCAGAACCTCACGCCCATCCCGGACCCACCCAGGGGCAGCCAGGCTACCAGGTCAGTAACCCACGTCCGTCAGCACAGACCCTCCCCTAGCCCCGCTGCACGCAGCCGCGAGGAAACAGTCACCTGAGAGCCAACAGAGCCCCTAACCGGACATGACCGCTACCCCGGGTTGAGCCCCCCAAGGAAGATGCCTCCGGGGAACCCCCCGACGCCCTAAGCCTGTCCCTACCCCCACACCAATCACAACAGTGAAGGCGGGACCAAACTATGACCCCCCACCCCCACTAGGTGATGGAGCTGATCAAAGGAGCCCAGAGCAATTGATCTGATGTGGTGGCAGAGGCTGTATCAAGACTAATGTAATCTAATAGATAATTTCTATATTGGTTAGAATTAAGATTATTTTTATTTTTCCAGTTCATGAGGACTGTTTTCTTGGCTATGCATAGGGCAGTGAAAACCATATGGGCTATATTCTTTTCTGAAGTGACATTATCTAAGCTGCCCAACAAACACACTAAGGGGGAAGTTGGAATGTTACATTTCAGACACTTCGATAAGTCTTCACATATCTCGCGCCAAAACTTCTGAACTGGTGGACAGAACCAAAGAGCGTGGATATAATTGTCCGGTGAATTGGTTTGGCAGTGTGAGCAGTTGTTGGTAGACGTAAAGCCCATCTTGAACATCCGATGACCTGTATAGTGCACTCTATGTAATATTTTGTATTGAATTAATTGAAGACTGGGATTTCTAATTAGATGAAAGGTTTTTAAGCAGATCTGAGACCAGAAGTTTAGGTCTAAGTTAACTGATAAATCCGCTTCCCATTTTGCAATAGGAAGTGATATTGATTCATCTGTTTTAGAAAGCATTCTGTATATTTTGGATAGTAATTTGGGGGGTTTAAGAGTAAGAAATTGAACCACACTTGGTGGTGTTTGTAGTTCAACTTGACCCGGTTTAAATTTCTTTTTTACTATGGATTTAATTTGTTGATATTCTAAAAATCTTTTCTTGTTGATCCCATATTGTGTAACTAGTCCGTCAAATGAAATAAATTCTGTTCCTTCTAGTATATGTTCTAAATATTTGATTCCTTTATCACTCCAATCTGAAAAGTTTATCATATTATTGTTTTGTAATATGTCAGGGTTGTTCCAGATAGGTGTACGTTTGCATGGGATTAATGAAGACCCCGTCAATTTTAGAAACTCCCACCATGCTGTCAGAGAAGAGCTGATGTTGATGCTTTTAAAGCATTCATGTCGTTGGATGTTTGAGCTGATAAATGGTAGGTCTGAGATCTCTAGATTATTGCAGAGTGGTTGTTCTACATCTAGCCAAGGTTCATCTAAGAGGGTGTGTTTTAGCCATCCTGAGATAAACTGAAGCCTGTTGGCTAAGAAGTAGTGCTGAAAGTTAGGCAGTTCTAGTCCTCCTTTATCCTTGGTCTTTTGTAGTGTTTTTAAGCTTATACGTGGGGGTTTATTTTTCCAAAGGAATTTGGACATACATGAATCTAGAGATCTGAACCAATCTTGTGGCGGTTTAGTTGGGATCATTGAGAATAAATAATTTATTTTTGGTAAGACCATCATTTTTATAGCGGCAACCCTTCCCATGAGTGATATGGGTAGACATTTCCATCTAGCCAGATCATCTTCTACCTTCTTTAAAAGTGGGATATGGTTTAATTTAGTTAGATCTGCAAGCTTGGGAGAAACATTAATACCTAAATATTTTATATTTCCCGCTTGCAGTGGTGTAGAAGAGGAATTATGGAAAGAGCAATTAATCGGTAGGACTGTAGATTTTGACCAGTTAATTGAGTAATCTGATATTCTTGCAAAAGAGTTTATCAATTCAATCACCCCAGAGATATTGGTTTGTGAATTTTGGAGAAAGAGTAACACATCATCCGCATAAAGGCTGATTTTATGTTCCACGTTCTTGCATTTTATGCCCTTAATTACTGAATTCTGTCTAATTGCTGCTGCTAGTGGTTCAATAAAAATTGCAAATAGTGAAGGGGAGAGTGGGCATCCCTGCCTGGTGCCCCTCAAGAGACAGAAGCTGGAGGATGTCTGGTCATTTGTTTTAACACAAGCTGTTGGGGGATTATATAATATTTTTAACCAGTTTATGAAAGAGGATCCAAAACCAAATTTGTGTAAAGTTGCAAATAGAAATTTCCAGTTAACTCTGTCAAATGCTTTTTCTGCGTCTAAAGAGAATATTGTAGTTTCTAGGTTTTTACTGTATGAGTAGTCTATCAAATTAAGTAATCTACGTGTATTTGTTGATGAGTGCCTACCTTTTATGAAACCAGTTTGGTCAGGATGAATTAAGAGGGGGGTTATTTTCTCCAGTCTCTTTGAGAGAGCTTTGCAGATTATTTTAAGGTCTACATTTATAAGGGATATTGGACGATAGCTTGAGGGATATACAGGGTCTTTGCCTGGTTTTAGCAGGAGATTAATGTTTGCAGAATTCATATTTGATGGAAGTGACCTGAACAACCTGATACCATCAAATCTAACTGCCTGGCCCCGCGATATCACATCCAGGCAGTTAAATCAGTTTAAATGTGAAAATGCTGCACAGAATAGCGATGCACTCCCTTAAGTTGCATCAAAATGAGACATTGTGCGTCTGAGAGATGAGGTAATTGTTGATGGGCTGATTTCATTGTGCTTGGCAGTGGTTCCCAACCTGGAGGTGAAAGCACTCACAGTAGGTCACAAGATCCACTGAGTGGAGGAAAAAAGAGAAGAGAGGAGCAGAAAGTTTTGTTTTGGTTTGTTTTTTGTTTTTTTTTGTCTGGTTTTTTTTTTTTTTGGCTTGTAATTTGTTTCTTCAATTACTTAAACAGTTCAAAACGGGGGGGGACAAACACTACTCTCTATTTGAAGCTACTCTGAAACTTTGTCTCCACAGGGGAATGTGGAGTATCTGCTGAAGTGGAAAGGATGGCCTCCAAAGTGAGTATGTAGATTAGAAGAATAGGATGGATAACATGAAATGGAACTGAATGTGACTCACAGAGTGGTCTGCAAAAGTCTTGAGCCACCCCTCATTTTTTTAAAAATATTGTACTTAACAGGACCCAGTTTTGCCTGTAACTTTTTGAAAGTGGTTTTGAACAGTAGTCCTTTGGCTTTCTGAAGGTAAAACACAACTAGCATCCAAAAAAGAGCTTTGGAGTATCCTTCAAGAACCCCGGAGAGCTATTCCTAAAGTTTAAAACATTACAAGAAAGCTTGCCCAAAACACTTCAAACTATATGAAGAATAAAGTTGGTCATATTATATATGGACCTTATGGCTTGTTAAAAGTGTGCAAACTTAGATTTTGACTACAGACTGAATTTCTGTGCATTGTTGCACATGTTACAATAATTTCCATCACCTGTTTCTCATATTCCTAGCAAAATATGAAGAAATGCCAGTTGGGCCAAGATTTACTCTCCACATAAACACACTGTTCAACATTGCAATCAATCATATTTATCTTTTTAAAAGTATATAAACAATGCATCAGATGTTGTGAAATTAGAAATGTAGTAATTTGTTGAAAAACATGCCCATTTTCAATTGGATGCAAGCTGCATCTTTCAGAAAAGTTGAAACAGGGACAAAAAAAACAGGATGATCTCATGACAAATCAGTTAATGTACAGTAGCAGTATGATTGGATAATAGGACATCCTATAGGCGAGGTCTGTGCTTTGGCAGTTTGACACTGTAAGAATGTTTGTCAGAGCAAAATTTCAGAGAATTAGAGGATTTCATCACATATGGTGTGGCGTGGTGATTAGCACTGTAGCCTCACAGCAAGAAGGTCCTGAGTTCCATTCCACCAGGCTACCATCTGGCTCGGGCCTTCCTGTGTGGAGTTTGCATGTTCTCCCTGGGTACTCTGCCTTCCTAAGAACGCAGTTAGTGGGGTTAGGTTAATTAATGATTCTAAAGTGCCCATAGGTGGGAATGATTGTCTCTCTCTCTCTATGTGTTAACCCTGTGACGGACTGGCGACCTGTCCAGGGTGTACCCTCCCTCTTGCTCTATGGTACCTGGGATAGGCTCCACCCCCTACGACCCTGACAAGGATAAGCAGAAAAGAATGGATGGATGGTATTCAGAGAGAAGCTATGCAGGGGAGAACCTGTATTGAATGACCATAGTTATCAGGCTCTTAGATAGCTCTGGATTAAAGATTGACACAGTTTTATTGTGAAAATCTTTACACTGTCACTTTCTCTGACGTAAACTCACTTTGGATGGACTGAGGCAAAGGGAAAATTTGTTTTACGGTCTGATAAGGCAGAATTTAAAATTCTTTCTTGAAATTATGGATGCTGTGTCCTCCAGGCTAAGGGGTAGAGGCACTGTTCGGTTTGTTATGAGCACAACAAGATGTACAGTGGCACATTTAATCTGCACTTCTGCTAAGGCACCATTAATGCTGAACCATACTATAGATTTTGGAGCAATCTATGTATACTACCATCCAGACCACTACTTCTTCAGGTACGGGCTGTTTTATTGTAGAAGAGAGTAACAAACTGTTTTGACATGTATTACAGCAGAATCAGTTTCTAATAAAGAGCCATCATTATTAAAGAGCCATAGAGACATTAAAAAGCAAGAGGAAGGAGTTATATATCAAGCAACAGTGGGTAAATACTTTCCTTTCTTGACTACAGCAGCTGCTTTTCTCAGTCCCTAAACAGTTAGTGTTGTTAAAAGAACACAGTGGTGCTCATCCTTATGATCCAGCTTTTATTGAAATATGTTACTGACACCATGCATGAATTTAAAATGAGAATTCGTTTTTATAATAATAAATCTCGATCAATTAAACATTCAATATGTCGTCCTTGTTTTATTTCAACTTAAATACAGGTTTTAAATGGGATTTTTTTTGTGTATTGACTTTGTGGGAATGGGGTTGTGTATACTCTGACCCACGACAGCATTAAAACCACCTGCCTGATACTCTGTAGGTCCCCTTGGTGCTGCCACCCATTGGGGCATGGACACAGGATCTCTGGGAGTGTCCTTCTTTGGGCCCTGTTTGGGTTGTAGGGTAGGTCCTCTTGTTCGATTGTATTGAGATCTCGGGAGCATGGAGGTCGGGTCAACGCTTTGGGATCTTTGTCGTGTTCCTCGAGTCATTCCTGAGCAATTTTTGCAGTGTGCACGGGCACATTATTCTCCCGGGGTAAGCCGCTATCATCAGGGAGTGTAGTTACCATGGAGCAATATTTACGTGGGTGGTGTGTGTCAGGTGACATCCACATGAATGTTAAAATCTAAGGGTTCCCAGAAGAACTTTTTATTGTATGCAGACGATCAGTGTTTTTCACTTAAGCTGTCAGTGGTTTTAATGTTGTAAATATCAACATACTAAAAAATATAGAAATGCCGTTTTGAAAAGTTACACCAGGGCAAGAATTTATTTTAACTGGAGTTCTAAAGTTTGTTTTTCTGATTTAGAAATACAATAAATACACTGTGTCAGCACTTTGGCCTTGTTTTTAAATGAATCAACAGACTGATTTTAATTACCTAAATGATTATAATAATAAATTATTTATGGAGGTCATTGAAAAACGAAGAAAGCTTTTATATATGTTTTGCATCCTCCTACAGGTACAGCACTTGGGAACCTGAGGAACACATTCTGGACCGGCGCTTGGTTCAGGCCTACGAAGAGAAGTAAGGCTGCCTTCAGCCACCATTTGTCATTTATTTTTTCAACTTTGTACTTTGCTCCTTTATTTAACACAAACTGACATGCAGAGTCTAATTTTTGTTTATAAATGTGTGCATATATATACGTATATAGATACAAATTATATTATATTTTTAGGGTTTCCCCTTGGAGGCAGTGTGTTATCAGTCTGATATCTGTCTGCACTTGAATGGGGTCAAGTTGGCAGTTGCATACACTCTGAATCTGATAATCCAGCAGTTTTCCTATATTGCCAAAAGTATTTGTTCATCTGCCTTCACGCACATATAAACTTGACTCACATCCCATTCTTAATCTATAGGGTTTAATATGATGTTTGCCCACCCTCTGTAGCTTCAACAGCTTCAGATCTTCTGGGATGGCTTTCCACAAGTTTTATGAGCGTGTTTATAGGAATGTTTGATAATTCTTCCAGAAGGGCATTTGTGAGATCAGACAATGATGCTGGAAGAGAAGGCCTGGACGTTGTCACTTGGCGCAATGCACAAAGTACTGATCTCCAGGCAGTCACCAAACCCAGACTTGTCCATTGGTTTACTAGACAGAGAAGAGGGATTTAGAGATGCAAAGGGTCTGGGCTGCTCTAGAGTCCAGTGGCAGCGTGCTTTACACATCCTTATTCAACGCTTTGCATTGGGCTTGGTGATGTAAGGCTTGGATGTATCTGCTTGACCCTGGAAAACCATTCCATGAAGCTCTCTACACACTGTTCTTGAGCTAATCTAAAGGCCACATGAAGTTTAGAGGTCTGTAGCGACTGACTCTGCAGAAAGTAGGTGATCTCTGCGCAGTATGTGCCTCAGCATCTGCTGACCGCACTGCTACCGCACTGCTGATTTTTCTTGGCTGAGTTGTCATCGTTTCCTCCAGTCGCTTCCACTTTGTTATAATAACACTAACAGTTGACTGTGGAACATTTAATAGCAAGAAAATTCCACGACTGGACTCGTTGCACAGGTTTCATCCTATCACAGTACGATCCTGGAATTCACTGAGAGCGACCCATTCTTTCAATGTTTGTAAAAGCAGTCTGCATGCCGAGGAGCTTGATTTTATACACATGTAGAATTCAGTTATTTGGATTTACAAATCATTATAAATCATCAAAAAGCACATATAGAAACATAGACAGAAATTTGCATTTAACTATGACATTTGAAATAAGACATAAGATTTCTTCTTATTTGTTTGTATAACCTCTAAATTGGTACTTGGTTCTATAATCATATATATGTTGGTGATTTCTGAAAGGAGAATTGCTAAACAACACACACACACTCAGACACACATATATAATTTTTTATATAATTTTTGGACGAATATTGAAGTAAAGCATGTAGGTAGTCTCCTTGGGCAACACTGGAAGACTATTTTTAGAAGCCTCCTTGAAAGCCCCTCTCTGACCATTTACATTTGTACGTCTGCAGTGATTCCAAAATGTCACAATCGCAACCTTTCAGCTTGAATTAATTAGGGAGGGGCCAAAGTTGTTCGGTGGTGAGCAACAGTTGTGTTGTTGTTAATGCACAGTGTCCCTATGTATGATGGCACACATGGCGTAGTTTGAGTGGTTGTTGTCTAATGTAGTACCTCAAAGCTTCCCAACATTACAGTACAGCTCTTTTCAGACTTTCTGACCCCGAGTCAGAACGCACAATTTGGCTTGGATGCTTTTCCTGCCTGACAAAGGTCTGCTTGGTTTTTCCAGAGAACAGAGAGAACGAGCTCTGGGTCCCAGAAGGAAAGGAGCCAAATCCAAAAGAATCCTTCTGCAGGTAAAGTTTGGAATTTGATTAAAAATTATATATATATAAAATTCAAACTGTGTTTCTCTCATTGGGGCCTGACAATGACATTACTCTTTTTTTCTTTTTCTGTTTGATCTTGATTCAGAATACTGTCTACACCATGGATCTCCGCAGCGCTCACAAGATTCCCGAAAAGCCTGCACCGCGCCTGCGTCTGTCTCTGACACGCTCTCTGCTCCCCGAGGATGACCATCAGCCATACAGACAGGAATCACAACACAGACTGAGGACGAAGGAGTTCAGATGCTTTAACTCAAACCCTCCAAGTCCAAGACAAGAGAACTGGGAAGAGCATGGAGAGGAAGACGAGGAGGACGAGGACGAGGAAGAGGGAGAGAACAGCATGGAAGATGATGAGGACAGGGAGGAGGAGCAAGAGGAGACTCAGAAGAACACAGCAAAGGAGAGCGATGGCATTTTAAATGGTATGTGTGTCACTTGGTCAGCCAGTGGACTCTAATCAGCTGCGTTTGCCTCTGGGATGCTCTCATGAGGTCAGGGGCCAGTTAATAAACAAGCAACTGTATTTAATAGATAAAAAGAATGACTTGTCTATCTTTGTTATTGCTTTTTTTAATTAACTGACTACATTAACTTGATACAAGCATTGACACCGGGTTGTTTTTGTCCCAGTCGACCCTCACTGACTAGTCCTTTTCTAAGGTTTTAAGTAGCTTGTTCTGCTGTTTGGAGTGCAAAGACCCGAGTCAGGGGGAGAGGGGCTTAAGCCCATCAATCAAGTGACTAACACAGAGAGAAGAGCAACCACACACTCACGTTTACACCTCTGGGTGGCTGAGAATCACCTACTATACATGTCTGTTGTAGCAGTTCCTGTTGTTTCTACCTTGCTGTCCTTCTGATCAACGATAAGTCCCATCCATGTGCAGTTGTTTTTCAATATGAGATACCATCCGTCCATTTTCTTCTGCTGATCCATATCAAGGTCACCTCTCCCACCCATCATAGGCTGGAGGATGGGCTACACCACCTTTCAGCACTTCTAGTGTAACTCTAGTCTTTGTTCTTCATCCTCCATCTCTCTGTTCTGTAAATGTATTGTAGTGACAGAGCATCTCCCAGCTGTCAGCAGACTATCATGCTGTTCTCTTAATGCTAGTGTTATCCAGAAGGGTGTCCAGGCCACAGTGTAAGTCTGTGAATGCACAATTGTTTGTGTTACAAATTTTCACACATCTACTCAGGCTATCTCCTGGGCTCCTCCCCACCCAGCTGCAATAACACATACACAGGGTAGACCCAGCACTCGCTGGAGAGAGTATGTATCTTTAAACCCCCACAGAGAAGTGGAAAACAATAGGGGAAAAGACATCTGGAATACCCTGTTTATCCTGCTGCAACCCTGATCCAAGCTTGAATAAGTGGAAGAAACTGGATGGATAAATTGTTTATATTTGATAAATATTGTTTTGCCCCGATAAAGAGAGATGGTTTGGGATGATTGATTTGTCATTTACTCACTATGAGTCATTAGTTATTATAGTAATTAGTGATCATTAGTTAATATTAATCTCTCTTGTGTCTTTTGTTGTCTCTCCAAAAACTGTCTTCTTTCTACCCTCACCTTTTCCCCTTTCTGTGAAAAGGGAGTTTTTCTTTCCCACTTTCGCCAAGTGCTTGGTCAAAGGAGATTGTGTGATTGATGGGGTGTTCTGTATTATTGTAAGGTCTGTACCTGACAATATAAAGCACCTTGAGGTGACTCTTGTTGTGATTTGGTGCTATTTGAATTGAATTTAACGGGGATTGCCTCCTCTCCTAGTTCAGTAACAGGGAGCGGTCTTGTTGATATTCACTGTTCTGCATGATCGTGCAGTAATCCCAACCGTAGTGTGCTCTTCTGTTTTCTGGGAAACATAAGCAGCCACGTGCACTCTGTCAGTTTATAACATGCATCAAAACAGATCAGTCAAGGCAAGCTAACTCAGAACTCGAGTGGCAGCCTTGATGCAGTAGTTGTCTTAGTGTAAATGTACACTTTTCACCTTCTGCCTTTCTCCCTCTGTGTCCCTGCCTCAACCAGGACATGAGAGGACAGACGGCTGGAGCTCCACGGGACCAGACGAGGGCACTACATCAGAAAATATCTGGAGACCCGTCATATGTCCGGGAGAAATAACTGTCACAGACATCACCCTGAAATCCCTCACAGTGACTTTCCGAGAGTCAAGAGTGGCCAAAGGCTTCTTCAGAGACTGGGGCCTGAAAGTCTGAATGCTGGAAATGGGGTTGGCCGGTTAGCAGTGGAGGCATGGTGAGAGGGAGCTGAAGGCACCGACACAGTAGGTAAAAGGTGCCACAGTAGGTGTTTTCACTCTCTCTCTGCTTGTCTCATTGCCAGCCTCTCCCAACTTTCTGAGTGGTACATTTACATGCACAGAGTCACCTGAATATAAGCTGATCTCCAGGTAAAGTGTTATTTTCATTGTTCTTGACACTTTTCCTACAATCAGACTGAGTTGCCTTGAATAAGAAGAGCATTACATCAATGTTTATATTAAGAACAGGATTTAAAACTGGAGTAAATCCTGAAAGGAAGTTATTTTGTGGTTCCAGTAGAATGAGAGGCTTATAAAGTGATGGCCACAGTAAGGACCTTCTGACCAAAACTTAAAAAATGGCCACCATACAACTTGCGTAGCATTCTCATGCATTAAATAAGTGGATCAGCCACAGAAGAAGTCCACGTGGTACGTCATGTGGACAACTGCAAAAATCTTGCTCTGCTCCATTTTTCTAAGTGAATTTTCATTTTTTATGACAACCAAGACAACAGAAAAACATGGAAAGTTACATCTCCAGAGAGAGAGATGAGGTTATCCAAACACAGGTCCAACACAAACGTGATGAAAAGACAGTACTGAATATCTGTGAAGGCATTGAATACTGGCAAAATCATTTTGGTATCTGTTCTTTCCTTTGCCACTGGAGCAAAGACTGGGCCACATTAAGTATTTCAGCTAATCATGACCAAGGTACAGTCAGAAACACTGACAGATCAAATGTGAAGAATGTCCAGACATCTGGAATCAAACAGCTGGAAATGTGTGGAGGTAAAATGGCTCAGAGTTTACTTGTATTGTTGGCATTGCTTAATGCATAGATGTCCAAAGTAAAGTTCTCCTCTAGAGATGTCTTTCAAAGAAACACAACTACAGTCGCACAGTAGTGGATAGGGGTTTTCTTTGTTACCCTAAGGTATAGTAAAGATGCAAAACACATTTCTGCCACGACAAACCATTTGAAAAGTCACCTGCTTCATAGTTAGTTTACCAGGTTTGGCAGAGCGGCCAGATCGCACCAATCCATCCAAGCTGTCAGTGGTGGGTCATTGGTTATGGCTACCTGACAGTACTGACAGGCACCGTGAAACCAAAAACTTAGTTGCTTTGAGAATGAAGTATTTCTTCTCCTTGATGTCCCAAATGTCCAAATTATTGACCCATGTGGATTTAAAATCCCTGTAACTGTTTGAAATTGCATAAATGTTGATCCCGGAGGCATTCAGACAATGATGGAAAACAAGTAAAGTAGCGCTCCCGCAGGCAATTCCATGGTTTTAGTGATGGAAACACAGAGCTCCGTACTTTACGTGGATCCCAAGTTATGACTGAACACTGTGAATCGAGAGGATCTTACCTTTCATGCAGAGTCTTTATTTTTGAACTCCAGCAATGAAGTATATGTAGTAGTTTCACAGTTTAAAGTAGCACAAAACTGGAAAGTCAAACAGCCAATTCCTTTGATATTGCACTTTTCATTAGCGCCTGAGCAAATTTCTTGGCTAAATGTTTGACCTTACATTAGATCGTCTTTTTCCTCTAAGCCCATTTGCCCCATGACGAGCAAAATCCACTGACAACTCCCCACCAGCGTGATCTGAGTTTGCCATTTATGTTTGTGTAATAGTTATGGGCTTTTGTTTTTGTTTTTTGCTTTAGACATGTTAGCTTTAGAGGTGGTTCAAATTTGTCTGGCCTCTACCCTTTGACCTGTTCAACCTGGGTATCCCTACCAGGAGCCTCTGCTCCCACTGGCACAGCTCTCCTGGTCATTGAAGCACACAGGCTACATTAGTAAACATGTGAGGAAGAGAAGGGAGGAGTTCTCTGTGCATGTAAACGGAGCCACACTAAGCCAGCCTGACTGGACTCAAACATTTTGTACATACTCAGTGAGGTGGGCTTAGGTATCAGACCCATACTAACACACAGTGCTGTACCTGTAACCTGTAAACTCATAGACTGTTACTGCTGTACAACACGTGGCTTTAGTCTTGTATGCGTTTCAAAATCCTCCGAGAGAAGATTTGATCCGCCTGCATGCCTTTCTCCTCCAGTACAGTTACTATAGCGATATAAAGACGGTGTAGTCTTCTCTGTTCAACTAGCTCTTCATCTCCGCACATATAGCCCACCATACAAGTGACAAATTTGTACCAAAAGGAGAAACTAAATGAGAGAATGTATTAAGGAATTGCACTGTATTAGCATCATAGAGGTTTGTGTGTCCACCGGGAGGCTCTCTTTGCAAAGACTGATGGGTAGAATTTCAAAGGCAAAGTTTTAAAGCTGCTACCAGCTGATGTTTCGCACCAATATTCAGTCCCTTTTAATCATATCATTTGCACTGTCCTTATCCATTAATGTGATTCTTTTAAAACTGGAAATGCCTCATTAAGTCAATTACCAAAAGGCTAAAAAGCCGAGCTAATGCATTTAGTTTTGTCAACCGTGTAGCGTTCCAGCACAACTTTCAGAAAATGTGCTTTTCGGCTAATAAAACAGATAATATTAGTAACCCATCATCTAACAGCCGGCTAAGGCTCTTAGCCAGTGATAATGTCATTTAATAATGCAGGAAAACCTTTCAGTTTTAAACAAATGGTCTCTGAAAACAAAGAGGGACTAACGTGGACATTAACATGTAAAACTGGACGAGAGTCTATACTTTAAAATTTGAAACTGTGTAACTACATGTAGAGTCTCTTATGTTGGAAGCTGTAGCAGGCTTTATAAAACACTTTTCCAAACTGTATAAATCCCCAGTCACACCAGCCTAAAGACCAATAGGAACCCAAAGTAATGTGCGTAGAAGAATGCACATTTTTCCAGAGGGACCGGTGGTGTCTGAGGGGCCGCCAACTGATCTCTAGCAACCTATAATTGGTTATCTCATAACATAAGTATCTGTAACATGATATATTCACAGTAATTATGAGTAAAAGGTCATTTTGGACCAGGCTAACCTATAGCTAGGGTGACCAGATCCCAAGAAACTGAATGTGAGGGACACGTCAGCGATGCTGAGAGGTAGTCTGAAACGTTCATATCCAACCACAAAATAAAAATACAATAAATTGTTCATGTTCCAACTCTCCCAGTAAGTAAATACACTACTGAAAAAGAAAGCTCTAGTTTGTTCTTATGCTATGATGTGATGGGCTTTATATACTCCTGTATTTTTCTTTTTTATGTCTCTGTTATTCCAGTAGTTCTGTTTGCATCATTGCATAGATTGGACAAGGAATCAAAGTGCTGCACGGTCCCACATAAGGACGGGCTTCTGGTCACCCGAGTAGGTTTGGCTTATTATTTTACATTAGTTTCATCACCGGGTTTTGCTTAGAGATTCCTTCTTTCGTCTGCATTTCCATGAACATTTCTTCTAACGTTGACTGAAAAAGTTGAGTTTTTGCAGTTCATACATGACTTTAAACTAAACTTTAAAACACCACCTCGCTTCAGTTCTGCTAAAAAGGTTTCAGAACACCGAGAGATGAAAATCACAGAAATCCAAATCATTTAGATGATATTAAAAACGATTAAAGATATCAACGTTCAAAATGATCAATTCCATGACAGCTGAGCAGCCAGCGGCTCAAATAAATGGAAACCTTGACAAATGATTGCGATGTGTTAATCAAAAGTGGAAGGTTTGAGTTATCAGGGAGCGACACTGAATGATCAGTATTACAAATTCAAAACAAACTAAGAAGTAAAGCCTAACTCTGGACCCAGCAGGTCAGTCTGACTCCACAGGCTTCCACTGGGGACGCAGGAGCCGATGTGATGTGTCACATCTATGGAATCTCCCACAGAGGCATCGCATTGGTCCACATGTTGTTTATATCACACTGAGGATTGATGGGTCAGCCTCTCATGATCTTCAAACTGTCTCTGTGTGACAACGAGCTGCAGGGAATGGAAGTGCCTGATGTTGCCTTTTTTTTCTTTTGTCTGTGGAGCTTTTAGGGCTAATACTTCCCTTTTACACACACACATTAACACACCTTTCCCGTCCCAGTTTTTTGTTTGGCTGTTTTTGTTTTGTTTTGTTTCTGTATGTCTGGATTTCACCATCCTTCAATGATGTTACTAAGACTTGAAAAACAAGGCGACGCGAGGAGGAAGCCGGAGAGGAAACGTGTATTTTTTGGTGGTTATTTTTCTACATTGACCTGAATGTATATTTATTCTTTGAGGGTGTATTTGTCACTTCGATGACCAACAAGGATAGTTTTTTATACAGTTTGTGATAACCACTGAGCTCATGCCATACTTCAGTGTTGCTGACATGACGTAAAAAGCACCTTGGATTTGACGTTGCCTGACGTGGTTGCTCGCGCTGCTTTCGTCCACCACTGAGCGAAGAACCTTGCACTTTATTGTGATGTAACCCTACAGATTACATGCTCCGGTTTATGAAGTGTCATCGTGTATAAACTATTTCTATGGTACTACTAAAATAAATGTTGCTCATGTTTAATATCATTTGAAGTCAGCCTCTTGATTATTTACAGTGACACGAGTGACTTTTTCCAGGTGCAGTTTTGTGTCTAAAGGTTATAACAGATCTACAGTGGGTCGACATGTGGTGTCACTTTAAGTGAACTGAAGAACTGAATGTGAGGTAAAGCTGTCAGAGAGCCTCCATGGCTTGCATGTAAAAGGCAAAAAAGAGGCAAATTTTAATGTGTCTGCAACTTCAGACTCAAGATATGAAGTTTTATATTTTATCATCTGAGAATGGCTCCCCTTCAGCTAACAAGTGAAAAGACTAAAGAAAGACATATATTGTATTGGACTCATTTCACAAAGTTTTACAGCCTGTTCCAGAGTAAATATACACAGCAGACTGACAGCGTAGACTCACTGCAGGTGCAACTGGGATTACCTACTTGAATTGGCAGAACAGAATTCACATGACTGCAATCTACTGCTATCTAGTGGTGAAATTTTACTCAGTGTACCATTAAATATATATTTATGTCCTATTCTTTTCTTAGAAAAACCTAAATCGTTGTACTTAATTTACAGTCATATTACATTGACTTAAATGGTCATACTTTTCTACTGCAGACATGGTCTGTAATATCTCTAATGCCATGTTTAGGAATAACGTGGGGGGGACGTTCGAAAAAATATTAACGCAGAGGTTTTTTAAAAGCAGATTTCAAGTTTAAACTTTGTTTCTTTGACTTGATAGTTTTCACATATTTAGACCATTGACTGTATATAAATGATGGATGCAGCCATCAGTCCATTGTTGGTTTGTGGAGAATGATGAAAGCGCAGGTTTAGCATTTTTTCCCCCCATCTCCATATTTGTTTTTGGGTTGTTGTTGTTTTTTTTAGGTATGCATGTCCATATTTGACTGAGAGGGTAGAGCTGGAGATTTATCAGCTAATCTTAGCACAGTTTAGACAGCTTAATCAGCAAATTGCATCTTTAATTTACTGCATTTTATTTGAACTTACTGTGATGCTAATTTAGGCTAGTAAAAACGAAACTCCTTACTGGAGAACTTGGAACAGCTGATGCATTTGCATCACTTTGCACAACACTGTGATAAAAAAGCCATTAAAAACAGTCATTCCCCTAAGATGCTTAACTTTAAACCATAAGTAAATACATTATTCTTACCTACACAGTTGTGGTCTGTAAGGAAGGAACTTGGAAAAAACAAATCTCAGGCTTAAAACTCGGACAGAATCGTTTTTCTGAAGGCAGCTTCAAATGACAATTCAAGAACTCCAGTTTGGCACTTCGTTCAAGATATAGTAAATTTTAAGGACTATATACACGTGTTTGAAAAATATCTCACAATATCTGATCTTTTAACAGAAAACATGCTGACACAACTTCTTTCTAAAATGCTAGAGCTGAACAAACTCGTCCCCACAGGATGACAAAACAATTTTCAGTGTCCTCTGGCAAAAACCCTTTAAACCTCTTCATCGCTTAAATGTGGAATTTTTTTAGACTTATTTACTGTCCATCTTCAAATGGCACAGGCTTCTGACTGATGCGCAGATGCATCATATTGTCATTAATAACTGACAGAGAAAAAAAAAAAGTTTTTTTTCCCCAATGGTACAAACATACTTTATTGTACAATTAATTTATTGGCAAAAACAAAAACAATCAGACCACCGAAATAACTTAAAAGAAACTAATGAAAATGGAGCAACAGTTATTTTTGCTTTCTCTCAGCAAGCACCAAAACTGTTAACAAGAACAAAAAAGAAAAGAAGAGAGTGGTCAAAGATTCCATTTGAATACTAAACAAATATTTAAATAGTCTTACTTCCAGTCTCTTTAGGAAAAAGAAATGATAAAAACAAAACTATTTGTTCAGTTGCCATCAGTTTGTACAGTGATTCAGTATGTTTACAACTATATTCATGTACATGAAACATTTCTTCAAAACAACCAAAAAGAAAAGAAAAAAAAAAAAAGGATGGTATAATATACTCCAAGGCCTCCCCAGGCGAACTGAAAGACTGTCTGCAGGTTCTTTTTGCATCACCATAACATCTTTAATACAAAAACAAAGCATGTTTTATCTATTAATTCCTGTAGCTTCAAGTTTTATTTCCAAAAAATAAAATTAAATAATATATCTATTTATAAAAGACAGTTTTTCCTTGTTTTTTTTTTTCTTATAAAATAAGTCTCAAGATATATTGCCACCTGGTTTCTGATGCGTTCCCTTCCCCATACCCAGCAAGCCCGACCTTTAAGAAAAATAGTGAGCATGTGAATATTGTGTCTTCAGTCCTCTCCATAAAAAGCTAAATGACCAAATTTGAACTCTTAAGTCACACCTCTAACCGACCCCAGCTTCGGCTCATCGTCGTACAGGTTTCCTGTCTTAACTGCTGAGATTGTTTAGGTGTGTGACTCGGTTGCTATAGCCTCCCTAAAACCTTACACAGAAAAAGGCGCATTGGTGCTTGTGACCGACTACACCCCATACTGTACATTATAGAAAACAAAACAAAACAATACTGTACAGTAGCTCAGGAGCACTTTTTTTTCCAAACACATACAAGCAAATATTCAATCAAACAAGAGGAAACAACAGCAGAAAATGTCTCTGCTCATAAGATTTTAAAGTATGTACACTTATTTTACATCTTTCACTTTCATTACAAAAGAAAAAACAAACAAACAAAAAGTATCCAAGTCCACCATTTCTTAATTTGTACAGTACTAACAGTGAATTAAACCTTGTGGCTGAGAGGCAGTCGTGAGGGTGTGGGACGGGGGGAGGATAAGGATGTAAGGAAAACTGTTGGGGTTCGGGATAAAGGCGGGATTTTAGCGACCTCTTCTCCAGGTTACTGTTCATAAATGCAGCTGTAATATATGTACACACAACCTTTTTTTTTTTTCTTTTTCTTTTTTTAAATCATCAGCGAGCTTCAACAGCTATAATACAGGTATATAGTACGCAGGTTGTGGAGCAGGAGAAGTTAGGATGAAGAAAGTGTGCACATTCACAGGAGAAGTGCGAAGAGGCGGCCCCATAAGGGAAAAAAAACAAAAACAAAAGATCTTACGGTTTAATTCAAATTATAGAAACCCTGACGAAGACAAACCTGGGATAGCTGTCAAAAAAATGTAAAAAATAAATCAAACTGCATTGAACACACCTTCCTAACCACCCACAAACCCAATAAATATACTTCTGAATCGCTGCAGTCACTGGAAAAAAAATCTACGTTTGTGTGTCCAGAAGAAGGGTCGGGTAACGGAAGATATGTTGATGCCTGATTAACGAATCGCCGAGGGCACGAAATAATAATAATTATAATAATATAGAAATAAAATAAACGTACTCTGCAAAATAGATACAATCATGATGGGTATTTGAGGAGAAAAAATAAAAGAATAAGAAAAAAAAAGTACATCATGTCAACTCTCATTTTTAGCAACATTTGAAATCTTAAAAATATTCATAAAAAGGCAAAAATTCTCAGTCCCCAAAAATATTGTCATATACTTAAAGAAGTAATATCTTCAACCTGAAACACTGACCTTCCACCTTTTTTGTACACAATTGGCAAAAATATATAGATATTTATTAACAGCAATAACTTACCATTGTTTTAATTTATTCAATTATTGACTTCTAAGATTGATGTTGCATCTCCCATAGGAAGGAAGCTTTCAGTTCATATTTATACATCAGAAAAATATTTAAATAAAAAATAAAAACTTCTAAAACCCCAAAGCTGCCCCGCTCTCCTTTCATGGCAGTTTGTCATTTGGGGCAACAGATCAGAGCATCACGACGGAGAGAGACAGTACAGAGTCAAGGCTACATCAGGTTGTGGTTAATGTTCGTTCCCAGCTCCTGGTTGTTGTTGTTGCTGCCGCCGCCGCTGTTGTTGTTCCCACCCAACATGTCTGATTGCCCCCCTTGTCCACCGTGCATCCCCGTCATCCCACTCAGCTGAGACATAATAGAGTTCTGGTCCGAATTGTACTGACTAGGATCTACAGAACTACCTGGCTGCTGTTGCTGGGGTTGTGGAGGTTGGGGTGGTGCCATGTTGGAGTAATGTTGACTGAGATGCCCTGGGTGGGGCGACCCACTCTGGGTCTGAGGGGAGATGCGGTGAGGTGAGGGCTGAGGCTGGGAGGAAGGCTGCATGCGTGGGGACGGGCTGGAGCGTGGAGGCTGCGACTGTGGCCTTGGTGAGGGCTGAGGGGACCGGACCTGACTGCTGAGCGATCCAGCTGGACCGAGTCCTCCTTGTCCCTGTAGGTGGTGATGGGGGGACTGGGCCATCTGCTGCTGGGGACTCATAGGACTGCTATGGTGGGCTGGAGAACCCCCTCCAAGGTGCTGCTGTTGCTGCTGCTGCAGGAGCCTCTGCTGGATATTTTGGGCAAGCATGGCTTGGGACGTCTGTGGCATTTGGGGGCCACCACCTGCACCACTCTGCGGTTGTTGCCCTGGCCCTGATCCACCTTGTCCAGGCTGGAGTGGAGGTCCTCCAGGGCCTCCACTGGGGCCTACATCTTGTCCTTGAAGACCACCCATTTGATTTTGCTGCTGCTGCTGCTGCTGCTGCATCAGCCTGTGCTGGAGCACTGCAGCTACTTGTGACATCTGGTAGCCTTGCTGGCCTAACTGTCCTGGCCCACCTGGTGGTGGTCCTTGCTGCTGGGGAACCCCTACACCACCCCCAGGTTGGGGTTGAGAAGATGGGGGTATCCCTGGCTGTCCCTGGCCAGGCTGCATGAAGCTTTGCTGGCCTTGTTGCTGCTGGAGTCCTTGAGGCTGCTGGAACTGGCCGTGGTTCCCCATTTGTTGCTGTTGCTGCAGTCTTCTCAAAAACATCTCTCTGAACTGTGGTGTCATATTGGCGATGTTCCCTTGCTGACCTGGTTGCATTGCTCCCTGTGGCTGCTGCTGTTGTTGCTGCTGCTGCTGCTGCTGCTGCTGCAAAGTGGCCATTTGCTGTTGTTGCTGTAAGTTTCCTGGCAACATCGGGCGCTGCTGTAACTGCTGAAGCTGAGCCATGGTGGGCATATTTCCTCCCCCTGCTCCACCCTGAGGGATGTTCATCCCTGGCTGGCCTGCCTGGTTCACATTAACCTGCTGTTGTCCATCCATATTGGCAAGCTGGTTGGCTCCAGGCGCTCCTACACCAGGCAGACCTCCAGCAGCTCCTTGGAAACGCACACCTCCAGGACCTCCTTGCGGAGGCCCGCCTGCTCCTCCAGGGCCACCCTGAGCACCTTGATACCTGGCTGCTCTCTGCCGAATAAAAGCAGCCATGAGCGTTGGGTTGGAACGAAGGATGTTGAGGACTTGCTGCTGTTGCAAGACTGAGCTTGGGGAGCGTAGCGCTCGCAGGAGATCTTGTAGTGCTGCCTGTGGCAAGTTCCCCGATCCAGCTACTAATGAAGCAGGTACCCCCCCTGCTCCTCCAATTGCCTGCATCAGCCCTCGGTTTCCTGGTTGAGGCTGCTGCTGATTCAGCATTTGTTGCTGTGGTTGGGGAACTGCTGGCTGCTGCTGTGGTGTCATATGACCCATCATGTTTGGCCGTTGTTGTTGGTTCATGGTTGGTCCCCCAGCACCCCACTGCTGGTTTGTTGGCTGAAGCTGTCCACCTGGCTGGACCTGCTGCTGAACTTGAGGCGGCAATTGTGACGGAGGACCACCCTGTTGCATCCCTGCTAGCGTTCCTGGTTGCTGTGGATCTAACATAGTCCTTCCATCAACTCCCTGAGCCTGGAGCGGCATGCCCTGGGCCCCAATGTGGGGCATTCTCATCTGGGCCTGGTTGTTCTGATGGTGAGGATGTGGAGGTATCATGCCCCCCTGTCCCAAGCCACGCATGTGTGCTTGGGCGTGAGCCATCTGTCTCTGGGTCTCTGCCAGGCGCTGGATTTTTAGTGCCGTCTCTACAGCAGCCAGGGGTGGCCCTTGTTGCTGGCCTTGGACACCCATGGACCCCTGGCCTTGATTGGGTGGTGGTTGTTGCTGAGGAGGGGTTGCTGGACCCATTCCAGGTTTCCCAAGGGGCTGATGAAGAGCAGGGACTCCAGCTGGTCTGGGGTTGTATGGAGGCAAACTACCAGGATGCTGCTGCTGCTGGAGCTGCTGGAGATTTGGTGGCTGCTGCTGAAGCTGAGGTACCATCTGCTGCTGAGGAGAATTCATCATCCCCCCTCCACCTGCTGACGGAAACTGGTGGAGATGGTGTTGAGGGGGGATGCCACCACCTTGCTGTTGCTCACCTGGAGTTCCCATACCACCCATCCCAACCCCCTGCTGCTGAGAAGGTGCAGACATGTTACCCTGGGTAGGTGTCTGTGGGGTAGGGGGCTGCGTTCCCGATGTAGGGGTACCAGGACCAGTAGCTCCATTGTTGGCTCCAGGAGAGGGTTGTCCATTTCCCCCAGGTGCTCCTCCTGCAGCGGGCTGGCCCACTCTCTGCATGCTGGCCATTCTCCTTCTCAGCATCTGAGCTTGCTGAAGCCTGTGCTGCAGCTGCTGCTGGCGAAGCTTGTGCTTGATATTTAGACAGAAGGGGACTGGGCACTTGTTTTCCTGACAGTGCTTAGCATGATAACAACACAATGCGATAAGCTGCTTGCAGATGGGGCAGCCACCGTTGGTTTTTCTCTTGCATCCTTTTGTGTGCTGAACGACACGTTTCATCTTCTGGCAGGACGGCAGAGAGCAATTGGCATTTCGGCACTGGCATGCGTGGACGAGCGACTGGATACAGCGCTGGATGCTGAGGCGACGGGAATCTCCGGGACTCTGAGTGGCAGCGGCAGACTGATTGCTGCTCTCATCATCCAAGCCGAGGCCTAACTTCTCCATCTTGTGCTCATGTCCCTTAGTGTTGTAGCATGTGATGCAGAGGTCGTAATCCTAAAACAGATGACAATAGAGACAGTTAGAAGTGTAACTTGGAGGTTTTTGAACAATTACAATAATAAAAATAATAATAATAGTAATAATAATAAACCCAAACGCCACCTATTTTGCCCTGGGACAAATCAGACAAACCAAACACACCTCACTTCTCTTTCCAACTCACCTCACAAACAGTACAGTGGAAGCGAGTCTCCACGTGGTGTTTGCACTCATTGCACGTGTAAACGAAGCGGTCCTGGCTTTGGTTGTGCAACTCCACCAACATGCACGTTGAGCTCCACATGGACCTCCTCAGCGAACTGAATTCAAGGTGCTTGTCTCGGGCCAGTGTCAGGAAAGCATCACGACCATCCATGAGGTCACATGCCATCAGGGGATCTGGGTCAGCAATAGGGGGCAAGGCATTTGCCATTGGGCCTGCAATCAGCCGAATCACAAAGAACACCTAGGAGAGGAAAAGAGAGGAGATCAGATGAAACGTAGTCTTTAAAACAGTTTCACGTTTTTGCCAGCAGCTCATCCCCCAAAAATGGCAAAACCTCAAAATCCCCCACCCCACATACCTCTTTGTGTTTTTCCATAGTGGCATAGAGTTTCTGTGATAGGTCATTGGACACATTAGGCATCCCAGGCTTCTTCTTATTGGCTCGGCTCAGGCTGCTCTTGTTCTTACTAGTCTTTTTGTTGTTCTTCTTCTTTGCATTTTTGCTGTCTCCTTTTGTGTCCTGCACCAAAAAAAAAAAAAAAAAAAAAGTGGTTTAAAACAAAACAATCACACTGATGAGAAACTGACGTTTGCAATGCTAACCCTTATTCACCCCTCTTTCAATCAGTGCATTTAGATTCAAGAACTACATTGAGTCGTTAATTCTTACATCAACACTCTCATTGGAAGTGCTGTTCTCCTCCCTTTTCCTCTCCTCCTCCTCCTGCTCCAGCTCCTTGATGCTCTCCTCCAGCACATTAGGCCAAAAGTCCCCCTCAAAGTAAGGCAATTCCTTGGCACTGGTCAAACGATCCTCTGTCGCCTGCTTGAATATATCCTTTTGGGGTAAACAGACAGTATTGTTATTACGCATGTATTATACAATAAAGTTTATCTTTACTCCTGTTCTAAACCCTCCAGAGGTCAAAGAATGCCTCTTTACCTTGTAGTCATGCACTATCCGTTCTGCCACAGCTTTATCCAGCATTTTCTTGTACCACTCCTGAAGGCGTTTGGGCTTCGGGATCTTCTGATCTGCAGGGTGACAGTGGAAGATGTAGTCGTCGCCTTCGCTAGGTGGGCAGGCCCAGATGTGGCCGGTGGTGTAGCTACGAGTTCAAACAAGAGAACACAAATCAAACACCTACTGGACAAATTAAACTATATCAAAATAACAACTTTTTATAAGAATTTGTGTAGCCCGGAACAAAAAATGTTTTTTTTCTTGTAGCAGCACTCACCCCAATTTCTTCACATACTCCAAGTAGCCAATGAGTATTTCATGGTAAACTGCTGTTCTTAGACAGCGCGGCCGAAAGAAGTGTACGCTATCCAGGTAGGAGATGTACACTCGCCTGAGTGGATGAAAGAAGAAAAAATGTAACTTTAAAAAAACATTGTGTCAAAACTGCATTTTAAATGATTCCAACATAGAAAAACACAAAGTACTTGGTAAAAGTTTAACAATATGGTGATATCTTTACCTCTGGTTGGGCTGAGGGCAGTCAGATCCATACTCCTGAACATGCATACCAAAGAAACAGACGTCTGCTCCATCAATGTCCTCGAATGCAAAAAGGGCTTTAGTCCTGTATGGGAATGACTCTGACATCTCGCCGCTGTCCACAAATCTGGAGACAAAAACACGAGTTAATACAGGAGCTGTGAATAATGTGAATCTGTACAAATCAAATGAAAGCCTATACTCACAGACGTCTGCAACAAGCTGATAGCTAGATTGCATTTATTTCATCATAATTATTAGCTTAATCACTGTTAGCTTCCATTTCAACACTATTTTAATCAGGAAATTTTAAATTAAAGGCAAAATCTTTTGTTTTAAAAGCATTTATAGCTTTAACTATCCATTACTCCGTTCTTTACAATTCAGTAAATCGAAAAATTAATTCACAAATAAACACTGACACCTTTCCTTATCTCAATTAATGAAATGTTGCAGGTTTTACCAGACGCAAGATTTCAACTTGAATTCCCAAAACGCCTTGATCTAGTTGACACACAAGAGCGGATGTAGGTAAAACCTAGCTCCAGCTCTGGATGAAGAGTGTTGTACCTGGACTTCATGCCTGGTTTGACCTCCACGACTTTATCAGATACATGAACAACACGAATGAAGACCTCTCCAGACTCTGGGTGGGCCTGTCGCTTTAAGAAGTCGTTCACCCTTTGCTCCAGAAAAACCCCCAACTTCGTTTGGGGCAACCCTGTGGGACAGTTAAGTTAGTCAACAACTGTATAAAACAGCCAGCACGAAATGACAAATATAAAAACTTCTGTTGGTAAGTGTACGTCTAACACACTCTGAACAACTGCAGGGAAAGACATCAAGCTGGAGGAAAGCCAACACAAACTTTAGCTGTAATTATTATTTTATGTCAGAGTTTGGTCAAATGGTTATATGAGCAACATATAGCCAAAGTTAATTCAGGTATAATTTTATGCATATACACCCACATTGCACCAACGACAAACTGATCTGTGTGAAACACTAAAAGCTGCACAATTACAAAAGTGAGCTCACAAATGTCCACTTACTTTTGGCAGAATACTTGTTTTCCTTCCTCGCCTTATTCGACTTCTTTAAGCAGCCATCACATACAAAACTATGAAACAGAAACAAGATGGATAAAAACCAAAATCAGTTTTTACCAAACACCAGCTGGACTTTCACAGAAATCAAACAAATGGAAACAAAAAGGCTATTTACCCTTCTGGCCAGATTGTGTCATTGTGCAAGACGCATATCTGATGCATCTTCCGACCACAATCCATACATTCAACAAACCTGACGAAAGGGACAGAGGGGAGGACACAGCTTAGACCAAATCTCTTCACCCCACCACAAAAATTAAATTTGCCCACGACAAAAGGCAGACTTACAGCTCAGGGTCCAGTGTGTCGTTCTTCTTCTTCTCAAACTGATCCTTGCTTATTGATCTAAAACCAACAAAGAGGGATACTGTAAAACTGCAGCAGGTGGAAATTGAAAATAAATTATTGCAAAACACTTAATAAAATCTCTTTCAGGGGCATGCTGAGGAAATTAATTTTGATTAGAAATTGAGTGGAATGCAGAAATGTTCATTTTCTTTTCTCGTTGACGTATTAAAATCTGCTAAATCAAATATTAGGTGTGGAGTCTACATCCCATGGCTTTGCTGGTAAAGTTTACACCATGAAATATGATTTAAGCACACCTATTGCAGTTTCTTTTTTTCCTATAATAGAAATGAACAGTGTAGACTCACACAAGAGATTAACTGGAAAGCATTAAAAAGCATCTAGCATGCTGAAAGGTGACATTTAAGTTCAAAAATCACATTTTATTAACTAATACTCACGTCTGTGGCTGGGTGGGGTCGTCACCCAGGGAAACGGTCTCTCCCTGGATCTCGTTGAAACACTTTTCGCAGTAGTGGTACCTGTTAGCAAGAAGCCCAAATTTTGGTGAACTACACCATTCCCCACAGCACAGTCAACCACAGACAGCGCATGGGAGGGCAGTCACCAAATGGTATAGGACATGGGCAAGGCAGGGTGCCACAAGCCAAGCAAGCAGGAAGTGCAGGAAGGAGGAACGCAGGACAGCAGGGAAGTCGTCACCGCAACAGCCAGTCATGATTGTAAGGGGTGAGGGAATGAGGTGGAGGGGGGGTTGGTGGTACATGGTGGGGCAAGGCAAATGCAAGCCAATGTTGATATCACAATCATTTGAGGAGGGGAGACAGACACGTCGTATGGGAACAAGACGAGACAAACATCCAGGACAACACACAGCAGAGAGCCGAGGCAAAGCACAGATTAGCAATTTGGACATGAGAGGATGAGCAACAACAGCAACAACAACAACCACCACAGCTAACAGAGCAGGAGCAGAATCAACAGGAGCTAAATGGGAGCAGGAAGCTGTGGCACAGGACGTAATACAAACACTCAACAGATAATGAACAAGCACAGACAACTGCTCAGCTGTTCATTCAGGAAGTTCATTTTAAAGTCGGTCCTTTCACATTCCGCTAAAGTTTGCATGACTGGACTTAATAATGATGATGATGATGATGATAATAGAAATAATTTTTAAAAATGATCAAGGGAAGATTTTGAAAGTGTGGCCTTTATTGTCCAGTTTCTTCCTACTTCAATTTGCGTTAGCATAGTTTCCCCACAGTTCCATTTTGCTTTGGCGAGTCACCCATTACTTTTAATTACATTTAACATTATTGATTTACTAGTAACCAATCCACCACAGTTATTTTGAAAAGTCTGTCACTGCCAACTAGTTTCATTCCTCACCATCTCATTTCCCTACAAGTAGGCTAGTCCTCAATATCCTTCACCTGTCTCAAGTCCCTTGTCCTTTGGTGGAACAGACTTTACTTGACAGTCTCTGACTACAGCCTGTGATGCCAGTTTTGATTGGTTGTGGAGAGCCACCCTAACCAGAACCTGCAGCAGGGTGGAGAGTTATGTCTCACTATGCTGTAGAAAAAAATAAAAAATAAAATTCGGCACCTGGAGTCAAAGGTGACAAATCAGGAGTCCGTCCACTGGGTAGAGAACTTACTAAGGAAGGCAGATGATTGAGCCTCTTTGATCATTGTCACAAAATATAAATGCTATTTATTTATTAACCATTTTAGGAAGCGAGGGAGTGTTCGTTTGCAGTTGTTCATGGGTTTCCTGCCTCGCTACCACACAGATAAAATCTAGTACTGGTGTTTAAATCTCCAAAAGCCGATTCTGTTCATCTGGACGTAGCGTTTTGTGGGAGAAACGTTTCGTCACTCATCCAAGTGACTTCTTCAGTCTCAGCTGACTGCAGGTTTCCCCAATCTTATAAACAGTACATTTGCATAATGACTGAAACCAGCCCACTGAAGGAACAATGGGCTGGGAGGTCAGTTCCTTAATCTTAATTATGCAAATTCTCATGACCATTGATCAACAACCACTGACCAAAACCCACTGATCAAAGACCACTGATCAATGGCCATGAGTACCATTCACAGAGAGTTGGGGAATGGCTGCAATCACAGCATTGTAAGATGGTGAAAGATGTACCCTTAGGCCCCCTCCTCGATTCAGAGATGGTCTTTCCCTTTTCACGTAAATGGCCTCCTTGACTCCGCGCTCAAACCAGCGTTCCTCCCTGTCCAGGATGTGTACATCCCCATCCTTGAAAGAGTGTCCACTGGCCTGTAGCTGTAAATAGACTGCAGAGTCCTGGCCTGACGAGGTAGCTCTTCTGTGTTGTGCCATCTGCTTCGCCAAAGGTTGTTTGGTTTCCCCGATGTATAAATCCTGGCAATCCTCCTGGCACTTAACAGCGTACACTATGTTACTCTGTTTGTGTCGGGGGACCTAAAAGCCACAGAGACCCGGTGTTTAGAAAAAATGTGTCTCAACTGCTCCGATACTCCTGACACATATGGGATCACTACAGGTTTTTGCTTGGGCAGCGGTTGTCCTTCTCTCATGGATCAGCTGGAGCTTTTTTTAGGCACCTTTCCAGCTTTGAAAAAGTCCAGCTGGGAAACCACATTTACTCAGGGCCTTCTTGATGTGCTGTTCTTTTGCCTCTCTGGCCGCTGTGTCAGTGGGGATGGTGTTCGCTCGGTGTTGTAGTGTCCTGATGACACCCAGTTTGTGCTTCAGTGGATGATGAGAGTCAAACCTTAGATACTGATCCGTATGTGTAGGTTTACGGTACACGTCAGCTTTTAGATGTCCCCCATTACTGATGGAAATCTCACAGTCTAAGAAGGCTAACCTGCCACTTTTCATATCCTCCCTGGTGAATGTGAGGTGTCCGTCCACCGAGTTAATGTGATCCGTGAAATGTGGTACGTCCTGAGATTTGATTTTCACCCAGGTGTCATAAACAAATCTGAACCAATGGCTTGGTGGTGTTCCAGGGTAGGATAGCAAAGCCCTCTTTTCCACTTCTTCCATGTACAAATTGGCCACGATGGGTGAAACTGGGGAGCCCATGGCACACCCATGTTTCTGCCTGTAGAACTGACCCTTGTATGTGAAGTAGGTGGAATGAAGACACAGTTCCAACAGCAAACACACTTGGTCGATGCTGAGAGTGGTCCTGTTGCTGAGGTTGGTGTCATCCTGTAATCTCTTACGAACTACCTCCAACGCTTCCGTGACTGGGATGCAAGTGAAGAGAGATGTAACGTCGTACGAGACCATGGTTTCATCTGCCTCCATAATGACATCTCTCACCTTCTCAACAAAATCCAGGGTGTTCTGGATGTGGTGTTCAGAGCTGCCCACCAGCTTGAGGATCGAAGCCAGAAACTTGGAGATGTTATAGTAGGTGACAGAGTCGATCATGCAGACAATCGGTCTTAAAGGAGCACCCTGTTTATGTATTTTCGGTAAACCATACAGACTTGGTGTAGACTCCCCTGGGTACAGCCTGTGGTATGTGGTCCGGTCAATAGCCTTGTCTGCTTTGCACTGGTGTTTAAATATTCTAAGCTTTCTTTAAAAAAATCTCTCACACACACACACACACACACACACACACACACACACACACACACCTAAAAGAATGTGATCAGAGGACTGACTGTTAAAATGCCAGTGCATTAGGCACCACATGGAAATATTTAATACCAAAAAAAAAAAAAAAAAAAAAAAAGGAGAACATGAAGTGAAGGGAAGTGTTTAGGGAAACAAAATTAATCAGATAATTATTTGGCATTTACCTCATATTCTCTGAATACTGGCCCACTGCTAAAACTCTTCTTAATGGCTCTCTTCTATAATCTCTTCCTTTTTTACTATCCATTCTTCCTATTACCCTTCATTTCTTTATTGCTCTTCCCTTCTCCCCCCATACCTGTTCTGGTAGCTGAAGTATGCAGCGTCTCGGGGGATAGTGCACAGCTGCTTTCCATAGCAGCACAACGTCTGAGGAGAGAACTCCAGCTGATGGAGAGAAGCAAAGAAAAATGATAAACAACTCGTTAACCTCTTGACCATCAACAACTGAATCTTTAGCCACTCAGCATCATGTGAATGAGGCAAACTCATCAGTGCCCTCTCACTGGTATAGCCTACGATACTTATAAAAGTAATGAAATAAACTCCCCGAGTCTTACTTTTATGTCCCTGGACCTGTATGTGGGGAGTTCGACCTAGGCAGCTATTCCATCTATGTCATACGATTAGCATTGAAGCTGCTGGATAGTGCTACTTCAGTCAAGTGCAACGTTAAATTGCACCGCACCCCCGCACTCTTGCTGGGACAGCTGCCCGAGTTAACAACCCCACACCACACAACAGTACTATTATCAAGTCTAAGCACTTCTTAAAACTGACCTTCAGTTTAATCACACTGTGACAGTGGCAAAGATATATACACAATTTCAAGAAAAATGTTTGTACTTGACTTGAGGAACCAGAAACAAAACCTGAACCTGAAAAAAACTCACAGGAGACAACATTTCCCAAGTTCTGTTTAGGTTTTTATTTTATCTGAGAAAAAAAACTTTACTGATTAAGTCAAGTTCTACTTCGATTTGTCACACTGTACTATACCTTCAGCCAGCTTTTAATAATAGAGGGGCAATCAGTTTTGTTATTTGTCTGCAAAACCAAAAATAGCAGAGTCTAATGAGAGCTGAAATGTGATATCGCAGTGGCATGCTCAAGGCCAATTTTAGCTATGAACCCACTTCACTTGCTTCTGTTTTCAGGTCTGAAACATGGTCAAGGAATTCAAACACACATCTTCAACCTGCGTTTTATAAAACCGTAATAGTTTTAGGCTCCATGGATTGGTTCACGTGTTGAAACAAAACCTCTATAAAGTATAAAAGTGTAAGACTTTATCGGCATCACTCCTTAATATTTAGCCAGATACACTAAGCCCTGGTTTACTTAGACTCTGGTTCAAGTTCATTTGTAAATACTTTGATGAGTTAATTGGCCGGGATAATTTGAACCAATGCAAACGTGCACTCAGGTCTTCACACCGTGTCAGGATTGGGCTTCTTCACCTTTGGTGTTGTTACCAACTTAGCACCTTAACTTGAGCAGTGTAAGTGACGTCCTACAACTTGGGAACGCGATACCAATCCAGTGCATTAATAATGCTTTGCTTCTTTCTTTCTTTTTTTTTTTTTTTTAAATCCGCATACATACTGAAAATTTCTGCACAGCAGCTCAGATGAGAAAGAGCCATTTAGGAACACACACTTAGCTAAACTAAATTAGCTTATTAAGATAAGGGTTAGTTTAATAACCAATAGTTGTTTTATTTATTTTTTTAATAATCGTGTGAGCTCTGGGCTGCTATACAAAACATTTGGGACATTTGTCTGTCTATGTAATGCACTTTCACTAGATTTTCTGGCAGATTGCTTGTGTTTCCACTTACATGCACAATACTTGCCGAACATACAAATGACTCTCAAACCATTACCGAACTCTGTTGAACAGCTCTAACCTATGCAGTGCTGTTGCCAATTTAAGAGTGACCTGTACCCACTCCTATTCCACCTCGTCCATTCAGCCAGTTATTCCACACTTTGTCTCACCTTCCTCCCACAACAGTAGCCAAGACTCTGCATCACAGGGTCGATCTCCTGTTCGAAAACCTCAGCCAGCTTGGAGCAGTACTTGTAGACTCGTGAGGTTTTGCGATTGTACAGCCAGGCATTGTTGAACATCAGCCAGATGTCTTCCACGTACTGCCAGGGCTCCTGGTACTGACCTAAAACCAACACACGCAAACCATGATGACTTTCCAATCTAGAAATCAAAAAACTTTTACACTTTTAGTCCTCCCTTCTTAACACATCAACTTCTAACACCCCCAAATCTATGCTTTTTCGTTGTGGTCTACTAAGTTTCCATAAATACAGCAGCACATACTAACCTGTGTCTAGCTTTCGCTTGATGGTTGATAAGTCCATTGGGTTCTTCACAATGTCAAAGTAATCCTGGAACATCACAACGTCAAAACAGAGCCGTTAAGCCCTCTACTAAAATTTGTACGAGTTAAAATGCAGATAAAAAGTTAGACTTTTTTGCAAATGTGAAACTGAGCAAGTATAAATAATCTAAACCTCAGCAGGGGTACATACAGGTATGCAGAGCAGTTGAGGATCAACAGGCATTCTGAATGGCAGAGACTCTGGATCTTGTCTGTAGAGCGATTCAAGCGTGGGCATCAGGGCCTGACGAAGCTCCTCCGGTTTGAAGACTGAAAGAATGATGGAGATTCGAGGGCAGAGTGAGATGAAAGGATTAATAAAACATGATTCATTTTCAGCAGGTGTAAAACAGCTGGTAAAAATGTATTTTTGACTTACTCTTCTTTTTCACTGGGGCCTGCGACACGACTGCTTCCGAGCTCTCCTCTTCATCTTTCACCTCTTTCTTCACCTCTTTCTTCACCTCCGATTTTCTGTCTTCCATCTTTACTCCTGACCCCTGTGTTGTAGTCGACGTTTCCATAGGAACTCCTTTACCGCCTTCTCCAGAACACTCTTCTTTTTTAAATTCGGATTTCACAGGCTTTTCCTCCATTTTGAGGTTGCCGAGTTTCCCTCCTTTGGAGCAGCTCCCAGCATCGCTCTCGTCCTCCTCATCCTGATGTTTGACCTCCATCTTTATGTCCACATTGGTGGCTGAAGTGTTTGACGCCGGTTGCTGGGACGAGGTGTCTAGACTGCTGACAGAAGCTGGGGTCGGGGCCTGACTATCGGCTGGGAACGAACCCTTCTGGGATAACTGAAGAGAGATGCACAAATTAGATGCATACAAGTAGTAAATATGCAAGTGGTGCACGACAGGGGAACATGCAAGTAAAACTGAACAAACTGCTCATAGTTTGGTGTTACATTAACAGAAAGGGCAATGCGACATAGCTTAATCCTTCTGGCAGTTGCTTGGAGCATCAAATCTGTAAAGAACTTTGATGAACTGTGTAAATTTACCTTTGAGGCAAAGCATGCCCACAGCAAATCACTGATATCATGATGATGATCTGATTCAGATATTTGTGCTATTATTTATAAAGTATTTTCTCTTTAAAGTATTTTATTGTTGTCTAAAACTTTTCAAACTTAAAAGACCTGATTTAAAAAAAATATTTTTTAAAGTTTCTAACTCATGAATTAAAAATAAATGCCAGTTTTTAATAATAAGGGACACTGACCGGAGTACGTGGCAGCTGACTGCCATGCGGTGTTGAACTTGAGGCCATTCCAGGATGAGATGGAGTGGTTGAACCAGCAGGCCCCATGTGTTGCTGCTGGAGGGGCTTGTTGGAGCCAGGACCCTGACCAAGCTGGTTCTGCTGAGGAGCTGGGGGTGGCACCAAATGTGATGCATTAGGGGTGTGTGGTTGTGGCGTCTGCGACCCAGCAAGCCTGGGGGGCGTCTGGTGGGGAGTAGGTGATCGGCTGTGAGCAGGAGAGGGTGAGCTGCCACGCATGGGCCCCAAATGAGGGTTGGAGTTGGGTTGTTGGTTTGTGTTAGATGGAGTCATTGATGAGGCAGGGGCTCCAACAGCTGAGTTGGGACCTCCACCACCCACGCTTTGAGGCCCCATTGGCCCTACTGGAGGGACACCACTGGGAGTGCCAGCTGAACCCGGCTGTGCTAGAGGACTCGCAACTGAGAGGGGGGGAGGAGTGCCCATCTGCGTCTGAAGACAGAGGTAGAGTTGGTTAAGAGACAGAAAATGTTGTTCTTTGGGTAACCTAAGAATGTATGTGATCAGATCACATCAGGATGCTTTATATTCTATCCATGTTTCTTAACATCACGCTATAAGGAAATTGTAACAATACTGCCCGAGGATGGCAAGAATGAAGAGGTTACTCATCTCCTACGTTTACATTTTACCGCATAAAGTTTTATATTAACCCAGAATATTGCAGTTCTATCTGATGATCCAGGAATTATTGGAGTGTGTTTTCTCTTCTTCAGGTTTAAATTTTAGTTTGCTACATTTTAAATGGGGATGCACCAATCCGGTTTAGATATCTGCCAGTACAGAGTATCAGTGCTTATGTTAGTTTAAAGTTACAGTGTGCATAAATTTCACTGTTAGATGTCAGTAGACTGGATTGCAGATTAGAGTTAACACCCCCCCCCCCCGAATTCAAGTGCACTAGCTACAGTGGCTCCTTCAGGTAAAACATGTTTAAATTAGCCAAGAGATCAAAAACAATAAAAACGCCCGCTCACCATGACTTTACACTCCATGTCTCATTGATGCGGAGATGAATTATTGAGGGTAAGTTGAACTGCTGATAAGCGCTGCTGTTTTAGCATCTGTTAGCTGGCTTTAGATCCACTCAAAAGACAGTTTCACTAACATTCTTGGACTCAGTTACTTGACAGTCCACATTAGCTGTCACAATGTTAGCGTATAACCAGCTGTCGACGTTGTTTAGCTGGCTCCTTGTCAGCTGTTCTGAGATGGGAGGGTCATGTGTCTAATCTGCTGACATTAATTACTGTGACGATATCTGGAATAAATAAGCATGTTTATGCATGTTTTCCTGTGTCAGAGACCTGACTTCAGTTCAGGAGATGAAGCTTAAGATGTTAAGAAAGAAGATAACATTTTGTGAAGATGTCAGTGGCATTTTCTTTCCTTTGTTGGTGAAGGTTATGTCTTACAACTGGAGAAAGCCTATGTATGAAAATACATATCTAGTGTCTTCTCCTTCAGACAAATTTAAATCAGAGGTGGGCGATATAAACTGTATACGGTAGAAACTATATAAATTTGGCCAACGGTAGAGATTTTGACTATACCATTCTACCGCGATAGCGCATGTTGATGGTGTCATCAATCTGCGCCTGTTTTGGGTTGAAAGCATTGCAGCAGCTGCAAACAACATCATCTGCAAATTATGCCGGGCGACAGTCATAGCAAAGAGACGAAGCACTTTTGGAATATGGGGAAAGCCAAAAACTGAGCTTCCTCCACTTCCGTACCATTGATTCATTAATGCTGAATTCTCTCGCAACTGCTCTATTCCCGTGTTGTTGCAGTATATTAATGACTAACCTTGTATTGTGGATGGATTATCTCAGTTGTTCTCCTGACTGAAGTTTGGCCCGTTTATAGCATCCTGCCATGTGATTGCATTTGTCCCTAACCCCCAGAAACCCTCACGTTAACTTTTATCAAGTGGAAAAGTGTTAGCGTTCATCCGTCAGCTTCACTGTGCTAATATTATGCTAACGTAGCTGTTTTGCTAGCGATCACGTAGCACATCATTATATACCAGCTAGTCCAACTTCAGTAACCCTACAAACGTCACTGCTGTTTAATTTTCTGTCTTCATTTATGTTGGAAGTGATAGCAGAGCAGTACGTTTTAATTTTTTCAGAAATCTCTCAGTCAGAACATGCTATATCATGTTTAGGTGGAAACTAGCGAGCTAACTTCCTGCTAACTTCTAACTCAGTTGAATTTACTAAATTCTGTTTTCATGGATGCCTGGATGTTAAACTTAATTGTTACACCTGGTAAAGCAGCAACGCCTATCATTTTATTAAAGATGAAAGAATTTAGACAGTTTTTAACTCTCAGTGATGCCGCAGTGGGACCTGAAGCGGACGGAGTTTTGGACCCAGATTACTCCAAAAGGCTCCTGACTACGGCAGCCGTAATGCTCCGGCAATCCATCAAGCGGTGCGCCTTCATAGCTTACCAAAGTCGTACTAAAACATGACTTTACTTTTTGTCAGACTCGGGGACAACAGTGTTGTTTCTGTGCGGCCATTTCCCTGCCAATTTTGAAAACTGCCATAGTTTTCAAAATTGGCAGTTTTCATTTTAATAAAGGAGACGCTCTCACGACTCATCGAGTGTCACTGACTAGTCAATCGGTAGTATGCAGTCTGTTGGCGTGACATTTTTGGTTTGCCTTGGAACCCACAGTCGAGTAACTACTAAAAAGTACCTGGTACTATGACCTAATGGAAAACCCTAAAAACTATGTTGAGGCGTGCCAAACTGACCCGAGTTCTAGTTACAGAAGTTTCAGAGGTATATCCCTCAAAACTAAATGCAAGAAAGTTGCATAAAATAGTTTTCAACCATAGGAAATTTGAGTGTCTTCATAGTTTCACTTTTAAGATGCACTAGTTTTCGTAAACTGCAGGAAAAACAAAAATACTGTTGTGCACAACGACAAAAAAAAAAAAAAAAAAAAAAAAAAAAAAAAAAAAACACACAACGTGCATCAAATTAACTATTTCCAACAGTGCAATTTAATTTCTATGCATTCCAGAAACTACAGAAACACCAGTAAACTTTTGAAAGGCCCTGTAGAGTTAAAAAACTACGTTTCCTATGAAAAATGACGTCACTTAAAAATAGTGCCTGCTCCGGTGGGCTTAAAAATTACACTTTCACTTCAGCGTGAACATCATTAGGTTACTTTATACTGTTGTTATTTACACTCGCACTAGTTTCACCTCCCCTTGACTCACAGCGAGTGCACACAGATATACACACCTCTCATGTAGAGTAGAGCTAGCAAGAGACAATTGAAGTCAATATTAATTAAATTGGCGACAACACTTTTATTACTGTAAGTGCAGCAAAAGCTTCCCAACAACCGAGAGAGAAATAAACAGACACGCAGGGAAAGGATGGTTGGAGCTTTTCAATCATGTCAACTCACTTGACCACAGTATGTGGTTGAGTAAAATGTACAGGCCTTTTCCTGTTATAGCTTAGAGGAAGCTATATGTACTTCTACTGGTATATGACAGAATAACACAGAACAACATAGAAATGAACCAAGTTACAACTGGAAATATATCTGATCCAAAGGGTTGGTGCATCCCTAGATTTACATGTATAACTAATGGTTAGTGTAGTGTGTACTTACAGAACACGATGACCTGCACAGTACTCTTTACAATTCTCCTCCTCACACCCAACACATTAACAACAGAGTTTATATTTGAGTTGGAGGGGGAAAAATGAAAGAGAAAAGAAAAGAAAGGAAGGACTATTTAGGTCCTTATTAAAGACCTAAATATGAATTGCTACAGGTACAATCAGGGTTTCTAAGCAACATCAAAAAGAAGTGCGAGCCCTCTTACCTGCACCATACCTCCTGGTCCCCCAGGTGGTGTCATCCCAGACTGAGCTCCAACTCCAGGTCCTGAGCCAGGAAACTGTCCCTGGGACATATACGGGGCTGGCAGCTGGTTAACATTGGGCTGCCCCACCCTGGGTCCAACCATTCCCATCTGAAGTTTAAAAAAAAATAAAATAAAATAAAAAAAATAAAAATAAAAAAAAAAAGCACTGGTCTTCAAAAAAACCAAACTTTATATTTTCTTAGAAGTTTGTTATAAAAAAATCAAATTAATTTAACAGCTACTCATTTTATTTCCCCCACTCTTTAAACTGTGTTCTTCTACATATCTGAAACACTGTGTGTACTCACCTGGTTGCCAGATGGTCCCAAGGGTAGAGGAGGTGTTGACCTCTGGCCCATAGACTGTATTCCCATTTGGTTAAACTGATTCATACCTGACAAAACACAGAATTTATGATATACAACATAAACATATTTTACATGGATTTTATTTTTCAAAGTAATCAACACTGGGGGGGGGGGGCTGTGTCAACATGAGGGCAAAGACACTCAACTCTAAAGCCTTCGTCATCAGAGTGAGCACGACAGCAGATATTAGAGACGCGCAGCTACTCCAGCTGTCTATGTCCACAGTGGAGATTAATCATGGCATTACACTCAGCCCATTCGGCTCCAAGTTAACATTTGGTAAAACATAAATTAAAAAAAATAAATAGAAAATAAATAAATGAATAAATAAAAATAAAAAAAATCAGTGTAAGCTTCAATTCCACCATAAAATGATGAGCCTGCAACTACAGATGTTTTACCTGGGCCTTGCGTTCTGTTCATCTGATTTGGTCCTGCTGGTCGCACCATTACCGGGTCAGTTAGGGGACCGTCTGTAAAGATAGGGGAGGAGAAGAAGGAAGTTAAACTGCCGTGTGTTCACCAAGCATGAGCAGAACACTTTGAACAAACACTAAAACGTTTCACTTCTTCCCCTGCCCCCAACAGGTTCACTCACTTGGAGGCAGCCCAGTAGGGGGCTGTCCCATGCCAGCAGGTCCAATGTTCACACCTTGCTTCTGCAGTCGGGTCCTCCTCTTCTCTTCCAATTCCTTCTGGATCTTGTAGATCTTCTCTGCCAGCAAATGGTAATACTCAGCCTGTCAAAAGAAAACAAGAGATTAAGGACATTAGAAAACAAGAATTTGAACACAGAAAGGACACAAAAATATAAATTATTTTGAAAATTATAGAAGTATTTTGAAACTCAAGTAATACCAAATCTGTGGCTCTCTTTCATCTTGGAAAAAGACAAGTTAACAACAGGAAAAAAAGACAGGGGTTCACCTGCTGCTATAAATTTAATGAACAAGTAATGACAGCACAATGACTGACATAGATACTGAAACACCGACACCACTGATTTCTCAAGTGTAAGGAGCAACTTACTCTGCTGTTAGCTGATTCATACATGTCACCCTCAACTTTTCGGGCATAAGCCACCAGGTTCTCCATTCGACGGTCCTTGAGGGCAGCGGGATCTGGAGTCGGAAAGATGGCCTGGACACTGTGGAGGGACAAGTAAAGAGGAGGACAGAAAACAGGATGAAGGAAAAAATGGTGGAAATTATGTAGTTTTTAACTACAGCGCGGACAGAGGTATGTGTCTGAGATGAACATGACATGGATATCCAGTCTCGATGGCATCATTCAGATCCCAGAAAAAAAGGAAGAAAAAAACCTTGATGAAACCAAGCAGATAACCCTCCATCTATTTCTGAAACATTCACCATATTTAATATGATAATCCACCAGTATGTTTTCTATCTATGACTACAGAAATACATGACACCTAATTTTTTTATATCCAGGCAGATGAATGGAACTTAAAAAAAAAAGAAAAGAAAAAGAAAACACAAGCCCCCCCCCCCCCTTTTTTAAATGTATTCGCACAGCAATGCTAATTGTGATCCTATGTGCAGTCCAAAACTAAATAAATAATGCAGCTTTTCTCTTTAATACTTACAGCTTGTGTACCAAATGATTTCGTAGATCCTGTGTGATGTCCTCATGCCAGCTTTTCCTCATGCCTGTGGCGGAGGGAGGGGCTGCTGTGGGCATGGAACCGACCCCACCAGCATCATTCAGACTAGAAGAGACAGAGTGAATCCTTTAAATGGCTTCTTAAAATAAATGTATGTCCTAAAACCCTTGTAGAACTGACTAAATCTTTAAAAAATAAATAAATACAATAAAGCCTTTGTGTTTGCTCTTACCCCTGGTTGTTCATATTAAGATGCATCATTGTATCTTGCAGCAGACTAGCTTGCTGGCTCTGAGGGGAAGCACCCACACCTCCATTCACTCCCATAGGATTCACACCTACACCGCATAGAAAAGAAAGGAAATTATATATGTTTATTCTCAGTGTCATCCTAACAGTAGGACACAATGGACAAGCTTTTGCCTGGACATGTTTTTCAACATATCCAGGGGTTAAGATAAGCTACATAGCATGGAACATATTCTTGAGATGATTATTTTTCCTGGAGATCTGACAAACAATTTTATATAGCTATCTTCATAGCTCCCACCAGCGATAAACAGCTTTTGAAAAGCCACTTTAAGTATACAATTCACTCATTCTGAAAGCTGAAGGTCCTAACCGCTTGCTGGCATTGAAAAAAAGAAATGCTTAGCATTAAGCTGTAAAAGAGCAGACAATTCAGACAATGTCTTTTTACTGAAAATAAACTAAACTCACCCATTGGGTTCAGAGGCCTCACACCAGCCTGCCCTTGAAGGCCTTGGTTGGGCATGTTAGGCTGGGAAGTCTGAGCCTGGATTTGGTTCCCTTGGTAGGTGAGGCCCAGAGCAGCATAGGCCCTTTCTATAGAGCTGGGATCAATCTGGCTTGGCTGATTGAGATTGGGAGCACTTGGTTGGCTACCAGGGATTGTACCAAGTGAGCTGCCTAGTCCTGTAGCAGCCCCTGCAAGTAGAGCTGTAAGAACACAAAAAACAAAAGTTATGAATGAATAAAATAAGCTAAGAATTAAAAAATAAATAAATAAAAATCATTTACTGAATACTTATAGAAAATTCAGCAAAAATTATTATATTTTTGTGCTATAATATAATACTGACTAGTATATTCAAAACAACGCTGTCATTTCAAACCCAGTACAAAATCATACTTACATTATCAGCATTACAACGTTAACCCCTAATTTCCTTCGGGATTAATAAAGTATTCTGATTCTGAACATCAAACTTGGTCATTATTAATACATTTACACAATATAAATGTGTAAATATATTGATAATGATAACAGCACAGTATCTAAAAAATTTATCCAATGGTATGAAGGAAGGTATATTCTTTTGTTTGGTCGGATACAGACACTCACACTGCGTGTTCCTCTTGTCCCCGGCATTCTTCAGCGGCAGGCAGACAGGACAATCATGTCGCGTGCAATTCTTCCAGTGGGAGATGATCTGCCTCGATGATGCACAGTGAGCAACTGTTGGTCAATGAGGCAAAACAGATATGGAATCAGGAGTTGGGAAATGGAGGTGTATTAGAGAAGGAGGGGGGGAGGGGGGGGGCTGTTTTTTTTTCTTTCTTAAGTACTACTCTCAAAAATCAGGTAGCATAATAAAATTAAGCTTCATGTGCTTAAGCACTAAACCATTTTAATAGGTGAGATACACTTTCATTACGAGGAACGTTGCCAGCTTGACAGCTACAGAAGGGATTATTTTATCCAGTGTTTCCAGGAGGATGCAGCATCCTTTCTACTTACCCTGACAGGACTTCCCAGCCTGGCAGTGAGTCATATGGTTGAGGACATTCTTCATAGTCCGGCAGTGGGGCAGGTTGCACTGCCAGACTTCACCATTGGCCTGCTCCCGCCGCTGGCACTTGTGTGCATGTAGCAGGAGTACCAGTTGCTGCTGGATTAGCTTGCGTTTTTCAGGGTCGGCTGTGGGCGGTGCTCCGGCTGCAGCGGATGCTGCAGAAACCTGGGTACCAACTGCTTGAGCGCCCGGCACCATCCCGGGGGCTCCTCCCACAGGTGCACCTGTGGGACCACCCACACCTGTCTGTGACTGCTGTGTGCCCTGGAAAGAAAGTGGGCGACAACAAGACAAGGTGAGACGGCGGAAATAAGAGAAAAGAAACAGAATAAAGAGAAGGCAGAAGATTAGAGGGAGTAAAAATGGAAGAGGAGGTGGAGGAAGAAAATAAAAGGATGGTGTTTACAGCAATACTAGAGTACTGAGTGCTCAAGTCAAATGACAGGACATGAAGAGGTAATGCAGCAGGAAGAGGTAATTTAGTTTCTGATTGTGTTGGGAGATTAAATGATAGATTTGACAGATATCTGTATTGTCTGACTCTTTCACATCAATTTTTGCTAAACGCTCACACAAAACATTTTCATCATTACTGGCTATCAACCAGCATCAGTATCTGGTACTGTCCTAGAGTTTATAGTAATCTACTAATTCATAACACGGATCAGAATACAACTTATTTATTGGAAACATTCTCTTGATCATCTCTTCCTTACCATGGCGCCCATTCCTTGCATGGGCGGGTTCTTCTTGTCCACATTGAACTGGGCCATGCTATTAGCCATGGAACCTTTGTTCTGGAGCTGAGGGCCCAGCCCTGCGCCTCCCAGACCTTGATTCCCTTGACTTCCATATGGGCCTCCAAAGGGCCCCCCTGGATTCCCCATCATCCCCATCTAGCAAATGAAAATACAAGTTATTTTAATTTTTTGAAAAAGAGAAATGTTTGTGTCAATAATGAAGACAAGGATAAAACAAGACTTAAAATTATTCTATGCCTTCTTTTTGTTAAACTGCATGTCACTGATATGAGGATGAGTTGAGCATCTGAGCTCTATACATGCCAGCACGTTGTGCTCTTATTTTACCAAATAATCTTGTAGTGTAATCAAGTCTCAAGAACCCAAGTCTCAGTTGTTAAATAAGCTGGATTTGTGGATATTTCCACAAACCACGAACTTTATAAGACCGAAAGTTAAAAAGGAGCAACTAAGTCAATGAAATCTCACAGTAGTGGAGATAGAACATGTTTTAACCATATCATTAGAATATAACCTGAAACAAACGAAAACAGCAATTCACAGTAGGAGAGAATGCAACAGCAATTCTGATGCGATTCTCTTTTCTCCCTCCACACTGAGGAGGCCAACACAAGCTCATCTGAGTTTTTCCTTTAACCTATTCCTAACCAGGAATCCCACTCATTGCATTTGATTGGGTAAACATCAACCATCAGTAGCTCTACCACAGTGAATCATCTTCATCACCAGTAGGGCTGCCACGATTAGTCGACTAGTCACGATTACGTCGACTATCAAAATCGTCGACGACTAATTTAATAGTCGACGCGTCGTTTGAAGCTTTGTAAGATCCCAAAAGACGCAGGAATTAGTAGGATTTAAGAGTGTAATAACGGACTGAAACAGAAGATGGCAGCACTGCATGTACAAGGATGCCAGCTGCCGTTAAACCCCGAAGAAGAAGAAGCTCTGTCCCAGAATTCATAGCGCGGCCCAGCCCAGTTTCCAACAATGGCGGCAGCTAGTTAGTTTTAATGTTACTCTTATTATTCTTTCTGGGTCACAAAATAAACGTTTAACATATTTTCAGGCGAGAATGTAGCTGTGTAAACCTCAAATATCTGCTCAGTTTATCAAGACACCACATATTTTCAAAAGCGCTCCGACGTTTTCGGAGACATCTGTTACCCACTAGCTCGATAGCGAGCCGGGGGCTAGGCTCACTAGAGCCGTGAGAACACCGGACTCCCGGCAGATCGTTTTCAAACCCACTGCCGTCTTTCGCTACTCAGGTTAAATATATATAAGTCACTTAGATAACTTAAAATGTTATTGTTTGGCTTTTTTTAGTATTTTATTTGTTCCTGAGTAAATCGGTTTGGCTGAGATTAAAGTTATAGTTCTTACACAGCTGAATAAACGTCAAGCAGACAGCTGATTATCAGAAGTGTGAGATGCTGGAAAATTTACTCCGGTGTCCCGTTATATTTTAGATAGCAAGGAGTTGATTAAACTTCACCGAAACAATCTGCAGATTTCATTAAAATTTAATAAACTATCATCTTGTCTTTATTTTTAGTTAGCACAGACCTTAAACACTTAAAGCTGTAAGCTAATGATAGTTATATAAGAGCAGATGCTGCTGGTGCAATAAGCTGTAGTTTTACGTCCAATGGATGATGATCTGATTAGTCGACTAATCGCAAAAATAATCGGTGACTAGTCGACTATCAAAATAATCGTTTGTGGCAGCCCTAATCACCAGTACCTGCAGCTGCAACATTTTACCATCACTCCTGTGGGACTGTCAATCACACAGATGGACTCAAAAAAAAAAAACCCAAGTGCACTACTTACGTTTGTTAAAATAAACAAATACAACCATGAACCTTTAACCATCTGAGAACAAACTGAAGTCCGCAGCAAAGAATAAGAAATTCTAAGAAATAAAAACAGGATTTGAGAATTTCTTGTGCCCCCAAACATTATGTCTTAAGTCTAAGTGTCTCTAAATAGAACTTTGTTAACAATGAAAAAACGTGAGAACACCTTTCATAATTATACATCTATGCCTGCTTAAATTCTTAAGTTTTGAAATTGTAAGGCTGAAGAAAATTCAGTCTTATTTAGAAAATTACCTCACAGATGAACAAATTACTATTAAGGCAAATAAGACTAAGTGTGTGCAAGGGTTAATTTCCACTATTTTGCATTTGCAAGCTTCTTGCAAATGTAGATTTTTTTTCCTTTAAAAAAAATTTATATAATTTATATATATACACATATACATATATATACACACATATACATATATATACACATATACATATATACACATATACATATATACACATATACATATATATATATACACACACACACACACACACACACACACACACACACACACACACACACACACACACACACACACACATATACACATATACATATATATACACATATATATGTGTATACATACATACTAGGGGTGCAACGATACACAAAATTCACGGTTCGGTTCGATACTTTGGTGTCACGGTTCGATATTCGATATTTTTTCGATACAAAAAATGTTCATGCATTTTTTATTTGTCATTTATTACAATTATAAATATATATTTTAACTCAAAAGTACAGTTTTTAAATTTAACCCTAACCCTTGTGCGTGTTTTTTATTTTGACAGCGAATGCGCACCTGCGGACCACTTATGTGCAGCCCTGGTTATTTAGCTCGTCATATTGCAGCCACAGAAATTCTTTTGTCCATGAAACCATAAAGCTGCACTTTCTTTTTGCCTTATAGTCTGATTTGTCATAACTTCTCCGTTTTGTGGTAAGCTTTTCTTTGGCTGTCACTTCTTCACCCTGACCTGTCTTATTTGGCTCAGCAGAACTGAAATATAAATCCTGCTGCTTTTACACACGGACTCACATAAGCTCAGCGATTCTCTGCGTGATCAACCTCTCACATGTTTAAGCTTGCTGCGGGAGATTTCACTTGTCATGTTTGCATAGTAAGCTAACGATTGATAAGACGATGTCAGAGGAATTGGTGCACAAATTATCATCACTCACAGATCAGTGCTGTCGCTCTCTATACACAGTTCGCACGATTGCAAAGTGAAAGCAAAAAAACAAGCACAAATTCAAACGCGATTTCAATATGTCACATATTGACAGTGGCTCATCGATGCCAATGACATAATTACCCAGCTACATTTCTGAAAGAATGCAAAAGCATTGACATATATTTTTCCTACAATAGCCCGACGGGCAGGGAAGAGATAGATTTTGGTAGCCCGACTGAAAAAATCGCTAGCTCCGGGACGTCGGGCTAGCGATATTGCGAGCCCTGTATCTGATTGAGGAATCACTCATCTTTGGAAAAGAGAGTTTATTACAGAGAAATGTCTCTTTCCAAAATAAAAGCTATACTATCCGCTTCTTCTGGGCTATATTCTCAGCAGCATAAGGAGAATCATGTGCTAACAGCTGTCTAAATGACTCGGCTAAAGTTAGTTGTTTTTGTCTTTGCACTAGGATGATGTCGGCGTAAATGTGCAGTCATATTCGTTGTGTTCCCACTAGTGCTTTCAGGTTAATCTCGTTGAAATGACCTTAACGCCACAACACGGCAAATCTCCGTTAACGAGCTACCGCCGATCGCCCCGTGCATGGGGCTAGACGGCCAACACGTTAACGAGCTAACTGCGCTAACACACTAGCTCCCACCCATGTAATTGAGCATTGCATGGCACATCCAACATACTGTTTTACTTTAGTCCATGACTCGCTTACCTTCAGGGTCATACGTCACATGAAAACCAAAATAATTCCAAACGCCAGATCTGAATGAGGGTGGGGGAGGTCCATGTTGCAAGGAGAGCTTAACTTCTGTCTCGCTAGCTTGCCCTGCGCTCTTCCTTCTGACGATGCTGTCTGTGTTGAGCGCTCAGTGGATCTGCGCTCGACAGTGCAGCCTAGGCGGAGTAGTCGAACGCAGATTCACTGAGCGCTCAACACAGACAGCATCGTCAGAAGGAAAGTTGATCAAATAAATTACAAATGTTGTATTGTTCGATACATATGCGTACCGAACCGAAAGCACTGTATCGAACGGTTCAATATCGATACGAATATCGTTGCACCCTTATGTATGTATGTATGTATGTATGTATATATATATATATATATATATATATATATATATATCTGAAGCACTGCCTACCTTGTTCATTGCTCCAGGCTGCTGGCCTCTTATCCCAGCCTGGCCCCCAGCTCCCGGCTGCTGTAGGGTCTCAGCCAAAAGGTTGCTGCCACCGACCATCCCCTGATTGCCGAAACCCATCCTTGGAGAGCCATTAATCACCTGGTTCCCAATCATGCCTGGCTGCTGCTGTCCATTACTGCCTTTCTGCTGTGCTCCCATCATGGTCCTGATCATTCCACCTGCAGCACTCTGCTGCTGCATCATGTTGGCCTGCTGCTGAGGGGAAAGGTGTTGTCCTTGGCCCATCATCTGCTGAGGCCCCTGACCAGGGGACGCCTTCATGTTCGCTAAGTGCTGCCCCATGGCAGCGGGGCCTCCTGGGCTACCCATGGCTCCTTGGTGCCCCGGCTGAGTTGAGGGTGTTGCCCCCGCACGCAAAAGCTCTGACAGCTGTTTATGCTTGGCCACTGCATCCTGCCCTCCACCAACTCCCCCAGGACCATGACCAAGCCCAAGACCCAATCCTCCTGCCCCTCCACCACCGCCTCCAGGACCCAACAATGCCGGTCCTCCTCCTAGAGTGGTGTGCAGCTGGTTAGGGTCCCCACCATTGACCAGACCTTGTTCATTGGAGCTGATGAGCTCATCTGGGAGGTCGTGCTCCAATTCAAAAAGAGATCCGAAATCTGAAATGAAGAAAGGCAAGTTCAAGAAGGCAAAAAAAGCAGAGAAAGAGCGAGGAGGACGACAACAGGGACCACAGCAATGTTAAGCTGGTATAATCCATCATATTTAAGCATGACCAAGTGAAAATGTGATCACTTGCTTGACATCAAAAATTTATGAAAGCTGATCATGCATGACCAATTTTCTCACATCAGAAATTAAAAACATACTATCCAATGCAACAACACTGAGCACCGAACCAGTAAATGATTTAGAGGTGGGCAACCTGACAAACTTATATGATGAATAAAATAAAAACAGTGTTGTCTAAGCATTTTTTCCCTCCATATGAAATGACCAAAAGTGTGATCAGCTGTGGCACAAGTAGGACGATATTCATTTGACGCACTATGCATCTTGTGAGTCTACCACATTTTGTAAAAGAGAAAATGGCATGACAGACAAAGTATAGCAGCTAACCAACAATGCTGAATGAAGCAAAAGTGACGGACAATAATAACCACCACTTCTAGTCAAGAGAGAGAAAAAAATTTGTAGTATCTACTGTACGATCTACTATCTGCAGAGACAGTTAAGTTTTTAGTGGCAGGCTTTGTATCCAAGCAAGAACAGTAAACCAATAGTGTGATGTGTGATTTAAAACTAACCTTACTACCCAGGTTTGCAGAAAGAGTCTCTGATCAGTAAAGACATTCAAAGTGTTGCACAGACAGGTTGACGAATGGACTATTTCATCGAAGTAAGGCCACAAAAATTGGTAAGATACACAGGGACCGGGGATAAATTATTTCTAGTGAGAACAGCAATCCAAGCTTTAGCAGGCTATATTCCGTTCAGTCAAACACAATTTTTATGCTACACATTACCAAGTAAGTAACCAAGTAATGGTAATGTGTAGCATTACCAGGTAATGTGTAACATACACATTACAATCAGTTAGTTATCTGACACATTACAAAGAAATGTGGCAGTCAGCAATTAAACATAACTAAGTTAAACATAAATTCACTGCAGCTCACAAACATTTGAAACATGCTTTTATTCTGTCCACACTTAACTTTTTCCCCTCAGGAAGCAGAAATATTAGACAAATAATTACTTAAGCCTTATTTAAAATACAAATGCAACGGGTTCAATGGTTCAGTGCTATGACATTTGAGTAACAGTTTTGTTTGTTTGCTTGTTTGTTTTAAGTATTGCATTGCTGTAATTGTTAAAGTTTGGGTTTTGGGAGCTATCTGACCTAACTAAGGCATTTAGGTAGCACCTTTACCATTTCTTGTTGTTTTGTAGACCAAATGCTTTTTCAAATAGACTGACCATCCATGAAAATAACCTGCAGTTCAATTAATGCTACGATTTAAAGACAACTGGAGACATCAACGGGAAGCATCTTTCGGCAACAACCACACTTCATGGCAGTGACACGAAGAATAATTTTGAGTGCAGTTAATTACATCCTCAAATCGTGTTTATCTTTTGGCAGTAATGCGTCTGTCATCGATATATACTTTGTAAGGTGACGGAAATGTGTGCAGTGCCTGACTAATTTAACCGTAATGGTCTCTCTTATTGCCGAGCAGGCGGGCAGAGACGCAGCTGGCTTTGGTGTAACGACTGAGTGAATGTCTAAGTGATGAAATCTGGGTGAATATTTCGTGCGTGTAGTAGTATTCGGTCACTAACTGGGCTTTCTGGTTAGCAGCTCGGTGGTTAGGCATGGCGCTGTGTCCATGCTCCACCGTTTCGTTCTCGGGCCACTATTCCAGCTGCTGCCACACGCCATCCACACACACGCAGGAAAAAAACGTACCAACAATGGCAGTTTGAGCTTAACAATCAGTCGGACCCGTGGGCCTAAATTTAGCTCTCACCAGGCTAGCAGCACCACCGTCTGCAACCTCTGTCTTCGCTAACATCATTAACGATGGCTTACGGCAGTTAAGAAAGGGTCCGAGTTATGATGGGGCAAAACAAGGTTGTTTTAAACCCTAGCAGCCTAAAAACTCGAGTACAGAATAGCAGTACGTATACATGGCTGTCAATTTAAGACAACTCTATGACACCAAGAAACTTCATCGTAAGTTTGACTGGCAATGGGGTTACAAACAACCCGGCTAAAGTAGTCATTAGACACGGGACCGTCAAGACAAGATCCGCGTTCAAGTGGGCTAGCCTAGCGCTAGCTGAATGGCTAGTAGCTACCTCCGGCTAAAATGGCTGTTAGCATGCGAGCTAGACGGGGAGCGTTTCTTCACGTACACACACTCACTACTAGCACGCTAACATTAGCAAGCTACGACAAAAACAGAAGCGTAATCCCGCGTTTCCCTCCTCTTTTAAGTAACCACAAGCCGTTCAAAAACAAAAAACTCAACGAATAACACCAAACCAAATTATAACCTGAGCCAGTACTTACCGTTTCCATCGCTGGCGGACGCGGAAAGTGCCGGAGAGGAGAGTTTAGGCCTCTTGGCTGAAGGCGGGCCAGAGTCCAGAACGTTCTCGGCCATATTTTTTCGAAATAAAAATATATAAAGTATCCACAATTGCAGTCGTTTTCACACCTTTAGAACCTCATTCCTTTCCGTTTCCAATATTGCGACTTTTCCCCCTCCTTTTGGGGGACTAAGAGGGGGAAAGTCACGGGTACGAATTACTCCTCTTTCCCTGGGTTCGCCTCTCGATTTCAGCCTCGGCGTATATCAACCCCCTCCCTCCCTCGTCAGATTTTTTGTTCTTTATAAATTTCTGCCAGCGGAGGAGGAGGGGGTCCGTGAAAGTAGAGGGAGACACACGCATCGGCTTCCCTCTAAACTTACAGAGCCTCTTCCGATGTAAATAAACTAGCCCCTGCTACCTCTCCCATGATCGCATCCGTCATTTCAGCTTCCTTTCCAGCGGAGTCTGGATGAAGATAATGTCGGGCAGAAAAGCCTCGTTTGCCTGCGAAGTGACGGTGGTGCTGCTGGTGGCAGCGGGTGAGGATGCGGGGATGCAAATTAAAAAAATAAAACTGAAAATATTCAAGTGCAATGGTTGACAAAATATAATGCGTATTATCTATGCATATAAAGACCCAAAAACCCTCAAAGTTGGTTATGATTCATCTATGCAGCAAGATGAACGTGATCTTCTGTTTCTGAGGTTTATAGTTGCAAAGATTCATGTTGAACTGTGTTAAAGAAGGGGAACTTATGTTTTAAAACATTTTGTAAGTGGAAGCTTTAAAGAACAAAATAGTGCAATAACTTGGAATTTAGCAGACCGAAGTTGATTCATGAAGCTTGAAAACTCTGTATTCTGTGGAAAGGTTTGGCTGAGCCTGATTATTTTCTAATTTAAATACATAATGTTTTATTTATAGCTAAACTTTCAGTGAGACACCACAAAAATTTGTAATCTTCCCATGATGATGGTGCAACTCTGCAGGGTTGCTCCAAAGCCAGTTTCACTGAGAAAAGCATTAAAAGCTTGTCACCAGACTCTCCACTTCAGGCCAAGTAAACTGTCCAAAACCAATCTACAGGTTCTTTCTTTTCAGTAACATTTATAAATATGTCACTGAAAAGAAAGAACCTGTTTGAACAGTGATTGTTTTAACGTGTTAATTTCCAGTCCCCCTGGTGTTTCCCCTCAAACCTCTCTCTGTGTAAAAGTATTCAAAGATGTAAAACTGCACAAAATGTAACTGTCTAACATTTGCAATATGTTTATGAGCATGTTCCATTAAATCTGTACAGTAATGGTACACACATGCACTGTCTGAGTTTAATCAAAGGTCACTTTATTTAGTTACTGCTCCATTATATCCACCAATGTGAATTTTCACATGTGTCTCTGAAACACAGAATCAGTTTGCTTTTATAAATTACATGATCTGTGCTAGAATAACTTACTGTTAGCTGCTGGTAAATGTTTTACAGCTTGATCTGGAGTAAAGAGTGAACACACTAAAAAATGCCCTTTTTAAACTTATTTAATTTGGGCCTTTTGGTGATGCATTCTCTAACAAGTATCTCAGCATATACTGATTCTTTTTAAGTTTTTCATTACAACAATCAATCACCTCTCAAGCAATACTTTATACAAATGCTGTGCACTTCCACAGAATACAGTGGCTTGGGAAAGTATTTGGCCCCCTTGAACTTTTCCACATTTTGTCACATTACAGCCACAAACAGGAATCAATTTTATTGGAATTCCACGTGAAAGACCAACACAAAGTGGTGCACACGTGAGAAGTGGAACAAAAATCATACATGATTCCAAACATTTTTTACAAATAAATAACTGAAAAGTGGGGTGTGCATAATTATTCAGCCCCATGAGTCAATACTTTGTAGAACCACCTTTTGCTGCAATTACAGCTGCCAGTCTTTTAGGGTATGTCTCTACCAGCTTTGCACATCTAGAGACTGAAATCCTTGCCCATTCTTTGCAAAACAGCTCCAGCTCAGTCAGATTAGATGGACAGCGTTTGTGAACAGCAGTTTTCAGATCTTGCCACAGATTCTTGATTGGATTTAGATCTGGACTTTGACTGGGCCATTCTAACACATGGATATGTTTTGTTTTAAACCACTCCATTGTTGCCCTGGCTTTATGTTTAGGGCCGTTGTCCTGCTGGAAGGTGAACCTCCGCCCCAGTCTCAAGTCTTTTGCAGACTCCAAGAGGTTTTCTTCCAAGATTGCCCTGTATTTGGCTCCATCCATCTTCCCATCAACTCTGACCAGCTTCCCTGTCCCTGCTGAAGAGAAGCACCCCCAGAGCATGATGCTGCCACCCCCATATTTGACAGGGCGGATGGTGTGTTCAGAGTGATGTGCAGTGTTAGTTTTCCGCCACACATAGCGTTTTGCATTTTGGCCAAAAAGTTTCATTTTGGTCTCATCTGACCAGAGCACCTTCTTCCACATGTTTGCTGTGTCCCCCACATGGCTTGTGGCAAACTGCAAACGGGACTTCTTATGTCTCCAAAAGTTGATTCTGTTCATCTGGACGTAGCGTTTTGTGGGAGAAACGTTTCGTCACTCATCCAAGTGACTTCTTCAGTCTCAGCTGACTGCAGGTTTCCCCAAACATCTCTCTTCACTTGCATCCCAGTCACGGAAGCGTTGGAGGTAGTCCGTAAGAGATTACAGGATGACACCAACCTCAGCAACAGGACCACTCTCAGCATCGACCAAGTGTGTTTGCTGTTGGAACTGTGTCTTCATTCCACCTACTTCACATACAAGGGTCAGTTCTACAGGCAGAAACATGGGTGTGCCACGGGCTTCCCAGTTTCACCCATCGTGGCAAATTTGTACATGGAAGAAGTGGAAAAGAGGGCTTTGCTATCCTACCCTGGAACACCACCAAGCCATTGGTTCAGATTTGTTTACGACACCTGGGTGAAAATCAAATCTCAGGACGTACCACATTTCACGGATCAAATTAACTCAGTGGACCGACACATCAAATTCACCAGGGAGGATATGAAAAGTGGCAGGTTAGCCTTCTTAGACTGTGAGATTTCCATCAGTAATGGGGGACATCTAAAAGCTGACGTGTACCGTAAACCTACACATACGGATCAGTATCTAAGGTTTGACTCTCATCATCCACTGGAGCACAAACTGGGTGTCATCAGGACACTACAACACCGAGCGAACACCATCCCCACTGACACAGCGGCCAGAGAGGCAGAAGAACAGCACATCAAGAAGATCAAGAACATATTTCGCCATCTTACAATGGTGTGATTGCAGCCATTCCCCAACTCTCTGTGAATGGGACTCATGACCATTGATCAGTGGTCTTTGATCAGTGGGTTTTGGTCAGTGGTTGTTGATCAATGGTCATGAGAATTTGCATAATTATGATGAAGGAACTGACCTCCTAGCCCATTGTTCCTTCAGTGAGCTGGTTTCAGTCATTATGCAAATGTACTGTTTATAAGATTTGGGGAAACCTGCAGTCAGCTGAGACTGAAGAAGTCACTTGGATGAGTGACGAAATGTTTCTCCCACAAAACGCTACGTCCAGATGAACAGAATCGACTTTTGGAGATTTCCTTTCCTGGATGATTGAGAATGCATCAAGACAGGATTTCTTCTGGTTTTCTGTTAACAATGGCTTTCTTCTTGCCACTCTTGCATAAAGGCCTACTTTGTGCAATGCACGACTAATAGTTGTCCTATGGACAGATTCCCCCACCTGAGCTGTAGATCTCTGCAGCTCGTCCAGAGTCACCATGGGCCTCTTGGCTGCATTTCTGATCAGCACTCTCCTTGTTCGGCCTGTGAGTTTAGGTGGACGGCCTTGTCTTTGTAGGTTTACAGTTGTGCCATACTCCTTCCATTTCTGAATGATGGCTTGAACAGTGCTCCGTGGGATGTTCAAGGCTTGCGAAATCTTTTTGTAGCCTAAGCCTGCTTTAAATTTCTCAATAACTTTATCCCTGACCTGTCTGGTGTGTTCTTTGGACTTCATGGTGTTGTTGCTCCCAATATTCTCTTAAACAACCTCTGAGGCCGTCACAGAGCAGCTGTATTTGTACTGACATTAGATTACACACAGGTGCACTCTATTTAGTCATTAGCACTCATCAGGCAATGTCTATGGGCAACTGACTGCACTCAGACCAAAGGGGGCTGAATAATTACGCACACCCCACTTTGCAGTTATTTATTTGTAAAAAATGTTTGGAATCATGTATGATTTTCGTTCCACTTCTCACATGTACACCACTTTGTGTTGGTCTTTCACATGGAATTCCAATAAAACTGATTCGTGTTTGTGGCTGTAATGTGACAAAATGTGGGAAAGTTCAAGGGGGCCGAAAACTTTTGCAAGCCACTGTAAAATATCATAATGTAACTTTAGGGTACAACAACTTGTCTCTTGTGAGGAAGCCTCTAACGCAGTCGTGTCAAATTCATTTTAGCCCTCGTGCCACGTGCTGCCAAATTTGAGGTCAAGCTTGGCTGGGCAGTAGCAGTATTCTGTAATAAAATGTACTTTTCCACATTCACTTATCCAGGGATTCAGTGGGCAAGAAACCTAGCCAGGGATATCTATACCCCCCTCTGTAGTTGGCTAATAGGGAAAATAGGGATAACGAGGCAAAGTAATTAAAATTAAAGCTGCAAGCAGCGTTATGAGGGCCCTCGCACCCCGGCATGTCGAGCCACGCCCAACACATAAAACCAGCACGTCCGATCTGATGTCACATTGATGGAATTCATGCATTTAATCACCAGCTAACATTTCACCTTATTCAACCATGATTATAGTCGTCCCACTAGGTGGCGCTCTAACCATTACTGACAAATGGCATAACAAACATTTCCGAGCTCGAGTCTCATCAAGCCTGTGAAGTTTGGGAGAGATTGGACAAATTTTGTTTTCGAGTGACAGCAGATTACTGCTTTTTGGCAAGTGATTGAAACCAGGTGCCGCCATGACCACCCCGTTTCCCTGAACGTAAAAAGCTTCGCAATTTAACATCACAAAGGTCTTTAGATTCCACACAGAGGAAATCGCATCAATCTGATGAAATCCCTTGGAGGAGTTCGTCAAAGAACGGTGCCTGAAAAGAGGGGAAAATGTCGCCGAAATTACACATTCATTTTAAAATGGCTGACTTCCTGTTGGATTTGGGATATTGCTCTAAGAGACTTTTTTGTACAACTTGATCTCTCCTATAAGCTTCCCAGATTTCAGACTCATACACAAAACACAGAGCAGGGGCTGATGATTTGAAAGTTTGTAGGGGGCGCTGTGGAGCCATTTTGCGCTATTCAAGGAAGGTGATCACATAACAACAAAGCCTTCGTCCCATTGGAGGTGTGCACCAAATTTCAAGGCTTTTTAAACTTTCCAAGCCCCTCAAAAGCCACTTCATTGTTCATGGTGAACAGCGTTGCCACCAGGGTGCGCCGTTCAGTTTAAAGTCACAATTTTCGCACTGAAGCATCATGAAGGACTGATGGTGATATTCACCGCTTTTGAGGTGGCCACGATGAACCTGTGAAAATCAGTAAAACAAAGTGTAAGACATGACATTTCCTGTTCCCACTAGGTGGCGCTCTGCGTATTCCTGACAATGGGCACATCAATTTGTTCAGGGTGGGTCTGACATCATGCCTGTAAAGTCTGGTACTGTTCAGACTGGATTTCATTGAGTTACACTAATTTGTTTCTTCATGGCGAGACATCAAAGTTCGCCATGCTGCTGGGGTCACACCCTTTTGCTAAAAGTCACAGTTTTCACTGTAACCCAAGACCAACTCCTTAAGGCTTTCCTGGAGAAATTTGAGGCTCTAAATGTCACCCATCACAATACTGTACCCCAAAGTGTAAAACATGACATTTCCTGTTCCCACTAGGTGGCGCTGTCCTTGATGTCAAATATGGCAGTAGAAATATGTTCAGGGGTGGAGCCTTATCATATGTGTTCACTTTGGTCAAGGTCAGGAAATGTATGACAAAATGAGAGGCAATAAGATTTTCATGGCGAGTCATCGAAATTCGCCATGGCGCCACGGCCTCACCGTATTGGGAAAACTCAAAAGCTCCGCAATTTAACATGGCACAAGGGTGTAGTTGACACTGTCCAAAGATGAAGCTTATACGACCAAATCCCAAGGAGGAGTTCGAAAAAGTTCGAGGCATGGAAACGGTAAAATTAGAGCCAAAATGTCACCTTCACTTCTAAATTGCGGACTTCCTGTTGGGTTTGCATCAATGGGCCCCCAGACTTTTTTGTTCGACTCGGCATGATACACATGTGTGCCAGATTTCATACATGTAGCTCAAACTATGTGGTCGTAGGGCTGCATTTAACAAGGCATAGGTGGCGCTGTAGAGCCATTTCCCAGTGCTCATATGTAAAACCATTAAAATACAAAATTTTTCACCAGACCTGGCATGTGTGCAAAATTTCATGAGTTTTTGAGCATGTTTAGGCCCTCAAAAAGGCCCTTGTTTTGCCTGAATAATAGTAATAAGAAACGGAGCAGATACAATAGGGCCTTCGCACTCTCGGTGCTCGGGCCCTAACTAAGGCTAAAGTACAATTATGTGGGGACACTGAAGCACTACCAAGCTAGCATCCCCAGGTTAGGATTCCCAAGCCGGTCAGTAGATGTAATGTCTCCACCGTGTCCTGAGTTCTCCTTGTGGGCCTCCTCTGAGGACTCCTCCCTGTTGGGCACCTCACCTGGGAGGTATCCAGACAGTATCTTAGTTTGATGCACAAACCACATCAACTTGCTCCTTTTGATTAGGAGGAGTATAGTGTTTATACGCTGAGTCCCTCTTGAATGACTCATCTACCCTATTTCTAAGAAAGAGCACAAACACCATTCAGAGAAAGTTTATTAGGGCCCGAGCACTGAGAGTGCGAAGGCCCTATTGTATCTGCTCCGTTTCTTATTATTAGGGCCCGAGCACTGACAGTGCGAAGGCCCTATTGTAATTGCTCTGTTTATTATTATTATTAGGGCCCGAGCACTGACAGTGCGAAGGCCCTATTGTAATTGCTCTGTTTATTATTATTATTATTATTATTCCGGCAAATGAATCGGCCTTTTGAGGGCCTAAACATGCTCGAAAACTCTTGAAATTTTGCGCACGCGTCAGGTCTGGTGAAAATTTACGTATTTTAATGGTTTTACATATGAGCACTGGGAAATGGCTCTAGAGCGCCACCTATGCCTTGTTAAATGCAGCCCTACGACCACATCGTTTGAGCTACATGTATGAAATTTGGCACACATGTGTATCATGCCAAGACGAACAAAAAAGTCTGTGGGCCCATTGACGCAAACCTAACAGGAAGTCCGCCATTTTGGATTGAAGGTGACATTTTGGCTCTGATTTTACCGTTTCCATGCCTTGTACTTTAACGAACTCCTCCTTGGGATTTGGTCGTATAAGCTTCAAATTTGGACAGTGTCAACTACACCCTTGTGCCATGTTAAATTGCGGAGCTTTTGAGTTTTCACAATACTATGAGGCCGTGGCGCCATGGCGAATTTCGATGACTCGCCATGAAAATCTTATTGCCTCTCATTCTGTCATACATGTTCCGATCTGGACCAAAGAGCACACATATGATAAGGCTCCACCCCTGAACATATTTCAACTGCCATATTTGACATCAAGGACAGCGCCACCTAGTGGGAACAGGAAATGTCATGTTTTACACTTTGGGGTACAGTATAGTGAAGGGTGACATCTGCAGCCTCAAATTTCTCCAGGAAATCCTTAAGGAGTTGGTCTTGGGTTACAGTGAAAACTGTGACTTTTCGCCAAAGGGTGTGACCCCAGCAGCATGGCGAACTTTGATGTCACTCCATGAAGAAACAAATTAGTATAACTCAATGAAATCCAGTCTGATCAGTACCAGACTTTACAGGCATGATGTCAGACCCGCCCTGAACAGATTGATGTGCCCATTGTCGGAAATACGGACAGCGCCACCTAGTGGCAACAGGAAATGTCATGGCTTTAATTTTGTTGTACTGATTTTCACAGGTTCATCGTGGCCACCTCAAAAGCGGTGAATATCACCATCAGTCCCTCATGATGCTTCAGTGCAGAAATTGTGACTTTAAACTGAACGGCGCACCCTGGTGGCAACGCGGTCCACCATGAAAGATGAAGTGGCTTTTGAGGGGCTTGGATAGTATATAGAGGCTTTAAATTTAGCACACCCCTCCAAATGGATGAAGGCTTTGTTGTCATGTGATCATTTTTATTGAATAGCGCGAAATGGCTCCACAGCGCCCCCTACAAAATTTCAAAATATCAGCCTCTGCTCTGTGGTTTATGTATGAATCTGAAACCTGGTAGGCTTATAGGAGATATCAAGATGTACAAAAAAGTCTCTTGGAGCAATATCCCAAATCCAACAGGAAGTCAGCCATTTTAAAATTAATGTGCAATTTTGGCGACATTTTCCCCTCTTTTCAGGCTTCATACTTTGACGAACTCCTCCAAGGGATTTCATCATATTGAACCATTCTCCAGTGTGTGGAATCTAAAGACCTTTGTGATGTTAAATTGCGAAGCTTTTTACGTCCAGGGAAACGGGGTGGTTATGGCGGCACTTAGAGTTTGAATCACTCGCCAAAAAGCAGTAATCTGCTGTCACTCAAAAACACAATGTCCAATCTCTCCCAAACGTCTCAGGTGTGATTAGACTCGAGCTCGGAAGTGTTTGTTATGCCATTTGTACATAATGGTTAGAGCGCCACCTAGTGGAACGACTAACTAATCATGAATGAATGAGTTGAAATGTTAGCTGGTGGTTAAATGCATGAATTCCATCAATGTGACATCAGATCGGACGTGCTGGTTTTAGGTGTTGGGCGTGGCTCGACGCGCCGGGGGTGCGAGGGCCCTCATAACGCTGCTTGCAGCTTTAATTATTATTATTATTATTATTCCGGCAAATGAATTGGCCGTTTGAGGGCCTAAACATGCTCGAAAACTCATGAAATTTTGCACACGCGTCAGGTCTCGTGAAAATTTACGTATTTTAATGTTCCCAGACATGGCCAGGGAAAATTAGCTCAGTAGCGCCACCTAGAAAAATGAAAAACGCGAGCCCCCGGTATGGGTATGACCTACACGTTTGAAAGTCGGTACACCTATATAACGTTCAGAGTCGAACAAAAAAGTCTATTATGGCAATGTCCTAAACCCAACAGGAAGTCCGCCATTTTGGATTGAAGGTGACATTTTGGGTCTGATTTTACCGTTTCCATGCCTTGTACTTTAACGAACTCCTCCTTGGGATTTGGTCCTATAAACTTCAAATTTGGACAGTGTCAACTACACCCTTGTGCCATGTTAAATTGCGGAGCTTTTGAGTTTTCACAATAGTATGAGGCCGTGGCGCCATGGCGAATTTTGATGACTCGCCATGAAAATCTTATTGCCTCTCATTCTGTCATACATGTTCCGATCTGGACCAAAGAGCACACATATGATAAGGCTCCACCCCTGAACATATTTCAACTGCCATATTTGACATCAAGGACAGCGCCACCTAGTGGGAACAGGAAATGTCATGTTTTACACTTTGGGGTACAGTATAGTGATGGGTGACATCTGCAGCCTCAAATTTCTCCAGGAAAGCCTTAAGGAGTTGGTCTTGGGTTACAGTGAAAACTGTGACTTTTCGCGAAAGGGTGTGACCCCAGCAGCATGGCGAACTTTGATGTCACGCCATGAAGAAACAAATTAGTATAACTCAATGAAATCCAGTCTGATCAGTACCAGACTTTACAGGCATGATGTCAGACCCGCCCTGAACAGATTGATGTGCCCATTGTCGGAAATACGGACAGCGCCACCTAGTGGCAACAGGAAATGTCATGGCTTTAATTTTGTTGTACTGATTTTCACAGGTTCATCTTGGCCACCTCAAAAGCGGTGAATATCACCATCAGTCCCTCGTGATGCTTCAGTGCAAAAATTGTGAGTTTAAACTGAACGGCGCACCCTGGTGGCAACGCTGTTCAACATGAAAGATGAAGTGGCTTTTGAGGGTCTTGGCAAGTTTATAGAGGCTTGAAATTTGGCACACACCTCCAAATCGATATAGGCTTTGTTGTCATGTGATCATTTTCATTGAATAGCTCGAAATTGCTCCACAGCGCCCCCTACAAAATTTCAAAACAACAGCCCCTGCTCTGTGTTTCATCTATGAGTCTGAAACCTGGTAAGCTTATGGAAAATATCAAGATGTACAAAAAAGTCTCTTGGAGCAATATCCCAAATCCAACAGGAAGTCAGCCATTTTAAAATGAATGTGTAATTTTGGCGACATTTTCCCCTCTTTTCAGGCTTCATACTTTGACGAACTCCTCCAAGGGATTTCATCATATTGAACCATTCTCCAGTGTGTGGAATCTAAAGACCTTTGTGATGTTAAATTGCGAAGCTTTTTACGTTCAAGGAAACGGGGTGGTCATGGCGGCACGTGGAGTTTCATTCACTGGCCAAAAAGCAGTAATATGCTGTCACTCAAAGACACAAAGTCCAATCTCTCCCAAAGGTCGCAGGCGTGATGAGACTCGAGCTTGGAAATGTTTGTTATGCCATTTGTCGGTAATAGTTAGAGCGCCACCTATTGGGACGACTATAATCATGGTTCAATGAGATGAAATGTTAGCTGGTGGTTAAATGCATGAATTCCATCAATGTGACATCACATCGGACGTGCTGGTTTTAGGTGTTGGGCGTGGCTCGACGCGCCGGGGGTGCGAGGGCCCTCATAACGCTGCTTGCAGCTTTAATTAGGGCCCGAGCACTGACAGTGCGAAGGCCCTATTGTAATTGCTCTGTTTATTATTATTATTATTATTATTATTCCGGCAAATGAATTGGCCGTTTGAGGGCCTAAACATGCTCGAAAACTCATGAAATTTTGCACACGCGTCAGGTCTGGTGAAAATTTACGTATTTTAATGTTCTCAGACATGGCCAGGGAAAATTAGCTCAGTAGCGCCACCTAGAAAAATGAAAAACGCGAGCCCCCGATATGGGTATGACCTACATGTTTGAAAGTCGGTACACCTATATAACGTTCAGAGTCGAACAAAAAAGTCTATTATGGCAATGTCCTAAACCTAACAGGAAGTCCGCCATTTTGGATTGAATGTGACATTTTGGCTCTGATTTTACCGTTTCCATGCCTCGAACTTTAACGAACTCCTCCTTGGGGTTTGATTTCATAACCTTCATATTTGGTCAGTGCCAACTACACCCTTGTGCCATGTTAAATTGCGGAGCTTTTGAGTTTTCACAATACCATGAGGCCGTGGCGCCACGGCGAATTTCGATGACTCGCCATGAAAATCTTATTGCCTCTCATTCTGTCATACATTTTCTGACCTTGACCAAAGTGAAGACATATGATAAGGCTCCAGCCCTGAACATATTTCAACTGCCATATTTGACATCAAGGACAGCGCCACCTAGTGGGAACAGGAAATGTCATGTTTTACACTTTGGGGTACAGTATAGTGATGGGTGACATCTGCAGCCTCAAATTTCTCCAGGAAAGGCGTAAGGAGTTGGTCTTGGGGTACAGTGAAAACTGTAGCTTTTCACGAAAGGGTGTGACCCCAGCAGCATGGCGAACTTTGATGTCACGCCATGAAGAAACAAATTAGTATAACTCAATGAAATCCAGTCTGATCAGTACCAGACTTTACAGGCATGATGTCAGACCCGCCCTGAACAGATTGATGTGCCCATTGTCGGAAATACGGACAGCGCCACTTAGTGGCAACAGGAAATGTCATGGCTTTAACTTTGTTGTACTGATTTTCACAGGTTCATCGTGGCCACCTCAAAAGCGGTGAATATCACCATCAGTCCCTCGTGATGCTTCAGTGCAAAAATTGTGACTTTAAACTGAACGGCGCACCCTGGTGGCAACGCGGTTCATCATGAAAGATGAAGTGGCTTTTGAGGGGCTTGGAAAGTTTATAGAGGCTTTAAATTTGGCACACACCTCCAAATGGATGAAGGCATTGTTGTTATGTAACCATTTTCCTTGAATAGCGCAAAATGGCTCCACAGCGCCCCCTACAATATTTCAAAACATCAGCCCCTGCTCTGTGTTTCATCTATGAGTCTGACACTTGGTAAGCTTGTGTAAGATATCAAGATGTACAAAAAAGTCTCTTGGAGCAATATCCCAAATCCAACAGGAAGTCAGCCATTTTAAAATTAATGTGTAATTTTGATGACATTTTCCCCCCTTTTCAGGCCTCATACTTTGACGAACTCCTCCAAGGGATTTCATCATATTGAAGCATTCTTCAGTGTGTAGAATCTAAAGACCTTTGTGATGTTAAATTGCGAAGCTTTTTCCGTTCAGGGAAACGGGGTGGTCATGGCGGCACGTAGAGTTTCAATCACTCGCAAAAAGCAGTAATCTGCTGTCACTAAAAAACACAATGTCCAATCTCTCCCAAAGGTCGCAGGTGTGATGAGACTCGAGCTTGGAAATGTTTGTTATGCTATTTGTCAATAATGGTTAGAGTGCCACCTAGTGGCATGACTATAATCCTGGTTGAATAAGATGAAATGTTAGCTGGTGATTAAAAGCATGAAATCCATCAATGTGACATCACATCGGACGTGCCGGTTTGAGGTGTTGGCAGTGGCTCGACGTGCCGGGGGTGCGAGGGCCCTCATAACGCTGCTTGCAGCTTTAATTATTATTATTATTATTATTCACCCCAAACAAGGGCCTTTTTGAGGGCCTAAACATGCTCAAAAACTCATGAAATTTTGCACACCTGCCAGGTCTGGTGAAAAATTTTGTATTTTAATGGTTTTACATATGAGCACTGGGAAATGGCTCTACAGCGCCACCTATGCCTTGTTAAATGCAGCCCTACGACCACATCGTTTCAGCTACATGTATGAAATTTGGCACACATGTGTATCATGCCGAGACGAACAAAAAAGTCTGTGGGCCCATTGATGCAAACCCAACAGGAAGTCCGCCATTTGGAAGAGAAGGTGACATTTTGGCTCTAATTTTGCCATTTCCATGCCTCGAACTTTTGCGAACTCCTCCTTGGGATTTGGTTGTATAAGCTTCATCTTTGGTCAGTGTCAACTACACACCTGGGCCATGTTAAATTGCGGAGCTTTTGAGTTTTCACAATACTATGAGGCCGCGGCGCCATGGCGAATTTCGATGACTCGCCATGAAAATCTTATTGCCTCTCATTTTGTCATACATTTTCTGACCTTGACCAAAGTGAACACATATGATAAGGCTCCACCCCTGAACATATTTCAACTGCCATATTTGACACCAGGGACAGCGCCACCTAGTGGGAACAGGAAATGTCATGTTTTACACTTTGGGGTACAGTATAGTGATGGGTGACACCTGCAGCCTCAAATTTCTCCAGGAAAGCCTTAAGGAGTTGGTCTTGGGTTACAGTGAAAACTGTGACTTTTCGCAAAAGGGTGTGACCCCAGCAGCATGGCGAACTTTGATGTCACGCCATGAAGAAACAAATTAGTATAACTCAATGAAATCCAGTCTGTTCAGTACCAGACTTTACAGGCATGATGTCAGACCCGCCCTGAACAGATTGATGTGCCCATTGTCGGGAATACGTACAGCGCCACCTAGTGGCAACAGGAAATGTCATGGCTTTAATTTTGTTGTACTGATTTTCACAGGTTCATCGTGGCCACCTCAAAAGCGGTGAATATCACCATCAGTCCCTCGTGATGCTTCAGTGCAAAAATTGTGACTTTAAACTGAACGGCGCACCCTGGTGGCAACGCGGTTCAACATGAAAGATGAAGTTACTTTTGAGGGGCTTGGAAAGTTTATAGAGGCTTTAAACTTGGCCCACGCCTCCAATGTGATGAAGGCTTTGTTGTTATGTAACCATTTTCCTTGAATAGCGCAAAATGGCTCCACAGCGCCCCCTACAAAATTCCAAAATATCAGCCCCTGCTCTGTGTTTTATCTATGAGTCTGAAACTTGGTAAGCTTATGGAAGATCTTAAGATGTACAAAAAAGTCTCTTGGAGCAATATCCCAAATCCAACAGGAAGTCAGCCATTTTAAAGTTAATGTGTAATTTTGGCGACATTTTCCCATCTTTTCAGGCACCGTACTTTGACGAACTCCTCCAAGGGATTTCATCAGATTGGACCGATCTGCAGTTTGTGGAATCTAAAGACCTTTGTGATGTTAAATTGCGAAGCTTTTTACGTCCAGGGAAACGGGGTGGTTATGGCGGCACTTAGAGTTTCAATCACTCGCCAAAAAGCAGTAATCTGCTGTCACTCAAAAACACCATGTCCAATCTCTCCCAAACGTCTCAGGTGTGATGAGACTCGAGCTTGGAAGTGTTTGTTATGCCATTTGTACATAATGGTTAGAGCGCCACCTAGTGGAACGACTAACTAATTATGAATGAATGAGTTGAAATGTTAGCTGGTGGTTAAATGCATGAATTCCATCAATGTGACATCAGATCGGAGGTGCTGGTTTTAGGTGTTGGGCGTGGCTCGACGCGCTGGGGGTGCGAGGGCCCTCATAACGCTGCTTGCAGCTTTAATTTCTATCTGCAATCTTATTCTTTTGGTCATTACCCAAAAGATAGAAATATAGATTTGCCAGTAAATAAACAGCTTCACTTTCACACTCAGCTCTCTCTTTACTACAACAGACACATGCAACATCTGCAACGCTGCAGATGCTGCACCAATCCATCTGTCAGTGTTCTGCCCCTTTCTTCACTCACTCATGAACAACACTAGTTGGGTCAGCAACTCATTCCCAATCCAAAGTGGGCTTTCCCCCGTTTTCTGGCTGAGAAACATAGCCTAATACTTGGAGGTGATGAGTCTTATCCCAGCCACTTCACACTCTGCTGCAAACTGCCCTTCAGTGTAAGCTGGAGATCATTATTTAATGAAGACAGCAAAACCATATCATCTGAAAAAACCAGAGACCAGATCCCGAGACCAGCAAAAGCAACACCCTCTGCCTATTGTCTACATCTAGAAATTCTGACCATAAAAGTTATGAACAGAATTGGGGACAAAAGGCAGACAAAGTGCAAAGCAAAGCAAACTTTCACAGCTATTGTGCAGGGACTGGAGCAATGGGACTAATATACCACACTCCTGAAGCACCCTTCATAGGAGCTTCCAAGGGACACAATGGAATTTTTTCTGTAAGTCCACAACAGAGATGTAGACTGGTTGGGCAAAATGTTATGCATCCGGTAATATCCTTTAGGGAATAAAGAGTTGGTCCATACTTACATGAACAGGACAAAAACCACATTGTCTCCTAAATCTAACATTTGACTAATGGGCAGACTCTCCTCTGCAGGGTAGTCTGTGGAGAACCTTCCTCCATGCGAAAGAATAGGCCTTCCCATGGAGGATGAGCTTCTGGCTCCATTTCTTGGAAAAAGGGACCACGACCCCAATTTGCCAATCCAAGGGAAATTTCTATAACTTCTGCATGATTTTCCCTCCGGAGCCCATAGGGACTCAGGGTGAATTTCACCCACCCGAGTTAAAAAACTCTCTGTTGTGTGGTTAACTACCACAAAGATGGCCGAGTCATCCCCCTCATCCACAGACTCTGCTTCCTCTACAGTAGGTGTGTCAGTGGGATTGAAGAGATCCTCAAAGTTTTCCGTCCAGCACCTAACAAAATCCTTTGTCCTAATCTTTCAGATTGTCACGGCCTGGAGGTTCAGCTGGTCGCTGATCATCTCTCTCTCTCTCTCGCCAGGGCGGAACTCATTATGGGTTCACGCCCTTGGCCCACGCCCTCGGAGGAGGAAACACCTGTGCCTCATCAGTGTGGATGGCATTTAAGCCAGGAAGCAACGGCTGTTCTTTGCTGGATCGTTGTGAGAATCGCGTCAGTGAAAGTCGAGCGTCTAGCAAGTGTTTTTCCATGTAGTTGTGTGTTTGGAATCTAATGAGCGTTTCTTTGTGTGCAGACCCTCTGGACTCTTTTCCCTGGTGTTCCCTGAGTGTTCGAGTGGATTCGTGTTTGGATTGTTTGGAGAGAGACGAGAGTGTTCACCTGGATTTCCCCCGGAGCCCTGCCCCTCTCACCTTTTGTAGATAGCACTGCCCCGCACCTTTGTAGATAGCACCGCCCCGCACCTTTGTAGGTAGCACTGCCCCGCACCTTTTGTATATACACTCATTGGACATTGTTCATTAATAAATTCTCTTGTGTGCATCAATCCCCGGAGTCCAGCACGTGAGTCCACCTTGTACACCGCGACACAGATTGAGGACTCAAATGCATATTCCAATTGCAGACAGAAATATACAAAGCAAACATTCAATTGCAAGGCTGTTATAAAAGTCCAAAGAATCCAAAGTCCATTTGTGAAGGGAAACTAAACATAATGACAGTATATGAGCACACAGGGAAACATACAGGAACATATACATATGTCACAACAAAGAGTCAAATGAAGCTATACTGTATTACCAAAAGTATTCACTCACCCATGGAAATCATTGAAATAAGGTGTTCCAGTCAATTCCACGTGTAAAAAATGAATAAATAAATAAAATAAAATAAAATAAAATATCTAGCACCTAGGCACACAGACTGCTTCTATAAATACTTGTGAAAGAATGGGTTGCTCTCAGAAAAGCTCAGTGAATTCCAGTGTGGTACCATGATAGGATGAAACCTTTGCAACAAGTCCATTCATAAAATTTCCTCACTACTCACTATTCCACAGTTGACTGTTAGTGGTATTATAACAAAGAGTAAGTGATTGGGAATGACAGCAAGTCAGTGGCAAAGTAGCAGGGTTCGTAAAATCACAGAGTGATCACAGGTGGATGCTGAAAAGCCAAGAGCACAGAGGTCCCCAACTTTTTGCAGAGTCAGTCACTACACACCTCCAAATTTCATGTGGCCTTCAGATTAGCACAAGAACAGCCCTTAGAGAGCTTCATGGAATGGGTCTCCATTTCCAAGCAGCTGCATCCAAACCTTACATCACAAAGCACAATGCAAAGCGTTTAATCTGATGGTGTAAAGCATGCTGCCATAGAACTTTAGAGCAGTGGAGACGTGTTAAATGGAGCGACAAATCAAGCTTCTCTGTCTGGCAATCAGATGGACGAGTCTGGGTTTGGTGAATGTCAGGAGAAAGGTACTTGTGGGACTGTACAGTGCCACATCCAAAGCTTGGTGGAGGGGGATTATGGTGTGGGGTTGTTTTTCAGAAACCGGCCTCAGCCCCTTAGTCCCCCTGAAAATTATTGTTAATGCTTCAACACACCAAGTTATTTTGGACAACCATGTGGGAGCATATTTGGGATGGCTCCTTCCTGTCCCAACATCACTGCACACCAGTGCACCAAGAAAGGCCAATAAAGACATGGATGAGCTAGTCTGGTGTGGAATCCTGACTACAACTCAATAGAACAACGTTGGGATGAATTAGAGCATAGACTGCGAGCCAGGCCTTTTGTCGAACATCAGTGTCTGACTTCACAAATGTATGTGCTTTCTGCAAGAATGTTCACAAATTCCCATAAACACACTCTTGTAGAATGTCTTCCCAGAAGAGTTGAAGTTATTATAGCTGCAAAGGTTGTGCCAATATCACATTAAATGCCACGGATTAGGAATGGGATGTCACTCAAGTTCATATGCATGTGAAGGCAGACAAGCAAATTCTTTTGGCAATGTAGTGTGTGTATTCAAGCTGGCCAGGCAGGATGACTCTGGTTGCACAGAGTGGTGGCGACTAGGTTGATAAGTGATAAGGAGAAAGGGAATTAGCAAGGACCATGCTTCCCTTTTGAAGAGCTAGAGGAAGTGGGCTCTGGAAAACATGTGGCAGCCATTGTAGCAAGTGGGTGATCACCTGGTTGCGCAGCAAGCCTACAACCAGCTAGCAGGAAGGACCAAAGTTAAGGAGGAACTAGGAAGGTGTGGTACAACTTTACTGGTGACACTTTTTGTTTTTATGGTTTACATGTCCAGAGGAGTTTCCCTAAAGACCAGCCCATACTCAGGAGTGAGCTATGGCTTAAGATCAATAGTCACCTTTAAGAAGGAAAGAGCCACTTGCTGCTGTCCAAAGGCTTCATTTTGTTGGTTGTGGTATTCAATTATAATCTAAATTGAAGACTCAAATGCAGGCAGAAATAATTACAAAAATTAAAAGTAACAACAACCAACTATGGCAACCAAACAGAACATCAAATAACAAGATTAAAGACTAACAGATAAGTGTTAACAAGGTCCCCTGCCTATCCAGGCCTGCTTAGAATGGTTTGTCAATGAGCTAAGGATGAACAATACACATGAACCAGTCTTTAATATCAGTTGATGAGATTTTTTTTTTGTTTATAATATGTTTAGAAACAGTAGTTAACATAGGATGGATCTTTAAATCTCTTTGATGGAAACAAAACAAAAAAACAGCAGCCTCAGGGAGCAGAAAACTCCAGGAAGGTTTGGCTTTGAAACCAAAACCTTCTTCCTGTGAGGCAACTCCTCTAACCACTGCACCATCATGCTGATGCAATAGACTGTCCAATGAAACTTATCATAATGCATTGAAGGCTTTCCAAACAGCTTAAGATAGGCCAGTCCTTAAAATCTAAGAGTAAAATTACAACTTTTCCCAATTTCTTTTTCAATCGTACTAAGCATAGATAGTTTCATAATGTTATGCCTTGAAGAAATGGTGTAAAGATGTACTTTGTAAACCTGGAGACTTTATATGGTTTATGCTTTATATATTGCTCAGCTGGTCATCTACTAATTGGAAGGTTGGTGAGTCGATCCCTGGCTGCTCCAGTCTCCAGCCTGCATACTTAGGTACTCTCGGGCAAGATACTGAACCCAAAGGTGCTCTGTGATTCGTTCATCACAGCATGAATGTGTGTGAATGTTTGCTAGAAAGCACTTAGGTGCAAAAAAAGTGCTGCAGTGAATGAGGTATGTATAAAGCACTTAGAGTGCTATATAAGGACCAAGCCACTTACCATCTTTTTGTACCTCAAAAAGGTTCACGTAATTATGAAAAAGAATAATATGAAAAAGGGTAAAAATTAGTGCATTTATTCCATATTCAGGAAGTAGTTTTACCTTACCTTTAGGGTCCAGTAATGACTAGTGTTTGGTAATTGCACACACTAAGAAAGAAATGCACTTTTACTACACCTGCGATTTCTCAGAGTGTGGGTAACAGTAAGCCAGATGTTCTGATAGCTGAAATGTTCTTCTGCAATTCCAGAATGTGCCATTTTAAGTTTGTTCGATCAGAATCAGTCATCTTTGTTTCTTTGCTATGTGGCCATGCAAAGAAAAGAAAAGTTCTTTCAAAATATGCAGTATACATATATGATAGGTAAAAAGTAAGAAAAAGCAAGTTATAGAATGTAGTCAGTATGTTCAGCTATTAAAAAATAGTTTAGTTTGAGATCTGTGGTTTGCCTGTTTGCTAAAAAGCCCCCAAAGCAAAACGACAACAACAAAAATCTGATGAATATTCTCCAAGTGTGGTCATTCTATCATTTTTCATATAACTGCAAAACTAGTGGCATCACCATCTGCTAATGTTAGCTATCTTACACATTTAATTACCTAAATTTTGTTTGGGATTAAAAGATTATAATATTGCACATCAAAAATGAAGCAAAACAACAGGCACTACAGTACGGTAAAGTACCAAGTCTGAGCAGCAATTTGAGTACACTTACATTAGTGCACCAAAACGTGATTAGATCTTGTTTAATATTCTGTGGAAAAGTCAATAAAGTCCAAAATTTTCCTCCAATTACATTCAGTTGGTATCAAGTATAAACAAATTGTTCATTAGCCCGATCAGGTCACAGGGTCACCAAATTCACTGGTCTTTTTTTAGATGTAGCTTCCAAACCATCCTGTTCCAAAATAAAACTGTCAACACACTGCACGACTTGCATTGTGTCCTTTAAGAAGAATTCCCCAGTGACATGCCGCTCAGCAGATGATACCAACTATAGAAAATATAGTAGCTGTTAAGAAAATTACAGAATGTTGCACTTTTTAATGATTTCTTCGTTCTTTAACAATAATTAGACAACAAATTTGATTTCCTTACATACCGATCACAAAGCTCAAGAAAGCTCCCTCAACCTTTTCAGATATTGCTCATACCTCCTTGTGTTTGTTCTTTCTACTAGAAGGTGTGGCATCATTTGTCTAATCCAGAGTGTAACATTTGGTCTTTGTGCATTTAGTCATTTTATTGTGGTTAGACTCTGCAAGACTTACATAGATGTTTGCATTTACCAGTTACAGTGTGTTAATCTGAGGTGTGAATTCACTGTTTGAGTTGCAACACAATTTTCAGTCCTCTGCTGCAATGTCCGTTTCTAAATCTTTGCTCCAAATATTTAATTTTATTCTTTTCTCAAACAGTCCTTTGTGAAATAGAACATTTTCCCAGCACTCTGTGAAAAATTAAGTGCATCTCATGATTCAGCAGTTTGTAAAGCCACCTTTAGCAGCAATAACATGAAATGCTCGCTTTCTGTATGACTTTGTCAGTTTCTCACATCGTTACAGAATCATTTTTGGCTCACTCTTCTCTCACTTGCTCTGCAACAGTCAGGCTGAAGTCTGGCCTTTGACTCGGTCACTCCAATACTTTGATTCTTGTTGTAGATTTGCTGGAGTGCTTGGGATCGTTGTGATGTTACATGACCCGATTTGAGCCAAGCCAAGCTGGCCGTCGCACAGATGGCCTCACGTTTGACTCTAGAATACTTTGGTACACTGAGGAGTTCATGGTTGACTCAGTGATTGTGAGGTGCCCAGGTCCTGGTGGCTGCAAAATAAGCCTAAATCATCACCCCATGTTTGACAGCTGGTGTGAGGTGTTTGTGCTGATATGCTGAGATTAGTTTTGGTCAAACATGGTTCTGTGCATTATGACCAAATATCTCTATTTTGGTCTTGTCTGTTCCAAAGACATTGTCCCAGGAGTTGTGTGGTTTGGTCAGATGCAACTTTGCAAACCTAACCCTTGCTGCCATGTGTTTTTAGAGAGCAGGCAATCCTTCCAAATAAGGGTTTTTCTAATTGTACTGTAACAAACTTTATAATTTAGCATGCTATAGAGGCCTGTTGAGGCTCTTGGGATTTTTTGCTGTTTCTCTGTTTTTTTGCTGCAACATCCACTTCTGAGAAGTTGATTAGCAAAACCTAACTGCTACTTATCCTGTTAATTTCTGTATTAGCAGTATCGGTATACTTAGTTTTTCACAGGACTGCATACAATCCTAAGCAAACTTTATTTTTTAACACGACTTTGCTTTAATGTGGTTTAACAAAACTTCTCAGCTGTCAAAATTATAAGTAAATACAAGCAAATTCATTTAAATAATTTTAATTTGAAATTTTAAATATTTCCAAGCCTCACAAAACTTAAATCTAGCATCAGTGTCAGAGCAGCTGTACCTGTAACTGCTGTCAAGACATCCCTAACTGAATACATTTGATGAAGACAGTTTCAAGATTAGGAAACAAAACATTATATATTTGATTTTGTTTGTGTGTTTATTATGATTGAAGTAAATGTGTGTCACTCTTTAATAGTAATATTTGTATTTTAATATATATAAATACAAATATTATTATATAATATATTTTAATATATATTCAAACTGACTTTAATAGAAACTACACATTCTTGGCATTGTCTCAGTTTGCTTCACACTAGTTTCCCTTAATTAAAAGGTGTCACCAGTAAAGGTGCACCGCACGATCCCGCTTCTTCCTCCGTACTTCTTTTTGGGAACCACACATGTGAATACCATCACTTCATCTACTCTTCTTCTCATGAAGACACAGCAGCTACTGCCAAATCACATTCAAATGGTCTAACATCCATTCCTCTGAGTTTTATTTTTCTTATTGATTTAGTTTAGCAGTGGTTGCTTTTGGAGCAGTCACCGCGGGGAATGATTCTGAGGGTGCTTCTCCAAAAAGCTGATGATGAGATGTTTCAGCTCTGAGAAACACAGATGGATCTTCCATTCTAAGGTGCTGACCAGCATTTCTCTTTAGTTAGTTAAGCAGTTCTTGCAAAAATATGGCTAAGTACAGTAGACAAAAAATACTTTTTGCTGTCTATCAGCACTACTTAGGAGCAACACAACTCGAAGTCAAGGAATTTCACCAATCAACTTTTAAGCTGTTATGTCCCAGCAATACTAACTCAACACAAAATCAAGACTGACACCAGAGTTTTTTGTTTGTTTGTTTTTCAGAAACACAGGGATATTTTTTAATCATTACACATTCAAAGCTGAAACTTGCAAGCAGGAGAGCATTACAGCATCCTTCGTGAAGTCTGCCTTTATCCACACCTTGTCAGTAACTTTTTTCATAACTAGCAATTAAGCCCGGGCAACGCCCAAAGTCTACACTGCCACTGCAAAGCCATTAGGAGTTGCAGGGGAGCATAACAAATCTCGCATGTTAAGAGACAACAAAAATGACTGCCTCATAGAGATACTGCCATTTGTTGTCAGTGCTGACCCCAGCAGCGGTTGCTTTAAGTAATCTAAATTACAAAACATATTTTACTTAATATTTGTTTGTATATTTTGCCTCATTATTGGTTATGTTTATTTATTTTTCTACACTGTGCAAAGGCCTAAGATTAATAATAATTGAATAGCAAGGTGTCCGCAAACTTCTTTTTCATAGACCGACAGAAGGCTATTTTTTTCCAGCAAACACCTGAATGCCTGTAAAATGACTTATTTGTGACTAGGAGAGCGACTTTTTTCCAATTGTCGTAAAAACATCAACTCCCAGAATTCCTTGCACACGCGTAAGTAGATGACGCTAAATGTGAGCGACCACATTACAGTACTGGGCAGCTATGAAGATACATTAACATTTGATACCAAAATCAGTTTGTACACCTAAGAGACATTTTACTGAGTGCCAGCAGTCACTAACCTCCTGTAAGTACACGTTTGAAGTCATGACGAGCAAAGTGCAGCTTCATAACTGCACACAAGTACTTTTAGCATTGTTATCACTTAGCTTTGGTGTACAGTAGTTACATTGTTTACGTTTTGACTCAACTTATGAAGCAGTCAGCTGTAACTGTGCTTTAACGGCGATATTAGAAATAATAATAACGATGACGAAAGGGCCGCCTTTTCAAGACAAACTTCTGTTTGTCATGTTTCACTGTCTTGTGTTTGTTAAACATTATGTCGACATTACAGATAAAATAAAGTGCGAAGCTTCCTGTCATTTTAATGTAGGTTTTTCAGTGTAGAGAATATTATAATGAGGCAAATAGAGCCAATACACACTCTCCGGCCACTTTGTTAGGTACACCTTGCTAGTAGTGGGTTGGACCCTCTTTTGCCTTCAGAAGTGCCTTTATTCTTCATAATGCTGGAAACATTTATCAGAGATTTTGGTCCATATTGACATGAGTTACTGCAGGTTTGTGATTACGGAGGCCATTTGAGTACAGTGAACCCATTGTCATGTTCAAGAAACCAGTTTAAGGTGATTTGAGTTTTGTGACATGGTTTGTAATCCTGCTGGAAGCAGTGACCAAAGGATGTGTAAACTTTGTTCAGTGGGGTGGAAATGGTCAGCAGCAATATTTAGGTAGGTTGTGCCATCTTAGCGATGATCAGCATACCTTGGTTGCAAAATTTCCAGGTTATAGCACTCTGGGAATTTTTCTTTGACCCCTGGGGTCAGAGAAGAATTTTTACCTAGAGAACTGCTGCTCACTGGATATTTCGTCTTGTTTGGACCATTCTCGTAAACCCTAGAGATGGTTGTGTGTGAAAATTAGAAAGCCAACTGCCGGTTGGAAGATACAATTATTTCTTTTCTTTGCACAGCTCAGAGAACAAAACAGCACAACTGAGAAGAAGAAAGGATCCATGAAAGGCGCTCATGGTGTAAGCTCCGATGATGCCTTACCACTGCGTGGCTTATGGATGTGGAAAAACTACCGAAGATGGCGTAACCCTGTTTAAATTCCCCAAGGACCCTGAAGAGTTTCGGAAATGGGAGAAGCAGGTCCAGCGCACCCGCATGCAGTGGGTTGCCACACCCAATTCTTACCTTTGCAATGAGCATTTTGGCAAGGAGTACTTTGAACCCAGACTGGCAGCGGGGCCTCTGAAGCTGAGGCCGGGAGCTGCTCCTACAGTGTTTGTCCGTCCGCACTGTCCTTCCTGCAATGGCGCGGGCTGCGGTAGCTGCCTGCCTTCTATCCAACACAGGACCATTTCAGCTGAACCAAGAGAGCAAACCATTAGTGTGAGTAGCAATTATTTTGGACTGTTGGGGGGGCTTACACCTACTGTTTACAGGTGGGATGTTTGTTTTTTTTCCTTCATAGGCTGGATACAATGAAATGGCACCCAAAGAGCGTGAGGATGTTAAGGAAAGAGGTAAAGAACGACATCTGACAGGAGGAGGGTTAAAGGTGCTAAACGAGCGACCAGGTGAGGTGCACCTGCACTATTAACAATGTTCATAATGTTTTACATTAAACAAAAACTTTTTTGATTGCTTTTTTTTCACAGTGGTTTGTGAGATGTGTGGAACAACCGGGAATATCAACAACTTCTATTCAAAGACTAAGCGCTTCTGCAGTACATCCTGCTCTCGTTCTTATTCATCAAACTCTAAGAAGTCATCCATTCTAGCACGTCTGCAGGTCAGAAAGAGTTTGACTTTTTCTAATGTATTTATTTATGTATTTTTGAACACTGGGGACCACCAGAAGGGCAGTTTGAATTAGCTGCCTTGCCTTATTCAATAATCCATTTTGGGAGTTTGACACAGTCAGTGTCACCGGATTGGGCAAAGAGATGTACTAGTTTTTCCATTCGTGAGTGTGTTGCTCAGCAGCTCAGACAGGTGTGGGATTATCTGAAATCCTGTAGTGAATCCATGAACGGCTTCAGCACGCTACTTTCAATGTCACAAATCTATGAATTATTGAAAATTACTGAAATCAATTGCAAAAAATTCACTCATTTTAAAAGCTGAAAGTATGAAATGTTTATTTTTTTATTTGGGATTTTGGCGCTATAGTTATCTAGATAGATTATCTGATCCCCTGCTGAATTTCCAAAGAAATGAATGGTCACACCATCCCCGCAGTCAAGCACTGAAGTGGATTTGTTGTGCTTTGGGCCTGGTTTTCTGCAAGGAATACAGGGCGACTTCACTGCATTGAGTCAGCAATGGATGGGGGCATGTACCGTAAGGTCTTGGATGTGAACCTCCTTCTCTCAGACAGAACACTGAAGATGGGTTTGCCAGCATGACAGTGACCCAAAAGACCCAGTGCTGACCGCGGTAGCACTCTGGAAGCTAACTGAAACTAAAGTGAAAAACAAAAACTCAAAGCGAAATAAAAACCATTCAGAAATATCTTGTACATCTTTACAGACCTGAGTAGATGCCTGCAAAGTATTAAATGTAATTTTAAGGCATTTTTCAGCAAATTTATTTCACCATAGTTAGTAATATTGAACACAAGGTGGCAGTATTTGCAAAAAAGGCTGTTTACCTGTGAGCGCTGCAGAAAAATAACAAGTAGAAGAAGAAGAAGACCGCGCTGGACTTAAATACCTCTGCGGGGACGTGTGAGCCTGTGTCCGTCTTTCCTAACTCGGTACAGAAATGGTTCACAAGTGTTGCGTCGAGACCTGCTTAACCATAAAAAGGCCAAACATCGTCTTTCATCGGTTTCCACTTAGCGACCAGGAGAAGCTGAGACAATGGCTCTTTACCCTGAACATGGACCCAAGGACCCCCCGTTACGTCCTCGGCAAACTCTTCGTGTGCCAGAAGCATTTTCAGCCGGACGACTACTACGACGTGCAGAACCTACCGAGCCGCCGGGGCCGGCTTCTCAAGCCCACCGCCGTCCCCGCGCAGTTCACACATGCCCACTATTCAGAGGAAGACCACCCTACGAATATATGGCTGCAGAGACAGGTGAGGCAGGACATTTGTACTGAAACCCCACATGCCAGGGCTCTCAGCCCAGGCTTAAGGCCCTCGTTTCCGGACGTTGTTTTTCTTCTCTTGGCTCTGCAGAAGAAGATGCCACACCCACATATCGTTCAAACCTTCTGTTTGTAAAGGGCAACCAATCAGAGAAAAGTGGCTTTAAAGCAGTTGTTGTTAAGAAGAGAGGTTGTTTTGTTTTTTTTAGACAATGAATGTGCAAAGGCCCTAGAATAAGATAAATAAGGAATTCTTTAATTACCACTCTAGTGATGCCAAAGAATAAAAAATACAGAACTGGAAATGACCATTATGTCCCATTCAATGTGGTTTGACCTACCAAAAGCTGCTGCATAGCCTTGTCTTCACTTTCATACTGACGAAGAGAAGGGTACCTGGAGAGCAGATCCTCTGTAAAGGCCTGTACGAAGTTTTGAGTTACAAAGGGTGATCTCAATATTCATTGGAATTCATGATCCATCCTTGTCCAAACCTCATGAAATTAATCTTTGCATAGTTTTGCTGACAGACAGCACCTCTGCGTGCCATTAGAGGCATAGTGTAGGCAGAGTGTTTTTTTTGTTTGTTTTTTTTATCTGATTGTGACTTATACCATGCTCTCTCACGGTTTATGCCAACTGTATGGATATAAGAGGCTCTGAGAAATATTTCTTTTCCCCCTCTTTGCTTCTTTAGGGAAAGCCCCCAACGAAAAAAGCTACTGTGCTGAATAAAGTGAACAAAGCTCCTCCAGCAGCCACCGGAGTTGATGGTAAAGTCACCGAGCACGCTTGTTTGCATGAAATAATTTTTTATTTTATTTTTTTAACACAACCTGTTTAACCTGCTGCAATCGGCACATTTCATGTGATTTCCAATTTGGTGCCAATGAACCGACACAAGATGCAATATTGGCGACCACCTTCTGTTTACGAGGGGCAGCCAGTCAGAAAAAGGTGGCTTAAAGAGAATTATTTTCTGTCTCCTTCCATTGCGTAGCTGCTGTTGCTTCTTTCGACTGGACCGCATACTTGGAGAGAGAAACGTCTCTGGCTGCATCTGTCTCCTGCTTCAGACACGTGAGTCTGTTCTGCAGTTCTTACAAAGACTTACAGCTAAGAAATTATCGTCATAGCGACATATTGTTCTTAACCTTTGTGGAAACCTCGTTCTACCATCGATGTTAACAGTTAAGGGAACTGACTTAATAATCAAATAAAGGGAAACTCAAATGGCTTATTAGGATTATATTGCTGTTTTCATGCCGTCATCAGCAGAAGAAAACAATAGAAAATTGAGTTTCTCTTGAAAATGCTGGAAAATAAGATGGTAGTACATAAAAGCTTCACACAGATGATCCATAAGGAATTTTCTGGCTTCACCCCCTACAGGCTCCCCTTTGTGCCCAGTGGGATGACATCACCATGGGGATGAAAGTGGAGGTGCTGAACACGAATGCCATCCTCCCCAGTAAAGTCTACTGGATTGCTACAGTTATCCAGATTGCAGGTGTGTGCATCTTTCTGCCAACAGTTAACAGCCCAATGAACCACAAATCATTTTTATATATTAATGTTACATTTAGTTTCTTATTTTTCATTAGTGAATTTTATTTGTCTCTTGGCTAGACCCAAATCTTAATGCCTCTTGCAAAGCTTAAAACTTGGTTTGCTGTACTTCTCATGGTGCTGAATATAAAGTGCAGCATATTCATAACCAGAAGAAATTGTGCTATGAGACTGGAGATGATATCTGGAGCACTTAAAAATCTTAAAAAGAAATCTTTTGGTAGATTTTTGTAATACCAAATGTTGCACTGACCCGAGAGATCATCATCTTCTTTACAGCAGTAAATGTGTGAACCGCTTATGTTGTTGCACTCATATAGCGCACATTTCAGGTTTAACGCTGTGATAGCAGCTTACCTTTTTGCTCAGATGACTGAATCTATAATTTAAATCACTGTAGCATTTGTTCGGAGCTCTGCTCCAATGAGAATTGATCGTAAATGAACCCTTAATGTTATGAAATTTTGTGCAAGCTAAGAGAACACGTGATGAACCAGGCTTTGTTGAGGCATGTTGGGGTAAAGCTGCCAAACAGATCAGACTAGTGAATCTATTCATGCAGATTTTAAGTCTCAGTGACCATTGAAGTTTAGTTTTGTCTACAGATTTGTACCAAAGACCGGGAATAAATTGGTATCAATATGGTTTGTACCAGAGTGAAAAGTGCCTCAACAAATGGTGTTTGTATCTGTATTTGTCTAACATAGCTGTTCTCCTCTGATGAAACAGCCGGTGTCTGCAGAAAACATCTGACACTGGTGCGTCAGATGCATCCAAATGTGATATGCTATTTGTAAAAGTTGCATTAACGGGCTAAGTTGGGTCAGTTATTACTGCCAATTAGTTTGATCTTGGCGTGAGCTCGATTCTGTTTGGTTGTTCACTCATCTGTCTCATGAACTCATCCAGGTTAGCAGTTAGAATTTTTTGCCTGGAACAGTTCAGGATGTTAACTTCCACACAGTGAAATATATTTTGGTAAAGTAGCAACATTGGCAGGTAACTCTCGTCCTTTCTTGTCTGCAGGATACAAAGCCCTGTTGAGATACGAGGGCTTTGAGCATGACAGCAGCCATGATTTCTGGTGCAGCCTCGTTTCAGGAGAGCTCAACCCGATCGGATGGTGCGCAATGACCAGCAAGCTGCTGGTACCCCCACAAGGTTAGGATTCACATTCAGTTTGCTTTTAAAAATGGCGCCTATGCTCTGTTTGGTCCTAAATCAACTGCTTCATCCAGTATTGGTTGACCTTGGTGAAGGTGTTTTTGTTTATTCTTTAAATCCTCAAAAGAATAAGAGCAGGTGAGCGAGTTATCTGAAGTGATAATGTGAACTAGTGGTCGTTGACCAGACAAATGAATGCTGATCATCAGCTCTGTGATTAGAGAATATATGAATGACTCTAACAGACAAGAGCTTCTGTCTGAGTATTTTCACTGGTTCGATTTGCAGTTAAGGTGATATCGCAAAATCAAGACAACAAATAACTGATGCAGCAAATGGGCAGGAAATTAAATACAAAGGCAATTTTCTCAGTAAGAAGAAGAGAAGTCTTTGTAATGCACTTTTCTACTAGCAGATCAAAAGATAAATAAAATATAAAGTACAGATAAAATGGAAGAAAGACATGTTGCCTGTAGCTTAACAGACGTTAAAAGACAGAGAAATGTAAATGGAGGATGATATAAAACTTAGTAGAGGTAAAAGAGCAGCAGAAAACATCCTAAAAATCTAAAGTAATAAAAAGTGACAAATGTGTCATTTTCTGTTGTTAACAACTAGAAATTGATCTTATCTTTTATACGGTTTCAGGTTAAATGTGTTGTTTGTATGTCATACTTTTATATTTTTTATTTATACAGGTAGTCCCAATGTCACATTTACAAAAAGGACCTGTTTCTAACAAACATATTAAAATTACAACAATAAAAAACAGTAAAATAGCAATAAAATAACAAAAATAAAGATTCTTTAATGTGTACACAGTCATAGGAAAAAGTTCCCAGTGATGACTTCACAAGGTCATTTGTACTCTTTTAAAGTCTGCAAGTGAAATTAATTGAGAGAGCTATAAGTCCTGTGAGATGGAGCAGAAAAGGAGAATGCCTCTCCAAGTTTCATCACTGAAACTTTGTGTAATGAAGCCCTGAGACCACACACTATGACTAAAATGTTTATGTAACATGTAATATGAAAAATAAGAGGGGAATAAACCACAAAGAGACTTTTCTTGTTTGATGATTTGCGTGTCTGTAGATCTGAAGCAGGACATCCCAGACTGGAAGGAGTATCTGATGAAGAGGTTGGTGGGGGCCCAAACTCTGCCTGTTGATTTCTACCTGAAGGTACTGCCTGATGTTATGAATTGCCCTGTATGTCATAAAGAGTGTAATGGATTAAATGAAATAGAAGTCACTGAATTAAGCACATAATCAGCAACTTTCTGTCACTCTGCCGCCCTCCCGCTTTTCTTTGTTCCAGCTTGCAGAAAGCATGAAGAACTCTTTCAGGACGGGCATGCGCGTGGAGGTGGTGGACTCCAAATACGTGAGCCGGACACGCGTGGCCATCGTGGACTCCAACATCGGTGGCCGTGTACGCCTGGTGTACGCGGACCAAAGTGACACCCCTGAGAACATCATCTCAGACTTCTGGTGTCACATATGGAGTCCCCTCCTGCATCCGATAGGCTGGTCCAAAAAAGTGGGTCATGACATCAAAGCGCCTGGTAAGTATGAAAACGGGTTCTCCACTGGAGCTGAAGATGTGTGGTACAGAACAAAAACTTGCAAAAGGAAATTAACTTTGATGTAGGAAACCAAGCAGTCAGCAGTAAAAACAGGATTAATCAACTTTAAGGGGAAAGAAATATTTGGAGACACACTCGGACTTTAGAAAAGGATACTGGACCTCAGCGTAACACTAGCAGTGTGGATCATTTTATTTGTAATCACAGTGAAAGTTTTTATGACATGAAACTGCACAGATGTTGAACTAAATACATGATTTTAAAGATTTCTGTTTTCTGAAATGTAACATGTACTGTGCTGGTGATAGAAGATTACTTTGCTTTTTCCTCTTAGATTTGTTGTAGATTAAAATATGAAACCTTCTTATTTTTATAGCAAACAATCTGGAGTCTTCCAGTGGTCTGAGGGGCAATTCTGACAGTACGTTCATGCTCTTTAAAAAGGTAAGGAAGTATATGAACACTGACGTAAGTCATAGTCGAGTGTACTATAAGGTTAGCAGTAAATCTGCACTTGATTGTGGTGTAGTTTAGAAAATCATAGGAATTCATTAAATGTATTTATTTTTTATTTCTCCATGTTTTACCCCCAAAGTCCAAAAGCTGCGGATTGTTTGAGTCAGAACTCAAAAATAGCTGAAGTAATCATCGTCGTTACTAAGCTTATGCTCATTTCAGTTCAAGTTTAAGCTTTACCTCTTCACTGTTTCACATGAATGTAATGTATTGTCCTCAGCTGAGGTTCACCTACATGGAGGGAACTTTCTTTGAAGAAGGAATGAAGCTGGAGGCCATTGACCCGCTCAACTTGGGAAGTATCTGTGTGGCCACAGTACACAAGGTGAGGTAGCTGTTGTTGACTTTGTTTATGTGTGTTTGTGATTCATCATCTGTCACCTAGGTTTGGTGTTTCCCAGAGATTTAGATGCCCTTGTAACTGTAACAGCTCATAAATGAGCTAATGGCAGGGGTATCTTCTGTAAACTCAGCAGTATAATCAGCTGCTTCTTTAGTGGGTCTCTCATCATGTGGATTAACTCCTTTATACGTGCACTGTGTTTATACAGCGCTTTGCATTTAATTATTAATCTTGCTTTCTTCCACAGCGTGTCTTCTTTCCTGATAGTTGGGGTTTTCTCTGTATTATTTTAGGGTCTTTACCATAAAATAGAAAGCGCCTTGATAGAGGACTGTTTGAATTGATTTCATCTTGGTCTGCAGCTGGTACTTCTTGCTGAAGCCTTGTTGTGCTCAGCATAGCATTACAAAAGCCAGTTCTCCACCCGCTGCAGGTTCTTGTTGGTGTGTTCCTCCACCTAACAGCTGGATTGTAGAGATCGTATCTCTACTGCTGGTTTTCCTCTCTCTGACTCTACTCCTCTTTTTTTCCCAGGTGCTGTTTGATGGGTACCTGATGGTGGGCATTGATGGCACCATATCAAACAATGGCTCAGACTGGTTTTGTTACCATGCTTCCTCTCACGCCATTCTTCCAATTAACTTCTGTAAAAAGAACAATATCCCTCTCACTGTACCCCCAGGTATGTTTTTTCTGTTTCTTAGTTTGCAGGTTAACTTGTCTGCTGGTGCTGAAATGCTTCACCATATATTTCCTGTCGCTTTATGCATTTCCTGGCAGGTTACGATGCTCAGACCTTCACCTGGGAAAAGTACCTAGAGGAGACCAAAGCAAAAGCTGCGCCCGTGAGACTGTTCAATGCTGTAAGATGTTGTAGGATGACCTTGCCATCACATGTTTTATAAGTTGAATTAATAGGACAGGATGGCTTCTTTTCAAATGTATCTATTGATGTAAAAACACTAATAAATATGACACTTCTTTCAGGACTACCCAGGTCACGGCTTCTCCCCCAACATGAAGCTGGAGGCCGTGGACCTGATGGAGCCACGGCTCCTGTGCGTCGCCACCGTGAAGCGCTGTGTCGGCCGCCTTCTCCTCATCCACTTTGACGGCTGGGAGGATGAGTTTGACCAGTGGGTTGACCACCAGTCTCCAGACATCTACCCAGTTGGCTGGTGTGAGCTCATGGGCTACCAGCTCCAGTCACCTCCTGGAGTCGGTAAATACAGCGGACTGTAACACTGTGTTTTGAATCAACATGTAGAGCACTGAAGTGATGTGGGTTAATGCAGGAGTACCGAGGCGTTCTGATTAAAGGGGATTAATGGCCAAGGTTTCAATAGATAAGGTCAGAGTATGATGAGGTAATCCCCATGAGCCAAAAGCTTGGCTTGAGACGCCTCTAAATGCTGCATTTCAGTTTTTTTCTCATCTTGGATCTGTGTGATGTCACACAGAAAGCACATATCCTCAACACATCTGCGCCAAAGCTATTTTGGGCTATGAATAACGCTAACTCCTCTAGTGGTGTACCACAACAATAGTCTGAAAATCTGGAAATTAGCGTAAAAGGCGCTCTTTAACCGCATTTAGACTTCAATTTTGATTATAAATACAGCAACAGTTCACTACACTCACTAAGCTCCAGCCTTAAACTGTCACAGACAGAAGTGACTGGTTGATGAGTGATGCATAGATGTTTCTGAGTGTGAAACAAAGTGACTGGTGTTTCATTCTGTTTTCTAGCTGACTTAATTGAAAAGCAGCTGGTGCGGAACAAGAAATGCCGGCGCTTTTCTTTCGGGAGAAAGAGTAGGTTTTATTCAGAAAAGTATATGTAGTCTTGTATCGGTAATGTCTTACTTGACACATGAGAATGATCTCCTTTTCTTTGCTTTTTGTAGAAAAGAAGCACACAAAAAAGAGGCTTTCACAGGACCAAGCTCAAGACGGTGCTGATCAACACACCGAAAGTCCTCAAAGCACTCCTCCAAAAGTGCCACTCATCCAGCCCAAGACTGAGCCAGAGGAGCAGGAGAGTAAGAGACAATTCTCAAATGAGTCACTTTTTCCTCATTTGCATGCTAGTTGCCCATTTTGGTAAATTTGCTGACTTACTTGTCTTAATAGTCGTTGCAGTGAAGGTGAAAGTGGAGGAAATGGAAACGGAGACCCCCATTAGGCCACCGGACAACTTTCAGCAAGACTCTGTGTGCATAATCAAACAAGAAGAGGGAGGGCAAAGCAGCTTGGATAATGTAGAACAGGAGAAGACGGAGCAAAGTAAAACTAAAGACGTGGCCGAAGACGATGCATCACTTGAAGACCGGTGTACCGGTGATAGCAACACTGATCAGAGTGAAAATGAAAGAATGGACAAAGAGGAGTTGAGCCAAGAAGACGACAGTACCATGGATGAATCATAGAGAATAAAAGAACCAATATAGCTGAATCACTCCAATGAAAAAAGAATTAAACAAATAAATAAAAAGACTTTATCAAAAAGATTTTGACTCTGAAAGTTTTCCTGGGTTGTAATGAAGTTTTTTTTTTTTATGTTTTATATCCAGATAGATCCTTTTGTAAATATACAGTCAATTGCAGTATTTTTAAAAATATATTATCTAAATGTGATTTGATTTTCAACTTTGAGTATGTTGTGAGCCTACAGTGAAGGTTAACTACCCTCAACTGCAGGCTCGGTAAAGCGATGCTTTATTCTTTTTTTTTTTCTTATTTTCCATCATACATGTACTATTAAATATAAAAGGCCAAAACAACAATCGGGTACATTCCTAAAAACAATGTCTTTACTGGCCACCTCAGCAACACCGAAAGATACCTGAAGGAGAATTGGAGAATTCTTTCACTGGTTAGGAAAAACTACTTCATAACATCTAACCTAGCCAAGAATCCTTCTACCATCAACAGATATCCTCACGAATAAAAATACAAAATGCTGTCCAAATAATTTGTCAAAAGCAAGAACAGATTAGACCAGGGGTGGGGAACTCGAGGGCCGATGTCCTGCAGGTTTTAGACCTCACCCTGGGTCAACACACCTGAATCAAATAATTAGTTCATGACCAGGCCTCTGGAGAACTTCAAGACACATTGAGGAGGTAATTTAGCCATTTGAATCAGCTGTCTTGGATCAAGGATACATCTAAAACCTGCAGGACACCGGCTTTCAAGGCCTGGAGTTTGACACCCCTGGATTAGACTGCTGGAGAAGAGTGCATATGCATAATATGACAGATTAACTTGTACCAGAATGATAGGAAGGGAAGAGTATGGAGAATTAGAGAAATAGCTCATGATCTGAAGAATACATCCTGTGTCAAACATGGTGGAGGCAGTGTGATGGTATGGGCATGAACGTGGCTGCCAGTGGAAACCAGGCAGCGGTCGCTTGTGTTTATTGATGACGTGACCACTGACAGAAGTAGGAGAATGATATGTGGAGTATACAGGCCCATACTCTGTTCAGAATCAGCCAAATGCTACATATATTCATCCAAGTACTAAAAACAATCCTTATATTAAAAATGATGTTAGTTTGTCCAGTTAATTTTTACAATTTTAACATAAACTCCTTAAAGTTTAAATCTTAATTGCTTGATTGAAAATGTACTGTGGCAAAACTACTAGTACTGTGCAAATACCTGACTGTAGCACTTTTAAGGTGATAAAAGTTAAAGCCCAACATGATATAGCTTACTAATCCAACCATACAAAGAATTTATACTGTTGTTCAACATTGTGCTAAGACAGCAAGAATGATTAGTGCAGCTGGGACCGTTCAGTTCAGTGTTTAACCTCAAAACTTTGGTTCTGCGCTGTGCTGATGTTTGCATTGAAGCCCTGACTTTAAAACATCAGCACAGAACGCCAGAATGGATGCAACGCCGAAAGGCGGGAGTTTCAGGGCATGCTGCGTCTCTTTGTGCTTTCAGCAGCTTTCTTTGCTGCACCCTGTTTTGTGTTTGGACTCCCTCGAATTTTGGATTTGACCTTGAGCATCTTGACCTGCCGATGGCCGCTGAGGTGCATCGGTTTGGGTTTGGTTGCCTTGGGGGCCTTTGCTGGCTTTGAGGTGACAGCAGGGGCAGAGGGAAGACTCTCTCCACCAGGACAGGCTTTGAACCCGTGGACATCCTTGACCCTCCGACCCCGCAATTCAGGTGGATTGGCACAGGTGGCTCGCACCTTCAGGTTAACTTTCTCAATCCACCTAGATAAAAAGAAAAGATCCAAATTAGTTACTATTGTTAGTTATTTAATGTTATTGAGCCAAACGGTATAATATGTGAACCTTAAAGCTAATCTTAACAGACAAAGATGCGTCTTTGGAAATGGTTTTGTTCCCATAATGACCAACATTCACACATTTTCGCATACTAGAATCTCTCACCGTCCAAACCCCAGTCCTATTTAACTACATTATTGACTTGCAGCTGTCTTACATGCGCAGTGGCAGTAGGGGGCAGTCACACATTAGAGGATTGTCAGCGAGATTGATGACCTCCAAAGCGGTGAGTGGGTGGAAGTCAGGGACCTCCTCCAGCTGGTTGCCCTCCAAGAAAAGACTCCTCAACCCAGGACCCAGTCCTGCCAGGGCGCTCTGCGACATCTGCAGCAAAAGCAATCACATCGGTTTGAAAAAAATCTACATTACATATGAAAACGTTTGTAGAGTGCACAAAGCCCGCTCACCTTCTCCAGTCCCATGTTATTGAGGTACAGCTCTTTAAGTGACCTCCCCAGAGGTTTGAAAGCATTCGATCCGATCCAACGAATTGAATTTCTGGACAGCCTGAGGTCTCGGAGATTCCCAGCCTTGCTCAGTGCCTCAGTGGGCACCTCCTTGAGCTTATTCCCTCCCAGGTGAAGCATGTCCAAGTCATTTGCCTGGTAAAGAGCCCTGGGCGACACATGCACAATGGCATTCCCGGTGAGATAGAGAGCTCTCAAACCCTCAGCCCCCGTCATGATACCTGGCTCCAGCTTAGTGATGGAGTTGTTCTCCAGATGAAGTGCAAGCAGACTGGGCACCAGTTTGAAGACACCTTTGGGGAAACTGGTAAAGCGGTTCTTTTCCAAATGGAGGTAAGTCAGCTTAGGGAGACCTTAAAGAAAAAAAGCAAGTGAGTTTGGATCTTGTCTGACCATCTACTCTAAATGTAGCGTTGCCAGTGAAAGACCTTTGAAGGCATCTGGGCTCAGGGAGGTAAGCTCATTCTCAGACAGGTACAGGTATATCAGTCCCTTCATCCCATTGAAAGCCCCTCCCTCTACATCCACAATTTTGCAGCGCTGCAGGTGCAAGGACACAACCTGGGTGACACCGGGGAAGCTGTTGCTGGGAATGTAGTGGAAGTTGTTGCCACGCAGGTCCAGGAGACGTGTGCTGGCAGAGAAACCGCGAGGCACTTTAGTGTGACCACGGTTCTCACATGAAGAGTGGTGTGTCTCTGCCTGTAGACAGGTAGGTAAAGGAAATTTAGAGCTCACCAGCACTTCAACCTTGCACGTCCCTCTCCTGACGCTATGAAAGTGTGTTTGTATGAAACTGTCCAGCTTCTTAAATTAATATAAAAAGATTAACTACAATCAGAACAGTAACTTGGATTTTAAAAGTGTTGTTTCTTTACTCCTGATCAAATACGAAACTCTTAAGAGTTAGAAGGACCGATTCATTCTGATGTGTGTTAAATTTGAAGCTTCAGCCAGCAAAGAACCATCTTAGCTTAAATTAATAGCCAAAGTAAAATTTTATTTTATTTTCACTTGCTACACACGAAGCAAACATGATTGGGGGAAAGAAAAGGGAGAAAGAAAGAGAGGTAGGGGAAGAGGAACGGTGATAAAGGGCAAAAAACAAAAACCAACAAAACAAACAGACAAAAAAATACATATTTCAATCACCTGGATCACCTGTTGAGAAAGAAAAAAGAGAAAACAAGCAAAAAAAAAGAGAGCAATATAATAAACAACATCATCGCGATAAACTAACAGTAAATAACAGTAAATACTAAATATTGAATATTATTGTGCAGCACATAAGATCGACCGTGCACAGTGTGATTTGAGGTAGGAGCCAAAAAGGGTGTAGTTTGTGTGTGTGAGCACCCGTGAAGGACAAAGAACACACCAGACAGGTCAGGGATAAAGTTAGTGAGAAATTTAAAGCAGGCTTAGGCTACAAAAAGATTTCCCAAGCCTTGAACATCCCACGGAGCACTGTTCAAGCCATGATTCAGAAATGGAAGGAGTATGGCACAACTGTAAACCTACAAAGACAAGGCCGTCCACCTAAACTCACAGGCCGAACAAGGAGAGTGCTGATCAGAAATGCAGCCAAGAGGCCCATGGTGACTCTGGACGAGCTGCAGAGATCTACAGCTCAGGTGGGGGAATCTGTCCATAGGACAACTATTAGTGGTGCACTGCACAAAGTTGGTCTTTATGGAAGAGTGGCAAGAAGAAAGCCATTGTTAACAGAAAACCAGAAGAAGTCCCGTTTGCAGTTTGCCACAAGCCATGTGGAGGACACAGCAAACATGTGGAAGAAGGTGCTCTGGTCAGATGAGACCAAAATGGAACTTTTTGGCCAAAATGCAAAACGCTATGTGTGGCAGAAAACTAACACTGCACATCACTCTGAACACACCATCCCCACTGTCAAATATGGTGGTGGCAGCATCATGCTCTGGGGGTGCTTCTCTTCAGCAGGGACAGGGAAGCTGGTCAGAGTTGATGGGAAGATGGATGGAGCCAAATACAGGGCAATCTTGGAAGAAAACCTCTTGGATTCTGCAAAAGACTTGAGACTGGGGCGGAGGTTCACCTTCCAGCAGGACAACGACCCTAAACATAAAAAGATCTGAAAACTGCTGTTCACAAACACTGTCCATCTAATCTGACTGAGCTGGAGCTGTTTTGCAAAGAAGAATGGGCAAGAATTTCAGTCTCTAGATGTGCAAAGCTGGTAGAGACATACCCTAAAAGACTGGCAGCTGTAATTGCAGCAAAAGGTGGTTCTACAAAGTATTGACTCAGGGGGCTGAATAATTATGCACACCCCACTTTTCAGTTATTTATTTGTAAAAAATGTTTGGAATCATGTATGATTTTCGTTCCACTTCTCACGTGTTCACCACTTTGTGTTGGTCTTTCACGTGGAATTCCAATAAAACTGATTCATGTTTGTGGCTGTAATGTGACAAAATGTGGAAAAGTTCGAGGAGGCCGAATACTTTTGCAAGCCACTGTATATCTCCCCCACCTGCAGAGTGAGTTCATGGAGAGAGGAGACCTCCTTCAAAAAGCCCTTTTTCAATCAATGAACTTGAGGGCTGTTAACTGGTAGACTAAAAACACAAACATGGGGGAAAAAGGCAAATCAAACGCTAGTTTTACAGACTTAAAGGTGGCATTGATTTTCTAACCTAAGCAAGAATCCAGCATATTTCTCAATGTGTTCAACTACATCCTACTATCATTGGCAAATGCAGGTAAAGAGGTTAAAGTCAGCTTGGAAAATATGGTAGGCATTAAATGAAATATAAATATACAAAAAAGTAGTGACACTCACCTCACAGACACAGTTGGCAGGACACTTGACCTTGTTCGGTTCTTCAGTGGGTCGTGGCATGATCCTGGCTGCTTCTTCCTCTTTTATGATGTCTTCCTGACTCTGGCATCTCAGCTCAGAAGGGTGGACAGCATCCAGGCTGTCACCTGAAAGATGGGATGGCCCTCCACAAGTTCCCATCAGCTTCACTTTGTTATAGATAGCCCACTCTCTGCAGAATAGGGGGGAAAAAAGAAAAGAAGAACAAAGTGCTGATCACTTCCCTGAGGTTTCCTGAAGCTGTCAGGACAAGAGCAACAAAAACCCGCCGTACCTGAGTGGACGCAGGTAACAGTTGCAGAGGATTGGATTTCCGGCCAGGTTTAGACGGGACAGCTTTGGCGAGCCTTCGGCGAAGGGCTGGATGACACGCAGCTGGTTATTGCTGATGTCCAGGTGGATGAGGTTGGGGGATTTTGAAACAGCTGTGTTCACCAGGTCCTGCAGGGACATGTGGTCCAGGAAGAGGTGGGTCAGCTTGGGCATGGACACAGCTTCCTCCCCCAGGTACGTCATGGGGTTGTAGCTGAGATCGAGACGAGTCACCTCTGGCAGCCTGGATGCAGAAAAGAACAAGGCAGGAATAAGAACAATGATTATTACTCTTATTACTCTTTGTCAACACAGACATCAGGTGTCTGAGTTTAACAAATGACTTTCTGTCCATTGTGTTGAAGTTTGGTCAGACAAGGGACTATACTGTCTGTGAGAGAGGGATTTGACAAAACATGGAATCCCTTTTGTTCTTTCTACTGATTAATATCACACAACTCATCACTTTATTTAAAACCTAGGGATTTTCTATTTTCTTCTCTATCTAGAAATAGGAGAGCCTAATTTAAAAAAAACTTAAATTGCAATATCAACCAGCTTAACTTATAAATGTTAATAGATAGCACATAAATGATGGATAGACGCTGTTATACTGAAGAGTGAACCCACTAGGCTTCACCTTTGAGGCCTAACAACCTTAAATCTGCATCCTTTGTAATGGCCAGCAGGGGGAGACTCTACATATCTCTCCCTAAAAACGCTTTCCTAATGAGTCAACGGTCTGCACTGCAGAAGATAATATTAATTTATACATAATGGTCAAACAGTTAAAGAAACAAAACAAAACAAACAAATTAAAATAACTTAGTAAAAGTAACTGATAAATTAATGGCTACTGGTATGGATAAGCAGCTTAACGTTCTGTAAACATGATGTCATTAACAGAACAGCAAAAACATAACAGGTAATCAGTTGAACTTGTTATCTAAAGCAAAGGAATTGACTACTTTATTGATCCAAAGCTTAAACCTAACAAACAGTAACCTTCAGGGAACGTTTCCCAAAAAGGCCCTAAAAGTTACAATTTGGAGGCGGGTCCAAGAATGTCCGCTCAAGGCGGTGCATAACTATTAGCTTACCATTTTAAAAGAAGTAAGTTAATTGTTATGTACAACTGAAACAGTTAGCTAACACAAATCAAGGAATGGGAGTTCATTAGAACTCACGAACACAGAATCTGTTGAAGAGTGAAGGAAAGCGCTTTTTTGACTCTGACAAGACTATCGGGGAACATTGGATAAAGAATGGGAACCATTGCTTTAGGGTGTGGCCACCTTGTGACTGACAACTCATGCGGTGTCCTACGTTTTTCAGTCAGTTCAACCTATTGATCATCACATCCAGTAGAAACAAACCTACGTTGCAATGCCTAAAATATCAAATGTTGAAGCCCACTGTGATTCACAGTGGCTATGTCCATCTTTAATGTACAGTCTTTGACAGTGGTTTTCAAAGTGTGGGGTGGAGTCTTTGGAGACCTTGCCAATTCTAATCTCTATTTTTTTAAGTGATACAAATTGGACTCTTTTAATTATTCGTAATCAATGATTGAAAAAGAGAGAGATGTGACATTTTTTCAGCTTCAGAAGTCGAGAATGCCAGACGAAGCTTTCTTAAGCTTTTCTCTAGTGTGTGTGAAGCACCCAGCGGGCCTGTGCTTTGCTGTTAATTATGATGTCATAATTGTTACATTGGATTTTAGTTTTTCTCTAGATTTACACCCAGTGTGAGATTCCTGTTTAGCTCCAATGCTGAGTGATGGTGACTCTCACTTCACCTGGTCATGGTCTCAGTGGGGAAAAACTGTAACTCGTTGTGATCCAGGCTGAGACGAGTTAGTGTGAACAGTCCGGCAAAGGCTTCAGTATCCAGGTAGTTTAGAAAGTTGTAACTAAGACGAAGCCACTTGATATTCTGCAGGCCCTGAAAGCAAAGGAAGCTGGCATTTTATTTAAGGCTCCAACAAGACGTGCATCTCTGTAAAATATTTGAAATTTTCCATTTCGAAGTATTTTGTACACACGGTTTAGTGTGAGTACCTGGAATGCCATATTAGGGATGTAAACCAGCTGATTGTGTGAGAGGGAGAGCAGGTTGAGGGAGCCCAGCTGAGAGAACGCTCCAGGCTGGATCTCTTCCACACGATTACGGTCAATAATAAGCTGCTTTAGTGAGGACAGACCGTCAAATGACTCCTAGAATCATAAAAAAACAAAGGACTGCACTGAGAATGGTTGGGTAGACTTCTTGAAGTTAATTTTAGTTTTTAAAAACCACTGAAAATGATCATGGGATATATGTGGTTTAAGTCTAAGAATACCTGGTAGAGGATGTCAATGTTGTTGTTGGCAAGGTTGAGGAAGACCAGGCGACCGAGGCCACGGAACGCCCCCTCCTTCACCTTGTGGATGTTACAGCGCTGCAGCGACAGGTGAGTCAGGTAGGGGGTGTGCATGAAAGCCCCAGTGGGGAGTTCCTGTATGTCATTACCTCGAAGGTCCAGTTTCACTGTTATCTATGAGGAAAACAGATTATATATTAGAGGATAATAATAAGTATTTAAAAGGTACCACAGCTTTGGAAGTTTAGCCGAAGCCTTATCATTCTTTAACAGGGGTATTAAAATTTGTATTTCCCTGGAAATAAACACCTGTTCAACAGAGAATTGTTTAAACAGCCCCATTTTTGTGGATTGTTTAAACACCACAGCTTACCTGAGTATTGTTGCTAATCATTTCCATCTAGACTTCTTAGATGTGCAGCAGACAAATGTGCAGCAGCTGTGTGATGCTATCATCCTAATATGAACCAAAATCTGTGAGGAATGTTTTAGGACCTTGTTGAATCTGAGCGGATACGACCTGGTGCTAGCAAGGTGTACCTAACAAACTGACCAGTAAGTGTATATGTTTATAGATACCTCATCAACAGCAGGAGGAACCTGGGTCAGGTTCTTGTTGACACAGGTCACAGTGAGTTGGATTTGGTCGCAGAAACACTCCTGTGGGCATTTTGCTGCTTGGACTGCAGGGACGCAGAGGACCAGCGAGCTGATCAGCAGAATCCAAAAGGTAACGGGAAGGTCCATCTGTAGGGAAAACCCTGATTCACTCTTTTAGTTTGGCCACATAACATGTCAAACTGCAATGCTAAATGTTTAAGGTGCACGTACGCCAACAAATTACCGCTGATTCGTTTTTTTTTATTTTTAGCGGCGATGTACCGTAATAGAAAATTTATTCATGCATACAGCTTTCCAGTTTTCTGTTCATGTTGGCAGCTTCAACATTAATTTATATGCATTTGGATAAAAAAATGTATTAATGTAGTAATATATCAGTTACAGGGGCAACTTCTTTTAGAGGTATTTTGTTTTGTTTTTTACACTTGCTACTTTAAACACATTTTTATTGACAGATTTGCATCAACGTGTTATTGATGCAAGAGATGTCATTGTAATAGATTCTCATTAAACCAAGAATAAGTCTTTTAACCTGCAAAAAGGTTGGAAACTGTCCTTGGTTAGTAGAATCATAAGGAATGTCGTTCTCAGAGGAAGTTTTAAAAAAATGTTATTATCACTGAATTCGGACACCGTAAGAAAAAGCTGTGTGTCATTCAGTTATTTTTCCCTTTCCAAAGCTGAAGGTAGTTTAAAAAAATCCTTCTGCACTTTTGGGGATTAATGCCATTTGGTCAGATTGGTCTGCCGTAGTCTTCACTGGAATGCCTTAAAACCACATTCCCATGTTGGATCAACAGTGCTGATCCACAGGAACGGACATGAAAAGCTTCAGAGCTCCACACTCTACAGTTTGGACTCTGGAAATGTGGACACGTGCAGTATGCTATGGCTAATTTTTTCTGTTAAAACTGTGACCTCAAAGAAACCATTGATCGCACAACACAAACGGCATATTCATGAACTTATTTGCTATGTGCACTTGAAGTCAATGATAAGATTGGTATAAAAGGTTGAAAATACTTGGTGTCATCTCAAGCAGCAGGGAAACGAAGCTGTACCACACGTTTAAAAAGAATTAAACTGCTAGTTTCATAGTTATTCACGCCATATTATTTTCGAGTGCCCACCTGAACAGAAAGAGGCCCAGAAACTAGAGAGGAAGGAATTTCCTCAGTTCAGGCTGTTTGTCTTCGTTCCCCCGGGATCAACAGGTCCAAACCGCGGAGGAGCAGCCGCACCGGCCGTGCACAAAGGCGCAGTGTCTTTCTCTGCCGCGGCTGTGCCAAAATGCGTTTCCCCTGAAAATACACGCCTGTCCACCGGGCAGTGCGACATAGCAGGCACTGTACAGCCCCGAGACACTGATTTAGCCTAAACTACGATCATTACAAAAAATCTGAATATGATTTGTGTAGATATCAGGTTACATTTGTTCAAGTTAAGTGCTTATTACAAAAAAATACTAAAGTTCGTTATTAAAAGACGATACTTTCCTTTTTGACGCAAAACAAAATGCAGGACTAAATACCTGAGCATCGGGTATCAACCGTTCCGGCCTGTTTAAGTGTTGCCCGGACACCATTACAATCGTTTGAATGTGTGTAATACTTTTAAATCCGGACATTCAATGATAAGAAACCCCTTTACGCACAAACTCACCGTGGCGGTTCCGTCCAGCTGCAGAGCGCTACTGGTCCCTCAGTCACGAACTCCGCCGCTCTTCCCCTGCTTGTCGCCCCATCCAAAACAAACTCCGTCTATCCCTTTCTTTCACGTCTGCTCCTTGGCTACCTCCACCTCCAACCCCACTGCTGCAGTCTGCTCACTGCGCCTCAGAGTTTATTAAAGGACTAGTTCAGCCCAAAGTGAGGAGAATCAGTCACCTCAGAGCCTAAAGTCTAACTTTCATATGCACCACTAAAAATGAAAGTGACATTAAAAAAATTAAAATATGTAAGAACTCTGATCACAGTGTAACACAGTTAAAATCAGAAGCCATAAATGATTATGAATCCCTTTCTCCTGCTTTGGTTACAATGGATCTGTGAGATCTCAGATGAACCAGACCTAGATCAGATGATCAATGAACCAGTTTGTGTAATTTGGTGTCAGGTGCAGTGATCCATAATGTCCCAGAGGTCTTTGAGGATCGGTGAATGGCATTGCTGACTTTGTTGTTCAGGAACAGCATAAAAACACTGGTCACATGAGGCTGGGAATTATTCTCCACCCACATTTGGTCGGAGGATTTCTTTTTTTTTTTTTTTTGTCCCGTTTGGATCTATAGCCATCAGAATTGTTGTCTTGAGGCCAAGAAAGATGCCAAGCGGATTTATTTTACCAAGTGGATCATCATGGCCTTGCCATATTGGTCCATTTGATTGACCTTTATTATAATTATGAATTTATTTTATTTTCAGTTGCAAACGGGACAGACATAACTGTGGGATAGGACAGGGGGAAAGAATGAAAGAAAGAGGGGGAGAGAAAGAAAGAAAACCAAAGGGGAGAAGAGACGGTGAGAAGGGGGGGGGGGGAAGAGAGAAAAACAAACAAACAAAAAAAAAACAAAAAAAAAACAAAACTCCTGGGTCACCTGTATGGAGAGAAAACAACAGAGGAGACAGCAAACAACAAAGAGCAACATAATAATAGAAAAAAAAAAAGCACCATCACAATAAACTAGCTAGCAGTAGATATCAATAGTTACTAAATAATAAACGATATTGTGCAACACGCAAGATAGACAGCGCACAGTGTGCTTTGAGGCAGCAGCCAAGAAAGCTGTAGTCCGCGTCTGTGAATACCCATGTGTACACCTGTGTGCATACCTGTGTGGATCAGCATGCTTGCATTCCAAAGGCTTCTCCATGTAATGATCTGCTAGGGAGTGTGGGGAGCCACAGCCCTGTCCTTTATGGTATCAAGCAGGTATGGAGGAGATCAAAACTCCAGACATCCAGAGGCCCCCAGAACACAAGAGACCAAGGAAGACCCACAGAGGGGCAGCTGCGGTCGGAGGATTTCATTCTGGTACCTACAGCAGTCAGGATACCAAGTCGAGGTCTGTGTTCTCTTCAAGGATATGCCTACCCAGACCATCTCTACCACACTGCCAAACTGGTCATGCTAGATGATATTATGGGGTTGTTACTCCTCATACACTTGAGCAGCCACTGGTCCTGCTGCTAGGTTGATGCTATTCTACAGCCCTATCCACGGCTCCTCACATCTCCTCCACACTTTAGTCTGTACCTTCTTGTGATAGCACCTATGGATATGTCATCCTGGAGTTGGACTTTCTGTGAAGCCTCAGTGCGATGCAGGGACAGTCTCATGCAGTAGTGGCAAGAATCAGTCAGGAGGGATAAGATCAATGATCTGTGAGAGGGGGGTTTATTCTGTTGCCTCTCATGCACCTGTTGTCACTTTTATTTACACCAAAGCAGGTGAACTACACTCATCACAGTTTCTGCTTCCTAACTGGACAGATTGTATTCCTTAAGTTTAACTCATTGTGTTTTGATGTGATGCTCCATTATTCATCTCACCTGTTTTATTCAACATGGATGCTTTCTGAGGACTGATACTAATAAACATCACCACTCAAAAAAAAAACAAAAAAAACCCATTACATTTTCTTAGAATGAGTTCAAAGGCGGCTGTTGCAGACATGACTGTGAAAACACTCAGACAAACACAGAGGGTGTCAGGTTTGTTAGATGAACTATATTTAAGACAGAACATATGGTACAAATTACTAATCAGGTAAACCAAAGTTATCCTCAAGGAATAGATGCACAATCAAACAGGTGATCTAAATGCTACGTTCCATTCTCATACCACCAACACACAGAGCTATATGAGGTAATACACAGGATGTTGTGCAACATAAAGTCATATAAGAAACTGCAAATAAAAGTTATTCTGGTCCCTGATCATGATGATCCTGCAGTATGGGTTGGTCCCTATGAGCAGCACAATGACAGCTGTGAGTAAACAAACTCTCCCTAACGTTGCTCTTATTTCCCTTTAAAGAATTTATTCAAATACATTTAAAAAAAGACAACACCTTTTTATTTATTTTACTTATAGATTATAATAATGTTTGCATCACAACTTCTGTCTCAGCACTCCTGAACCAGGTTTTCACAAAAAATCAGTAGTTGTATCAGCGTCTGCCACACCGGTGGGATCTCTTCTACAAATTTCCCAATTTATTTCAGAAACACTAATGATAATTAAACCGAGATTAAAAGCATGTTTCTGAAATAAATTCAGTTTTTTGTCTTTTTTTTTTTAGTAAATTTTAACTCAATTACTTACTAAATGTAGGATGTTCACTTCACTTCAAGTTACAGTCATTAATCATTTTAAACACATTTGTGCTTTTTAGCAGCTTTCTTTGCTGCACCCTGCTTTGTGTTTGGACTCCCACAAATTTTGGATTTGGCCTTGAGCATCTTGACCTGCTGATGACCGTTGAGGTCAATCGGTTTGGGTTTGGTTGCTTTGGGGGCCTTTGCTGGCTGTGAGGTAGTGTAAAGCGAGTGGTAAGGAAGGTGATATGTAGACAGCATCAGCAGACTGGTCAAATTTCTTACAAATGTACTTTATTTTCTGGCACCATCTGGTACCATTTTAAAACAACCTCGGTTGTCAAAATCTTACTTGTTTTGTACAGAATTTTACACACACATGCACCTCATTAGTCTCTACCATTAAGAAATAGGTTAACGATACAATCTAAACAAAGAAACAGGAATAACATTATTTACAAACTCATTTACACAAATAAATGGTTTGAAAAGTAAAATGCTGCATACAATACAAGTCAAAAGATTACTTAAAAATAAAATAAACGACACTATATAGAAGGAAATACCCTTCATTTGGCACAGGTGGCTCGCACCTTCAGATTAACTTTCTCCATCCATCTAGATAAAGAGAAAAGATCCAAATTAGTTACTAGTGTTAGTTATGGTATAATATGATGACCTTAAAGCTAATCTTAACAGATAAAGATGCATCTTTGGAAAATGGTTTTGTTCCTGTAATAAACATTCACACATGCAAAACATTTTTTCCACATATTAGAATCTCTCAGCGTCCAAACTTCAGTCCTATTTAACTACATTATTGACTTGCAGCTGTCTTACATGCATAGTGGCAGTAGGGGGCAGTCACACATTAGAGGAGCTAAAGTCAGACCACTAACTTGGATTTTAAAAGTGTTGTTTCTTTACTTCTGATCAAATACGAACCTCTTAAGAGTTAGTTAGGACAACTGATTCATTCTGATGTGTGTTAAATTTGAAACCATCGTAGCTTACATTAATATCCAAAGTAGAGGAAAACATCAAACCTGGCTCAATTTAAAACCTTTTTCAATCAATGAACTTGAGGGCTGTTAACTGGTAGATTAAAAAGACAAACATGGAAAAACGGCAAATCAGCCGTAGTTTTTACAGACTTAAACTTGGCATTGATTTTCTAACCTAATCAAGAATCCAGCGTATTCCTCAATGTGTTCAACTATATCCTATATATATATGTAACTATATTGGCAAACGCAGGTAAAGAGGTTAAAGTCAGTTTGGAAAATATGGTAGGCATTAAACAAAATATAAATATACAAAAAACTAGTGACACTCACCTCACAGACACAGTGTGCAGGACACTTGACCTTGTTCGGTTCTTCAGTGGGTCGTGGTATGATCCCTGCTGCTTCCTCTTCCTCACTCTGGCATCTCAGCTTAGGAGGGTGGACAGCGTTCAGTCTCTCACCTGAAAGATGGGATGGCCCTCCACAAGTCCCCACCAGCTTCACTTTGTTATAGAAAGCCCACACTCTGCAGAATAGGGGGGGGGGGGGAAATCGTACTGATCGCTTTCCTGAGGTTTCCTGAAGCTGTCAGTACATGACCAACAACAGCCCATCGTACCTTAGTGGATGCAGGCAACGGTTGCAGAGGATTGGATTCCTGGACAGGTTCAGACGTCTTAGGTTAACCAGTTCGACAAAGGCTTCAGTGTCCAGGTAGATTAGACAGTTGTTACTAAGACGAAGCTTCTTGATATTCTGCAGGCCCTGAAAGCAAAGGAAGCTGGCATTTTATTTAAGGCTCCAGCAACAGGTGCATCTCTGTAAAAGTATTTTGTACACACGGTTTAGTGTGGGTACCTGGAATGCCATATTAGGGATGTAAACAAGCTGATTGTGTGAGAGGGAGAGCAGGTTGAGGGAGCCCAGCTGAGAGAACGCTCCAGGCTGGCTCTCTTTCACATGATTGTGGTCAATAATAAGCGCCTGCCACACTGGTTGGATCTATTCTACAAATTTCCCAATTTATTTCAGAAACACTGATGACATGTAAACCGAGATTTCCACAGATATAAAAGCATGTTTCTGAAATAAATTCCTGTTTTGTGTCTTCTTTTTTTTTTTAATTTGTAAATTTTAACTCAGTTAATTACTAAATGTAGGATGTTCGCTTCACCTCAGGTTACAGTCATTAATCATTTTAAACACATTAAACTCAAGTCTGATTGATGTGAAGTTTTTTTTTCTTTTTTAAAGCATCTGTATCTATTTTCTATAAAATATAAGTCACAAGCACAAGTAGAAAATAAAAATTGAGACATTCTTGGACAGTCTCTGTGAAGCCTTCATAGAAAATGAAAGTCAGGAGCAGAAATCAGTGGTTGGACTTGGCCTTTGACTAGAAACACCCCCCCCCCCCCCAAAAAAAACAAAAACATCCCTGCTAGTTTTTCAAAGTTGAAAAATTGAATGTGAGTGCAGAGTGTGCCCCTGTGTCAGCTGAGTCAGTGTTAATCCTGGCACCTCCTCTCCAAAGCAGAGCTCAGCCTCTCTCTGGCACTGCCGCACAGATGTAACCTTAGGCCGCCTAAGGTTACATCTTTTGGCATCTTACAATGCTGTGATTGCAGCCATTACCCAACTCTCTGTGAATGGTACTCATGGCCATTGATCAGTGGTTATGAGAATTTGCATAATTATGATGAAGGAACTGACTGAAGGCATTAAATGAAATATAAATATACAAAAAACTAGTGGCACTCACCTCACAGACACAGTTGGCAGGACACTTGACCTTGTTCAGTTCTTCAGTGGGTCGTGGTATGATCCCTGCTGCTTCCTCTTCCTCACTCTGGCATCTCAGCTTAGGAGGGTGGACAGCGTTCAGTCTCTCACCTGAAAGATGGGATGGCCCTCCACAAGTCCCCACCAGCTTCACTTTGTTACACAAAGCCCACTCTCTGCAGAATGGGGGGGGGGGGGGGGGGGGGGGGGGAGAGAAAATCGTGCTGATCACTTTCCTGAGGTTTCCTGAAGCTGTCAGTACATGACCAACAACAGCCCATCGTACCTTAGTGGACGCAGGCAACGGTTGCAGAGGATTGGATTCCTGGACAGGTTCAGACGTCTTAGGTTAACCAGTTCGACAAAGGCTTCAGTGTCCAGGTAGTTTAGACAGTTGTTACTAAGACGAAGCTTCTTGATATTCTGCAGGCCCTGAAAGCAAAGGAAGCTGGCATTTTATTTAAGGCTCCAGCAACAGGTGCATATCTGTAAAATCTTTGAAATTTCCATTTTGAAGTATTTTGTACACACGGTTTAGTGTGAGTACCTGGAATGCCATATTAGGGATGTAAACCAGCTGATTGTGTGAGAGGGAGAGCAGGTTGAGGGAGCCCAGCTGAGAGAACGCTCCAGGCTGGATCTCTTCCACACGATTACGGTCAATAATAAGCTGCTTTAGTGAGGACAAACCGTCAAATGACTCCTAGAATCATAAAAAAACCAAGGACTGCACTAAAAATTGTTGGGTAGACTTCTTGAAGTTAATTTTTATTTTTTTAAAAACCACTTAAAATGACAATGGGATATATGTGGTTTAAGTCTAAGAATACCTGGTAGAGGATGTCAATGTTGTTGTTGGCAAGGTTGAGGAAGACCAGGCGACCGAGGCCACGGAACGCCCCCTCCTTCACCTTGTGGATGTTACAGCGCTGCAGCGACAGGTGAGTCAGGTAGGGGGTGTGCATGAAAGCCCCAGTGGGGAGTTCCTGTATGTCATTACCTTGAAGGTCCAGTTTGACTGTTCTCTATAAGGAGATTACATATTAGAGGATAATAATAAGTATTTAATAGGTACTACAGCTTGAGAAGTTTAGCCGAAGCCTTATCATTCTTTAACAGGGGTATTAAAATTTGTATTTGCCTCGAAATAAACACCTGTTCAACAGAATTGTTTAAACAGCCCCATTTTTGAGGATTGTTTAAACTCCACAGCTTACCCGACTGTTGTTGCTAATCATTTCCATCCCTTTATGACCACAGTGCATTCAACTTCTGATGGCTGCTTCCAGCAGGATAGCGTACCACAGAGCTCAAATCATCTCAAACATGTTCCATGAATATGACACTGAAATTACTGTACTCATATTTTCTCCACAGTCACCAGATCTCAGTCCAATGAAGCACCTTTTGAATGTGGTGGAATAGGAGATTTGCATCTTAGATGTGCAGCAGGCAGCTGTGTGATGTTATCATGCTAATACGGACCAAAATCTGGGAGGAATGCTTTAGGACCTTGTTGAATCTATGCATGACAAATTAAGGCAGTTCTGAAGATAGAAGAGGATGCGGTTGTATCCTCTTGGTCGTATCCGGTTGCTAGCAAGGTGTATGTAACAAACTGATGAGTAAGTGTATATGTTTATAGATACCTCATCAACATTAGGAGGAACCTGGGTCAGGTTCTTGTTGGCACAGGTCACATTGAGCTGGACACAGCAACACTCCTGTGGGCATTTTGCTGCTTGGACTGCAGAGACCCAGAAGACCAGCAGGTTGATCAGCAGAATCCAACGAGTAAGGCGAAGGTGCTTCTGCATGGAAAACACTCATTCAGTCTTTTAGTTTTGCTACATACTTCAAACAGTAACATTAATTGTTTAAAGTGCAAACACACCAACAAATTACTGCTGATTAGAGTTTAGTAATTCTTTAGCCCGCAAAAAGGTTGGACACTGTGCTTGGTTACTGTCACACAGTGGAAATTTGTATTTGTTTTATAGTCTGTTTTATGCTGATTTTAATGTTTATTTGTATGTGTGGTTCTGATTTTATTTGCATGATTTTACTTTGATATTTGTGATGCATGTTTTTAGTGTTTATGTATGACATTGTTTTAATCCACTATGGACTGACTGGACAGTGGACAAATTAGTCAATAGCAGGCACCTGTTGAGGTGTTGGGTGTGCCCTGATGTGGCCTATCAGCTGCTGAAAGGATCTGTTAGAAAAGCTGGGTCAGCACCTCAATGAGGGAGAGGCCCAGATTCCGGGAGGAAGGAGCATGTAGACGCTAGATGAAACGGCTTGCGTGAAGACGGGCTGATCGGTGCGACTTGGTGTCCAATTCCGGCCACAGAAAAGGCGACCGGTGGAAAACAGCGTGCGTGATTAAAAGACGTGAACCTTTGCCTGCATTCGTGAGTACTGTTTTCCACTGTCGTTCACTGGTTGCAGCTTCACAGACAATGTTTCTGGTCAGTATCTTTCATTATGTAGTAGGTTGGAAAACGCTACATGTTTAATTTTGTTCACACTACAAATAAAATGTGACAGCAAACGCGCTCTAGTGTGAACCCACAAAGCGGCCCACATACGCAGAAGAAGACGTCACACACAACGCTCTCTGTTTAGACTCAGACCAAACAGTATTGTTTGACTGATGGCCCTTAACCTCCTAAGACCCAAACTCTTCCATTACATGCATTTTTAATTTCTCTTTGATATTTGGGCTGAATGGGACCTGATGAATGTAAAAACAAAGAATTACCAGATTTTGATTTTTTTTTTTTTTTTTTTTTTTTTTACCTAATTTTTGTTTCTAAGAAAAATAAGAGCCACATATGAGGATATTCGTTTAAAATTTCGATAGAACAGTAGCAGTATAATGTCCCTGTAAGTGGATATCAGACCCTTGTAGAGCAAAATCGAGTATTTGTGCTGTTCACACTGTCTCACCATGATCGGATATGGGTCGCATGGGGTCAAAAAAGTCGGATTGATGCGCTTTCGCCTGCAGTGTGAACGTCGCCTTATTCTAACACTGCTATGCGTTGCCATCCTGAGGTTACACCTCATTATGTCAGTAGATGGTGTTCTTGCACTGCTGTGGAACTACCAGAGGGACTCGGGCTCAGTGAATCCGCAGCTCAGAAATAAAAGCGCTCCGGCCTGAGCAAGACACTAACTTCGTCGTCCTCTCTATTAATCCACATTTTGCCCATACTTGGCTACGCAGTACTCTCTAGCCTGTGTGCCGCTTGCTGCCCATCCAGATTCCCCTAGGTCTGGCGCCAGTAACATTGACAAGGCGTCGCCACGAGGGAGGCTGCTGTTGCAGCGAGCCAGGGAAGCGTTGTCTGTGGGGCACAGCTGGATTGTGGTGCGAAGAGTCCAATGGAAACACAGGGCAGAGATAAGAGCTTCCATGTTGCCACTGGTGTAGATCATTGGTTAAATGATCACCAAGCAATATTTGTTTATGCAGACCTGCCGTAACTGTGGGGGCTAGTCCAACCGAAATAGTATTTTGGGGGGGAGGTTGTTCTTCGGGTACTGCCGTTATGTTTTGTCGTGTGCTGGAGGACGCATTAAAGTTTTACAGCGGACTAAAATCCAGAGTGATCATTTGCTCATCGCATCACATGAGAGTGCTACAACTGTTGGCATGGGGTCAGCTTCGTGTGTGTGTGTTCTGGAAATTGAATGAAATGTTGAAACTGTGTGGAGAAAAAGGCTTTCATTCTGTAGCTTTTATGCGGTTTCATTGTCATGGTGAAGTTCTTTTATTTATTTTTTTCACTTTAATTTAGCACTGGCTTCCGTGGACTCACTCTTTGCCTCTCTTCCTCCTTCCATCTCCACATCTGAGCTTTCGCACTCCACTTGCGGTCCATCTGAGAACAAGGCAAAATTTGGTATTGCATTAATTATTGAATTATCCACCCTTAACAACTCTTGGACTTAATCCATGATAGAGTAATGATAGAAAAATATTATACAATCAAAACATTGCAGGTGTGTTTATTATACTTGAAAGTTATTGCAATGCAACAACTGGTACATGTGTTATTGTTACCTGTGCAGATCCCTCACCAGCTGGATCCACTGCCTTTAGCAGCCTCACAGAGCTGCGTTTGTCACGGTTTCCTCCTCCTTACAAGGTATGTCCTGGACAATGTTATATCATTAGTAATAATTTTTTTAAAAAAAAATCTCCACATAAAAGGCACACACAGTAACATTTTATACCTTCTCCAGAATACTGTATATACTATGGCCACAAGTTTGCATCATGGTGCTGATACAGAATACTCCCCATATTATTTACTCCTAGTGCTATAATAAAGTAATGGGAATTTTAAAAAAAAAAAAGTAATAAATATTAAATGTCTTTATGATGATTCAATTTTCTGACTATTGTTGAGATAAAATTATTTGAAGTGCCCCAATCCTTTGCTTTATATTAACTAAAATGCCATTTAACCATATAGTGTAGACTACACTATATGGTTAAATGGCATGATTGCATCATGGGAGATGATGACACTCCCATCAGTCATCATGTATTCCTGCAATCATGTGAGATGATGACACATCCACTTAATACTACACTGTGTAGTATTAAGTGGACACTCCCAATACCCTGAGCCGCCCGTGGAAAAAGCGCCATTGGTCACATGCCCGGTATGCCTGATTGCAGCGTCACATCGTTAACCAAGCTGTGGCATGCGTGCCCAGGGTTGCCGACCCCTGGTCTAAGGCCTAGAGTCGAAGTAGTTTCTATTACATTTAACCTAACATTGAAAATTTTAATGAAAAAAGTTTTTCATAGTATTTTTTTTTTGGGGGGGGGGGGATTTTTTTTTTCTTTTTTTTTTAAAAACTGTGCACTTCCATGATGAGGTTGACCGGGCAACCATGGAAGTATCGCGGAATAAAGCCAATGACAACACACAGACGTCGGAACTTCATATATCTGTAACGCAGGAATACTTTACAAACATTTAGAGATGAACTTACGTACTTTACTTCTCTGGGAAAGCTTGATAAAATGCAGCTTTAGCAGGTAGGGAGCAGCAACGGTCCAGATGCGTCAGATCCGCACAGCACTTCGCTACAGGGCAAATTACGCCCGCCCACCTCATGTAAGTTACGTGCAGTGGCGGTCCTAGCCATCTCCATCTGACGCCCCCCTCCCTCCCTCCACACACATACGGCTACCAAAAAGCCATCATAATTCGTCATACATTGAGAACAGGACAAATCAACAATTGACAATGTCTAATTAATATTCAAACCTGTAACTTAATGTGTTGTTTGGAGTTTAGTCTGTTACTGTTAGTATTTTTACCATTTCTTCTTGGAGCAACTGGAATCCACATTATTTCCTTAGGGATTAATAAAGTATTCTGATTGTTTCAGGATGACCTGCCATTATCCAATGACACATCTTCTTATCTGTATCTTTTGCTCGTTTCTCCTCTTCTTTTCTCTTTTTTTCTAAACTGGGCAGCTGATGGCTTTGAACTTTTCTTGTCCATCTTCCATTGGTTTTAATTTTGCACTCCAGTATGAACACCCATCCCCCAACTCGAGGATCACCACAACTTAACCTAATAGACCTACACCTAGTTCAGATTCACTTTGTTTAAGGTGTATTTCTGGGATTTCACACAACCCAGGATTCAAATCATGAATACATAATGGGCTTGGATTTATATCATTATGAATGACATGTGCTCTATTTGGGGGCAGAAGGTCTCCCTCCCCTTTCCGTGGTGTGTGGTATGTGTCTTTAAATCATCAAAATATAAATTTTAAATTGTTATTGATCCCTTTACCCCGAGTCCTAAAGTGTATATTTATTTTCTTACTCTTCTTATATTTATCGTTTGTTTTCTTACACTGCTGTAGCTGGAGCCTCGTCCTCTCGTCTCTCTATATACTGGACTGTATGTAGCGGAGATGACAAAGTTTACTTTGACTTCAGCAGCGAGCAGACGCACCGAGGGTTCTCACACTCACTTTTCGCGTATAGAATTTCAGAAAAACATCGGTGCAAATTTTAGGTCCCCCACCCTCTCCTCCCTGTGCCGCAAGCAGCAGGCGCACCTTGCAAACGGAGGGTGCCCTTACTCCCAGCAAATGGGTGATAGAAAACCGATCGGTGCCTATGCCATTCCCGATATGCCCCGACTGATGTCGGGGCAGCAGGAGTACGAGCAATTTTATTTATTTATTTTTGCCGATGCCCGTGATGCCGCCCCCCCCCACCACGATGCCGCCCCCGGGCAACCGCCCATGTTGCCCGGGGGCGGCTACTGGTTGTGTGTGTGTGTGTGTGTGTGTGTGTGTGTGTGTGTGTCAGGATTTACATTGATATTTTACTATTTGTATCATCATAATGAAATGATACTCATTTCAAGAGCTACACTACAACACTCCCCCCCCCCCCAATAAAAGTCCATAAAATGAGTCTGATGGCTGCAGTTACAGCCACACAGTGGTAAGGTTGTGTATAAACCTCTGGTATACAGAGAACCAGTTGTGAAACACACAGTAAGGAAATGGTCGGCAGAGACTGAAGAGGCCCTGAGGGACCGTTTCTGTTCTGTGTGGGACAACCTCTGCAGCCCCCTGGAGGATGACCTCAACAGCATCACAGACTGCATTACGGATTACATGAACTTCTGTGTGGACAACACCGTACCCATCAAAAAGGTACGGTGTTTTTCTAACAACAAGCCATGGATAAATCCTGAAATTAAGGCGGATTCAATTAAGGAGAAGAAGAGTCTTTAGATCTGGAGACAAACAGGAGCTGAGAGTCGTCCAGAAGAGGATGAAATGGAAGATAAGGCAAGGGAAGGAAAACTACAGGAGGAAGATGGAAGAGCAGCTGCAGCAGGACAACATCAGAGGGGTTTGGAACAGCCTGAAGACAATCTCAAGACAAACCAACCCCCCAGGCTGCAGGAGACTTGGGGTGGGTGAATGACCTAAATAAATATTTTAATAGGTTTGATCAACCACCCACCCCTCCCACAGCATCGTCCCCCCCCCTGCTGCAGTCTCCCTCATCTTCAGGGACTGCCTGTCCTTCATCTCAGGACTTCACACCTCTCAGCTTCACACCTCCCAACTCCCAGTCATTACACTCACCCCCGGCTTCTGTGGACTCCAACATACACCCCCCTCCCCCAAAATCCACTCTTTCTATCTCAGCACTTCAAGTGAGGAACGAGCTTCGCAAGATCAAAGTGCGGAAGGCTGCAGGTCCAGATGGCATCAGCTCCAGGCTCCTGAGATGCTGCGCAGATGAACTGTGTGGCATCCTAGGCTATCTGTTCAACCTGAGCCTGTCACTGGGGAAAGTACCACAGCTGTGGAAGACATCCTGTGTGGTACCGGTACCAAAGACCTCCCATCCCAAGGACCTCAGCAGCTACAGGCCGGTAGCCCTGACATCGCATCTGATGAAGACCCTTGAGAGGTTGGTTCTAAACCATCTGCACCCCCTGGTGAGGTCTTCATTGGATCCACTACAGTTTGCTTACCAGCCTGGCATTGGGGTGGAGGACGCCATCATCTACTTCCTGCACTGAACTCTGACTCACCTGGAGAAGCCTGGAAGCACTGTGAGGATCATGTTCTTTGATTTTTTTTCCAGTGCTTTTAACACCATCCAGCCACGACTTCTGAGAGACAAGCTGGAGCTATCGGGAGTGGACCACCACATGTCCCAGTGGATACTGGACTACCTCACAGAACGTCCACAGTATGTGAGGACACAGGGCTGTGTCTCTGATACGCTGGTCTGCAGTACGGGGGCCCCACAGGGAACTGTGCTGGCACAGTTCCTCTTCACCCTCTACACTGCAGGCTTCTCCATCAACTCCCGATGCTGCCACCTACAGGAGTTCTCTGACGACTCTGCCATAGTCGGCCTCATCACAGGTGAGGACGACTCAGAGTACAGACAGTGGACTCTGGACTTTGTGGACTGGTGTCAGCAGAACCACCTGCTGATCAACGCCGGGGGAAAACCAAGGAGTTGGTGGTGGACTTCCGGAGACGCAGACCCACCATACTGACACCGGTGAACATCCAGGGAGTGGACATTGAGATAGTGGACTCTTATAGGTACCTGGGTGTTCACCTGAATAATAAACTGGACTGAAGCCACAACACTGATGCTCTTTACAGGAAGGGCCAGAGCAGACTCTACCTGCTGAGGCGGCTGAGGTCATTTGGAGTACAGGGAGCGCTTTTTATTTTTTTTTATTTTTATTTTTTTTTCCCGTTGACACTTTTTATTTGTTTAGGAACATTTTTATGCAACAAGATAAAATAAAAAGGAAAAAACAGAAACAGTATGAGGTCATGGGAAGATAACATACATCTGCACATCCACACATACATACGTCAGCAAGTCTGCATTACTAATTCTATGCATTAAAGGGTGCTGCCACTGTAAAGTCCAGCCATTTTCTCCATCGTCTCCTTCCCAAATCTCCCTGCAGTCGCAGAGTGAAAGTCATACATTCCATCAATTTGATGTCCTCCACTATAGAGGTAAAAAGTGTTACAGTGGGAGGATCTCTACAGAGCCAGCGTTTTGTTATGGCCTTCTTCGCAGAAGCCAAGAGAACTTTCAGAAGATAAACATCATCTGCAACTAAATTGTCTGTAAAATATCCCAGATACAATGAGGTAAATGTACACGACGTGGAATCCCAACACCTCTGTAATTATCTTTACAACTTCCGTCCAGAAGGGTCGTATGAGTGGGCAGGACCAGAATATATGACTGTAATCAGCCATGTCTTCCCCACAATTCCTCCAGCAAAACGCAGGTGTAGCACTGAATTTAGACTTCTGTTTAGGCGTTATGAAATAGCGTATAATGTTATTCCAGCAGAAGTCCCGCCACATGTTGGAGTTAGTTGTGGTAAACTGTGTCTCCCAGATCCGTGCCCACCCATCTTCTGTAATCACAATGTCCATTTCTGCTTTGTGTAAATCATTGAGTTCCCTTTGAGCTTAGTCATACATTTGTACAATTTACTTATCAAGGCTCTGTTACTCCCAGAGTCATAAGCATCAATGAAAATATTAACAATCGAGAAGTCTCCACGGACACAGCTCTTTAGTCTTTTGCCAATATAGTCACGGAGTTGCAAGTATCGAAAAAAGTCTTGTTTCTCGAGGTCGTAAGTCTTGCATAGGGTATCAAAAGCCATAATTTTAGATTTTACAATAACTGAACACCCAGCAGTGATTCCATGCCACACCCATTGTTTAAATCTACTATCGTGGAAAGCAGGTAAAAAATCAGGGTCATACGCTGGCTACCTCAGAAGTTTTATCTCTTCCTGGAGTTGTGCCTGCTTGACCACTTACAGGGAGCGCTTTTAAAGACCTTCTATGACTCTTTGGTGGCATCCATCATTTTTTACAGTGTTGTATGTTGGAGCAGCAGTTTATCAGCAGCTGAGAGGAAGAGGTTGGATAAACTCATCAGGAAGGCCAGCTCTGTTCTGGGATGCACCCTGGACCCAGTGCAGGAGGTGGGAGACAGAAGGGCTGCCCAAAATAACATCTCTGATGGACAGAGTCTCCCACCCCATGCATGTAGATGTTGCTGAACTGCAGAGCAACTTCAATGACAGACTGCTGCATCCTAGATGCATGAAGGAGCGTTTCCGCAGGTCCTTCCTCCCTGCAGCTGTCAGACTGTACAATCAGAATTGCTCCCAACAAACATAGATGTTTACATCTGCGCTGTAACTGCAATAAGTTAATTAACCGATTCGCACTACAACCTGGTTTGCCTCTTATCTGTAGTTATTTTTATTTAATTTAATAACTGTACAGTACTCTCTGTTTATAGTAACCATTGTCCATATGTAAGAAAAATTGTGTATGTTTCTGTTCTGTGTCCTGTGTGCTGTTTGTTTGTATATGTGTCTTTCTGGCTGCTGTTACAACCAAATTTCCCCTTGTGGGACAATTAAAGGATTATTCTATTCTATTCTATTCTATTCTAATATCTACCAAACATCAGTGTTATAATAGAGGCTTACACATAACAGTACACTCATATTTTTCTTTCTTGAAATATAGGATTTAATTTACAGGGTAATAAAGAATTGGTTTTGGTTTAGAATTAATTTACTTATACAATCACATAATACTGTATTCTAAAATACGTGCGCACATTCAGTTTGAGTTTGTAGTATTGTTTGTTGTCAGCTTTTGAGTACAGTTCTGTTACTTTGACCTCTTTTATGGACCCAAGATTTAGATTTATTTTGTATAATTTAACCAAGTTTGTGTTTTTTTGGTTAAATAAAAAATAAAAAAAACTTTTTTTGGACTTAAACCTGTGCCTGACTTCTCTTCACTGCTCAGTCCGTCACACCCAGTTTTTTTTCTTCTTAATCTGTTGTCTTATGGTTCCAAGCAATGTCACCAATCTTTGTATTTTATTATTATCTCATAACACTTGTTTAATCATCTCTCCTATGGACCTTTTAATGTCTACAATCTCAGACCAACACAGCCCTGCCCTCCAGTACAGCAGCAGCAGCAGCAGCAGCAGGTGCGGCAACCCCTCAGCAGCAACATTGTACCCATCAGATAAAACAGTGGCTACTTTTGCTGCATTGTGCCCACCTGATGACAAGCGAATATCTCTGCACAGCCCTAAACCCCACTGCTGCATTCTGCTCACTGCCTCAGTTCAGCCCAAAGTGAAGAGACTCAGTCACCTCAGAGCCAGCACTAAAGACTGTAGATTTCTTATGCACCACTAAAAATGAAAGTGAGATTAAAATATGAAAGCACTCTAATCACAGTATAACACATGCAAAATCAGAAGGCATAAATGATTATGAATCCTTTTCTCCTTCTTTGGTTACAATGGGTGCATTAAGGGGGGTTAGTGTCTTTGGAGTGGATCAGATGGATCCTGCCCATCTGATGCTCTGGATTTTGCTGATTATTAAATGCCCTCATAGCCTGCATCGCTATTGGTCCCGCCGGTTCCGTGGCGCTGCTGTAGACCTCGCGTGCGGACACGGTGTTTGCTGTCAGTTCCACTCCGACAAGCTGATGGGAAACCTGCGCTGCCAGCTTTTAATCGAATTGCGCTCTTGAACGCCCGCTCCATCGCAAACAAATCCTTCTCTCTGAATGAGCTCTTCACAGGGAAAAACCTGGACTTTCTGTTTCTCACTGAAACATGGCAGAGGGATGGCGAGTTTATTCACCTAAACGAACTGCGTCCTGCAGACTGCTCTTACTTGGGCACCCCGCGTTTAGGTTGCCGTGGTGGAGGACTTGCTGTTGTCTTCAAGGACAGTTTCACCTGCAGAGGTATGCAAACTGAAAACTATTCTTCTTTTGAGTCACAAACAATTAAGGTGGGTGGGTGTTTTAGTCTATCGCCCTCCTGGCCCTGCTACTGAGTTCTTAAAGGATTTTATGGACTTCTTATCTTCTATTATCAAGCTGGAGAAAGTTTTAATTCTTGGGGATTTTAACATTCATATTGATGATGCCTCACCTAACTCTGCAGCTGAACTTTTATCTATAAATGAGTCTTTTAACTTTGTCCAACATGTCTCCGGTCCAACCCATTTAAAAGGCCATACCTTGGACCTTGTTTTTTCCTTGGGCCTCAACATTGGCAATGTGTTTGCTGAGGATGTACATTTGAGTGATCATAACTGTATCTTCGTGAAACTCAATTTTAGCTCTAAACAAATGCCTGTGAAGTTAAAAACTCATAGACGCATAATAACTGAGACTACTGCTGAGAGGTTCTCCATTATGTTTGACAGTTCTCTACTTTTTACCGGAAACGATGTAAATGTTCTTATTCAGTCTTTTAATAGGGAATGCTCATCCATCTTAGATCAAGTGGCACCTATTAAAACAAGCTCGGCTTTACAAAAGAAGACATGCCCTTGGATAAACGAGTCTATCTTAAACTTAAGGAGAATATGCCGCAAAACAGAACGACTATCGAAGAAAACCAAAATTGACGCACACAGGCTCCATCTTCGAGATCTCATGCTCTCCTTAAATGACACGGTGAAAACTGTTAGTTCAGAATATTTTTCTAGACTTATAACAAAAAACAAGAGAAATCCCAAGTTTCTTTTTGACAAAATCAGTGCTATTGTCTCCCCAGATGTGGTACCTTTAGATGTACACTCTAAAGTAGATAATAATAAACTCCTCCGATTTTTTGTTGATAAGATTAAAAACATCAGTGCTAAAATCTCCCCAAAGCTTTCTTGTTCTCCGAGTCAGGCACTAACTTTGTACTCCTGGTCGACTTTTACAACTGTAACATATGATGAAATAGCAGCCCTGGTGGACAAAATGAAGCCATCCTCAAGCCCCTCAGACATTATCCCCACTAAGCTTTTTATTAATGCCTTTGACACCAATGGTCCTTGGGTTGTGAACCTTTTTAATGTTTCTCTTCAGACTGGGGTGTTCCCCAGCTTTTTTAAACATGCCACTGTGGAACCAAGGCTCAAAAAACCCAACCTGGACCCAACACGACTTCAAAATGTAAGACCTATGTCCAAACTCCCATTTATGTCAAAAATCCTTGAGAAGGCAGTAGCTGTCCACCTTACGGCATACTTGGAGAAATATAACATCCATGACCGTTTTCAATCTGGGTTCCGTAAATTGCACTCCACTGAGACAGCACTACTGAAAGTTACTAATGATATTATGATGTCAGCAGACTCCGGAGAATACACAGTCCTAGTCTTGTTAGCTTTACCTCAGCCTTTGATACAGTCAACCATACCATCCTGATAAACAGACAGAGACCTGGTTGGGATGTCTGGCTCTGTTCTAGACTGGTCTTCATCTTATATATCTGAAAGGAGTTTTAGCGTGTCTGCAAACCAGATCATGTCGGAATCTACAGAGTTGTTGTGTGGAGCTCCTCAGGGCTCTGTGCTGGGACCTATTCTGTTTTTAATATACATTCTTCCTTTAAGCCAGATAATACAGCAGTTTCCTGAAGTATCGTATCATCTTTTTGCTGACGATATTCAGCTATATTATTCTTTTAAGCCTGCTGAAGCTCATAAGCTCTCCAATCTGATTGACTGTTTAACCAACATTAAACAATGGTTGAACAGTAATTGCTTACAGCTAAACCCAGCCAAAACAGAAACTTTGATTATTGCACCAGGCAGTGCAATACCTGATATTAAACAGCAACTGGGTGACTTAGGTTCCTCACAGAAACATAACCTTAGAAACCTGGGAGTTATTTTTGATGAAGCTTTTTCTTTGGAGGGACATTTAAATCAGACAGTAAGAACCTGCTTTTTTCACTTGAGGAACATTTCTAAACATAGATCCATCGTGTCAACAAGTGAACTCGAGATGATAATACATGCTTTTATCTCTACAAGACTCGACTACTGTAACAGCCTGTTTACTTGTCTAAACATGAAAGGGCTAGCCTGCCTACAGGTTGTTCAAAACTCTGCAGCGAGGCTACTGACCCGCTCGAACAAGGGTGCTCATATGACCCCTGGTTTAAAGTCGCTGCACTGGCTACCAATCAGATTCAGGTTCCAGTCTCATGCAGTAGTGGCAAGAATCAGTCAGGAGGGATAAGATCAATGATCTGTGAGAGGAGGGGTTATTCTGTTGCCTCTCATGCACCTGTTGTCACTTTTATTTACACCAAAGCAGGTGAGCTACACTCATCACAGTTTCTGCTTCCTAACTGGACAGATTATATTCCTTAAGTTTAACTCTTTGTGTTTTGTTGTGATGCTCCATTATTCATCTCACCTGTTTTGTTCAACATGGATGCTTTCTGAGGACTGATACTAATAAACATCACCACTCAAAAAAACAAAACCCCATTACATTTTCTTAGAACGAGTTCAAAGGCGGCTGTTGCAGACATGACTGAAAACACTCAGACAAACGCAGAGGGTGTTAGGTTCGTTAGATGAACTATATTTAAGACAGAACATTTGGTACAAATTAGCAATAAGGTAAACCAAAGTTATCGTCAAGGAATAGATGCACAATCAAACAGGTGATCTAAATGCTATATTCCATTCTCATACCACCAACACACAGAGCTATATGAGGTAATATGTTGCACAACATCCTGTGTAAAGTCATATAAGAAACTGCAAATAAAAGTGATTCTGGTCCCTGATCATGATGATCCTGCAGTATGGGTTGGTCCCTATGAGCAGCACAATGACAGCTGTGAGTAAACAAACTCTCCCTAAAGTTGCTCTTCTTTCCCTTCAAAGAATTTATTCAAATACATTAAAAAAAACACAACACCTTTTTATTTATTTTACTCATGGATCATAATAATGTTGGCATCACAATTTCTGTCTTAGCACTCCTGAACCAGGTTTTCACAAAAATCAGTAGTTGTATCAGCGCCTGCCACACTGGTGGGATCTCATCTACAAATTTCTCAATTGATTTCAGAAACACTGATGATATGTTAACCCAGATATTTCCACAGATATAAAAGCATGTTTCTGAAATAAATTCCTTTTTTTGTCTTTTTTTTTTTTTAATTTGTAAATTTTAACTTGATTAATTACTAAATGTAGGATGTTCGCTTCACTTCAGGTTACAGTCATTAATCATTTTAAACACATTAAGCTCAAGTCTGATTGATGTGAACTTTTTTCTTTTTTAAAGCATTTGTATCTATTTTCTATAAAAATATAAGTCACAAGCACAAGTAGAAAAATAAAAATTAAGACATTCTTGGACAGTCTCTGTGAAGCCTTTAAAAAAATATGAATGTCAGGAGCAGAAATCAGTGGTTGGACTTGGCCTTTGACTAGAAACCCCCCCCCATCCCTGCTTGTTTTTCAAAGGTGAAAAACTGAATGTGAGTGCAGAGTGTGCCCCTGTGTCAATTAACTCAATGTTAATCCTGGCACCTCCTCTCCAAAGCAGAGCTCAGCCTCTCTCTGGCACTGCCGCATGACTTGAGAACCCCATCGTTCCTGAAGAGTCAAAAAAAAAGAAAAAAAAAAAAGAAATGCGCACGTGTGAGGCTGCGGTCTCACTCGTGCAACAGGCTAACACACATTTAAATAGAAATATGAAGTTCAACTAAGTCGAGGTGATGAAAGACTGTTCTACCTGGACAGGAAGATGTGAAGCAGTGAGGCATCGTGCTTAGGGAAGTATTCCTGCTGGACAGCATGTTCCAAACATAGCAGCTGACCCGGGACCAGCAAAGCCTTTTTTGTCTTCCCCTCTCCCTGGAAGTAAAAACAATAAAGAAAAGGCTCACCACATTTAAAACCAACTTACAACCTGGCCATTACAGATTTGCCTGAAAGCTTTCGGCAAAGATCAGCTTTTTAATAGGAATTATGTGAATATGTTAAAATAATAAATAAAAATCTTTTGGGTATGAATGGTGGATGGACTGACCCATATATAGATAGTATCAATACCAATGCTGGTATTGGATCAATACTAGCATGACAGGATCAATACTTTGTTTTTAACCACCAAGTTCAGTATAAAACCCTCTTCATGTTATTATTACTTTTTTCCAGTAATAATAAAATATAAAAAAATATTCTTCAAACATGCACAATGAAAAATGTCTGAACCTTTTTGTGTTGACTGTCACATCTGTTTGATTTATAACCTATATAACATTTAAACAACACAAGACGACCAAAAACTGCTTTAGAGACAGACACATTTAAAGTCCAGGTCTCCAAAAATCCCAGTTTTAAAATACATAAACAGCTGAAAGGTGTGTTTTGTTGTATTAACTAATTATTTTGAAAAGTAAAACTCAGTGATTTAGTGGTCATTAAATGTGTTCAGAATTTGCAAATTGATGATTATTGATCTCAGAACTCATGAGACACTGCTCTCCCCACACAAGCTGCCTTTACAAGTTAAAAGTATCAGCATCATCAATACTTACCTTGTATTTACTCGGTATTGGATCAATCACACAGTACTAGTAAATATCAAGTATTATGGCTCTCTTAAGATAAATTCTGAGATATAACAGAATTATGGATCGCTGAAGTTCCTTAAATATTTGGATGTCTAATCTCTGCCAGCAGATTTGGAGCCCTGCTGAACCTATTCTGTGCATATAAATGACTGATATTGTGTTTATAGTTTCTCGTGAAGTGTTACATAATAGGAAGCACTGCAGCGAAGCTTTACCTTGAGTAGTCCCATCATGACCAGCAGTGTGGAGAGGAAGCAGTATGACTGGAGGGTGGAGCCAGAGAGGAGCTTCTTCAACATTGCATCTGTGGAGCGCAGTGACACACTGCATGTCAGAATCTCAGAGAATAGAAGCTATCCACATGAAAAAGAGGACAGCACAAGAGAGAAACTGCACCTTGACGTCCTCACTAATAAGCAGCCCACTCAGTGCAATTATATTTGAGTAATCTCTGCATGCCAAAGCTTTGAAAAGGGTGTGCTGTGTTGCATTTCAATGTTTGACTATAAAGTGACAGAGGACCTAATTTGGTTGTTCTCATTAATTAGTCATATATAAACTGTTCCAATGATGCCTGCTCATATTAAAAGTTTCAAACAATGACAGCAGTGTCTGTGCTGATGATCCTTGTATGTTAAAAGCTCAGACTTCAGTTTTCCTACTTTTGGCTCTTTATGCAGTCATCTCAATCAATCATGGTCATCTCAGACACACAGCTGTAGCTGTGAGCAGAAAAGCTCCACCTGCTGTTTAATCCTTTTGTTTGTGAGGGGCAGCCAATCAGAAGAAAGTTGGCTTAAATTAAGAGGAGCTTGTTTTTGATGAACTGAGAGGTGGCACCAAGGTCCAATATAAGACAAATAAGGATTATTTTGAACTTTGAATCCTGCAAATGTGGGACTAATGAGGAGCAGAATCAGTCTAATGTAAGTGTGACTTTATTCACCGATAGTATCCAGAACAGCGGCCTTGGTCTCCGGATCTTCACTATATAGGGAACCGATTTTCAGAATGACATCAGCAGCTTTCTGTGGCTCAGATGCATCGACCTGGTGAGAAGACAGCAACAGGTTAAACCCATTCCAGCAAAGTAAAACACGCCAACACCAACATGCTACAAACACTTACTACTGACTACTTAAAAACATGTAACCTCTTGCTGAAGGTGTGTCCTCAACTGTCCCAGCTGGAGAAGCTGTTCTGCAGAGGGGCAGCTGAGGAACGACGTGATCTCCGCCTGTGGACGAACATCGAGACATCACTGAGAACTCTTTTCATTTCCCAGTTTATGTGAAGTAACTAACTGATCAACAATCACATGAAAGCAACTGTTCGTCTAATAAAGCTTCAACTTACAGGACTGTTAGGCGAAACAGGACTATTTCCATTTGTTGTTATGCCGTTTTCACTGCCCTCTTCATTCTCTTCATTGCAGTCATCACTGACATCATCATCATCATTGTCGTCATCATCATCGTTTCCACTGTCATCTTCATCACCCTCATCTCCCTCATCATCACTGTAGCAGTGAAAGTTTTAAATCTATTGTTTGCATGTTTGTGCAGTTAAACACTAAAAATGATTATGGATTTTTAAAGCCTGCGTTACCTGAGTGACTCGAGCACGTCTCCTTTGTTCATGTTCTCCATAGCCTCTCTCAAAGCCTCACAGCCCTCCTCTCCAAGACAGTTACCTATCAGCCACAAACAAAACCAGTTTCAAACTAAAAATGTCTTTTTATTTTACATTTCTGCAGCATTGTTCAATCAACCTGGACCTTCTTTCTCCAAACACATAAAGACCCATTTCATGGTCAATGTGCATACCGTTCAGATCCAATTTCTCCATATCAGCTTTGTCTGCAACAGCCTGAGCCACCACTAGTGCTGCTGCTTCAGTGATCTCACCAAATGACAGATTAAGCTCCTGGAAAAAAAGTTGCATGAGAGAGCACTGTGAGATGGAAGAGACACAAAGGGAAACCAAGTCCTGAGCTGCGATCGTACACTGACCTTGAGGATTGGCAGTCCTTCTCTCAGGACTGCAGCGAGGGCGACAGCTCCCTCAGAACGGACCAGACAGTCACCAAAATTGATCACTTGGATGTTCCTGAGATGCCTCAGAGCCTATAAGGCCAAGTGAATTCGGGGACACAGTCAAACACCGGATAAAGGTCCTCTCTGCTTACAGAAAGTTGCTGAAAAAAAAAAAAAAAAGGATCTCACCTGTGCCATGGGCAGCGAGCCCTTCTTGGTGAAAGTGTTGTCATTGAGGTTGAGGACTCGAAGCTCTGGGTTATGTCGAATGGCTGAAGCTAACGCCATCACACCTGAGTAGTTTATTCCATTCTGGGGCATGTGAATCTCTTCAAGGCTGCCCATCAGCTGTTGTGAAAGCGAGGAAGAAACTGCATCATAAAACAGAAATGGTCTTTGTTCCTCCCAAATCAAAAGTCCATAATATCATTACATTTACTACACGTCACATTTACGGTAATGTAAAACTGAACAAGGTGGGAGTATTTTGTACCTGAAAGGCCTTAGCCAAGGCGCTAGCTCCTTCATTTTCCAGGCGGTTCCTCCCTGCTATAAACACTCTTAGTCTAAGTGGAGCTCCAAGAGACGATGACTGTCTGTGGCACTCAATCAGGGCTTCAGCCAAGATCTATATTAAACATACAAACATGGATGCTGTTAGAACTATAATGCAAATACACAATAAAGTGTTACATTTTTAAAAATCTGTTAACTACATTAAAAAGCCAACATTTACGTACATAATTTGAGCCTGTGCCTCTGTACACAACCATAGCAAATTTAAAACAAGACAATCAGGGTGTGATTGATGGGCAACTAACATAAATAAATGTGTGTCTTTGTCTATATATTATTTGACAAAGCTGTTTGAGAGCTCACCTTTCCTCCACCAATCCCCATACCACAATTGTTGAGCTTTAGCTCCCTCATGGTGTGGCAGGAGGGGCTCTTAAGCAGCTGCTCGATTCCTTTGACACCATCTGGCCCAAAAGCATTATCACTCAGGTCCAGCTCAGTCAGCCTGGCCCCTGCACTCAATATTGCACTCCCCATGGACCTCTGAAGCACAAGAATAGACAAAAATACAGAACAGTATAAAGCACATTAGATTGTGCATGTATGAACACAAGAAAATTTCAGGAAGCGTAAAAGAACATCAACATTCATACACAGAAAACTGATGTGATATCCCTTTCACGCATAGTGGTCACTACAGTGGACAGCTATTCAAAGGCTGTTTTCTTGTATTTGTGTCAGTGCTGATTGCACATAAACCACCACTACGTTGGACACTGATGTGTCACTTCATACCCTTCCACCAGTGACACATTGCAGTGACATGCAAAAAAAAAAAAAACTCTTTGAAAAGTACATGTTTAAAAAAATTAAGTTCAAAAACCTTTTTTTCATAAAAATACTAAAAAACCCTGATTGAGGTTTTCATAATTCATGCATGAAAGGAATATTTAACAGTTCAAGAGTATGAAAGAGGATGGATTCTTCCTTTTATTGGGGGTGTAACTCAGTGGCTTCTCACCAGGGCTGGTGGGATTTCAGAGCGTAGTCTTCCAGTGAACATGTCACTCCAGTAGCATCTCTGAAAGACACCAAAAATGGGAACAGTTAACAGAATGTATCACACTGCAGGAGAGTGTAAAGTATAAATGCTGTTGGAATGTAACAGTATTGTATATTCAAGATGGAAGAATTTTGATGAAATATTTCAACTAAACAAAACTGGTTGTAGTTTGAAACACACTTGAAATATTAGATTACTAAGACAAATAATCTGAAAAGGTTTTTTACTGACAATCAAATCCTAATGATAAATGATCCTTTACTATGATGGGAAATGGTGAACTATGAAAGCACCTGAAGCATGTCTTTGTTCTCCAGAGCCTTTGCAATGGCTTGGGCAGCTTCAACTCCCAGAGTGTTTCCTTCTAGGCGTAGAGCTCTCAAACCCTGGTACTGCTTGATGTCTCGGGCCAGCTGCTCCGCTGAAAGCACAGGGATCAATTTGTCAGATTTAAGCAGTCAACAAGGATCACCTTCATGTCTACAGCACACACAAGGGAATAACAGCAAAAAAAAAAAAAAAAAAAAAAAAAAAAATAGAGCTACATATTCTCACCTGATTCTGCATTGTCAAGCTTCAGTCCAAGGCCTTTGTAGCTCAACTCTCCATCACCAACATGGGTCTTAGAGAGAGCATCAGCCAGCTGAGCAATGTCATCTGAAGCCATAGTGACTCTAGAAACATCCACAAATTACGGAGAAGGGGAAAGCGACACATTTTATAAGCTTATCCAGCAACATAAATAAGAATAAATGCAAGCGCAGACACAAAAAAGCCAAATGCTGTTCAGTAAGAGTTAAGAACATTCAGCGTTACAGAAACGTCAAAAAAGTACTGTCAACAACCAAGTTAGCTATTTAGCTGTTCTGTGCTAACTAGTAGTAGTGCGCAACAAGATAAACGCTGACTAAACTAAACTACACTAAACTGAGTGTTTTTTCTGTCTGTTTGAGGAAAATCATCTTGTCTATGAGACATACGACTGTCTTCAAAACGCAGACGACTTTTCAAACTAGAGAAGCTTACCAAATGGGAAAATGGTAAATAAAGCGACAACACGCCGCTTCTTCCGCGCGCCGGTTGCTAAATGCCGTGACGTCACGCTGCCTGGATTTTTTTTTCTTCGTGGATTTTGTCAGCGTCTGAGTATTATCGCCATCTGCTGTTTTCCTCTTGTCTCTGCCGTTTGAGGCCTCGGTTTGAGTTTGAGCGTTGTCTTTTCTTCTCTATGCTTAAACCAGTAAATGAAGATTGTTTTTACCAATGAAAAAAAGCCTTCCACGAGTCAAACGTTCAGGTTATTATATCAAAATTCCAATATTGGCACAAAAATTGAGTTGGTGAGGCAATTTTTATTTTCCAAGTGGTGGAAACACGCTTGTTAAAGATTAAATGTAATTCAATATTTGAAAGAGTAAACAATAGCTGAAAATGTTCTTTGTTTCTACAAAGAAGTTCAAAAACTCACAGGACAGGCTTTGGAATTGGCTGGTGTCCTGACTCATTCACGTTATAACTAATAGGGTTGCTTTGTGAGTCAATGTGGAGAAGCTTTCGGTAGGCCCGGGAGCTCCTCACAGGATAAAGAAGGTGACCCACGTAGGCAGACCTCTGTCCCCTTCATGCCAAAATGTAAAGGCCCGCACAGACAGAGACAGCTAAGAACAAAAATAATGACTCCAAATGTCTAGGTGAACCCTTTAATGAGCTGTGATGACATCACGAGCATGACCTCATGCTGGACAAAATAGTCCATGAGACCAAAATGTATTGAAATTAAAAAAATATATATATATATGTATTTTATGTATGACGATATGTGTTTATTAATTTGACGCATATAGTTCTTTATATTTGGTCCAACCCAATCAGGTCACCCATATCAGAGGAAAACCCGTGTATTCCTTCTGTGTTTCTTGATTTGTAGCATTTTACTTAATTTGTAAGATGCACAACTTATTATTATTAATGAATTGTGCATAAAGACTAAAGTTTTTTTCTTCTTCACGTAATTAATAAATTAAAATATTAATGATGAAGAAGTCCGGGTACATGAACTATATACGGTAGTATGCAAAAGTCCTGACCTACTCTTATCTCTTTAAAGAGTAAATAAGAAGAAATTCTCTAAAGAAATGAGAACAAGTTATATGTCGTATTCAGCTAGCAACAAAGTAACTAAAGGTACAATTTAAAATAGGTTCTTTGCTACATTGTCTGTTATGTGTTGACAAATCTAACTCTTCTCTTGAGTTTGTTGCCTTTAGTACGCTTGAATGATTCACAGGTCAGTGTTAAATGGGTTAACAAACAAATATAGTGTTCCTCTGAAAATGGTCAGCTGCAAGTACTGAACTGGAAATGAGTGATAAAGCAGTGAATGAAGGATCACTGATTACTCGTTACAAGAAGATCTAGTTCCTGGAAGGAAATGCAAAGATATAAGGGGTGGCTCAAGACTTCTGCACATAACATCGTAGGGGAACGGTAGTAATTTACCAACACACACAGTTTGACACAGTTTTTGCTGCCCTCCTGCGGTCATAGGTCTCTTGTGTCTGGATACTTGTTGCCATACTGCACTGGCCATAACAGCTAGCAGCGGTAGCCAGTAGTTGAGTTGTATCTACCAGCAGCCGTAGCAATAGCTGGAAAAGTCGCTCCGTCCACACACCAATGACAGGAACACTAAACGTAAAAATATGCGCAAGGTTATGTATTGATAATTGGCTGCTTTTTCTCATCGTTATCGCCAACGCTGCATGAAGGTATCTGTGATTTTGAAAAGCGCAGCAACTGAACTCGGTGAGTTGCCGTGCTCTGTCTGGACAGGGTTTAGCTGTTAGCTTTAGCTCCACTAGTAAATGAAGTCAGCTTACTTACCCGGTAGCTAGGTAACTCTGCTTTCGTCCAATGCCCCTTTATGTGTGTCACCTTAACTAGCTAAACGAGACTGTACGATGCGAGTGACTTCTATAGGAATTAAACAGTTTTCAAAGCTCCCTTTGCTTTTCTCCTCTTTACTACGGCTAAGTTACAGTGATTAGCATGTAGCCGAATTAGCTAGTTTCGTCCACTGGCTAATCCCAAATATCGGTAGAAACACTCATGTAGTGGTTTTCAGCGTTAACTGCATTAGTAGCTGACCCGACTAAAGCTGCATGTCTTATATATATTCTTATCTGATGGTGCAACATTCAGTACGAGCTGAGAAACACGTTCACATGACACGCTAACGTTAGCTATCCTCATCATAGTCCCAACATTGTTTTGGTTGTCGTTGAAAACATCTACGGGGCGTTTAAATGCCCCCCTTTAAAGAATGTCCGCAGTTTTTACGTCGATTAATGTTATTTCTTGCGTAGAGTCTCATTCCCCGGTTACGCTAAATGTTCACCCCACTAACATCAATTATGGCAGGCTTCACCGTGAGATGACCCCGCTGTTTGTCTAGCATGTTGTAGTGCCAGGCCTTGGCGTAGGACGGGACACAGATGTGTAGCAAAGAGCGATGCTTAGGCTGCCGCTGTCAAAGCTGTAAACATTGTTGTTCAGAAAAAAACAAAACAAAAATAGGTGCAAGTCAATCTTGTCTTCACATTTAGGATATGGATCCTGAACGGCAGAAACGAAGAGAGGAGATTCAGAAGGCCATGAGCTTTATCCAGTAAGAGAGAAATATCTGGAGACCACCAGTGATTTCATACCAAAGTATATAAATTTTGCACGTGTAGATGTTTGACACCTCTCCTTTCCTATCCATAGGTCTTCATTGCCTTTCCCAGAGCCAGAGAGTTATGAGGTATGTGTTGATCTGGTTTATGCTTTTTTTGGAGCTTCATTATCACCATTTTGTTTATGTAATATTTACACGCAGACTGCCACATGACAGTACCCACATTTTGTTCTAATTTTACCCAGGCCAAGGTGTAAACTTGAGTTCAGACATTTTTTAATTTTGTCCTCAGTCTGTTACGCATTCCTCTTCTTATTCCACATTCGTTTACTTTTCTTTCTGTCTAATATTGCCTGTCTTTTTTGTTTTGTTTATGTCTCCTCATTTCAATGCTCATTCAATCATTTTACCCACTTCTTACACATCCCTTTCAGGCATTTCTCACTCAGTTGGTGTGTAACTTGCTGGATGAAGGGAATTCTTGTTTTCGGGATGGAGACTGGCATCAAGCGACCCAGCAGTATGGAGAGGGGATCAGTGTTGCTCGCTACGCCCAGGCTGAGGCTCTCGTCATCCCCCATGAGCTGCTCGAGAGCCTCTACGTCAACAGGGCTGCTGCCTACTACCAGATGGTGAGAAAGAATGGGAGTGGGATGGATGTGTTACCTCCCAAAGTACTTAAAGATGTGTTCATGTGGAAGACTCGAAATCTGTAGAGAGTGAAGTCTCAAGTAAACCTGTAGATACAAGTTTCAAGATTGGTGTAGAATTATCATTACATGTAATTGTACCTTATTAAATCACCTTTGGTGGAGGTATAGGTTATAACTTTTCCTGTGTTTTTCTGACTCAGAGGGAGTACGATCGCGGCGTTCAGGACTGTGACAGCGCACTGTGTGTGTCAGAAGGAAGTCGCAGGGCTCTGTACCGCAAAGCGCTCTGTCTGAGGGAGATGGGACAACTCAGAGAGGCTTACACATGTGGAACCAAATGTCTCCTCACAGCACCAAATGTATGCCACCACTTAAAACAAAGACTTATCATTTAATTTTGAAGCGGAATGGAATACTGTGTGAATATTGTGCTACTGATATGATAACTTCATGGCTTTTACCTATTCTGAGCATCTTTTTTTTTTTTTTAATAATTAATCTTCCAGGACAGACAGGTGAGTGATCTGGCTCAGGATCTAGCCAACAAACTGGGACTAAAGGGTCGTAAGGCCTACGTCAGCCCACAAACGGAGTCTACGGCCACTGAAGGTGACAGTCATGGAGAGACTTCCACACCCACTGGAGAGGTACGTGCTGCTGTCACTGTGTAAAGTTTGTAATATAATGAAGTGGCTGAGTGAGAGCCTGATGGGTTCCTCTTTTCTTTAGATGTCCTCCAATGGAATTGAATCTCTGGGTGACATTGCACCAGGTATGTCAGGCTGCCACATGTTGAACTTACCTGCTCATCCCCAGCCCCACTTGTTTCTGACAGTTATGTTCTTATTTCTCCTCCCCAGCAGACATCTCCAGCGCACAGTGCATCCCCGCTCCTTTGGCTACTCCTATTCCAGTCAGCGATGACCCAACGACCACTGTGGTAACCTCGTGCACTGACCTCTCAGAGAGCCCCAGCAGCCAGGTGCCTCCCATGCAGTACTCGGTCCCGGTGTCAGAGCACATGGATGAATGCAGCAGTAGTGTTATTAAGGATGAGCTAGACAGCTTGTTAGAATCCATCCCCAAGAAAGTCAGTGAGGTGAGTGCAGGAAAAAACGATATGACTTGGCACTGTCACTAAACTGGACAGTATTTCTAACCCTTTTATTTCACCAGGAATGATCTAAACTCAGCATATTCCTGTGTCTCCTCCAGACTCCAGTGGGTGCTATTCCCACAAACCTGCCCAACACAGCAGTTGGTCTCCGGCCTCCTTACTCACCCAGCCTTCCAGCCCCTTCATCCCAGCTTTCCCAAGCCTTTTTTAGCTCTTCAATCAGCGACATTCCTCCTCTGGAAGCTTACTCGTCGCTGCGGGACCAGGGCTCCACCCAGGCGCAGGACGCACTGGGAGGCTTTTCCACGACGTCTATGGAAGGAGAAGGGAAGGCAGGAGTCGCCGCTGGGGGACTCGACTCATTGTCAGAGTACACTCTCCCTGGTGAGCGGAAAGGGAAAGTTTTCATGAATGGTTTGCTGCTTGACAACACATGTTGATCTAAGTAAAAAACTTTTGTGAAGAAAAAGCATTTAAGGGTTTAAAATAAATTGCACATGGAATGCTTATGTGCATAAGGATGCTTATGCAGTTTAGGATCTGATGGTTTGCACTTAAAATGACTTAGTGCAGCTGCAGGAATGAAAGTGTGTCGATAAGCATGCCAACTGTGATTTAAGTACAGTATAGACGATATTACCCCATACCAATAGGATGCACATTAATTAAATTTGACCCAGTACAATGATTTTAAGTAGAGATGGACCGATCCGATATTACGTATCGGTATCGGTCCGATACTGACCTAAATTACTGGATCGGATATCGGAGAAAAATAAAAAATGTAATCCGATCCATTAAATATCACGAAAGCACCTCACAAAACTTGCAACACGCCGTAACTCACCTCAGAACGTTAGCACGTCGGAGCAGTATGCATCACGTGATAGAGCGGCTGTGGCATGCGGGACCTGTCAGTGGTCTGGATAGCATGTGGAGCTTCGCTAGCAACCTGGCATTTCATCTCCGACAAAGTTATCCCCGAGAGAAGTAAAGCAAGTGTGTAAGTCCATCTCTGAATGTTTGTAAAGCATTCCTGCGTTAATCTTAACGAGCGACTGCCTCTCGCTCTCCGGCTGCTACTTCAATCGTGAAACTGCTTAAATGATCAGCTGATCGGCTTTTCTGTCGTGAGTCCGTCTCTCTTGTTTGTTTTTGGCCCACTTTGCGCCATAAAGAGGAAACCAGCGGCTGAACAACAGCAGCACATTTAAGCTTGATAAGCTGTTGTTAGAATTTATTTAATATTACTTTCTACACCAGGATCTTTTTCTACGTAGCTGACGGCTGGTAACTGTGCAGGGGCGGATCTAGCAAAGCTTAGCCAGGGGGGCCGATAGGGCATTAACTGGGAAAAGGGGGCACAAAGACATACTTTTCTTTCTTATTCTCATTTAAAATGTCTAGCTTTTAATAAATAATTATCTGACACCCAAAGTTTTAATTTGATGTAAAATGAATAGAAGTCAATTACTGTATATAGTGACTATTAAGTCTAATATATATACCCTAGTAAGCTATAGTACTTTTTCCTTTGGGAAGGTACCATCTGTGCAGTCTGCAATTTTGTTGAAGAAAGATGTTGAATCTATTTAATATTTCTTGAAAAATAATTGATTTCTGTGCATTTTCTTTCACACTGCATCAAATTAAGGTTGATTACGTCGATTAAGCATCATGAGGTGGCGCGTGAGGGGTGGTTCCCTATTTTTTATTTATTTATTTTTGTTGTTGCTGGGAGTTGGAACCCTATTAGTTAGGTTGCTTAATATTTACGCTAAGTACTCTTTAAAATACCAGAATAGGGAGGATGGTGTAGGTCTAAGTTTATTAGATTGATCAGTATTGCTGAACTATGAAATATTTTTTTTGTATACAGGTATAACAGAATAGCTTTAGTGTAGTTGTTGTTTTAAACTTGAGTATGAACTTGCAGACTTGCAAAATGCAGCAAGATATTTAAAAAACAGTTTTGTTGATTAAAAAACACTATATCGGATTCATATCGGTATCGGCAGATATCCAAATTTATGATATCGGTATCGGTATCGGACATAAAAAAGTGGTATCGTGCCATCTCTAATTTTAAGTTGCTTATCTGCCAGAGCACAGTTTCTAGGGAGCTGGCTTTAACCTGAGATATGCATCATCAGCAGACGGTGTGAGTCAGCAACAATACAATGTGAAGTCTGACATCAGTGTCCTTGTCTGTGTTCTTCAGGGGGACGAGTGTGTCACAGCTTCATTCCTGGAATGCGCAACCACAGTGCACATGCAGTAAGCAAAACACACATATCTGTTACAAGAAATCCATTTTATTTTTTAGTTGTTTATTTACATTGTCTTTCTTTTATATCACATCTCTTTCTACTCTTCTTTTTCAGAATGGTCCAGCAGGGACCAACCTGTCTCTGCTCTCCAGGAATCCTCTTGCTGCCACACACGAGTTTCGGCAGGCCTGTCATGCCTGTTACAGCAGAATAGGTTTGTATTACCAGCCTTTGACATGCTGTCCTTTGTCCTGAATTTTCTGAATGTTCACAGTAGGGTGTTGCAGCATCACTGTGTCTAATGTATGAATTGCCGTACATTTCTTGGGGAATTTTTAACTTAGTTGCTGACAAGATGTTAACAGAAGACCACTTATTGCTCTTTTTGAAATAATCAGTATCTAACTATTTCTTCCTCCTACTCAGGTCCACGAGTGATGGACTATAAGTATCAGCCAGAGGCAGCACATCGCTGTAAAAGAGATGTGCTGCTGTGTCGTCTCAAAAATTCAGACGACCCCACCTGGAAGAGGATTCGGCCCCGGCCTGCACGGAACAATTTCCTGGGGGCTTTTGTACTCTGTAAGGGTATGTTTCCCGTGGGGAGTTAACGCTGGAATATGTAATCTATCAGATACACATTTGATCACCATTACATTTATATTCTGTTGAGTATTCTCTCTCTGCCTGGTCCCACAGAGGTACAGGAGCGTCAGGAGTGCCAGTATGGGGAGAACTGCACGTTTGCGTACTGCCAGGAGGAGATCGATGTGTGGACTCAGGAGAGGAAAGGCGCTCTGAGTCGAGAGCTGCTGTTTGATCCTCTGGGCAGCACAGAGAGGCGGGCACTGAGTGTCACCAGACTTCTGCAGCTCCACATGGGCATGTTCATGTTCCTCTGTGAGGTCAGACCACAGTCTGCTATACATTTCCTCTTTAGATTCTTTGGCGTTTGTAAAAGTGGAAATGGATCTTCACTCGTCTGCCTTAACTTTCTTTCTTAACAGGAATGCTTTGACAGTAAACCTCGCATCATCAGCAAACGCAGCAAAGAAAACTTGGCGGTCTGTTCAAATCTCACAGCTCGACACCCGTTTGACGATAACAAGTGAGTGTAACAGGTTTACCGTGTCTTCACTTTGCTGAAGTAACTGGTTTTCTAATCAGTTTAGCTTTTTCTAATAAAATTCTGATTGATTTTTTTCTTTAAGTGGTAAAAGCTGGTCACTGTACAGAAAAGAGACAAGTGTGTCATCGTGTGCTTTAATCTTACTTTCTCCTGCAGGTGCCTGGTGCATGTGGTAAGGTCAGCCAATGTGCGATACAGTAAGGTGCGTCCTCTTCACCCTCTCTGCCAGTTTGATATTTGTCGGCATGAGGTTCGCTATGGGTGCCAGCGTGAGGACAGTTGCTCCTTTGCGCACTCTGTCATAGAGCTCAAATGCTGGGTTCTGCAGCAGGACACAGGTAGGTAGAAACCAGACTCAGCTGCAATTTTAATTTGTTCAAGATATTAAATGTAATCCAGTAAACAGTCATTAATAATAGCGCCCACTCTTGACAAATGTCTGACATATTTGAATGTTATGGAAAAGCAGCTGTTGTAAACACAATGACAATCAGCACTAACCAGCAGTTATTAACTGAGCATCAAATAAAGATGCTTTCACTGAGCTGTGACAAACATTTCCTGTAGGTATCACCCATGAAGAGATGGTGCAAGAGTCCAAGAGGCACTGGCAACGACTGGAGCAGAATGCACAGAAGCAGCAGAAGGTGAGGCTGTAAAAGCCCCTGAGACATTTGGATACATTTTGGGTGATCACAGTCCTTAAAAAGTTTTAAATGTCTTTAAATACATGGTAAAAAAAATTAGAGGAACACTTTGAAACCATGTTAGATCTTAATGGGGGGAAAAAATCCTGTTGGATATCTACGCTGATATGCACTGGGTAATGTATTAGGAATTAAACAATGCCACATCATTTGATACATGCAGCCCGACACTGTAGGGGCATGCTCCTAATGAGAAGATGGATGATGGGCGAGGGCATCTGTGAGCTCCTCTGCAGAGTCTAAAGTTCAGGCTGGCAGTGTGAGATGGACCGAAACATAATATCCCAGACGTGTCTGCTTGGATTTAGTTCAGACGAAGAAACTGCACCAGGGTAGGGTCTGAAAGTGAATCCAAGGAATTCATCCTCATACCTGAATTCTGTTGAGTTCTGTGTGTTTCTTCATGGATATGTCTCCTTAGACCATCACTAACCCACCAACAGACCTTTAATTCTAAACGATGATACAGGGAGGATAATCTTCTCCACTGCTTCTCCAGACCCTTTCATGTTTGGGACATGTGCTGATTGTTTGGTGAAAGATATTTACACCAGAGTCCTCCTGTAGGTCATTTTGTAGCTCTGGCAGTTTTCGTCCTGTTCCTTCTTGCACAAAAGAGCAGATGCCGGTCCTAGTGATGGGTCAAGGAGCTTCTATGGCCCTGTCCAGCTCTCCCACTGTAACTGCCTGCTTCTTGGAAACTCCTCTATGCTCTCGAGACTGTGCTGGGAGAAACGGCAAACTTTCTGGCAATGATGATGTGCTATCCTGAAGGAGTTGGACCACCTGTGCAATTTCTGTAGGATCCAGATATCGCCTCATGCTACCAGTAGTGATTTTATTTAATATTTATTTAATTTAATTTATCTAAAACTGGGCACAAGAAACTGTTGTATTTGGTGGTTAGAACTGGTGCTTTAATTCGTCGCTCATACGCTCTAGAAGTGATTTTTCCGTTGCACATTGCTTTGAAGTTGACAGCTGGTCTATTGCAGATACTCCAGGGTCTGGTTGCCTAGGTGACCCTGTAATGTATTTACTACTACGTTATGCAATGGTATTCTTCCCTCTCATTGGTAATCACTTCAGTTGCTTGCCTGGAAGTTGAGAAAAGTTTTTCTTGGGTTTCGCCCAGTTTTTGTCACCAATGGTTATTTTGTCCGAAGTCACTTAACGACGTTGAATATCATTCACTTTCTCTTCCAATGTGTACAATGTCTAAGACTCCTGGTTAGACCCAAAATTGGATAAATGTCTTTAAGTTTGTGCATTTTGTAGCTTTCTAGGGGTAATGCAGGAATTCATTCCTCTGTTTTCTCATATTTAATGAATGAATTTGTTTTGTTTCAGCCCATCCATATACCCCATCCAAGCAGCAGTGTTCCTGTAGGAGGGCTTGGGGGAATGGGTGGCGGTGGTGGAGTAGGAGTAGGAGGAGATTGCATAGGTGGCAGTGGTGTGAGCCCAGTGGGTGGGTTAGGAGCAGGAAGAGGTCGCCCCCTCAACCTGAAAATGAAGTTTGTGTGTGGTCAGTGCTGGAGAGAAGGTCAGGTCAACGAGCCGGACAAGAACCTCAAGTACTGTACTGCCAAGGCACGGCACAGGTGAGGCCCCATTCACACATGCACACGTGCTGACTGTGTTTTCTCAGGTGGTCTAGCAAGTTTGATGACTTTATGTCACGGTATCTTTAAGGCTCCCATGTTTGCTCTCTGTTTCTTCAGCTGGACGAAAGAACGCCGGGTGTTGCTGGTAAAGTCATTTGAGAAGAAGAAGTGGGTTGTTGTTCGGCCTCTTCCCTTCTCCCGCACCTATCCACAGCAATATGACGTGAGTTCCTCTGTTTTTCTTTCCTCTTCAGTTCATGTTTACTCCACCCTCTTTCTGCCCCTCCACCTCTCACATGTAGAATCCAGCTGACTGGTTTTGCCTCGGGGCACAGCCGTTTTTGTAACTCACAAACTTGAATCTTTGCTTTACATATTTCACCCAGATGTGCGTGCACGTGATGAAGCAGAAGAAGTGCCACTATATTGGGAACTGCTCTTTTGCCCACAGTCTTGAGGAGAGGGACGTCTGGACGTACATGAAAAACAACAGCTGTAAGCTTCTGGTTCAGCCTAGGACAACTGTACTGAGATCAGGCCATTAAGAGCTTGTAAATATACAAAGGCAGCAGTGTGCGAGCTCCACCTTACACTTTCATATTTGGATTAAGTGATTCAGGTTGGAGTTTGTCATGTGAAAAAGTCAAATGGAGACGGGGACAAATAAACATTTAATCCCTTTAAGGATTAGGTTCTTTATCCAATAAAAACACTATTGTTGTGTTGGGAAAAGTGCACCCTTCACTCTAAAAAGAAGTATTGCAGCCTTTAGCTGCACATAACAATGACAATACTACTAAGACTATATTATGCAAAATGACTTCATTTGCATGGGATTTGAATTTGGGCTTATTCCCTTATCCACCAGCGTCCCTTATTGAGCCATGGTGGGTTAGTTAGTGTAGTAATGAGAGATCCAACATTCAGACCTCACATTAACTTCAAGAGCTCTTTGATGTGATGTAGAATTTGTTGTTTATTCAATAACTGCAGCCATCTAATTCCCTGCGGCTGCTGACAAACCTCAAACCATAACATTTCCACCCCCATGCTGCTTCTGAGAACTAGACTTCTGCAGGTCCTTGAATTTTGTTTTATTAGATCGTCTGAATGTAAGACCCTAAATGTGCAGTACAATGCAGTCAGGTTTCCAAAATTGTTTGGATTATGGAATTAGGTTACTTATCTAAAGGAGGTATAACTCCATTAACTTCTATTTGTTTGTTGTTTTGAGTTCATCCCACTGTAACAAAACCGAGCCGGGGCAGACTGTCCAGACCCTAAATGGCTGGATCTTCTCATTCTTTTCCTTTTTTAAATAAATTTAATGGATATTTATATGCAAGATGCACTTTTCATGAAAACAAAACAAACAGGTTTATCTGTAGTCACTATTATAAAGATAATGCTAAAAAAAACAGACACTATTTTCCACTTAGTTTGGGAAAAATACTACATTAGTGAAAACGGGCTTTGTTTAGCTGGATCTGTTTTTAATTTTCTTATCATGCTCTCATATCCACCGTCCCTTTGTCCTCAACTGCAGCCACTATAAAAGCCTCTAATTCTTTTCTTTTTTGTATTCCATTTGCACTGACTGTTTCTGATTATCATCTTCAAGGTTACTGATATTATCATAATTTTCCGTCTTCCCTCGATCCTTTTAGTGAGAGACATGCAGCAGATGTATGAACTGTGGCTGCAGCTCACCAATCAGAGCAGACGCTCAGATAACTCTGCTGTGACCCCGCCCCCAGAAGACAAGCAGGTCACCATAACAGCAGATTACACAGAAGCCATGGTGAGTGTTTAAAAAGACGTCAATATCCGAGGTCAAACCTTGCTTATTTTCCTATTAATCTCCACTGAGCAAAATATGATGATGAGCAGATTGCAACAACAGACTGTATATGAAAGGCAAAAACATTTGGCTTCTGGTCTCCACATTTTGACGGTATAGTTTTAGATTTTAGGATTTTCCATTAGGTGGCAGTGCCTGGTACCGTGTACTTTTCCATGTACTTTGTTTAGTACCTATTCAGCTGGCCCTGTTGCTATAACAAGCTACACACATTATGTCGTACTTGTAGTGAAAAAGGGCTATTATATTATTATTAGTCATCAGCTAATGCTCATGGCACATTTCTACAACTTAGTGCTTACTGTTGGTTTTTAATGTTAAAGTCTGTCGGGACTGTTTGGAGCCAGCATCAAGCGCCACATCTGTGCAGCTTGTTGGCATGTGACACAACAGATGGTTTGCGTCATTTCAGGGAGGCCGGCAGTTATCGGACGGGGACGACCTTTAGGCAAAGCTGTGTTGAATAGAAGCAGCCAATCGCCGCCGAACTGCATCAGAGAGATGGGCATGCCACACCAGCTACAACCGAACAGTCTGTCATCTTACCAGTCTGACCTTCTCTAACATCTCGACAGCAGCGAGAAAGCAAATTGACATGAAAAACAATTGAACCCACCCTCACACAAACATTTTACACACAAATCACAGGAGCCAATTCAAGCTTTGTAAATACAGTGCGGGACATGAGCCTTTTGTTTTCCCATCGTGCTGCAGTCAGAATATGACTCCTTTAGGTTCCCAGAAATTCCAGAGACAGCTTTTTTTGTTTTGACTAAAGTAAGTGTTCCCAAGTGTTTTCATACAGCAGCTCTGTCCACCAGAATCCATTGTTTTGGTTGTTTCTTTGTTTTTCCAAATCCTTGTTGCACTGGAGCAGTTCTTGGGTGAGCGCGCTGGTCGCAGCTCTAACATTTTTCTCGCTGATAGTTCAGAAACCCAGTAAATGCTCGCCATTCCAGCGGGCAAATGCTCTCAGTGCTGTAATGGCTATCAAAAGTGAAGAAACTGTAACGCATTGGAGAAAGAGGCTCCTGGTGGACATGCCTCGCTAAGCTCTGCAACAACCAAATCCTGCTCTTCTTCCTTTGTGGGAATATAGTGAGAGGATCAGAATAAATTCAATTGATTTCTGAGCAACATTTTTGTTTTCCAAGGAGAGTTACACGGTTCCTTGTTCTATTGTCTGCCATATTGGTAGAAGCTATGAATGTAATGCCTGCATGGGCCTTCATAAAGAGAAGATTAGTCATGTAACATGTTGCTGTGCCGGAATGTATGCAAGTTTATTTCCCAAAAACGGTTTAATTGCAGTTCTCGCCCCTCTTTTATAGAAAAAAAGGCCCCTTAGTAGCTGGTTGTGTTATCATACCAACGCTTCCTGAGTGGGATGAGCACAGACACATTCTTACTTGGTAACCTTATACCTGCTGCCCACAGAGAGTCAACTTGAATGTCATTTTCTCTCAGGCTGACAAAAGAGGGAGGTAAAATTATGCTTTCACAACATAGTTGATCAAACCCCTTGATTAAAGTACACAAGGCTGATGGCTAAGTTTCCTCGAGGCTATATTCTTCATAAAATACTGTACTGGCATGCAGCTGACAGACGGGTGAAGCTGGTGTTGGAGAGCTACCGAAAAGTGACTGCAGCATTTCACAATCCCATCTGGAGTTGCCCTTCTGTAATGGATCAGACTGAGGGTGGCTGTTTAAAAGTAATGATCTCACTTGGACTGAAGCAAAGTGAAAATGTTGCCTGTGCAGAATATTTGAGTTGTAAGAGGGGAAAAAATAGCTTTGTAGTTGTTCAAGATGAAAGAATGACATCCAGATGAATAATAACTTAAACATAAAGATATAATAAGGATGATTGAAACTATATTTTTCTAGTTTAAAGTTGTATTGTTTGAGAAGATTTGAATGCAAAGGCAAGTGGGCATTCCTTCAGTCCAGCTGAGTTCATCACAAACCAGTTGCACTCCCACATCCTTCAGATGGAGACCGGTGTTCCTCATATGAGCCCAAATGTATCTGTTCCCGATAGCTAACGATAGCCCGCCTGGGGGAAACGTGCTAGCTTGAGATGGGGAAAGAATTCACACCACATATTGTGCCTATAAACAGCACCACATGTGACTGACACACACACACACACACACACACACACAGGATATCTGTTGCCATCTTATTCTAGCCTTTAATGTGGATAGACACGATGAAGGTATGTCTATATTCAGATACATACATATTATACATATTTACAAATAATGCTATACTACTAATAATAATTGATAACTTAGCAGTTAAGCTTAATAAATATATAACCTGAAAACCTGTATTGATTACATAGAACTTCTTGTTATTGAGGTATTGCTATATGACATGTATCGCTGAACTAGATGACTATAGTGAATTTTTTTTTTTTAAAGATTCTTTTTATTTTGAAAAGTTTTCCTTCAGTGTGGGTTGTTCCAGACAGGGTTAGATACAAGTGGCTGAATGTGGAGAGATGGATCACCGAGAGGGTCAAATATTTGCACTTGGAGCAGAGGGCTAGAAGTCAAACAAGTCAGTCAAGTTGAAGTTGTTTTGTTTTTTTTCCGCAATCAGAACAGCGTAAACTGATTTGCAGGATGCTGTAATTTTCCAGTTGTATACTCTGCTAGTACAGGAGAACGCTGTGGTTAAGAGGAGCAAAGGAGAGACCTAAAGAAACAAGAGCATCAAACCACAGGATACTTACTTTACATGAGTTTTCTGATGTTGCTGACCACTGAACGAGCTGACCAAAAACGCAGCTCGCACGTCAGTCTGGCAGGTCGCGTGGCAGCAGATCAGGCCTTGTCTGGAACAGCCCTCTTATTAGCTTCTTCGAGGGATCGTATTACTACTGCTCCTAGTATTATGATGAATATGATGACTATAATGATTGCTATTTCGATTTCTCTTCTATATGCTATTGATATATGTATGTTAATTGCAATGTATAACTCTCTCTTTATATATGTATCCATGTATGAATATAATATGCATCTGTGTATGCTGCTAGTGCACAGCTCTGTTTGGGGGTGAAGGCAGTGAGCAGAAAACACAGATTCTGGTAGATTTCATTTATCAGCTGCCAACAGCTGTAGACTTGTAAATGAGCGCTATATCTGAGATCTTCTGGTAGGACCAAAGGGTAAAACTAGATAGTTGATGATTAAAGTATATATACTGTAACGTCTTTCCTTCTTGCAGTGTCTCAGTTTGATCCTACCAGCAGAACTCACTGCTCACTGCCTTTGCTTTGCCTCTTTGGTTGAGCTGATTCACCGGGCAAGGACAGATCTGGAAACGACCGCATACACAGAGGCTTATATACTCCCGTATAGCGCCTTATTCAATATACTTCACCTATAAGATGATAACATACCCCTATTGTATAACCCTCCTTACTATATACAGTATATGATACTTGATACCTATTATAATACTTAGACACCCTTATAAGGTAATCTGAATAAGAGATGATGGGCTGTCTTTTTTTCCGTGGCTGTTGAAAAGTGTGCTGTGGTCAGAAATGTGTTCTCATCTTGCTTTTGAGAGTTAAATGGGACAGGCTATAAAGGAGAGTGGCGCTCACCCAAAGAAAATATAATTTGAGTTTTTTTAAAAATCCCATTTGGCCAACATAGACTAAAATTTGTCGATCTGGATTTAGGTTTTTGCTGTTTAAATAAGAGAGCAAATCATTTGAGGTGAGGCTCCTCTCCCTAGTGTTTGTGAGAGAGGTTGGGGAAACAAAGAAGCAAATGTCTGGGCTGCTTGTTGTGTGCGTGCCGTTTAAAAGCCGACGAATCATGACACAACCTTATCGAGCGTGTGACGGATTCTGGTGCCAAAGCATCTGATAAAACAGCCAGATTTGCTCGCGTATATGTGGAAGAAATTACTTTTCTCTACCCCCCCTCTTAAAATAAAGGGGGTCAAATAATGAATTTTGTTGCTCACACAGGCATGCTTCTTCTGAATGTCACCTGACTTCAAAGTTGTGTGTTCTGATAAAGTGTCCTGATCCAGTCACTTCACTTTAATGCATCTTGCCGCAGTGAAATGACGTTACACGCTGCCCAGTTGCTGCTCCAAAAAGAAATATTCAAGTGACCTACCATCCCGTTGCCTCTTTGCCACTCCGGCTCCCCCACCCTCCGATGAAGTTTGTGTCATGTGTTTGGCAGCACCAACACACACCTACACAGCTACAAAAGACTGAACGAATCAGTTTTCAAAAGGTTAGAATTTTTTTTTATTTTTTGGGTTATTGTTTTCGGCAACTTCGAATGAGGAAACCAGGGATGCAAGAAGTGGAAAAAACAAGGCCTCTGTTTATTTGTTTGTTTTGTATGTTTTTCTTTTTTAAAAACAACATTTTGTTGTTATTTTTTTCCCCTTCTTGACTTTTTCTCTTTTCTCCTCCCTGGTTGGAAGTTGATGATCACACATGTGGACCAAATCTCTTGAAAGCATTTAATAAACTTTTAGAAAAAACAAAACCCAGTGGATTCTATTCCTTAAAATTAAGCACCCTGACATTAATCCATGAGTATGATTGGTGGCAGTCAAAATATGAAACGCTGAAACTTAATGGTGACAGGATTTATTACAAACCGGTCTGACTGCCACGCTCAGAGTTTAACGAGTCCTACACGTGACTTACAGAGATCTTACAAAACACCCTTTGCAGAGCCTGCTCTTCAGTCTGAGGCCTTAGATGCACTTTGGAGCCACAGTGAAAGTTAAATGGAGACTCTCCTCTGCCCTTTAATTTAGACATTTCTCTCAGCAAACATAAACTGCATGAATAGACTCCATAAAAGTTCATAATTAGTATAATACAGGGGTGTCAAACTCATTTTACACTGAGCCGCATGCAGCTCATTTTGATCTTAAGTGGGTCGGACCAGTGAAAGTAAAGAAGATAGAAAACTACACAATTAATTCCTGAGATTACGTTTCAACAGCATCTCTCTTTTTCTGCATAATAAAGAGATCCCGCTCTAGTAAATGAAAGATATGTCCACAGCACTCTTTAGACTTGATCTAAGTAATAGATGTGTAAATTATAGAAAAAGTAACAATAATAAAGTTAGAGTAGATGCTGGAAAAAAACGGGAAAAGACTTTTCTGTCATTTTTTAAAAAATCTATTACTCGTTTTCTCTGGTGTATTATAAACCATGGGACCGTGGGAAGCTACAGCTTTCGCAGAATACAGTTAAAAATCCAATACTTAACCCCTCCACTCACATTTACCAAAGCTGCAGCGGGCCACACTGGGGTCTGAGGCGTGCCCCTGGAGCTTTATTTGACACCCATTGGACTGTTTCTGTCTTAGTTGGTGTAAAACGTGTGTATAGACGAGCATTACAAGGCCTATACTTTACATAATTGCTATTCCAGACATATAACTGGAACGTAAATGCGGGCTAGCTTAAATTTAGCCTCATGCTTGCTCCTAAGTCCCCCACACGGTGACCCTAAGCGAGTTACTCTATGATAATATACGCCATGTTTAAAAAAAACAAAAAAAACCCCACCGAACTCAAATCGTACTGAAGTCTCTTCACTCGTGGGGAGCATGTAGGGGTTAAAACCAGTTGTACCCGACTTATAACGTAACGGGTCGCTATGGGTCACGTTTTTTTTTTTTTTTTTTAAACTTTCGCTAACACAGGTGCGGCCCAGGATTGGCTGGCAGCGCTGTGATTAGCATAAGGTATGGCCAATGGGCGTTCTTTCCGTCGATTGCGTGGGAATGCTCGCTGCCGATTGGCTGCGCTGAGCTGGAGTGGGCGGGCCGCGTTAAGTAATTTCGGCCGAGTTCAGAGTGTGAGACCTGCCTAAGTTCTAATATTTCCCGACGTTTTTCGGGAGCGCTCACACCCGTTCAAGCACTGCCCGGGCCTCCAGGATTGTGCACTTTCACAGGAGAAAACATGACCACTGAAATCCCAGAGATTTTCAGGGCTCTTCTTGAGCATCCGTTCGCTCTTCCAAACTTTGACGACAATGGTAAGTGACAGCCAAACGTAGCTCTGGTTAAGTTAAAATTCCGAAAATTAAGAGACAGATTTACCACGTAGATCGTTTATCTGAAGCGACAAACTGATTTTGAGGAAATTCGGGAACTTTTGCGCAAACTGTGTGTTTGTTGCGTAATCCTCGTCAGCTGAGCCACATGAGACAGCAAGGAGCTTCTCCTTGGCTGGATTTAGAAGCTAAAAGTTGGAGGAATTTAACAGAAAACGTGGACTAAATTACTAAATAGACACTTATAATTTAAAAAACGATACTCTAACACATACAAAGCAGGTACTGATCCTTTCATTGCGGTGGTAAAGACCGCTTAGTGTGAAAGAGGAGATATGTTGATAAAGCTAAACACCCTAAAATAAGATCACCTGCTGTTTTTAATGATCATCGCGTTGCAGGCTAATAAAAATGCTGTCATTCGTGGTTGTAACGGATTAGTAACACCGCCTCTTTTGGCTGAAAGCTCCAGTAAGCAGACTCAGATCGACCTGCAAATCAGATCAGTATCTAACACCCACTGATCCTCTGTGACCTGTGGTGGTTTTGTTGCTGCACAATTGCACTTTGACAACGTCTCAGTCAGGAAAGCATGTTTGGTATGTGACTGCTGAAACATGCAGGTGTGTGAGACCACTGTGGCCCCTTTAAGTGAGCCTGCTTGGGAGATGATGCCTCATATAATTTAGGCTGACCGTTTTGGTTTTGTGTTTAACACAAACACAACAATCTCAGCGTGGGTGGCGTTTGAGGTCGACGCAATGACTCTGTTTTCATTCCGTGTAAGTGATCACAGAGATATAATATCTTCAAATTGAGACTAAATCTGCCCCATTTAACAGGACTGCACAGTAGTCACTCAGGCTGAGTTTTTAAATGGGGCCATCACAGTACTAACATGACTCGTGAAGCAAAAGCAGTCCTTTTGTTGTTGTTGTTGTTGCTTTGCTGCACAGTATGTTTGACTTGTTGTTGTAGGAGAGAAGTTAGATTAGGTTCAGGCTCCAAGTGCTTTAAAATGTAATTTTTGGGTGAACTGCCCCTTTATGCAGCATGATGAATCAATAGTTAGTTGACAGTTGACTCTAACTTGTCCATAGGTAATGAATGTGGCGTGAATGGTTGTCAAGGAGTCTGCCTGTTGTCCTGTGACAACTGAGATGGTCTGCAGCCCCACCTCAAGCTCCCTGAACTGTATAAGTAGAAGAAAATGGTGTTCGGTCTTTGCAGACCATGAGAGAGCAAGTGGTAAATTTACAGCAGGCGAGAGTACTCTGCTGCTCTGTGTCCAATTAAGTAGTTTAATGCAGCTCAAGTCAGAGCACCTTTCATTAGAGAGATTCAGGAGCTCCATATTTTCCACCTTTAGTTTTGATCAGAGACTAAATCCTCCCCACCATCGAGGTCAGGGAATGAGCCACTCACCAGCTGTTCCTTGCTAGAGGGGCTGTGTTCCTTCTTTAAAATACCTTTGATGGTGATTTACTGCTTTCATGTCAGGCAGCATGCTCGGTCAGCTCACGTTTTTTCTTTTTCTTCTTTGTAAACTCACGTGTGACTTACCAGTAAAATTTTGATGTCTTTCATGCTCGAAAATTCTTCCGCCAAGTGTTGAAAGACCGAAAGAGAGCGTTTTGGTTTATGCACAGGCATTATTGATGCTGTGTGTAAATTAATTGAGCCTTGGTTTATTGCTATATTTTTGAAATCCTCAAACTTTTAGCTGGGCCTTTTATTCTTGTCAAACTTTCTGTCCTATATACACTGTTACAATAGTGTATTCTAATATTTAACATGACCAGAGGGGCAGAGCGAGGATGATGAAGGACTGCACTAAGGGTCAGTATAAAACAGATCATTATATGGACGTAGAAATTTTATGATGACATATATAATAACGTTCAGGCGTGCACTGCCTGTCGTACATACTGATCATAAATAGAACCCGTGTGTACCATGAGACAGACGCAAATGACCAGGATGGATCAGATCTCACATTCGTCTTGGTGTGTGTTGCTCCAAAGCCAAAGATTTTGACGCGAGGACTGCAAAGATGCTTTTATTCTCTCCCACTCTTAGCTGGGGTATGTTTTAGATTAGGAAGTTGTAGGAGTTGTCTACATGTGAGGACATGACATGAAGGTCAAATAAACTAGTTTCTTATAGGGTCTTGTCCAGCACCTCCAATGCAAACTCTCTACACACACTTATTATTTTGGACCGTAGTCTAAAATCACATGGAGCTGTACAGACCACAAACAGATACTTTCCTAATTTGTTTCCCTAATTTTGCACAGACAAGATTTTAGTTCTACTTGTTAATGCAGCTAATAGTTTATCATTGTGGTTAAGTGGCATATATAATAAGTGGGACAAAGTTCAGTGTGACCACCTATAGCAGATGACCTTGGGGGATTGTATTTGTTTTTATCGCTGTGACACAAACACGGAGAAAAACTCCCTCCCCCACTAAAGACAATAAAACTGTGCCTTGTGTGAGGAAAGCATGCATGTAGCTGCCTTTCATAGGTTGCCTTACTGAATGCTTCATGTTAGTGCACACTTTGGAGGGCAATAACATGTGTCTATTTAAATGCCTTTTTGCATAAGAAAACAGGATGTAGATTTTAAAAATCCTCTTTCTTTCTCCGCAGGATATGATTTGCTTCAATTTCCACATCATTCAGATTATTGTTTATTTATTTATTTTTTACCACCACTTTTTTCACCAGGAGTAAAAAAAAATGTTTACTGTATGCTTAAAGGCGATGTGGGACAATTATCAGCGACCACGATCGTGATTAAGCTTTCTGCGGTACAGCACAGACATGCACATCTTTGCCCCTTGGTCTTCTGCTTAGCTGCAGCAGCATAGCCCACACCAACTAAACCTCAAGGTGCTGCTCCTCAGCCCAATAATACTTTGGCACTGCAGCGCCGCCCTTCTTGCTCACGCCTGCGTGTGAGCCACAGAGACACATCGCGGCGTCATTGGACAAAACCGGGCGATATGTAAGAGCGGCACCTGCACATGTGTTTGCATGTGAGCTGGGCAGGCTTTGCTAGTCAGGACATGATCCGAGCTTTTTGTCCCACTTTTTGTGCAGTTTTTTCTTCTTTTTGGTTTTTCTGTCAGAGTATATCAATTAATATAATCTTCAAGTATTTCTGATTAATATCTTATTTGGGTTAGATGGTTATAGTTATTGCCTGTTCGTAAATTTAGAAAACGTGCTATAAACCCTCGCTGTCTGTGTTTATGTGATCGTATAACATTAAAAGAACTGGAAAGAAAGCTAAATAACCGAATAAGGGTGGGAAAAAACTCGGTTAAAATACGTGTTGCAATAGTTTTTTTTATATCTTATTTAGGTGAACATGTATATAACTCGGTCAACCAATGAGAGCGCAGATAGTTTTCAGGAACACGCCCCCTCGCGCTGTAATATTAATATTCATGAGGTCAGACTCAGCCGGCCAATCAACACAAAGCCAACAGGAGGTTTTTTCACAAGGAGGCGCGGTTTGTTCTAAAAAACAAAAAAACAAACCTTTCGACTGTCACGGTTACCGAGGAAGTGGGTTAGAGAAGCTCTAGTGGATGCTATAAATAAAATTCGTTTGAGTGGATTCAGTGGATTTTGAAGCAGTCTGTGACGGCGGTTCAGCGGGCTGAGGAGCTGGCGTTATCAAGCTAACGAGCTAACCCGCCGTGTTTGCATCTTTTTTTTTTGCACTTGCTCCGCGGTGAACTTTGAATAATAAAGAGACAATAAAAAAGAATTATAAAAATGTCTGGAGAGCCACTTCTCGTCACGGTGGAGACTGCCGCTGGGGCCCCGAGTTCATTCCCGCTGGTTTTGAAGAAAATAATGGAAATGCCTCCGCCGAATATACTGGACGGAGACGACGGTAAGCGCAGAGCTGACGAAGAGGAAGAGGCGGATGTCGGCTCTAAAACGAGTTCACCCGAATAAAGAGGCTGGCGAATAATAAAAATAATAATTAAAACAGTCTTCTTATCATAACAGTGTAGCAGCCTGTATACGGTTGGCGCTGCGTGTGCTAACACCTCTGAGGGCATATTAATTTTGCAGCGCTAGCTGCAGTCGCTATGTACCCTAGAAAGGCCTCCTCTTTTCTCCTGGGTCCGATTCTGCTCAGCATCCAGACTTTTCTAGACACGCCCCTGAGTTTAAATGCAATTATTTTGCTGTTGTTGACAGGAGGCACTCTTTCTCCGGTTAAAACAAAGTAATATTTTGATGATAAAACCTGGTTTTAAGTGAATAAGAACTTAAATAAGCGTGATAACATTCTCGGCCTGGTTGTTTTTCCCCCTCACTGTGTGTTTACTGTGGATATGAGTCCTTCAGTTTAAAAACCGCATAACTGAATCATAGTCATCTTAAATGGCGTTCACTGTTGCTGCTGTTGTACTGTATACTGGATGTAGTGGTGTCAGGGTACTTAAAATAGTTTTCTACAGAACAGTGACAGATGATAGTGGGAGGGCGAGGAGATTTTACTGTAACACACTGGATAGTTTGGGGTAGAAACAGAGAGAAGAAAAAAAATCTTCTTTCTCAGCACTGAATACATTATAAAGCCATGTTTTCTATGTCAAAGCAAAATATATATAATATAATATTTGTGAAAACTCCATATGTGTGTGTCTCTGTGTATATTCATGTGTATCTTTCCTGTTTCAGACACCGACGAGGAAAAGCTGTGTCTTGGAGACACCGGTGACCTGGGTGGAGGAGGGAGTGACATGGGTCCTTCGGCCGCTCTGACCCCAGCTATCTGGAAGAAAACCATCCCCTATGATGGTGAGAGCTTCCACCTGGAGTACATGGACCTGGAGGAGTTCCTCATGGAGAATGGCATTCCCACGTCACCACGTCACAAGGGCACGCCAGAAGGAGACGCCATGAAGACGGAGAACCAAAAGGCTACGTCCTCTGCACGGACAAAGATCACCAAGCTAGTGTCTCCATTGACTCTGCTGCCCATTCAGGAGCTGGACAAGAGTCAGGAGGAAGTGGTGATCATCACAAAGAGTGATTCTGACATCACCTGTGATGTTGTTACAGGTGAGGCTCCTCTTGGCCCTGTATGATGTCAGAGAGAGCAGAGTGTTTATGGGGGCCAGAAGGAAGTTGCTTACAGAAGATAAGGCTTAGTTTGAACTGTGATTCATGCAAAGCTACTCTGACAAAATCTAAGGATAAAAATACAGAGTTTGTAGATAAGTATAATTGTATAAGAAGTATAAAATCCCTGCTGGAATTGTCCTAAATAGAGGTAATAATGCATGCTTATATTTCATATTTGGTTGTGTCACTATGTTAGCGAAACAGGATATGGTGTGATCTAACAATGTCACCTAATCCTGAAACAAGCTGTGGGTGGTAACTATTCTGGCGGGACAGCAGAAATAGAAGCTGGTGCAGCCGCATACTGGAGATGGCAGACTTTACAGTTGGTGTCTCATATTTCTGTTTTTGTTTCTTATCTGTGTGCTCAGAGGTGACCACTGACGAGGACAGGGTGACTCCTGAGCCCATCATCCCTGAAGAAATTGAGGTTGAGGTCAACTACGAGCCAGATCCTACAGATTTGGTCCTGTCGAGTGTGCCCGGGGGCGAACTGTTTGACCCGCGCAAACACAAGTTCTCTGAAGATGATCTCAAGCCACAGCCTATGATTAAGAAGGCCAGGAAGGTGTTTGTACCCGACGAACAGAAGGTATGCTGGCAACTGGATGAGGAAGACCACAAAAAAATGCGCTTTCAGTCTAGCAGGCTGCTTCATTGTGTTTATGTGCCTCGTGGCAAATCGGTAAAACAGGAAGACAGTTGGAGCTCAAACATGTAGGGTTGTATAATCACACTAGAAACATTGCTGATGCCAATAGACTGGCAATTATATGTCAACTTTCTAATCATTCACTCATCGCTTCATTCAATGCTGTGTCTAATATACACGCTCTAAACTTGCATGTATCGGGGTAATTTGGGATTACTGTTAATAACTGATAAAAATGAAAGTGGGAGGCATGTGAGCTTGTTTTTAAAAATGTCATTTATTTTTGAAGGCGGGAACGCTAGAAAACATTTACAGTCACTGCCTGAAATAAACAGGAAATGTTTTTAAAAAAAAACAAACAAACAAACTTTCTATTTATCTTTGTGCGGTTTGGAATTTCATCAGTGTTGGAGGTTTGAAAAAGGATCTGCTGTTGAGTTCTGCGACTCACCATGACTCAGCGATGTTATAATCTTGAAATCAGTTTTTTCCCTGCTTCCTGCTCCTCGAGAAGAATGCTGGTTTTGTTTACAGGGACAAAGGAGCTTGGCTGTCAGCCATATTTGCAGGATTAGGCAAACATGGGTGAGATTCAGGCTGAAGTGCGTTGATTAGAATAAAGAACACACAGTAAGCAAGCTGTTTCTTTTCTGTTTTGCTCCCCCAGGATGAGAAATACTGGCAGAGGAGGAAGAAGAACAATGTGGCGGCTAAACGTTCCCGCGACGCCCGCAGGCTGAAGGAGAACCAGATCACTGTCCGAGCTGCGTTCCTGGAGCGTGAGAACACGGCGCTGCGGACGGAGGTGGCCGAGCTGCGGAAGGAATGCGGCCGCTACAAGAACGTTGTGGGGCGATATGAAAACAAATACGGACCACTGTAAGGGACGAGGAAAACACACATGCGAAATACACAAAAGGACATGCAAACCGAACAGTGTCAATATTTAGAAAGATAGATATTTTTAAGACCTGATCTTTTGCCATGTGACCGGATACAAACCTACCGTACCGCTGAAGAGAGGGATGGCCTTAGCTGTAAGAGAGGGGGAGGAAGAGGGGAGAATGAGACCCCTGTATAGCCTACACTGTGATGAAAGTCCGTCAGGGGGTTTGATTTGAATAATTGTGAGTGTATTTGGTGAACAAACCTGCTTTCATTTGAGTCACAATAACGTGAGAATGAGTAAAACAGCAGAGGCTTTCCTTCCATGTGGTACCTAAGAAGGTAAAGGGAGAGGAGCCTAAAGCCTCACTCAGCCTTCATGTTGGATATTCTACTTTACAATAACTTCTTGGTAGTCCCACACACCAGCCTTCAGAGCTGCCAGTTGCTGATGGAAACATTGCTTAATACTGGCCTCTCTTCTCCCCCCTTCCTTCCATTGTGATTCATCCTTGTTCTCTTCTCTTTTAAGAGCGGTGCCAGATGACGAATAGACAACAGTTGATTTATTCATTTATTTTTCCTAATGAATAAATAAATCCTTTGGTTGTTACATGGAAGAAGAGGATGAAGAACAGACGAGCATGTGTGAGGGCCGATGCTGCCAGCGAGATGTTATAGCATGTTAAGATATCAAATTTTTTAAAATCATTATTATTATATTTAGCATCTGTGCAAGTGAGAGGGGTGTGTGAGGATATTCAAGTGCTTCTTTGGTGCACCTCGCTTCTGAGGTGTCATTTTTTTATCATGTTTTGTACGACTGATGCTGAGATGAGATTGTTTGTGATGTTCGGGCTTTGATTTCTACATACAGTAGGTTTGGTTTTGTTTTTTAGGTGGCACATGTAATGGTTTAGGCTACATGGCTTCCCTATTGGGGTTTGCAGGTTGCTTCCAGCAGTTTTCATAGTAGTTTTATATCATAATATAAGAGATTGTGCAAAGAGTTGGGCTTTTCTTTACCCACAAAGACTTCTTTTTTTGACTGTGACATTTCCAATAACCTAAAAGCTTCTTCAGGGGATTTCTGTGACTTGGCAGGAAAAAACAAACCAAAAAAAAGCAGCCATGTTCACTTTTCTTCATGTATGAGCTTTCTACTAGCGGCGGCTCAGAGCTGTACATAAACGCTTAGTCCTCCCTGTTTCTGTGCTTGTCGCCCTCGTGCTGTGTCCCTCACAGAGTTGTTGCCTCTCTGCGGGTTGTCGATGTGGACTCGTCCATTTTCTGTCAGCAACACTTCAGAAGTGTCTGTGTAGAGTCTACTGATGCATGCACTGTAAATAACTCAGGCTAATGTAATACATTAAAATGTATTTAGCATCATAGACCATACATACAGTGCTATTTGAGTTTTTTGAAGAATCTTTATTTACCATTTACACCTGCTTCCGTATTACAGGTTTTCTGTCGAAACGCACAGTGTCTCTTCAGTCTCGGTAACACAGACTGTTGTGGGACGCCTCTTTAAACCCTTTGAGTGTTTTCTACGTCTAAAGCCATTTCAATGCAGCGAGCAGTCTGCCAGTGTACAGTTAACTTTGCATCCAAACTACAGCTGTGACTTACCCGCCGGTTACTCTGCTGTCCACTTTTGACAAAAAAGGGAAAGCGGTTTATTTCTCTTTCGCTGCAGGGCTTCCACATCTATAACTGTTCTCACTTTGTAACCTAAATAAAAGTGAACATTGTGTTCTTTACAATTTTTTTTTTTTTTTTCCATTTTTTAAAAAACAGCTTCCTCTTAATGAGTGGGCGTGTGCATTTTTGTGAAGTACAACTACAAGTAGGATTTTTGTGTAAATATTCCAGACCTCTTTAACAGAAAATTGTTTCACTCCAAGCTTTTTTTTTTTTTTTTTTTTTTTTTGTTGCAATGGTTGTTGCAGCTTCTCAGGAACAGGTCATTTAGCTAACTTTGTTGTGTGGGTTTTTTTTTGTTTTGTTTTTTTTAAACCTTTCTGGTTACATCTTTGTAAAGAAACATCTTTGAGTGTGGCAAGCTTTTGTCTTGTATTTACATTATGTAAGATTAAAGCCTTGTAGACCGAACTCCTTGAGTCTCTTGTTTCTTTTTATGCCATCTTATTGTCATGACTGCAGGATCTGAGGAAAACCTGGAAGGACAACTTTCAACTTTGGTACAAACGTTTACTTGAACCCGAGAATCATCTGGACCTCATAAACCACAACTTTGTATAAATTATAAGGGTTCACACAATTTTCTTAAGATCAAATAATTAAAATCAAGTTTTCTTGATGTTATTTAAGGCCATACCTCAGGAACAGGGGGCACATTAGTTCACTGGACTTTTTTGGTCATCAATGGATTTGAGTGAATGAAAATGACTATTCTGATTCTTGACAGATTTAAAGCTATTGTTGAAATTGTGACGCACTGAGCCTCTAACTAATCTGCTTATCTCAGAGTAGTTTGAGGAGGTGGATGTTCTAAAACAGGGGTCGGGAACTCCAGGCCTCAAGGGTTGGTGTCCTGCAGGTTTTAGATATTACCCTGGGTTAACACATTTAAATCCAATGATTAGTTCATTACCAGGCCTCTGGAGAACTTCGAGGACATGCTGAGGAGGTAGTTTAGCCATTAAAATCAGCTGTGTTGGATCAAGGACACATCTAAAACCTGCAGGACACCGGCCCTTGAGGCCTGGATTTCCCACCCCGTCCTAAAGCAACCCAGGTGGTGCTGCTGAGAGAAACTACAGGAAATGTCAGTAAACATGTTCAGTATCTCACATATTACTGCAATATGTCAGATTGATTCCTTTGTCTTTTTTCCTTCCCTCACCCACAGCTGAAACTGGAGGTTTTCTGTTAAAAGGGAGTTTTTTCTTGCCACTGTTGCTAAGTGCTAGCTCATATGGGGTCATCTGATGGCTGGGGCTATTGTACAGAGTTTACCTTACACTATAGGGCAACTGTTGTTGTGATTTGGCGCTGTATGAATAAAATTTAATTCTACCGAAGAGCTGATCACCATTGTTAAAAAATAGATATATGTTCTTATTTGGTTTTTAACAGGCTTGACATCTTGTATTAGTTTCAGCGACTCTTTATGGGGCGATCGTGGCTCAAGAGTTGGGAGTTCGCCTTGTAATCGGAAGGTTGCTGGTTCGAGCCCCGGCTCGGACAGTCTCGGTCGTTGTGTCCTTGGGCAAGACACTTCACCCGTTGCCTACTGGTGGTGGTCAGAGGGCTCGGTGGCGCCAGTGTCCGGCAGCCTCGCCTCTGTCAGTGCGCCCCAGGGTGGCTGTGGCTACAATGTAGCTTGCCATCACCAGTGTGTGAATGTGTGGATGACTGGATATGTAAAGCGCTTTGGGGTCCTTAGGGACTAGAAAAGCGCTATATAAATACAGGCCATTTACCATTTAAATTTTGTGGCGTTTCCTATAAAGTTTTTTTTTTTTTTAACCAGATGTGTTTAGTGGAGTTTCATGTATGCACGCATAATCAGAGTATAAGAAACAGGAAATCATCGCAATCATTGCTTTCGTGTAAGGTAACTAATACTCCTCAGCTGTACATGGACCCAAACCACAATATAAGAGAGACTGAAGCCCCTCACTGAAAGGGGTCAAGGGTCAAAGGGGGTTTCTTTTATTCGCCACCCATCTGTACCTTTTTAAATGATTACTAAAAACAGATTTACGTTTTAAAAAAAAAAACAAAAAAGAAAAACGATATTTTTTTACAATGAAAATGTTATTTCATTTTGGCTCTTGCCCCCTGTGTTCAGCGGTCCACAGAAAGTGGGAGTATTTATACCATTAATGGTAACAGCTCAGGTCTTTCCAGCTCTTTAATTGCCCATTTTTGTGACGTGTTCACTGATTATTTAAAAACCTTGAACGCTAACAAAGCAGTCATAGAAAAAAAGTACAAAATTGAGTTTTATTGACAAATCAAACAAAAGTTTTTTTGTGAGTTTTAAAGAAAATCTGAAAGACTAAACGTTGCACTGGGTCGTCGTGGTCGCGTTCACCTCTTCTTGAAGCCGTACTTCTTTCGTTCATAGAACAGATCTGTTTTGGAGCTGCCCAGGTTTACAATCTTAGGACATCCATCTCGCTGGAGAGAGAAGAGAAAGACATTTTTTATCTTAAAGAACAAGTCTCTTGGATATTTTGCTGCTTCAGTATCCGGTGTCAAAGTGAAGAGAGGAGCGGGAAACTCACATCTTTCTCCTGGATGGTGCATTCTTTGCAGTAGTAGGCGTCGGACACACCAGGCCCCCCACATATGACGCAGCGCCCCTGATAGGAGCCGTAGTTACACTCATCGCAAATACGCACCAGTGTGCAGGGTCTGACGTAGGAATCACAGATGACACACTTTCCATCACCTGGACAGAGAAGAGAGGAAGAAGAAAGGTTTAAACTTACACCGGAGGAATTTGAGTTTAGACTTGTTTGTGCATTTTGGGGTTTTTTGGACTAAATAGCTGAGACAATAGGAATTTACAGATATAGTGACTATGTTGACTGTAGAGTTTACAAATAAAACAACAGCAATAAAATCAATGATTAAAACTAGAGATTAACATCTATACTCTGACTTATTTTCAAAAGCAAAAAGGTCATGTCTGCCGATACACCCCCTGGGTGGTCATAGAGAGTGGTGGGGTTGAGAATAGTTCCCTCCCTGCTCTTCTTTCTTCGTCCTCTAATCAGCGAACCAAGGTCAATCATTTTATAGTTTCGAACTGCGTTAAAATCTTTAGTCAGATCAAAAAAGGTTGTGCTCTACCAGACACTTCGATCCATACACCAATATATTGTAATCATGCATTTCCACCCTCATGTTTAGTCGCCTCTTTTGAGGTCTGGACACAGAAAGGTATTATTACTCTCAAAGACTTATATATTGACAGGCAATTTGCATCATTTACTCAGTTGCAGAACAAGTTCTCTCGCCCTGCGTCACATTTTTTTCATTATTTACAGATAAGAATACTCTGACGAACATAGTTTCTTAATTTTCCATCTCTTCCGGGAGAGGGGTCAATTTTTACACTCCTTCTGAGCTCCCCGGATTCTAAAAAGTTGGTTTCTGGTTTTGTGAAAGCTTTTTCAGAGTATTTAAATTTTAAATATGACTTTTTGAAGATGGCATGGGAGGAGGAGCTTGGTTTGCAAATTGGAGATGAGGTGTGGGAGAGGAGTCTGAGTAAGATTCATTCTTGCTCTATAAATGCAAGGCATCAGTTAATTCAATTCAAAGTAATTCTCAGACTTCATTACTCAAAAACTAAACTGCATAGGATTTTTCCTTCTATCAGTCCGATATGTGATCGTTGTAAACTTGGAGAAGGCTCTCACTCATTTATTTTGGACTTGCCCCAAACTGCATAACTATTGGTTGGACATTTTTAAATGTTTTTCTGATATCTACAATTGCACATTAGATCCGGACTCAATAACGGCATTGTTTGGATCTTCCTCTTCCCTTTTACACCTCAGCTCTGCTGCACAAACTACAGTTTTGTTCGGAATAGTAATTGCTAAGAAAATTATCTTGACTCTCTGGAAGTCGGATATTGTACCTCAATTCAAAATGTGGCTAATAGAACTGACTGCTCTACTGCACATGGAGAGGATTAGGAACACATTAGCGGACAATCTTAGTAATTTCTTTGTTGTGTGGCAGCCATTTTTAGATCATGTATTAAAACAAAGCTCTCTTTGATCAATCGCAAATAATTCAGTCTACCACCATAGCGTTTTATTTCTGTTTATTGTCAGTGTTGAAGTAGTATTTTTGTTGTTGCAGTGTAATCTTTTGCATTATATGTGTGTTTTTGCCCTTGTTGTTGTGTTGTCTGTTTTGTTTTATTGGTTTTTTTGTTTTGGGGGGGGGATTGTTTTTGTGTCTGTTTTGTCTTTTCTTTTATATCAAAAAAAATAATTAACATACATTAAAAAAGTAAATATTACTGGTGTAATAAAAAAAAAAACCCCACACAGATTAAATACTGATTGTTATGAACGTGGTTATAAAAATACAATTAGGTGATTAAACTTGAAGTTAAATAAATTAAACAAAAATATGACATAAACAGACTTTAACACTAGTTTAAAATACATGCCGTTAGTTGTTCCAGATATTCCTCACAGATAAAACACTTACATTTCTCGCAGAGTCTCCCGATTGCTGCGGGATAGAAACGAAACAAAGTCAGTCAATGTGACAGGAATTCACACAAAAAACAAACCCCACTTTCTTCTAGTTACGATACCCTTCTAGCCACCAGAGCCCACAGACCTGCAGACACTTCCAGGCTAACACATTTTCAATGAAATCCACGCCATGTTAGCATGGATGCTAACGCTATGACCTACAAAACAACAACAAGGGACTTCCAGACTGCAGCAAAATCCACTGTGCCGAATACTGAAACGTAAAATGAGTCCAAACTTACCAACACCAGCTTGTTTTCGACAGAAGATCAAATCTGGATGATGTTTAGCCATCTTCGATTTACGTAGGTAAAACGCTTCTCTTTCTTTTTCTTCTTCTTCTGCTGCTGCAGCTGGTTCTTCTTCTTCTTTGTCGTTTTTTGGCAGTTGGCAAACAACGATGTGGTGCATTACCGCCACCAACTGGCTTGGAGTGTGGGCCGGAATTCGCTCATATCAAATAATCGGAAAATAAATAAAATAAATAAATACTACAGGATATATATATCCATTCATACAAATGAGTTTCTTTTAGAAACTGAAACAAAGCCATAAAACGTTCATATCTAGAATTCCTTTGCAATAAATCCTTTATATCTAGCTTAATCCCCACCAGATTTTGAATCAGTTGTGCTCTTTCTTCCTGATAATTTTGATTTTGGTTTAATTTATTCCACTGCGATTACATTTCCCTGTTTGACGTTGCCCTATAATGAACAGTGTACTGTTTAATCCAGTGTGGCCAAATCTGAATCAAGATATTATTGTCTCCTCTCTCCTGGTCCTCCCTGTGCTTCTCATGTTTCTTGTTTTCCTTTGAATGGAATAAAACCATCTCCCTGTCCTCTCCTCCTCCCACAGCTTTTTGCCCTATTTCCCACATTATCTCTTTTATCGTACTCTTCATTTCAGCTTTGCTAATACTGACAGTTAAACTTGATCTCCTTTAGCAGCCTAATATTAATTTGATCTATTTGGATTTCTATTGTTTTCCGGGTTGCTGTCCATCCAAAACTCTTTGACTCCTTCACCTCCTTCTGCCAACAAGGTTTAATTGTTTCCATTGTGGGGTGATCTTTTCATGGGAAAATATGTTAAATGGTAAATGGCCTGTATTTGTATAGTACTTTACTTGGTCCCTAAGGACCCCAAAGCGCTTTACACTACATTCAGTCATCCACCCATTCACACACACACACATCCACACACTGGTGATGGCAAGCTACATTGTAGCAACAGGTGCCCTGGGGCGCACTGACAGAGGCGAGGCTGCCAGACACTGGCGTCACCGGACCCTCTGACCACCACCAGTAGGCAACAGGTGAAGTAGGACACAACAACCGAGACTGTCCAAGCCAGGGCTCAAACCAGCAACCTTCCGATTACAAGACGAACTGCCAACTCTTGAGCCACGATCGAAAAAATTTAAGATATGACACATTGATGCCATGTAAAGTAGTCAGTGTACAGCTCTAATAACAGTGTAAATTTGCTGTCGCCTCAAAATAACTCAACATACAACATACTCAACATCTAGACCGCTGGCAACAAAAGTGAGTACACACCTAGGTGAAAATGTCCAAACTGTCCCCCAAAATAGCAATATTTCGTGTGGCAACCATTATTTTCCAACACTGCCTTAAAGCGTTATGGCTTGCTAATCACCTGCATGTGCTCCAGAGCAGCGCATCTTGAGATGCTTGACGATTGCTCTCCAGATTCCTTCATCAACTCCTTACGTGCATTCATAGCCATCAGAGGTACAGTTCTCCAGATAAGATGCAATCGAGGCACAAACTATGTCAGCACGAGCAATGATTTACTGAAGAATTTAAAGAAAGACATCAAGCAGAACTTTGAAAACTGGACAGCGAGTTTCTCATCAACACCCCAGCACCTAGTCATATGAGTTGTGTCTGGGAAAGACAAATTATCATTCGCAAAGTGTACTCACATCAGCCCTTGAACAATGAGCCAAACAACTTGACAGCTCCTCTCTAAAGACATTCCAGTATGAAGTCATGGCAGTGATTAATAGCATTATTATTTTTCCCTCCTCCCTCTTACCTGCTATTAACAAGTTCCTGTCTCTTAGGATTCTTGCTTGTTGGACATCCCCTTGGACATCTTCTTTTTCAGTTCCCTCGATACTGCACTTGGACTTAACTGCATGTTCTCATCCTCCTTCCTAAACTTCAGTATTATTTTGAATTCCTCTCTTAATATCTTCTTCCAAACTACAGCACTCCCTTCATCTGAACTTCTGCTATCGCCCGTTTCTAATTTGGCATTCCAACCAAATTTCCATCCTCTCCCCACTTACTACCTCGTCCTCGTCCTTTCCTAACTCCGTTCAGTCCTCTATACCCATATCATCCTCATCCTCTACCTGAGTCGACATTTCAGTCCAGTCACGACCCAGCTTATGCCATCCGCCGCTCACCTTCTTGCCCAGCTGCTGAGATCGGCAGCACCACCCGAGTCCATAACATAGAAAATTGGGGGCAATTTGACCAGTTCAATTCAGTTATTCAAATAATCTCCAGCTGCAACAGTGAAGTGGTTTACATGTGAATGAAAACCACCACAGCTATGAGTCCATGATCTAATACGAAGTCAGGTGAAAAAAAAGTTCACCCTTACTGAAGCAGTCATGTGAATTCAGAAGGATGCTCTCTGTTTCGTTATCATCAAGTTGTTTCTTAGTCGTTGTGTTTTTCCTGCTTCGTGCTTTTGTTTCAGTTACTGTTACTTCAGTTTACCACGGGCCCCGCTGTTCCCTGTGTGTTGTCAAGCCTCTGTCGGTGATGTTACCCGATTTTAGTTATTTCCTGTTTCATTTTGGCAACCTTTGTCCAGTGCATTTGGTATTTTGTTTTACCTTCCCTGTCTTCTTTTCCTCATTAGATGCACTTGTGTTTCCCGTTACCTGATGTGTTTTTATTGTGTCAGTCTCCCGTTTGTCCTTTGTCATGCCCTCCCTGGATGGTTGTGTGTTTCCTTATTTCACGGTTCCTTGAGATTTCTATTTTTTTTATTTATTTTTTGCTTCTGATCAGCCACTCCTTGTATTTTTGTCTTTCTGAAAGTTGAGCGTTAAAGCTGTCCTTTGAGCTGATGTTCTGTCTCAAGTCGTGCATTTGTGTCCACATCCTGCCTGGCACACACGAATTTTGACACTCAGACTAGCTTCAGCTAGTGTTAAAGTTCATGACAGTACAAGTAGACTTAACAAAGATGGCTTGTTTGTAAGCGTTACCAGGAAAAAGCCTCTTCTCTCTATAAAGCAGCACAGCTTAGCCCTCTACTGCATGACTTGTTTAAATTTTTTTCTCCACTAAGCGGCAGCACGCTTCGTGTCACAGCTGGACGTTAAACTCCAAAGAAGAAGAAGAAGAAGAAGGCCGCCTTACAATTGTGTTACGTCATCACCGACCCTCACATCTTTGTCAGTGAACAAAATGGCAACTTACTGTCTCACGGTCGCTCGGCTCCAGGTAAGAGACAAATTGACTAATTTCATCGCATTTGTCCAGCCGAGGCGGATGCCACCTTCTTTATGAGATTTAATAAATCTGACTGAATGCTGTGCTGACCCAGTTCAAGCACCGAGAGGCTGAAGTGGAGAGATAAGCTGAGACACTAGCACTGCTTAGTTGTCCAGGTCATCGTGTCCCGGCTGCTCTGAACGCATCTAGCTAGTTTGACTCAGGCTTAATAAATCACGACTATAGTGACTCCGTTTACCGGGCGTTACAGTGGCTGTTCGGAGCTGTCTAATGACCGTGGATGGCTCGGCTGTAATTGACAAGTTTTGATTTTAACAGCAAGGTTAACCGCAAGGTTAGAGCTCCCCGCATACGCACAGAAGCAGCCTGCAAGACAGGGAAGTAGATATGAAATAACAGAACATATTCTAGGCCCAAAGCAAACATATTTATTCAGCTAGCTTTAAAGCCGAGTGATGTGTGTAATACATGCAGTAACCGCAGGTTTTCTTGTTGGCCAAAGAGACCAACAGGTGTCAAAACTCCCATTATATGAACCCGCATTGAACTGTCACTGACGTTTATTAGAAGTCACATGCGGCTTAAAGCGAGAGAGAAGCAATAATAAATACTCAACCTTGTAAATCAAGTCTCTCACACACATTTTATGGTTTTATTGAATTACTGTACTCACATTAAAGAGCTTCAAATTTTTGAGGGGACGTTTGACACTCTTTCCAAAGGTTGACAAAGTATTTTTGGCAAGTCTTCTGGGGAGGGGCGGTGACTCTCACATGTGACGCTTGAGAACTGGGAGCAAAATAGCATTCCTAAGTTAACTTCCCATTCTGGATGGTTTTGAGCTTAGCTGTTACTAATCCTGCTCTTCCAGCTGTGCCTCACAATGATTTTCAAAAGACGACCAAAGTGCTAAAAATATTTACACTCAAGTAAATCCAGATTTGTGTCGAGGAATGGTCATTCTCTGCTTTGTTGTTCTGCTAACACTGTGTTTGTCTTTATGTCTCCAGCTGGCCCTGGGCCATGGTGCACGGCGCCTGCACATCTCCACAGCGTACAGAGCGAAGGCCAAAGTGTCCATGAGCCGCTTTGAGCCCACTTCCTTCATCAGCTACGAGAAGCTCCAGTCCAACATTGACATTGTGCGAAAAAGGTCAGCACTACCCTGATCTGCTCTATATTTGCTCTGGCACACATCAATGTTTCCTGCAACACTCGGCTTATCTGTTTGAATGCTTGGACTGTAGTGTTTGTTTTCCCTTTAACAGTTTCTCGTCATAGTTGTAGTGCCATTTGTTATCATCAACTACACAATCCTCCCTCCAGGTCCCTTTTTTTAATGTGTTATCTGTGTTTTGGGAGATTGTAGTTCTGTCACGCATCTACTCATTACATTTTCCTCACTGAATCTTCTTCTGTTGGATCTTACAATCTCCCGAATATTTTTATTTATTTATTTTTTCCTCCAGGCTCAACCGTCCCCTCACCCTGTCAGAGAAGATTGTGTACGGTCACCTCGATGACCCCCACAACCAGGAGATCGATCGCGGCCGCACCTACCTGCGCCTGCGTCCTGACCGCGTGGCCATGCAGGATGCTACTGCTCAGATGGCGATGCTCCAGTTCATCAGCAGCGGGCTGCCAAAAGTGGCTGTGCCTTCCACCATCCACTGCGATCACTTGATTGAGGCTCAGGTTGGAGGACCCGAGGATTTAGCCAGAGCAAAGGTAAGCCATGTCCATTTCCACACTGTGGCGACTTCTTCTCATTAAAATATAACCTGAAACTGAGCTGTAGACGCGACTCTCTTCATAGGACGTGAATCACGAGGTTTACAACTTCCTGTCCAGTGCTGGGGCAAAATATGGCGTTGGCTTCTGGAAACCTGGCTCTGGAATTATCCATCAGGTATTTTTTACTAAACGTGCAAACAGAGCTTCAGTCAGACTATGACAGCTGTGATTATTGGGCTATAACAATGCTTTTTGTGTATTAACAGATCATCCTAGAGAACTATGCCTATCCAGGAGTAATGCTTATTGGCACAGATTCCCACACGCCAAACGGTGGTGGGCTTGGTAGCATCTGCATTGGAGTGGGTGGAGCTGACGCCGTAGATGTCATGGCGGGAATCCCCTGGGAGCTCAAGTGTCCCAAGGTTAGCGGATTGCAAAGTTCATCTTGCTCTTTTTTTTTCCTCTTTTTTTGTCATTTCATTAACGTTCTGTCTTCCTCTAAGGTGATTGGCGTGAAGCTGACAGGCACCCTGTCCGGCTGGACGTCTCCTAAGGATGTCATCTTGAAGGTGGCCGGCATCCTGACTGTAAAGGGAGGCACTGGAGCCATCATAGAGTACCATGGACCAGGAGTCGACTCCATTTCCTGCACGGGTTAGTAATCAAAAGCTTATGAGCTTGAAAGTGTTCATACAGTACAACTTCCTGTACCGAACACCAAGAAACAGCAGGATCGGAATGACTTGCTTAACCCTTGTGAGCACTTCAAAAATCCATCCTTTCATGATCCGCCCCAAAAAGTGCTCTAAAATATTATATATCAATATTTTTTTCCACTTTAAATGAGTCAGTCTTTTAAAACTACTTCTTCTTAAAATATCCATATCAAGTTTTAATTATATTTTCATTGTTTTAACCCTTTAAATCCCAGTTTGGGTACATGAGCGCCCTGTTTTTTAACAGAAAAAAACTAAAAACTTAAATATTTTCCATAAAAAACATTTGAAGTAATATTTGATAGTTATTATAATTAGGCCTTTAGATGGTCCAAAGATTGGCACCAACATTCATTTTGATCCATTATTATTTTTTGTGCAGGAGCACATTTTTAAAAATCCATCCTTTCGTGACCCTCGGGACCAAAAATGGTCCCAAGTGACCCCAAGGGTTAACTACAGCCTGTCTGTGTGTGCAGGAATGGCCACTATTTGCAACATGGGAGCAGAAATCGGGGCAACAACCTCCGTGTTTCCTTACAATCACCGCATGAGGACCTACCTGAAGAAGACTGGACGTGCAGGTGTGTGCTGAGGTCACAGCTGATGTGTTGGCGTCCTTTTTAAATACGTTCATAATCACCTAGAGAGTGATGGAGACCTGCAGAGTTGTGTCATTTTAAACTCTACTCATTGATTCCATCTCCACGTGTCTGTTCTCAGAGATCGCCGCTGTGGCTGATGAATACTCGGATTTGTTGGTACCGGATCAAGGCTGCGAGTATGACCAGATCATCGAGCTCAATCTGGACGAGGTGCGTCCCGTTTTAAGTTGAAACAGAATGCATGTAAAAGATGGCTATAGCCACTGTGACTTCACCAAGTAAATTGTATGTATTTAAAGAAGTTTGACCATCATGATGTTGGACACTAAACACACTGTTGACTTGTATTAGCTGATTTGAGGCCTAGTAGACAACTGCTCACCTAGTTGGTGCCTACCCATCACTCGAAGAGGCCACAGGCTTAATAATTGACCCTCTTAGGCTTAATACAGTTTTCAGACATGTTTTTTGTTGTTGTTTTTCTGTATTACTGTCAAGTTACATTATCACAGAATGGTCTGCTTTGTTGTCATTTTTCTGCCCCAGAGGTACTATCAGACTGTAATATCCCAGAGTGCTGTCACAGCTTTTCAGTATATCTCTAATTACCTTCTGCACCAACACAACTGATCATGACTGTAACAAATCAGAAGAGTGCAAGTGAGAGATGCATACACGCCCGTAATGATGAAGTTTGTGTGGTCCATTCAGCATTGTGCTGTTTGTTCGTGTAGCTGAAGCCCCACATTAATGGACCTTTCACTCCTGACCTGGCTCACCCAGTGTCTGAAGTCGGTGCTGCGGCTCAAAAAAACGGCTGGCCGCTTGAGGTGAAAGTTGGTACGTAACTCTCCACTGATGAATAAGCTTCAGGGCTTTGTTTGTACTTCATGTGATTATGGACTTCTAATTACAGAGCTCCTTTAGCAGTTACATAAAGCTACATTTAGGTGCCTGCTTATTTAGAAGGAGATGCGCATGTTTTGAATTGGGGGATTTTTACAGTAGATGAAGTTATAAAGTTGCTTTTTTTTTTGTTTGTTTAAAAGGTCTGATCGGCAGCTGCACTAACTCCAGCTACGAGGACATGGGTCGTGCCGCCTCTGTGGCCAAACAGGCTTTGGATAAAGGCCTGAAGTGTAAAGCACAGTTCACAGTCACCCCCGGCTCAGAGCAGATTCGTGCCACCATTGAGAGAGATGGATATGTGAGTGTCGGCACACGGAAGCAGCGGAGAGTTGCACTTTCATTACAGTAACAACAGTCTAAAGCAGTCTAAATTTAACCCTTTTTTTTGTTTGTTTTTGTTTTCCTGCAGTCAAAGATCCTTGGAGATGTTGGAGGTGTGGTCCTTGCAAATGCATGCGGACCCTGCATTGGACAGTGGGACAGGTAGATGCTGTCTCAAAGTGTTTGACTGCTTTGACTGCATACCGAAAAAAATGTGTCTTAACTAGTGCCGTCAGCGTTAATCTCGTTAAAAGGACGTTAATGCCATAACCGCATTAACGCAGCAAATCTCAGTTAGCGAGTTAGCGTGGATTGCCCCGTGCGTGGGGCTGCACGGCGTCAACGCGTTAGCGCGGTTAGCTCGTTAATGTGTTAGTGCCGTCCAGCTCCACGCACGGGGCGATCCGCACTAACTTGCTAAATGAGATTTGCTGTGTTAATGCAGTTATGGCATTAACGTCATTTTAACGAGATTAACGCTGACAGCACTAATCTTAACATATTAAAACACTGCTTCTATTAGCTAGCTAAAGACATTCTGTCTTCCCGTTCGGTGGGCTTTGGTTTTAGAGTGGCTGTTTCTCTGTGGAGCCTTGACTTGGAAAAGTGCAATCTTTTTGTTTGTTTCAGGCGCGATGTGAAAAAGGGAGAGAAGAACACCATCGTCACCTCCTACAACAGAAACTTCACTGCCAGGAACGACGCTAACCCCGCAACGCACGCGTTTGTTACCTCCCCCGAGGTAAACCTACAGCAAATCAGCCCACACTACACACAAGCCTCCTTTTCACAGCTTAAAGCTTCCCCTCTCCTCTCGTCCATCAGATCGTTACTGCTCTTGCAATCGCTGGCACATTAAACTTCAACCCTGAGACAGATTACCTTACAACCCCAAGCGGGGAGAAGTTCAAACTGGAGCCCCCAAATGGAGATGAACTCCCATCCAGGGACTTTGACCCTGGCCAGGACACCTACCAGCACCCTCCTGCTGATGGCAGCAGCGTCAAGGTGGACGTCAACCCTCAGAGCAACCGCCTGCAGCTGTTGGAGCCCTTTGACAAGTGGCACAGAAACGATCTGGAGAACATGCAGGTCCTCATCAAGGTGAGGGTCCTGAAAGGGCATTGGTCTGTCAGATTTGGCCCTCAAATTCTGATCAGAGTCAAAATGTTTATACACTGGGGTCTGTCTATCTGTGCAGGTGAAGGGAAAATGCACCACAGACCACATCAGCGCCGCAGGACCTTGGCTGAAGTTCCGCGGTCACCTCGATAACATTTCCAACAACATGCTGATCGGTGCGGTCAACAGCGAGAACGATGCTGTCAACAAGATCAAGAATCACCTGACAGGAGAGTATGGAGGAGTCCCTGACGTGGCTCGTCACTACAAGGTAAAGACCAGAAGGAATCACTGAGTCTCATTTAAAACCAGAAATCTCTTCTGACATGCTTTCTGTCATGTTGCGTGAAGGCCAACGGCATTTCCTGGGTTGTGGTTGGTGACGACAACTACGGTGAGGGCTCGAGCCGAGAGCATGCTGCACTGGAGCCCAGGCATCTGGGAGGGAGAGCTATAATTGTCAAGAGCTTCGCCAGAATCCACGGTACTGCACAAACACGAGATGAGCAGAGGAATCGTAGATAGTAGCGTCACTTAATTCGCACCTCAACCTGATTTTGTCATATCCTCAGAAACAAATCTCAAGAAGCAGGGCCTGCTCCCCCTGACCTTCAGCAACCCATCAGACTATGACAAGATCCGCCCCGACGACAAGATCTCCATCAGAGGACTTAAAAGCTTCGCTCCAGGAAAGGTGAGCGGGTGAAGAAATACTGAAAAAGCAGTCATAAACGCGACTGATATTCTTGCTAACAATCATGTCTTCTCCTTTTTTCTTTTTCCCATCCTTGGCAGCCTCTGACCGCAGTCTTAAAACACAGCGACGGCACTGAGGAGACCCTGCAGCTCAACCACAGCTTCAACGAGACACAGATCCAATGGTTCCAGGCGGGCTCCGCCCTCAACAGGATGAAGGAGATGCAGCACTGAGAATGAGGAAGATTGTCAGAGGGGGGGAACCGTGGTGAAGATTGTGAAGAATAAGGAGGATAAAGTATAATGATTATTTCATCGTCAGCATTATCTTACAGTTCTGGCTGATTTAATGTGTCTGTATGCCTGTAAGAGTTAAACGTAGAGCCAAGTGTGAAGCTAATGTTCACCGTGGAACAGTTTGCTCCGATGTTAAAATTTAATTCATCAGTACAGAGTTATTGTAAGCAGCCATGTTTCAGTGAATCATTGATAACCGGTTAGAGATTCTGTTATAACAAAAAAACGAGGGACACACTCGCACACTTTGACACACTAATCGGTGACATAATACACTGCAAGCTGATGCTCTGCTAGTGCGTTTGCAGTGTAGAGGGCAATCACCTTATTGCTTTAGGATTGTGTTGACCTCTGCATGGCAATGTTTGGCTTCATCCAAATTGTCCCAGTGTTATTCCAAAGTTCACCCTAAACAGCTAAAAGCTGCCGTGCATTGCATGTCTAAGCCCATTTAGTCCATTTAGTGAAGGTCAAAATCCAAATGTTGTTAAGCCATATGCACGTATTTATTCCCCCTGAAGTTTAGCTCGTCTGCCCCCTGGTGGCCACGAGGATGTGGTTTGCTGCGTAGCAGGTCTAGCATCTTCATATAAATGCCCACTTTAACACCAAGTTTGACATCTTTTCCTTTATCTAGGAATTTGATCTAGGGCATTCTGGGAAACTTAGCTTAGCTGCAACATGTGGGACGCACTGAACATCAGATTACTGTGTATCTAACTGTGAGAGGGGGTCCTCTGTCTGGTTGTACTTCATTACAGTACATATTCATTTTAAGACCCAAAAGACGGTGTTACATTTCATGCTGTATTTAAAAAAAACAAAACAAACAAAAACAACAAACCACATGCTTTAATGCTGCTCGTGGATACAGTGACTGGCACTCTTTTTTTTCTTTCCTTGCTAATATCACAACCACTATCCCTAAACTGTTCCCAGTCAGTCCTTGTGTCTTTACAAGATCAAGCACTTCAGCCGACCCACTCCCAGTTATTTATGTGTTACTTATTTATTTATTTTCTGCAGACTTACCTGCACCTCCATAAAAGCACAGGGTTAACTTGGACCTCTTCAAACCTATATCGTCAGGTTTTTGGTTTAATTTTTTGTTTTTTTGGAGGGCTTTGGTTTGCTGCTGCTTTTGTTTATTTTTTACTCCACCAATAAATACGATGGCATTGTTGGGGAAATGCTTAAAATAATTGTGACCAATCAGAGTTTTAAAAAACATGTTAATGAGGACACTCATAAGAAACCCAGACCAGTGATCTGTGAGGGTGTCAGTTTAATTAAAGGTCCCTCTGAAACCTTCACATGACAGAGTCTAATGCTTTTCCAAACTTCCTGGTACCCGATGAAGCTCACATCAGGTGAAGGATTTAACCCTCTCCCGATTCTAAACCAGTGTATGTCAAATGTCCGCTTTAGTGTGCTTTCTGTGTTCTCTTCCTCACAAATGATCTTTTCTGTATAATAGAAATGCAGTGGGTTGTACAAACAATAAAAATTCACAGATCTCACTTATTTGCCTGTGTTCTAGTGATGTGACTTCATATGAGCTGATTTCTTCTTTTCTCCCTCTTAATAAATGTTTTAAAAAAAACATCCTCACAATATATTTCACACATTTGGAAATAAACAGTAGACTACAGAAAGCGAGGTTGGTCTTTGATTTCTGATATTCTGGATTGATTGAAGACCTTTAGATTCCTAAAGTTAAAAAATCTGTAAATAGTGGTGTAGTCAGATGGGTGTGGATCTGGGGGGAATGTGACATATTTTTACACACGACTAACACTATGGTAACCTCATTTTTTTATTTTCTTTTTTTTAAATAAATCCTCTGGTCCTTTTCCTCTAAGCCAATCAGTTGAAAAACATGTTTGCAGCTATTTTAAACAAAGTGTCAGTTCTGAAATGTCACAGAAACACGGGATGGCTATAAAGGCCCGGAAACGATTTTCAGGGAGGAAATTTTTAGTTACAAGACAGTGAAGATGTGTAACTGCAAAAATACAAGCTGCAGCTGTAAAGAAATTTAAATACATATTTAATTCCTGAGATACTGTAATATAAGAAAAAGAAGTGAACACTGTCAATTTTTCTCTATGTAATAAAGAACAGCTGCTGTAGTGAATGATTTGGAGTGAAGGGAGCTTTAATAATGACCAAATTTCATCCATAATTTAATATTAAAGTGCAAACTCCAATGCTTTAATGAATTTGGGTTGTACAGTTAACAAAAAGAATCGTTTGCAGGTGCAGCTGCGCAATATAAGAGAGAACCCCAGCAAGCCTTTTTTTAAAGCAAGTGACTGGCGACCGTGGGGAAGAAGAACCCCCTTTTCTTAAGAGGAAGAGACCTCTGGAAGGCTGAGGAGTGAGAGGGGAAAAGAAGAGCACAGGAGAGTAAACAGGACACAAATTATTGCAAAGAATGAATGAGAGGAAGGTCTAAACTCATGTCTTGTTATCAGACACAGGATAGCTTTCAGTCATCTGAGACATGCGAGCCAAGCGGTCCAGTTAAATTAGCTTTTGATGGAAAGCTGTCAAAGAGGTGCCCATGACCACTAATGAAATTGTGTCTTATTATTAAATCAAAGCTGACATGACTTTTAATTTTCAAGGACACTCAAGCACAGGCCTGTGACTCATATAAAACCATCTGTCTCACACTATTAAAGCACCAGAGACTGCTAAAACATTAAAAAACACGCTTCCCTCCGCGCAGAGAACAAAGAGTGGGGTGTAGGATAGGGAAGCCGTTGTTTTCACCACCAACCCCCCCACCTCCTGCACCCCCGCCCCATCTCTGCTGCCTCCTTTTCATTTGCTGCTGCTTTTTTTCTCTCCTCCTCCCATCCCACCCGTGTGCGCCGCGTCCATACCAAGATCCACTGACTTATCCGCCACATGTCCCCGCAGATTCAACTTCATAATTGTCTTACGCCACATTAAAGGACGGGGACGTGTTGACCTGACAGCTGATCGGCGCTTTTACAGTAAGTAATCGTTGGATCGATCTGGCTGATGGAGGGATTTACGCATCCAGCGCTCCTCTTCTCTGCGTCCGGCCGACGGCGGCGGTTTCTGGCAGTGTTGTGTTTAAATCTCTGCTTTCTAACCCAGAGCTAACATTTACTATAGTCTTCTTCTTCTTCTTTTTTCTTCCTCTGCGTGTTAGTGTATGTTAGGTGTGGGGGTTTTCTCGCCGTTAGTGGAGCATCCTCTCGCCTTCTTGTCTCAGGCTGCCACTGTGTGAGAATGTTCTGGAAACAAGCCGCCTGAAGGGCGCTTATTTGCTGCTGAATTATTCAGACTCCTCAGACACACAAATGATACTATAAAATCATTTGGGCGGTTTGTCTGTTTGAAAGGATGATGTAAAGTTTAAAGACAGGCTCTGTGTGTGTGTGTGTGTGTGTGTGTGGGGGGGGGGGGGGGGGGGGGGGGGGGGGAGCTGACGTGTGTCCCATACTGATGCAGAGGACCACAGACGGCCACAGTTTCACAGGCAGGGAGGTGCTTTCTTTTTGGCCTTTTGTCTGTCTCCTCGGAGCTTTTGTAGCCCCCTTCCTTCCTCTAGATCAGCCTTCACCCCTCCTGGTTAAAATGTTTGCTCTGACGGTGCAGACTCATTAGACAAATCCATTTTAGTGGCCTACTCTCAGCCTAATATATGGGCCAATGACAGAGGAAGCTGTGCCTGTCAAGTTTCTGAATTATTCAGGCTACATTTTTGTGCTTTGTCATCCATCAGTCATGCCATCAGTCCTGTCCTCTGTGCCGCCGTGATGATAGATGCGTGTGTTCGTCACCATCACTGCATCAGCTCTGTCTATCCAACAGGATCCCCAGCAGAGCCCTCGCTCAGCAGCCATTTGCAGTGTTTTTCTTTAGAAAGTCAGAGATCAGAAGCACTGCTTTGAGGATGCTGTGGACTTGAAATCCTTTAATATTCACAGAAACCAGCACGAACCTTTAGAGCTACTCTTAGGCACAATTTGGCTTTTTCAAATCATCTTTAAAGCTCGTTTGGTGATTAAATTTCTAATATAACCATTTCATATTTCACTACATATATTGTCTATTTCACAATTACTTGGTCGGGGCTTACCAACCAGTGACACGGTGTCATGTCATCAGCATCTAAGAGGATGGAAGCCTTGCTGAGGTTTCAGCGAACCATATATTAAACAGAGGTAATTAGTTGCCTCAGGTGTGGGAGTACTGTCACTCTTCTTTTGTCCTCCACTTGTTCAATTTTCTCCCTTTTTACATAGATGTTGATATATGCCAAGACTTTCACCTCAGTACTGCAAAAGTACTATTTTATGCTTGTGAGCAATAGTTCTCGAGGATTTCTGAAGGTCTTTCAAAAGTTTTCTTTGGACTTTGAACCAGTGTCGTATCTACATATAACAGGCAACTTAGGAAATACCATTTTAAATGAAATAAGAGCTTTGACTGTCTTTCAGGAAACCTGTAGAACTATTCCTGAAGCTGCCTAGGAGAGTTCAGAGTGTGAAGAATAAAGATGGTCTCAAAAATCCCAGCAACATAAGCTCCTCCTGTAGCTTCTATTGATATTTCTGAAACTTGTATTCATTGTAATACAGCAGCCCAGTTGTTAACCTCTGCCTCAGGATCCTGTGGTCTAGTTCAAAGATGGCGTCAATCCCACTACACATGACTATATTTAGACTGAGAGTAAGAAACAGAAAGGGTGATATTGGATGGAGCCTGTGGTATTCAGTCTGGCACACATGCGTCTCATCAGTCTTTGTCAAACATTCAGCCTGCAAGCCTCAGTGATTCACTGGGAGGTGCTTGCTGATGGTCCCAGTAACACACCCGCCCGCATCTGCGTTTGTTTGATAAACCAGGTTTTAGCGTTAGCCGTTTAACCTCTGTTGAGCGATGCCCCAAAGCCGTTTGTTTCATGAGCTTGCTAATATGGCATTCATCATCTAGTGGCTCTGAAACGAAGCAGCTCGTTGTTTGAATGCAGACCAATCCTGTAATGGATGTCAGTCCGGTAGAGTGCGGCACTTTAATCTAATAATATGTGATGAGGTGGCCTTCCAGGAGAGCTTTGATATTTACATCATAATGGGACCTTTAGGCTTTATTGGTTTAAGAGGTGATGTTTGTTTTCCATAGCCTGAAGGAATACTAAGCCTTTTCAGTTTATCAAACAATTTTAGAGTCACTGAGTTTGGAGATGCTATACAACAATACATGTATGCTAATGTTTATGCATTTTCTAAATTCTTATTGGGGTCATGATGTTTATAGTGCAACAATGTGAGTAAAGGAAAGCTTTAAAGAACACATTGCAGTTTCATTAAAGTTAAGAAAAACAGACTCCAGGCACATAATGACACTATATAAATTAAACTGAGCTGTATTTGTAGCAACACTAGCCAAAACAACTGAAAATGTGTCCATTTATCAGTATTTTTTACAAAATTTTTATTACAAAGAAAGCATTGTGCGTATTTGGACATACTGGGTTTCTCTGTTGGTTGTGACTTTTATTCCTCACCTTTGTGCCGATGACAAAGCCGTATTCTCTTTCTGGCATTAACCCTTTGTCTTGTTCCTTCACTTTAGGGTTTGCTCAACTCCTTCACCTGTAAGAGCTCTCCTCTGAAAAGCCTCCTCTCCCTCACCAACGCTTGTGCCATGCAGGAGGTGTGAACCCTCCTCCTTCTCTTTCTTTGCAAACCGCTGGAGGAAACCCAAAAAGAGAGCAAAAGAAAACCCAGACTCTAACAAGTCACGATGTCAGACCCTGACCCCTCTTTGCCGACAGTCCCCCCACTGCCCCTCACTTCTCCGCGCACTCCCTTGCAGCTCTCCTTTCCCTTCCTGAGGGAGGGCAGCCGGGTTTGGGAGAAGGAGAGGAAACCACCACAGCCCGGAGAGCTGCCTAGCCCACTGCCTACTAAACGTACTCGCACATACTCAGCGTGAGTACAAATAGCGCTATTGGTGCTCTCTCTCTGTTTTTTTTTTTTTTTTTTTGACTAATGCTTTTGTAAAATAATTATGCTGTTTATTTAAAATGCACTGTCTCTTTTTCCTCTTTGCTTCTATCTCTCTTCCTCTACAGGACAGTGCGAGCTAAATCAGGTCCTGTATTTAAAGGGGTGTGTAAAAACTTCTCCAGGTCTCAGGGTCATGGATTCATACGGCCTTCCCACGGAGGAGAGGACATCTTTGTCCACATCTCTGAGTGAGTGGCCGCACTGAAATGTCCTGGTATCAAAGTTGTCTTTGGACTCACAGTGCAGTCTATTTAACATGCACAGATCAGCAGCAAGTAAATGTGGGTTACACAGAAACTACTAAGACTTTACAGTATTTATTTTTTGACTGTGTAATTTCTCTCTTTTTTTATTTATGTTTTTTTTTAATGATTGGAGTCAGCTGTGAAGTAGATGGCAATTGTACACTGTATATAAAAGATAGCCTCTGGGATTGAAAATGGTTTAAGCCTGCATTCTTTCTAACGGCCAGCAGAGGGAGACTTCTCCGGCTGTAAAAGCACATCTGACTGTAAATAAGATGTTAACCTAACTCATTTAATTTATGACCTAATAAACACTTTTCTCATAAGTTTATATTCATAATTGCCACCTTCAGGACTTATTTGGTAAAGCCATACATTCCTTTTTTAAATAAATTATGTTCCCTATTAGCGTAAACAAGATAATAAAGTAGACGTAGCTATGTGCACCAGAAGTAGAGCCCCAGAAATGTACGATTTTTAAGACAGACATTTGGTGAATTAAATAATCTGATATTCCGATATAGTTTTTTTTTCCGTTCAGACTCACAAAACAGAAACCGAATTCGCTAACATTTGTTATATGTTGTTATTTACTTATTTACACTCTGCCCATCTCTACTCAGATCAGGAAATTGTAGAGTGGCCTCTAGTGGACAAACTATACAACATCACATTAGCACTCACTTAAGGGTTTATCTTTTGTCTCTTTTTCACTTTTTATTCTTCATAACAAAAGGTGTAATAAATTATTTTTCTTCATAATAAATTAATTTTTCTTTGTAAACACTGATACAAGTAGATCAAGACTGGCCAGCATCAACTTATAATATCTAACTGCCATTAAATCAATCAGGCTCTAACCTTAAATACTTGGTTCAAGGGTCAATAATGACAAGTAAGTTTGTCTGAATTTGAACATTTAACATCTCAAATTCACGTTTATATTAACAGCAGTTGGAATCCCATGATCATCTTTTATATACAGTCTATATAGCACAGGTAGAGTCCTCCAGGTTTGGTGGAGATCAGTGGTGGAGAAATTTGAATGAAATCTTAATCTACCAGAAGTATTTCTAAAACTCAATTCTCATTGGCTGTTGTGCATGAACGTAGCAGCTTGGTCGGCGTGAAAACAAGTCCACAGACCTTGATTTTAGTTGCTTGATTTAAAGAAAGCACTCTGCAAGAATGTGAAAAAATGCTTTGTTTTTACTTTTTCTTTTATATTGTCTCTGTTTCCTGAACAGCATTGAGGGAGAGTACGTGCCTATGGAAGGAGACGAGGTTACGTACAAAGTGTGCCCCATCCCTCCCAAGAACCAGAAGATTCAGGCTGTCGACGTGGTGATCACCCACCTGAATCCAGGCACAAAGCATGAGACCTGGTCAGGTCAGATCATCAGCTCCTAGACCAGGGATTTAAGTCTCAGATCTGCAAAGGCGAAGAGGGGTTTAGACTTAATTTCAGATTTTATGTTTTGGTTAGGGAAACGGTAGGATCAGGTCTGGGGCAGAGGGATCCGAGCTCGGTGTGCGGTGGGCAAACGCTGGCCTGAGGTGATAGTGGTACAGAAAGTAAACTTCTAGATATAAAAGTTAGGGTTGGGAGTTAAGCTTTGAATGTATGTGTTTGAATGTTTTTATTTGGAGGCCATGATTTGATCATTTGTGTTTGAATATTTCTGTTGGGGGGGGTTAAAGGGGTTCAGGGTTTGGTGCTAGCAATTTTACTTTGGGGTAGGGAACATATTTAAGTTGGGAAATAAGTGGTTGTAAAGGAAGTGTCTTTAATGAGTTGGATAAAGATGTACTAGGGGCCGAAATGCATTTTGAGCTAATGAAACAGTTCAACCATACAGACTCGCACTCTGAGTTTTTGGGAGCAGCTCAGAGGACGTATGTGTGTACTTCCAATTTTACATATTCACACTGTGTGCCACCACTGCCAAGGTTCATTAAAAAAGTCACACTGAAACATTCATTTTAGCCATAATGTCTATGTTTACAACCGCAGAGGAGGACGAAGAAGAAAGATTCAAAGGAAAAAACACTTAAAAAATGCCAAGATTTTCCAGGTTGTTTACTTTTCCCAAATGGGAGCTATGAGTATACTTTCACTAGTAACTTTTCCATATTTGCAATTCACTCTTAATGCATTTCGGCCTCAAGTGCTGTGAGAAGTTTCACGTGTTAGGAAGATGTTTCCTTCTAAACATTGTAGCGCTACAGTATTTTTTCTATTTGCAAGTGTAGAAATCCAGTATTATTGTAGCCAGCTCCTATGACGGTCTAAAGTTTTTGTGGTAGACAGTGGGCATGTGGGCCTGCTGCTGAAAAAACAGGCCAGAGGGTTTGGGGTTGGTGGAGGAAATGGTCAGAGGGTGAAGGAACGGGCAGAGGATGGAGTGATCATCTGTAGTTGTGCTCGAGCACAGATGCAGCTAGCTTCGATGTGGGTGTTATAAAGCACGTGTAAGGAGGATGATTGAGATTAATGTCAGCAGTTCTCACTTTGTGGGTCATGAGGTGACGTCAATGATCTTAAAGAAATAGTTTAACACTTTGGGAAACAGTTATTTGCCTTACAGATTATAGGACTGATTTCTCCTTCAGGTCAGGGTTTCCTACTCTCACGTTTCTGGCGTGTGACAAATGCTTTAACCTTCAGTCTCATGCTGCTGGAATGAATCTTATTTGAAATATAGAAAACACAAAAAAGCAAGCTTCTGAGTTTCTCTTTTATAGAAAAAAAAGTTTAAACTAAGCTTTCCGCACACAATACAAACTCTAAACATCAGGCTTTTTCCACTGTTTAGAACCAACACTGATCCAGAAACAGTGGAGAGTGCAAAAGATTGTTAATGTGCTTATGTTTACAAAGGCTTGCCAGCAAATGTAGCCTAATCTGTGCACAGGAATCTTTTTAGGACTCTTTGTCGAACTATATCAAATACTTGCATCCTTATTGGGCACAGGATCACCTGCAGCTGTGTTCCACAAAGTGAGAGAGTGGTTTCAGCTTCATTACAGCTAATAATAGCTTCAGACACTGCGGTACTGAAAATGGACCATTAGAGCCTAACAGTGAATCACCAGTTAAACCATTTGTTACATAGCTATTCTCAGACTGAGTCCTATGCTTTATTAAAAGTCTGGATTTCTGCTCAAATTCAGTGACCATTGTTAGCAGTAATAAGTGAAGTGATGTTTACTTTACCATGACCTCTAATCATTAAACTAAAAGAACGTGATAGCAGTTAGCCTAGCAGCAATGAAAATATATTTTCCACATTATATTTTCTACTTTAGCTGATAATTTATGTGTGATAAATATGAAAATATAGCAAGCAGCCACAGCATAGCCTAGCATAGCATTAAGACCAGAAAAAGGGACAAGTAGTAGCCTGGCATTTATTTCAATTATCCTAAAACTTTAGGCTAAGCTAACCAGCTGCTACCTGATTATATAAACTTAGCACAAAACGTAAAAACATTTCTGTTTGATTATTGTTTCTTTATTGTAACAATGCTTCTTGACAATAAATCTCATACCAGCGGAAAGTCTGCTTATTTCCCCTTATATGGTACCACATTTATAAGGACAATGCTTTTGTGGGTTGAGCAGCAGAGTGAGTATGTGGCTTGCGCCCATGTAACATTTGCCAAATCTTCTCTGCCAATACCAAACAGTTTATTCTGCTATTGACTTTTGCTTGGTGTTGTATGTTGGATTGGATGATTGAAGTCTGAAGAAAAAAGACATATTAACAATTTAGTAGCATGTGGATGAACCGAACACAGGAAACTCAACTCTGCTGCTCAACCCATAAATGTACAAATGTAGTGTCATTAAAAGGGAAATAAATAAGGACTTCTAAGTGTTTAAGATTTTTTGCATTGTTACAACAAAGAAATAATCAACTAAACACAAATTTCCTTACATTTTGTGCTGAGTTTATGTATATGTATGTATGTACGGAGCCGTGCTGATCTTTTTATGGAGCTCTCAGCATGTGAGTAGAAAAGCAAATTTCAGTAAATGTTGAACTATTTCTTGAAATCATTCTCTCAAGGCCTCCTGGAGGGTCAAGCTGAGGAGAATGTGTTGATTTTTTTGTTAAATTTAGATGGCAGGTTGAGCATTTGAGAATTTACTGTAGAAAATCTCATATGTCACGGCAAATGACTGTAGAAAAAAACAAAACAAAACAAAACAAAAGAGCAGCAAATTTATTTATTGACCTATTTATTTTCATTTGTAACTAGGAGAACATCAGGCATTTGGTAATTAAAAGCTGCATTTTCAAGTACTTGTGCAAAACTAAGCTTGTTTGAAAAACACTGCACACCTCACTCTTATGATACTACCCTGTCAAGATCCCTTTGCTACGGTCTGTGTCGTTAACGAGAGGGGAAAAAACCCCTTTTCTTAACACAAGTTTCTAATTTCTATGTAATCTTTGTCTAATTTTTAATATAACTGTGTGGCGTTCGAAATGACAAGCAAGTTTTGTTTGTTTTGGAAGTCAGCATGTTCTCTACGGTTTGTCGTAATCTTCATGTAGAATGTGTTAATTCATCATGCAGTAACACAGTCGGAGCCTTCACAGAGGTATCGTCAGATATCCTATGCATCTTTGATTCTTCTTCGTTTAATTATTATTTATTTATTGGGGGGTGGGCCGCAAGTGTGACTTAACATCATTGTAGCACACTATATCTGTGTAGTTTCTTTACTGTGGGAGAAAAGAGTTTGTGTTGGCGAGCACTTTTATTTTTGTCAAATCACTGTGACACCTGTCTTTTGTTGTTAAGAAAAAATTTCAATAAAACTTACAATGGTATTCACAAAAGTTGTTGTTATTGTGAGTTCCTCCATCCCTTACTGGTGCTGCTTCATAGAGAAGTAAGTTGGTAGGTATTCTGAGAGCCGTCTTACTTTGACAGGGTTTTTGTTTTTTTTTCTTTTGCTGTGAATCTTGGGAAATATTTTAATGCATTTGTGTTGTGCTTGTTTTATGTCCATATCCTGCCCATTAGAGGGCGTCCCAGCAGAAATAATCTTCTGGTTCATTACATAGCTGTGTGTGGTAGATTTAAGTAAGTAAGTATAAATTATTTATACATCACATTTCACAGATAAAAATCACAAAGTGCTTCACAATAAAACCAGAAATACAAATAAAATAACATAAAACAGTGGAAAAAAAGTTAAAAGCTTGTTTGTATAGAAATGTCTTCAGCTGCTTTTTAAAGGAGTCAATGGAGTCTAGACAGTGTAAAGACAACGGCAGAGAGTTCCACAGCCTAGGTGCCAGTGCCTGAAAAGCCCGATCCCCACGTGTTTTGAACCTAGTACGTGGGACCAACAGTAGCCTCTGACCTGACGACCTAAGTGCTTAGGATGAAGCATGAGGTTTCAACAGGTCAGAGATATACTGGGGAGCTTCACCGTGCAGAGCTCTAAAAGTTACAACTAAAATTTTAAAATGAACCCTAAAATTTACTGGCAACCAATGAAGAGAAGCCAAAACTCTTGTTTGTTCCGGTTATAAGTCTTGCCGCGGCATTCTGTACAGTCTGAAGGCGATTCAGAGCTGATTTGTTGAGACAAGTAAAACGACCATTACAATAATCCAAACGAGAAGAGATAAAAGCATGAATAATCATCTCAAGTTCTGCCTTTGACACCAGTAGTCTGAGTTTAGAAATGTTTCTTAGATGATAAAAACAGTTCCGGAAAAGTTGTTTAGACTGTTTCTCAAGAGACAGTGGACTGTCAAATATAACACCTAAGTTTCTGAGGCTCGACTGAAGCTCGCACACAAGAATTTCACTCACATGTGCTGTACCAATGTACCTGCACATGTGATGTGACAATAAAAGTGATTTGATTTGATTTGATTTGAAATGAAGGGTCTAAAGGACTGAGAGCAGGAGCTATAATCAAAGTTTCTGTTTTTATCTGCATTTAACTGGAGAAAATTATCATTTAGATCATGGGGGCGATCGTGGCTTACGAGTTGGCAGTTCGTCTTGTAATCGGAAGGTTGCCGGTTCGAGCCCCAGCTCGTTCGTTGTGTCCTTGGGCAAGACACTTCACCTACTGCCTACTGGTGATGGCCAAAGGGGCCTATGGTGCGATATGGCAGCTTCGCTCCTGTCAGTCTGCCCCAGGGCAGCTGTGGCTACACCTGTAGCCTCCACCAGTGTGTGAATGTGAGCGTGAATGAATAGTGGAATTGTAAAGCGCTTTGAGGTTCTCGAAAAGCGCTATATAAATGCAATCCAAACTGGTTTGATTTCTGACACAATTATTTATAAAACTGAGATGTTTTGAAAGAACAGTATAACTGAATGTCATCAGCATAGAGATGATAAGAAATATTATTGTAACGTCTGATAATTTGGCCTAGAGGGAGTATATGCAGCAAAAAGAGAATCAGACCTAAAACAGATCCTTGAGGTACCCCAGAAGGCAGAACTGATGTTTCAGACAACACATGATTCATACAGACAGTAAAAGATCTCTCAGATAGATACGACATAAACCATTTTAAAACAACACCAGTAATCCTGAACAAGTCCTTCAGCCTATTTATCATGATGCTGTGATCAACAGTATCAAAAGCAGAGGTGAGATCCAAAATAACCAGAACGGTGTCTGCTGCCATCAGAATGTCACTAGACACTTTAAGTAAAGCGGTTTCAGTGGAGTGCAATTTGCAGAAACCAGACTGGAAAATGTCCAGAACGTGAAAGTCACGGAGCAAAAAAGAAAGTAAGTGGGTTGAAACGTCACACAAACCCCAAAAATGGGAAAAACAGGAGATATTGGATCTCAAACAGACAGCAGACTTCTATTTACCACGATCGGTCACTTTCAACTGCTCGTTACTGCAAATATGTAATTGGGCAATCACGTGGGAGCAGTGATTAGTGCCTTTGAGCATGTAGATATGGTCAATATAAGCTGCTGACCCAGCAAAATGAGGAAGAAGGTGATTTCAGTGACTCTGAATGTGGCTTGTTCTTTGTCCCAGACGTGCTGGACAAACGACCAGCATTTGCAGCATTTATAGAGTAGAGTCTGAAAAAGAGAAAACATGAGCAGCAGTTCTCCGGCTGAAAATACCTTGTTGATGTGGCTAGAGGAGAATAGCCAGAGTGCTACAGATGGGCTACAGCTGCTGAAGAACGCTCCTGTCACCTAAGAATAGGAAACTGAGTCTACAATTTCACTGACACTGGACAACAGAAGAGAGACAAAATCTTCTCTGGACATTTTCAAAATTTAGTATAAACAACATGACAACATAGATCCACCCTGTCTTGTATCAGTGGTTCATGCTGGTGGTATTTTCTTGGCAAAGCTTGGGGCCCTTAGTACCAGCTGAACATCATTTTACTGTTATATCATTGCATTAAAAGCTAATCTGAAGTTTTCATAGTTCCACATTACTGAGGTGGCTGTTATTTAATTAGTGGGTTTCATCAGTATCACAAATGCTTCCATAAAATATAATAAAATCATAAAATAGAAATGCGCAAGGACAAGAACACAACACAAGTGCAATACTTGACTACATGCACCAAGTCAGAGTTGATTACTGATCAAGTAACACCACAGAGATAACCTGTAATTAGTTATCGATGCTTTTGGGCTTCCATCTTAATCAACAATGACAAGAAAGTTCATCTGTTAGACAACAACAGGGAGGGAGAAACGATGAGAAACAAAGTTGTGAGACATCTAAAACACATACTACACTGGGTAAGTTAGCAGCTCTTTCATATTCAGCATTAGCGCAGTGTAGAACATGTGAAAAGCATCTGTGAATACGCCCAGTAAATATACAGTAGTACTTTGGGATGAAGCTGAAAGTGAGTGAAGCAGAAGATGCTCCAGTTATGAAGAAAAATCAGTAAAATTGATTTTTAAAAAATGTAGGCAGGAAATGAGCAGCAGAAAGAAGAGGACTGATTCATAAGTACTATGTTTGTTTAGTTCAAATGTGATGTTTACACTGAACTGTCTTTAAATCCTGAACACTGCAGCCACATGTCATCCAGCAGAGAGCGGTTTTATGGGAATTCAGCAGCGCCACATGTGATTACTGTGATTAGGGCCAAACAGCAGATCAGAACATGAATCATGAGCTGTGAAATCAACAACCAAACAAAATCAGTGAAGATGCCTGGATATAAAACAGGAACAGGAACTCAATGAAATTAAAAATAAAATTAACTTTGTCAATGATCCCAGAATTTTCCTCTGCTGATTACAGCTTGTAGTTGTGGAGAAAACCTAAGTGTAAAAGAATAACATAGTTATTGCATAGCTAATAATTAGTTTATTAGTATATTATTACCATTATCAAACGTTACTGCCAAGGTCAGGTTGGCACTAATCTTTGTGTTTATGTTGAAAGGAAGTAAAAAGGTGGGTTTTTTGTTCACATGCTGATCGTTTTGACTGTGCGTGTTACTGTGGAGCTGCTCAGACCATTAAACATGAGAGTTAACTGACTGTGTGTGCATTCATGTTAATTAAGGTGAAGAGGTAGTGCTAACTGAGAAAGGGGACTCTCAGTTTAAAGTTGTCACCGGTGAACTGAATCATCAGCGTATGTGTGGTTTCACAGCCAAGCCATCTTATCTGGTATTGGTTTTATGGCCTGAACAACCTTTGATCTTCTCTTTTTTTCCCCTTTCTTTGCCGTCCTTTCCAGACAGGAGTGAATCAGACGTCTATAAGCTGTGCGTTTGGCTCTGTCTGTGGCACGTAGACACGGATGCCTGTTGTTGTGTAAGAACTAAATGAGGTTTTTTTCTCAGCTGTGACTTTGATTTTTCCATCATTATATCCTCTTTATTTCTTACTGACATTTTTGGCAATTTGTCTTTATTTGTCTATCTCCATGCTGGTGGTTTCTCTTAATTTAAATGATGAATTTTGCCAGTCAACATATGAGTTTTCATGTACAGGTAAACCCAAATCTGCATCATGATATTCCAGAGAACAGGATTTGCTTTCTGCCACTTTATTTTACCCAAAAGGAGGATTTTAAATAGTCAAGCTGTGAGTGAAGTACAGACCTCCAGCTGTAATTCAAGGGGTTTTTAAAAAATTTAAAAATTTGACATTAACTGAAGGGATATAGATTGTCCTAAATTTTCAGAGGCTAAAAATTCATTGGACAATTCATTGACCTGGAGTTACAAAGCCAGGCGAGGTCGGTTCTCTTATTATTTCATGACAAGTTAATAAGATAAAAGGGGCATCATTATTCTGGAAAACCTCAACAAACCTGTCAGCGAAATAGCAAAAACTGTAGTAGAGGACAAATCAACACAAAAGAAGGAATGCACTGGCCAGTACAGCTATGCCAAAAGAGTTAAAAGACCACAGAAGACTGCTAAAGTGGACGATTACAGAAATATTACCTCGATTAAGAAAAAACCCTTCAAAACAAGTCTGTCAAATATAAAGCCAAGGGCAGAACTGGGCTGGCAAAGACTCCAATCTGGCTCAACTGGAGAGCTTTAGAAGATGAAGGAAGAATAAATATTGGACTACATTTTTATAAGTTTTATAGCTTTAACTTTACTGATAAAAGTGTCCCATGTGGCCATTGACGCCTTATTCTTTGCTTAAATTAAGATATCTCAAGGATTAATCTTTTTTTTTCTGGGCCGTTTTCCTTTTTGCCAATTGAACTGTATTTCTGCACAAAACAATTTCATGGTACGATTCTCCATTAAATTAAATTTGTGAGTGTAAGACTATCAACAAACTTACAACCAAGCCATGCTCTGCGTGTTTGCTTTAAGCTTTAATTTATGCAGGCCATGACACAGCGCTGACAAGGTTATATGGCCTGCGTCTGTGTCTTTAAAGGTTGTATATTAACATGGTGACATAGAAAGAACAGGTGGGTAGCGCTTAGAGGAAAGTTGAAAGAGGAGCAGACTTTCGCACAGGATTTATTTTTTCTTCAAAGCCTTGGTGGATCAGGCAAAGCTTTAATCAAGGCGATCATAAGTTAAGAGTTTTCCGAGTGTTTTGGTGACTTTACTGAACTGGATTCAGGATCGGTGGATACCATGGACTCTCTTTAACGGCTAAAAAACAGAAGCACTCACCTCGGAGCTGAGAATGGGCTCGGGAAGCTGGTTACTGTGTTTGTTCATCTTTGGAATTCTTGTGGCATCGTGTCCTGGTGTTGGACAATGTGGGAGTGGGATTACAATCAACGTTATACTGTTGGATGATGAGGACTCTCCCTGGAGCCTCCAGTATGTGGAAGGAGAAATACTGAAGGCCATAGAGAAAGATTCAGCCATTAATGCTGCCCAGGGTAATGAAATTAAAAACTAAAACAGAAAACAAACAAACAAACCACATGACAAATCCGCACAAAATCAGACCTTTTGATCTCTCGCAACAGCACTCTCTATATACAGTATGTATATTGGTACACTCATGTTTATAGATATTGATAATTTAACACATATGTCACTGACTATTATTGTTCATTTATATTTACTGCTTTGCATACTGTTCCTATTTTCAGATTTTCATGTTGCTTTTCCCAAAAGTAACAATTTTAAAGCTGTTTTAGGAATTATTCAGGGATTTCACTATTAAAGACTAAAAAAGTATACAAGAAAAGTAAAGCTGCTACTGTTAACAGATATTCTGTAGTTAGTTTCATAAACTAGCAGATTAAAGATCGTTATCCTATTAATTACAAGGAAGCTACCTGCAATGCTTATTAGCTTACTAGCATAAAACGCTTGTTCTACTAAGCTAGGAGCTATCTTATACTAGTTTAGCCTGACTTTTGGTCAACATGACAACATACAGTTTGGTGTTATTTTTGACTCACCCACAGTCTGCAATGATGCCATTATGCAAAAAGTATTGACACCTATTATTTAAGATAATTAAACATAAAAGGTTTTTTTTGGCTAGCAGGAATTTTTTATCTAGCCAAGTTTTTATTAAGTGGCTGTTAGGAAAGCCCTGTAGGGTTTATTTCTAAGCATTATCAATAAAACTTAAACAGAATGTCCCAGTTTATGACACAGGTAATCCAAAGTAGTTGTCTTGTTTGCCAGCTGAAATTTGTTGGTGTTTTATTTTTATTAGCAACTATGATTTTTCAGCTGTAGCTAGCTATTTAAGCTTACATGGTTCTGTGTCTTTTACTGTTGTGGAGTGTAAACTTCCCCAAATTAATAGATTTTACATATATGGTAGAATTCAGGGCCTACTTCCTCCACACACACACACACACACACACACACACACACACACACACACACACACACACACACACACATTTTATTTCTCTTTAAAACAAATCTAATATCCACATACACACTGCAGTTCAAAATGGAGAGAAAGTCAAAACTAACATCTGGAACTTTCTTTCTTTCCACACACCCAAGATCCAGCTGTGACTTTTAACCTAACTGCGAATTTCAGTGGGTTTGACACAACCTTATACTGGCACCGAGGCTGCCGGAGCAGTTCATGTGAAGCAGTTGCAGAGCTAAACAACCTGACGGTAAGTAGCTACAGTTTTATATTAAAAAATAGAAAGAATATTAGCATGTTGGATGCACATATACATGAGCTTGTGTAACCCTGAGATCTTGCTTCCACAGGACATTCATTTATGGGTTTATGCACCTTTTAGTTCGCAGACCTGCTCTCCTCATTAATGCCATAGACACCTTTTTTGTGCAAGACCACAAATCAAAATAAGACTATGCCAGTCTCAGTAAATCTCTGTAAAAACTTAACAGAATCACTGCTAAGCCAACGAAAACTATTATTTCACTTCCTTTCTGAACACCCCAGTTTTCCTTCAACTACTGTCAAAGACATGCCTTGCTTGGCCTGCTGGTATTTGCTGTCTACTGCCGAAGTCCCACACGACAGCCAAGCTTGAGTCGACTCCTGCTCCAGTTTGCCCCCATGGCAGGCATGGGACACCTTAAGGCCACAGCCCCTTGCAACTGCCTCAGCTAAGGAGGTTCAGAATATGTGTCACCCCTCACCCTAAAAATCTTTTCTAAGCTTTTCCAGAGGTTGAGCTGAAGATCTCCTGGACTAGGGGCCTCTGCCCGATGCTCCCAGCGTACCTTTACTGTACCACTTGGTAGTTACTTGACAGCTCAACTCTCTACCTAGCCAAGACATCTGGTCCAGATGTGATGATGGGATTACAAAATCAAATATCAGTACCGAGTGCACTTATGAATACCCTTTGCAGGCCATTTCCCAGCCTTCAGCCCTCCAAGTTTAATTGTTATTAGCATGCAACATAAGAATGTGAACAATGAAAACTCCCAGCTGGAGTCCGCAGCTGGGCCATCTTCTTCCCCCCGCTTATGCGTTCGGTGCATAAGCGCAAATGACGGTCAGGACCCGTCCCCCGACTTGAGAGCAATCCTCTTGTCCACTGGGTGAAACCCAAACATACAGGCACATTGAGAGCATCTGACATGGACCCCTCTTGAATGCCTCCTAGGTGAGGTTTTTAATGTCCAACTAGGAGGAGATTTGACATATGGAAGAAATTCTCTCAACTGGCTTTGAGAAGAGCAGGTTGCAGAGTAGCAGTTGGATAGCTAATAGAAGGAGGTCTGGGTGTTTCCACCTCGTGCTTAGGAAAAAAGCATGTATTTTACTTTAGAAATATTTGCAAATTATAGAATTTAATGAGATAAATCTCTGAAAAACACTCCACAGCCATGAACAAGACACAAGTAGAAAAGAGGATGATGTTTGATTCAAATGCACTTGATTAACTTATCATCAGTAAGTGCGAACACCTCTATAAAAGCAGAGGTTTTAACAGTTTGCTGGTCTGGAGCATTCAGGTAATGCCAGGATTAAGACAATGCCAGGAGTAGATGTTCCAGCAAATTCACCCAAAGCCCAGACCGTGCAATGCTCAGAGAAACTGCAAAAAACCCAAGAGCTACAACCAAACACACCTTATTAGCACAATGCCCTCATACTAACTGTCAAACACCGTGGTGGAGGGGTTCTGTTTGGGGCTTGTTTTGCATCCACAGGATCTGGGATCGTTGCAGTCACTGAGTTGACCATGAATTCCTTTTAAGATGTGAGGCCATCTATCCAACAGGTTAAAAATGGTTCATGCAACAATAATCAAAGCACAGCGGCAAATCTACAACATAATTGCTGTGAAATGAAAGGATCAAAGTGCTGCAAAGGCCCAAAGTTCAGCCTGCCTGAAATTCTGTGTGAGCAACGTTCTAAAGAAGATGGGGGCAAAATTGCATAAGAATGATTTTAGAGATAAAATGATGACAAAATCATACAGAAAACTTCAAGGTATTCCTGCTGAAGGCACTTGTACAAGCAGGGCTGGGGTCTCAGTTTAACACAAAGTCTTTCACATGATTCTATAAGGTCCTATATAAATTCCAAGTAATGTCTTATTATGCACCACACCTGAGATTTTGCACAGTTCTATGGCGTATTGAGTTTGTCTGAGTAGTGTAGTAAACAGATGTTTGCTTGTTTGGTTGTTTTTTGCCTTGGTGCATGCTTCAAGTTTGGAGTATGGAGCATGTAAAATGTTCAAGTTACAAGGCTTTTGGATATGTTGCATCATTTGCGATTTTATCTGAGCAGGTGTTGTAATAAAAATATTTTAGACTTTGTTACACCCTGATGACTTTATTATGTTATATAGTAAAATAAACCTGCTGTCCCACAGTGAGAACATTTTTCCACAAACCACTTCTAGTGCAAGGAAAACAGGTCGATTTCCAAGAACCTGGAAGAAAACAAGAGTTTGGGTCTCAGGAGTTTAAAGATCAGGCAAAATTTACATAAAAATCTGTGAATTATTCGCTGTATATGTTTTTATTTTTGCAGGAATCAGGAAATCTGGGATGTGCTGTGCTTGGACCCACGTGCACCTATGCTACTTTCCCAATAGTTGAGTAAGTTCTGAATTTTTCAAGGACATGATTCTGCCAATAAGCTTGAAAAGGACACTTCAGATTTTCAAACAGGTTTTGCCTGTGTTGCACTATGCTTATCGTTCACCCGTTTATCATAATTAGTCGATACCATTGTCTCCCACTCTTTTTTATTCTCTTCTTCCAGTAAGGAAGCCGGCATGAGTCTCAGTAGACCCATTCTCTCAGCGGGAAGCTTTGGTCGCTCGTGCGACTACACCTTCAACTTGCAGCGACTCCTGCCACCTGCACGCAAGATCGTTGACTTTGTCGACCAGTTCTGGAAAGAAAACAATGAGCTCAAACCTTCATGGAAGGCAGCGTATACTTATAAAACAACGAACCCCACAGAGGAATGCGTTTGGTGAGTAACCCATCTTTAAGGAGAGACTCATCTGTTGTGAGCTATTACAAAATCTAATAAATTATATTTTTAATTATATTCTAGTTACATTTTTAAATGTAATAAAATGTTTTTAATTTAAATTATGCATTATATTCATTTTCATCTTCAGGTATGTAAGTGCAATTGAAGCGACGGGCGATCTTGCCTTAAATATTTCAATAACGTCTCTACGCAGTCCCACAGAACTGCACAGCGTGCTTACATTACGCAACAGGACATCCAACTGTAAGAATTTGATGTATTTTTCTCAAACAAGATTGAAAACCTCTCTGTTTTCACAGCGAGACATAACAATGGCTTCAGTTTGCTGGGACAACACACACAGACAGTTTGGATTCTATTTTCCTAAGAGAGCCCAGGGCCTACAAAGCACATTTAATTCAACTATTGAGTTTGTTAACGCTGTCATCACGAGGGAGACTCGGAATTTTCTGTTTCAGAAGGAGAGCTAGCTCGAGGGCCATAATAGCTTTTCTTTGAACTTCCTGCTGCATATTTTTACGCCACATTATGAAGGGTGAATTAAAAAAACATCAACAGTATCAGGCTATGCTTGATGGCTTTAGGTTTTGGTATTAACTTTGGTTTCAAGGTTGAAGAAGTAATTTAAATGGAAATCAAGTTTGTATTTGAGTCCCAAGGCCAACTAGGCAAAAAAACAGAAGAAAAAAAATAACTGAAAGACTGTTCTGTTACAAATACTTCTCCGCTGCAGTGTTCATCATGTGTGGATCACCAATGGACCTAGTGGAAATTAAAAACGGCTCTAAGGCTGCGGACAGCAGTGATATCGCCTTCATCCTCATTGATCTTTACAGGTTAGTGCTGTTGAATCATTTCACTTCTGTTCCTATTTATTCCACTTGTTTTCTTTTTCTCTAACCCCACAGCAGTGATTCACAATCAGTACTTTCCTAACTGGTGAATGGGTACCTGGAGATTGTAAAGTAGTGACTGACTGATTGAGTGATTTCATGGAGTCAGTTACTGTGTGTCATCATAAGATGAGACTAAGTGTGGGAAGAAGTGAAGAAGCAGACATAGATGAAATAAAAAATTCAATCAGGTCAGCTCGAGCCAACGTAATATTATTTCCATCATCTATGACTGCTCAACCATCCAATGGACACAGTTAAAAAGCCTCAGGAGGGGAGAGGAGCAGCAAAGCAGGGAGGGCATCAGTGGCAGCGGCAACAAACATGACATTAAGTCACCATGAAAACTGAAAGTTGGGATGGAGCTGGGTTGCAAAATGGCTTGCAGAGGTAGCGGTTATGGTCAGGCTAAAGCTCCTTTGGGATCCAATGTACTATTACTTGATGCCCTGACTAAACACTTGATGTTTTTTGTCAAAAGCCGCACACAGCAGAAGTAGTAAGCCTAATTCAATTTCTGGAAGAAAGATTTTGGACAAAACTTGCTAAGCTAAGTGGCTAACTTAGCACAAACTAGGCTAAATCTATTGAGTTTTCAACAGTATTATTATTGAATGATAATATCCATCTTTATACCAATTAAAGTCGGTAAAGCATGGTAAGCAAAGATCTAAGTAAACTGTGTGTATAGAGTAGAAATGAGTAACTAAGCAATCAAATGCAGCTAAATTACTGAATATAATAGAATAATATATAATAACTGAATGAAACTGAAGGAAATTTTTGCACATGTAGAATTTTTCATCAGACCTCTGCTGATTCCTCTACACAGTGATGTATACTACACCAACACATCGTCGCTGCCAGAAATGAAGAACGTGTTGGTGCTCACCATGCCGAACACCCGAAGCTACAGAATCAACCCAGACCTTAAAGACAACAACACGGTGAGCAAACCAGAAATACACAACTTCTCTCTTTGCAGTGCTTCTGTAGCAATACAAAAAAGGTTAGCTCTGATTGGCTGTTTTTGTTCCGCTCACTCTGAATAATCAACTTGTAGGGTTTTAAGGGAAAATAAGGGATTAACAACACAGGACCATGCCAACCAGAAATGGACCTCGGAAGAGTTAATAATAAATGTTCAATGAAATATCATTAAATAACGTCTTCACTGAGTAAAAAATATATAAAATAATTCATCACCTGTGTAGTGAAGGATGCATCTTAGAGCTCCTTCACTCAAATCTAAGGGCTGTACTGAGAAAGTAGTTCCAACCATCTGTCTCTGTCTGTTCCTCTGCAGATGAACGACTACATGGCCGCGTACCATGACGCAGTGCTCTTTATTGGCCAAGTGATGAGAACAATTTCTAAACAAAATCAGTCTCAGCTTCACAGGACGGAATATGTGAATGTAAATTACTTCAGAAACACCAAATTTACTGGTAAGGCAGGTGGAAGATAACAGCGAGGAGGGGGAAGTGCTTGCATACAAGCTGCAAGTATGTGTATTAGCAAATACACAAGAATTTACACAAGTTAGCATTTAATACTTTTTTGGCAGCTGCAGATAGTTGCAGTTAAGCATACTGAGCAAAACAGTAATAAATGCTAAAATTAGCTCGTGAAAAGTGGGAAAACACCATCCACCAAAACACTAATGAGCTGATCTCAGAGCAGACATGGCTACTGTGAGGTCGAACAGATGGAGGCTGTCAACTGCTATCACTTCTTTGTGTTTTCATTGACACAAAGAGTGTTGGTATAACAGCCCGCAGCTGTAAGCAGCCGGTTGTGAGTGCAAGTTTGACTGAGAGACGCATTAAAGGTTTACAGCTGACACACACGGTGAAATGAAGCGAACAGAAGTTTAAAAACGTTTGTGTGATTCTGCTCAGGGATTGCTGGGAATTATACGCTGGACGAGTACGGGGACAGAGACGTGGCTTTCTCAATCATCTACACCACTACTGACAACAAGGTATCTTTTTCTCCTGTTTTCTTTTTTGGCATTTAGCAGTGAATACACGAAGAAAAGATTCAAAATAAAACCTTACTGTGCTGCATCTCTTGCTTCTGGTTTGATGCTAAAATGTGTCTTTTTGTTTTTTTCCTCCCCTCTTGTGTCACACCCAGTACGATATTTTATTCACATTTGACACGGAGCGCAATAAAACCACAGTGGTGGAGGAGGCTCCTAAGTTCATCTGGGGGAAAAGACTTCCCAATAACATGCCAGACAGCGGTACATCGAAAGACACACACACACACACATACACATGTTTAGCTATATCATTGAGTTCAGTGGGCACAACCTCAAAATATGTCTTAACCTTAATATTTTAAAGATTTATGTTAAGAGAACTTCCTTTTTTGTCCTCTAGAAAGAAGGCATGTCCACCATAATGATTTAGATCTCCACAACAAGGCCTGATCAGTTTGCATCCACTCAGTCAGGTCGTTTTCAAAGACTTGCACTAATCCAGGTTCCGGTGAATTATATGTAAGGCTTCAGCTGTGGTTTAAGCACCTCTCTGTTTGTGTCCCTGTTTTCATTTAATAAGCATTAATGGTGGGTATGAACAGGAGGAAAAGTTATAGCAACCACAAACTGCTCCACGTACATCAACTTTTGCATGTTTTATATGAAGTGGTTTTATGGCTCAGTTCTTCTTTTGTTTCCTGTAGATGACCTCCTCACAGCCCTATCTGAGATAAGCTTAAATATTATGGCACTTGAACGCTCGGCCCATGTTTATCTTTTGTCCTCTGTGTGTCAGAAGCATCGGCTTGGAACTGAAATGGTGCCTCTTTTTTGTCTTTATTACTGCAGGCCCTGCGATTCGCGACATCATTGTGATTGTGTTGGCTGTTACTGTGGTCGTAGTGGCCACGATCGCCTTTATTTTCTACAGGTATGCCGTAGCACATGGAACATGAGAATAACGGAGTTATTAAGTGTGTGGCAGATTTTAATTAAATGTTTGGATTCTCTGCAAAAGGTCATGAATTTACATAAATGATTTTGGCCCCATCATATAATGGCATATATAGTAGTACGGTAGATACACTGCTCCAAAAATTGCAGGAAAACTTTGAAAACACGACAGCTTTTAATGAGAAAAAAAACAGTGGATATTCACATTGATGGGGACTTGGTAATGTGTTAGGAGTGATAAAGTGCCCCAAAATGTAATGGAAATGTAATGATCAACCTACAAAGGGCTGAATTCAAAGACACCCCCAAAAATCAAATTGAAGAAAAGCAGCAGCAGGCTAGACCACTTTACAACATGCTCCTGATGAGATAATGGATGGTGTCCTGGGGGATCTACTCCCAGATCTGGACCTGGGTGTCACTGAGCTCCTGGACAGTCTGAGGTGCAACCTGACAGCTTCAGATGGGCTGAAACTGAAACCAAAGGTGTCAGGCAAGTGTGGAGGCCAGACATCGGTATCATCGTCCAGAAACTTCCTGCATACTCTCAGCATATAAGGATGGGCATTGCTGTGTATTCAGAGGAAGATTTCATCCTGATACCCGATGCCAGTCAGGGTCTGTAGACATCTCTGCGTCCCTCTATGTATATGCCTCCCCAGTGCATCACTGACCCACCACCAAACCAGTCATGCTGAAGGATGTTACAGACAGCATTGCATTCTCCACGGGTTCTCCAAACCCTTTCACTTCTGTCACATGTGCTCAAATGAACCTGCTCTCATCTGTGCAATGCACAGGGCTCCAGTGGTGGACCTGCCTGTTTTGGTATTCTGTGGAAATGTGAATTAGGCTCCACAGTGCTGGGCAGTGAGCACAGGGCCCACTGGAACACGCTGGGCCCTCAAACCAGCTTCATGAAGTCTGTTCTGATTGTCTGGTCAGAGACATTAACACTAGTGTCCTGCTGGAGCTTTGACAGTTCTCATCTTGCACAAAAAAGTGGGTTAAAGATCTTCTCCAGGCCTGTCCAGAGTAACTGTCTGTGTCCTGAAATCTCCTCTGTGCTCTTGAGACTGTCTCGGGAGACACAGCAAACCTTTTGTAAATGGCACGTATTAATGTGCCAACATGGAGGAGTTGGACTACCTGTGGAGCCTCTGTAGGGTCAAGGTATCACCTCATGCCACCAGGAGTGACACTGACCCCAGAAAAATGCAAAAGTAGTGAAAAAACCATCAGAAAAGATGAAGAGGGTCAGAAAATGTCAGCGACCTCCACCTGAAACTGAACTAACCTCCTCTAAACTGACCAGATTAGTGTCCCAGACGTGTAACTGGCTTGATGCTACACTCTGATTAAAAGGTGCTACAATTATCTTTTAGAGCTGTGTATATACGGACTTTCAGGTTACATGAAAAATAATCTGAAAGTCTGTATGTACTATACAGGTTATAGCTCTATTACACTCTCTAAAACATGGACTCATGACATGAAATTTAAATTGAAAGCTGCCTTTTATAAACATAGGAGTCAGATGCTTTTCGTGCAACCAACCTTTACCAATAATCTCCTGATGCAGTTTTTTCTTTCCCGCATAGACAGAACAGAAGAGATCGACTGCTCAGGAAGCGCTGGTCCCACGTGAACTCTGACCTCATCACGCTGATGGAAAATGATGACATCAACGTCATCTCCCTTAATGTAAGTGAAAACACCTCAGTAAACACCTCAGTCAAGTCAGCTTTAAGAATGCTGTGACAGCGACCTTCCTCTAACCCCCGTTAGATTGAAAGTAAGAAGAAAAAGAAGTTCAAGATCCGCTGTGCGCTCTACGATAAGAAGGTAGATGGACAGCATCCTGCAGTGTTTTCCAAATCAGTCAGCATCTAGTGCTTTTGCACTGATGAAAGTGAGTTAGCAGATGTAATCTGGTTGGTGCTTCTGCAATATTTCTTTCAGATTGTGATCTTGAAGGAGCTGAAGAACTCGGATGGGAACTTTGATAAAACCCAGAAAAGGGAGCTCAATGCGGTAAGACGTCTTATCACACTGAAATCCTTTTACTGCCAGCCCTCTTTGTTAATGTTTATCCAAACTCACTAGCACTCCCCATGTTTGCCCCCCCTGCAGCTATTGCACATCGACTACTACAACCTCACAAAGTTTTACGGCACAGTCAAGTTAGATCACGGTGTCTTTGGCGTGTTTGAGTATGGCGAGCGAGGCTCGCTCAGGGTACGTGTAGCAAAACTTTCAATTTAAATCCATCTTCAGGTCTCAGTTTAAACACAGCCGTCAAGAAGTGTGAAGAATAAAAGCGTATTAATGCAGAACTGGGGTGTCTTTTTCTTTTTCAAGTATGTGCTGAATGACAAGATTTCATACCCAGAGGAGACCTTCATGGACTGGGAGTTCAAGATCTCTGTCATGTACGACATCGCCAAGGTGAGAGAGAAGTGCTCGACTTTGCCCGTGAGCAGAACAATTATCAAAGTTAAGCATTTGCAAGCATCACATGCGGTGTGTGGCATGATAAGAGACCACACAAGTGGAGATTGACTCGTTACTCGCCGCCCTGAGCGGAAAAACGGTCACGTGTATCTGCCATAAAGCAGCAGCATTCACTAAACACCATAAATCATTACAGAGGACAATGCAATGAATGACAGGATCGGTTTTTGTACTGAGAGCTTGACATAGTTAGTAGCAATCTGTCTTAATACATAACTGAAAAAGGGTTATGAAACTTAGCGTTAGTCAATATTACTCACCATTCATGCAGCGTGACATAAAAGATCCCTGAGTAACTGGTAATAAACTTTTGTACCTGATGTAAACTGCAATGGGATCACTTCACCTGTTACCGTATAATAAACTGAACCCAGAACATCATCATCAAAAAGAAAGGAAGGTTCGCTCAATCCTGACACTTATTTCACGTGAGTAATAATCGTTTACTAAAACTTTAGAAGTTCTATCAAAAGCCAAACGGACAAACTGAGTGTAATGTGACTGCCAGGATTACACAGCGCTGTGCAAAAGTCCCCTCATGTCTTCATAGTTTGCTTCCAAGGAGCCAGATTTTGTTGCTTTGTTCAAACGACTCTTAAGCAATAGTTTTGCAGGCTTTCTGAAAATCTTTTAAAGTTTTTATTTAGACATTGGCTGCTTTTTCACTCATTTTTTGTCCAGTAGACTATGCAAGCATAAAAAAAGGGATGAACCAGTGTTGTATCTACACATAACAAACAACTTTGCAAAGAACCCATTTTTAAACTATCTTTAGTCATGTTGTCACTGTGAGCTGAAGGATGGACAAGCATAAAGAAAATGGATTTATAGTTTCAATAAGAAGTACATATAGTGAAGAGGCCTCCTTATCTGTAACAACTGTGATCAAAACAAAGCCATTAAAAGACTGTGCCTCTAAAGTTTGATCAGTTTGATTGATGTCACAGTGCGATAAACAACTTGGCAACTTACCAGAAAGACTCAATATTATCCCACTAGTTAATAATTAAATGATTAAACATTTAAAATGTAACATTTAAGTGTTGGTGGGGTTTTTTGTTCTAAGCTTGTTGTTTGATAAGTCAGACCCTGTGAAGGCACAGTAAGCTTTTATATAAGTATTTTTTTCTGGCTCAAAATTATTAAAAAGGTTTGGTTTAAATGAAGAGCAGGATTACACAGGTCTGCAACCAAAAGGTGCATAGGATCTTTTGACTGCTTCTCATAGATTTTTACTCACTGAAACAAGGAAAAATATTTTAAAAATTCAATTTTGTCAGGTTTTCTTAATTCATGTTTTTAGTTTAATGTAAACTCTTCATGTTTTGCAAAAGCAAACTGTATGTAATGGAGGGAAATGGAGGTAATTTTTGGATTCAGCACCCTAAAAAACATAACATTTACCAAAAATATCCCATGCGACTGAAAAAATAAATTGTTTTTGCAGACCTGTGTTATGGGAGCTGCTGTTGCACTTGCCTCTGCCTGCCAGCAGAGGTCATTAAACACCAGATTACTCACCGCCTCTTTGATTTTTCATAAATCTCATTACTTCCACCAGTGGAAGGTGTAATGTTGCTCTGAATCCTCTGTGCAGGGCATGTCTTACCTCCATGCCAGTGACATTCAGGTTCACGGTCGCCTCAAATCCACCAACTGTGTGGTGGACAACCGCATGGTGGTGAAGATCACAGACTTTGGCTGCAATGCTTTTCTTAGCCCCTTCCAAGGTGACGCCGCAAACAAAAATCCTCCTGAAATATCTTTTTGTTCTCTTCTTTACCTGCTAACGTTTGTCTGTCTCCACATCATCCTGTCAGACTTGTGGACAGCTCCGGAGCATCTGAGGAACGAGGGCACGTCTCAGAAAGGAGACGTCTACAGTTTTGCCATCATTGCGCAAGAGATTGTTCTCAGAAAGAACACCTTCTACACTGAATCCTGCTCCGACCGATCAGGTTTCCAACACTCAAATACAACACGTGACAGTTACAGTCATTTTGTTTGCAAATGATCATCTCTGCACCACCAAGTTCAGAGTGAAAGAAAGAAGACCTGTTTGATCCGGAGCTACACTACAATGCCATCTGCGTCTCTGTGTGTTTCTCAACAGAAAAACTGTCCAGGCTCAAGTCATCCTACTTCAGACCTGATCTTAACTTTGAGACGGCTTCAGAGAAAGAATTAGAGGTTTTTTTTTTCCATTCATGTGCCAGCTTTATTTTATTTTCAGCATCTGTTTTGTCTGTATTGTATTCAAATTGTTCTTTCCTCCTGTAAGGTGTACACGTTGATAAAAAGCTGCTGGGACGAGGACCCAGAAAAAAGACCTGACTTTAAGAAAGTGGAAATTTATCTGGGGAAAATCATCAGGTAATAATGCTCTCTTTATGTTATTGCTGTTTTCAGCTATCAGTGTGCATGTCCTGGTGTAGCCTTTATAGTTTCTGGGAAACGGATTACAGATTTCTAAATATATCTCCCTCCTCATATCCCTTTTCTTCTCCTCTTCATCACTCCAGTAAAATCCATAATCAGGAAAATGAGAGCTACTTGGATAACATGATCAGACGGCTGCAGATGTATTCCAGAAACCTGGAGTACCTGGTGGAAGAGAGAACGGCTCTCTACAAAGCTGAGAGGGATCGAGCTGACAATCTTAACTTTATGCTGCTGCCTGGGTTTGTTTACACTTAAAGAACAAATGCACATCATTAGACACTTAGAACAATCAGGACATAGATGCTAAATCATTCATGCACTGTTAGAGAATTCGTTTTATTTCTACATTAACAGTGACCAGCACTGAGTTTCAGTGGTTAGCACTGTCACCTTAAAGCAAGAAGGTCACCCCTTGCCTACGTTGGTTTTCTCTACGTTGGCTTGGTTTCTTCTCAGAGTTCAAAGACATCCATGTTAAGTTTATTGGTGATTCTAAATTAGGTGTAAATGTGATTGGCCGTGTATGTACTATGCCTCCAAAAACAAGTCAAAATTTGAAGAAGAAATATGCTAAAAATGCTAAGTGGCTGTAAAAGTTCAGCTAAGCATAAATTGTTGGATTGAATATTTTTAATGGGTAGTATACATTTATAGCTATATAATTTTTAAAAGTGAATATAAATTTGAGTTTAAACAGCATAAACTATTGGATTAAATAGTTGAAATAGATAAGTTAGTAGTTACAGTATATAGTTTAAAAAGCTAGCATAAATTAATGACAATAAATGATTAGAAAGGTTACTTTAAATTGTTTGACTGAATTGTTAAAATAAGTTTTGTAAACTGACGGTTAAAGCGTTTTAAAAGTTAGCATAAACTACTGGATTAAATATTTTAAATAGGTAAATTAGTGGTTAAATAATGTTTTCAGAGTCTCCTGCATGGGGTGGGAGATGACAGCTTAGCCACCATTGTCCTGTCACTCACCACCTCCACTGGGTCCATCCTAACACAGAGCTGGCCCTGCGGATCAGCCTGTTCAGTCTCTTCCTGTCCCCGGCAGAGATGCTGCCACCCCAGCAGACCACACTGTAAAAGATGGCTGAAGCCACCACAGAGTCATAGAAGGTCTTCTGGAGTGGGCCCTCCACTCCAGAAGACCTGAGACTCCACAGCAGGTACAGCCTGCTCTGCCCTTTCCTGTAGAGGGCGTCTGAATTATGAGTCCAGTCCAGTTTATTGTTCAGATAAACACCAAGGTACCTGAAGCTGTCAACATTGCATTTTATTCTGTTGTATATAGTATTTTATTCTATTCTATTGTGTACAGTATCTTATTCTTATTATCTTATCCTATTCCAGTGTTTTTTCTTAATTTTTGCTTCTGTAACTTTGCACTGTCCACTTTCTGCTGTAAAAAACAAACAAACAGTGGGACTAATGGAGGTTATCTTATCTGATCTTATGTTAAAAAATTAGCATTAATGAATGGCTATAAATGGTTAAAAAGTTACCATACATTGTTGAATAAAATTGTTAAATGAATAGTTAATACAAACTGACTAATAAAAGGCCTAGTCTAATAGTAACCCTATTAATTAAAAGCTATATAGTTTTTAAAAAGCTAACACAAATTAATGGTTAAATAGTTACTAAATTAGCATACATTTGTCTCTTTAAATGGTTAGAAATGTTACCTTAATTATGAGTAAATAATTGAAATAATTAGTGTTAATTAATGATCAAAACGTTAGTGTAAATTAACAGTTAAATGGTTGTAACAAGTAGCATTATTGAACTGTTTAAAAAGGATAGTTATTTAAAAATAAACGATACATGGATGAAATGGATGAATGAACTGTTGGGGAAACTTGGGGGGGCCTTTGGTTTAACCAACTCAAAATCAGAATGAAATCTCAATGGAAAAAATGTCTTTTCTTTATTATGTTTCTCTCTGTGGTTAAAAGCCCGGTGGTTAAAAGCCTGAAGGAGACCGGGGCTGTGGAGCCAGAGCTGTACGATGAAGTTACAATATATTTCAGTGACATAGTTGGCTTCACCACTCTGTGCCAGTACAGCACGCCGATGGAAGTTGTGGACATGCTAAACGACATCTACAAGGGGTTTGACAGCATCGTCGACCACCACGATGTGTACAAGGTATTGGCAGGGATGAAACCGAAGACATTCAGGCACCCGGCAATGAGCACGAACATCATGGTTTCCTTTACTATCCTCAGGTGGAGACAATAGGGGATGCCTACATGGTTGCTTCTGGTCTTCCAAAGAGAAACGGGAACAGGCATGCAGTGGATATTTGCCGCATGGCGCTGGACATCTTGGCATTCATGGGCACCTTCCAGCTCCGGCATCTTCCCGGTATTCCTGTGTGGATACGAATCGGTGTACACTCAGGTCTCTTCTTCTTTGTTTTTCATTTTTTAAACTAGTCATTTTGGCAAATCAATTCACCTCCTGCTGATCTTTACACTAATTCTTCTGTCTCCTGGTTGTTTGTGGGTTCAGGTCCCTGTGCGGCGGGCATCGTGGGAATAAAGATGCCCAGATATTGTTTATTCGGAGACACGGTCAACACAGCATCTCGTATGGAATCTACAGGACACCGTGAGTGGACACATGTAACGAACAAACTGATTTACACTGACATTTTCTCCAGCCGCTTCCTTTGTTCTCGTTATTTTACATGAATGACTTCCCGTACATTAGTCTAGCGCAATTATAGAAGCCAGCAGTCAGCCTAATTAAATAAAGTGACCACAGCCAAGCTCTGTTGTCTTTCTTTTTATCTCACAGCCCTGCGGATCCATGTCAGTCAGCCTACCATAGATATCCTGGAGAGAACAAACTGCAAGTTTGAGTATGAGATGAGAGGGGAAACATACCTGAAGGTAAAGGTTGGTCTCTACATTCAATGTAGCAGCATGTCAGCCAAATTAAATTGAGATACAGTGACAAAAACCTTCACTGCGACACTGATGCCAGTGACTGTGATGAATATGTGGGTTTTTTTTAGGGTAAAGGCACAGAAACAACTTACTGGTTGACAGGTGAAACTGGTGAAGACTACGATCTTCCTACTCCACCCACAACGTGAGCAAAAAGGAGATAAAATCCTTTCACATGCAGCTCCGCATCTGAGATTCACTCTTTCAACACGGTGCTTTCTCTTCCAGTGAAAACGTCCAGCGGCTCCAGCAGGACCTCGCCCACATGACCTTGACGTGTTTGGAGCGTCGCTCGCGAGGTTCCGTGCGAAGGAAGAAGCTGCTACCAAGTCAGAGCAAGGAGGACACCAGCGACCAGGGGTCAGAGGTCGAGTCTGAGAGCAGCCTTCCCGAGTACCTGCATCTAGCAACTGTGGATAACACACTCAGTACCTTCCTGTAGAGCATGCTGTAACTATTTGCCTGTTATTGCATATAGAGCAGGAAATCAAGCATAGAAAAATGAGGAATTAAAAGTCCTCAAATATTCACGCATTATTTCCTGCCATCATTTTGGGTGGTTGGAAACGGCGGGTGGAAACTTTGTACTATGTAATTGATGTAATGCTTTACCCACTCAAGTGTCATAGCTGAAAGCCAAAACCTTAGATTTGTTCAGTGCAGATTTTTTTCTATAACCAGTTGGGGGATTTTGTTATCCTCCGTCAAAAGAAAAACTGTCAAAAAGGGCATTTTAGGCCAACTTTGAAGGTCTGGTACTCTGCTAAAACAAGATTTAGCATATTTAAGGATTCATTTTTATCCAAATTTTGATTCCAGGCTCAGCTTCTAGCTCTTTTTCCTTTTATGCCAAAATTATTTTTTGCTACATCTGTATTTTTACACCTGTGAATGTGTAATAATACGGTTCGGAAATTGATCTACATACATCTATAAAATAGTGTGGAAACCCAAACTGAAGTTATGAGGGGTCAAAGACACTTGGAAAAATAAAGAATAAATAAATAAATAAATAAATAAATAAATGCACAAAATTTCAGCACCAGTTATATCGCAAAAAACAAACAAACCCAAACACAGCTGATGCTCATGTGGTCAGGTGGCAGCGCTTTTGGATTTGATTCACTTACTATGGGATGAGCCAGCCGCAGCACCCTCGCATGCCAGTGCAGATGCTGCTAATGGCCTGTTCAACTAACAAAACACAGGAACACGATAAGAACAGAAGAGGCCGTTTTGCAGACAGAAATGCAGGTTCGCCCTTTTTGTGCATTGTACAGTTTGGAAAAGGTTTTAGAACTACAGTAATACATTTGTATTTGTAATATATCCTGTTGTTTTTGTCATTAATGTTCATTGATTGTTTCTGCTGCTTAGCTTAAAACTGGGTTATTCTATTTATGTACAGCGCTTAATGTGTATTTGTTTCCACATTTGTCAGCCAGTAAGTAAATTATAGGTCTCATAAATATCTATAGACAATGCTTATAAAAGTCACAACTCAGCACCATCTGCATTTATTACTTTAACCAAATGACGGCCAGTTTTTGACTCCGTATACATCTCATGTCATGCAGAGGAGGCTGTATTGAGGAAGCTCAGGGAGGAAGATGCTGCACTGCAGGCCCTTGAAAAAGTGCCTTTGTTATTGTATAGAGCAGCGGTCCCCAACCTTTTTTGCGCCACGGACCGGTTTAATGTCTGACAGTATTTTCTCGGACCGGCCTTTAAGGTGTTGCAGATAAATACAACAAAATAAAATGATACGACCAAGACAAAAACTGGTATTTTGTAAACACAATAATGAAAGCGAAGTCACTGTGTAATTGTGTAACTTTATTAGCAGCGTCCTCCTGAAATGCGCCGCAACAGAGTAACATCAGTCGTGTCCAAATTCATGGGCTGCATCCTCCTGAGGACCCGGCCTTCGCGGTCTACGTAGGCCGGGTCCTCAGGAGGTCGGGTAGGCCGGAAGTAAACTGCTGTGAAATTGGACGGTCTAGCCTTCTGATTAGCGTCACTGCTGTGTCGGTGGAGTTTAATAAACTCGGCTGTCTGCTCCTTGCTATCTAAAATATAACAGGACACTGGCGTAAATTCTCGACCATTTCGCACTTCCGTTTAATCAGTTTTCTGTTTGACGTTTATTAATCGCCCGGGTGGGTTCCTCCTTGGTGTTCACACAGCTGAATAAAGTTTTATTTTATCTAATCTAATAACTTTAATCTCAGCCAAACCGATTTACTCGCGAACAAATAAAACACTGAAAAAAGCCAAACAATAACATTTTTAGGTTGTCTAAGTGACTTATTTATTACGTTTAACCTGAGTAGCGAAAGCCCGCGGTGATCTGAAACTAATGTGCCGGGAGTTGTGCCATTCTCGGCGGCTCTAGTGATCCTCGAGCTCTCGGCTAGCTGTCGAGCTGGTGGGTAACAGACGTCTCCGAAAACGTCGAAGCACTTTTGCAAATATGCGATATCTTGATAAACCGAGCAGATATTTGAAGTTCTCACCTGAAAATATGTTAAAAGTTTATTTTGTGACCCAGAAAGATTAATAAGAGTAATTTTAAAACTTAGTAGCGGCTGCGAACTGCAGTTTGGCCCACCATGAATTCTGGGATATGGTGGGCCACGAAGGACACATCCGTGAAGAGGACGCATTTGTCGGCTGCATTCGGAGAGTCAACGAATTTGGACAGCCTTCGGCGACCATCCTCCTCTCTGGTCGCTATGGTAACGCACAAAAACATGTCTTTCAAAATAAGACAACTACAAAACAAATATAGAGTGCATGAAAATATATAGAAAATGTATTCATAACACAAGGGAAAAGACCCAGGGAAACAGAGTTAACGATAAAAACCCTGAAAACCATCAATTTCACTCCTGAGCCTCAACTCTCGCTCGTGGACCGGGGGCTAGGGACCGCTGGTATAGAAAGCAGTGCACAGTGGGCTCATTGTGATCAGGGCAAAAAAAACAAAATAAAGACTTTGTACCTTAAACCAAATGTTTATTTTTGTTGACAATGCTGACATTCATTTACATTAAATTTAAAAAAAAAAAAAAAAAAAAAAAGTACATTTTCCTTTCACTCTGTTGAAGATGTCATATGTTCAGGACCGCATGAAGTCCAGTTTTGAAACTATCCAAACACTGATTCCTGAAGCCCGTACGATTCATGCGTCACACATGGATCCGTTTCATGCTCACAGACAGTAAAGTGGCTCTACAGACAGCAGATGAAAGAATCTCCAGCATCAGAGAGAAATGTTTTTCTATCCCGATTTGACGATGACAGATGTTTGGTTTTTTTGCACAGGCTAATGAAAGAGCTCTGCTGTGTTTACACATTAAGTACTAATTGTACAGCAAAAATGAAGTGAGGGATCAAGCAAAAAACAAACAGGGTACTGTAACAGGACATGCAAATGGAGGTTTATACATTTAAGTGAGCCAAGACGAAAAACTTGGAATCAGTAAACCTGCTGATTATACAGTATGTGCTGTTTGAGATCGTCAGGACAGTGAAACAGAAACACTATTCTTCAAGTAGAAACGAGCAAAAGTACCCCCCCACACGCATCTAAAAACAAACGGCCAAATTCTTACAATGTAATATTCAAAAAGAAAGTCTAAGAATAAATTAGACATCAAAACTTACAAAACAATTAAAAAAAGGTGGTGCTTTTTATACAAAACATCTTAAACCAGCTTCACCTCATGCATGCAGCTGTTTGGTGTGCACACTTACTCTTTATCTCTACAGGAACACCTCAGTAAATGCACGAGAAGACAAAGTAAAAACAAAAAGTGAGATTGTAAACCATCTACTGTAAAATATTAAAAGCAGCCACTTAAAAACGCATGGAATAACAGCTACGATCATGCTGACATGTCTGTTTTGCTGCTTGAACTCAAGGCACTGAATGAATTAAAAGCCACAAAGAGAAGAGGAAAAAAAAAAAAAGCCGAAGAAATGAAATCTTTTGGTCTTCTCTGTTCTGTCAATATCACTGTTATGAGTATCGTACGCAGTAACTGCAGGCTAACTACACATTTAACATTTACCGTGTTCTGCTAATCCTCCTAATTAGGGATCGGGAGGATCCCACAGGTTGAGGATATGTTTTCTGATCAGTGCTATAAATGGAAAACAAACATGGAATATTGTATTTACATCCCATTTATTTTTTTTTATGTTAAATTGATTTTATTATCAAAATGTTAGGAGATAGAGGGGAAGGGGGAAAAAAAAAAAAAAAAAAAAAAAAAAAAAAAAAAAAAGGTTGCCGACCACGATCTTATTTCTCGATTGTCTCAAATTTGTGACCCCTGCACACTTGTTGGCTGTGTGTTGCTGGTCAGTAGGTGTGCTGTAGGAGCTAAACAGCAGGAGGTGAGACTAAAGCTGCAGGCAGACGATGCTTAACACGGCTGCTGTAGTCTCAGAGGCAGAAATAATCCCTCTGGGCTTGCGTTCAATCTGAGAAGCGCACCAAATCTTAATTTGAGGCTGAAAACAGACCAATAACTTACATCACTTACTCCACAAATGTACTTATTTATGCATCCAAGAAGTGCTGAGTTGCATTTTAATGTTAGCATCTGTTCAAGTAAGTGTTTTCTTATAAGCTACAGCGTGATGTTGGACTATAGCAGACCTACTCTAAATTCTTATCTACATGCTTTAAAAACCTGCTGTTTTATAACTAATGTATAACCCTTTTGGTTTCACCCTAACATTCACTAAGTGCACCTCCTGAAATTTAATAAACACCAAATGTGAGTGGTGTATTTGCAGAGTGATGCCTAGAGCTATAAGGAAATTGGCCACAGTCTCGTGCATGAGTCCAAATGTGATCTGTGGTGTGGTTCTTGCATGTTCACAGCAGAGGTTGTTAAAAGTCACGTGGCTTTCTTTGACATTTTATTTTCAGTCATACACCTGCACTGCAGCAGATCTGCTTGCTGTGGGGCCTTTATTGGAACTAAAAACAGGATATGATCACTAATATTAAAAAGCTGTGGTACACCAGACTCATCCTTGCCCCCTTCCTCCTCCATGCCTGCTTTTTAAGCCTTTCCTGACTACACCAACGTCTCCAAGTCTGTTGAGGCCAAAGCAGGAACTGGATCCCAGCCATGGCAACAGACCGAAGCAACACTGCTGTTGTGCAAGGTGATGCAGGTATGCATCAGCACAAACAAGGGATATATGTATATACGCGCGCATGTGTGTGTGTCTGTGGGCAACAATGTAGAGCAGTTTGTGTTTTCACCAGTGCAGCGTGTGCACCTTTGTAATGTCCAGAAAGTGTAAAATTGTCCCCACAAGCACATTTTTGACCTACTTCAGTTACACAGTCCAAACCAAGAAGTGGCTATGCTAACACACAAACACACACCCTCCTGAATGACTGAGAGCAACAAATTAGTGGACTTTGAGTTGAGCTCGTGAAGATTTAATTACTTGAGTACGCTTGAAGTCATCTTTAAATAAGGCTGATATGGGTGATTTAACACACTTTTGCTCTGTGTGGTCCAGCAGCTGCTGGCAGGTTTTCTTCACAACCAAGGTGATTTTTTTTGTCATGAGAAAACCTCGTACCAAACTATGAAATACTGTCAGGACTTCAGCAGAGTCGATGGTCAAAGACTGGGCAACAATTGCATAAATCACCGGGATAGCTGCTTCATTGGGAAATAAAATGATGCAAATCCTGTGCAGCACAGATGGGACAGCTCCTCCCAGGTTAACCAAGACGAGGCCAATTCTCTCCTGTCATATTAAGAATCAGCACCTTGGTTCAGCCAGATCTAATATGGCTCTTTGGTCATGATTTACTAAGCTGCACTACTGCCCTTGGCAATATAACATCTGCACAGACACAACACATGAGCATGTCTGTAAATTAAGGTGATTTCACTTTTTTCTTTTTTTAAGATGGTATTGCTCCATTGCGTTAACAGTGATATTAGACATTTTTGGATGTTTGCTAAAACTAACCAGCATTTTGTCAATGAAGTGGCAACAATGCTACGTATTGCGATGACTGTCCACGGACAAAAACACACAAATGCCATGTACAGAACATGACAAGCATAGGAAAAATAAATTCTCGTGATTTCTACATCCGGGACCCGTGGATTTGAAAAAGCTGCAAAATGAAAGACAAAACGACAAAACAAAAACAGACATTAGAGATTGGAAAAGTGCAGACATAAAATCTACAGTCACTGCAAACAATCTAAGCTATGGTTTTGGCTGCAATGATGGCAATGATGATGAATATGTTGAGCAACTGAGAATAAGTGACTTAACTATCACGCATAATGACTGGAAACAACAAAACAAACACAGCCATCTTCGCTACTTACTACATACGAGTGTGTGTTTTCTGCTTTGATATTTACTGAATTTTAAATTGTGCATTGTGCAAATGTTAATTACACATGTGTGTGACTTTACACTGACACTGTATATGTATGTGAACAGACTGGGAAGGACATCTGAAGACTATTGCTGCACTGAAAGGTCAGAGATATTCCATGTCACAGCATTGACAATGAGAGCCCATAGAGACGCAGCTCTCAATCGATACATGTGAGGCTGTGTGGGGAAAGTGACATTTCCAACCAAGCGCCAATTAGCAAAATTCATCACATTCTCTCACACACATGCATTTTATCGAAATCTGTTTTCCATTTAATCAGTGACAAATAACTACATATAAAAGATGGTCTTGGTATCTTGATCACAGCTGTTTTTTTTCTCTGAACAAGAACTGGTCATATTTGTGTCAAATTACCAGCTAACCACTGTGATTGGTGATCGAGTGCTAACACAAACTAATAAATAACAATAACAATAACTATTATTATTATTATAATAATACTGGTTACTTTAAATGTTATACACAAAACATCAGTGCATGAATTAAAAAAATACTGACACAGTGCTACACCAAATCCCAGGGGACTACCTTCGCGAGTTATCGTGTTCACAAGATTTTCAAAAAACTTGACCTCTGACCCTGACCTCACTGAGATTTGAACTCCTCTGACATATTTACTAGTATTCATTCGAAAAGTCTAAGTTATCGTGTTCACCCCATCAGCCTTTTTACAGTTAAGGGGTAAACTTGCAGATAAAGAGGAAATCGCTTCGTTCTTGTCGTTAGCTGCAGGGACACTACTGGCATGTTACTTTAAGAGCACATTTTGCATGCTGGTATAACAAGCATATCTGTAAATATAGGACCAATAGCAATTGTGCAATGGTGTAAATAACTTATAATTATCCTAAAAATATAATACAAGTTAACTGGTCCTGTGCTCATGTTGGTTATGAGCACAAGGCCTCCATCCTAGTCAAAGTAAGAGTTTATTTTTGTTGTTTATGGTCCAAATCATGATTAGCGATTATGCATGTGTTATATTTTGCCCATGTTTTTTAATGTGTTACAATCATTGCAACCTTACAGTTTTCAACCAGTAATCTAAATGCAACATTCACTTTGACCTAGAGCTGGGCGATATAAGATTTTTTCATATCACGATATGTTTTTTTCATTTCAGGCGATAACGATATCTATCACGATATAAGCCAAATAACTATATTTGTAAGATTTAAATGTGCCGTTGCTCACAAGTAAAATGTGAAATAATCAGCAGCTTGTTTTTATTTAAATATTTATTTCCCATAATAAGTTCAACAGGGTAGATGTACTTAAGGAACATGAGACTTTTTCAGATAAATAAAGGCAAATATTGCAAACTACACAAAAGGCAGCCACTAAAGCGTTTAAGTTTCAAAATAGAACAAACAAAACAGACTAAGTTGTCAATTCCACTTAGAAACAAAATATTAATTCTAAAAATAAATCTTAGTTTGTTTTACAGAAGAACAGACAAAACTGACTAACTTTTGTCAGTATCAAATAAACTGAGAACTAAAAGGAAATTCTCAATCTCTCCTTGTTGTATAGCTTAGCTTTTCAAACAGTTACTTTAGTCTGACAAAAGCCGAATGACGAATTAGCGCTTCCAGTCAGAGACTGAGGCTACGTCCACACGTACATGGGTGTTTTTGAAAACGGAGATTTTCCGTTTTCGTTTTAAAAAATAATCCCGTCCACACATAAAGGCAGAAATGAAGGAAAACGCTGCTATGAACATGCCAAAGCAGCAGGTGGCGCTACATTCCTAACCGTGCAGAAATGTTGGCCAATCAGAAGTCTAGAAGCCTCGGTGGGAAAAAGTAAACAAAGCTGGGGCATAGAAGCAGAACCGAGTCGTATGTGTGGAGGGACAGTAACTGTGTGTATATGTAAGCATTTAAACACTGCAGAGAGTAGAATTAACAGTAACAGTATTGTAGAAATTCATTTCACCGAAACAATAACGTGGCGCACAGTGTGACGTCAAAAAATGCGCACACCTTTGACGCTGCGTTTTCTCCGTTTTTCTAGTCCACACGTAAATGCAAAAACGGAGTTTTCAAAAATCTTCGTTTTCAGTGACCAAAAACGCCGTTTACGTATGGACGAAAGGTGCAAACGCATAGAAAAATCTGCGTTTTCAAAAATACCCGGGTACGTGTGGACGTAGCGCATGCACCAGTTTATTGTATTTCCAGACTTGCTTTCGGCACAATTTACAGTGCACGCTACTCTGTTTTTTGTCAGACTTGAAATAGCCGAAATACCTTCACACTACGGAACTTCTGTGGCTCTTCCGTTCGACAATCTCTCCGGCATTGGAACCATCATCTGTTTTCTCTTCGGTCACGCTCGGTTGATTTTTCTAGTCGGCACACTCATTTCCTCCATTACCCGGGCGGTACGGTGGCTGGCTGCTTCCCAAACAAATACACATGTGCGGCTTGGCACTTGTGCTGTACGTAACAAGTCACGTGACGTGACGCTGCGGCTGTGATTGGTTCGGCTCTGCGCTACGTAATTTGGATTGGCTGGGTTTTTTTTGTTTTGTTTTTTTAAGAGGACAAGAGCGGCGAGGTCTATCGCGATAGTTTAATTTTTCTATCGAGAAAAGGTTATATCGCGATACATATCGTTATCGTTCTATCGCCCAGCTCTACCAAATGCACAACTACATTTGGTCATTTTAACATGGGACTGACTCAATGAAGAAAGAGCTTCAGACTGAAACAGAAAGGCAACTGTAAGGCCATACTCAATGCTGTGCCATGAAACCTCTTCTATATTTCTCACAGACATCACAGACATATAGACACACACACACTAAAATCCACTACATCTACCCACTAGCACATCTTTTGCACAGTTCCTCACCCAGTCAGGCATCTCTTTGGAACAAAGAAACATGACTCCCTCATTCTCTAAGCCACTCATTTGGTGTGGTATCTCTCCCCCCCTCTTCCTCCTCCTCCTCCTTCGCCGCTTCCTCCTCCTGCATCTCTGTGGGCTTCATTCAGCATGAAGGAAGGAGGAGAAAATACAAAAGGGGAAAAGAAAAAAAAAAAAAAACGCGACAGAAAAATGACAAAAATGAGCACACGGATGAGTGTCAGTGAGTGGACAGTGAGAGGCTGAGAGGTAAAAAACAGACACAGATATATATTAATATATCCACATGAAGGAGGAAGAACCAATACAGTAATGATTGAGAACTGCAGGAATGAAAGGCAGAGCTGTGTGAATGATGGAGTGAATGTGTTTGTGAATGACATTTTGAGGGGAGTGACATTTGGAGCTTTGAGTGGAGAGGCGCAGGATCAAAGCACACTCATATCACCTTTAATGAGCTGAGAGACCTCTACTCTTTCACACATCGCGCAACAAAGCAGAAATACACACATACGAACACAGCTAACACACAGCTTAGCAGCTTCTCCCCATAGTGTATTTTGAAATATACTTGTGTGTTCATGCAAAATATCGAGACTCACCTTGGTTTTGTGACTCTGCTCTGTTCCCAGCCCAGATCCGGCCGTGTGGAGCTCCTTTGATACGACGCACAGGAATTCAGCCTGATCCTCTGTTCCATAGCTGTACGACGAGCCGATGTTCACCATCTAGAAAGAAAGAGACGCAGATGCAGAGAGAAATACAGAGCAGAGAGGGACAGAGACAAAGACACACAGTGAGTATCATGGGGACTTCCAGCACAGGAGACAGAAAGTGGAGATCCCATACTACAGCTAAGGAAGGTTGCTTTTGCTCATGCATGGCTGGGGGACGGGGGAGGACGCAGCAGTAGATTCAAGCGCTGTGTACTTGTGGAAACAGCAAAACAACTGCGGGTCAGCTCTGCTGAAAAATATATGAAAATCATAGCTGTGCAGCATGCAGGGGAGCCAAGTGCTAAAGCAGAGGAGTGGGGGAGGGACACAGGGTCTGTGTGTGATTTTTAGCCTACAGTGTTGTAAAGGCTGGCCAGTTTAACGCCATGAAGTCTAGAAGTATTAAACATATTAACAGGTCGTCTTTGGAGATGTGGCCAATAACAGACTGACATTACAACAGACAAGAAGGCGTGTTTATTTGACAGAACTGGTTCTCCAAAATCAGTATCATAATTTTAAAACTATAAAAGTTTACGATTTCTTTAAGATTACAGGTTCTGGGACTAACTCACACGGACTCACTAGATTAAAGGGGCTGTTTAATGGCTCAGTCACGCTAGAGTACAAATTAAATGGCAACCTCCTTTCAAATAGGCGACAAAAAAGGTTGCCCAGTGACTGCATCAAATTCAGCGACCAAATGTAAGTAGGTGTGGGGACTAAGCGTTGTCTGGTCCCCATAGGTGTCTTTAAATAGTCGTGGTCCGACACGGACCGACTGCAATCGCGCTCAGATGTCTGCAAATAACTGCTGTGTAATTTATAAAAGGCAGACAGATTGCCAAAACATCGCAATCAGTCTGTTGGTCTGAACTGATGAGTGCAACTTAGTTCTGATGAGTCTATTTGCCAGACGGGGACTTAACTAAACTTGATGTAATTTGGTTATTCCTACATTAATGCGATGTTGCTGAGTGCCTGTCATCCTGCAGTTAAACTCTCGTCCTGGAGCAACTACGCTTCCATTTATGGAGGAACTTCTGAATTTCTTTTCTAATCTGTGTGGTTCTGGTTAGACTCTGAATGCAAGTAGTTACTATGAATTTCTATTTATTGTGGATTTCTGTATGCACAGCAATAGCTTTGCAGGAGTTGGACACAAATTTATGATTTCCACTGATTTGTCACAGTTATTTGCCATATTATCACAAACGGATGATACATAATTGCCAACTTCACCCTATTCAATCACAAATTCACAGCAGACTGATAGAAGGTTGACTTCGAAGGAAGTATTTGGAGACCTGGTCCCCAGCTTCCAAGCAACCATTTCAAACTCCACAAGATTGCCAGTTGATGGCACATGGATGTAATTATTTTGCATGTGCTGTTGTCTCCAACCACCGTTTTCTCTAGTGTCACTGTAACATTAGGCCAGCAAATCAAGAACTAGACTAAGGGCATAATCTAGGATTTAATGGAAAATTCAGATTGGGAATGCAAACAGCAAGGCTCGGGTCAGGACCGAGGGGTTAGACCAAGGGTCACGGTTAAAGGGTCAGCAGCAGCGTGAGTCCAACCCACAGTCCAGAGCAGTCCGGTGCGGGGCTTTCTGCAGGTGCGCACGCTGACCTGCTCAAACTTCCAGCCGTCCGACATCGTGGAGACCATCTGAGTCAGCTCCTCCTCCTGGCACTGCAAAACTCGGTAGACATGCTTGGGGGGCACCTGCTAGTATAAAAGGATGAGAGAGGAAAGAGTTGACGATGCAGGAAATGAATGAAAAGGAAGGTGCAACCATTTCCAGAGATACAAAAAGGGAAGTAAATACTGACACTGCTAGACTGAATTCTATGAATTTTCCAATAAGGTGCAGTCATTTCATATTGCATAACATTCAACGCTCTGGATTACCAAATCCTATTTGGGCAGTTTAAAAGCCAGCACCACTATTTTCATATTTCTGCACAATATTTAACCCTGCTAGGCAAACACGAGCAGTGAGTCCAGTAAAGAACAGTAGGATAAGGGGAGAGTGGGAGTATGTTCGAGAGGGCAGAAGGATTATATAAGAGTGAGTCCAACCATCCCGAGAAAAGCAAAGAAAGAAGAGAGAAGGCTGATGTACAGCAGCGGCCTCTTTATAGAAGCACCCGGGGGAACAAAATCATTAATAAAGGCTGAAGCACTGAAACGCTCAAACGTCTATATCCTATGACTCTAAACAATACTGCAATATTTAGCACAGGACATGTCAGAACAGCTAAATACAGTAAATATTATATGTTTCAAGAGTAATAATACAATCAACATAAATGTGATATACTGCGTTTTATAGTTGGAAGCTCAGTGATTCACTGTTGACAGGTTGTGCGTTTACCTGTGTGGCTTTGGAGTCTCTCTCTACGATCCTCTCTTTAATCAGTTTGATGAGCGGGGTGATGTTGTAAAATTCGGCCTCCTCCAGGACACCTGGTCACAGAAGAAACACTCAACTCAGCTACTGTGTGACACTGTAGTGCAACATTTCCACGCCAGATGACCTCAGCTGCACCCTAATCATGTTGCAAACCAGTCCAAGTAAACAGAATATTCTTTAAATATTATTGTTTAATATTCAGCTAAACATCATTCATATTTCAACCACTGTATACTCCTTTAAGCTAACAATTTTTAATTCTACTTTTGTCCTTTATAGAACATATATTTAACCACATCACTCTACTATTGATTATTAGTCCTGGCCATCTGTTAACCATTACTGTCAACCGTTTCTTAATTATTCATTAACTGATTTTAGCTACCTCAGTAGAAGACTTATACATTCTTCAGACATACCAAATCTTCATATAAAGTGCACAAATTCAATTAAAAACACAAAAGCAAAAGAAAGGCATCAGGGAAAGATTGCATCATACTGCAACAAACGTGCTAGTATTATTCTTATTTCTACTGGCAAGCAAATAAGACAATCATGCAGACCTTCTTCAGCGAGCTCCTTGTTGTAGACCAGTTTGCCATGCCGCAAGTAGTTGAGGATGGGGCCAAAGTAGGTAGGATCCCTATCAATTACATAAGCTCCAGTCTCATCCTGTTACAGAAAAGAGTCAGAGACAGACAGAGGACAGTCCATTATATCATTACTGCATTTTTACAGCCTTCATAACACATTTCCTCATGTTATGAAGTGTGGAGTTTTTATTTTGCATTTGTGCATGTGATTCTATCTGAAGCAATGTAGATGGTGACATGTTGCTCAAGAACTGTCTGCAGTCACTCTTGTTTGTTGCTTGTGTTTTACTACTGTTCACGCTTGTGCTACTTTCTTTATTCACCTCTTCTCTTGGTTTCACTTCGTGTGTGCGTGTCTGTTCCACTGTGCGCTCCACACTGTGTGGACTGAACTCAGATTTACTCTGGTAACAACAGCTGTTTTTACATGGGAACAAAACAAAACAAAAAAAACCTACTGGTTACTGAAAGTCAGCGTAAACTGTGTGCTCATGTGTGTCAACAGCCTACTTCACTTGCATCTCCAGGCTACATGTGACAAGCTTGCCTGGTTGTTATGTCATGACTCCTATCCCTACACATATACACTCATCCTGCCTGTGCTCTTCTCCATAATGAATGCTTGAAGCACATCGCCCTTTAGAGTCGAGTTCATAAAAGAGCCACTGCTGGAGGAGTTCAAAAACATGCCAATAGGAGATACAGGCAAAGGCATATAAATTAAGGGGAAAAGGGGCGGGACTTGTTGGAAATTATATGATTTTCAAATGCCGAATTCCTCAGCCCAAAAAACAAACCATTATCTCTTGATAAGAGAGAGTACATCAGAGTTAGCTTTTCTACAGATTTAACCATATACCAGCATTTGGCTGGTGCTATATACAGAGCTATTCTGCGTCTCCATATATAGACTGAAAGGACAGTTAATGCAGTAAGTCAATGAGCAGGAAGATATCCAGCTAGATAATGAGAACATGCTCCAGTCACATGACTGATTCTTTTTCTGACTGCCTGCTCAAGCAGTAACAATCTTGGCCTGTAGCAGCATCTTGTGCAGATGGATGTTAGCACTTTTATTTGCGTGTTCTGCATGCACATGCACAACACAGCCCACTATAAGAGTAAGTTATATGGTCAGCAATATTGTTGCTTCTGCTACTACTACAAACAAAAAACCCTCAGAAACAGCAGCACTGCTGGTTAAGCTCTAGCTCTGTTATAGTAGCATTTGCTGAAAACGGAGAGTGAGGAGTGTAAACACCAGTGTACTCCTCAGAGCACTCTGTAGGATGGAAGGAGGTGGGGATGGATTAGATGAAAAACAGGGGGGGGGGGTAGGAGGACAACAAAAGATCAGTAGAGGACAAAAGATTAAAAAAAAAAAAAATGCTATGAGAAAAACAAACAAACAAGAAAAATACCCTGGTTTGGAAATAGGAGGTAAAGGAAATTTCTTTGTATTAAAGAAGGTTCAAAGAAACAGGTGGACACTGTCACAGACATGGATGAATAAGACATATGGGTTTTACACATTTGTGTATGTGAGCAAGAAAGCAGAGATCAGAGTTGAAGACCAAGAGGCACCGTGTATAAACTGAGTGCATGTTAGGAGAGTATGCGTTTGTACTGAAAAACAGTGATTAGAGCGTGAAAAAGCTGAGACTGCAGCTCCGGGCATAAACATAGGTACATACAGACACACTCGACATCCTAAATGAGCAGAGCTGCAGTGGAGGACAAACTGACGCCTCATCGACGTGACTTGACTTGACAGTGTGGCCATAACAACACGAGGGGAAAGCTTTCTGAATTGTGTCACAGCCATCACTTGAGTCTTGCTGTCTTTCTCCATCTGCTATTGGTTGATTTTTAGTATTATTACTCTTACTATACAGGTGATCTCTCTCTATCTACTGACTGGATGCCAAACTAAAGCACCAGCACCTCAGAGAAAACCAAATTAGCACATTTCCCTTTGCACTTCATTTACAACCAAAAACGTTGTGTACATAAGAACCAAACAAGCAAAATAAATCCAGTCATGACTATCAGTCCATGCTAATGTAAATTACACTGAATTGCCTGGGTGCGCTATTTTTCATTGGCGGAGCAAAACAGGCATTTTAGTTTAGCTTTCAGACATTTGATCCTTATGTCTTAAGCGTTTATAGCAATTGTTTATTACAGTTGCATAACGCATTATGAAAACTAGAATGAGTTTCTCTTTACTTCACCTCATGTTCTGCTCCACTCTGTGTGTATTAGTTTCACCATGTTACACACAATGAAACAGTAAGCAGAGGATCACAGCAGAAACAATAGCAGGGACTCTCACACTGAGCTAAAATGAGTATGAATAAAGTACAGAAATAACAAAATTTTAAAAATGGCCTTTTTTATGAGAGGTCACTTTCTCAGTTTCATTATTGTGGGAAGTCCAACAGACTCAAAGGGAGGGAATCAACAGTTATGACATTTAGGTACTCATTAGTTGATGAGTTAATGGTTTACACAACATTTGTTCAGGGAAATAGGATGCGACTCTATAACACTTCCCTGTAGCGGTAAGGACGTCCAGTAGCCCATCGCCTATAATCTAACAAAACCCCATTCACCTTTTAAAACATGCGCACAACAATTACCTCCTAACTAGGGATGGGTACCGGTATTGGTTCTGACATAAACGGTAGGTACGTACATTCTTTTAGAGTTACAGATTAAAAATGCCCAAATGCGAAGCGGTCAAAAGTCTGGCTGTACTTCACATCAAAAGATGCAAACTCAGCAGCCTGCAACAAGTGCTTTAAGGTGATACTGTGCAAAGGAGGTAACACCTCGAATCTGATGAAACACCTGGCGACGCATAGTGTTTTTTTAAAGCCAAGAAATACACCGTATTTGACAGCTTGCTGCAAGACCAAGCACATACTGCGGGTGTGGTGCCTGTTATCGGACCCGGAGTTAGCAACATCCCCCAAGAGCCCGAAGAGGAGAGTCCTGGCCCCTAGCCCTGCCAGTGTAGCAGAAATGATGACGGATGATGATGGCAGCAGCCGTTCTTCTCTGCGTGAGTAGCTTAATGTTGTTCGTGTGTAATTTACGTTGAGTAAATGGTAAATGGCCTGTATTTGTATAGCGCTTTTCTAGTCCCTAAGGACCCCAAAGCGCTTTACATATCCAGTCATCCACCCATTCACACACTGGTGACGGCAAGCTACATTGTAGCCACAGCCACCCTGGGGCGCACTGACAGAGGCGAGGCTGCTGGACACTGGCGCCACCGGGCCCTCTGACCACCACCAGTAGGCAACGGGTGAAGTGTCTTGCCCAAGGACACAACGACCGAGACTGTCCAAGCCGGGGCTTGAACCGGCAACCTTCCGATTGCAAGGCGAACTCCCAACTCTTGAGCCACGATCGCCACAGGCTAAACACGTTATTAAAATAATGCACGTAAGGTGAACTAGCAAACACGGTCGTAGTTACATGCGGCTGTCTTCTTGTTTGATAGAGTGATACCATATAAGCTCTATAGCTGCAGAAAAGGCTAGCATTGTTATCTTTTTACAAAAAACCCCAGCTAAACATGAGAGGTTTTTGGACAAAGTTTGTGTTCTCCATTCTTTAAGCATTGGTTCAGCACCATTTAAGCACCGGCACCATTTCAAAAGTACCGGGTTGGCACCGGTATCGGATAAAATCTAAACGATACCCATCCCTACTCCTACCTGTATCTCAGTGTTAAAAATACTGAAAGGTTTATTTTTCCAAAAAGTTGTGACCTAATGCATTTTTCAGGTATGCCAGGCTATCAGTGCATCTCAGTATATGCTAGCATACAGAGTCTCACAGCAAGTCCAGTTTCTTTTTCTACACTGTACTCCTTGTATTGCTGCTATAATATCTGTGCAGTTGAAACTATTAAGTATTACTAAGTATTATTAATACTATTAGTAATCCTCAGTCTTGGTGAAAATAAGAGATAACACATTCATTTTTAGCCTGTCTATGAAATTCTGATATGAATGGGGGCAGGAGTTGTGATAAAACTCTAGAAATAAGGGTGATTTCTAATTACGGATCAGCCTAATTTATGGTCTGTGGGATCAAAGATGGCCTAGCTAAACTACTGACTTCTCAAGTGCCAGTGACACTTTTCGTGTGGGAGGCATAAAATAAGCTTGGTCGCATGTGCCTTTTTTTTTGCAAACTTTCCCAAACACCAACTACACATTTGTAAGCATGTAAAACACTGCCCCATCCTATAGCTCTGACTTATTTTACCTGTATATGTATCAATCTAATTATACAAATAAGTTTAAGGAAACAGGAATAGCAAAGAAAGTTGTGAAATCCTGCCATGGGATATGGTTAAAACACCCACCAACCTCTTACTGTGTTCTCAGCCTTCAATTTGTGCATTTTCAAATTTACAAGTTTAAACAACTCTGAAGCAAAAACCTTGCCTCTAGCATTTTTGGAGGCTGTGTTGACACTGTGGGATGAGATGAGTTTTGTGGACAATTAAAGTTAAAAACTTAATTAACAAAAAATTTCATGCGTACGTGCAAATAATCCCTAAACCACAGAACCTGGCTGTGTTGTTATGGCCCACAACCAGTCATCCATGGTGTAATTGGCTTGGGATGGTGCGAGATCATCCACACGGATAAAGGAGGGGAGCCCTGGGTTTGGTTGGGTGAGGAGGTAGAGCATTTTAAGTGCCAGTAATCTCATTAAAACAGTCGCACGGAGACAGATTGTAAGCGTCTATGTGGAGGTTTAAAAAAAAAAAAAAGACAGACAGGAGCTCCTAAGTGCAGACATGCAAACGTCTGAGAGGGAGGGGTGGGAGGATTGTCCAGCACCTAAAAATCAGCTCCTCTCTTGAGCAAAAGAAACACAGGCTGAAGTGCTTTTAACTGATTTGGATTTACAATGTTCTGTGTGGTAACTAACTCGAGGGGTGGCTCGTTTCAGCTTGATGTTGGCCAGTTATTAACAAAGTATGCTGACACACACACAAAAAATGGTGAGGCAGCGCTCGAAGGATAGCCTGTGTTGCTCCAAACTGTAGAAGTGTGATATTTGCAGTCAGCTGATGAGATGATGTGACCTAGTTTTAGCAGGCAGTGTCTGTTTGTTTGGTCTGCAATATCAACTTTCACGTCTTAAGAAGTTTGACAAGCTGAGAGGAACAAAGCGCACTCACTGTTAAACACTTCCTTTAAAAAGAAAGACGCAGATTTTGTTTTAGAGGAGGCTAAATTGAGCCAGATATTTTCAGACCAACTGTGCATCAAATCTGCTCCCTCTTTCATGTAGTTAGCTGTTAAGATCAGTGCATTACTGATTCACAAGGTCCGTCAATTTGTCCCGCATTTATTTCTGGGAATAATAGCACAAATAATTACTGGTTACTCAAACTCTTTTTTTATTTTTAGGCTACTAGAGTTGAGCCCTTAATCTTCCAGGAATTACAGTTTCTTTCCGGACTTTGAAAATGAAGAGTTCCTGGGTATAAAACAAAAACATTTCTTGTTATCACTGCAGTATTAACTTACATAATGGATTAAGTAAACAAGGACTCAGGACAGACAACAGATGATACGTTTCTCGGATCTGGCAAAGCCTTTATAATACCCCGAAACACATCTCTCTGTGAAGTCCATCTATAGAGCAGTATGTTTTGCTGTATAAACATTAAACAATGACTCAGATCGTTACGCCACCGCGCTCCTCTTGCTCCCAACTCCCAGTTGAGGATTCAGAGTCTCACTGACAGCTCAGTTCCTGTTTTTGAGCTGCTAGCAAATGGGTAGTAATCAGAAGAAAAAGAAGTTTACTTAAGTATTCTTCTCCGTGGTTTGAGATTCAAGAGTTTGTGATACAATGCATAAATTAAAGGGCACGAGCAAAAAAAAAAAAAAAAAAAAAAAAAAAAAGCATGAATGTAAAACAAAGTGAGTCAACTACCAAGAGCGAGAATGCAGAGAGGACAAGAAAATAATACAGGGAGGTAGAAAATAATGAGGAGGAAGGAGAGTGTTGGTGTGCGTCTGAATATTTGTGAGACACAGAAAGAGAGATTACATGTGTGTCATCAGGCAGCGCAGAGAAACCTCCTGTCAGGTCACAGCTGAAGGTCACACAGGAATATTCTTTCCATAGCACCCAGAGGTGCAGCAGGGGAACAGTCATCACTGCTGCGCACCACAATCCCACTCAATCCTCTGCGATTGTTATTTCTGGATCTGTCGCATATTCAGTTTGTAACCTGCTTCAGTGACTGCACATGTAATAATAATAACAGCATAAGCGATGTGGCAAATCATCAAGCCACATCTTGATCTTAAAGGGAGGCTCGATTCTAATCCTAAGCATGACTTGATGCAGTTTTCCCCGCTGGTTTAGTATTTGTGTCACAGTTTGGGACTGGGGTGAATACCACATGTAGTCGTACACTATGAGCAGCCACTAAAGATTCAAACACCAGCCTAAAATTCCCCTGCTCTCCCGCATTTCCTGTTTTTCCTGTAACAGTCACAAAAAAAGAAAAGAGGAAAAAAAAATCTTAAAATAAACCTTTCTAAAGGTCAGGAATTGACTGGCAGGTGCACAATGTTCTCAACTGAAACATGACATGTACTTTTAGAAGGGTGAATTTCTTTCTATTTTGGTCCACTGCTGTTCCTGACTAAAAAGTCAATTCAGTCGGGACCACTATAATCAAAAGGAGATCGCCACTTCCAGCTGCAGTAATTTGTATTTGATAGCATGGCTCTGCCCTTCCGCCATGTGCATACATGGAAAGCTGGAGGCAAGAAGAGCAGCAAGACCTCAGCACAGAGCTGGCAAAACCCCGCTAAATACACATTTAGTCTGATAGGGCATGAAAGGAGAAGCTGGGCAGAAGGCAGATTGCATAATGGCTTGCAGGTGCCCCACAGCTGCAAGGGGGGTTAAAACCAGTTAGGCCCCATTCACATAGGCTTAGATACCAGTTGGCGATCCCCGGTTACGGTCTGGTATACTAGGTTACTGAGCGAAAATTCCCCAGCTGGTTGATGAATGGTTGCTCACAGCAGCTACTCAGTGGTTAATTAGCGAGGGTCTGCAGACAAATCAGCAACTTCCATAAAAACTATCAGCAATTGTAGCAACCTGCTATCACCCAAAAGAGCCGCAAGGAGGGTTTTTTTGATGAATCAAAACTAAACACAAAGTCAGCAATGACCCTTAATGACTAATCTAAGAATATATTAAAATATATATTTTTAGCCCCAGGATTGTTGTAATTTGTCTGAAATTGTATGTATTGGTTCACAAAATAAATAAAATTTCAAGGAGTGCTACAACAAATTATTGATTTACAGATTGACCTACACAATTAAACATCAAATCATTTAAAACGTGAGAAAGAACCTATGCAGTTTCCTATAGTCTATGGCGATGTGGTGACAAGAAAAACCAAACAAACGCTTATCCATCTGTCAGCCGATTAACTGAATATTTGCAACTAGAGCTGGGCGATATGAGATTTTTTCATATCACGATATGTTTTTTTCATTTCAGGCGATAACGATATCTATCACGATATAAGCCAAATAACTATATTTGTAAGATTTAAATGTGCCGTTGCTCACAAGTAAAATGTGAAATAATCAGCAGCTTGTTTTTATTTAAATATTTATTTCCCATAATAAGTTCAACAGGGTAGATGTACTTAAGGAACATGAGACTTTTTCAGATAAATAAAGGCAAATATTGCAAACTACACAAAAGGCAGCCGCTAAAGCGTTTAAGTTTCAAAATAGAACAAACAAAACAGACTAAATTGTCAATTCCACTTAGAAACAAAATATTAATTCTAAAAATAAATCTTAGTTTGTTTTACAGAAGAACAGACAAAACTGACTAACTTTTGTCAATATCAAATAAACTGAGAACTAAAAGGAAATTCTCAATCTCTCCTTGTTGTATAGCTTAGCTTTTCAAACAGTTGTAACAGTTACTTTAGTCTGACAAAAGCCGAATGACGAATTAGCGCTTCCAGTCAGAGACTGAGGCTACGTCCACACGTACACGGGTATCTTTGAAAACGGAGATTTTCCGTTTTCGTTTTAAAAAATAATCCCGTCCACACATAAAGGCAGAAATGAAGGAAAACGCTGCTATGAACATGCCAAAGCAGCAGGTGGCGCTAGATTCCTAACCGTGCCGAAATGTTGGCCAATCAGAAGTCTAGAAGCCTCGGTGGGAAAAAGTAAACAAAGCTGGGGCATAGAAGCAGAACCGAGTCGTATGTGTGGAGGGACAGTAACTTTGTGTATATGTAAGCATTTAAACACTGCAGAGAGTAGAATTAACAGTAACAGTATTGTAGAAATTCATTTCACCGAAACAATAACGTGGCGCACAGTGTGACGCATGCACCAGTTTATTGTATTTCCAGACTTGCTTTCGGCACAATTTACAGTTCACGCTACTCTGTTTTTTGTCAGACTTGAAATAGCCGAAATACCTTCACACTACGGAACTTCTATGGCTCTTCCGTTCGACAATCTCTCCGGCATTGGAACCATCATCTGTTTTCTCTTCGGTCACGCTCGGTTGATTTTTCTAGTCGGCACACTCATTTCCTCCATTACGCGCTGGCTCCATTACCCGCTGGCTGCTTCCCAAACAAACACACGTGCGGCTTGGCACTTGTGCTGTACGTAACAAGTCACGCGACGTGATGCTGCGGCTGTGATTGGTTCGGCTCTGCGCTACTTAATTTGGATTGGCTGACCTTCTTCTTTTTTTTCTTTTTTCTTGAGGACAAGAGCGGCGAGGTCTATCGCGATAGCTTAATTTCTCTATCAGTCAAAGTTATATCGCGATACATATCGTTATCGTTCTATCGCCCAGCTCTATTTGCAACCCTACTTTTAAATTGCTAATTTGAATAACTAATTAATATCTCTGGAGTGCTCTGCTGGCCCATGAGTTTAACACATTCACCATGTAATTGTATCATCACAGGTTTGTGTTCAGTCAAGGTCTTTTATTAATCGTTACCACCTGCTTCATTTCCTGCCAGCTCTCTGCTGTGCTACCTAATGTACTGTAGTATAAAATTACACACCACTGATCAGACAACTCCTCACCCCCTCCTATTTTCTCCAGAAAAGCTGAAATTTTGGCAACATGGAGGTATTCACCTGCCTGCAGCATTGTATCAGTTTACAGTGGGCTGTGGTTCACGAGGAGGACCTCCCCCCCACCCTTTGTCATACTCATGCATATCAAAGTCCATGCAGCATAATAGAAATCTGCATCATTCATGAGTCTTTCAAGTCCTTTCAGTCTACATGTGACAGCCAGACTCTCCCTCTCTCTTACCCTCCCCATAAGATGCCAGCTGTACAGCTACCAACTGTGTGGCTCCCTGCAGAAGAGGAGGCACGTGTTCATCCATCTGACCCAAGCAACATTCACATGAAGAAAAGCAGGAGAGTGGAAGTGCTTCAGACTGCACGTATATCTCCTGGTTAGTGGGCTGCTCCATGCCTATTTGGAGCTGCAGGAGTGGATTTCCGGGAGAGGACAGATGCAAGTTTTAGGGAAATCAGTACTCATGTTGGAGTGATATCATGGGATACAATTCCGTACTTTATGGAAACAGATGCACACGCATTTTATAGAAAATAATCGCCATTTTAGACCAAAGCAGTAAGCCTGTTAAGATAAATCGAACCAATCGTGTGTTAACAGATGCCTCAACGATCTAAGCTGTTGTTAACTTCAAGCCGCTGCAGATAGCAGGAGTGTTATCAAGAGATCAAAAACCGCACCAGTGTCTCTGTTCTTAACAAATACAATTGCGTGCCACAACACGAATGGTGTGCAACGTCTATTGTAATGTACTGTCACCACATTCGTTTTCATAGAAATCTGATATATGGCACAATGTCACTTGCCAGTACCCAGAATAATAGCGTCTGAGACAAAGTAACTATCAAACTTAAATGCTCACAGGACGTTGAAACCATCACAAAGAAAATAAGTGGAGGAGGTGCAGTCCCAGCTCACCCGCTGCTGTGACAAAATAATAGTTATGTTTCGCCCGGAGCGAAGCACCGTTCAGCGGGGGTTAAAGCGTCCTGGCGGGGCTTACCGTGTCCGAATGCAGGTCCTGCTGCTGGCACAGCCGGTACAGGAACGAAGTTTGCTCCTTGAGGAGCGTCTGCCGCGTCGTGAGGAACACCGTGCCGCCAACGTTGAGGCGAACCCACTTCCCGTTGTTCCCCCCGTTAGGGTTGATAACCGAGCCGTTACTGATGCTCTGCGACGCCGTCCCGCCGGATTCTGTCGAGCTGGCGGTGGCAGAGGTCGCGCTCTCTCCCGCCTCGCTATCTTTGTTGTTATTGTTGTTGTTGTTATTGTTGTTGCTGTTGTGGTGGTGGCAGCCGTGGTGTGTCGACAGTGCAGCGGCGTCCGCCGGTTCCCGCTGGTCCTCTGCCGTCGTTGCCATTTAGGAAAAAAAGCAGTTGGACACAGACCAGATACGAGCGCGGTGGACCCCGGACTGTTGCCTCGGCTTTTTCTCTCAGCTATCCAACCGAGCATGCTCCGCCCCCAGAGTGCCCACTCAAAGCAAGCTGGTTAAGTTACAGGAAGTTAACCACACTATGTCCCAGAGACACTTTCAAAGTAAAAGCTGTAATGGCCGCTACAGAAGAAAATAATATTTTCTAATCAAGTTTTAAAAATGTTAAATTTTATCGAGGCAAAAAACAAAACAAAAAAAAACTGTCTACGCTGTCTAGGTTTATACTTCGCTTTTGTCATCTTACACTAATGAGTGATGAATTTAACCTTCCCTTAGTCTGGTGGTAAAAACACATTAGGAACTGACAAGTAGGTAAGAGTAGTTGAGAAATCCTATTTGTTATGCAGTCAAATGTTACTTAAAATTGTTACTTGAGTTTATTCATTTTCCCATAGGTACTATACATGGCAGTCAAATGCAATTATCATAACTTCTCTTTTTTGTCAACCAGATCAGAAACGTGAACCTTTTGTGAATATTTTATTTTGAAAATAACATCTTTTCCTTTCATATTTTGCACAAAAACAGTTGTTGTAGTTTTTGCGAATTTTATTTCTGTTTATATAGACAAAATGCACCACAGGTTATAATTTAATTTAGTATAGTTAATATTAATGCAAACTTAGATAATTTTCTTCCACAATGTGCAAACCTGAGTAGATACTGCATAGAATTGAACTCAAAAACAAAAATACTGTAATTATAATAAATATAAAACGAACAGGATTTTCCTGATGGTTTAAATCCAAACGTTTGTGGAAACTTTACACAGAGTGTTAAAATAGCGCAAACAAGCCGACAATCCTTATGCCAGTTCAGAGTACTCTGTCACCAGAGGTGTGGACTCGAGTCACATGACTTGGACTCGAGTCAGACTCGAGTCATTAATTTTATGACTTTAGACTTGACTTGAAAAAATGTTCTAAGACTTGTGACTTGACTTGGACTTTTACACCAATGACTTGGGACTTGAATTGGACTTGAACCGGTTTACTTGAAAAGACTTGATATTTTACCCCAAATATAAAATTTAACATGCATATTATATAGAGATTGAAAATGTGACGTCATTCACGGGTAGAACCGCAAAGGATTCTGGGAACTCGTGGCAAGCGGTACTAGCGCACGCAGGCTTTCAATTGAAATCAGTCACACAGCGATAAAAAGAAACACAAAAATGTCAAGAAGCTGTTGTATTATTAACTACAATAGCCGGTCGCATGACAGCCACGGGAAGCCGACGGGTAAAGAGATCGGTTGTTATCGGATTACGTTGTTGAAGAGAAATTGTTCGAGCCATGTTTCCGAAGTAACAAAGACGTGACTGGATTGCAGCCATTCAAAGATCAAATATAACGTCCTAGAACACTCCAGCTCACAGGTTAGTCTGCTCCAAGCATTTACACAAAGGTCAGTCTGCTGTTGTAGTTAATGCGTCATTTTCATAACATAATTGGTGATATAGGTTACAAGCAAGTCTGGCGCTGAACAGAAATTGTCGCGCTATGCTCCTTTATTTATTGTGCATAAATAGTGAATTGTCCTGACACAATATTGCGTTTCGCTTCTGTTATTATGGTACATTGACAAAAACATATACTTTTATTCACAGAATAAAACAGTTGTTTTGTATCACTAATTGTCCAGTGCGATTACAGCATACAATATTATTGTCACTGCTACATTTCTGTAAGGCGTACCAGAAATTATTTCCACTACTAATTAATTACCGTTAAGCTCAAAGGTTATATTAATAAACGGTTAACGAATGTGTATTTATGACGACGATTTGTGAGACTGGTAAACTTATGATACGTACGATGGTCTTTACTTTCTACACGGTGCATTTCAAGGTCCTGTACCCATCCGTCGGTAAACTGTACCTGGGCTTGTTGCAGTGACCGGAAGTTACTAAACTTCACGAGTGTATGCACTCACAAGAACCGTATAATTATAAATATGCATATAAATATGCTACGATGAGATAGCTGACTTCATCTAACTAGCAAATGTTGTCCAGGCTACGTTGGTGATGCAGTTTTTTTTAATGTATATGATATTTTTGTCATGCGATTTTAAAGCCGGTGTTGTGCCAAAAAGTGATTGTCTGCCAAAAAGTGATTTCCAGTGTTTCTGTGTATTTTTTATGTGTAATATCTTTACGTATGTTCGTAAATAGACTTCGGTGAACAGGGGATACAAAGGGGTTACATAAAGAATTAAAAAATTATCTGTTTTTTAAGTATCTTTACAACTTGTACTTACATTATAACCAATCCGGTCCTTTATCCCCACTTAAAATATTTTTACAGAACTATTGTAATATTTGCTGCCATTTCTGCTGTCCTGTTGGGCAACTTACTCTTACAAAATACATTTTTAATGTTAATGAGATTTTTTTTACTGCATAAATAAAGGTTATATAAAAGTCGCTGCCAAAAACTGATTGCGGCTTGTATCTTGCTACACGAATGTTGTTTGTGGCTCAAGATGACTTTATGTCATCCATAAGGGATGCATTTGACATATGTTTAACATATTATAGCCCAACAAGTTACTTATAGCACTTTAAATATGAGCAATCGCTTTTTGGCAAATACCGGAAATCAGTTTTTGGCAGACAATCACTTTTTGGCACAACACCCACCGGTCCTACAACCGCATCCAAGAATAACATGCAGCTTATCTCAGAACTGTCGGTGAAAATTATTCTTGGAGCTAGGTTTAATTGAGCTGCATTTTAAAGAGGTGCAATTTCACAATTTGTGTATATTTTCTAAGTTCACTATTTTGTCATGTGTTGAGAAAAACACAGATTTAAAAATTACATGGTCTAATATTTACATTTAGCATAACTGCAACATACTTTTTTTTTTTTTTTTTTTTTAAAGACTCGAAAGGACTTGAAATTCAAAATTTCAGACTTGTGACTTGACTCGGACTTTTACACCAGTGACTTGAGACTCGACTCTGACTTGCCTGACATTACTTGAGACTTGACTTGAGACTTGAGGATAAAGACTTGAGACTTACTTGAGACTTGCAAAACAATGACTTGGTCCCACCTCTGTCTGTCACTAATAGATAGATGCTGTGAAATAAGACCAACACAACACTACATCACAAACACCTCACTGCATCTAGTGGCATCTATTTCAGTATACTTCACTTTGATCATTTGTTGTCTGTTTTTAAAATGGATTATTAAATTATTAATTTAAAAAAACACCAATGTTGGCAAAATAATCAAGTTTTTTACTCTCTGTTTAGCTGCACCAACAGGATTTTCAGTGTTGTGGCGCAGGCTTTGTGAATTTGAACACAGCTACACATGGACGCATGGCATCTTCCAGCTCTGTGCTCTTATGGCTTGTCCAGCATGGGCCTCATGGTGATAAAGGGAAAGTTGTACGTGTGGGGGAGTCCCTGATGAATCGTGAAGTTAAAGGACTGCCATGAAAATGGGCGCAGACCCCCCTGGGTCGTGGGGCCATTTATTGCCTCGGCGACCAGCTGGAGCGCCATCTGGTAGTCCGTCACCTATACCGTGACACAGAAATGAGGAGGGAACAGGAACATGTGAAAGAAAGGTAATTTAATGCTTCTAATCAAATCTTGTTGCTTCATTTGAAATACTGGCTTCAACCACTGCACAATTTAACTTAAACTGAACTGAACAGAAATCTACACATAATTAATGTGAATGAATCTTATTAACTTTGGAGAGTGTTTTCATATTTTGCCAGCAGCAAATATATTTTTTCACTTAATCTAGGAAATATCTAACAGACAGATTAGCAACAGTGTTTGCACACACATTCACAAATGCTAGAGGTGATAACCTGGCCTTTATTCTAATACCACCAGGTGATATGACTAATATCACCTGGTGGTATATCTTGTTTGGGGCATCTATATTTGGACACTAGATTTACATATCGGTTTTATTGTCGCCATATTAGCACTGTGGATCACAGACAGCAGTCTAACAAAAAGATATACTCACTGATTTGTGCAAGGCATCTCGGTTGTTTGTGAGCATATTTGTCCCAGACTGATTAACAAGGTGCAAGGTTTGTAATTCACTGTGATATAAAAATGAATGCTAGCTTTAGCAAGTAAAAAATTATAGGTTTAAAAAAAAAAAAAGGTTCTTACTGGATGAGCTCACTCTGCAGTTTTTTATTACAAACAAATACAGAACAGCTGATGGGCAGATCAAACTGAGAATTTGAGCGCAATGCTCAATTCTGTGGTATCAACTTGTCAATCACAGGTTAGACACGCCCTGAAACACACCCTGATATACTCCCTGTTTTACTCTAACGTAGAGAATCAACATCTTGCTCTATTAAAAACAACACACACCTAGAAATAGTTAAACAAATAACAAAAGGAGTAAAGAGAAAAACTGCAGCTTTAAAAAAAACAGGGAATTTAAAGGGCATGTGACAGCGGTGACTCTTTAACCAAAGGTTATATCGGCAGACAAAAACACAAGCAAAACACATGCTGTACTTTGTATTTTGTTTTTATCCTCACACTGTAACAGAGCTGATTCTGGCCTAATGTGCTGGTGTCCTCTGACCTTAGTGTCGTAGCAGCCCCCTGGCCGTGGCCTCCTTGGTCTCAGGTCGTTGCGGCAGCAGATGGTTTTGCAGGGATGGCCCTTTGAGTAGGGATCTTTCTTGTAGTCTGAAACAGAAGCAGTCTGACGTTTAGTCATGCTGCTTTCACTTTGACGGGAACAAAAATATCCTGGGCTATTTGTGTTTTCTGTGAAGTGCTTTGAGCTCCAGAGCGGACATACAGCGCGAGGAACAATAACTCTGTTGTTTCACCTACTGTTGTATCTCATCATGCGTTTGAGGGAGCTGAGGTCGGACACCTTGGCCTGGTCCCTGCGGAGGATTTTAGCTCGGGGACAGAGATCATAGGAAAAGTCTTCCCCGTATCTTTTCCACATCACACTGTACCCACTCAGGTTGTAGATTTCAGCATGAAATGGTATATTGTATGACGGCCAATAACCTGTTAAATGGAGCACACTGGAGGGGGAGGTCACTCAGAAATCAACAACAGCAGTAATCACACAGATACAGGTGGTTTCTTACCTCTGCGTAACGCCCGAGTCTGATCGGAGTGCTTGACTTTGCCGGGAATCTGCTCTACAACAGTCAGAGCTCCATCCCTGATGCTTTTACTCAGAGAAATCCTGCTCAGGTCCACCACCATGTACTGGCTGTTATATGTGCCTGAAATACAAAGGAAATACAGATCCACTCCTTCCTGTCCCATGGACACTTGGATTTTGTGTGTCAACAAATATTGGAGGGATTTTGTGAGATGTGGTACAACTTTATTTACCTTTACTCACTAAAAGACCAATACTGAAGTAATGTAATCGGTCTAGCTCATGTTGCTGCATGTTAGCTATCCTACTGTAAAATGAAAGCTTACATGTACAGTCTCGCATGCACCTGAGGGATTTGGATCTAGAGAGGGAAGCACATAAACTTTTGGCTTATTAGATACATATTTGCACATGCCATAAAAACCGAAAACATAACCCGATCTGAATGAAATGACATCACGGTCTGCAGGTCACTGCAATAGCTTGGCAGGATGGTGAATCTGAGTGCCAATTCTGCTGTTTGTTAAAGAGCTGTCAGTCTCAAGAACACCCTGTCCTGTTTTCTCCTCTGCCCTCCATAGCAACGTGATGTGAAAGATCAAAGCATCCTTCCCAATTAACACACACAAGCATTGTGTAATTGAGAAGAACGATGTGTTTGAGAGACTGCTAAATCTCTATGGACATGTGTCCTGTGAATTTTTGCATTGCCAGCATTACGTCTAAAAGCCAGAAGGCAGGGCAATAACAGCATGCATTAGTGTGAATTAGTGGCTCCATATTACTTACTTACTTACTTTGGCTTACTTTGGTTTTGAATAAAGCCTCAAAACTCAACTTGCCTTAATTGACATCACTGAAATCTCACCTGAGTTGTATCTGGAGAAAACCTGCGCCCACTCCTCTCCGCTGTGCGCCAGACCGTTAGCCAGTCGGACCCTCTGCCAGGCCAGCAGGCTGTGAGGGCTGAGCTGAGAGAACAGAGAGGCATTGAAGACGCCGATGGAGGTCTGAGTCATCAGCAGGCCGCTCCCAAGGAGGTAGAAGTCATCCAGAGACATCAGGAAGCCTGGAGGAGGAGAACACGCAGCAGGTTTCTTTTTGACAGTCAACAAAGGAGTGGGGGAGGGTTGGGGGTCATTTGATAAAGTTGGAGCAAACCAACGGTGTCGTGATTAGATCATCTGCAACTCACAACATGCTTAACTTGTATTTATTAGCAAATGGAATAAGTATCTTTAACTCAACCAGTGATTTCTGATTTTTTAAAGGCATTTTAAGGTTTTTTAAGGTACTACAGTAATATTAATTTGTTATTAAAATATATAAAGTCAAGTGAAACAATCCTGCTTTTTATGATTACTTGTCTTGTTACTTTCATTTATATAGCACATATAAAAAGGGAACAGAGCTTTTAGTTGCTTCTTCACATGTGTGGACCTCTGATTATGTGCTAATGGACTCTGGAAGGAGATGCAGGCTCCTGTTGTGCAATAATAAATATTAATTTGCCAGTTAAGCTGATAAATGAACAGCTCATGTGGGACAGACAGATAAGCAGAGAGGTTTTGCTGTAAATGCATTTTAAAAATCATTTATCTGTTAATTTATTCTGAGGTCTGTTTATTAAAGTGTGGCTTAATCCAAGGTGATTTTCTCCTATCATGACAATAAAGTAATCTTGCCTTGTCTCAAATGACTGCATGCTTCCTGAAATGATTTGCACACAGCAATAAAAATGATGTCCCAGTTTCTTTTAGCAAGTCTTTAGCATCTTTTAGCTCAGACGTTTTCAGTTTTCTGGTCTGCAACTTTATTATTTTGATTCACTCAGGAAGCTGTTTTTAGCATATAAAATCTGAAAACCCAGTATACAGTATAATATCTGGACTCAACAACAGCCATACAGTGTTTGTGACCAGCTGCTGAAAATGGGTCATCAGTCAGCCCATAAAGTACTACATTTTGTATTTCCCTCAGCATTTAGCTCTGATGAACTGGTGGTGTATTAAAGTATTTATATTTAATGCACCATGTGCATTCTAATATTACTCTCTATCCACTTGATACGTAACTGTATGCTAACATGTTTCCCATTGTGGTCACGTGTTAGTGCTGTGCTCATCACCAACAAATGTGAGCACTTCAATAAAAGCATTATTTTATAGAGTTTGTGTGTGCTCCTATAATGCCACAATTTCTCCCAGTAGTGGATGTCACAGCAAATGTGCAAAGAAACTGCAAAACATCCAAGTGATACATCACAAACTCTACAGGCCTCAGTTACCATGTTAAATATTGACATTAAGCACAGTGCAATTAGCAAAAGACTGAACAAGCAGTCTTTTTTTTGGAAGGATTTCCAAGAAAGAGCCTCTTCTCTCCAAAAAGAACACTGGAGCATGCCTCAATCTGCAAAATTGTAGCTAAATAAGTCACAAAACCTCTGGACCAAGAAGACCACAAGACCGTAGTGTGCAGCGCTACATTTGCTGAAAACCAAACACAGCATATCAGCACAAACACCTCATACCAACTGTCAACACTGCGGTGGAGGGGTGATGACCTGAGACCTTTATGGTCACCGAGTCAAGCAAGAACTCCTCTGTGTGCCAAAGTGTTCTAGAGTCAAACGTGACGACATCTGTCCGATAGCTAAAGTTTGGCTCAAATGGGTTCATGCAACATGTCAACAATCCCATGCACAACAACAAATCTACAACAGAATGGCTAAAAAAAGAAAAGAATGAAAGTTCATAGACCCAGTCAAAGTTCAGACCTCATCCTGACTGAAAGCTGTGGCTGTACCTCAGGAGAACACCCCCAAACCTCAATACACTGAAGAACCTTGTAAAGAACAGTAGATTGAAGTTCCTTCACAGCGACGTGAGAGTCTTTTAAAGTCATAAAGAAAACAATTATTTCAAGTTATTGCTGTTAAAGGTGCTTTTCATGCTGTGAAAACTTTATTTTCATGTGACTTCATAACTTTTGTTAAAGATATGACTATCACGCTCATGAATCGCAAGTACCAGATGTGTTATCAGCATTCCTTTTCCGATTGCGTGTATTATAATTATTTCAAGTTTCATCTTGCCATACTACTTTTATGTAGAGTTACACCAGGTAGAATTACTCTATACTACTTTGTATTCTATACATGAAAAGGAAAAATAATAAGCTCCTCTGAAAAAACACATCCAACTCCTGCACTAGAAGTACAATATTAATATTATTAACAATAGAAGCCAGATGTCTTTGAATATTTCCACCACTGAGACTGCCCAGCACCTCTTCTTGTTCTCATGGTGCCGACCTGCAGTGCATGATAAATCCTCAGTACTGTTAGAGGGGAAGCAGCTTAGGAAGGCCGCAGAGGGCACACATCACCTCTGCTGACCCCATTGTATTTCATCTCTTTGTTTCAATATAGTGAGGTGATATCCTCGGCCTGCTGCTCTCTAAATATAGTGCTTTAAAACCACTTGTGTCCTGATAGGACTGTAGTCCACCAGAGGATTTTTTTATGGCCTGGTCCACTTGACAAATCTTTGGCCACAAAATTTCTCAGTCTCCTCTAACTCTACAGCGAGGGGAGTATAGCTCCGTTCGAGCATGTGCATAAACACACGCGGGATTCAGTGTTTTCTCATTACTGCCTAAGCTGCATGCTTTGCAGGAGAATTGTGTCGAGTAGGAAATGTTCATTGGGGATTTGGGTTAATTCCTAGATGTCAGTGTTCATATTTTCCCTTGTGGATTAAGGATAAGAAGTTCACCTCCCCTCGGAGCTTTTGCAAGAAAGAAGTGAGGTCTGTTCTTTGAAAAACCCTCTTCTTCTGCAAATTGATCTTTTTTTCTCGAGACACATTGATTATTTGAGTATATTTATGGATATAAGTGTGCGGTTGTGCGGCTCTTATACTGTATGTGATATAGTAGGAGTGTGTGTACCAGGGTAGCTGCTGAACGACATCTTTCCAGTGGCTACGTGTGTGTCAGACACCTTGAAGTCCCAGTGTTTATAGATACGCATGGTGGCTGCATAAGTATACCAGCTAGAGTGGCCAACTAGCAGGTTCTCAAAGCCTGGAAGAACCTGAGATACAGAGAAGAGAGAGAGAGAGAAACATCTATATTTTTAAAAGAAACAAGACACAATCAGTGAATCATAAAAGAAAGAGTTTAACGTGGATGCAACTTTATTAAGATACATTAAAGGGGTCTTAAAAAATCCAGTAGCACACATCCATTTGAACTTTGTTCCATAGATTGTTGTACGTGAAAGAGGAAATAAGCCCCTTGCAATGGCCTTTTACACTCATCTAAAAGAAGAAAATCCTGCTCACAGAGGCCAATAAAAGCAGTTAGGTTTGTGTTGAGGTTTTCCCAAGGGCTCCCTCACATGAGCCAAATGAGCTTGGCCTAACCTTTATGAGAGCTGTGCAGTGGCCCATTCCAGGCATCCTGAAAGCGCCGGACCCTGCGGAGGAGTTGGAGCGAGGTGTCAAAGCTGGGACAAGATCCAAGAGGTCACCGACACCATTTAGAAACTGGACCGTGAACGCTGATAGAGGCTGCGCAGGAGGGAAAGAGCAAGTGGCAAGAGATCCATGAAATGACTGTGACAACTCTCTCACAACCACAAACACACACATACACACCTCCCTGTGTTTGCTTTTGGCCCACAGTGCAGCTCCTGCGTGGAGTCCATCCAGCTGAGCCAGGATCAGTCCCATATGCCTCCACAAGGGGTCACTGTTTCTCCTGAGCTTCACCTGCTCTCTGGCCCACTGGTCTTGTTTGCTGGGGTTTATTCAAATTTTAGAATCAACGTTTATCTCTTGATGGTGCAGTTTTACATCACTCTAACAATCAATAGGTGCATAAATATAATTTGTAAATTCTGTATAGACAGTTGACAGTTATGAGGCACTATCATAGAATGTATATAAAAGATGGATGTAGACGTCCGCTGCCTAAAAGAGTCTTGTAAAGTTTTCAGCTAAGCTTTGCTGTCTTGAACCCAGGTGTGGCGGGTAAGGTGTGAATATGACAGAGAACTGACGCATACCACTGCATGCTTTATATTTACACAGCTGTGAATGAGAAAGTATTTGACTTTCATAACAACAACCACATCACCAGAATTTATCAAGTAAGACTTAAGACTGAGCCCATAAACTTAGTGTTTCCTGAGGTCACAGATTAAGTGAGCATTAAGATAATTTCCCTAGACTTCTACACAGTCTTTGTGCCAACAGGAGAGTCACCTCCTGCAGGCTATTAAAAGCAGAGAAGGGCTACACCCATCTTTTATATACACTCTGTGCACAATACTGGTTAATCAAGCCTCTGAAAAAGCATCTTGAAGGCAATGGAAAACAAAGAGAAACGCTTATAAATCTAGTATTAGACATGGGATTACTCTTAGCTTAATCCATGGCTTTGATTTGATATAATTTAACACTGTACCTCAAAAAGTTTTTCAAGGGCTCCAGAACCTTTTCATCCTTGATCAGCTGAGGGTACATGTTGGAGTAATGACTGAACATCTGTCTGCAATGGAAGGAGAATAAGCAGTGAGGGATTAGCCCACATAAAAGCAGTCCACATGTTACAACCAGAGCTAGCAGCTACACCTAATAAGAAATGTAATCAAAGTGTAACGATATATTAACTGAAGTTGACCTGTATCTGCATTAGGTGTCGGACTGCATTGCTGCCACATGATTGGCTCACTTGAAAATTGCATTTATGGTGCTTAGTGTATTTTCATGCTTGCACTTAGCCTGTGCTGCTCACCCAGCAGTGAGGTAACCTTCCAGGTAGCCAGCCAAGAAGAAAGTGGTCTCATCTTCCTGAGTGATTCCTCCATAGCCTGCATTGATCTCCAGGATGCCCCATCCTGAGAGGAGCAGAGTGTCATTGAAGTACCCATAGGCTTCCCCCTCCGTCTCCATCAACCCCTCCTTCAGGATCACACTTTTCTGGGCAGCATCCCAGTGCACAGTGGCCTCTTGGAGCTCTACCATTGTAGAAGGATGGGTTACATGCTTGAGGTTAGATAACACACATTATGTAAGATAATGTCATGACACCGATAGAATAATTACAACAGCTTTCTCATGTGTTGCTATTTTCTGTCAAATTAATATTAATTGCATATTAATATTATAAGAACACTAACACAATGTTGTGTTCGTGTCCTTGCTTGAATATACAAGCATTTTTTTCAACTTACATTTGTTAACATAAGTGTTACAAAAACATTTTAAAAAAGAAAACGTGTTTAAATGCATTTAAATGGCTATGGTATTTCGAGTTACATGTTCAAATAGTGTTACATTTTAAAACTGTTAAATTTAGCCGGGAGAGAACAAAGTAACTTTCCATTAAAGAAAAGCTATGTAAGATATAACCATACGCCTTCTTTTATAGCGGTAAATATATTTATTTTGTGTTTAGCGTTCAGCTAGAGTTATAGGGATATAAAATTGGTTCCCGCCGTGTACAGACACGCCACAGTAAGGTTACTCACGGTAAGTTTGGAGCTTGACGTTCACTCTTCTGAATACATCCGTGGATTTTGTGGATACAGCTAAAGTGCTCAGCAGTACGCAGAGTGCCATTCTGCGTTTTTCCATGTTAGCCGTGGAGGTCTGTGTTCTGCCTGCCTCTCGCCTAGTTAGACACACATATTCTTCAAACGTATTAGGATTTATATGTGAAGATTTTCTTCTACAGACAACGAAGCACTTAAACTGTGTCTAAGGTGCTTGTTACGATAGCGAAAAGTAGAACACCCCAGATGGGACTCGAACCCACAATCCCTGGCTTAGGAGGCCAGTGCCTTATCCATTAGGCCACTGGGGCCGTGTACAAAGCAAGGCGGGGCCAGTGTATTTTAAGTACAGCCGTAACCTACTGAAATAGTGTTCGTATTATCTTTACTTTTTGTACATTATCATTATCTGCATTGTGCTGTTCATAATAGTCAATTTAATGTATGGAGTTATTTTTTTTAATTATATGAGCTCATCCGAATAAAATATTAAAGCGTCGTACCCCAAAGACGGTAAAAGATCACCATGGTGACGTTCCGTTACACGGGTTGTTCCATTATCATTCAGAAACAGGAAGATCTTATGAAATTCTAACTAGTAGGTATTAAAATGTGAACACGATACCCCCCCCCCCCCCCCCCAAAAAAAAAAAAATGTAAGACGATGGATTAAATTTTAGTTTCTTTAAGGGTATTATGGTGGACATTTTTTCCCGAATAGTTTGTGCGAAAGTCGTGGAATGTTTCAGGATTGCCCACTTTGGACAAATGGAAAATTCGCACTTGCGCAGTGGCAAGCATGTTCTGCGAGAAACGGATTCAGGCGAACTTAAATAAATACCCTGTATGGAGGTAAATATGTTAGCTGTATATTTAAATTGAAACAGCATTACCTAAATACTCTGAGAGGCAGGGGATAATTTCATTAAATTGTGAGATATAAGTAATTCACGCAGCTAGCCACCTAGCATTAATTTGGTCGTGCACCGCTAACGACGGTAAACACAGTGAGAAGCTAGGTGAAGCTAGCGTTATCTTAAAAATAGTAATTCTCTTTCGGGTGCTGTCTCTGATCTAGGACCTTAAAAAATCTCTGAGGATGCCTCTGTTTGGAAACCCATTTAGTCCTAAAAAGGTTCCTCCACGTAAATCCGCCTCCTTGTCCAGCCTCCACACGGTGAGCTAATGAATTTTAGCATCATTCACACACTGGAAACACTAGTTGTACAGCACGTTCGGGGGGGGGTTAATCTGCATAACACCCTGAGAGATAGCATTAACCGTTATTTATACCTTTTTATCTTTTTTTTAGTTGGATCGTTCAACTCGAGAAATAGAGCTGGGCCTTGAGTATGGCCCTCCTGTGATGAACATTGGAGGTCAGGTCTTGAAATTTGAAGAGGGACAGTGGATTACAGGTAATGGGTTTTCTGAATAATTACCTTTTAGTTCTCTCTCTCTATGTGTGTCTGTGTGTGTTATTATCTGGTTCCTTGTGGCCAACACAGCATAAACGTTTTTTTTTTCTCCTTTGTGAAACCAGAATCTGGTGGAAATGTGTCTAGTAGGGAAGTTCAGCGGCTTAAGAAAAAAAATATCCAGCTGGAGGAAGAGAATAACGTATTAAAACTAAAGATTGAACTTCTCCTGGATATGGTAAGATCAATTGTCATTACATTGTGAGTAATATTATGGATGCAATATTAGGCTCTGAGGTAGGAAAGTTTTTTTTTTGCCTCCTCTGTAAAGCTGTTATAACTGCATAATACTGCTTTTTTTACAGGCTGCATATTATATTTAAGTTATAAATGTAATTACCAGTTCATTCAATTATATAACGCTTACTTTTTCTTTTATTTGGCTTTTATTTATATCTTATGAACTTTTATTATATAGTTCCTATGTAGAGCACTTTGTTTCAGCTGTGGTTTTTTTAAAGTGCTTTATAAATAAAGGTGATGATGATAATGATGATGATAACCCGGTTTGTCGCAGAAGGAGTAAAATAGTGATCTTTAATCTTTTCCTTCAAGTTAACAGAGACTACCGTAGAGTATCACCTGATGGAGAAAGAAGTGGAAGAAGTCAAGACTCAACATCGAAGAAAAAAATGACAGATCTGATCTAGTGCCTCCATTGAATAAAGCGTTTTCTTCCAAGTAAATATTTTTGTATCGATAGATAACAGGACAAAAGTAATAATATCATCCATTTTCCTCAAAATGAGGATTCTTGTGTGTTACATTTTACTCTTTATTTTCCGCTTACTGTATGTTTTCTGTTTTTAATTTGTTGAATTATTTCACCTTAAAAACCTTCTTTGTTCAATACACAGCCAATTTTCTACACTTTGTACATTTGTATGTGATGTAAAACCTGCTTTTTAATATAATTTTTTTCTATTTTCTCTTTGGATTAAAAGTAAACTCCATTGACAAAAGGCATTTCTTTTTGTTTGACTTTCGGTTTTTAGAAAATAACATTTGTGAATTGTTGGATTCATAGCAGCTCTAAAAGTATACAGTAACACAATAGAAAGAATAAAATAAGAAAAGTAAGGCTTCATTCACTATTACAGCTTTTCATTCAGCTCCACTTCCAAATAGAGCAAAACCCTCATATACAGTATGCCTTCCATATACTTACTGAGCAACTTTTGGGTGGTCAGAATTATTTATAAGTATTTTTAATACATAGCATACAGAGCTTCATTTTTTGTACATTGTTTTTTATTTTATTTTAACAAACAGAATAAAAACATGCTTTTGAAACAGGCTCAAACCCGTGAAAGGAAAAGGGAAACCGGAGGTGTTAGATTTAATTCTTTTATTAGTTTTAATAGTGCATAAACCTGCACAAACTCTGAGGCTGGATCTGTATCTTGAATGTCAGCATCTCCTTCCCAACCGACCAATAAAGCCTGATTTATGCGTGAATTATGTTATGTTGTTCAGTCAGTCATAGGTGTTTATTGAGCACTGTATAAAATTCAAATAATCAAATATACGATTATGATTTTATTTATTTATGCATTATTATATTATTAAACAGATAAGCGTTACATGCCACTTTTATGAATGATTTAAGTCTCTTTATCCAATTGGTCAATGCACCTTTCAATCAAATGCGCAGTGCAGCTTATAGTCCCAAGTGCGCATGCGTACGTCTCCGCGAGCGAAAGAGGCGTCTGCCAATAGCGGGAGAGACGAAGTACTTTTTAGTCTTTTCATCTAGCACTTTAAATCACCGGCGTTTCGAGTGAACTGTTGTATTATTCTTTGACGTTGTGGTGGACTTTTATAGAACTCACCTATAACAATGCCTCGTGGTGGTAAGTATTAAAACGAAAATTCACATAATGTGCCTGTTTTTGCGAGTACATTTTAGCTAGCGGATCATTAGCCCTTTGAATTCACACATGCTTAGCATGTTTAGCATGCTACATAGTTAGCATAATGTAATTTGCCGGTAAGAACGGTTTATTAAAGGCACCAGAGACGTACCGATATCCAATTATTTATTTGTTCTCACGTGAGCTCAGATGACGACTTGGTGTTAACTTAAACCTCAATAGTCTTTTTTTGTTTTGTTTTTTGGTTGCTTGCTTTTAACCGCTAATACCGTGCGCAGAGAAGAAAGCATCCGGGTCAGTTTACATACATAATCAGTTATTGAAATTTCTATTTGGAGGTTGTCTTTGTACCAGTTTACATCACAAATATATGGTCAAACTATTCGGGTTTTTTTTCTTTGTCTTTGTCGGTACGTCCTTCTAAGTCGTCGGCTGTTAGATTTTCCGGTGAGGGGAGCTGGCCCTCTATAAACGTCAGTGTGACTCATCGGCGCTCACGGTATCTTCTCTTCACGCAGCAGGCTGTGTGGATTTCTGAAGTCACGTTGTGAATTGTGTCATCAGCCAAAGATGGCTCTGGGCACTTGTTCTCAAATATAGGGCTACATGGTGAGAGAGCACCAGTATTTTTTTCATAGTTGTGTCTACCCAGTGATTAACTTTGCAGGTTGCTTATAAGTTATCACCCCCGCCCCAAATAGCTGATTGTATTCTCAGAATGGTAATTCTGTTCCTCTGGATGCAGCATTTTCAGTGGGAGCACGCTTTTGTCGCTTATTCAAACGACTTGTTTAATGTTTTATGTTGCTAATTAGGGCTGCACGATTTTGCATAAAATGAGAATCACGATTTTTTTTTTTTTTTGGCTTAGAATTGAGATCACGATTCTCTCACGATTTTCTTTTCCAATAGGCTATAAATATTTATTGCACTTATTAACTGCACATCAACTTCGTAACAATTGAAACTGAACATAAAAACGATAAATAAATGAAGGAAAAAAATGTCCATCCCGGTTTTCCCTCCAAGGCACGAGCGATAAGCAGAGTTCTGTCCTTTCCTTCTAAGATTCCTAATTATTTAAAGTAACACTCAGGTATGCCATTCAGCGTGTTAGTACGAGCTCGGGAGCAGCTTGGGAGAACAAGAAAACAGACTGCTTTAGGTTGCCTTCCCAATCGACTCAAATGTTTATTAAGTATACAACAGCTTATATAGAGAAAAAAAGGTTCGTGTGTCAGCTTTCCCAGTTCAAACCGGTACAGACCAAATAAGGAAACGTCTTCCTGCCTTGTGAGCAGAGAAGTATCCTTTGTGTAGTTTATCAGTTCAGCTACAATTTATGATCATCCCAGCAAAATACACTCCTAGACATAGAATACAGAGTTCTTTCATTAGTGAATTCTGAAACAAACCACCTGGCCTTTAACGAGCCTTTTTCTAAGAGATAAAGAAAAAGGGAGGATGGGAGTAAGGAAGTGGTCTCGTCTCTGTGGTGTTTTCGACCTTGGGGTACCAGCCTGTGAGTCTTACACATTAATTCTTGGGTCACAGAGAAAGAGAAAAACAACTAGTAAATGGGCCTTATTGAGTAACAGTTTCATGTATGATATCACTATAAAACAATATCCTGTAAATGCTATCATGGTATCAAAATATCACAACAATAAACATAAAAACAACAAATGTCTCACGTTTTGTTGTTGCCGCAAAATGTTGTACTGCTTGAAATTCCGTCTCCACCTTTGCTCGACACTGCGTGTATAGAGCAGGTAGTGCAACAATAGAAACGCACTGTGTAGCGTTTGTCTAGGCCTAGGGTGTTGATCATTTTCCTAAATCCCTCGTTTTGCACAGTGTTGATGGGAGCCATATCTTTGGTCAGGTGATAAGTAATAGCCTCCGTAATGTCTTTGTGCCTGCGGAAGTTCGACGGGTATAGGGAAGCGCTGTATAAGGTTCCCGTTATTGATGTTTGGGTGGTTGACCGGGACGGATTTTCTCCTGTCACTTTCTCGTCATCCCTGACGTGCTCTCCGTTGTTTTTTCCCTGCTAATTTTAGCATCACACGGCACAGCTTCTGTATCACGTGGTATAAGGCTCCGCCCTTGTCATTTGTTGAGCAGGAAGAGAGAGCGCTTGTTTTCATGCAGATTACGTCCCGCATCAAAATGCAGTACAATAGTCGTCGTCGTCGTATTTATTTATTTATTTATTTATTTATTTTTAAATCGTTGTCATTTGGAAATGAGATCGCACATAAGTATGAATCGAGATCGCGATTTTCTAACGATTAATCGTGCAGCCCTATTGCTAATAGATGGTCTTTTTGCTGCTGACAGTTTAAAAATTGTCTTGCAGGGAAAAAGGGCCACAAGGGCCGCGGGAAGCAGTTCAGCAACCCTGAAGAGATTGATCGTCAGATGAGAGCCCAGCGAGAGATGGTGAGTGAAACTTGTTGGGGTTTTTTTTTGTTTGTGTGTGTGTGTGTGTGTGTGTGTGTGTGTGTGTGTGTGTTTTTTTGTTTTTTTTTGTTTTTTTTGTTGTTTTTTTTTATAACAAATATTTGATTACCCTAAAAGACATTAAGTATGACTGTATGTGTATTTTAACAGGAAGAAAATGGTGGTGTAGAGAAAGAGGGCTCTTCAGAGTCTGAGGAGGAAAGCAGCAGCGACGACGAGTCTGAGGTGAATGTGTTATTAATTTGTCAATGGGTGAATATGTGTGTGTTTGTGTGAGAACCTGAAAATGCATCTTTTTTGTTTTTCACTGAATGCTTACTGTCAAAAGCACCGTTTAGACCAGGGGTGGCCAAACTCAGTCCACGAGGGCCGGTGTCCCTGCAGGGTTTAGATCTCACCTTGGGTCAACACACCTGAATCACATGATTAGTTCGTTACCAGGTCTCTGGAGAACTTCACATGTGGAGGAGCTAATTTAGCCATTTAAATCAGCTGTGTTGGTTCGAGGACACATCTAAAACCAACAGTCACACACAGATATGTTGTATACATTTGGCACCACACCATAAATAACATGATGGATGAAGAAATGTCTTTATAGGAAAACAACTACACCCAAATGATTCATTACAACTACAGCAGTACACGGTTCTTAAAGGTAGTTTGTGTATAGAATTTGATGCAAGCCCTGTCATAGTGATTGGTGTTACAAAGGTTTTTCTTTCTTTATGTAGGTTAGAAAGAGGAGTGGAGTGGAGGGGCTTATTGAGATTGAGAATCCCAATCGTGTTGCTCAGAAGAGCAAAAAGGTAGCTGAAGTAGACGTCAGCGCTCCCAGAGAGCTTTCTCGCAGGGAGAGGTGGGTGTCAAACAAAAGATGTTTTGGTTTGTGCTTCATACCTTTTCAAGGGGACTAAATATTACTATCTTAATGTATCTTTTTCAGGGAAGAGATAGAAAAGCAGAAATCAAAAGAGCGCTACATGAAACTTCATCTTGAGGGTAAGACTGAGCAGGCCAGGGCTGATCTCGCCAGACTGGCTATCATCAAGAAACAGAGGGAGGAGGCTGCCAAGAAGCGAGACGAACTCAGGAAAGGTGAGAATAGTGAAAATTGTGCAGTGTGGAGAAAGTATACACCTTGCTGCTCATTTAAATAGCTGCTTTAAAAAAATATGTCGTTTCTGAAAATGTGCATGAGTGCACAGAACCACAGATTTATCCAAGATTTATTTCAAACTACATCTCTGTAACATCTCTAAAAGTTTGTAGATAACAATCTATCTGTCTGGAGCAGAGTGACTGCATCATGCTTGTTTCTGTGGCTTTTATATTGTGAGTAATGGAGCACTTTGCATCCTCAGTGAGTTGAGTTGCAACACAAAAGCTCCAGAACATAATTCAACATACCCTCTCTGGCTTGGGGCTGTAAGAGGATATGAGATTTGTTTGTACAGGGGGGGAAAAAAAACTTTCTGTGTAGACAAAGTGTTGTACTGCCAGAGAATACAAATGCATTTTTCTGAAATGAGGCAGGACAGGAACTTCTAAGAAAGCGCCAGGATGTCAGATGTTTGCAAGGCTTGCTGCTTTAGTGTGCCGTTCTCATAATTACAATAACCAACAGGAGACTTTATGACTCAGATTGTTTGGATGGGTTTTATGGAAATGTTTAGCACTTTGAAATTCAAAGCTTTGCACTGTTTTCTTTTTTTTTTGTCATTTTTCATCAGAGAAAGAAGCGGAAGAAGCCAAAGCAAAGCGCTAGTCCTCCACCTGAAAGCTTCGCCATGTACTTCACTCTCAGAGGGATGGAGGGAGAAGCAGAGGAGAACGGGGAGGGGACTATTATGGGTAGTGTCAGATCAGGACTGCTCTTAAACTCCTGTACCTCATTTTAAATCAAAGTTCGTGGGGCTTCCACGGCAAGAGAAAACAGGTGGAACAAAACAAGATGAAGAGAAATGGAACATTTGGAATGCCTCCAGGTTTCTTTAAAACTCCTTCAAGGTTCCAGAGGAGACAATCGCAGGTTTTCCAAGTGCTTCACAGCCTCTTCATTGCTCCACACCTACCAGGTTTTTAATTCAAAAGCTGCTGAAGTTATTTGCATTCCTTTTGATTTGTGCATTTTTTTTTTTTTTTTTTTTTTTTTTGTAAAACAAGATTACCTAATAGAAGTTTACTGTCATGTAAAATTGCATGAGGATTTCTTTGGTGCTTTACTTTTTCTCCAGTTTTAACTGTTTTGTAAGAACTCAAATCAGCGACAGGAGAAGGAAAGAACATTATTAAACACATGAACTGATATAGGAAGTACACTCTGGATTTTACTACTTTGTTCTAGGTTTAAAATGGTATGCTGCAGCTCAGTTATCAGAAATCAGTTGAGTTGATATTTTGCATAAACGTTTCCTCATTCTTCTCACTCCATTAGAGTAAAGTCAAAATTTCCAGAAACTGCTGTCCCCTTTTTCTTTTCTTTTTTTTTTTTTTTTTTTTTCCGTTTGCCATTGATATGAAAACAGATTTTTAATTGGAAATTTACAGAGTGGAAATAATTGGCTGTTGTCTCCACCACAGCGAGACATATTGTTATTTGGTTTGTCTTATGTCCCGTGATTGTTTTCAGTACTTTCTTACCTTCAGTCAACTTACTGTTCATGTTTCTTGGCCTTAGACCACCAGGAACAGCCCATGAAATTCCTTTAAAATAATTTTTTTATTTTTTTTTTTTTATTTTAATTTTTTTTTTGGGAGGGAGGTGATGTATCTGTATTTAAAAGTTTAATCTGAAACATCCTCAGTATTTTTGGCCTTACGCTGTTTCTAGTGACAGCTTCTGTATTTCTGTAGCAGAGTGTCTTTTGTCGCCTTGTTAAAGTTTACATGACACCAGCTCACTGTTTTTTCTGTAAGTAAAGTGCTACAGTTAACATACACATACTTTCTTAGGTACATTACCACTCAGCAGTAATGCACTTATATACATAAGCACCTCTAAAAACAGCTTCCAGATGATGGCCCGGCTCCTCTCACGGAGCAAAAAACCCCCGAATGTTATTAACTTCACAAAGAGGATTTTCTGCAGGGCAGCTGAATTGTCTAGACTGAACAGGTGAACATAATAAATTGGTCATTATGTGGTGCGTTGGAAATTATCTTGAACAAAATTATGGTGTTTTCCACGATGTTCACTGGACAAAATGTTGAAACCATGAGGTGTAAGAGGTGTTTTCCCTCATGTATTTGAAGTGATTTGAAACAATAAACTGATCAGCTGCGTTGCTGCATCTAATTTAAACTGCAAGCATTGGACTGTTTCATCTGCTCACCTAACATGGTAAAACATGTTGTTCTGATAAACGGATTAATTTGGATGGGCCTGAAAGTAGAGCTGGGCGATAGAACGATAACGATATGTATCGCGATATAACTTTTACTCGATAGAGAAATTAAGCTATCGCGATAGACCTCGCCGCTCTTGTCCTCTTAAAATAAAAAAAATAAAATAAAATAAATAAAAGTTTAGCCAATCCAAACTAAGTAGCGCAGCGCCGAACCAATCACAGCCGCAGCGTCACGTCGCGTGACTTGTTACGTACAGCACAAAGTGCCAAGCCGCACGTGTGTTTGTTTGGGAAGCAGCCAGCGGGTAATGGAGCCAGCGCGTAATGGAGGAAATGAGTGTGCCGACTAGAAAAATCAACCGAGCGTGACCGAAGAGAAAACAGATGATGGTTCCAATGCCGGAGAGATTGTCGAACGGAAGAGCCATAGAAGTTCCGTAGTGTGAAGGTATTTCGGCTATTTCAAGTCTGACAAAAAACAGAGTAGTGTGCACTGTAAATTGTGCCGAAAGCAAGTCTGGAAATACAATAAACTGGTGCATGCATCACACTGTGCGCCACGTTATTGTTTCGGTGAAAAGAATTTCTACAATACTGTTACTGTTAATTCTACTCTCTGCAGTGTTTAAATGCTTACATATACACACAGTTACTGTCCGTCCACACATACGACTCGGTTCTGCTTCTATGCCCCAGCTTTGTTTACTTTTTCCCACCGAGGCTTCTAGACTTCTGATTGGCCAACATTTCTGCACGGTTAGGAATCTAGCGCCACCTGCTGCTTTGGCATGTTCATAGCAGCGTTTTCCTTCATTTCTGCCTTTATGTGTGGACGGGATTATTTTTTAAAACGAAAACGGAAAATCTCCGTTTTCAAAAATACCCGTGTACGTGTGGACGTAGCCCCAGTCTCTGACTGGAAGCGCCAATTCGTCATTCGGCTTTTGTCAGACTAAAGTAACTGTTTGAAAAGCTAAGCTATACAACAAGGAGAGATTGAGAATTTCCTTTTAGTTCTCAGTTTATTTGATATTGACAAAAGTTAGTCAGTTTTGTCTGTTCTTCTGTAACACAAACTAAGATTTATTTTTACAATTAATATTTTGTTTCTAAGTGGAATTGACAATTTAGTCTGTTTTGTTTGTTCTATTTTGAAACTTAAACGCTTTAGCGGCTGCCTTTTGTGTAGTTTGCAATATTTGCCTTTATTTATCTGAAAAAGTCTCATGTTCCTTAAGTACATCTACCCTGTTGAACTTATTATGGGAAATAAATATTTAAATAAAAACAAGCTGCTGATTATTTCACATTTTACTTGTGAGCAACGGCACATTTAAATCTTACAAATATAGTTATTTGGCTTATATCGTGATAGATATCGTTATCGCCTGAAATGAAAAAAACATATCGTGATATGAAAAAATCTCATATCGCCCAGCTCTACCTGAAAGTAATGGCGCACTTGTGCCAGATGCCAAACTATGTCCAGTTCTGTACAAACGTCTCAAGCCACTCCTAATTCAAAACGTATATATGATAATAGGTAAATGGGTGCAGTGATTAAATATAATATGCAAAAATAAATGCAGTAAATGAGGCAAAAACAGTTTATGCGATTCTAATGAGCTTGAAAATCAGTATTTGGGATGAGTGCCTTTATTCTTCAACACATCCTGAACTCTCAGGCACCTTTCTTGTCATTTCTTTAAGTAGTCTTCAGGAATAGTTCTCCAGGTTTCTTGAAGGACATTCAAAGGTCTTTGTTCTGCTGTTTGTCAAGATGATCCCACACTACATCAATAATGTTGAGGTCTGGACTCTGGGGTGACCAATCCATGACTTAAAGTGCTCCATTGTCTGTGTTTGGGATCATTGTCATACTGAAAAATGAAGCTGTTACCAATCAGACACTTTCTGTATGGTATTACATCAAATGGTGCTTTTTTTGCATCAAGAATTCCATCAATTTTGACAGGATCCTCAAAATCAGCTTAAATGCAACCCCGAACCACAACAGAGCATCCATGTTTTTCAGATGGTTCAGGACACTGACTATACTTCTGAGTTATATTTTACTGTATTATACCTGTTAAACTGTGTTATCTTTGGTATTTTTCATGGCTTCAGCTAAAGAATTGGAAAAAAATGTTTCTTTAATTTTTTTTCTTGATAGGTTGTTAGTAACAAAATACCTAAAGATACAACTTAAATATCATACTTCATATGCAGACACAACACTAGTTTATTCTTTGAGCTGAGTTACTCAAGGTTGCCTTAAAGCATGACCAAAAAACCAAAAAAGTCTGGGGTGGGGCGAGGGGTTGCTCAAAATGTTTGCACAGTGTTGTATGAAACCCACAGTGTTGCAGAAATGTAATTTGACTCGAAGCCAAAAGAAATGGTCAGGAAACTGCTAAAAATAAAGACTCAGTTTGTCATGTGCATTTTGACAATGCTGCCACCAGGCTGTAGCATGTGGCAGTTGAGGGCTGGTTCAATCTCACTTGCACCCTCTGATCGATTTAGTGTCAATGCTGAAAGAAAAAAGAAGAATAAAATCTGGAAATGAAGCTCAGGTGCCATTTCACCGTGATCCAAAGGGAGAACTGTCATAGCTCCCTCCTGGAAGGTATTTTGGAGCAAATACAGCAATATTTTTAAGCGTATTGCATTTCACTGCAAATCCTACACGTGCAGTTTTTAACCCTCAGCGAATGAGCAGTGAAAATAAAGATCATTTATCTACTGTTTGCAAAACACTACACAAGTAACAGAATAATATCACAAAATAACATCAGAAAAACATAATGGCTGTGATAAGCTGATTTCATGTGCCTCCTAGTTGAGTTATGAAGGGCATTTTGTTAAAATCGCAATGTTGATCTACAAACACTCTACAAACTTTAATGTAAAACTTTAACAAGTACAGTAATTAGGGCTGCCACGATTTGTCGACTAGTCACGATTACGTCGACTATCAAAATCGTCGACGACTGATTTAATAGTCGACGCGTCGTTTGAAACTTTGTACGATCACAAAAGACGCAGGAATAAGTGGCAGGATTTAAGAGTGTAATAACGGACTGAAACAGAAGATGGCAGCATTGCATGTACAAGGATGTCAGCTACCGTTAAACCCCGAAGAAGAAGAAGAAGAAGAAGAAGAAGAAGAAGCTGTGTCCCAGAATTCATAGCGCGGCCCAGCGCAGTTTCCAACAATGGCGGCAGCTAGTTAGTTTTAATGTTACTCTTATTATTCTTTCTGGGTCACAAAATAAACGTTTAACATATTTTCAGGCGAGAATGTAGCTGTGTAAACCTCAAATATCTGCTCAGTTTATCAGGACACCACATATTTTCAAAAGCGCTCCGACGTTTTCGGAGACGTCTGTTACCCACTAGCTCGTTAGCGAGCCGGGGGCTAGGCTCACTAGCGCCGTGAGAACACCGGACTCCCCGCAAATCGTTTTCAAACCCACCGCCGTCTTTCGCTACTCAGGTTAAATATATATGAGTCACTTAGATAACTTAAAATGTTATTGTTTGGCTTTTTTTTTTTGTATTTTATTTGTTCCTGAGTAAATCAGTTTGTCTGAGATTAAAGTTATAGTTTTTACACAGCTGAATAAACGTCAAGCAGACAGCTGATTATCAGAAGTGTGAGATGCTCCAGAATATACTCCGGTGTCCTGTTATATTTTAGATAGCAAGGAGTTTATTAATCTTCACCGAAACAATCTGCAAATTTCATTAAAATTCAATAAACTATCATCTTGTCTTTATTTTTAGTTAGCACAGACCTTAAACACTTAAAGCTGTAAGCTAATGATAGTTATATAAGAGCAGATGCTGCTGGTGCAATAAGCTGTAGTTTTACGTCCAATGGATGATGATCTGATTAGTCGACTAATCGCAAAAATAATCGGTGACTAGTCGACTATCAAAATAATCGTTTGTGGCAGCCCTAACAGTAATGTTTCATTTTTTTTAAGGAATCATTATTCATTTCTAGTTAATTCATGGGATTAACGTGTCCTTACTGTAGTTTTTGTTTTTGGTAACAGATTTCGTACTAAGAGTGTCTGAGCCCAAACAGGAAGGGGAGAGCCCTCTGTGACTGCTTGCCTAAATCTAAAGTCAAAGTGAAACAAGAAGAATAAAAACATCTGTGTGCCATGAATGGAGACATGATTTGCAATCACCATAAATTTAAGAACAATAAATCCCAAATTATAAGAATGGTTCTCGAATCCAGAAACGGAGCTAAAAGAACGAGTAAAGTAACTTCAGACACGATTAAAGGCGAGTTACGCTTATTTGACGCTAAACTTAAAGAGACTGCAGAAAGTCAGTGCTGTGTTTACAAAACAACAACCAAAAAAAATCCAAAAGATCTAAAAATGTTAACCGAAAAGGAAGCAGACTACCTGAAGCAAAAATTAAAATGCCCAGATTTTTAAAGAGGAATAGAGTGGACTCGTTAAAATGGAAATAACTTTTAAGCTGACAGGAAAAAAATGTTACAAACAGCAGCTCAGTTTCCTCTTTCGGCCATTTCACATCCTTTTTACCTTAGTTTACAGAACTACACATTAACCACAGCCGTGCCTGAAGGATATTTTAAGTGGGCGAGCATCATTCTAATTACAAGATGCAACAAACAAACGCAGCGCTGCGCAAATTATTCCTCATGAGATATCCGTCTGCAAAGGCAGATCAACCTTTCATGTAGTTAAAAGTCAAATGATACCTACACAGTCCCACTCATTCTTCTCTGTCACATCATGCGTCATTTTAGACTGTCAAATCATAGTGTGACAATGCAACAACAAAAAAAAAAATCTCTCTTCCCTCTCACAGCCTGCATATCATCTGTGCAACTTCCTCATTCGCTGACTTGTGCTCGACGTGACTTGAGAGCGTGCTCCTGAAACGAGAACGAAAACTGAAGGCCAAAACACGCATGCATAAACACACAAAAACCAGACAAAGCAGAGGCAGAGCCACCGGTCTGTGCTTTCTCTTCCTGATGCAGTAACGCAGCCTGGAGCCTGTGTGGACTTTTCCTCCACTTTTTTTCTTTTTTAATTAACAGGATACCTTGCTGAGTCGATCAAGAGTGGGTAGGTCAGGTAGAAAGGCTGGTTGGACTCTGCTGCCAGCATGCTCCGGCAGTCTCTGAGCATCCTGAAGCAGTTGGGCACTGCGACAAGGTAAGCCTGAACTTGTATTCTGAATGTTGCATTTAAACGACATTATGATCACATTTAAAGTAAATTTAAGGTCTTCTGTGGCGCCAAACGTTGCGTCGTGTAAGACAGATGTCCCTTGAGTTACATATTGCCGCATTAGATAAAGAAATCAGTAACCACAGCCGTGACCATAGTGTAATGAATATACATCAGCTTGAACAGTAGTATTCGGTGGCTGTCTGTAGGGAAATATCACTGAGACTTCTCTGCTTTATTTTTGTCATTTATGCTCATCATATACTACCAGCCACCTTAATGCCACTCCTGCTATCAGACTACATGAAAAATTATCCACCGCTGCGTTACTAATACGATGGATCGCTTTACTTTGAGACTTTATTTTCTTTAACGCTAAGAGGGAGGGGAATTCTCAGTGCAGTTTTCGTATCAGTTTGATAATCTGATTTGGTTTTTTGTATGTTCTCACTTTCAGTGTGATGGAAGTGTGTAAAGTAGCTGGTTCCTCTTTAAAGTGACTCATACTGTTTGGATTTTGAGGGAAACCTCGGACTCAGAGCGGCTGAGCACTTCTGAACAGAGAAACTGACTCAAGGTTGTGGTGAATGTTAGAAACACACTCTGGAAAGATGGTGGCTCTTTGTCAGGAGGTTGCTTTTAAATTGCTAAACTGATATTTCAACAGTGCAAACATTAACTGGAAAATAAAAGCCTTTGTCACAACAGTTCTCTGGGCTTTTTGAAGGCTCTTCAGCTGATTCACATACTGCTCGCTAAAGCCTCGTTAGAAATTCAGTGGAAGGGTGTCTGGCAGGTAGCTTATTGAAAGGAAACGGGGAGAAAAGGCTGAGGTATGCCTAATTACACAAGAAGTGGACTGAGAATTGTTGGGTCTGATGGAGTGTTAAATCCAAATTTGAAATTCAGGTCAGGAGAGTTTATCTGTAACACACGGTGGAGGCTCTGTCATGGTTTGGGTCTGCATTTCAGCGAGTGGTGTTGGAGAGCTTGTCAAAATTGATAGAACTCATAGATTTACTGGACTTTAGCCATGTTGCACGGGGAAAGTGTTTGATTGACTTCATTTGTCTTCAAGACCCAAACACGTTGTCAGAGCAGTATCAGAACACAGTGGAATAGTAATGCACTGGGCTCTATAGATCCCGGACCTCATCACTGAAGCAGTCTGGGAACATCTGGACAGAGAACAGAACAAAAGACCAAAATCCAAAGTACAGCTTTGAATATCTTCCAAGAAGCCCAGAGAACTATTCCCGAAGACTACACAAAACCTGCATACTAGAGTTCAAACTGCCCTGAAGAATAAATATGTCATATGAAAAATAGACTTGGTAGTTATTCAAAACTCTGTTTTTGCCTTATATACTGTATTTCCATGCAGGTTTGCACATGTTTCAGTAAACACCCATTTCCTGTTTTCCTTGCAAAAAAATGAAGTAATATGGGATGGCTTAAGACTTTTGCACAACACCTTAAAGTTGAAAGTAGGTGCCAGATTATATTAGGCATTCCTGTGGTTGACTACCACTGAGTGACTGGCGTTAGCAAAGAAGTGGGTGACTAAATCATGCACCTTTGCGCTATTTGGTTTTCTTGGTACAAGCTTGCATGCAGCAGGGCTAGAGGAGTGTGGTTTCAGGCTGTGCTCCCTTTACCTTTGACGCATTCTGGTTTAATAATAAACTCGGCAGCGTGCATCTGCAGCAGGGCAACGTGGGCTCCAACTAACACGAACAGCACTTTTCACTTTGTACTGGAGCGTTGAGCTCTGATGAAATAAACACACATATAAATAGACATATTGCACACTGATCTAAACACATACACCTCTAAGGTCTCACATACAATTCCTAATAAAGTATATGTGCTCTAAAACAAGCACCTACTGAGGATTTCTTCTCCTTGTGTTGCGAAAGGCCAGATTTTAGATTCACGAGAGGAATTAAAACTATACCTTAGAAGTACTGAAGCATAACTGAACTCTTTGTGAACTGGGCTTGGTTTCCTTTCAGCTTAGCACAAACATAATGGCTGCAGTGACTTTTATCGGCTCTCTGTAGATTGCTTTGCCTCCTCTTGTGACAGCAGAGAAACTTGTGGTGTTGCAGTCCTCCCCACCTGGTGCTAAATAAACCACAGCACTACCCTACACGCCCATGCTTAGGCTCTTGTCATGGTGTCGCATGTTATTCAGGCCTAAAATGTCCTTTATCTTTTACCACCCCCACATTTAGATATATTTATGTCCCCCATGCAGAAGAGGCGCAAACTGCGAGGCCACTGCACTGAAACAGTAGGAAAGTCAGTTACCCGGTACAGAAATAACTTTATCACGTGGTGTGCTCAAATACACCAAAAAATTGCGATGACTTCTTGGTGAAAGTTTCATTTGATTTGTTACTGAAAGCAAGTCTAGTCAACTGGGGCTGTACTTTATGTTTGTGACTAATCAGCACATATTAATTAGCACAGCAACATGCTAAACTGAGATAGTCAACATGGTAAACATCACTTACCTGCTAAATGACTGTATATAAAAGACTGATGCCAGTGCAGAAGTGCCTTAAAGTGGCATTCTTTCTGATGGTCAGCAGGGTGTGATGCATCGTCCAAGTCCACATATATATGAGAAAGATTCATGACTATATTCATGATATTTCGGTTATGTTAGGTTATATTGGTGTTTCATGTGTATTACTTGATGTTTGGGTCTCTATATATAACTGGACAACTTTTGGATAGTCCCACTATCTAGTCTCACAAATGAGTAATAATGGCTGAAACTGTATTTTACCCGATTAATGAACTAGAAAACTAGATTTAACTGTACATCCCATGATTCAACAGTTTGTAGAAGTAGTAGTGTGAAGTACTCATTTTCTGTATGACTTTATCAGTTTCTCGTATCGTTACGGAATTATTTTGACCCACTCTTCTCTCACATGTCGTGCATTTCATTCAAGTTGATGTCTGGGCTTTGACGTGGTCACTACAACACCTTGATTCTTTTCCAGTCATTCTCTTGTAGGTTTGCTGCAGCGTTTAGGATCATGTTCTGTTGCATGTCCTTTCTGACCTAAGCTTTAGCTGACGGACAGATTGCCTCACGTTTGACACTAGAGCACTTTGGTGCACAGAGGAGTTCATGGTTGACGCAGTGGTTGCATGGTTCACAGATCCTGTGGCTGCAAAACAAGCCCAAATCATCACCCCTCCACCACCGTGCTTAATACATGAGACATTTGTGTTGATACTCTGGGTATAGCTCTGGGTTTGATTCTCTGGGGCTTTTGGTCAAACATGGAGCTGTCACATTGCTCCAGAAGATTTGTACTTTTTTCAGGCACGGCCACCGTGCTGAGCTGAATTGTTCTTTTTGTAGAGCCTTTCTGCTAAGAACCTTTCCAAACAAGCCACACTTGTTCGATCTTTTTATAGCTGTACTGCCATGAAGATGAAAAGATTACACAGTTTGTGTAATCTGTAGATACTAATTTAAATGTAGCTCTTGCGGTTTTTAACAGTTTCTCTGCTACTTATCCTCTGAATTCCTATGGAAGCAGTAATGGTGTATTTACATTTTTACCAGCCTTAAAGTCCAGGGCCCGTATCCCTAAAGAATCTTTGTGCAAAAAGTGGCTCCTAGCGGCCAAATTCTAAGAAAATTCTCAGAGTCATGACGTTTTCTTAGAATTTCCCCTAAAAGTGACATGACAATCCCAGTTAATATAAAAGCTATTCCTCAAGATTCCTAACGCTTAAAAGGGCTCCTAAGGCAAGATCTGCTAAGAGCAGGGAAGAGGACTTTTAGTGGCTTAGGAGTTCCCCTAAGCAGCTGCACAAAATGGCCAACAGAAGAGGCAGGAGAGATGTCCTGCAAACACTGGATGACAGGGAATTATTGAGACGCTACAGATTGGATCGTGCAGGAATCATGTTTGTGGTGGATCTCCTTAGAGATGCAATTACTTCACCAACTCGACGCCACAACGCTATTACACCAGAGACGAAAGTAATCACAACCCTGAGGTATTTGGCAACCGGGAAAATGCAACAATGCAGCAGTGATGACTTGGGTCTGCAATCACAGACATTGCTAAAAGCTGAGCGGTGTTACCCTCGTTAAGACCACACTGGACTTGTAACGTTGTGATTTCTACTTCATTAATGACAGCCCCTTGAGATAGGCCATCTTGTTTTCAACAGGGTCCATATGGGAGTGAAAGTACAAAATATGTCAGCTAGGATATTAATATGAGCAAATAAGACACAAATCATTATTTGAACAGGGTGTAATGAGTTTAAGTTTTCACATATTTTAGATTCTAATGTTAGGCTATAACCCCTACAGCTTACTATTCATTTTCCAGATATTTTCTTGAATGTGAAATATTATTTACAATTACAGTCAGCATAAGATTAGAGTGTATAATTATGTTTATTGATTTGAGGGTACATCCTTTGCTCATTATCACCAAAAGCTCATTTCCATCAAACTTGTAGGATCAACCAATCACGGCTTTTGAAATGATGACTCATACCTAGCAACGGGGTCAACCACACCTCCTCACTAAGATAGGATTTTCCATCCATTCCTTGCTCAGAGTTCACTGAAAATGTTCTGGAATCACTTCTAAGCTAAAACTCCTGGCAAGGAATTTTTAGGTTAAGTTAGGAGCTCTCTGAGAGGATTCTCAGAATCTTTAGGGATACGGGCCCAGGTCTGGTTTGTTATGTCTAGTTTAAAATAATAATATATATGTAAAAAAAGATAGCAATGACTGAAATAGTAAACTTTAAACTTCAAAACCAGTGTGTGATGTCATGTTGGCTATGTTCATTGTGAGCACGTTAGCATGCTAATGCTAGCATTTTTCAAGTTTCCGTTTTAAGCACAGGTTACAGGTTGGTTTCAAACATTGAGACCGATACGATTTTTAAGTCAAAATGTACATTTCAAGCCCCTTTATTTTTTTGACATTTATTTCTTTTTAGCTACAGCTAACAGAATTCTTTCACATTTTGATTAGCCGAGTAACAATTTTTAGACCACAGAATATAAAAACAGCAGCACAATATCACAGTCCAAGGTTGCATGTTTGAATTCAGTTGATTTAAATAAATTTAGAAAACCCTGAATATCAACAGACACGTGTTATCCTTAGCTTAATTATATGTATTAAATCAGCGGTCCCCAACCTTTTTTGCGCCACGGACCGGTTTATGTCCGACAATATTTTCACAGACTGCCCTTTAAGGTGTCACGGTAAGTAACACCAGTGCCAGTACCAAAAAAAATAACACACGGGAAAGACCCAAGGAAACCGAGTTATCGATGAAAATGATTAACCCCGAGCCTCAACTCTTGCAGCCTGGTACCAAACGACTCATGGACTGGTCCGTGGCCCGGCGGTTGGGGACCGCTGCATTAAATATCATGCTAAAACAATACATTAAACAGCAGATCTTTTCTAAATTAATATCATTTTTTTGCAGGTCACAAGATGCTACCGACCTTCTACATGAAGACCTGGTTATGGTGAGAAAAATAATCTGCTTTACCCTTACAGATTTCTTTTATTCTTATACTGTTATGAATAACGTATTATTCAAGATACAGTGTGGTTTATAGCCATAGCTGTATATTGTCAATGGTTACCACAGCGATGCTCTACTAGCTCTACTAGAGGACACATTCACTTACCACCCACTTTCTATTTCATGTAAATTTATGCAACAATAGCATTTTTCGTTTGCACACATCATTTATAGCAGTAAAATAATAAATTAAATACCATCATTCGACGCTCTAAGGTTCACCGTATGTGTGTTTGACCAAAGGTGGAGCAGAGGATTGAACCAGCCAGGAAGGCAGCTCAGGTCCTCCATAAAAAGCTGCAGAGCTGCATGCAGAGTCAACCGGGGCTGGAGGCCGAAAAACGAATGGTAGCAGTGTTAATGCATCTGCGTGGTTTATGGAAATGCTCTGTTAGTTACTGAAAAATGTCACATGTCCTCCTCTCTCTACAGAAAAAACTTCCTCTGATGCTTCTGTCTGTCAGCATGGCAGAAAGTCTGAAAGACTTCGATGCAGAGTCCTCAATCAGGTGACAGGTTTGATCTTCTGCAGTTACCCTTCCACCCCTCCATTGATCCATCTGTGTTCTGTACTTGAACTCCAATGCTCTTACTGACACTAGAGTCATGCAAAAACCTCATGACTGTAGTGTGGAGGTTTTCGAGTTTTCACTTCTGGGTGAAAAAAGAAAGAGGATGCTGTCTATGACTTGCTACCAGAGCTCTGTGCATCTGCTTTATTTAGAGTTTAGCGCTATAATAGGTTAGCCTGATGGGTTGCATGCATGCCATTTGCTTTGTATATTGATTTATCTAGTTTAAATCTGAAGGAACATGCTTTTTTGCACTTTTAAATGAAATTTATAGCATGTCTTCTGATATATTTCCAAAACAGTATATCAGATTTGAGGTGGATATTTATCATGATTTGGTCGTGTGTGTGTGTGTGACAGGAGGGTGCTGGAAATGTGCTGTTTCATGGAGAAGATGCTGGCCAACATGCTGGCAGACTTTGAGATGAAAATGGAGAAGGAGGTCCTGGAGCCACTAAACAAGCTTAGCGAGGTGACAACAGCTTAATGTTCATGTTGCTGAACAGAAGATCAGTGATGAGCAAAACCAAGAATATGTTCTGATATAATTTAGGCTAAAAGTGCTTTTTTAATTTTTAACCCGTGAAGCTCCTTCATGAACAGAAGGGTTTTTCTCATAGTTTAGGCTTTCCTGTTGAACAAAATGACTCAGTTTGCATCAAACATTAACTGGAACCCCCCCCAAACTGTTCAAATGGTCATCAAACCACAACTTAACTGATGTACACTGAGGTGTCAAAACTTGTCATTATAGGTACAGAGGAGGTCGTTAAATGCTAGATGAGTTAACTACTTGTGCTTTTGTAGCCACTTGAACGTCATTGTTAAGTCTTTGCTATATTCTGCCCATCCCCTGTATGTGATTATTTAGAAATATAGACTACACTCATGCACAATCCTCTAGATGTAACTAAATGATCACATAAAATCTTTTTTTCCCCTTTTTGTGTCCATTTAGGATGATTTACCTGAAATTCTAAGGAACAAAAAGCAGTTTGCAAAGCTCACAACAGATTGGAACAATGCAAGAATGAGGTGAGGTTTTTAAACATCCTGCACTTTAACCACACACCCCACCCCACAATTTTTTAAATTTTTATATGTGTCGGCGTGTGTGTGTATGTGTGGTCAGGAGTCAGGCTAGCACTGGACCTCAGGCAAAGCAGGATGGGCTTAGGGAAGAAATGGAAGAAGCTTGGAGGAAGCTGGAGAGCATCAAGGTACAAGTGTTTAAGTCTGTTTGGAATCAATGGCGTCGTCTTGATCTCTGACCTTTTGCTGTTGTCTCTGTAGGACCAGTACTCTGCAGACCTGTATCACTTTGCAACTAAGGAGGATGACTACGCAAATTACTTTATTCGTGTGAGTCACCGTTACGGTAATGATGTGACCTTTTTCTTAACTTTGACTTTTGTTTCTTTTTATATCCACCGCCTCTGCTTCTCTCTTGTTCAAAAAATAGCTTCTCGAGCTGCAGGCAGAATACCACAAGAATTCTCACATGTTCCTGGATAAAAACATCAGCGAACTCAAAGAGGATCACAGTCAAAAAGGTAACCCGAGTTTTCTCAGGTCCGTGCGTTTCATCCGCTGCACTGATGTAATATTGCGATACGTGTCATCATGCCCTGCTGTGTGTTTTGCAGAGTCGTCACAAAGCCTCTCCAACCAGAAGGTCTACGGGGAGCCTCTGCTCTCACATTTGTCTCAAAGCAACAGAGAAATCGCGGCGCCCATCCAGGAGTGTATTCACATGCTGCTGAGAACAGGCATGAGAGAGGAGGTACCGCACAGTGTTCGCAGTCATAACACACAGACCCAGAAATATGCAAATTAAAAGTGCTTTCATTGCCCACTTAAATTGCTGTGCACCGTCCAAGCCTGAGTGCACATCATATTGCTTTCTGAGGTTATTACTGTTATGTAACTCTCAGGATTTATGCTGCTCTAAGCACTAATTTAGACACTTTGTATACTCTTGGATCACTATAATGCATCACATGGTCTTCTCAGGCTCACGGCTCAGCTATCGGCTGAATTGAGGAGCTGCACAAAGGCCCAGTGTTATATGAATAGTGATTCTTTTGAACCAAAGCTAGTGTAGCATCACAGGAACAAAGAAAAGAGCTCCAAATTAACATCACAGGTCCTATTTAAATCAACGTGTACGGGCCAGCAGCTCTGCAAAACTGGAGTCAGATTTACTCACTAAAATTAAAAAGAAGTTTAGAGCATTGGTGTGTTAATGTTTGTTCATTTGCAGTAACTACAAAGTACAGTTAAGATTGATGGGAAAGTAATCAGTTTTGCATGTTAAGCACAAACTGTATGGGCAAACTGAAAGGGTGGAAAAAAATCAGTGTCTAAACGTATATAATCAGTAAAGAGGGTGTTAACACTTTCTTTCTGAGCCGTGGGGGCTTTCCCTGGTTATGTTGATTTGAACTGACTGACTGCTGGCTGGTTGCGACTTCTACCGCTCGAACGCTCTTTTTTTTTTTTTCTCCCGTTTTTCATGAACCGTCGTCTTTCCTCAGGGTCTGTTTCGCTTGGCCGCCGCAGCCTCGGTGATGAAGAGGCTGAAGACGTGTCTGAATCAAGGGACGGTGGACCACAGCGAGTTCAGCATGGACCCTCACGCCGTGGCAGGTGAGGCTGTGCCCTCTTCCATTTCCCGTCATGAGGGCTCTTCCTCATCTGGCCAGCCAATGTGACTTTCACAGCTCATTTTAACAACCCAGTTCCTCTTCTGTTTGCTCCAAGTACAGCTTCCTGTGAACATCAAAAACACCACTTCAGTGCGCTAGAATTATTTATAGCAGTGCAATATAAAAGCGTTTATTAATGGATTATGTTGAGAAAACAGCAAGAAGGTTAAATTCAAAATGGAATATTTTGGGTTAATAAATATATGTGTTTTTATCTAACGGTGGGATTTACTTCTGAATGTGTCGACAGGAGCTTTGAAGTGTTACCTCCGAGAACTTCCCGAACCTCTAATGACGTTTGACCTCTACAACGACTGGTTTAAAGCAGCAGGGTCTGTACAAAATCGATTTCTACATTTCTCATTTTGACTGTGGTGTGTTCCTTAACTCTGACCTCTGACCCCATAGGGAGAAAGAGCTGTCAGAGAAGCTGGAACAATTCAAGATACTTCTAAAGAAACTGCCACCTGAAAACTACAACAACCTCAGGTGTGTAGTCTGTGAATAGCTTTTTTCTTTTTTTGCACTCACACGATCAAATGTTCTGACGAAGAAGTTGTTGTTTTTTAAATTTACCTAACTGAAATATTTCAGCAGTATTGTTGGCTCATGAGTCATGATGGCTCTTTGTTTTGTATATATATAGTATGTGTGGTTAAGACAATATAAAAAAGATGTATTGGGTTCAGTTTTGGCCCTTGTGTTTCTGCTCAGATGTCTAGTTAGTTTTTAATGTGTCTTGAATTAGCTTCTGTTGGTCCTGTGTATGGTGGACCTGAGAGGTCAAATGCACTGCAACCTAAGAAAACACCAGCAAATAGAAAAAACACTGCAAAAACACACAAAAACACAAGACACACCCAATAAACAACAAAGGAATTTTAGTAAAACACAATAGAAGTGAAAAAAAAAACCCCTGATGTTTTGTGTAATGTGTGTTTTAATCACATGATTCATGTAACTGTGGACACATGCCTGCTGTTAGCCCTTTACTGTTAGCGTCTCACTTCTGCAGCGTGCTGTCACGTTGGAGCTTTTGCTGCCATTTTTCCTCTTTCCTTTGTGTTTTATTTTACTTCCTTTGTGTTTTATTTTACTTCCTTTGTGTTTTATTTTACTTCCTTTGTGTTTTGCATGCTTTTGCAGAATTTCTCTATTTGCTGCTGTTTTCTTGTTTTTGACCTTTAAGGACCACCATACCTCATCAACTAAGTCAGCGAACTATGCATCAACATGTTATCATTATGTGTGGCTTAATAGTGCTGTGCAATACTGCAAATTTAGGTATTAATCTGATACCGAGTCAATACAGGGCCAGTATTGCTAATACCGATACAAATAGTGATACTTTTAAGGCATTTTATGTTTAGGGAGAGCAGTGTGACTTATGGGATGACTCATCAGCACATTGCAAATTCTGAACACATTTTAGTGATCATGAAATCACTGTGTGTACTTTTTAGACCTGGAATATAAACGTACCTGTCCCTCAGTTACTTAGAGTCAGCTTCTATTATTTCATTGTGCATGTTGGAGGTATAAAAGTAACACCACTGAGTGGGCTACGCAGTGAACTTAAAGCAGAGAAACAAAGTTTTGATCTGATACCACTCAGATATATCTGCCCACCTTAAAAGGCTTAACATTTGGCTCATACTACCCTTATTTCAAAGCACAGCCTCAGTGTTGCTAACATGGCAGAGGAAATCAACAAGTCTTATATTTATTTCAATTTTCATATATCTTGTGTTAATATGTCTATAAGTCTTCATTTTTTTCTTTCCATCTTCTTTTCTTGCTTATCAGGTACTTGGTCCAGTTCCTGTCTCTGTTGTCTGAGCAGCAGGCTATAAACAAAATGACACCAAGTAACATCGCCATCGTCCTGGGACCAAACCTGCTCTGGCCGCGAGCTGAGGGGTACGTGTGTTTAATCATATTCCAAGTTATTCCTGTTCTTACACTGTTAACAATATTTGTGCTTTATGTGAGTCCTTCTCTGCTCTCTCAATCACTTTGCCTCGTTAGGGAAGCTGCTCTCTTTGACATGGCTTCAGCTTCTTCAGTCCAGGTGGTGACAGTCATTGAGCCTCTTATTCAGTACAGCTCTGATCTCTTCCCCGAAGGTAAATGCACTCTTAATGTAAACTGAAAGCTGTTCTTTGAAGACTTGTTGTTCAGCATGGCTAAAAGATACATACACTGATGCGGGGATATGATATGATACAGAAAAATGAAGAACTGGGCCCTTAGACATGTATGTGACTTACTTATCTGGTAAGAAAGCCAGATCGCAAACAATACAGATCTTCACAGAATCACTTTTACACAATATCAGTTGCTCTGACTGAGTCTGCTGTTAACCACAGTTCATGTGTGGGTGGGTTTTAATGTAACATATTTTTTTCTTTTCGTATTTGCAATAACCACAATTATTTTATTGTATTTTATATCTTGCTAAAAACACGAGTTGCAGTTAATATGAATGTTGCTTTGTTCTGTCAAGAATACGGGAGAAAAACATGGAAATGAATAAAGCCTGTGTTATTTTTCACCTCTCTGCAACACCCGCTCAGAAACTTAGTACACCCTTAGATGCACCCTTGCACAGGAAACTGTGCATGTGGCAAGTGGAGCAGGTCAAAGATGAATGTAGATGATGTGAACGGGGATGAACGTGTACATCAGCTGAGTGCAATGAGTAAGACTCTTTTTATTTATTTGTTTTGATCAGCTCTCTCGTTCGAGATCCCAGAACTTCCCGAGGTCCTGGATGCGTCTCTGCCCTCTCCCGTTGTCCCAGAAAAGGGGAAACTGAGCAGAACTGTTTCCTCCTCTTCCTCCACAGCCTCCTCGTCTGCATATCACTTCCCTCTTTCCAAGACAAACAGGTACTGCGTAATAAGTGCAGTAATCATATCAAAGATATTTATATTTTAAGATATGTTATGATATGATGTTAAATATTCAGTGGCTACAAATGCTAAAAAGTGGAAACTCTTTAAAATACTTGAACCTGCAGCACAGCCTCTCAGGACAGCGGCGTCTCCTTCCTGGTGAAATCTGGCTCTGTGAGCGGCCGCAGTGGCACCTCCACGTGGGGCAGCCCTGAAGCGGAGACGGCAGCACCTGCTCAACCAAACAGGACGCCCAGCAGCTCATCCTTGACCGATCCCGGCCCGTCTCCGGCCTCTGACTCTACAGCCGCGTCCAGCTCAACAGCAAACCAGAACCCGACTCCGCTTCCCAGAGCAGCGGGATCTGCAACAAACTCAGGCCAGGCCCGGAGTCCCACCCAGAGGCAGATCTCAGAACAGAACCCGCTCGAGCCAATTTTGGAAGCACCGCCAGATTCTCCCAGGGCATTAGTGAAGATCGCGTCACCGTTTAAACGTAAGTCAAAGGTTCAGTCAAACAGGTCGAGCTGGGACTGCCTCTCCAGAAGCACTTTCAGCACTTTAGTTTTTCATACGTACACACGAGACATTACATTACTCTAATATAAGCTGACGCAGGTGAAGCTGGGATATCCTATTACGCATTATCTTTCAAATTTTAAAGATCATGATCTCAGTACATAAAGATGAGATCATCAGGGTAATTTTTACCATATTATAAATATCCCTACCAAAGGAGCTATTTTTGGACTGAGCGTATCTCTATCAGCACTTACTGTTTCTTTTCCATTGTAGAAAGCTCAGTACAGACTCGTTAGTCAAAATAGTGGCTTGGTAATTTGATGTATTTTAATATGAGGAAAAATACATCTACCGCTGTTATTTTAACAATCAGGATGTACACAGGAAACAGGAAGTCTCACACCGCTGACCAGAGTATCAATCTTTAGGTTCATGCGTCATCTCTTACACTTTTTTAACTGCCTCGCTGGCTGAAAGATGTTGCCTTATAAGTATCGTGCTGTTCATCTATCTACCAAACCATTTTTCCTTAAATGCAGTGCATTTCTATAATAGCTTATACAATGTAAAGCAACTGGGTAGTCACATACTTCCACCAGATGTCGAAATTTGATACTAGAATTTAAATGAAACTCTGTCAATGAAGTAAACTAAACACATAAATCAAATATAGTTGAATGAGAAATTACATATCTGTACATATCGGCTAAACATAGACTGTACGAGCACTGAAACCGTAGCTAAACCTGACACATGTATATAGTGATAGGTTTATAGTCTATGTAACATGTAGAGTGTGTTAACCTCTAGAGCAGATTGTAACAGACATGTGATTTATTTGGTGTTAACTGCTGTATTAGGAAAAACAGATTGCATATAATTGCCATTTTAATGCCTTTTCAGTTGCAGACTGATATAAGACTGACTCAACATGTCAACATTTGGGGCAGTGTTGCTCAAAAATCTCATTTTACAGCAGAAAAACCGAGAAGTGAGATAACTTTATCTTACTGGATAACACAGATAATGACGTCTTTTAAATATGAGGACATAAATTGCAAAAGAGGTGATAAATTGCAGTATGTGAATTATTGTTATATCACATCGTGTCTGGTGTTTCAGCTCAGGCATTAAAAATGCGGCTAAATCTGTCTTTTATTTACAGTGTATACCACAGATATAATTCAGTTGTTTAAAGTTTGTGATTTTCGCTTTCAGAAGTGCATGACTTCTTGTACTCGTGCGCTCAGTGCTGTCATTCCCCCCCCCGCTATCTTTCTTACAGCAAGGAGAACTTTCCCCCTGAGCAAGTCTAACCAGCCAAACGAGCAGGTCACGGTTCAGTTCTCCAAACCAAAACTGCCGCCACCTCTCAAGTCACATGCCCCTCCACCCCCGATTGCACCTGCGACGGTTCCAGACACTAGGCCCCATCCGACGCCTGCACCCCGAGGACAGCAGGCCAGCATGAAAAAGCCTCCTCCGAAAAAGCCTGGACTCAAAGCTCCAAACTGCCCTCCACCTCTTCCCCCACCATCACAGGCAAAAGAGGTTCCTTCTATGGCACAGTGAGAAACAAACGTCCCTCAAAGTTCTGTTATTGAGTCGAGCAGAACAGCCGCTGAAACACTTTCATATTTTGTCATTAAAAAAAAAAGACAAAGAGTGCTGGGTACGCTTAGATTGTTCGGTTAGTTGATTTTAAGTGTTGCAGATTTTTTCCCCCGTAACCAGCCTAGTAATTTTATTTATTCTGATGGTTTTACGGTCAGAGAAAAAAAATAGACCTATGATAAATGAATTCACAGCAAAAATATTTTCCTGTTTTCCTGTGGAATTGTCCATAAATGTACAAAACAATTGTATTTGTGTAAGCTATTTTAGTGTGGGAAAACTTTTTTTTTCTCTGTTTTTGGCATTTCACTTATTAAACGATACCCCACCCATAAACCGATAGTGGCTGTGCTCACTTTGAACAGTCCTCGAAAATTCAAACTTTTTACAGCAGTGTTTTGGGGTTTATAGAGTGTGTCTGGAATATTCCTTTAAACCAACTTGAAATGAATGCACAACTCATTAAAAACACCTTTATTGTCATTTTATATTTTTGTAGTATAATTGCTGGTACTGGCTGCAGCATATGGATGTGAATTGCACTATGTACTTACTGCAGGTGCTCATACTGTATGTACATATTCATAGGAAGTCAGCAGATATCTTCATGTGCAGCTGTATAAAGTAACATGCATGATGTTTCCTCTATTAAAAAAAAGCAATACACGGGTCGGACTTCATAATCATAAAAAAGGTGCACAGATTATCTATATAGGTCTGCAGCATACAATGCACAATATATAATTCAGGCTTTAGTTGCATCTAGCAAATACCAGTATTACGCGTAGTATTACATTGGTCCACGTAGTGTAATAAATGAGATCTCTGATTATCTGATGAGACTTTATACTGTAAGTTCTGGGATTTCCCCTTTTCTTCTGTTCTTCCCTTTTTTCTCCCCTGCTAGTATATTCCTGAGTAAAAAGAGATTGTAGTGATAGCAAAAGTTTGTGTTAAGACCAAATATATTTTTCCAACCCCTCCGACTTCCTTTCTGTGTTCTCATTAGTAATCTGGTCTTGCACCGGAAGCCTTTCCCCCTCGTATATGAGGAAGTGTAAAAAAGGATAAAGTGAACGTCAGGCGTTGCAACTTCCGCGTTGAGTAACGCTGGGCTTTCCTTTGATTGTAACTACATTCGCTAGTACATCCGCACTTTCCATACCCTCCATTGCTTCAGTTATTTTCCTGTGCAGAGCAGGAAACGTGCAGCAGCCAAGTCTTTCACTCCTTTTAGGTACATTCAGCAGCAGGTTTGAATCAAAATTTTATATCCTCGGAGCACGATTGCATAGAAGGAATTCTGTATTAAGGGCGAAGGGTGTTAAGTTTCCATGCTCGTTCTGTCAGCAGAACCAGCCTTTTGTCAACCACATGATGATTTTACATGATTGGTTTGATTGGACTTTCAGAGGAATTACATATCACATTTTTTTAAACAATTTTTTCCAACACGTTTGATTTTCTGAGCTCAGACTTTAATTTCGTCCTCGTCATCCATATAACTGTAGGATATTTTCTTCCTTGGCTGGCTCATGAACTCTGAATCTCCGGTCTCAGCCCTGTTCTGTCCCTTTAAGAGGCCGGCACCATAGTGACGAGCGAGCACGTCTGTAGCACTCTGAAATCGTTTGCTCTCCATCCTTACTCCCATCATTCCCCTCTCAGAAGACCCCATCACTACATCAGGAACTTTAACAGAAAGCCCGACTCCATTCGACTCCATTGCGCTCCCCTCCTCCTCTTCCCACTGGGCCCCATGTGGGATCTTTCCACTCCCACAGTCTTCCTTCAGCAATGAATCCACGTATGAGATTGTGGCCAAGGAGTCCATTTCTGAACCTTCAGCGGTCAGCCCACATGCTGACCCTATCTCCTCTCCCTCCCAGGTGTGGCTGCGCTCCTCCGGGTGGCCATCGATGAGGCTAAATACCTCGCTCATGAGGGAGGGGCCAAGGTCAAAAGTGAAGGTATCCAGGGAGGTGAGGGAAGGAAGGGAGTCGGAGAAGGCAGTGGTGCGACAGGGGTCGGAAGTTTCAACAGAGGCGGAGCAGGTGGACAAGATGATGTCAGAGGGGTCGGTCAGAGAGCCGCGGTGAATGTTGGTGGAGCAGGAGGTGGGGATGGAGATGGACGGCTGCTGACGCTCGGAGCGCGAAAGGCGAGGCAAGGTGACAAAACCAGACTCCAGACCTGAGCAGGAGACACATGAAATCCATATATCAATAAAAATCTGCTCAATCCAGAGGTTACAAAGAAACCTCTAAAGCAGTAACAAGCTCAACCACAGAATACCAAAAAAACAAGATGAATACAAACAAGTTAACTCTGCATTGAAGAGTTTGCATATGCAGCTCTTTAAAGTAGATTGATGCAGTTGCATGACTTTACATTCCATTCCAGCAGGGGGCAGTGTTTATTCATATTGCTTCACGATTAAAACCTGGCAAAAAACCACTTCAGCATCCAAAGTGCTGACTTGTCCCGTTCTTGTGAACAGTGAATCATCGGCCCGATGCTGCCGGATCACAGAATAAGTCACGCACTCACAAAATGCTGCCTGCAGGACGAAATGGGTAAATTACAGCACTTCTCAGTGCCAGCTGTATCGAGCCAAGAGTCGGGAGGTTTTCATTTCAACCAACGAAAACAGTTACGGATTTTACAGTTTGCACATTTTAACCAAAGAGAGAGAAAGAATTAAACCAGTTTATGGAGGATTTGTTTCAAGAAAACGTGCAATCTGTCATAACGCAACATAACTGGAAACTTAAGTAGCTTCAGTTCCGTTATTATTTTAAAGGCTTTAGATAAATAAAAATGTTTGCAGACATCAACTCATATCCAGATAAAAACATCACACATACCTATATATAGTTATTTAAAACCTGTTTTCTTTCACTTTCACTGGTGATCTGATCACATTTCAGGGATTAAAGAGGTCAGAAACTCAAATACAATCTGATCACTCACTCATCATTTAAAGGAACAGATATGAAAGAAACTGGATTCCTTTCACTTAACTATAAGATTTGATGTCAATATGCTAAATATGAAGCTGCAAACAGGTGATGGTTAGCTTAGCTTAGCAAAAAGACTGTCAACATGGGCAAACTGCCCCCTTGACTCTGTTTAAAGTTAGGCTTAAGCTTCAAATCTCATTTATTAAGAACAATGAGGCGTCCTTTAAGCTTTTTTCTGGTCCTTATTGTTTCTAACAATATCTAAAAATGTAAATCTGTTTCTTTAAATTTGAAGATCATGAAGTCACTGAATCATTAGACAAATAAGTTAATGATAAAGTGAAAATTTAGAAAGGTTTAAAAAAAAAGATTTTCCTGTGGGCTGTTTTTATATTCACCAAACCCTTCACACACACACACACACACACACACACACACACAAAGCAGGCCAGACTGCATCAGCCATGAGTGTGGTGTTAACAGGGGTCATTCAAACATTCAAACAGCCTCCCAGACAGCTCGCTGCCAGCTCTGTCTGGATCTAGGTGTGTTATCAATGTAAACGCTGCTGATTAGAGCCAAGGTGATTCATAAGGACATCTGGGGCAGTCTGCCTCTAGATCTCTGGGTACATGATGGATTCATTTCACTGCACTTCAACAGATGATCCCCACATTCCTACAGTTCCTAGTTAACGCTGGAACACTGTGCTGGAACTTAACCTATTTGACTTTCGCCCACATGAGACATTGTTTACCAGTGATGTCATTTAATAGAAAGGAAGGCACTTAGGGACAGCTTAGTGATTTGGTCGTTAAAGGATTCCTGAAGGACTGGGCAAAGGTGAGCCTAAGAGCGTAGGGACTAGGGCCTGAGCCTGAGAAGTCCACGAATTACCCAATTAGTTTCCCACAGTAAACCGGGCTCAACTAGTGTAACATTAGCTTATATAGCAAACCTGATTTGTGGCATTTATGGTCCCATGTTGGGAGAGTAATTATGTGAAATCAACCCATGCAGAGGCTACAGAAACAGACTTGTGTGCACGACTATAAAGCACCAACAGCGCACTGCTCGTGGTGACAATATCCATAAATTTATCTTGAATACGACTCTGCTAGCCGGTATACTCCAGGGTACTAATGACCATTTTGTTCAGTGTATTTACAATATTCATTACAAGCAAAGTACCATGGCAGTACCTTGGAGAAAATCAGCATTCATTTAGTGTTTCTGTCCTTCTGATCACTTACTGAATGGAAAATCCGTCTCTTTACCCGCTAATTTCTAGTTTTCCTTCCTGATGTTTGGTGTAGGCTGGTAAGGGCTAATAAGAGTGATAAAAGTGAATCAAATTATGCCACGCATAATCATTTGATCCATAAAAACCATATCTCCCACTCACCATAAGAGCTTTTCTTCTCCTCAGGCGTGTTTTGAGAACTGGGGAAGAGCACTTTGGTGGTGGGGCTTCCATTAGGCATATCCACATCCAGCCTGGGCAGGGAGATGGCATTTTTGATGATGGGAGAAATGGCAGGAGGCGGTGGAGAGAAATCCTTGGATGCCTCTCTGGGTCGACTATCAGAGCCCCTCCTAATTTGACGGAGGGTCCTGGAGAAGAAAGCTCCGATCTTGTTGTCGGGACTGGAAACAGAATCAGTTTCCCCATTGTTCCCGTTGGCAGTCCCGCCGTGATTGCTGAGGAAGGATGTGTCCCCAAATACATCGCCACCGCGGCCCACGTGCATGGTGTGACGGAAGTCTCCCAGAGGAGGGCTAATCATGTCCACTGTTAGGTCTCCTTTATGGCGACGCTTGCTGTGGGAATGTGAGACCAGACCCTTCAGACCTGACAGCTTTTCCTGAAGATTCATGATCAGAAATCAAGAATGGCTCGGATCTTCTTGAGAATCAACTCGAAACAATTTCTGGAATTGCCTTTAGTCCCACAGAAAGGTCAAACTTAACAATAAATTTCAACTTCTCTCCTTTTAGAGTTTTACCAAAGTCACTGACAGTTCGTCAGTCCAAAGTATGGACCTGGAAAATAGCTCTCAATGGTTATTCCGAGATCTGAAGCTGTGTCGTTTTTGAGGCTGAAACGTACAGTGCCAAATAGTTCACTAGAATAACATGTCTGTTTATTATGTACAGGCCAAGTTCTGTCCCAGTCTTTGTAGCTTGTTGACATGCATAGCTGGCTGAATTAAACAGGCACAAATTGAGGAGAACACTATGCAGTTGTGTTCCTGGAGGCAGCCGATCCAGTTGGAGTGTGGTCAGGTGGAATGGCTCGCTTTGGGCTTTGGCTTTGTCAACATCAGCTCAGAAATAGGTCCAAATCCAGCTGCAAACGGTTCTGCGGTCACACCATGGAGCCATCTATTGAAAGTAAAAACAGGGAAAAAACATCTATCTTTAAAATGTAGACAGGGATGTGCTTGTTTTTAAGGTATATTGAAAGAAATGGATCACACTTGCAGTTTGTAATGTGTAAGCTGAGATTCAGAGAGAGACCCTGGTGCTTTCTGTTTCTGGATGCTACACGGCGTTGTAAAGTACAGTAACTTTTCTTTCTTTCCGCAGGTTTTTTAAGATTCTGCGTTCCAAGTGTCCGCTGGTCTGGAACCATCTAAATTTAGACCACAGTTAATGCTCCGTGAAGCAAACCAAAGTCTGCTTCTTATCCATGAGATGGGTGTACTTTCAGGGAATTCCTGCTTCCATTTTGTCCTGCTTTGTCTGGAGAGCAGGTTACACAAATTTCATTTTACACTTCCCTGGAAAAATGACTCTCAAAAAAGCTTTCAAAGCAGGAGCAGCAGGCCTCATTCAGCAAGCTCACATTTGTTTATAAACAAGCAAAATATTCTCAGGGAGATAGGAAGAGATAATGAAAATATCCTGATAAGAAAATTAATGTTGCTATCTGGCTCTAACACCAGATTACTGCTGTATAGAGCTCCCAGCAATTCTAAGTACAGGCGATGTGCTTTGTACAGTAGGGGGAAAAAGTAATATGTTAAAATGTTAGTTATTATACTCTTTTTTTTTTTTAAATACATCTTTCACTATCCTACCTTTTCCCCTTAGCTCTTTAGTTGTACCTTCTCTGAATTTTGGTATTAGTCCAAGTTTAATCCTTTATCTCTTTCCTTCTTTTATATTTTTTCCAGTGGCTCCACAGTGTAGTGGTTAACACATTTGCTTGAGATTCCAGGAGAAGACGCAAATCCCTGGGAAGGTTGTGTGAGGAAGGCAACCCCTTGTGGCTGAGGGAAAAGAAGCTTATAATTATATTTCTTTTCCATGTTTTCAATGTCTGCTTCGTTTCAACATCAGGAAATTAACAAGATTTGTCAAATTTATCTGAAGAGTTAGGGTTTAAGCTTTTAATTTTTATTCAGGTAATATTAATCAGATGTTTTATTTTTCTTTAGAATGTAGCAGGATGGCATTATGTAACCTTTTGTAGGAGAAGCTGAAATATTTTAACATAAATGAGCCTTTTCTCAAGCACCACATTTCTATCTCTATAGCAGCATGCTGCACCTCTGCTCTACAGGTCCCTGCTTCTGCTACATTATCAACAACAGATGAATGAATTATCTACATTGCAAGAAACTGACTTTCACTTTCAGCCCCTGGTATCTGTGGCCGTAGATGACACGGCATTGAAGACATGATCTGGATGCTGATCTGTTCCAACTTTTCATGACGCTGGAAAAAGACACTTTTTGACAGTGAAAACTACTGTTAACTACATAAAAGAGAAACGCGTGGATGACATGTGTCTCTAAATAAATGTTACGCTCATGGTTTGTAGGCTTTGCAAGTCATGGCACTGCTGCTGTGATGGGCTGACAGAGAGGATCAACTCTAACCTATTCACAAGTTAGAACCTGCACTCCATGATGCTGTAAAACACATCACGGGGACTCTTAAACTACTCACTAAATGAGACAGTAGCAGACTTTGCCTCCTTCGTAGTATGGAGAATTGAAGATGAGGGTAAAAGAGCAGCAGGCTGCAGATGAAATGCAGCAGGAAAGCAGAAAAACCCATCATCAAAGCAGAATGTCTTCTTGTAAATATTCTGCAGTGGAATATTTATTTATTCTTTTTTTCAGCTTTGTGTTGCTGAAATTTGAGATGATTTCCTGTTAAATATTGGCACAGCTAGACAAATAGCATTAAGCAGAAGGGAGATTTAATTCTGGCTGTTTTTGTCATCTGCTCTGACAAGCTTCAGCATATATAGGACTCTTTATGAATAAAAAATAAAAACAAAACATAGCCCAATCTGATGCCAGATCATCAGTAATTAACAACAGCTAGCAACTAACTTTTTGTACTCCATTTTAATTATGTAACATAACTGATAATCCTTTGCTGCCTTTTTTCAGTCCTGCAGTTCCCCACTTCTCTAAGTCTGTCTTGGCCCTTTGTCATGTGTTCGTTGCCAGCAGAGTAATTGATATTCAATTTTAAAATATTTTAATAGCATGAGCCAACCCTGACATGGACTTCTCGTTCTCTCCACTTTCCAGATGCAGCGTCTAAATATCAGTGGGCCTCCCACGCGTGCACAGGCCCCGTCTGGCTTCATTAATGACTGGCTATGGTTCATGAAATGGAGATTGCGTCAGGTCCAAGGCAGCCTTTCTAATTTGCTCCTGACCGCAGTCCCAGGCCCTCCGCTCCACTTCCCCTGGCTGCCGTTTTAAGAGGGGCATCTGGGTGTGGAGGGGGAGGAAATATACCACATACCAGCGCCGAGTAAAGCCATATCAAGGCTTGCAAAGGGACACAGAAGGACCGCTATACCGAGGTGCGATCTTAAATCTGAGACAGCGTGCAGGCCTGCAAGAACCTGGTAGATGCTCCCATGAGCGGAGCTAAAGCAACAGGCTACCTCCTTGATTAAAATAACGTGCGTGTCGTTAGAGACAATAAGGGAGTAATTCCAAATAAGGGGGAAATATTCATCTTAAGTTAGAGAGAAAAACCCCATCCTAATTGATAACCTGCAGCATTACCGGAATACCGCACACATGGAGGCATTAATTACTCTGGCTGTGTACTTACGGAAAGCTCTGCTCTTTTGTTTCTGCCTGTAATCCTGTTAAAAAAAACCTTTGACCACAGCTCAGAGGGGGTCGGTCCCTCTGACTCATGTCATGTACTTGAAGCCTCCGGGCAAAGCTCAACAACCCATCCACTGTCCTTCTTTCCTCACTGAGAAACTTATTCGTGTGCGCTTGCTGTTTTCTGCACACTCCAGTGAATTATATAAACAGCATGAATTTAAAACAAGCATCAAAAACACATTAAATGGTAATAAGTCTAATGCTATAATCCAGGGAGCAGTCTTTGTGCATTCGTCTTAGATATCAGAAAAATAGGGGAGCACTTGACAGCAGGGACTTGGACATACCCTGGATTATCCCCTAATCCTTCATCTCCTCCATTATCCTCGGTATGGCACCTCTGTCTGGGCAGAGCCTGGCTGCTTCAGCTTGGAACCACTGGTTCTGATTTCTGCAAGAGTTGAAATACAATACAAATGAGTCGGAGGGAAGGAAAGAGTGAGTTTAAAGTGAAGTAGGGTAAGAAGGAGGAGTGAAGGGAGAGGATGGCAAATGCAGGCAGAAAAGAGGATGAAAGGGATAGGTGGTAGGAGGAATGAAAGAAAGCGAAAAGGTCAGCTGAGGAGAAAGCAAAGGGAACAAGATGTGAGAGGATGATGGCACGCTGATGGATGTTTATGAGGAGAAAAGAAGGAACGCAGGCTGTGACATAAGGGAAAAACAGTGGGATTGGTCCACAACCTTATTAATATAATCACTCTTTCAACAGCTGTTTTATGGATAGACTCGTCTCACAGCAGAAACTCTGACTTGTCAGAGCAGTTGAAAGCACAGGTTTATTAAAGATGGCTGGATTCCACTTGTGGGAGAGATCCCTTTATTGTGGACAGGGTTAGCATAGGACATTCGCTGTTCCCAGACAGCGAATCTCAGCGACTTTGGTGATCCAGTGTCTGAGACCTATTAATGTGAGTATCATTTTATGTGGCCCAATGATGAAAATTGAGCATCAAAGCACTAAAAGTTGTACCTAATCACACTTTTATATTCAGTTTTAAGCTGCTTTTCTGGCGAAGTTACTGTTCAGGGGATTCTCAGAACAACATTTCCATGTCACTGTGTACAGTATTTTCCTGAGGTGGCTTTGCTGGATATAAACCAGAGTAACCACAGTCTAATAGGAGCCGTGTGTGTTGGTTGTTGTGTGTGCACGAACACATTCCTGAACATAGCATCAGTCGGTGGAGTCTTTACTACTATCAAACATCCGTCTCTTCAACCTCTCCTCTGATTCAAACCATGTTTACGTCCTAATCTCCATTTTTTTCTTTTCATTTCTTTCCTTTAATTTGTCTTTCCTTTTTAAACTTTGTTTCTTTCTTCATTCTGCCTCGTTCCTTTGTTAGTTTTGTTTCCATTTTAGCTTTCTTTACCTCTAATTGCTCCTTCTTTGTTTTCCTACTCCTTGAACGTCTTGACTGACTTATGAAGGATGTAAAAGCTTAAATATAACAGCCGTCAGGCCACACACACACTTCTTTTCATGGCTGTAACTCAAAATGTTTACTCTGCTACAGTTTGTCTTGAGTAAAATCAGCGGCAGACTTTGCGTTTTATCGTGGCTTTTCCCCTCCCTGCTCTCTCTCTCCCTTCTCATGTCCTCCACTCACTAACCCCGCTAACCAGGTGAACAAACATACAAGATAAGGCCACATTTTTCAGGGTCAGTCTTTGGCTTTCAATTACCGTCCTATTTTCACCAACCATACTCAATTTGAATCCAAGAAAAACACTGCTACACTTCCTCCTCAGTCAAGAAAACATTTTCATGCTTCAATAAATATCCATACTGTCCGAGCCTCTCTGGTTCCTCCATCTGCTGGATCTGGCAGACCTAATTTGCCTACTTTGTTGGATATTTTCTGTTTTTATCTCTTTCATACTCATAGATGCAGTTTTTTCTTTACTGCTCCTGCACTATTTTTGGAATATTTCAAGTTTTGAAATAGTCAATTTACTTTCTTTATGAGCATAAAAGAATACACAAACACTACAAACCACACATAACTAATATTCACTGTACAGTATATATGAATTAACAAGAACAAGACATTGCAGTATTGAAATTAGCTAGTGTCACCTTTTAGCGGGTGGCTTTTTCCTTTTGGTTTGTTTGCTAAGCCTAACCCTGTTTCTTACTCCCGCTGACATTGCCAAGTTTTTTGTTCTTCACAACACGTACATCATTAACAGTGTTAACGGTGGCAGTTATACTCCAAAAAGTCTCAGTTTTAGTTTGCTGCAGGCAGTTTTCCTATTCTAAAGCTACAGCTAGCTCAATAATTAAGCTAACATTAGCTGCACAAGCTGGTTCGCTAATCAAAATATATCTGCACATATATAATGTAGCCTATAGCAAAATTAAATCAGCTGAAAAAAGTTTTTTACTTAACAAAATGTATTAAGTAATCTTGTTAAAAAATAACCTCCTTAAATTAAATGTGTTTCAATTAAATTCTGAAGAGGAGAGAATCTGAAATTTCTGTAATATTTTACTCCCAATACGAGTGATCATTAAAGTCTTCTGGATAAATACACACAACAAACATCTATTTTCAGGCCATCTGTTATGGTGTACAGACACCCAGTATCACATTGGGGAAGTTCTTTAGCAATCTTCTTACATGTTATGTTAAATATCATTTGTGTTTCTAGTTCAGCAGTTCAGGTTGTGTTAGATTAGCTAAGCTGTGACACCACAGGTGCAGTGAGCTGCAGGTTTGCTCATGATTCCCACATTGAGTCAGATAGTTATAGTCAGAGTTTAATACTACAGTAAATAACTTAGTCACACAGGCACATAACCAGTTGGTCACCGAGTAGCAACCACTGGTTCCTGGGGAAAAATGAATATTTCCCAACGAGTTGTGAGTGGTTGGTGTAAATTGACAGCTAAGTCACACAGGACAAAAGACCAGCCAGTGACCCATGATAACTATCTATCGGGAACATAGACTCTGGCTTGTTTTCAAACAGTTGTTAACTACTTGCAAAGTGGTTGTAAAACCAAAGACAGCAATGCAAACTGTACAGTTAGTCCATTTACCTACAAAGTAAAAGTTGCTACTTTTAAAACTTGTTGGTTTCAGACACAACTTTTACTTTGAAAGTGCTCAGTGAGTGGCTAGTTAGAGAATTTTTGCAGACAAGGCAGCATCTTCCATGCAAAATACGGTTAACTGTGATAATTTGTGAGTGAGGAAAGGAACCACAAGGAGATTTTTGCGGTACAACAACCACAAAATCTGTCAGCAACTACTCGCTAAGTAGTCGGGAATACAAATGTTTCCCTACTGACCAGAGGCTACCAGAGGGTCACCAACCAGTCTCTAGGTCTGTTCACTAGGCCTAAAATACAAAGTTATGAATTAAGATGAATTAAGAAGTTGTCTCAAACAGGAAATTTTTTCATCATTGTTGGAAACACTTGATTTTTGATTTTTTATGTGTGACGATGACTCTTCAAAATCTTATTAAAAACTGTCTCAAATATAGGTTTGGTGGCTACACATACAATAACCACAACGTGCACAGATGGATCCTTCACTTCTATGTTTGATGCTTACATTATATTAATCGATGCTGGCTGAACCTCAGACCTTTTAGGCTGCAGATGGTTTATCTTTCCATGAGCCAACAGCAGCCAGCAGTGGCCAGGCAGCTGTTGATGAATAGGTTTGCCATTTTCAGCCTCTTAAAGATTTGGTGTAGACTTTAACCAGTGGGTTGAAACTTGTTGCGTGGTGTGAAAGAAAATACGGCAACTACATTCACACCTTAGTAACTGACCCTTTCCTGGTTAGTTGCGTCAATGACACCTAAAGGTCACAGAGTTTCCCTCAGAGGAATGTAGGACTCAGGTAAAAAAAAAGAAAGAAACATGAAGAGATGAAAGCAATGAGGAATGTATGTACATGTTTACTTAATCAAGTATGTTTTCAAGAACTATGTCATTAGTGCAAATCATGTGGGGGGGTGTACAGAAAACTCATTACACTGCATGTGTTAACCATCTGCTGCTGCGTACAGTACTACAGGATGACAATATCAAGGCAAGTACTCAAGGAAGATATACTGTATGGCTACCGTGGGGAGATTAATTGAGGGAATTACAGAGCCAGTTAAACATGAAAAGGTCAAACACGGTACAGACAGGTCCTCAGAAAGGAAGGCTGAATCCATAACAGCATGTGCTTTATTGGATTTTAAGTTATCATCGCCAGTGACACGGCTGGATGATTATCGACCACCTCAGAGCACGTTTGCCTACTGCAGTCTGTTTTATCACTGCATACGTGTTAGTGTGAGTCTGTTTGTGTTATTTAACAGGGTGGGCTCCCTCAGGGGCTCTCCTGCAGGACGTAGGGTCAGAAGGCCACTCGCCTTAACTTCACCAAGTCAAGTTCCACTGAATCAGTGCACATCCCTGACATGTACAAAAATTGATAGGTTACGTAGTGTGACTGCTGTAATTACAAAGTAGCGTGATCAAAATCAAAGCACATGCCAGATTTTATTTTGACCACGGCTGCAGTGGTGAAATGATATACAGCTGCTGCTGGATATAAATATGCTGCTGAAAAGACTGAGTTTCATGTCAGACGCACAACAAAAGCCCTTATCCTGTACAGTGTGACCACTAACAGCTGGGCTTCAGTCAACATTATTACACGTCTTAAATGAACTGCCTCAGCCGTAACTGAACCTGGATTTACTTCCCTTCTCTCACCACTGGAAGAATTTTTTGTTATAAAGTTAATTAAACAGTATATTTAGTTTTTTAAAGGTGCTGATAATTAATCACATCAAACCACAACAATAATGTCAGCAGGCGGTTAGTAAGTTCTTTTGATTCATGTCCTCACCGAGCAGGTAACGTATCCAGATAGAGGCGAATTCAAGTCCCTCATAAGATTGTAATGCATTTCTCACATTGAGTTTATATATTCATATGACATAACTGCTGTAATATACAACAGAAATCACTACAAAGTCAGTGCACTTACTCCACACGCACGCTTAAAGTCTCTGCGTGGTTATCTAAAATAAAGTCATATCGTGTTCCCAGTAACTTACCACTGCGGAGCTCTTACTTGGTCGTATTAATTTCTTCACAATAACATATAATGGCTAAACGTCCAAAGAGAATATAAACTCACCTCAGCAAACTTTAAAGCGCAGAAACAGTGACCGCTTCCCTCAGGTTTAATTATTTTTCAGTGGGCAGTGCTGTGTAGGTTGGGGTGGTGTGAGCGAGCGAGCCGCTGGTGCAGCCGGACTGTCCCGCTGGTGCGCCGGGTGTGAGGAGCGGGGCAGCGCGGAGGATGAGGAAAGGGGCGGGCTGAGGTTCAAATAGCAGCGAAACCATTAGAGAGCCGCGACGGGAGCTCCTACATTGCCTCATGCTCCGCTTCTCTGTCTCTCCCCAAAGTGGGTTTGTGTGCAGGTTTTGACGCCGTGATTTTAGAGCCAGACTGAGGCTTTCTGACAAATGTGAAGCCTACTCTATCATGACATAAATATATATATGTAATATAATATATATATTTTTAAAGAAACTACCCGCAAACTCTGGTCAACTGGGAATCATCAGACTTTATCAGCTGAGTATCTGCTGACTTTGCTAGGAGGAAGTAACCTCCTAATTATGAAATTGTTTAGCAATGACATTGTCTTAATAAGTGATTAATATACGTCAAACTAAGCCCAGTGAGCTTCATTGAATTTTAAACCAGGGGTTTTCACAGAGTTAGAACATTTTCCAGTAAACCCTTCATCATCCTGACACCACCCCTCACAGCACCAGTAATGACTGAGTAACATGACAGATGGACTTGATGTGTCACAGTATGTGTCACATATCAGAGCGTCTACAACGTGGGGATGGTACCACGGACACAGTGTTTATGTTTTAACCTGTCTATATGCACTTTAATGATGCAGCACAGTTTTATAATTTATAGCAAACTATTCCAGAGGAGCCCTTGGTTGCTATGGGTTGCAGACTCCTTAAAATTTACAACTTGAGTTGTGGCTGCTAATTTTGCTAACAATATCGTGTCAGCCATGAAGAAGATGTGGTCATAAAGGGACGGACATGGTCAGCAGCGACACTCCTGTAAGCTGTGGTATGCTCACTTGCTACCGGGGACCCCAAAGTACACCAAGAAAGTGTTCCTCACACCATTACCATCCTGAACAACTGATAGAAGGCAGTTGTTAGCCTGTGTGAGTCATTAGCCTGAGGAGCTGACAGGAACAACACCCAGTGTGGCCTTCTGCTGCTTTAGCTCATCTGCTTCAGAGTTGAGTGTTCAGAGATGCTCTTCTGCATGACTTAGTCGTAACGAGTGGTTATCTGAGTTACTGTTGTCTTCTGAAGCAGTCTGACCATTCTCCTCTGACCTTTAATATGAGGCATTTTCACACAGAGGACTACTTCACTGGATATTTTCTCCTTTTTGGGCCATTTTCTGTGAGAAATACAGATGGTTGTGTGGGAAAATTCCAGCAGATCAGCAGTTTCTACTCAGACCAGGCCATCTGGCACCCACAACCATGTTCAAAGTCACTTAAATCATCTTTCCTCCCTATTCTGCTGCTCAGTTTGAACTTCAGCAGGTCGTCTCAGCCATGATCACATGCCTAAATGAGTTGCTGCCATGTGATTGGCTGGTTAGATGTTTGTGTTATAGATCAGTTGACATTTATATCTAATAAAGTGGGGAAAAAAGTGCATGCAATCAACCGGCGTTAGACTGGTGTTCTCCTTTAACTATTGGCAACATAACTGTGGGGTTATATAAAATTTTGAATAAAGTCATACAGGGCTATAAATGTTCTGTTGATACAGCTGCACACTGACAAAAGCACAGACGAGTGACAAATAGAAAGGAAAAAAGCAACATAAAATGTCTCACTAAGGTGGTGCCAGGACATTTTCTCTCAAAAATATTTCCGTATTTAGTGATTTTTTTGTTGGTTGCGAAGGATGATGCCTAACGTATTGGTCCAAATTCTGTCCTAGGCTTCCAACTGGAATCAGAACTGCTGAGTGTGAAGATCGCAGGATATGATTCATGCCATTTTCAGGTGATCAGTAACAAAAGCTAGTACTGATTTGCAGTGATCCTTTTCTGTAAGGGGATAAGTGAACCAAATTTATGCTAAGTTTCTCCACAGCATCATAGAGCCCCTAGATTGCCTCGCTATAGGGGTCTAGAGATAGTTTTATTCCTTTAACTCGCCTTCAGTTAAATTTCTTACACGTGAGACATTTAATCGCACTAAGGGTAGTTTTGTATTTCAGCGGTGTTTCCAGAAAACAGTTTGAACTGAAATCCTGAGACATGACACCCGTCATTCTCATTTCTGTGATTACTCAACAGTCAGAAAAGGGGAGTGGAGGTTTGTTGGTCGTAGGATAAGTGCCTGCTATTTATGACACAAATGTTTTTTACGTTTAAGTCTCTTAACTCTACAGCATAGCATTCCCATCATAGGGATAAGTTGGTTTTACTCTAATGCACTCTGAGGTGAGTCGAGTTCTCCATAAATGTCTCAGCATGTTCAGCTTTAAACTCCAATTAAATTAACTACGCCCCAAGTGCAGGGCTTAGGCAACAGCCTTTGGGAGTCCAGTCCCATTAAGCGCACATGACAATGGTCCCAGGCTGACCTGTCCAACAGGAAACAGGGCCTTATCAACAGGAACAGAGTCCCCATCCCGTCCTCAAAGGCCAGTAAAAGGCCCGTCTGTCGTTAAAGCTCAGGGGTGGCCTGCAGCTCTGCCAGCTCTGGCACTTCAGCTGACGACACCACAGCCACATTCCACTCGCGAGTGAGCTTAAACATTTCCAAACCCCAGGTACTATTCACACACAGGGGCACACACACACTTACACACACACGAGGAAGTATCGCAACTTGGAAAACTGCCATCATTCAAAGTTTCAGAAAACACTGTCCTCACATTCCCAAAGGCTTAAGTTGGCCTTACACATTCTGTTGAATATAAAGTTGCTTTATGCTGCAAATCTGCTCTCAAATATCCACGTTGGGGTTTTTGTTTTTGTTTTGTTTTTTACCAGATTTCAAGGGCTTGATGAGTTGCTGTTGTTCATTAGCACATAGTTGAACATGTCAATATGACAGACGTTGTTCATCTGTCGGCCATTCTGATCTGAATACCGTCTCACATTTGCAGTCTTGGTCCGTTTCAGGAGTTTCGAGATGAGCAGAGAAAACCAAATGGATGAAATTTGGTTACTTGTTGCTGATTGGTCTATGATTAGTACATTAGCTGATTTACAGTGTGTTTGGTGACAAAGGGCTGAGCTCTTTAAGCACAGACACTGTTTAATACACACCTCTAATCTGTCTAAACAGTACCCGGGGGTATTCAAGGATTTGTGTGTGTGTGTGTGAGAATGAGTGACTGCATGGCTGTGTTTGGTCTGTGTTGTCACCTGCTGCCTTTGCCAACACTTCCCAGGCATGAAGTGTTGTTTATGCTGCTGCTGCCTTCACGCCAGCCTCAACAGAGATTTGCTCAGATGAGCGAACAGGCATCAGATTCATTCGCAAATATTCACTTGAATGCTTTTGGTTTATGTGGTCAAACTGGCGTTTCTTACGGAGAATCGCATTTTACAAATGTGACAAATTTTGGAAAAATGACAGTTTATTATATTTAGTTAGCACGTAGGAATGCAAACCATCACTTAAAACACTGACAGATCACTGAATAATATTAAGTTTCTCCATTCAGCAGACCCAATGAAAAATAGCCTTAACAATGAATTGATGCTACTGAGAAATGTTACACTTTTCTTTTGTTATTACTGTGAACATGGATGTCTGTGATTTGTTGTCCCAGTGGTGTAAATAGAATTAAGTGTGTCTGAACATGGAAAATACAGAATGAATTTGTTTGGTGACATTTACTTTCAGTTACAGTTTAAAATGCATTGGAAGTGCCAAATACTTCCTCTTTTGGTCATTGGCTGTGTGATGGCCAAACCCATGGCCACACTCCAAAAGTCGGTAACTCCTATGTATTTTCATTTCTTCATTTGAACACAATAACACATGTAGTTTCCAATAAGTTTACTGATTGGTTTGGATACATTTGTTCTATTTGTAAGCGCACACATTTAGTTTACTTATGTATTCATACCAGTTCATTACTTTGTTGGATTTTTGACTAACCTTTGTTTCTTTTACTTCTCACCTGCCATGATCCCTGGGCATTGTCAGACAGAAGCTGGTGGCCAGGGTTTGAAGCTGTTAAATACAAAGAGGGATAATTGGACCGCACCACCACTTCCTGCTGAAGGGGAGAATGTATGTTTTCTTTAATTAAAAACAAAGTATTTGTACTTTAAATTAAATATATATTGAGTTTAGGGTTCAGTAGTTTTGATTTTCTTCTTTGGTCTTTAGTTTATTAACAAACCAGACTGTACTGCGTTGTTTGTTGTTTATGATGTGTTTTGTTTCAAAGTGTTGTTTTATTTATCTCACAAATAATAATATGCTATTTTAAAACTTTCCTTTTAGTTTGAGCAGTGTAGTGTAACTAACTTATATATAGTGCTTTTTTGATTTGGATGAATAAAAATAACACAAAATGTAATTGTCCCAATTGCCAGTCTTGGCAGCCGGGGATCAGTCCGCCAGGGCCTTCGCTCCTGGCCGCCGCCCGGCACACAATGCACCCGACCCCTATGGTGCCTCCTGCGGGTGATGGGCCTGCGGGAGGATGGGCCCATGTCCCCTTTTCGGGCTGTGCCCGGCCGGGCCCCATGGACTAAGGCCCGGCCACCAGACACTCGCCCTCGGGCACCCTCCCCGGGCCTGGCTCCAGGGCGGGGCCCCAGTAACCCTATCCCGGGCTGGGTAAACTGTTCCCTCGATGTTTTTCTCATAAGGGTCTTCTGAATCGCTCTTTGTCTGGTCCCTCACCCAGGACCAATTTGCCATGGGAGACCCTACCAGGGCGTGTTGACCAGGGGGCAAATGCCCCCAGACAACATAGCCCCTGGGATCCCTGGTACACATAAACCCCTCTACCACGATAAGGTAGCAATTCCCGGAGAGGGCAGTGGATGAGGCAAAGACTCGGGTGTAGGAGGAGTTCGGAGAGGCCATGGAAAAAGACTCGAAGAGATTCTGGCAAACCGTCAGGCGTCTCAGGAGGGGAAAGCGGTGCTCTACCTGCACTGTGTATAGTGCTGGCGGAGCGCTGCTGACTTTGACTGAGAAAATTGTCAGGCGGTGGAAGGAATACTTCGAGGACCTCCTTAATCCCACTGACACGTCTTCCGAGGAGGAAGCAGAGTCTGGGAATGAGGGGAATGACCCGCCAATTTCCGGAGGCGAGATTCCAACTACAGGGGGATCACACTCCTCAGCCTCCCTGGGAAAGTCTATGCCAGGGTGCTGGAAAGGAGAATTTGTCCGCTAGTCGAACCTCGGATACAGGAGGAACAATGCGGTTTTCGTCCTGGCCGCGGAACACTGGACCAGCTCTTTATCCTCTCAAAGATACTTGAGGGTGCATGGGAGTTTGCCCAACCAGTCTACATGTGATTTGTGGACTTGGAGAAGGCATTCGACCGTGTCGCTCGGGGTGTCCTGTGGGAGGTGCTGTGGGAGTATGGGGTGTCTGGCCCATTGCTACGGGCCATTCGATCCCTATACAACTGTTGCAAGAGCTTGGTCCGCATTGTCAGCAATAAGTCGGACTCGTTCCCGGTGGGTGATGGGCTCCGCCAGGGCTGCCCTTTGTCACCGGTTCTGTTCATAATTTTTATGGACAGGATTTCTAGGCGCAGCCAAGTGGCGGAGGGCTTTCACTTCGGTGGCCTCAGAATCTCATCTCTGCTTTTCGCGGATGATGTGGTTCTGTTGGCTTCATCGGGTGAGGGCCTCCAGCTCGCACTGGAGTGGTTTGCAGCCGAGTGTGAAGCAGCAGGAATGAGGATCAGCACCTCCAAATCTGAGGCCATGGTTCTCAGCCGGAAAAGGGTGGAGTGCCCACTCCAGGTCGTGGATGAGTTCCTGCCCCAAGTGGAGGAGTTCAAGTATCTCGGGGTCTTGTTCGCGAGTGATGGGAGAAGGGAGCCGGAGATCAACAGACGGATTGGTGCTGCGGCTGCAGCGATGCGGACGCTGCACCGGTCCGTCGTGGTGAAGAGGGAGCTGAGTGTAAAAGCGAAGCTCTCAATTTACCGGTCGATCTACGTCCCTACCCTCACCTATGGCCACGAGCTGTGGGTAGTGACCGAACGAGATCGCGGATACAAGCAGCGGAAATGAGCTTCCTCCAAAAGGTGGCTGGCCTCTCCCTTAGATATAGGGTGAGAATTTCAGCCATCCGGGAGGGGCTCAGAGTAGAGCCGCTGCTCCTCCACATCGAAAGGAGCCAGCTGAGGTGGTTCGGGCATCTGACAAAGATGCCTCCTAGGCGCCTCCTGGGTGAGGTTTTCCGGGCATGTCCCACTGGGAGGAGGCCCCGGGGCAGACCCAGGACACGCTGGAGAGATTATATCTCTCGGCTGGCCTGGGAACGCCTTGGTATTCCCCCGGATAAGCTGGCGGAGGTGGCTGGGGAGAGGGAGGTCTGGGCATCTCTGCTTAGGCTGCTGCCCCTGTGACCCGGCCCCGGATAAAGCGGATGAGGATGGATGGATGGACAAAATGTAATTAATTTTAATTTGCAATACATTTTTATAGTTTGAGACACTCAGACCTGCATTAAAATATTTTAAGTTTTCATTATAAGTTGTAACTAGTTGTTCACTAGTATGATTTATGTTCTTATATGTTTACATAGGGGAGGCTTTAGCTCAGGAGGTAGTGCAGATCACCTACCTAATCAGAAGTCTGTGGTTTGAGCCTGGGCCACTCCATTCTGTATGCCAACGCAAGATACTAAACTCCAAGTTGCTCTCCGATGGATTCAGAGTGTAAATGTGTATGAATGTTACATTTACATCAAGTAGTTGATTGCAGGAAAACAGGTGCTTGTGTGAATGGCTGAACGAGGCATGTTCTATTAATGTCATGGTCCTGGGTCGGTGACCCAGTGTTTTTGGTTATGTACTTTTACTTTTGATAGTTTTGTATTTTCTAGCATTTAGTGGTGTTCCCTCTGGTTGATGTCTTCCCTGCTTGTGCATTTCCTTAGTGTAGTAAGTCTCTGTGTTTAGTCCGCGTCTCTGAGTCTGTGTCATTACGTGTATGTGTTTCCTGTTTTACTTTGAAGGGCTCTGTCTTATGTCAGTGTGTTCTGTTTACGTTTCCCCTGCCTTGTCAGTTATCATGTATTCCAGGTGTGTTCCCCTCCTGTTTCCCATCCCCTGATTCCTGGCATGTGTATTTATAGTGTGTGTTACCGTGTCCTCGTTGCTGGTTCGTCTGTGTTGTTTCCCCTCGGTCTCCCTGTATGTATTTCCCCGGACCTCCCTGCACCGTCATTCTTGGTTTGTGTTGTTAGTTTACCCAGTTTAGGTTTCAGTTTCATGTTCCTAGCACCTTTGTTGTTTGCATTTTTGTTGTTAATAAACCCTCACCTGCACCAGAGCTGCCGCCTTTTGGTCCTATATATATTCCACACGGCTTGCCCCTGCAAACCGTGACAGAACGAACCAGCCACCATGGACCCAGCGGCTGTAAATCCGTCCGAGGAGCTCCAGGACGACATCACGTACAATGTGGAGATCCTTCTCAGCCTATGGCTGGAACATCCCCCGGAAGAGCTTCGCCGCGCAACAGAAGACCGGCTGCAACGGCTCTTTTCCGGCCTGCCATGGCTATTGAACTCGCTTCCTCCGACTATGCAGGCTTTTCTCCGGCTCACACCGCACCTTCTCTCGGCCACTCCTGCCTCGCTGCCCGACTCGCCGGATGTGATCTTGCCCGGCCCGTCGGAGCCGTCTGCGGGGAGGAGACGCCAATCGCGCCGCAAGCGCGCCACCCCACAGCTGGACGTTCGGACTTCTAATTCGCCGGCTGTGCCACTCTCAGCCACTCCTGCCTCGCTGCCCGACTCGCCGGATGTGATCTTGCCCGGCCCGTCGGAGCCGTCTGCGGGGAGGAGACGCCAATCGCGCCGCAAGCGCGCCACACCACAGCTGGACGTTTGGACTTCTAATTCGCCGGCTGTGGTGAGTGAGGACTGTTTTCCATTTGCGGACTGTATGACGGTTCATTCAGGGGCGGTGTTCTGTGCGGCAGATGACTTTGTGAACAGCATATCACCTCCCGCGCAGCCACTCTCAGCCCAGTTAGCTCCCCCGCAGCCTGTGCCACCCTCAGTTCAGTCTCCAGTGCCACCCTCAGTTCAGTCTCCAGTGCCACCCTCAGTTCAGTCTCCAGTGCCACCCTCAGTTCAGTCTCCAGTGCCACCCTCAGTTCAGTCTCCTGTGCCACCCTCAGTTCAGTCTCCTGTGCCACCCTCAGTTCAGTCTCCTGTGCCACCCTCAGTTCAGTCTCCTGTGCCACCCTCAGCGCAGGCCCCAGTAGCTCCAGTGCCGCCTGTAGCGCAGGCCCCAGTAGCTCCAGTGCCGCCTGTAGCGCAGGCCCCAGTAGCTCCAGTGCCGCCTGTAGCGCAGGCCCCAGTAGCTCCAGTGCCGCCTGTAGCGCAGGCCCCAGTAGCTCCAGTGCCGCCTGTAGCGCAGGCCCCAGTAGCTCCAGTGCCGCCTGTAGCGCAGGCCCCAGTAGCTCCAGTGCCGCCTGTAGCGCAGGCCCCAGTAGCTCCAGTGCCGCCTGTAGCGCAGGCCCCAGTAGCTCCAGTGCCGCCTGTAGCGCAGGCCCCAGTAGCTCCAGTGCCGCCTGTAGCGCAGGCCCCAGTAGCTCTGGCTCCAGTATCATTGGCTTCACTCATTCACTCCGTGCAGGGAGAAAGTTTAATTTCACCTCAAGGTGCTTTTCCTGGTTCAGCCGCCATTGGCACTGTTTGCCGCTCCAGGGCTTCCCCAGAGGCTAGGTCCCAGTCCTCAGCTGATTCTGGACCCCTGGAGTTTAAGCAGCCACCTGGGAAGTGCCCCGTGTCAGTGCTGTCTGAGCAGGGCCAGTGCTCAGCACAGCACCCATTTCCTTCATGTCTGCCAGTGGACTCCATGCCTGCGGGCTTTGTGATGGCTTCTGCTGGAGGGTCCAAGGGGCCCGTCCAGCCTTCGTCTCGTGTCTCCGCTGGAGGGTCCGACGGACCGCTCCGGCCTTTGTTTCCTGTTTCCGCTGGAGGGTCCGAGGGACCGCTCCGGCCTTTGTCTCCTGTTTCAGCTGGGGGGCCCGAGGAGCCCGTCCAGCAGCCTTCCTCGTCAGCTGGTGGTTCCGGAGAACCACACCAGCCTCATGCCTCGTCGGCTGGAGGGTCCGAGGGGCCCGTTCAGCCTCCTGTCTCCGCTGGAGGGTCCGAGGGGCCCGTTCAGCAACCTTCCTCGTCAGCTGGGCACCAGCACCATGCTACATCAGCTGGGGGGCCCGAGGAGCCCGTCCAGCAGCCTTCCTCGTCAGCTGGTGGTTCCGGAGAACCACACCAGCCTCATGCCTCGTCGGCTGGAGGGTCCGAGGGGCCCGTTCAGCCTCCTGTCTCCGCTGGAGGGTCCGAGGGGCCCGTTCAGCAACCTTCCTCGTCAGCTGCAGCTCCAGCCTGTGCTTCGTCAGCTGCAGCTCCAGCCTGTGCTTCGTCAGCTGCAGCTCCAGCCTGTGCTTCGTCAGCTGCAGCTCCAGCCTGTGCTTCGTCAGCTGCAGCTCCAGCCTGTGCTTCGTCAGCTGCAGCTCCAGCCTGTGCTTCGTCAGCTGCGGCCTCAGAGTCTTCGTCCTCGTCTGGTCCGGCCTCATCAGAGTCTTCGTCCTCGTCTGGTCCGGCCTCATCAGAGTCTTCGTCCTCGTCTGGTCCGGCCTCATCAGAGTCTTCGTCCTCGTCTGGTCCGGCCTCATCAGAGTCTTCGTCCTCGTCTGGTCCAGCTGCCTGTGCTTCTGCTACGTCTGGTCCAGCTGCCTGTGCTTCTGCTACGCCTGGTCCTGCGGCCGCCTGTGCTTCTGCTACGCCTGGTCCTGCGGCCGCCTGTGCTTCTGCTACGCCTGGTCCAGCCTCTGCCTGTGCTCCTGTTACGCCTGGTCCTGCCTCTGCTTCAGCGTCGCCTGGTCCTGTGCCCTCCAAGCCTCGGCCGGTGCGCCTGACACTTGGGCGCCGCCGCTGTCTTCCGCGCGGCCAGCCCCCTGATCGCCATCGCCTGAGTGGCCGCCGCTGCCTTCCGCACGGCCGGCCCCCGGACCGCCATCGCCTGAGTGGCCGCCGCTGCCTTCCGCACGGCCGGCCCCCGGACCGCCATCGCCTGAGTGGCCGCCGCTGCCTTCCGCACGGCCGGCCCCCGGACCGCCATCGCCTGAGTGGCCGCCGCTGCCTTCCGCACGGCCGGCCCCCGGACCGCCATCGCCTGAGTGGCCGCCGCTGCCTTCCGCACGGCCGGCCCCCGGACCGCCATCGCCTGAGTGGCCGCCGTTGCCGTCCGCACGGTCGGCCCCCCGAACTGTTTTGGACTCCTGTGCTGTCGGCCCCCCGAACCGTTTTGGACTCCTGTGCTGTCGGCCCCCTGGCCGGCCCCCTGAACTGTTTTGGACTCCTGTGCTGTCGGCCCCCTGGCCGGCCCCCTGAACTGTTTTGGACTCCTGTGCTGTCGGCCCCCTGGACTCTTCTGTTTTGGACTGTTTTTTTTTTTTTTTTTTTTTCCTGTGTTTTGGTGTGCTTCGTTTCTTTTGGTTTTGGGCTCGTTTTTTGTTTTTGGTCTTTTGGCCTTCTGGTGCTCCGGTTTTGTTTTGCTTCGGGCCCTCCTTCCTGGGCCCCCGCCGCCCGCCCTGGTCGGGTTGTTTTCTGTTTTTTCTGGCTGTTTTTGTTTCTTGTTGGGCTGTCTGGAGCCAGCCTTTGAGGGGGGGGTACTGTCATGGTCCTGGGTCGGTGACCCAGTGTTTTTGGTTATGTACTTTTACTTTTGATAGTTTTGTATTTTCTAGCATTTAGTGGTGTTCCCTCTGGTTGATGTCTTCCCTGCTTGTGCATTTCCTTAGTGTAGTAAGTCTCTGTGTTTAGTCCGCGTCTCTGAGTCTGTGTCATTACGTGTATGTGTTTCCTGTTTTACTTTGAAGGGCTCTGTCTTATGTCAGTGTGTTCTGTTTACGTTTCCCCTGCCTTGTCAGTTATCATGTATTCCAGGTGTGTTCCCCTCCTGTTTCCCATCCCCTGATTCCTGGCATGTGTATTTATAGTGTGTGTTACCGTGTCCTCGTTGCTGGTTCGTCTGTGTTGTTTCCCCTCGGTCTCCCTGTATGTATTTCCCCGGACCTCCCTGCACCGTCATTCTTGGTTTGTGTTGTTAGTTTACCCAGTTTAGGTTTCAGTTTCATGTTCCTAGCACCTTTGTTGTTTGCATTTTTGTTGTTAATAAACCCTCACCTGCACCAGAGCTGCCGCCTTTTGGTCCTATATATATTCCACACGGCTTGCCCCTGCAAACCGTGACAATTAAACACTTGAGGTAGACTAGATAAGGGCTACACAAGAACCAGTCAACCATTTACATATATTTTGATCCTAAAACTTGTTCTTTTTATTAAGTAAAAAGTTCATATTCTAAACGAAGCTTTTTCCATTCATAATACACCTGTGCAAACTGGTTTTTAGCACCCCGACACTGCTGATCTATTAGGGTTTTCCCTCACAACAATGAATGGGCTACACCAGATGGACTACAGCCCAGGAGCAGAAGACCACACTGTCTGTGAAAACTGGGGCTACAGTTCACACAGGCTCACAACATCCATCCTGCCTTGTATGAACAGTTCATGCTGCAGGTGGTGATGGAGATATTTTCTTGGCATATTTTGGGTCCCTCATAACAAACTGAGCACAGTTTAAACACCACAGCCATGTCCTTTGTGTATCGTAATGTAATTAATCAGTATCTTGCTGCTATCACCCTGCACTGGCCTGATGAAATCATGTTAGAAAGCATTAATAGATTTGGACTTTTAACTGCAGTTATCTCGGTTGATACACTATCAGCATTAAGTCAGCACTTCAGTTTGCAAAGCTTGTTGAGATGTTACAAGTAAAAATTGTATTTTGTTCATCTGCAGACTCATGTGGAGGCTGTTTTCTAGATTTGTTTTTCCAATAAATTTTTGTTTGGGCTTGCTGGTTGTCTAGATTTAAAGACTGCTCTCTTCATTGTTGCTGGAGGTCGAGATACCAAATATTATTCCTGTAGATTTGCCCGAGTATTATTATTATTATTTTGTAAAGACCACTTTCCCAAGCATCTCATCTCTCTTCTGCATCAATTTTTAATCTTTTTTTCTTACACAGTCTCAGATCCTCCTGTTCATCCCTATGTTTTTGCCACCCTCCCTCTCTTCTAGGCTTCCCTTACATCTCTCTTCTGTCTCCTTCCTTCACCCCATCCCAAGATAAACAACCCCTGTTCTGAGGCATCTCAGCTATTTGCTCAAAAAAGCTCACAAGTTTTTGGATGCCGTTCAGGACCATGTCCCCGAAAGGAGGCAAGATTACAAATTTAGTGCTTTTTCACAATCTCTCCCTCTGGTTTTCATTTTTCTTGGTCTAAGCTGCACTGCCCCCCCCCCCCCCCCCCCCCCCCCCCTTCCAACTCTCTCACGGCTTGTACGCCTCTCAAAACTCGCGATCCCTGGATTTAAGAGTTTTGATGCCTTACCGCTTTTATTTTTAACCTCCCGCTCCTCCTGTCCCGCTCAGTCTGGCAGTACAGTCTTTAAACCTTCTGGTTTATCAAATGGTGATTTATGTGATGTCTCCTCTGATTAACACATGGGGCGAGAAACTGACATGAGAACACGACTTATCACGGCTCTGGGCAGCTTGTGTCAATTCCTTTGAGAGTCACACGCAAACACACACTTCAGTGACTCTGTGGCCAAACATTCCCAATTTGGCACTTGCTTATCGCTGCCTTGTTTGGAAAAGCTTTTTTGGGGTAATGACCTGAAGTGTACATTTCCCCAATGAATGCATGCAAACGTGTGAGTTTAGGTCTTTTGGGGATTTAGGGGATTCCAGAATGTGACAAACACACACTTTATTCTGTGAAAATACATACAAGTACACATTATGTAACCTGCTGCACTCACATGCTGAGATCCTCTTTTTGTACATGACACACACACAAATATGTACAGCATGAAGGGCCCTGTATTTAAACTATGGCCACCAGTCCTTGATGTAGATACAGATCACTGTTTTGCTTTTTCCTCAGCATGACGACGGGGTAATTATAACCATCCAAAGAGGAAACAGAAGAGAGCAAGATCGGGGAAAGTTGGGTATCGCCGCACAAGCAGTCCAGAAGACAGAGGGAGGGACGGCAGCCTTTCCCCTCGTGAACCAGAGTGAACCTCTCATTGTTTTTATAGCTAAATATTTCCCCTGCGAGCACCAGTGGCAGCAGTGAGGGTGAAAAAATATATTTATGTCTGTGTCTTACTCGAAAATGCACAACCAAACCACCCTCCTGCCTCATAAGTAGGTGTGTGACGGCAAACATCAGCACATGACGCGCTTGTTAACTGCCTACTACGATTTACTTGGTGTCAGAGAGTGTCAGAGTCGCTTGTCTGGCTTCAATTAATTTACCTGTGGCTTGTTTCTTCAGTGAGTCCTTCCATGTGCTGACTGGAAAAGAAAATATTCGACTGCGATCTTTGTCAGTTGGAGTGTGCAAATGATGGCATTTGATGCATCTGGTGAAAGAATCAGCAATCACAGAAAAATAGTTTGTCGTGGGTTTGGATTAAATAACCATTCTGAAAAATATCACTACAGTATATATTATACTGTATATATTGCAGGCTTCCTTTTATGATACACTGTTAATGCACTAATAACACTTTAATGCACCTCTTCCCAAACTTGACTTATCAGAGTAAGTAAGATTTTCTTCTTTAGTTACACAGGTATCAAAATGTGTTTCAGATGAATGTAAAGTGTTCAAATGCTCGTTCTTATAATTATCTACTGAGCCAATCACATGTAGCAGTTCAAGCATGTAGACATGGTCAAACTGACCTGCTAAAGATCAAACTGAGCATTAGAATAGGGAAGAAAGATGATTTAAGAAATTTTAAATGTGGGATGTTGCTGGTGCCAGATGGACTGGTCTGAGTATTTCAGACACTGTTGATCTACACAGCTATCTTTAGGGTTTACAGAAAATGTTCAGAAAAAGAGAAAAAATGAATGCCTCAATGATGCCAGAGGTCAGAGGAGAATCTCTAGACTGGCTTGAGCTGATAGGAAGGTGACGGTAGCTCAAATAACCACTAATCACAGCCAAGCTACACAGAAGAGGATTTCTGAACGTACAACATGTTCAACACATTGAAGCAGATGGACTACAGCAGCAGAAGACCACACTGGATGCTGCTCCTGCCAGCTCAGAACAGGAAACTAAGGCTGTAAATTCATACGTGCTCAGTAAAAAACTCGGACAACAGAAGATTGAACACTGCCTTTTGCAATGAATCTCTGTGTTTGTTGCAACATCTGATGGCAGTGTCAGAATTTGGCAAAAACAACATGACAGCATGGATCCATCATGCCGTATATCAACAGTTCAGGCTGGCAGTGATGTGATAATGTGGAGGATATTTTCCTGGCACACTTTAAATCTTTTCCACAAAGAGGCAGTTCTGAAGGCAAAAAGGATGCCCAACCCAGTACTATAAGATGAGTGAAGCTTTACAGCATTGTTGCATTAGTTAACCAACTCTATGATTCATGCAATTAAGTGCAATTCTTTCTCGCTTAATGCTAGCTCTGCTGTATTTATTGGAATCTCACATCATGGTATCCAGTGCTTTACATAATGTTGCACCGCATCTGCATAGAACTTGTAATGTGATATAATGTAACGATAGGAAACGAAAGCAAAAGAGATCTTGGCTGACCAGGGATTTTTTTTCTGGAGTCCAAAAAAAGAGTGGATATTATGGAAAATTAGGGGAAATTAAGGTTGAGTGTCATCTTCATCCTGAAAGCCTAAGCTGTCCATCTTGCTTGTCCACGAGTTCGCTTAGCAGTCAAAAGTGTAAACCCCCCAAACTACGCTTCCAGCTCATACAGCAATACGAATTTAATGTTAGTCATGCATTTGAATTAACAGGTGTTAGGATGCTGACTTGTTGCTCTCAAAACCTTAGCCCCAGTCAGCTCGTGATGTACTGTTAGTTTGATTAGCAAGCTAACATGAACTGATAAACTCAGCTTAGTTGCTTCAAGCACACAGGTGTGAAATGACCTGTCAATCTTTTTCTTGGTCTATCCGAACTAAATATAGATTTCGGTGATAAATCTGCCATGATTGTAAAATGCATGTTTTGTACAAGAACTGCATCTAAGTGGAGTGGGGCTACGCAGAGTGTAGATTCAAAACACCCTATGGCATAATGACATTTAAAAAGCATACAGTAAAGTAAGAAAAGGGCATCAATGTGTGGAAATGATGTCAAGTTGCAAAAAAAAAAAAAAAAGCATTCAGAAGAGGGAATACAGGGGGCTTAAGGAGGAAGGTGTGAGTGGAGTGAATTGAAGCAGGATGAATAATTCACAGACTAAAAAGTTGGGAAGACTTTCCAGGAAGCAACTTTCACACAGTGCAAAAGCCTGCCAGAAACGCTGAAACCATTTCCAGCAGCAAAAGCCCAAGAAACCTGACCAATTTCCAAAGTCATTTTCAAGCCAGCCATGAACTGTAACATATTTGCATTTGAGACCAGAGACATTTTCAGGTAATGAACAACAGCCCTCTGAAATTATAAGTAATGGTTTGGAAAGTAAAAAAGGTCTCCCTCCCAAAATGTGCCGCAACATTACAGAAATATGTACTGCTTTTATTATGAGTGTGCTTACAGGAATGGCTTTGTTTTGGGTCATCTTATTACTTTGCCGCTGCTTGACCCATAAAGGTAGACCTCAAAAAAGCATCTGGACACTGCTAACGTAGAAGGAAAGTAAAGCTTAACCCTGATTTTTGAGTGGCCTGTTGCCAGAAGACACTGCTCGCTATGATTCGAACTCTCACTTTCAATCAAAGCCGAACTTAATTCACTTTAAATTCTCAGTCTAAGCAATAACTCTTTTTATTGCACTGGTGCACTTTGCAGTCGGCATTGAGCACTAGTTAGTAAATCCTTTCTCTACTCCACAGCAGCCAGACTGGTTTAAATTAGGGCTCTCCAACTTTTAGCGTCCAGTCCGCTAATTTGACTCTTAGAATAACAGCAGCTACTGTGTTTTTCAGGAGTCTGGAACCAAACGTCTGTCTGGGGAGTCTGCAGTGGACACAGGTGCTCTCTCTCTCTCCCTTTCTCTCTTTCTCTCTCTCTCCATGACTCTGTCTGAATGATGTGTTCAGGGACCTTCTTGCTATTTTAGTGGAAACAATCCCAAATGTCTTGTTTTCATCAAGACTGTTTCCTGATTGGATCTCTATACTCGCTGGCGTGTCTGTGGATTTGGCAGCACGGGTGTGTTTTTCCCTGTGCGCTCATGTGGTTGTGAGTCTATGTTTTGTATACATGTGTGTGTGGGGCCAGTCTGGCACTTAACACCTTTTCAGATTATGCAAGAAAACATCAGCTCACAAAAGACTTATAAATACCTATCAGCTGTTATGCTTTTCTGTCATATATGTGCTGTTACAATGGTTGATGCTCACAGTGTTTTATATAATGAGGTCAGGATGTTTAAAAGTAACCCTGTGAGCCGGGGGGCATTCAGACTGCTCTAAATGGCTTTTTTCAGACTGTGAGTGAACTGAGCTGCTGCCCTGTGGAACAGAATAAGATCAATAAAGTTCAGGTTAAAGTTACTATATTTGTACCCAGAGGTAGATTTGTTCTGCGCTAAGTGGGTCGTCCATCCTGACGCTCGCATTTTCTAAACAAACACAGACAACAGATAAACACAATGCATCATAATGAAGAGATAAATAACAATCGGACTCTTTTGACTAATGACTGCTGGAACAAAGCTACTTTTAAGCCTTGTTGTTGTGCACTTTGGGACTAGAACCGAGCTGTCAAGTAAAATCAAAGCAGCCAGCCAGTGTGACTGTCTGGCGTACAGGGATGATGGGTTCAGCTGTGGCTCAACAATCAGTCTATTAGACCATTTAACAAATAGACTGAGTTAGTGAGTATCTGTTCTTTACAGACACATATCCATGATAGACAGTTTGCTGCAAAGGTCAGATTTGAATCAATAAATGTTCCATATTTATAAGGCTGAATACCATCGACTGTCTGTCCCTTAATGGTCATGATCTACTCTGTCTGTGTAGATTTCATTTTCTGTGTTAAGAATTTTTAGTATTTTTTTAAGCCAAATACAGGACATCAGAACAGAAGACAGCTCCTTTCAACAGCCCAACAAGTCATCAGCAATCTTCCTTGGCAGCAGTCAGACAAGCTTCATCACTATTAATTTTTTTTAACTTAAATTAGAATTCAGCCATAATAAAACAAAAGCAAATAGAAGAAATTACAGTATTATATACATATATCCTCATGTACATTATATACACATTAATGCATAGATACCCACAAATATACGAGCAGATGAGATCCAAGCTCCTGCTTTGAGTATTTACGGAAAATGTATTTTATTTTGTAGCATTACATCAAAACATTCTTCTGACAATAATAGAGAAAAAACTCCAACAATCAGATAAACCCTTATGAGCAAGCACTTGGCAAAAGTGGGAAGGAAAAACTCCCATTTAACAGGAAGAAACCTCCAGCGTGATCAGGCTCAGGGAGACGCAGCCGTGTGCCATATCTGGTTGGATTTGGACGGAAGACAGGGCGAAACTGTGAAAGAGAGCCTGAGTTTAATAATAAGTAATGACTAAATGCAGAGTGGTGCATAAACACAGAGTGAAAAGATGTGAATGACACCCAAACAGTGATTCAGGCCTAGACTGCTCCAGCCAAGCCCATTGCACTGTAACTAAGGGAGGGTTCAAGATTACCTGATCCAGCCCTAGCTTTATCAAAAATAGAGTTTTTAGACTAATCTTGAAAGTAGAGAGAGTCGGTCTCCTGAATCCAAACAGGGAGCTGGTTCTACAGAAGAGATCCTCCGATTCTACTTTTAAATATCCTAGGTACCACAATTAAGCCTCCAGTCTGAGAGTGAAGTGCCCTGTTGGTGTGATATGATATTATGAGGTCTAGATATTCTCCCCATTTTCTATACTTTATCTCTAACCTTATAATATGTCTCTCTAACCGTAGATATATACCATAGAAAGTTTCTTTAGCAATCCCACTATTTCTCGGCTAATGTCGTGTGAAAATCTTTTTCTTCTTTTGTCCTCATTTGAATACATTTTCTTGTAATCAGTGATTATATATTTTGCCTTGGTTGTGTTTAAATGAAGGTAAGACCGACCGCACCGTTTAACAAAATCAGCTACGGCTGACCTCACTATCCTGGAGCTGACTAACATTAACATCAGCATTCTTGTTTAATCTATACAACCACCTAAACACAGTGGCCAAGAAATAGTAAGGCACATTTAAATTTGTAATTTTAACACTGCGGCTTTTGTGTGTATGAAATCAGATATAAAATTTAAATTGCTGAGCATGAAGTGAGCTGGCAGGCCGATATGTTGAATGCAGCCAGAGCCAAGGTAGTTAAGCTAGCAGACTGTGAGCTTCTTATTTAAGCTATTCGCTTTTTATCAGAGTGGTATTATTATCATTTTACTTGCACTTTTTGGGAAACTCAGCCTCACAGATGAATCCTAGTCCCAGACTTCAAGGAAAAGACAGTGAAGATGACCAAAGAATTTACCCATAATCCATGACTGTGAAACTGAGCCGCAACATAATGATTTTCTCAGACGTCTAATAAAAAACTGACATTTACTTTTTGAAAAAGAGAGCAGTCATGTCTTCACAATGCACCCAAACCCCCAAAAATGTGCAAAGTCTACTTTCCCACCAAAGAAAACCAGCTCGCTCTAAGTGTAATCACACTGTTTGATATACTACAAACCATAGAGGCCTCTGTTGGAAATCCCCACAATTCCTGGTTTCGTTTTTCATACCCCAACTCTTCTTTCTCTACTCCACCCTCCACCCTTCACCACCTCCTGCTCCATTCCTCATCAGTCAACATTCACACGTATCCAAGCGCGCACATATGCACACTGTAAATGTGGCTCTCTTGCATTCGTCAAAGTGGGATGCGACGCTGATTAGCTTCCTGGCAGGAACGCTACCACCCACCCCCTGAGTCGAGGACGGGTTCCTCCTGGAGGACCCTAGAGTGGGTGGAGATCTGTAGCCGCTGCTGTTTGTTTGCACTGTGTCCTTATTTCCGTGAATTCTGCGCTGACAGGAAGCGTGGAGGGGAGACGGGACAATGGGCTATTGTGAGACCACGCTTTATGTCAGTACAGTCTAAAACAGGAAACCACACTAAGACGTACGCATGCATACACAAACTCAAAGTTGCCCTCACAAAGACTGTCATGTTCCATGTCCAGTTTTTAAGCGGGGACAGAATATTTTCTGAAGATGTAACAATCTTTGAGTCTTTAAGTAATTTCAAATTTCACCTGCATTCTGAACCAAACTAAACCTCAACCAAACAGCTACCTCTTAAGAGATGACAGAAAATGTCTTTCTATTCAGGAATTTCAAGATAACAACGAATATGAACCATACATACTGGTATACTTCTCCTTTGATATGGGAGGGTCTCTTATATTCTTTTTAGACGTGGCTATGTAACTAAAAGCTATTTTTTATGTCTCTATGGTCAAGCCTAATCTTCATTCATAGCTTGGTTGCTGACCTTTGAACACTGCATGTTGGAGCGTCACATCTTTGTAGTAATTCTGTTTAGCCAGCTGGAGAAACAATTAACTGAACGGTGCCACGAAAGCAGGGTTCAAAATGTTATCTTCCTGTTTCTGAACCAGAAAAAACAGAAGTTACATCAATCTTTAAAAAAAAGAAGACAACCAAAAATACAAAATAACAACAGATAGAACCGTAACTTATTGTAGACTTTATTGTTGCGGAGCCTCAGCTCATTTACTGTTTGAAACAGGCTGATCTTTAAGGCCACCCTCCTCTTCTGGTTGGCTGTCTCATGCAAACAAAAGATTTGAACAGCAGGTGGGTGAGACTCCCGTGATCACAGAAAGAGTGTGTCTGACATGACTACATTATGGACGAAGGTCTAAACATGATGGACTCATACATTACTCCACATGAAAGAGGAGTCTTTACTGTTCATTTTCTTTTGGCCGATCCTTTTAGAGGTTGTCACCGTGGAGCCTATAGTGGATCATCTATCTTCAGCTCACCCTACATCCCCTCCTTCACTACATCCATGAATCTTCTCTGTGGTTTTCCACTTTTCCTCCTGCCTGGCTGCTCCTCTCCTTCACGCACATGTGTTCAATCTTGCTTTTGCTGAGTTTCATCCCTCTTCCCTCCACCATACCGCCAACCCTTCAGACTCTTCCACCTGCTCCTTACTCTCACTACTAATCACAATGTCATCTGAAAACATTATAGTCCTGACCTTGTCTGACAGCTTGTCCATCACCACTGTAAACAAGAAGTGACTCAGAGCCGATCCCTGATATAGTCCCACCCTCCATCTCTGCCTCCTTGTCCTCGTACGTGTCCTACACAACCCTCAAATACTTCTCTGCCAGCCTCCACAGTTCCTCTTTTGGCAACCTATTATCTGTTTTTTCTAGATCCACAAAGACAGTGAAACTTCTCCTTACATTTTCAATACTTCTCCATCAATACTCTCAATCTCACATCTGTCATGCCTTTTCTCAGCATGGAGCCACGCTGCTGCTCACTGATCATCATTTCTTAACCTACAACTTGTTCCAGTAATTGTATTGTTCTATGTTATGGCCAGTTAGCTTTACCATACCTCCACAGGTATATTAAGTTGACCAACAACCTTTCCACTCTTCATTCACTTCATAACTGCCCTCACTTCCTCCTCACTAGTCCTCTGCACTTCCTGGTTCACTAACTTTCCTCTACATGTCCTCTTCTTGCTTTCATTGTCTCCATTCATGAGCTACCCAGAGTACTCCTTCCACTTTTTCAACAGACTCCCTTTAGTTGTTACTATGTTTCCATCCTCCAACCTGCTGCACATCCTTCCCAGCTCATTCTTTGGGTCTAGGCAATGATTCAAGTCTTTATCCCCTTCTAATGTCCTCACAGAAAACTCACTACAAAACTTTTTCTTTGCCTTTGCCACCTCTGTGTTTACCATACACCGAGCCTCCCAGTACTCTTGTCTCCTCTTCAAACCAGGGAAATAGTGCTGATAATACATTGTTTTAAACTTTCCACACATCTTCCTTTATTCTGCTCAGTCACAGACATACACACAGATGGGTTTTTCCGACTGCCATGTCCAAATGTCAGGCTGTGACCACAGCAATGTCACCTTTCAGGTTATCGGGGAGAGCCGAGCCCTGAAGCTGGATGATGTGTGGCTTCACATAGACTCTCAAAAGAGTCAAAGGAAGGGGAAGATACAGGAGAAGGGCGGCTATTTACAGACCACAAATACGTGCCAGAGTAACGCAGTTTTCTGTGCATGTGTGCATGTGTGTGTGTGTACATGCAGTTGAGTGTGGATTCTTTTGTCAAAGCCTGTGAATCTAAAGGTGTGACAACACAGACGCTTATATAAACTGTACTAAATGTTTACTCAGTTAATCCACTGGTCAGTGATGTACAAGGCCCCGATAGGAGATCAGAACAAAGGCTCATATGTCTTTGTGCTGTGAGAAATGTCAGTGTGTGACCTCTGTGGTCTTTGCATATGGATGATTGACCTAGAAGACTGAACCTGTGTGCGCTGCCTTCACTCACACACAAACACATCAGGCGTGCCTCTGATCTAAAGCATGAACAAAATCCCAGTCATGCTAACCAAAAACATGCTCCAGGAGTGTTTGGACAGATTGCTAAGTGGTTATCTAAGCTGGACTGCACCGGGTGCCGGCGTCTGTCTGCAACTCACTGTAGTTATTTCTCAGTATGTTTGCCCTGGTGGCATTTAAATGACAACGTGGAAATGCAAGTGGTCAGGTTGCAAGTGTGAAAATAGCTGTTGATTGAGGTTTCTATTTCAATGTGATGAGGAAGAAAGGGGTTTTACTGCTTTCATGTGAGTAAGAGCGAGAGCTGTATTTTGTCACATTGGGGGTGATGGTTATTGCTTGGATTTAAATGTGAAAAATAACAGTATGTGATGTTTTCAAGCTAACAAGTGGAAAAGCCTGTTGCTTCAAAATTAGTACAAATAGCTGCGTTGACATGATGATGACAGTTGTCGGTCTAATTTGATACCACAGCTGATTAGTGCTAAAGTCAGGAATTCTCCCAGAGACTGTTTTTAAAGGGTTTATGTAACCACCACAGCATGACCCATTGATTTATATGCTATCTTTCTGAAGTCTGCTGTTCTGGCATTTTGACTTGTTGTTTTTCTTTGGACAAGCAGGAAGCGTAGACCTCTAAGTTAACAGCTAATGCTAACTAGCCTGATTAGCAAGGTACATCCACAGACTGTAGACCTTATATGAAAAATATTTATATTTCACTTACTGCAAAAAATAAAATCTAGAGGGCCTAGAGACTGAACAGCGACCCAGTGGCACTAGGGGAAAATGTGCATTCTCGGACCATTTGCTGGAGGTTGACAGTAGCTGCAAGGTAAAACTGGTCAGCTGACCAATTAAGCTAGCAGCCCTTACTTGTTCCTTTCAACAACCTTAAATATTAGGAAGGAGACAGAAACAAGATCTCACAAGCAAAGCAGTTTTGGTGTAAGGCAGTAAACATGTATTTTTGTACTGTAGAGTCATCATGGGAGTGTGTGAGGATTCAGAGCCTGCTTCAAGTGGAACTGCCGATTTTCTCTTATGACTTCATTTTTAAGCTCTGGTGGCTGCCACTTGAATTCTTCACATATGCCTTTAAATGTAATTTGTTGCCACTAGGGATAATGCATGATGCTATAACACTGAGCACAGCAGCTGTTGCATTAAAAGGTCAAGCTAGTACTTGCAAGCATTGAGTAAAAGGGCATTTGTGAGCCAGGAGGACTTTCTGTAGGTGAAGGTTACCAGTGTTGCACTGCTGTACTGAACAAATGGTAAATGGCCTGTATTTGTATAGCGCTTTACTAGTCCCCTAAGGACCCCAAAGCGCTTTACACATCCAGTCATCCACCCATTCACACACTGGTGATGGCAAGCTACATTGTAGCCACAGCCACCCTGGGGCGCACTGACAGAGACGAGGCTGCCGGACACTGGCGCCACCAGGCCCTCTGACCACCACCAGTAGGCAACGGGTCAAGTGTCTTGCCCAAGGACACAACGACCGAGACTGTCCAAGCCAGGGCTCAAACCGGCAACCTTCCGATTACAAGGCGAACTCCCAACTCTTGAGCCACGATCGCCCCAAGTTAAAAAGAGGTCCGTAAAGAGGTCAAAGAGCCGCTCTCCACCGTTTTAAAGCTGGAGCCAAGCGCAGTTGTGGGATGACTCTGTGAAGAATGGTAGACAGTTGCCGCTGATATTTTAGTTAGGACTACATTTCTTAATCAGCTCACAGAAACAACAGCGGATAAGAAGAAGTACGACTGTTACAGTGACTTTCAGTCTTTTCCCAGCTCAGCTCTGGTTTGGGGCCCTTTTCTTTTTCGCATCGTTTTCTTACCCTGCTTGTGTGATTGCCTGTCTCCTCATGGCCCACTGCCCAGCCACCACTGGGTAGCATTCCTCACCCTGAGCCAACTGGAAGAAAGGGGTCGAAGGGGGGGAGAGGAGAAGGACAAATCCAAGGAATGAGGGGAAGAACCACAGTAGGTCTTCTACTACGTTATATATCTGTGACCTCGCTGGAGAGGCGAGGAGCAATTTTTTCTGCTCTTTCCAGAGTTTTCACAGCGCCCACAGGTCATAAACCTTCCTCTTCAGCTCTTCTGTTTATAGTCACATCCACTCAGTCTCAGACAGCTGCTCACTCATTACAACACTCTCACTCATGCCACAAGAAACCCACACAGTTTGACCATGCAGGGATCTACTAAAATACACATAGCATGCAAGGACCCATAGGGTTACTTTCTTTTTTTTCACAGTAGGGAATGAAATGCCATATCTTGAAGGTAACTTATGATGCCTGTGCTGCTGCTGAGGTGCAAAAATAAAGGATTTGCTGAGAAAGCAGACTGGACTCCACCCTGCCCTTCAGCTCTTATTTCTTCTGTGTGTGTGTTTGTGTGAGTTCTAAAACTTGTAGGAACTTGTGTGCACGGCAGTACAGAGGATTTTGTGTGTGTGTGTAGTGTGTGTATGTGTGTGGCAAGTTCTTTGGGAACTACTGGCAGATGGAGTAAGACTGTGGGCATAGAGAGATGGATAGAGAGCTTGGCACAGCCTGCAACCCAAGCCACACTGCAACAGAAGAGCCACGCATACAGTCCTCTCGCTTTCATTTCTCTCTCCCAGTGTTTTCACTGTACTGGTATTCCTCAGCGTGGATCGCCTTCTGTCTCGGCACACTGCAGTCAATGCATTCCTTCCTGTGATCCCACTGAAACCCCTTTTTAAAGTAATAAAAATCACACACTGAAGAAAACACAAAACAATCCAAGCCCTTGCAGCTAAAGTGTGTGAAATAAAATACTGTGACTGCAATACTCAAAAGAATCTAATAGGACTTAATATCTCGATTCCTATGATAAGTCAGGACTCTTTGTTGTAGACAGTGAGAATAGAGTACCATCACCACAGAATCTGAAGTCTGGAGGTTTGTGGCGTCCCCAGACAGACCATAGACCCTGTGTCATTTGCATCCCATAGTTATTTTCTTTATTTTAAATCCAGATGCAATTGATGCTTTGATGCAGTTGCTCATGGAAAGTAGTACCTCTTTAAAGGAAGACATTGTGCCAGTTTGCTGGTCTGTAGGATTCAGATGTGTTTCTCTCTGAGACGAACATGGCAGAATAGCTTAGGTTTCCACAATGTTCTTTATATAGATGAGACCAAAATGGATATATTTGGCCTTAATGCATGAAAACTCAACACAGCTGCAACTGTCTACCATAAACACTTCATGCCAACTGTCAAGCACGGTGGTGAAGAGGTGATAATTTGGACTTTGCAGCTACAGGACCTGAGCACCTTGCATTCACTGAACCAACCATGATCTCCTCCTAGAGTCAAATGTGAAGGTAATGTCCCAAAGAGTCAAGTTGTTGCCATGGCCGAGTGAAAGCCCAGAGCATAACCTGACTGAAATGCTGTGGAGTTACCTTATGAGAGGTGTGTTTAACCGAATCTCCACCAAACACAATGAACTTCTCAAGAAGAACAGACTAAAATTCTTCCACAACAATGTGAAACTGATAAATGTGACACAGAAAACTATCACAAGCTTCAACTTTCAACTTATTGATGCTAAAGGTTGTTCTACTGCAAGCTATGAAATCAATGTGTAAATTGCATAGTACCTTGGTATATTATGTAATCATTATTATGACATTTGTCATATTCTTGAACCTTTTTAAATCAGTAGCATAAATTTTACTGGATTGGTTTTATGACATGAAAGTTGCCCCCAAACCCATGCACCTGGGCGAAAGGAGCTATCCACTGAGGGAGCTTGGTTTTACAGAGCATATCCAATGCCTGCTGGGTAAATTTAAGGAGAATAAAATAACGGAGCAAATGCAAAAAAGGCACAAGATTTCCATTTGTGGGTTAGCAGGTACAGAACAAAAATCAAAGAAAGGAAACCTTCCTCAGATTATCTGCAGGTATACGAACCTGAAGAAGTCTTTTTTTTTTTAAATCCACCACAAAATATAACATAGAAAATTCATGCAAAGTATTCTGCGTACATGCTGCTGCTCCACTGATTTTCCCTCCGAGTCACTGATGTCTAACACAAAAACAATGTCTTCATTGTAACTGTTTGACACTTCTTTCCAACTTTACTTTGGCAAGCTGATGAAAACTTAGTCCAGGGAGAGCTCTTCAATTGGCTTTTCAGAAGCACTTACATATGATTTGGGAAAGATACTGAGAGAAACAAAAATATCTGGTAGTCTTTAAAAAGTTGTATAATTAGATCAGTGGCTTTAGGCTGCAGTGGAAAATATTTGCAGCACAGTGTAATGACAGACAAAGAGGAGAAGGAACGGCTGGACCAGCACTCATAAAACACAGGCGCACAGTAAGCCAGAACTGAACGCAACCACACAGCTTAAGATAATTACGGTAGATAATGGAAAGGCACTTAATGGTCCTATCAGTGTTTTCCTTCTCACACCTCCTCCATAAAATGATTAATTTAGAATTCAGGAATGTGTGTTCACTGTTTAGTCTTCAGCCTCTCCGGATTGTAACCCCTGACCCAACCAGATCACTAGAACGCCTCTGAAAACCATCAAGCATCTGCTTATCTAAACTATCCCTCGCCAAGGGACGCTCTCCTCATCATTCAATCTCCTTCCATCCTTAACCAGAACTCCACTAACAGGAGACTTCTTTTTCACCCGTGCAGACTCTAACAGGCCGGACAGGCATTTCCTCTGGGTGGGACCTGAGAGCAGAGACATTCTTGAGCCAGGCACCTCCACTTCCTGTCTCTGTTAACGCTGCTCTGAAAGACAAACTGTCTGGACCTGTGCTTATTTTACACTTTATTTGAGGCGGTTAAATAGAGCACAAAAGCAGATTGGCTTTAAATTGCAATATCACTGATGTTGAACGTAAACAAGAGTGAGACGTGCAAGCTCACAGTCGTAGAGAACGTGGAGAGAGCACAACATTGCTGTGAACACAACTAAATGATGCGAGACAGAAAACTGCAAACCATAAGATAACGATGCAATGCTGGAACATGAAAGCTAAATGAAGAATTTGAACCAATACATTTTTATGATTTCATTCATGAGGTTTAAAGTCAGCTATCACATTCCCCATCCTTCTCATTACTACTGTATCCCATTCCACTTTACCTCCCGCAGGCAAACTTCCATATCATATCTTTTATCTGAAATTCAAATTTCAGCTGTGGGAAAAAGTTAAGAGACAATGAGACACTCAACTTCATGATCAAACTTGCATCTGGTATTGTTTGCACTATTTTAAGTGTAATGAGTCACAGCACAGCCATGGAGCCAAGAGATATCATTAGATCCTATCCCCCAGTCTGTTTACTCTCTCATGCTCCCCCCCACCCAGCTTAGATAGAAAGCTGTTGTACATTTCTAAGCCTTCACTGCTTGCAAATGTTTTCCTTTGCGTGTGTGTGTGTGCATGCACACCACAGGGTGTTAAATAGAGTAGGTGTGAAAAAATTAACTAATGACCTCCTATGGCTCAACAGCTGCTCCAGAGTGTTGCTATTTGAGAGCTGGAGGCATTCAGAGAAGGAAGACGGGGGTTCTTTGTGGTTGCGAGTGTGGTGTGTTTGTGACAGCTGTCAAGTAAATGTAATTATTTATCCCTTCTTTACAAATGGCGATGGAATATAATTTGTAATGTGATATGAGCAGTTTTTAAAACTCCAGTCATTGGCCCCATCTCAAAAATGGCCGATTGTCATGTGTTAGGGTCTGTAATAGTTGCATACAGAATTTGACTGGTAAATCTGGAGCAGGTCCCATTGATGAGGCACTGAGTTAAAGCAAACAGAATTGAACGTTGTAGGAAAATAAAACCGCTTTCTAATTTTGTCATGCAGGCCTGCATCTAAAAGAAAATTTAGTAATATATGACAGATTAAAAAGTATAGAACTTACAGCAATTTAGTCATAGTAACAAAATGTAATTAGTATTTAACAAAATTGTTGTTTGAAACTTCAGTGAGGTATACGTATCATTCTATCTGTATGCCTGTGTTTGTGTTGCCATTGGAAATATGTCATCCAAAAAGGTTTATTTACCTTTTGATCAATAATTTGTTTCCTCCGTTTAATTCAGTTTGTTTCACTTATCAGCAATTTTTTAAATTCTTTTTGCGTAAAGTTAAAAACAAACCTCTTGTGTACTATAAAAACAATATAAATGTGCAAACCATTTCCTCACACTTATTCTACCCGCACCCTTTGAAACCAAAGTCTCGTTAGGTTTGGGTTACATTTGTGTGTTTCTGCTGCCCCCTAAAGGCTCACTCGGAACAAGACTCCTCCCCACACCATATAAAAACTTCCAACATCACCTTTATTTAACTCGCATTCAAAGACGAAGTTTGTAATTTGGAGAAACTGTTCATGTGGTGAACGACTAATAATATGACCGTGTTTAGAGATAACACAACAGGTCACTCTTCCACTTTGGTACTAGACAAAAAAAAAACAACTCTTCTCTTCACAGCTAACAGTGCGTTTGCAGAGTTCAGTTTATCAGTGCCGACTCATCAGTAGTGCTTTTCTCACTTTTTCTCACACAGGGAATGGAGAAGATCAATCTGCTCAGCGTATTCAAATCCAGGCCTGTGGGGAAGAACATAGCAGCCATGTTAAAGAGGAACCTGAAAAAAGGATGAGCAGCTCCTGTTTTGGAAATGAATAAAATACATTACCATATACAACAAACAAACCCACAGTTTCTACAACCATCTCACCGTCCGGGTGTCTCCAGGATCAGAGGGACGTTGTCCAGCCTGGGCTCATTGACAATTTCTTGAAATGCAGAGATTCCAATGTGACCTTTACCGATATCTTCATGCCGATCCAGGTTACAGCCAAGTTTACCTTCAGGTTACACAGAAAGAATAAGGAAAGACAACTAGAGACTTGCATGTGTGATTTTTCTGTCTCTATGCCCTGGCTATACCTTTGGAGTCATTAAGATGAATGGCCTTGAGGTAGTGGAGCCCCACTTCTTGGTCAAACTCATCCAGCATGGCCTTCACGCCTCCCTCTGCAGCAAGGTCGTATCCTCCCAAGACGAGACATAAAACAACAATTGAGCACAGAAAGAAACTCTCAGGTCTTATGCCAGGTTGAATATTTTAAGGTATCACAGCCCTGTTGGACAGAAAACAAATTTGAGGTTAACAGGCTGCTATCAGGTTTCACTCACCTGCTGCAAATGCATGGCAGGTATCCAGACATACTCCTACTCTGGTCTGGTCTCGCACTCTGTCTATGATGCTCTTTAGCTCACAAAACTTGCCGCCCACCGTACTGCCTTGGCCACTCATGTTCTCTAACACTGACCACACAGAAAGCCCGGAGAGCGAGAGACAAAGAAAGAATAAAAAAGGTTTTTAATATGACACACTCATACATTTGTAATATTTCTCTGTCGTTATCTCTTCAAACAGAGTCTGAACGCAGCTTTTGCTGTTGTATTCTGCTGTACGGTTTACCCCAGGTGTCAACAAGTAAAAGGCCCAGGTACACTCTTGGTTGCGTCCATCACGCCACACAATGTGCTACCTATGCTCACATCTAAACCTATCAAACGCAGAACAGCTAACATGACATCATACCTTTGTACTGTGGGAGAAAGTTGGAGAGCGAGAGCACCCAGTCAATCAGCAGGGTCGAACCCCAGACTTTCTTGATGGGAGGTGACAGCTCCAACCACTGAAAGTTGCACTGGCATTTATGTCAAACTTTCGTTAACATTAAAATGTCAGGCAAAGTTCAAATGGCTTTGTATTTAACAGACGTGCCATGCAAACATCATTCCTGTTGATAGGCATCAAAATCCAGTCATCAGGCACTTCATTAGATATGCATCTAATTAGTCACATGGCAGCAACTCAATGCAGGGAGAATTAAAACAATTTAAGTGACCTGGAATGTCGCATGGTTGGGCTGGTCTAAATATTATAGAAACTGATGATTTTCTAGGATTTTCCCACTTCTATCGTTTACAGAGAACCATCCAAAAAAGAAAAAATATCAATTGGGTGTCAATTCCTTGTTGATGCCAGAAGTCAGAGGAAAATGGTAAGACTGCTCTGAGATGATAGACATGCAAAGGTAATTTAAATAACCACTTGTTACAACCATGATATGCAGAAGAGCACAAACACAAAACACATCAAATCTTGAAGTAGATGGGCTACAACAGCAGAAGACCAGAATGGGTCCCACTCCTCTGAGCTAAGAGTAGAAAACTGAGGATACGGTTAAAATCAGCTCACCAAAACTACACAACAGGAGAGTGGAGAAACATTACTTGGTCTGATGAGTTTGGATGGTAGGGTCTGAATTTTCTTTATTGTTGGTACTGTACTCAAATGGTATTAAGGCAGTTCTAAAGGCAAAAGTGGGTCCAGCCCCACAGTAGCATGGATTATCTAATAAAGGTTTTACTGAGTGTATAGAATAACTATATATATAAAGAGATTTAGTCCACTAACAGAAAGCTTAACAACATGAAGTTATATTTTGTGTAGGGATTCTTTGGATTCTTGTGTTAGAAAAACTCCGACCTGACTCTACTACCTCTATGCTACAAGCGCCGCCACAAACAGTCCTCTGGGTGATCACGTTTTTGTAGGCTTTGCTGGTGTGGAATGTGCTGCCTCCACTCTAAAGGTTTGCAGATTCAGTAGATTCCTTTTAAAAAGTCTGCAAAAGGCATATCTGTTTAGTCAAGCCTTTCGGTAATATGTATTCACCAGAGACCAGATGTATAACTGGAGTGTACACAAAAACGTACATACGCCTTTCCCTGCCCACCCACACAGGCTTGATGGAGCACTTTTGTGTATTAAGGCATAAATCACTGAGTTTTTGACAACTGGTTCTTTGCTACATTGTTTATCTCCCTTTTGTACTTTGGCTTAAAAACTCATCTTTTAGAAACGGGGAGGATAGGACATTTAGTAAGATTGACATGCACTGCTAATTGGTTTACAGTATGCCAGAGCAGCTACTGACCTTTACGGCAATGATTTATAGTCCTCTGCTTGACAGCACAGGATTTAGAACCAAATACAATAAAGAAGTGCTTTATGACATATGGTTTATAAAAGATGGATACAATCACTATGGCGTCATTAATTAGTAAAGTCTTGTTATGAAACCTCTGGCTGAGCTTTGTTGCTATGCTATTGGGTTCTTTCTGTTTTGAAAACCAGGTGAGCAAGTTCATACGGTAGTTACTTGCCACAGGCCCACACTAAGGTCGACCCAATTTTGTGCTCCTTCATATGCATTTTCTATAATATGAACTTCATGCTGTATTTAAATAAGACTTCAAACCAGCTATAAACCCACTGGTATAGTGCCTGCTGAGGTCAGAGATCAGAGTCAGAGAGTCATACCCGCGTACGCGGATATCAGATCTCTGGAGTGCCGCCGTTCTAGAAAAAGCTGGGAAAAACAGGATTTGTTTTGGTTCTTTGTCAGGTGGAGCCAGTCAGGTTTCACTGACAATAATGGCTAATACTTTTCTTTAGCCTGATCAGTGCTCTGTACAGTGGCAGTACAGATTAAACGTTTATAGTTTTATTGCTTTTTATGTTCAGTGCCGCCATCTTGGATTGCTAACTCAGGGCATGTTGGTCTGCTTCAATTTTCCAAGTGGGAAATCAGAGCTGAAGGGGCGTTCCACAAAAAAGTTTCGACTGGGAACTTGGAATTTTCAGTTGTCTTATTCGTGAAACCACAATTTCTGCAACCAGAGTTGCTGCCCCCTGTTGGTTATTAGAAAGAATGCACTGGCTTCACTTTTCAGACTGGGAACCTATGTCCATCTTTTAGATGGAGTCTATGAGTTTTATTATTACCTCTGGCAGTGTCTCTGCATATGGGTTTCATCAAAAAGGCAATGACTACAAGGTAGATACACACTGCTGGTTGTTTCAGGTGCTCTGGCGGCCCTCTGTACCTGTAACCACTGATGGTGTTTGCTGGTGAGCATAATTGATGGCGCTCGCAATCTTGTCCACACACTGCTCAGTGGTGATGGTACCCAGGGAGGAGCCGGGGTGGAAGTTATAGAGGCTGAGACCCAGGAGGTTGCAGCGGCTGAGCTCGTCCACCAGCATGGCCTGGCTCTTTTCAAACACATCTAGTTGAAAACATGGCATGCAGGTTAGACCAAAACTGCAAAGTATAATAAGAGATAACTAGGCATGAAAGGAATGGTAGACAATAATCAGTGTCTGACGGACCCTCTTTAGGAGATCCACAGTTCATCAGGTAGGAACCATGAGGCAAGATATGAGCTGGGTCAAACCCCTGTTGGGAACACAGCTCCTGAAACTTTGCTGCAGCTGTATGGTCCAATGCAGGCCTCTTCCACGATCGCTGGGAGCCCAGGAACAGGGCGAAACTGCTGCCACCCATCTCTGTACAGGACTCCACGGCTTTCCATATCCCACCTGTGGACGTGACGTCACACAAGTGTAAGTAAGTGTGTTTATCTTAAAGGGTTCCAAGAAGACGACATTAGGCCCTACCTTGAATGCCAACATGAGCTCCAATGTACTTCTTAGTTGCGCGGATGTTCTTCCTGTGTCCTCTCTCCTCGGTGTCCTCGCCCTCCTTTACTCCTGCAGAGGCATCCTCGTTTTTCCTTTTCCTCGTTCCCCTTTTTCTCTGACTCATGCTATGAAGAGAAAGTTGTAAGCAGCCCTTACGAAATAAGCAATAAGTTGACTGTCAGAAGTTTATGGAGGTCAAATAGCCTGTTTTATGCATCCCTCCAGGCAGAAGCCAGCCAGTCAGAGGGCTTCCACGCAGCTGCTACAGGCTGGTCATTGGAGACGCTTCATGCTGAGCAGCAAAATGGCCGCCCGTCACCCGACTGACTCCACAGCGCTTTGAATTTAAATTCTTCTGCACATTAGGGTTTACACTATTATAACGGTAGTGCTCACGAACCAGTACGTTATTACGCGTGTATTTTCATTTTCTGACACTTTACTTGATTCTCCGCTCAGGCGTCGCTGTTCTTGTAGCCTCGACGAATGCCTCAAAAAGCTAGAAAAAAATCGCACTGAAGCACTTTAGCTAAGCTAGCTAGCACGCTAGCGTATCTTCATATGTGATTCCCGAGGTAAGTGGGTGAATTTTTTACATTTCTCGGCGTTGCACTGGGACGTTGTTTGAATGCATGCGAGTGGGCTGCATCTTAATGGAATGCCATGCCACGGCGCTTGCAAACCAAGCTAGCGCCATTAACCTGGCTACTTGTAATTGCTGCTGTCACTGGATAATGCTACCTTAGCTTATCTGGCTAATGTTCGGTAGCATTAGCGCCGTTTTAGCTGTATTTTTGGCACTGCGTTAGCTGAGCTGGGTATTTGGCCCTCTTATGTGTTTGCTGTTCAAGAACGTTGTGTACACTTAATAGAGCAGTTACTGAACTTGCGTTGGTTTGAACTCGTTAATGTCTGCTGTGCACCGTGTCCACGTATTTTAGTCTGAACCCCTCCTTAACGTTAGCCTCGACGAAATATTTTATTAGCAGCAGCTGCTGAACTTGCCGCTTGTGTAAACCTGAAGGGGCGAGGATGAATGTGTCTGACTATTTCAGCTAAAGCGGATTTATTCACCCGTGTCTTCGGTTTTTGAATATGCCTTTCCATTTAAGCTCAAAACTCAAACCTTTTTGTGCTGTGGGGCTAGCTGCCGAATGCTGGTGAGCTTGGAATAACGTTGACAGGTATGTCACGCATAAGCTGCTGGATAAGGTTTACTATACTGCAGATCTGACAGATTGAAATAACATCGTGATGATGTCTGGCTTTCTGATACTTCTGGCCTGAGATCATAAATGCTTCAAGGACGATGACAAGTCGCTGTCCCCAAATGTAGGAATCCTGCTTTATGGAAGTGTTAACGACACGAAGCAAAAACGAAACCAACATAAGACCGAGGCAGCCGGAGCATACCAGATTGCTTGGGTTTTGCTTTAAACGAGCCCCTTTAAAGGAGAAAACTAACGACTTGTGTTTTAACGTGCTAACATGAACCCAGACATGCTAATGTTGCGGTTATTGCCATATTGTAATGCATACATGATTTACATTTTGCGCATTTACGGGCGCTTCCCTGGTTCCGCTCTAATAGAAATGAATGACATTTCTATCACCCTGTTAAATAAACAGTATAAACCATTCGTTTCTTTTAAAAATCGTAGTATAGCTCAGCTGTTCCATCTTCAAACTGAAAAATCTAACAATACCATGTTTAGCTTGTCCCTGACATCCATCCTGCTCTAGGGATCATAGAGGAGCTATGGGGAATCCTAATGACAATGCACTCTTTGCTGTAGCTGAAATCTGCTTTTTTTTATTATTCTTATTTTATTTATTTAAAGCCAGTAAAGAGTATGATTCTGGGTTTGTAACTGCCAGCACACTGTCTCAAAAACAAATCTAGATTTCAAACTTTCAGTTTATCTGTTATGGGTTCCTGGATATGTAGGTCCAGTCAATCAAGCTTAACTGATTGGACCTACAGGACCTAAAGGTCCATTTATCCAATTGTCCAGTGGAAGTGTAGTGACAGAGATTGTGTCTGATATGGAGTTAGAATTAAATGTTTTCTTTTTTTTTCCCTTGAATAAATTTGGTTTACAGGAAAAATCTAGAAAATATGAAAACAAACTGTTGCTTGTTCTAATATAGTTGATACAAAATTACAATTTTGAATAGCCTGCTATTTTTTCTACAGAAGAAAGGAGCATCAGGACAGGAGCAGTAGTTCATGGAAGACAAGAAAAGGAAAAAAGACGAAAAAAGGAAAAGGGAAGCCTCTCAGAAGGTGAGTGTGTTTGTATTACCAGATTTCATGTCCTCTAGGACAGATATTCTCAAATTCAAATGAACGTTTGTATCTTGACACAGTATGCAGGTGTAACGCGGTTAAAGGACTAGGGCGCCTGACTGCAGCCTCATAGACAATGAGCTATCAGATTAAGATTCGACTATGGAGCCTGAGGGTGTGAATAAAACACAGGAAACAAAAGTAGAGCTCAAATATATATATGTTTGTTATGAGAAGTGTATAGACGGATGTACAAAAGAAATAAAAACATATGCATATATATCACAAACAAAAATAATGTTGACAATACAAAACAGCTTAGTAGGTTCCAAAAGGAGGTGGGATGAGGTGTAGTCCAGTATGTGATTTAGTTTAGTTCCATGGACCTGTGATAGGTCATGTGTCAACAATTTGTGATTCAGTCCATAGGTTCACAATTCCTACCGCAACGTAGCGGTGGTCGGGTGGCTCGCCATCTCGCGCTGATCAGGGCAGATCGCGGGAGAACAAAAAAAACCTGACCTAAACAAGGTCAAAAAACAGAAATTATCATTCACAGAAGAAAATGAAACAGCATTCTACTGCTGTGACAAAATAAATACATAAATCCATAAATAACAAAGTCAAGTAATCAATGCCACGTTTCATACAACAATCAATAAACCATCATCTCTTATAATGAATGTCATTCTAAATACTATTCTAGAAAGACATTCTCATGGGTCCCATCAAAGTATATCAGCGTTAAAGCTAATAAATATTATCCAAAGTTAATCAAATATATTTACAAAACTCATTTAATCACAGGTGTTGCGCAACAGATTCAATAATGTAAATGGAATTTAACTCAATGCAAAATCTCATAGGCCGTTTCGGCATTTCATCAGAAAAGTAACAAAAAACATCCAAAACGGACAAAACTACAAAAATCAAATCACTCATTCAACTCTAGATACGTTAAATCAACATTCGGCCATAATGGAATAAACAAAAACAACAATATTCAATAGATGACACTAGTAATTGCACTTACTGTCGCTAGCCTAGCATTAGCTTACCGGCATTGTAGGATGCGCGATCGCGGCTCCGCATGTACCTTAATTGTGACAAAACAAACAAATAACTCACCGTTGAGTCGAGTGTGAGGTAGTGTAAAGATGAATGAATCGGCCGGGTTATTGCACGCTGTCAACTGGCCTGTAGTGCAAAATTTGTCGATATCTGACAAGTACGCCAACCACAGGGACAACAGCAGCCAGAGGAGCAGGGACATGCAGCTGATTGACCCGGAACTTATACAGGATTCATTCCCGCCACAATAAAGGGACTGGCGGAAGTGGGGTCAGAAGTTACCGTGGTTACACAGGCAGTAAAATATGTGCACATTCACCCATATCATTTAAAATGGCAGTTCTGCATGGATATATGTATGGTTCTATTAAAGTGACTTCAGTGTGCTCTCTTATCTCAGGTGGACACATTTGAACTGTCACATTAAGTCAGTGGGTTCAACAACAGCATTTAGTTTGGATTTTGAATTTTTGATCTTACATTATGCCATTTCAGATTTTTGGTATACACGTATATACAATTTAACTATGTTTGACAAGATACCTGATTCATGATCTTGGCTAATTTGGGCTTCCTGAAGCTATGGAGTTGCAGTCAACACTGCAGCTGTTGAACTTGTTGCAATGAAATCTCTTGTCCTTAAATGTCCTTAGATGTTACATTAATTTTGTGAGGACTAAATGTTGACAGATTATGTGAATAGTGAAAGACTAATAATATAAAAAAAAACAGTTTCCTTTCTTTGTCTGGCTCAAAAAGAAACAAAAAACAAACTAAATTTTAACACGACTTTCTGCTTCTCTTCATTTTAGGTTGCAGAGCAAAAAAACAAAGGTAAGCAGCACAGTGATGTATTTTTATGGAGTTTGATATAAATATTAGTTTGCTCCTAAATATTTTTATGTCTAAAAAGATTGTGATGGCATCACAGTCACAGTAACATTATTTCTCTAGCTTAATAATGTGTTGGACAACACTTGATGCATTTTTTAATTTTTAAACGAGAGCACATTCATCTGCATCAGCGATTTCTTTGTTTTATAGTCCAGTTTGTTATCCATTTCTGGCAAATGCTTGATTAGAGGTTACATTTGAAGTAAATAAAACTTGCATTCTTAAAATGCACCTGCTTAAACAAATATCTCTCTCACCTCCTTGCTCTTCTTGTAGTGCCAGACTTGACTAAGCCGGCTTCTGCCCAGTCTTCTGCTACCCAGAGCAGCTCTGCCTCCCCCAGCCCTGGACCCACCCCCTCTGCCTCCCCATCTCCAGCCACCTCAGGCCCTGGCAGTGCTGCCACCCCATCACAGGGCGGCAACAATGCCAAGCGCCTGGCAGTGGCCAACGGACAGCCCACCTCCACCACCAGTTCTTCCTCCACCGCTGGCGGCTCCAGTGTTGCTGGAAACAGCAGTGCAAGTAGCGGAGGCGGAGCTCAGGCGCCTCAGCAGCCACCGCGCTACATGCCGAGAGAAGTGCCGCCACGATTCCGCTGCCAGCAGGACCATAAAGTGCTACTGAAGAGGGGTCAGCCGCCACTGTCCTCCATGCTGCTGGGAGGGGGGGTGGGAGGAGATGGCCCCAATGCAAACATGGCTGCTGTTTCAGGTAAGTGTTAACAATGCTGTTGGTCACAAGTATTAAAGCGGGTTTGTCAACTAATCACAGGGTGGTGTTTTTGGTGTAGAGTCTCCTGTCTGCTTGCTAAAGAGTCATTTGAAAAAGGAGTTCCTCACGATGGCAGGCAAGCATTGAAGGCCTGCAACCTGTGATGTGTTTGTGAAATAGAGGCTATTGTCACACATTAATTCTGGGAAATGTCAGGAAAATCAAGTTAATGCATAATCTAGATGGTTTTCTCACATAGCAGAAAACAGGAGATGGGTGATTAAACCAGTATTGTTTGTATTATTAGTCAAGGGTGCTACCTTGGCCATGTGTGAACAGAGCAGAGAAGATGTCTGCTTCCTCACTGTGAATTCTCAGAATTGTTTCCTGTCTGATGTGACTGACTCAAACATTTGGAGCAAATGTAAACATTTGAAGCTCCACCTGGTGTGTCTCTGCATGTTTGGAAACCGCTGTTGTAAAGCACTGTCTGATCCGCAAGCGTTACATAGCTCTGTCAAAGCACAGGTCATTTACTGCATTATTTAATGTTTTTTGTTCTTTTTTTGTTTTGTTTTTTTAACTGATGAAGAGTCTAAAGTTGCTCTTTTGTGGGATTTACTTTTACAGATTCCGGCACAGCAGCCTCCTCATTGGCTCTCACCTCATCATCAGTTGCTGCTTCTACTACTACTTCTAATTATGCAAATTCCATGTGGGTGGCAAGCTCAGGCAGCCAGGCCTCCTCTCAGGGCAGGGAGAAGGTGATTGTTGATGGCAATGACCTAGAGGAGTGGCCTAGTATTGCTGGCAGTGATGGAGGGAGCAGCGGCAACAACGGAATGCCTGTGAATAGCATTAGTGCCTCTGGCAACCAATCCTCACCCACTTCCTCGTTCTCTTTGCCCAATGAATGTATGCAGTCGTCCAGCAGTTCAGCGTGGGTGACGGCTGCCTCCCAGGGTCATCTTGGAGGAGGTATTGCAGTAACTGCAGCTGGGCCTCTGCTACAACAGTCCTCCTCACTTTCCAAAGCCCCCGCTGTGCCAGGGAGCCATGATGCCAGTGGCTCCGTTGATGGCAGCAGTGGGATTCCAGGTGCCAACTTCAATCCAAATGCCAACCCTTCAGCCTGGCCTGCACTGGTGCAGCAGGATGGCCCCGCTGCTGTAGGTGAAGGAGGTCAGTCTTCCTTTCACCATCAGGGCCCTGGCGGGTCTGCCAACAACTCTGCTTCCCTAGGGGCAGCCGGTGTCCTGGGGGGTCACCCATCTTTATCTGTGAATCAATCAAACACCCATCAGCACCAACTTCACCAAATGCCATCCAGAGACAGAGAAATGGGTGGAGGGAATTGGGATAGTAAATCAGCGGGACCAAAAATTGCGGGGGGAGAAGGGATAGGGGGAGGAATGGACCATGGTGCGGGAGGAAGTGGGATGAGTGAAGAGCACAGCCTTGTCTCCTCATGGAGAGGCCAGCCTTCTTACCCTGCAGCTAACTCCAAAAAGGGTGCCTCAAGGACTGATGGTTGGGAGAGTGGAGGAACTTGCACGGGGGTATTTGGAGCTGCAGAAGGGGATAATGGGACTTCAGGTTGGGGTTATCCAAGTTCCACAAGTGGGGTTAATGTTTGGGGTAGTGCTGGAAATGGGGGCAACATGACTCAAACCTCTGGGGTATCTCAGGGAGGGTGGGGGTTATCGGGAGATGGTGGTGAAAGAGGGATTTCTGGTAGTGAGTGGGGTGGAAACTCTGGTGGGGTAGGTGGACCGAATCCAGGAGGTGAGGGAATGAGTGGAGCCTGCAGCAGTAACAGCAGCAGTAGTGGAGGCAGCACAGCAGGGAACCCGCCCACTGCTTCCTCCTCTTCCTCAACAGCCACCACTACTACCAGAGCCTGGGACAATCAGAAAGGAGAGAGTGAAACGGGAGAATGGGGTGAGGGTGTAGGAGGACAAGGAGGATCGTCGTCCAGTGGTGGAAATTCTAGAAGTGGGGGCGCGCCTAATAGCAGCCGACCACGTTGGCAGGCAGTTGATGCAGAAGCTGCCTTACAGAGCCTGCTAAATCGCTCTGATCTGGATCCTCGGGTCCTGTCTAACACAGGCTGGGGCCAGACACAGATCCGCCAAAACACAGAATGGAACATTGATAAACATGCAGGACAGAGTAAAGGTGGATCCTCATCAGCTACATCAAAACATCCACCTTCTCTCGGTGGTCCTTCTCAATATTCTAGTGGACCTAGGACCTTAAGCACTGATTCTGTGACTCCAGGGGTCAGCCCTTCCCTGGTTCCATCCACTGGGTCCTCTGGTGAGGGCTGGGAGAGCAGCAGCAACAGTAGCAGTAGTGGGGCTTCTTTGTCTGGGAGAGCCCCACCACCTATCGGCCCCAACATGAGAAATATTGGCGTATCACAATCTGGGCCAGTGACTCCAACTGGACCTGTTATAGGGTCAGGGGTAGTGCCAGGCCCTAGCCAACAGGGGAAAGCTACAGGCTGGGGTGGAGGAGGGATGGGGGCTGGGGATTGCCAGGAAGCCACAGGTTGGGGTAGTGATGAATACAGAGGCAATAGTAGAGGAGAAAAAGGAGGATGGGGTGATCTTGGGAAACAAAGTGACTCTGTGACTGGATGCTGGGGAAGAAGTCAGGATGAAAAAGGGACAGGAGGGTGGAAAGACATGGGTGGGAATGGAGGGGGTGGGTGGGGATCAGAACAGAAGGCTGGGGTAGGTAAGAATTGGGGAGAGCAAGACTCCAAATTAAACAGTGGTGGAGGAGGGTGGGGAGATGAGAGGAAGAATGGAGGAGGGCACTCAGGTGGGGATTTAAGTGTGGGTGGGTGGGGAGACTGGGGTGAAAGTGCTCCCCGGAGGACCTGGGGGGCAGGGGGTACAGGTGGTGGAGGAAGTGGAGGAGGGGGTATTGGTGTTGTTGGAGGCATGGGGTCCAAACCCCAACAAAGTTGGAGTGGAGGAAACAAAATGCACCAGATGCCAAACAGCCAGTCGGGCTCCATCACAGGCCCACAGGCACAACTGCAACAGCAACAATCACAGCATCCACAGCTGCACCAAGCAATGGACCAAGGGGCTATGCAAGGGGGTGGGGGGAGGAAACTCATCTCTCAAGCCCAGAATCAGAACCAAAGCTCAGGCTGGACTTCAGGGCCCATCCCTGGTGTCCCTGGAGGAGATGGAAGTGGATCTGAACCAAGCGGCTGGGAGGAACCCTCGCCGCAGTCCATAAGCCGGAAGAATGAAGTAGATGATGGAACATCAGCATGGGGAGACCCAGATCATTACAAACTGGTCAACCTGTGGGATAAGAACAGTGGTCATGCAGTCCAGGGCCAGGCCCAGGGCCCGGCCCAGGCCCAGCAGCAGCAGCAGCAACAGCAGCAGCAGCAGCAACAGCAGCAGCAACAGCAACAGCAGCAACAGCAGGGACCTCCAGTGCAGCAGCAGCAGCCCAGCAGGCAGACTGCAGCACTTGGAGGTAACAGAGACTTCAACACTGGACCTGGGAAGTCTTCCGCTATGGGTAAGTTATTAGGAATTTAATTTAACTAACCAGGGTGTAATCATAAGTTCCATAACTCAACCCATACAAATCCACAACAATACCTGATAATTTTTTTTTGATCAATTTCTTGTTCCAGTTCGTCTCCCTGTTCACCTCTGTTAATTTCTTTTATCTGACTGTTTGCATTTCTGCCATCATGTCAAAGTGTACTCAAAGAGCAGTGATAAACTTATGGAGGAAACTGATCTGTCCTAGATATTGAGAATCATTGCTGGTAATCATAGCTGGCCTCAGATTCCAAACAGGACTTTTTAGTGGTATAGTTATAGTTTTCAAACCTGAATGCAACCTGCCGCATGCTTATCATTTCTGTCACTGTTTATTATTTGTGCATTTTGAATTAGTCTCCCTCAGGGTCAGACTCAAGTCTGCGTAAAGACATTACTCACTGAACGTGCTGCGCAAAAAAACAATGCGAAATTCAGAATTCTACGGATCAGAACCAGCCAAATAACCTGTATACACACCAAGCGCGTTGCATTTTTGTAGAATTCTTTTTTTAAAGACTGAAATAAAAAATGAGGTTGACATGAAGTGATGAAGAGCTGGTCCTGATGTTTATAAACAAGAAAATGAAGAAACAAATTCTTGGTTCATCCAGTTCTCACAGGAAGGCAGGAGTAGGGAGAATTTCATGGTTTGATCCAGGAGTTGAAGATGTATCACGGCTTTCTTACGTATGAAAGGATGTCATAGGCGAGTTTGAACACTTCTTGGCAGAGTTGGGAACACAATTTCAGAGAGCCGAGTGTGTTTAGCTGTGTGTCTGAGGTAAAATGGTATCATTTTATTATTTCCATATAGGGCTGCTCAATTAATCACGATTACGATCTGGGCTTTCAACGATCATTAAAAATGACTGAGCCGATTATTAGCCCCTCCCTCATTTATCCGCGACACCTTAAAGGCCGGTCCGTGAAAATATTGTCGGGCATAAACCATCCGTGGTGCAAAAAAGGTTGGAGACCACTGATTAAGAGGACCCGAGGGAAGCTCGGAAAGCTAAGCAGAAGTTATTTGGAGAGGAGAGTGACTGCTGTTGGTTGAAAAGAGAGGTAAAAAAAAAAAAAACTTCAGTGGTGTTGCACACTATTTTATATTATTTTTTTAAAGTCATTGTTAACCCTTTAAAGCCGGTCAGAGCCGCACGTTCCGTTTTGCGTAACTATTTTTAAATCCCTGTAGAACCTGAACCGTGTAAGCTAGCGCAATAATTTGTTTTGCATATGAAACCGGAGGAGTTGTACTTACATCTTATGCCATCAGCTTGTCCTCGGTCACGGTTTCGTTCCACATATAGCTTTGCAAAAATTGCATAAAAAGCGCTTGCAGGAACAAAAACATAATATTCCAGAAACACGCTTTGCCGTTCCTATCAGCTGTTCGTAACACTTCCCACAGTGAAATGATGCACATGCTGTTTTCTTTGCAAATTTGCATCATAGGATTGTTTTTTGTTTTTCCTGCAGTATATAAAAATTGCTGTATCTCCAAAATAAAACTATGAAGACACTCAAAATAAATTTCCTGTTGTTGTAAACTATTTTTTGCAACTTTATTGTTTTTAAAGTTTTGAGGGATAAGCCTCTTAAATTTCTCCAAGTAGAAATATATGTAAACAAAACAAAAGCGATTTTCAATTTTTTTTGTAGTTTATTGCACTTTTTTGCAATTTATGTAATTACTATGGACTTAATGCATACATATTATTAAAATATGGGCTATAACAGTTGTATTGATGTATAGCAACTTGAAATGCTCCCACAAATGGCACTACAGCATGTAAAAAAAAATATATATATAAGCTCTGGTGGACTTGGTTCTATAGTAGGTCTTAAAGGGTTAAATAAATATCGTCAAATAATCGTGATCTCAATTTCAGTGAAAATAATCGTGATTATCATTTTTGCCATAATCGAGCAGCCCTATTTCCATATCAGTGAAAATACACAATTGTTGTGATTGGCTGCATTAAGAATGGGCAAGCCTGAAAAATATTTTTAATGCAGAAAAATATTCATATAGATTTTACGCACCCGGTGTGAAAAAGCCTTTAATCTGAGGAAATGCATTTGGCACAAACCACTTTAACTTTAGTTTGTGTCTTTGTACACTGGCACACGTGCATACCAGTCATCATTGTTGATCACCACCCACTCGACTCACCAGATTTTTGTTCCCTTTGACTTTTATCTTTCCCCAAATTTAAATTGAATGGTGACCATTATGTATACACTGGAGGATTTTAAACTCTCAAGTGGTTCACAAGCAGGGTTTCTGTGCAGGAAGTGTTGCCTTGTTGCAGCGAAGTCTTGAAGTGGAGGTCAGACCACTTTAGATCAGATAAAGCCGATACAGTTAATCTGAATGCATTGTTTTCACTTTAGATGAGTGATGAAACATTTCTTCCTTTGAAAGCATTGTGTCTAGGTGAACTAGATCAGGTATTGTTGGTTGTTTTTTTGTTTTGTTTTTTGTTTTTGTTTTGTTTTTGTTGTCTTTTTTATAGCCAGAGTTGCTGAACTCGTTCACACCTTATACATTGTTACACATTGTAATGTGAAAATGAGAAAGGTCTGATTTGTGCTATGATTTATTTTTATCTTTTTTGGAATAAAAGTGATCCCATTGGTTAGTAAGATTTTCTTGTGGTTAAACACAAGGATATTATGTTAAATGTACTGAAATCAAAACAAAACAGTTTTCTGTATAATTGCTTTGTATAAATTGATATTTGTTCATTGCTTAAACAGCAATTTGAAGAAGCTGAAGTTTGCCACCAAAAATCACTGTTTGAATGAAGTGAACAAATCAGAAATCCACTGTTGAATGTGCAGTTTTAATGGGACAGCTAGAGCAACTGTTATATAGGTCTAGGGCTGCCACGATTTGTCGACTAGTCACGATTACGTCGACTATCAAAATCGTCGACGACTGATTTAATAGTCGACGCGTCGTTTGAAGCTTTGTAAGAGGAATAAGTGGCAGGATTTAAGAGTGTAATAACGGACTGAAACAGAAGATGGCAGCATTGCATGTACAAGGATGTCAGCTACCGTTAAACCCCGAAGAAGAAGAAGAAGAAGCAGCAGCTGTGTCCCAGAATTCATAGCGCAGCCCAGCTCAGTTTCCAACAATGGCGGCAGCTAGTTAGTTTTAATATTACTCTTATTATTCTTTCTGGGTCACAAAATAAACGTTTAACATATTTTCAGGTGAGAATGTAGCTGTGTAAACCTCAAATATCTGCTCAGTTTACCAGGACACCACATATTTTCAAAAGCGCTCCGACGTTTTCAGAGATGTCTGTTACCCACTAGCTCGTTAGCGAGCCGGGGGCTAGGCTCACTAGCGCCGTGAGAACACCGGACTCCCCGCAAATCGTTTTCAAACCCACCGCCGTCTTTCGCTAATCAGGTTAAATATATATGAGTCACTTAGATAACTTAAAATGTTATTGTTTGGCTTTTTTTTTTTTTTTGTATTTTATTTGTTCCTGAGTAAATCAGTTTGTCTGAGATTAAAGTTATAGTTTTTACACAGCTGAATAAACGTCAAGCAGACAGCTGATTATCAGAAGTGTGAGATGCTCCAGAATATACTCCAGTGTCCTGTTATATTTTAGATAGCAAGGAGTTTATTAAACTTCACCGAAACAATCTGCAAATTTCATTAAAATTTAATAAACTATCATCTTGTCTTTATTTTTAGTTAGCACAGACCTTACACACTTAAAGCTGTAAGCTAATGATAGTTATATAAAAGCAGATGCTGCTGGTGCAATAAGCTGTAGTTTTACGTCTAATGGATGATGATCTGATTAGTCGACTAATCGCAAAAATAATCGGTGACTAGTCGACTATCAAAATAATCGTTTGTGGCAGCCCTATATAGGTCATCACTGAAGTTTAGTGTTATAAGATAGCAGCTCAGCCATGGGAAAGTAGTCAACCAAGCAGCAGCTTGACGTTTTTGCAGTCGTGACTGTGGAACCACAGTAGCAGTGAAGCGTCATTGCTGACTGATAGCGGAAGCCAGTATGGTTGCAGACAAAACACTTTGATTTTTGGATCAGTGAGCCAGACCACATGAAGCCATGAACTGTTCAAAGAAGTGTCCTTTGTGTAGACTCTTATTTTTTTACTTCCCCTGTAAAAACAAACAAATAAACATTGATTAAAAGAAGCCTCTTTCTTGTTTCTCACCTTAACCATGCCCATGTGTATCTGCAGGTCCATCAGGCTGGGGGAGCACTTCCCCAACTAGTCCTACAGTAGACAATGGCACAGCAGCTTGGGGGAAGCCTAGTGATGCTCCGACTGGTTGGGGAGACCCTGATGATGCTGGAGGAAAGACAACATGCTGGGGAAACCCTTCTTCAAATCCCATCAAATCTGGTCAGAAAATCAGTTTTAAACGAAACCACGTCTTTGAAATGAATCGCAAGTGTTAGTCATACAGTCTGATTTTGAGGTTTGCATTGGTTGTACCGGGTTTTGTTATGATGCATGATGCAGTAGACACACAACTAAAGTGTTTGTATTTATATAAATGTCATTTTCTAATGGCTTTAATCATAATCTGATAATGGCTTGTAACTTTTATTCTGCAGGTTCAAAGACTATGCAAGATGGCTGGGGGAACAAAGAGAGCCCTGTGGCAGCATCACGTAACCCAAGCTGGGAGGATGAGGAGGAAGGTGGCGGCATGTGGAATAGTACTGGCTCCCAGGGAAGTGGGTCATCTTGGGGACAGGGAAGCAATGGTGGCTGGGGTCAGAGCCACAGTGGGAAGAAGCCCAGCAGTAAGGTGGGTTACTGTTGGGGAAAATTGATCTCTGTAAAGGAAAAATCAATTATTAAGTGGAAGGACAGATGTCCTTAACAGGTTCTGTTTTATTAAAAAAAAAACAATTAAATTATTTGAAGTAATTTCATGATTTTTTTTTTTTTTTTTAATATATTTATTTAGCCATCATTTAGTCTTGTCAACATTCCTTAGGAGAGATAAAATAAATGGTAAATGGCCTGTATTTGTATAGCCCTTTACTTAGTCCTTATGGACCACAAAGCACTTTACACTACATTCAGTCATCCACCCATTCACACACTGGTGATGGCAAGCTACATTGTAGCCACAGCTGCCCTGGGGCGCACTGACAGAGGCGAGTAAACATACTTACGTGAATTAGTCCCACAATTGGAATGCTTTTATTGTGAATTCTTATAACAAAAAAAATCTTTAAAGTCATTTCCTTTGCTCTCCTTGTATTTGTCTCTTAGGGCCAATTGAAAGCTGGTGGAGGAGAGTCATGGATGGGCCCCATTAACAGACAGTTCTCTAACATGGGGTTGATGGTAAGATAGAAACGTTCTTACTTCTTGTTGTGGTAGGAATTCATACTAAAAATTAACATAAATTACATTTGACACGTTATAGTGTTCTGTGCAGTGAGTGTTAAAAGCAGTGCTCATGATGGTGAAATTGGGTTTCTTTGTTGGACAGAATGATGATCCCAGTGGCCCAAACATTGACCCAACTTCAGGTTCTATCCAGGAGAAGAAAATAGAGATGGATAAAAGAGGCATGGGAATGACTGATTACAATGGAGACATGAGGAAGGGAGGAAGAGGAGGTGGTGTGGGGGTGTCTTATCGTCCTCCTGGTTCCAAAGAGGCAGCACCTGGGGATGCTGGGGCTTATTATGACAAGGTGATGCCTCATTACCATGTCTTTGTATCTCGTGTCTTTCATGTCTAGATAACATGTTGTCTTTTATCATAATTTTTTCCTCTTGTGATTCTACCTTTTCTTCCTGCCTGTTCCATTTGCCTCATTTCTCCTTTCCTCAAACTTCCCCTACACCATAATATACCACCAAAACTGGTCTTCCACTGGCTGTCACTGTGACAGACATTGCCTTTGATCAATCAGGATGGGTGCCTTGGGGAGGAGGGTCCTTGCTCTCTGTACTCTCCACCCTCTGTCTACAAGCCCCATTCCCTCTTCAACCACTCTATCCCCTTTAGACAAGTAAGATAATCACTCCTTTTGTTTCTGCCCTAATGTCTTTAAAGTCCTTGTATAAATCTTCTGTTTTCATTAGATGTTCATAAATATGAAAAGTTTTACATCCACCTTCTGTCACATTCGGCTTAATTTTTTAAGATTTTCACATACTCCATCCTCCACTGTAGGTCATCTGACATTTAATTTTCTGTGTTTGATCGCAGGCTGGTCACAATATCTTTGGCAGTAGTGGAGGAATGGCTCAGTCCAGACATCAGCCAAGTATCCCGCAGATAAACCAGTCACCAGGGATACGAGCGCAAGTGCCTCATCAGTTCCTGTCACCTCAGGTATTAAAATTTTTTTTAATTTAATAGATTTAAATTTAAATGACAGAAAAGTTCCTGTTTTTCCACTATCTACGATAAAAGTTTATTATTATTGTTTTAAATATTGGATAGTCTTGGCAATGAGCTACCAGAACTTATTCTGTAAGTTTTCACATTTATTATTTAGAAAAACTGAGACCTGTTTTTGAAATTGTACTTCATCTTCTTATATTAAGACATTTCAGGCACTAAATGTTTACTTAAATGTCTTTACTCTATTAGAAAGGGGAGAGTAACTGATCTAGCCCACTTGAAGATCAAAGTGGGCTATGTGGTGTAAATTTAGTTTGACATCTGCGTCATACATTAAACCATTCTCATTTTGTGCCATGTTGTTTTTATTGTTTATATCGGATGTAGCTGATACAAATGCAGAATGATTTCAACTTGGAAACTGTAAAGGCTGTACTTTTCTTTGTAAGCCAGATTTGCCTTGTAGCTGGTGTTATGTAACAAAATACTCATATTCTAGAGCCCTGCATTTTCTGGCATTGCTCAGTTTAGTACGGTTAGAATACATACATACATGGATACATACATTACTTATGTAATTACTTAATGAGTCTTAAGTAAAAAGTAATATGCTAATGTAGCATACATCATTCCTCATGTTCATAGATCTGCTGATCTGTCTGTAGACTTGGTTGGTGTCCAGTCATCTCTCATTTTTTACAATAAGCAACTCTTGCTTAACATTCTCATTTAAGTGAAAGCGATCAAAAGCCTTGTAACACCCTGCACTTAGCGAGACTATAAGAGTTAGTAAATGGTTAATATTTTAATATGGCCATACATTACAATTTCTTTTAAAAGTTAGAAATATTATGTATGTAGTCAGTTTTAGTTTTTACCAAAAAAAAAAAAAATCAGTGTTTCAGACTGGAAAAGATTTCATGAAGCTTTCAGTCAGTGCATCTCTGTCACCAACTGATGAGACCATGTAAAGGGATTGAATGTTGATCAGGAAGAAGCTAATGTACTTGCTTATAGTTACAGGAAAGCAAAATGTTTCTTTGGTAACAGGTGTGCCCGTCTGCTGTCTGTCTCTAGGTGCCAGGCTCTGTGCTGAAGCAGATGCCCCCTCCCAGTGGAAACATGGGGGGAGTTGGTGGTGTGGGAGGGGTGGCAGGAGTTGGGGGAGGTGTGTTCCCTCCGCAGCTGTCCCCCCAGCATATTGCAATGCTCAGCAGCATCTACCCACCCCACATCCAGTTTCAGCTGGTGAGAAGCAGCATTATATGTCTCTGAAGGCTACTGCAGGGCTCCAGCACACATCTGCTAAGGGCATAGGCAAGGCTGTACGCAGCCACTGGAGAATCTGATCTGTACTTTTCGTACACCACCGTTACCAAGGCGTCATTCCCTCTGATTGTTACTTTCTCATATGTGTGACTAATTTTCATGCATAATTTGTGTGACACAGTCAGCATATATATGAAATTATGTAGCCAAATAGCTAGAAGGAAATTAATTTTTTTTGTTATAACACTGAAACCGTAAAATCCATTCAAATACTTTTGCAGTGTGAAGGATGCAAAACAAAATGTGACCTAAAACTGGTCTTGAAGCAAACTTTTTCTCTTTTTTTTCTGGCTTGTACAGTGAACTTCCAAAAATATTGCTCTTAATTCTTTTTTCTTTATGTTGCGATCTCACGTCCTTTTGCATCTTTTTTAATGTCCATTCAGGCTTGTCAGCTCCTCCTCCAACAGCAGCAGCAGCCGCAACAACAACAGCAGCAGCAGCAGCTACTGCAAAACCAGAGGAAGTTCACACCAAACACACGTCAGCAGACTGACCCTCAGCAGGTACACACACACACACACACACACACACACACACTTCTCTCTTCTTGTTTTGTTTTGTTTTTGTTTTTTACTTCCACCTCTTCAATGATTGTTCTTGTTTTTTGTTATATCATCTCAGCTGGCCAGGATTATGGCGGTGCTCCAGCAGCAGAGGCAGGTCGGGGGGTTAAGCAGCAGCTCCAAACTATCCCCCTCCCACCATGGTGGAGGAGGGGGTCCTAAACTGCCTGTGGCTGATCCCATGTCCCACCCAGGCCTGGCACCATCTGTGGCTGACCTGCACCAAAAAAATCTAGGACCATACTCTGGTAAACAATTACTTTTTAAATAAAAAAATGTCCTAAAACTGTTGTTTCAACAATGAAACTGAAACATTTTTTAATTTTGAAATTAACTGAATGTAGTGTAGGTTGGTTTTTTTTGTTTTTTGTTTTATGGCAGCTGTGGATTCACTTTACTACATATGTGTTAAAACAAAATAACCTTTGTAATATTTCTCTTCAGGGTTTGGATCTGGGGTGAACCTTACAGGTCTGGACCTGGGTGGCTCTGTGGTGGGGGGGCCTGGAGCCATGAAGGACCTAGGGGGTCAGCAGTCCCGTTTCAAGTGGATGATGGAGGGAAACTGTTCTCCAGACACTTCCTCATCTGAGAATGCGTTTCATAAAAATGGTGAGATTATAACTTTTTTTGAAAGTAATTTCATAGTGCAGGCAGAAAGGGTTAAGATTAGCTGTGAAGTCGCATCTTACTGTGATCGCTCTCTTCCTACCTACCAGGTCCTGTCACCCCCATAAAGATGCCAGGGGGCTCACCATATTCGCAGTATGACATGATGGTTGGAGAAGGGCTGAGTGACAGTTGGCATCGCACCCCTGGCAACAAGATGTGTGCCAAGCCTGCCTCCACACCAAGCTGGCCCCCTGGTTAGTGACTACCTTAAATCAAGATGATGATTATCAAATTTGTGCACTATATGTAACGAGGACGTGAAACACAACATGTATTACCTCTAATTTTAATCATAGACACCTGCTTTAAAAAAAAAGCTGTCATACATTATCAGTCTATGAAACTAGATTTAAAAATTCAGTGTTTTAAGTTAGTTGTTAGAGCAAATCTTGACATCAGTGACATCACTGTGTTGGTTGGTTGCTGTTAATAGCCCACCATTGGTTTATGTCAGCTAAACAGTGACAGAACCATTAACCCAGTGGAAAACAAGGAAACCAAAACTAAAAAGTACTTTAAGGGGGTCACTTCAGTACAGCAATGAGTTTTTCTCTTTTCTCTTAAGTGGTTCTTTGTTGATGCCAGCTGAGCTGAAATGGGAGAATCTACCCATTAGCCATCATGCTAGAGTTTATAGAGCACTTTATAAATGAGGACTGTGTGCAGAAAAGGGTGGCTCAGACTAACAAGCTGAAGTCTAAGGCTGGCCCCTCTGTTTAATTTTGCCTTGTTAGGTGTACAGATTGTACCACCTGGCCAGCTAACACAAGAATTAGCTGTGCGCTGTAAGGAGATGGCCGGGTAGTGCTATAAACAGTAATTAATTAGTATTAATAAAAGCCAAAAAAATTAAGTTTGATCATTGTACTCAGCATGATTCTAATAGACTACACTCAGTAAATGATTGTGAAAAGAATAACCACAATGCTTAATTTTGTTACATTTTATTTTCATCACTGTCACTGCCAGCTGTCCACATGAAAAGTAGATGACATTCACAACACCAAACAACATTTCAGGAGGACAGTAAAGCTTCTGTTTCAACAAAATCGAAGTCTTAAAATAGTCTTATATGTGAATTTAGCCGTTTAACTAATAGCGGTTACCCAATGGTCACTTTAGAGTCTGTGCTCCTGACTTAATTGCCAATTACTGCAAGTTTGCAAAGTAGCTTACTAACTAGCAGGTATACTAGTTTTGAACACTTGAAACAACATCTGTGGATGTGATTTTCAGCTTAAAATGAGCAACTTTTAAAAAAATGTCAGTTTAGTTCGACATCTTCAACTAAAGCCAAGCTATTGTTAGCATAAGTGTACCTGCTGTTGGCTGTCTCCACACAGACTTCACAAAGCGAGCATGTTGCTTCTCCCAAAATATCCCTCTCACAGCAGAGTATCTGGTAAGGGTGGGTAGAGCTAGGGTGGCATCCCTGTGCAGTTACCATACCTGTATAAGGTGGTGTTTCTCAACCTCTCTACACCTCCGTATAGCACCAATTGTTATTTGAGCAATTTTTTGTCATAAATGTCTTTCATGCTTACTGGCTTGAAAACATAAACCATAAGGTGTCAAAGGTAACTTGTCAAATCATCTGTCAGCGCCATCTTCTGCCAACTACCTGTTAATTTGTCTTTCTTCCCCTCTGTAATAAGCTAACCACTTGTAATTTACTATGAACAGAAAAAAAGAACAACTCTTAATTTCGTGTAAAACCAACTAAATTGTGCTGTTTCATGTCCTCTTTAAGCCTGTAGGGTTAAAGTTTAGGCTTTTCAGGCTTTAACGGACCACATGTTTGTTTTTTCTTTAGAGTTCCAGCCTGGTGTGCCATGGAAAGGAATTGACCGTGTTGACCCCGAGTCTGACCCCTACATGACCCCAGGGAGCATGATGGGAAACACAGTGCCACCCACTCTCAATGATACAGAGCACCAATTGTTACAAGACAATACAGGTTAGCATTTGCGTGTCGACACCCGATACTCTTATAGATACCACTCCTCATATTTTGCTACCAAGTAAAGATATAAACAGGGAGTTGTGGCTCCTTTTTGCACAATGGCGCAGTCCAAAATTATATTTTTCATCTCATCTGCATTACTGAGCAGGTATGAGAACGTTCAATTTAGTTTTTTCACATAGATCAGTGTTTTTACTGCCAGTGCAAGTGGGTTTGTTTTCACAGTAAACTTGGTCGCAGCCTGCTGACACAGATTTTTCCCTCTTGTGTTTTCCCTTATCTGACTAATTGGAAACAAGTGCTTAAAACTGAAACTAATGGCTTTCCTAAAGGTTTAAAAGGAAGGTTTTGTTTTCCTCCACTGTGATTGATTTCATAGTCGGAGAGAGTCACTGGGTTTTTTCCAGGATGTTGTTGTAACTTTGGTATAAAAAGTGTCATGAGTGTCACTTTTGTGGTGATTCAGCGCTTTATGACATGAAATAGAAAATTAATCTTCATTGGATTCATATGTTGTTTTCCAAATTTTGCTGATGTTCACTTGGCATGTATAAAAAGCAGTTTGACATTGGAAAGGTGCAACTTTAGCTCTACATATGTTACCCATGGAGGCTGTTTTTGCATCGTTTATTATCATTCATTTTATGGTTCTCACTATCTTTGTATGCAGATTCCACCCCTCCTCTCAACACCTTGCTGCCTTCACCTGGTGCCTGGCCCTACAGTGCCTCAGACAGTCCTCTCAACAACGCACACAACTCAGGTAACCATACACATGAATATATACCATCTTCCTTCTAGGCTTTTGGTTAATTTATCTACGTTTGTATTTTTACTTCATAATTTCTGGTAATAGTGAATTGTCGGGTTTTTAATAAACTCTACAAGAAGAGAAAGTAAATGAAGCAGTGAAAGAATTTCCAATATACATTTGAATTGGATTTGATTGCTTTGAAGGTCACAATTTTAACAGATTCAGGTTTAAATGTTATTCTGCAGATACTTGGATAATTTGCAGTGAAATCTGGACGGCACTTAAATATGTTAGAAAATTCTAGTCCTGGAAAACCATGGACATCAGGGAGTAGCTTTGTAATGAACCAGTTAAAAGAATATGGAATATATGTGTTGCTCCTTACATTAATCCACTGTCTGCAGATATTTTAAAGTCTCCGTCTTGCCTGTGTCCTTTTGTCTCCTACAGCAAAGTACACAGAATACAAGACCAGCTGGCCCCCAGAGCCCATTGGACCTAAGTCTTGGAAAGCCAGTCGTGGCAGCAGCCAGACCCAGTTATCCCGCCCACCTCCAGGCCTAGCCAGTCAAAAGCAGCCATCGCCTTCCCCTTGGTCAGGAGGAGCCCCTCGATTGGCTGCCCGCAGCTGGAGTAGTGGCTCGAACAGCACTGGTAACGCTGTGACTAGTTTTTCATGTTGTTTTGGTTTTTGTCTTTGAACGCAGTAATTTTTAAAAATGTTTAGTCAGGAGATTTAAAAAAAAAATGTCTTTGATTACTGAAAGTGTTATTTTGAGCTAAAGAATCCATTTATATTTCATTTGGAAGATTAAGTGAGGCTCAGTTCATGCAGTGGGAAAGTTGTTCATCATTTATTTTGAGAAACTGGGAGGAAAAATAAAGTGACACTCCATGGATGACTCCTGTTACTAAGACCACTTTTCTCCTCGGTTTCTTTTCTGTGCAGGCTCGACCTGGAGTGACGGCAGCTCTCGAGAAACCTGCTGGTTGGTGCTCAGCAACCTCACGCCACAGGTACACAAACACACACATTCAGGCAGATCTGCAGAAAAAGAATTTCTCAAAATGCAGAGAAGAGGAGAGTTCCGGTGAATATGGTAGGCTAGAAGACGTGCTTTCACTGTGCTCCCGCTCCCACCTGTACTTATCACAGTGTAATGCGCACTACTGTCTATATTTTTACCTAAACTAGTGACTGAGAGCTTTGGGAATACTCAGCAGTCCTAAATACGCTTTTTGGAAGTTAAATAATGTCGAAGCAGACGAAGATACAATCTCGAAAGACCACGGCCGTCGTGATGAACAATGCTAGCCAAACTGACATGCTAGTAGCAATGGGCAACCAGCCCTCGCCCCCGGTGGACACCGCAACTCTCGTCCGTGAGGTGACCGATAGCATCAGTGAGGTAATTGACCAAAAACTGTCTGCACTGTCGGGGACACTGGAGAAAATTTCGTCCTCGCTGGAAAACGTCTCCAAACGCGTCACGGAGGCAGAGCAGAGAATCTCAGATATGGAAGATGGGGTGACTGACCTCGCGGGGAGGCTGGCTGAAGCGGAGGGGAGGATTAAGGTTATGGCAAAAGGTTTGGACGACTTAGAGAACCGCAGCAGGCGCGACAATATTCGCATCATTAACCTGAAAGAAGGTGCGGAGGGTGAGAGCCCTACTCAGTTTTTTGAGGCTTGGCTGCCTGCCACACTCGGGCTGAGACACAGCTCCGCGGGTAAAGCCCGCATTAAAGTTGACCGCGCACACCGGGGCCTCGGCCCGCGGGGTGCTCACCCCAGGCCGGTGATCATCAAGCCCCACAACTCCGGAGATAAACAGCGGATTATGGCTGCAGTGAAAGCGGCCCCCGAACTCCACCACGACGGGCAGCGGATCTTCATACATCAGGATTTCTCCTACGCGATCCGTGAGAAACGACGGGGATTTAATGCTTCTTGCCGTGCCTTAATCGACAAGGGCATCCGCTTTAGGATGCGCTATCCAGCGACGCTTGTGCTGACTTACAATGGCAATGAGCACAAGTTTGAATCGCCTAAAGATGCACAAAGTTTCATCAATGCGCTGGATTAATAGATGCTTGCCCCGTACAAACTGTGGCACTGCCGGACTTAACTGGGACCGTGTCATTGGACGCCTGAGTCCGCAGCGTTTAACGCAGTTTGAGGAGGCAGAGACGGTTTAACGGGGAAAATAGCCTAATTGTTTACTCAGTCTCTAATTCTGATTCACAACTGACAGTAACCCGATTCCATTCAGGTTTGGGGAGCGGGGGCGGGGTTTTGCTTTGTTTTTTTTTTTCTCTTTTTCTTGTCTTCTCTCTCCTTCTCTCCCGTGGAGTGAAACTTCTTTTGGCTGCACTGGGCTTGTGACACCACCCGGTGGGTGGCATTTTCATTTTTGTTTGTTTCTTGTTTGTCTGTTTTTAGTCCGTGATACCTTGACGTTTATCTTAATTCTGTTATTGTATGCAATTTGTTGTGTGGGTGAAGGTTCCTTTGCCATCTTTTTGTGATGGTTTTGTTCATGTCAGCACGGCCGGTTCAGGCCATGGGTTAAGTCTTTCACATGTCTTTTATTATGATGGCTCTTTCTGTTTGCCTTGGGTTGACGATTCTTGTCCAATGACAGATTACTTTTGCAATGAGTAACACTAAAATTATTACTCTTAATGTCAAGGGAATTAACCACGTCATTAAGAGGCGCAAGATAATTTCCTTACTCAAAAAAGATAGAGTGCAGATTGCATTACTGCAAGAGACTCACCTCACAGATTCCGAACACCTAAAACTCAAACGTGATTGGGTGGGACAAATTTATTATTCCTCCTTTAACTCTAAAAGTAGAGGCGTCGCAATATTGGTCCATAAAAATCTACCATTCACGCTACATACTATTGTAAGGGACACGGACGGACGATTTATTTTGATTACTGGGCTTCTATATGGGGAATTAATTCTATTGGGAAGTGTTTATGCACCAAATACTTTTGATAGATCGTTCTATTCAAATTTTCTGGCAAAAACCTCCCCTGTGTGTCCGAACCACGTAATAATTGGTGGGGATTTTAACTGTGGCTTGAATCCTGAAACTGATTATAATCCACCAAAATCTCAACCATCTTCAAAAATGGCAAAGGCTACAACGGACCTCTGTTCAGATCTTGGTCTCTTTGATGCTTGGAGAGTTTGTAATCCACATGTGAAGGACTTCACATTTTTCTCACGCCCCCATTTTTCCTTTTCCAGAATTGACTACATGTTTGTTTCTGGATCTGTCCTTGACAGAACTCGGGGCTGTTTGATCCGCACATGTGCGCTTTCGGACCACTCATCAGTTTCAATGGAGCTATCACCACCTTATTATGACCCTTCGTCTAGACATTGGCGGCTAAACCCAGCTCTCCTTAGTGACCCTAAATTTGTAAAGTATTTAGAAGATCAGTGGGAACTCTATCTTTCTACAAATGACTTACCGGGGGTTAGTGCTTCTACTCTATGGGAGGCGGGTAAGGCATTTCTCAGGGGCTCCGTTATCTCTTTTACCTCGGCAAAAAAGAAGAGCAACTTAGCCAAACAATTAGTGCTTGAACGCGATATCACTGACTTGGAGAGGGAGTTTAAGAAATCCTCGTCTATTTCTGTGCTTCGGAAGTTGGATGCAGCTAGATCGGCCCTGGACCAACTGTTAACTCAGAAAGCGGAAGCTGCAATATTCTATGCGAAGCATAGATTATTTGAATCAGGCAACAAACCTGGACGCTTGCTCGCCCGACTTGCCCAAGGGAAACGGGGCTCTTATGCAATACCCTCTCTAAAAGATAAGGCAGGTGTCTTACAGTTTGAGGCTAAACTTATCAGCAAAATAATGAAAGAGTTCTATCAAGACTTATATTCCCCTGAGTGTCAAAATACTGTAGACGCCAGGAAACTGTTTCTTGACACTGTTAACCTCCCTATACTGTCAGAGGAAAGTCGATTGGATCTTTGCAGCCCTATCAGGGTGCAGGAGGTCTTGGATGCAATTAAATCCTTACAGAGCGGGAAGGCTCCGGGCCCTGATGGGTTTGGGCCAGAGTTTTATAAAAAAATGGCCAAACATGTGGCGGGTCCTTTGTTGGGAATGTATACAGAATCTCTTGAGAGGGGCGTGCTTCCACCCACCCTAAACCTTGCCCATATATCCCTGATCTTAAAGAAGGATAAACCCGCGGATCTGTGTACATCCTACAGACCTATAAGTCTACTTAGTGTGGATTGTAAGATTCTGTCCAAAATTTTATCCAGACGTTTGGAGGAGGTTCTGCCGGTTCTGATAAAGCCTGACCAGACGGGATTCGTCAAGAATAGATACTCCCGCTCCAATGTCCACCGACTCATAAATGTTGCGCAGTTCTCTCAGAACACCAATTATAGGGCTCTTGCGATCTCTTTGGATGCTGAGAAAGCATTTGATCGGGTGGAGTGGGAATATCTATTTGATGTTTTGGACAGGTTTGGTTTGGGATCTGAATTTGTCAAGTGGGTCAAACTGCTGTATGGGGCCCCAGCTGCAAGGGTCTTGGTTAATGGCTCGGTCTCGGATGTCTTCCCACTGGGTAGGGGAACGCGGCAAGGATGCCCCCTCTCTCCCCTGTTGTTTGCACTTGCTTTGGAGCCACTGGCAGAGGCTATAAGAACTGATCCTGAGATCTGTGGGGTGACCTTGTCGAATACTGAATACAGGATTTCCCTTTATGCAGATGACGTGTTGCTCTTTCTCACTAAGCCAGAAACTTCTATTCCTGCACTGACACATATCATCAACCAATTTGGCCTCTTCTCAGGGTATAAGATAAATTATGATAAATCTGAAGCTTTGCCACTGGGTGACGGGGGGAGGTGGGACGCTCCTCCTAATTTCCCTTTCAGGTGGTCGACCACGGGTTTCACATATTTAGGTATCAGGGTGTCCGCAGACACAGCGGAGTTGTACAAGTTGAACTTCAAGCCGATTGTGGCCTCAATCAAGAATGACCTCAATAGGTGGTTTGACCTCCCCCTGTCTTGGACGGGTAGAATAAGTTTAATCAAGATGAATGTGCTACCCAGAATATTATACCCCATTCAAATGTTGCCTCTCAGGATCAACAGAAAAACATTCATAGAGATTGAGGGATGTCTTTCTAAATTCATATGGCGTGGGAAGAAATCTAGACTAAAGATACAGATTTTACAACTGCCCACGGATGAGGGGGGTCAGGCACTGCCTAACTTTTTATATTACTACTGGGCTTGCCATGCACAAATAATCTCAGGGTGGTTACATTCCTTCCTTCACCGGGGCGAACCATCGGTAGATGCCTGGTGCTGTGACCCTCTCTCACCTCTTAGTCTCTTATCCACTGACCTGGCGGACCTCCCTCTTGGTGTCAGAACTAATTCCGTCTTGATGCCCACTTTAAAGGTTTGGCGTGATATTACTGCCCACGTCGGAAGAAGAGGTTTCTCTAGTGCACTGCAGCCTCTAACTAGGAATAAAGCTTTCCCCCCGGGTATTGGCATTAATATATTTGATGATTGGTATTCCAAGGGTATAAGATTTATTTGTGATCTGTTCGAAAGGGGTAGTTTTATGGCCTTTAATCAAGTTCAAGTTAAGTATAATTTACCACAGAAACACTTCTTTGGATTCCTGCAAGTAAGGCATTATGTGAACTCCCTTAAATTTCCAGCCAATCAACCAGTTTTGAACCCTGTTGAAAGCTTTCTTCTCAAAGTTAACGAGGAAATGACTACAAAAAAGAAATTTATTTCTCTTTGTTATGGGAAATTGTTGTCTTTGAACTTTATAACCACTGATAAGGCCAGGGTTCGGTGGGAAACCGACCTCGAAGCTCAGGTTGGTGCGGAAGCATGGTCCAAAACTTTCAGATCTGCCATGAAATTGTTTCCCTGCAACAGACTAAAGGAAAGCCAGTACAGAATCTTACATAGACTACAGCGTACGCCGGAGTTCCTAAATAAAATTCACCCTCAGATTTCTGCTCTTTGTGTGAAGTGCAATACGGCTGTAGGGACCTATTACCACTGCATATGGCAATGTCCTTTAATTACTAGATTTTGGAAGAATATTGCTATAGAGCTTTGCTCTATTTTCCACCGAACGATCCCACTGAACCCTATGCTGTTCGTTCTGGGTCTATCTATAGAAGGGCTCTCTCTGTCTTCTGTACAGATGCTTTTGTTACGTAAACTTTTACATTTGGCGAGGCGATGTGTACTGTTTCAATGGATTCAGAGACGGCCTCCTACTGTTACACAGTGGTACAGAGAACTGCTCAGGGTGCTGCCGATGGAGCGCCTCAGTGCCATCATAAAGGGCAATTGTAATGCATTCTGTAGCATATGGCAGCCTCTGCTTGATCACCTACCTCATGACCTTACTGTGCTATTACATAAAGGGGACTCGCAGTTTGTTTTTAAACACACTGATTAATGTCTGTGTTTTCCCCCCCCCCTTTTTTTTTTTTTATTTTTTTTTTTTATTTATTGTTTCCCTTGACTTCGAATGTGAAACGCTTTACATATTTTGTCCCAGGCGTGTGTACTGGTAACTCATATACCTGCATTTGCTTTGTTATTTTTTTTTTTTTTTTTTTTTTGTGCTTGGCTGTGCTGACTTGTTGCTGTTCGTGTTGTTCTGACAAAATCAATAAATCATCGTTTCAAAAAAAAAAAAATGCAGAGAAGAAAACAAATAAAACTATTTATTAATTAATTCAAACTGATTAGTCCATTTCACATTTGTATTAGCGGCAGTGGGAGCTGAGGCTAAAGCAGCCTCCTCCACCTCCTCTTGGGGTATCTCTAGCACTCCCACTCCCAGGCCAGATCAGAGAGGTCTCTCGTCCAATCCTGATCATGTGCCTGAACAAGTAGAACTGAGTCCTCTAAGTAATCTGTATTGTTGTAGAGTCTTTAACTTAAAGTGCTTTGAGGCAACAGTTGTGATTTGGCGCTGCATAAATAAAATTGAACTAAATTTCTCTGCTGAACATGGAGTCCAGTATTGACCACCCAAAGCATCTTTAAACAAATGTTTTATTTATTTATTTATTTAGTTTTTTTTTTTTTTTTAAAGGCCTCATGATCACCATCTCTGTTGCCTTCCTTAATTCTTGGTGTGGTGCTGTTGTGGAAGCACACCTTGTAAGGTCTAGTGATCCCCAAAGCTATCTTAGCTGGAGCTAAATGCTTGTGACACACCAAACAGACCTGTGATTATTATCCAGACTTACATGATTCTCTATGAACCGCAGAAATCACCACCTATCTCTATAGCCAGCCCAACAGAATCTACTTAGACAGCCTGAAACTGCAGTGAAGGTCCATCATGGTTGCCCCTGATTTTGGCAGTGCTGTGTTTCAGTGTTTGAAACATAGCACATTTAAAAATCCCAGTCTGTTTGACATCTTAACCTATTACTGTCCTTTTAAGATCTTTCGTCTGCTTGTTTTTTGTTTTTTTTTTTACTACAGATTGATGGATCCACTCTGAGAACCATCTGCATGCAGCACGGGCCGTTGTTGACCTTTCACCTTGGCCTGACCCAGGGCACTGCTCTGATTCGCTACAGCTCCAGACAAGAGGCAGCCAAGGCTCAGAGTGCACTTCACATGTAAGGAATTATTTTGATAACATCTTTTTAAAGTAAATCTTAAAGTAAAAGAAACTAAAGTAGCATCTTGGCTTAGCTTAATATGTTGACTAGAAGTGGTAGCAAATGGCTAGCTTGCCTTTATTCACCGTCAACAAAAAACCATCTACCAGTAAATCTAAAGGTCAGCATTATATTGTCCTAGTTTGTTTCATAATTGAGCATTTTCTCTGTAAAATATCATAACGCTTGACTTTCAAGAGTTGCAAAGATCCCTGTTACTGATCCCTGGAAAAGTGTTAAACCATTAAGTGTTGTTTTCACAATAAAGTTCTGAAGTTTAGAGGTGATCTGGATCCTGCAGAAAGAACAAGCCTAGTCATTTTCACTTGCTCGCAAACGTGATGTGTAGCAAACCATATTCTGGTATAGTTTCACTTTGTGTGTTTCACAGTTGTGTAGACTATACATCACAAACTGAGTGTTAAACTTTCGTTTGCAGTTCATTTTGAGGCTGAAAAGCCTTTTGAGGCCCTTCATTCATTACAAGTGTATGACGGACTTTCTGTTTACCCCAGGTGTGTTTTGGGTAACACAACCATCTTAGCGGAGTTTATGAGTGAGGAAGATGTGGCTCGCTACATTGCACATTCCCAGGCTGGAGGAGCAGGAAGCGGAGGAGCTGCAGCCGGCTCCCAAGGCTCCGGGCCTACAGCAGCCTCCATAGTTGGGGCTAACAGTAACGGAGGAAGCTGTGAAAGAGGTGGAGCAGGAGGAAACGGTGGGGTAGGAGGAGTAGATGGAGCTTCCACAGTCGGAGGGGCAGGAAATGGAGGAGCTGGGTCTTCCAGTTCTGCATGGCAAAGTCTAGAAAGCACAGGCAGCTCGTCGGACCAGTCTGCCACCCAGGGGCCCGGATTGGGCATTTTCACCCAATGGAGCACCAACGGCACCGGGATAGGTGGGGCCGGAGGTGTGGAGGCCGGAAGGCAGGGTCTGTGGGGAAGTGTGGGTGGGATGGGGGGGACAGGGTACCCCAGCAGTAGCCTCTGGGCTTCTCCGGCGCTTGAGGATCGTCACCAGATGGGCAGCCCCGCCTCGCTGCTTCCAGGGGACCTCCTGGGCGGGGGGGGCGACTCTATCTGAGGGGCCAGCTGACACACACGTTTTACACCTAAGGTGAAACACGTCATGCTCTGCATTGACGTGGAGAAAAAAAAGCTACACTGGTCATCCAACATAGACACTCAACAGTCATACTACACACAAGCTACATGCACACATTACTTTCACACAGACATTAAACCGCCTAACTTTAAATGAAGACAACAGTAAAACTTGAACCGGGGGAAAAAGGTGAAATCCATTAAACTCTTTAGGACGTAACTGGATAGCTCTTTGTCTTTGTACTTCAGACCACACACCTGCATTCAGAGACCCAATCACTCAGGCATGCACTGTAGACAGGCTCAGCCAGAGTCCTACACGTCAACAAGTTTAGCTATTGCTGTTTTTAGTGTGCCACTTTTTTTAATTTTATATTGCTATTTAATGGTCAAATCTCAAAAGTCAGACATGCAGACTGAGCCCTCTTAGACCTGGCTGGCGTACTTCGGAGTTCCCACTTTTGGAAGCTTAAGAGTGGGAAGGATCGGGACTTTATAAAAAATCTGGGACAGCGCCACACTACTGAGTCAAATGGACGATCAGCAACGTTTGAGATGCGCAAAAGGAAAGAGTCTTTTTAGTAGGTACCGACACGTCTACATTGGTGGGAATATGCCATCACTATGGGACCCAGGGTGGAAAAAACACAAAACAAAAAAAACAACATTAGCCAAACTTGCACTATATGCCTCTGGGTTTGTTGTTGACGCATCCTTCCACAAATCCCTCCATGTTTGAAACAGAGCTACAACACAACTACATAGACCTTAAAGAACAATTAAATGTTACAGCAGCAGTGGCCTTGGCTAACACCCAGCGGCCACCCACCCTCCATGTCAACAGCGTCATCACACCTTCTAATCAGTTACACACTGCTCTTATATTTGACAAGCAAAATTGTATCTCCTTGTCGATGTGCGTTGGTTGTTTATCAGTTTGTTTTCTGTTTTAGAAGAAATGAGAAATGTGTGGAAAAAAACAGTGGAAATCCAGAGATGTCCTCTTATTTGCCCTTCAAACACTGACCTCGCTATTGTATTTTTTCTTACTCAAGAAATCAAGTTGGTTATTATATATTGTCATGATGTAATGGTGACTATGATCACATATTTACTCTCTGTACAAGGTGCCCTCCTGCCTGCCTGTGTGTGCATGAACTGAGTGTTGACAGTTACGACCGAATGGAGAAGGATGTGATTATGATGACAATTATATCGGGAGTGTCTGTGTTATTGCTGCAACATTGAATGTTTATTTTCCTTTTTTTCTTTTTTCTTGTCCATGAGAGATTCATGTGTGTGCGCGTGTGTGCGTGCGTGCTTGCCTTTGAACACTGATCTTCTCCAGTCAGGGAAGTGAATAGATGTAAATCTGACAGCTTACATTTGAGAGAAAGACTGTGTGTGTGTGTGTGTGTGTGTGTGTGTGTGTGTGTGTGTGTGTGTGTGTGTGTGTGTGTGTGTGTGTGTGTACACATTTTTGCGTGCTTGACTGGATGTTGTGATAGCTAAAAAGTTCAAAAACATTGGCACTATTGCATTTGTCTCCTAAGTTGTGTTTTTAGTCGCTTTTTGTTTCCGTTTATATATATTTTTCTTTTAAATGCAATAAGAGAATATTTTGTTTTTAAGACGAAGCAACCAACCGAAGGCATTTTTATTAAGATGCCACATCTTACCATACCAAGCTGAGCTGGAAACAGTGTTTTACAGACACGTTAAAGACATTTTATGTTTTACTGTGTTTCTTTTTATTATGTATCAGTTTAAATTAAGTCAGTCTTTATTATCACTCCTGTTCAGGATGTTTTCCTTTGTTTCAGATGTTACATAAAAGGAGAGGAAATTAATTTAAAGCAGAAAAGAACAAGATAATAAAGGTTGAATTGAAGCACTGTCTTTTTTTCACTTTGTGCCTCTGAGTAGTTTTCTTGAGAAGTCGAGGGTGGCATAGACTGTTATTTGTGCTTTCAGGATTTTGTTTTCTAAGTATTTTTGTCTACGATTTGATGAACTAAATTGATTTTCTCTGACATAGGAAGGAACATTTAAAGAAAAAAAAGGTCATGGTCACTGAACTCACAAAACATCTTTTGACTTAAATCATACGCCAGTTATGATCTCACTATCAAATGTCTTAATAGGATAAAATGAAGTGTTGACATTTCCAGGGGTGAAATGTCAGATGGCATCAAAATGTTGGGTCATTAGTCAACCCTGTAATCAAAACAATTCGATTTTAGCTATTTTTTCTTTAGCTAGATACTCAATTGATAAAATGAATCTTCAGTAAACAGGAATGTCAGCCTGATACTTTTTTTTTTTTTTTTTAATGTAGTAAATAAAATCTAAATGATAAAAACTGAAAACACTGGAATAGACACTTTATTTGTTAGATCTCCCTACTACTGGGTTGGATCCACTTTTACCTTCATAACTGCCGTAATTCTTCATGGCACAAATTCAACAAGGTGCTGGAAGCATTCCACAGATTTTGGTCCATATTATCATGATAGCACAGCTACTGAAGATTTGTCAGCTGCATATCCACGATTTCCCGTCACCTTCCAAAGATGCTCCGTTGGATTGAAATCTGGTGAGTGGAGTACAGTCAACCAAATTGGTTAGAGGTGATCTGATGTGGTGCCTTATCCTGCTGGAAGTAGCCATCAGAAGATGGGTACACTGTAGATGGACACCACACCAGTGTGATCCACTGATACAAGCCAAAATGGGTTGATTCTTTCATGTTGTTTACACTAAACTGACTCTCATGTCTGAATGTTGAAGCAGAAATTGAGACTCACAACACCAGCTGTTTTCCAGTCTTTAGTTGTCCAGCTCTGATCGATCCCCTAGTCTTCCTGTTCCTAACTGACAGGAGTGGTACCTGGCGTGGTCTTTTGTGTGTATGTGTATTGCGCATTCAGAGATGCATGCATAGCATATGGTTATTTGAAATCTTTCTGCCTACCTTTGAGCTCAAAGTCTAGCCATTCTACCCTGACATCAACACAACATTGTCATCTAGAGAACTGCTGCTCGCTGGATATTTTCTTTTTTTCAGACCATGCTCTGTAAACCCTAGAGATCAGCAGTTTCTGAAACGCTCTGACCATCTTGCACCAAAGTCACTTTAACCTCCATCCTAATCCTCAGTTTAAAATTCAGCATGTCTTCATGACTAAATGCATTGACCTGCTGTCATTATTAGTTATTTGTGCTAACTGACAGGTGTACCTAATAAAGTACACATCTGACTTTCAATCATTAATTATTTACCTTTTATTTGGGCGGGTAAAATTGTGGGATCACAGAGCGAATGAGCAACTTAATATGCAAAAACATTTAATGGGAACACAAATAAATAAATAAATAAATAAATAGGATAATTAATAGAAAACTGAATAATAGAAGTAACGGAAACGATATTTTATTATTAAGTTTTAATATTTTAATTTTTTTATTTATTTATTTATTTTTTAATCCTGGCAGCTTCGGTCCTCCATACACAGGCACATAGCTTACTCCAGCAGACGCAGGGCGGTGATCATCTTATACTTCTCTATTGTGCTTTAATTTTAGAGTCTGCTGAGAGCGAGGGGAGATCAGAGTGCAGCTGGTGGCATCAGGGCGCTTCATTCATGCCTGCAAGCAGCAGCTCTCAGCAGCCCTGCTGCTTTAAGACAATCCGGGCATCTCTGCAAGCCTGTGCATGACATCATTGATATTGTCAATGGTGTAGAGTGAGGGAGGGCTGGGTGTGAGGGGGAGACGGAGAGGAGCAGCCAAAGGAGAGAGGAAGAGGAGGACCTCGGTGTCTAGTTTCAGATTTTTTTTTCCATTAAATAAACGTGACTCCACGGAGCTTCCTCTAGTCGCATCTCCACCTCCGGGTCGTCTCGGATTAGCTGGTAATTTTTTGGTCGACACTTCGGGTTTGGGTCACGCATCTCCGAGGCTATGAGCCGTCCGAAGCCGCATCGGTACGTCGCTGTCCAGGGTCCTGAGTGAGACGACGGACGACCACGAAGCCGGTGAGAAGGTGCAGGGATGGTGGTGAGGGTTTTCGGGGGGTGGGTGTATGTTGGCTGGCGAAGATGTCTGTGTGTGTGACAGAGAGCGAGAGAGACGTGGAGGGGGGAGGGCTTGGGTTAGCCAAACAGAGTCCAGATAGTCGTGTTCAGGTGGGCGAGGGGGTGCGCTCGATCAGAGGTCCTGTGTGGAGGGTGCGGTTATGGGGAATTATTACCATATCTGATGGCCATCCAGACATGAACGGTATGTTGTTGTTTATTTATTTGTTTGTTTGGATTTGTGGGGTTTTTGGGGTTTTTGTGCATGCACGGCCTTCCTCATTTGCTTTGTGATATCTGGGGCAACAGCACGCTGGGTGAAAATACCACGTCTCGCCTGTTTTTGCAGTCTCTTGCTGCAATAGTGGGTCCCAGTTTTGTAACGCTGGCAGCACAGCAGCAGCAGCAGCAGCTCCTGGAAGGCTGAGAGAGAAAACGAGCTTGAGAAACCTGCTGGAAAGGGTTTGGCGGTGTGCAGCAGTGCACGGTGTGTATGTGTAGGTTCGTCTACAATGCAGTCAAGACTGAAAGGGGAAGGGGGGGCGACTTAGTCAGCGATTAATGCGATGTCAGGCTGGCTTGTAAAAGCGTAACCTTTGTCGAAAAGCCCCCTCCATCATCTCACACTTTCATGTCCTCATTTCAGGGCTGTGCACACAGTTAGGGCCAGGATGAGGAAAACATGACTCATTCAAATTTTGTGAGGGGACCCCGGTGAGAAATAGCAAGTTTATGCAAATCACTTGTACACAGGATCAAGACTCCTTTAAAGTGCTTTGGGAAGAGTGTGTGTGTGTGTGAGATTTCCCCCCCACCCCCTGCAGTTCTTAATAAATCATGTTACACAACTACAGGCTCTGTTCTTCTTCACTCTCACCTTGTTTTTTTTGCTCCATGCAGTTTATAAATACTTTATTGGCCTACATTGTTGCCTGGAATTTACTGTCAACCATCCTCGGCACACGTCAGGAGCAGGGGTGTTTCATTAGGTCGTGTCTCTTTGACGCTTTGGCCACATGTGTGCCACAGTTTCCCTCCTGGCTCCAGAGATTCAACTCGGGCTGCACTACGTCATTGTACTTTGCTCAGGCTTACAGTTCTGTTTCCCTTCACTGATACAGCAGCCTAAGGCCTAACCGCTTGTACTCTAAAGTCTGCAGTCTTTTCACCAGTGTCCTTTCACTCTATTGATCACCGGTGACTGATGACAGCTTTGTGCGTGTGTGTGTCTGTGTGATTCTGTCGAACCGTTCCAGCAAGTTGAAGAGCTCAGGAGCCATGGAGTTGAGGGTGGGGAACAAGTACCGCCTTGGGAGGAAGATAGGGAGTGGATCCTTTGGAGATATTTATCTCGGTGAGTATCTAAGCAAGTAGTGCCAATTGCCATCAGTTTTGGGGTTTTGTAGACTTAAGTTCTTCTGATCTAACCTCTGTTTCTCTCATCAGGGTCAAACATTGCTACAGGAGAGGAAGTAGCCATTAAACTGGAATGTGTGAAGACCAAACATCCACAGCTCCACATCGAGAGCAAATTCTACAAAATGATGCAGGGTGGAGGTACAGACAAATATTTCAGGGTCTCTTTGAAAGCTTTACTACCGGTCTGCTGAGATGTAGTAAATAGTTTTAGGGTCATTAAGGAGTATTTAGGGCTGCTGAGAGCTATCAACCATGATTGCAAAGAGATTATGGTGAATTTGAAAGACATTTCAGGGCACACAAAGGCATTGAAACTCAAGTTATCTTTGACTGAAATGCAATTAATGAGCATTTGAGTGTCTTTATGGTCACTAGGAGTAATGATCATCCTGCTGCACTAAGCTGGTGATAACACAGTGACGGACATAAGATAAATAACTTGAAGCTTTATTTATGTGCAGAGGTTGATATATGAGTGAGAATCTTTACTCCAAATGATTCGGTTTCCTAACATTTCTGCTCCTTCTCACACCACAGTGGGAATCCCGGCTATCAAGTGGTGTGGAGCGGAAGGCGACTACAATGTCATGGTGATGGAGCTGCTGGGTCCCAGTCTGGAGGACCTGTTCAACTTCTGCTCCCGCAAGTTCAGCCTGAAGACAGTCCTGCTGCTGGCAGACCAGATGGTGAGACCGACTGGCCACAAAAAGCCTAACAGCTCATCAGGGCTTCTTTTTTTCCACCTTGCACCCTATCATCTGTAGTAACTAATCACGTTAAGAGCTCAAATGAGAGCTTCTGTGTACTTTGTCAGAATTTCATACCATTTTTAAAACACTTCCTCAAGACTGAGACTCGTCCGTTTACCTTCATGAAAGGAAATTTTTGTTAACTGTGCCTCAGCATACAAGATAACTAGTGACCCCCTTTGTCTGTCTTCAGATCAGCAGAATCGAGTACATCCACTCCAAGAACTTTATCCACAGAGACGTGAAGCCCGATAACTTCCTGATGGGGCTCGGGAAGAAGGGAAACCTGGTCTACATCATCGATTTTGGCCTGGCCAAGAAATACCGTGACGCCCGGACACACCAGCACATCCCTTACCGTGAGAATAAAAACCTAACCGGCACCGCTCGCTACGCCTCCATTAACACCCATCTGGGCATCGGTAAGGCAGCGGAGACGGCCTGCGTATCTGTCTTGTTGTGTGTGTTCTGCGGACCCCAATATGATTTTTCTGATTCCTTTTTATTAATTGTGACATGATTCTCAGAGCTGTAGCTTTTTCCTTTCTTTCCCTACATTTCCTGCTGTTTCATTCTCTTCTCTCTTTTCGTCCCTTTGCTCCGTCTTTTTCTCCACAGAGCAGTCGAGACGTGATGACCTGGAGTCTCTGGGCTATGTTCTCATGTACTTCAACCTGGGCTCTCTGCCATGGCAAGGACTCAAGGCTGCCACCAAGCGGCAGAAGTATGAACGTATCAGTGAGAAGAAAATGTCCACCCCTATCGAGGTGCTGTGCAAAGGTTACCCATGTGAGTAGCTGTTAGAGTGGTGTTCTTGAGTGCAGTAAAGAGGTTTTTGCAGTTTTTCTGTCAGACTGTTCATCTGACTTTGCTCTAAATCTTCTGTCTCCTATGTTTCCCAGCTGAGTTCTCCACGTATCTGAACCTGTGTCGCTCCCTACGGTTTGATGACAAGCCAGACTACTCTTATCTAAGGCAGCTCTTCAGGAACCTTTTCCACCGACAAGGCTTCTCCTACGACTATGTCTTTGACTGGAACATGCTGAAGTTTGTGCGTGTCGCACTTGGACTTGGAAGATTTATCCCTTTTCTAGCAGACTTTCTCATCTATGCTATTCCTTTGTGTCTCAGGGGGCCGGCAGGACAACAGACGATGGCGAAAGGGAGAGGAGAGAGGGGAAAGATGGAGAGGAAAGACCAGGAGGAGGCCAAAGAGGAGCGGGAGGTCGAGCTTTGCCGCCGGGTCCAAACCCTTCTGCAGCCAACAGAGTGAGGAACGAGGCAGACGCTGCTCCTCCTAACCCAGCTACGCGTGGGGTCCAGCAGTCAGGTTAGGGTGTTGCTTTCTTCTGGGTGTTGGAGGGCAGCAGCAGAGTTCAGGTTTTCATTTTAAGTGTGTGTTTCTGTGTGCTCACACAGGTAATCGCTCTCCTCAGGCTGGGAGAGCAGAGCGAGCTGAGCGAGAGAGGAAGGTGGCCATGAGGCTTCATCGCGGGGCCCCGGCTAATGTCTCCTCCTCCGATCTCACTGCACGCCTCGACCAATCACGCATCACCACATCACAGGTAGGAAGATTAGCACTGTGTCTTTCTATACACTCAGGACTGGTGATGGATATTCAGACATCACCTCACATGCAGCAGATGGCTGCCCCTCCTCGAGCCTGGTTCTGCTGGAGGTTTCTTCCTGTTAAAAGGGAGTTTTTCATTCCCACTGTCACCAAGTGCTTTCTCATAAGGGGCGGTCTGATTGTTGGGGTTTTCTCTGTATTATTGTAGGGTTTATACCTCGTCATCTAAAGTGCTTTGAGCTGGCTGTTGTTGTGATTTGGTGCTATATAAATATAACTTAATACAGTAAACTAAGACAGAGAACCTTACATGTTATGCAGGCATGTTTAGCACACAGGAACTACAAGGAACTTTATGAAACTTGACCACAAATAATCTGCAGCAGGTGTCACTCTTTGCTCTTTTGAAACAATTTTTTTTCCTTATTTCTTCTTTTTGGTGGAGAAAGTGGATGAGAAGAGTTTGCACTAACTTAGATTACTGCATTTTCTCATTATACTTGGCACTCTGCTCTAACTAGTGATGCATATCTGAAATACTGGAAGCAGGAAAATAGTCATCATTAATCTACTTATAATTACCACCAAAACATGCATACGAAGAGTTTTTGTTACTGTGGAGCTTAAAGTCAAATATGATATGAAGGCAGACTAATTCTCCAAGGCCTTCCTTCAGTGCCTACATCCTGTAGCAGTGACAGCAGACAACCTGAATGACCACTCTGAGCTCTTTAAAGATTCTTACATGAACCAAACCTGAAATTCAAATGGATAAAATATGACTTTGTTCACTGACTGAATATTTTATAATGTACTTGCATATAAAACAAGGAACTTAATTGTCCAGACTATCCTATGATCTTGACAGGTAATAAGTAGGCACTTCAGGTTTTTTTCAGTGTCTGTCCTTTGTTTGCTGCAGTGAATAAAATGATCCAAACTCTATGAAGGCCGTCTGCTTAAATTAAACTCGAAGACGGCTCGCGTAGTTTAGGCGTAGAAAGTCTCTTTTCTTTATTTTTTAGCTTTTGCCTTGTTTTAATCATCTCGTTTTCCCTCCTTACTCAGGTCAGTGTGCCATTTGAACATCTGGCAAAGTGAGTTCCTTCTCCCTGGCCTGCAAGTCAGTGGCAGGTGAGGACATGTCTGACACATACTCACACAGACAGCGTTTCTTTTATTTAAAAAAAAAAAAAAATCCTTGCTTTTGAGCTGTACAAGCTCCCATCCCCATCAAAGGGATAGTGTAGTTTGAAAATAGATTGTCACGAGTCACCCTACACGCTCACACGGTACCAACTTGTCAAAAGAGTGCAGCCACACTGTAAAACGTACCCTGGTTTTCTGGTCTTCATTAAGATACAGGCAGGTGCTGCAGTATTCTCCCGAGCAATAGCTGTCACCACTAAGACACTATCAACAAAACATCAGCGCTGATATAGGAAGAGAAGAAGTCAAACCTGGAGTCAAAGACATTGCACAGTCTGTTGTTTTCTACCCCTGTGGAATCTGTCAATGAGCTTCTGCACTGATTTGGCATCAAAATAGCAGTAAAAACAGACACAGCTGTGCACTCCAAGTTAAAAATTGAAAGATGCATGACCAACCAGAATCAGCACAGACAATGTGACATCAGTTTCGTCACAGATTCGTCACACAGCACCATGCTACGGGGTGAACGGCAAGCATAAATGGGTGGATGGATGGAGTCGGCCACCTTCTGGTCAATTAAAAAGATTGCAGCTGTTGTTTTTTTTTTTAAACTAACTTCAGTTTTCAGTCCTGTAAACCAGATCCATCTTTTATATACAGTGTATGGGTGCAGCAGGGTGCGAGGGAAGTAGTAAAACTGCTCAGAGGGAAAAATGCACAAAGATGACACAAATAAATTTGATGACTTGTTTTATGGCACTGCTCTATGACATCCCAGTTGACTTTATAAATGCAGGAAAGGGTAACATAAGACATTTGTCATTAAATTTCTTTTAAAATTGAAATGCTGCAAAAGCAGACTTAATATATTTACTCTAAACAGAATTTAAGTAGTATTAATGGTAGCAGTAGCGCAGTACAACAGCACTTAGCAGGCATATAAACGGGTGGACTACAATTTGACTAAGGCTACAAAACAGAAGCAGCACAGAGTGATCAGCTGAAAATCTTCATCTTTTAAAGACTAACATTTTCCTGTTTTGTTCTTCTTTTTTTCTCTTGCGGTTCAGCAGCTGCAGGGTATCAAATACCCCTTACTTTTCAAATGGATGAATGAAAACATGAGTGTCTGCAGGAGGAGAAAGCATTACAGGCCCTTAAAGGGGGATCGATCGTCTGTGTGTCTGTCAGTATGCGGTGTGAGCATGCCCAGTGTTAAAGCTTGCTGAGATGATGGAAAACCAGTGGGACAGACGAACTCTAGCCTGGAACCGTTTGATACTGCTTTTCAGAGAGTGTTGCCGGACGGGGGTCGACTCGGTCAATTCAGAGGCTCAACTCAACTCGCATAAAATAAACCATCAAAGTGCACAAAATGGACTAAGTCAATTATTTTGTGGTTTACACCTGTGATAAAATCAACAACTATCAATCTGCTAATGTTTGAGAGCTACATCTGCTGCTTGTGGTATTCTTTATTATTAATAGATATCTTTAAAAAATAAAAAAAAGGAAACATGGAGACAAATGCAAAACAAAAGTGTATCCAGGCCTACGAGAGGCGAGCCAGGCGATTGCTTTAACGTGGACCACCGAGAGGAACAGAGGAAGGGGATAAATGGGAGCGAGGCTGCTTTTCGTCAGTAAACGTGTCTGTCTGTGTTATTGTCCTAATCGTTCGTTTTGCCTTCAGCTTTGCTTTAGAGAGCCAGAAGAAAGGAAAGCTAGTTGTGAGGAAGAGGGAGGCTGTAAAACCTGTTAGGAGTTCCTATTTTTCAGCACATTTGTTACAGTCTTACCTAAGGAAGACTGAAAACATTACTGAATGTGAAAAGTGCAAAAAGACTGCCACGAGCAGAGATCGGGATATAACGTGGATTGTATGATATGATGAAGCCTTAGTCCAGCTTGCAACTCCAGGCATGAAGAGACTCGAGAAAGTTGTAAGATCTTGGTGGTGAGCAAGTCTGGTGTTACATTTGTATTTTTCTTTACTTTTGCTTTTGTCCCATTTTATATGACATGTAAAATGTGTACATACTTTTGCCAGAATGTGACAGATTGTTTAAAGACGGAGCTGGAGAGAAGAGTACCTCCTGACACACCTGGGACAGAAAGTGAAACTTTACCGGAAACCTTTAGAGTCTGCCTCGCGTTTGTTTTGGTTTGCACTGAGGCAGGCAATGACAGAAAGGTTCTTGTTATAATATAAAATGTACTCATCGGTATTTTAACCCAGGCCTGTCAGGATGGATGGAGGTCTCTGATTAGAGGATGATGACTGATGTCCTGTACATTTCTTTACCATGCTTCAACTTTATTAATATGATATTTGTGTATATTTTCTGATTCAATAAAAAATATACACACCTTATACAAACTTCTAATGATATCTTTCTCTTGATGGAAACATACTTAAATTATATTTTAGTATATATCATAGTCATAACTGATCTCAGAATACTAATGCTGTACAAAAGTCTAAAGATTTCTTTAAAATTTACTTCCGGTGGTCTTAAGCAACAATTCTCCAGCCTTTCTGGAGGTCTTTCAAAGTTTTTCTTTGGACATTGGCTGCTTTTTCCCTCTTTTTCAGTTTAGTTCCTTTATCTGACCAGAGAAGTGTTATCTGTTTTTAAGCTACTTAATGCTGATACGTGAATCATTTAAGTATAAATTAGGCACAAGACTTGAACCAATTTGAAACTGGAATTTGAACTTGAAGAATACTCAAAACATGCCAAAGATAACACAGTTTGATAGGCATAAAATAGTATTTCTGCACGAATAAAGTGATTCCAGAAAACCTGTGTGTGGTGTACAATATTTAAATGCCATCTTTTTAAGAAATAGGAAAGAATATAGCAAAGACTTGACACAGAACCTGAGAGATCCATCTGGCCCTTCAGTTGATCCATCTGCTGTTCACTGAAGCCTCATCAGAAATGGTCTCAGTGGAAGGGTGGGTGTCGAGAAGTTGCTCTTAAGCAAGAGAAACAGGGAGAAAAAGACTGTTATTCCGAATTGCACAAAAATTGGAATGAAAATCAGTGGCAACAGGTCTGCCAAACAGTGTGGAACCAGAACAAAAGACAGCCAACATCATCCAAAGAACAGCTTTGAATGTGATGATTTGTAGCTACTCGGGTTGGTTGCTACAATGCCTGAGAGGAAAATCCCAGTTTTGGAGAGGCTAGTAAGTTTAAAGTTGTCCTGCCATCTGGGTGGGGACCTGTTGTTATTTGCTTCACCAGGTCCTCATGGAGTGCAGTTAGCATCATTAGCTAGTAAGCCTGGATCATGTCAGGTCTGGGTGCTGTCCAGCTCTGTGACTCGTCTTTGAATGTCTGCTTTTGTGATGTTGACTGGCTCTTTTTTGTCGTGGTCTGCTCTCAGGGCCAATTATTTATTTATTTGATGCGTCTTTCTTTGAGATGCCCTTTCAATATTACTCTAGGGCAGGGGTGTCCAACTCCAGGCCTCAAGGGCCGGTGTCCTACATTTTTTAGATCTCACCCTGGGTCTACACACCTGAATCAAATGATTAGTTCATAACAGGAGAACTTCAAGACATGTTGAGGAGGTAATTTAGCCATTTAAATCAGCTGCGTTGGATCAAGGACACATCTAAAACCTGCAGGACACCGGCCCTTGAGGCCTGGAGTTGGACACTACTACTCTAGGGGGTTCTGTCCTTCCAGCTGGGACTACACCCTGGATGTGTCTTTGGAGAACAGGACATTTATTCTTTTGGGCTCTGCTTCTCTGATTTCTTTTTCATAGAGCCAGAGCTATAGGCCATTTCTAGTGGCTCAGTTTTGGACATCTTGTTGTACTTCTTATCCATCTAAGCCCTGTCTCTTGTAAGACCTTTCGGCACCGCTTGTGCCCAGCTAACATCCTCCCGGGCTTCCAGGCTTACAAAAGACCAAAATAATCCACAGAGTGCTGACTTTCGTGGACTCTCCTCCATAGCCACCTGGTCATTTTTTTGGAGGTGAAGGCTGTAAAAGTTAAGCACCCATGACATCACCAGAGGCTCTTTGGAACACTGTCGAATCATGTTGGGATAACACAGGTTGTCAGCTTCTACATAAAGTTATTATTAAAACAAAAGGAAAGTGTACCAGACAATAAATATCACGTTTTTTTGTAGCTAATATTATCACTCGTTTCTATTCAACATGACAGATGTCCCCTATGGTCTTAGACGTTTGAACAACACTGTTTATATTGTCTCTTATAAAATGATTCAGAGCTGGAGCCTATTCCAGCTGTCACTTGGAGAGAGGCATGGTACAGAGTTCTGGGCCTCTCTAGTTCTGGGTCTTTGATTGTTTTGGACCTGTGCATCTTGCTTGTTTACTGTTTTGAGGGTTTTTAGCTTTTCCTTTTTTGTGTCTTGTCCTTAGTGTCTCCTGTGGAAGTCTTCCTCATCTCAGTTATGTCTCCCTTACTTGTTTCCATGCTCTTCTCTCTGTGTTTCATCCTTAATTGTCTCCCCAGTCTGTCATGTATATCCATGTTTGTGTAGCTCCGTCTAAATGTCAAGCTTGCGTGAAAATTAAGCATGCTAGCCCCACATCAACACTTACTGGCCCCTTCTTTTTGCTCTACTTCCAGGTCTAATTCTTAGCTTTTGTACTCATTTCGTAATAAAGAAGACAGGAATTACTGTAGATGAAAAGTAATGTTGGCAGTCAAAATAAACTTGAGGACTTCAGCCAGACCTTCTGTGTTACCAAATGAATGTTGTTAAAATTCCCAAATTCCCAGGCCTTGATAATGAAGGTCTATGACGGGGTGTCAAATGTGGAAATAATAACCTGTAGGGTGCCATTTTGAAAATATTTGTTTATTGAACTTTTTTTTTTTAGATTATATTAATGGTACTGCGATGAAAGTGTTTTTTAATAACTGCTAACTGGTGCACTTAAATGGTAACTCACTAGCCATTACTAATGCAGTTAGTTAGACGTGTGCTTTTTCTGCTATGAAAAGCCGACAAAGGTCTGAAAAAGTAAAATAAAGGCGTTACACAGTATCCGTTTCCCACACATCGACTACACAGTTTGGACAGGAAGTTGTAAACGAATAATGAATCATTCACTGAATTTGCGGGAGCACCTTTGTTTGTGCAGCACCCACACTCTCACTGCTGCTGGTCTCTGGACCGCGCAAACTCAGTGTTAAGTAGGCAGACCGCGCCCCTTTCCGGGTAATTAAAAGGTAGGTGATTGGCTGCGTTGGCTCGTCCTCGCGGAGTAGGCGGGGCTGTGTGATCTGCAGTTAATCCGACAGGGATTGGACTGGAGCTGGAGCTTGAGCGCAGACAGGGGATCGGAGGAGAGTGACAGGTTTTGCTGCACTAACTTCTGAAACACCGACAAAACTAGGTGGACGCTAGGTGTTATAAATAGATAGGAGCAACAGAAAGATAGAGTAGAAGTTGTGTAACATGACAGACAAACTTTAGAGGTGAGTTTTTGGGGTGAGACGCTGAGGGGTTAACGGCGCGGTCCACCGACGACTCAACATGGATGTCCGGGAAGCAACGGTGCTGCTTTGAGAAGGAATTAAGGCCGTTTGTGGGTTATTTCTAGCCGAAGATTTGTGTGTGTGTGTGTGACGGAGCTGAGGACGGATTTAAATAAGCGGGTGAGTCTAGACTTTAAAACAAACTAGAAAACTTCAATTGTTACTTCATTGCTAGCATAATAAAAGTCTGTGTCTGTTTCACGCTTACAGTTCAAGTTCAGCTGTGGATTGTTGTAGCTAACATTTAGCAAAGGTGAGTCTTTTTAAATAAAAGCTTGTTGAAATGAATATTTTTCTTATTTCAACTTTATAATTCATTCACTTTGAATAAATCAAAGCAACATAATAAATGATTACTGGAGTAACTGAAAGGCATACACACACACACAGAGTTTTAGCGTCTTTTTGTTTTTGAACTGTTTGTGTTGTTGTTGCTTGTACGCCTGCTGATCCAGTCTGGCTACCATTAATGATAAGCCCACCCCGTCTGCCCCCCATTGCCCCTTTCCATCTGTTACTTTGTTTTCCTGACTGCCTGCCTCTCCCTATATTATTCCCTTGTGCGTGTGAGACTGCATAGACTGACCTTTTATTTATTTCCCCCCTTTCAAATGAGACACAAAGATGGCCCTCTGCTTCAGCAGAGCATCTTTTCACTGTGCCTGTTATTATATGTGTGGCTGCTGATGCCTTCACTTCTTCTTGTTGACATATGCTGATCCCCTGCAAACCAATACAAATGGCCTGCTGTCACACACATACACACAGATCTTAGCCACCAAAGAAACGCCTATAAGTAGCCTAATTTTATCAACCCACTAAATTCAGTTGTTACACTTTAATGTCATTTATTTTAAGAAAGTAAATGGAAGGACTGCTGATGTGTGTGTGTGTGTGTGTGTGTGTGTGTGTGTGTGTGTGTGTGTGTGTGTGTGTGTGTGTGTGTGTGTGGGAGGAGGGGGTGTCATTATGTCAGCTTGTGTGCTGTTTGTTTCATGTGCTGCTCTGACAGACAGCATGATTAGTGAGACTGAAGGTTACCATCTCTCGCTCACAATCAGTTTCCACTTATAGCACTCACGCCTGCTCTTTTTATTTATTGTCCCTGGTTCTGTCAACAGTGAGGTGACAACTGTCTGTCAGTGAGCAAGAACACGGACACCCCGAGAACATTCCCATTGTTTGTCACAGTCAGCGAGCAGCTGTCCCCATCATCAGGAGCTGTTGATAGGGCCGCTTGACTTAAAATCTTTTGTCTCTATCTAAATTTCCTCTGGCTGAAAGTGGTTCTTGTTCAGCTCACTGATCATACATGAAGAAAATGCACCCTAAGGTGTGACATTATAAACTTTAACAAATTATTTTAGGCCCATTCGGTGTTGTTATAAAGTCCAGGGTCCACATCATCAGGATTTTATTCTGAGTGTGCGGTTACATTGCAGAGAAATGCAGAAACTAAAAACAATTGTCTTTAAACGTCATGTTTTGCTGCTAGTCTTTCTGTTCAAAAAGCATTTTCTTATGTTTTGAGCCGTAAAAGGCCTGAATGGATGATACCTGACGGCTTTGCTGTCTGTTAGCTTAAAAACCAGAGTTAAAATGTTGCTGTTAGACATTGTTTTACATTGAGTTGAATGTGGGTGCCCATGAGCAAACAGTCCACACACATTCTTTACTCAGAGTGAAGATATTTTGACCTAGAGTTTGTCTGCATTTATTCTGAAATCTCCTCTTATCACAGATTACACATTACACTGATAACACGACATCGACATTTCAGGTTGATGATTACTGGTGACTCTTCATACTTCATGGATTAGATCACAGTGTGATCACTGTTGGAGAAGTGTTTTGACATCTCTGATGTGCCTTTTATTCTTTCCAGTTTGTGATGTGAATGTTTTACCAGTGTCTACGTCACTTCCAGATGTTAAAACTGTGGAGGCGAGACGTGCCACTCTCAGAGAGGCTGGGGGAGGACTCTCCGCTTGTTCCGGCACCTGGCCCCCCACCCACGGCAGCTCCGATGGGCCCCAATATTTCATGGCTTCCTGATGCCCCTCTTCTCAGCTCGGATCCACCTATCTTTCTGATGACTCCAGCGACGCAGGCGGTGTCTGGCTTCTTTGTCTGGACTGCACTAATCCTCACCTGTCACCAGGTAACAGCCTCCTGGTGTAGACTTTATATAAAAGATGACCTTCTCAGGTTTTAAATTTTACCTGTCATATTTGATTTCTGGAACTTGCAGGGGCCATATTTTGATTTCACGTGAGGGTGGAGTGCTTATTTATCACCTAAGCTAGCAATAGCAGGCTTAGATCAGTAAGCTGCACCCAGACACTGTAGAGATACTTTGCAGATACTCAGTTAGCTAATAATTAGTGCTAAGTAACAGACTAATAATGTTAAAGTTTCATTTACAAAAAAAGGAGAACAGACATCTTGGATATCAAGTATTCAATATTATTTATACAAAAACAGTTATGACTTTGAGAGCTAGCAAGATATAAGACACCAGCTGCATGTGTCAGCTTCCAAATTGACCACAATAGTTGAAGCCTTAATAAAGTTTAAAAAGGTGAGTTATATAACAAAAAATATCTCAGTACTTTTTATAAGAATGTTAATTGTCTATAGAGATGAAGACCGTTATTGCACCAGGTTGTGAGCAGGTCCTTAATGGTGCAAAGTTGGGATCCGATCACAGGTGGCCATTATGGGGACTGCAGCTTTTGGCACTTGCACATTGGCTCAGCACTTATCTCTATGGGCTCCTGCTTGTTTCCCAGTAGCATCAAGAGAGATATGTGTGCTGTTCAGTTCTACTTTTACTATAATATATTGTGCTCTGCTGGAAGTGCATGTGTTGGTGTTTGACCGAGCAGACGGTCTGTTGTGATGGATGTGCTCACGAAAAAGACAGACAGGTGTGTTTGTTTAATGCGCAGGTGATGTGATCCAGCAAACATGCTCAGGCCGAGAGAAGTTGCCGGGCAACATCCCGCGGCAGGTGTTTGTGACACAGAGCATGAATACACACACACAGATACTTTAAAACGTTGAAAGGGGTTTATAAAATCACATTCCTGTGAGTTGAGCTCAGGGGATGTATTGATTAGTGAGGTCAGTCACATGGACCAACTCACAAGATAGAAAAAAGGCATAAATGACTTATAATAAAAAATCTGAATGGAGGGATCTACACAACGGCAGATGATGCTCATAAAACCTCTGCTCCATCCTGAGTTGTAAGGACTCTGTGCTCACTTCCTGTGAAATCCTCCATGCCCATTAAAGTAGACTTGTGAGTCATTGTAAAAACCTGCCAGTGTTCAGAAAGTCTCTTCCTTCTCTCCTAGATCTACATGCACCTGCGTTTCTACAGCTCGCCCAGGGAGCAGCGCCATATCGTACGGATCCTCTTCATCGTTCCCATCTATGCCTTTGACTCCTGGCTCAGCCTCCTGTTCTTCACCAATGACCAGTACTATGTTTACTTTGACACCGTCAGAGACTGCTATGAAGGTGAGGACGTGCTGTTGATTTTATCTCATCAATGTCAAGCTAAAACTCTGAGCTCTCATGACCCACTAGGTCATTTGTATCCCATTAACAGAACTCTCTGATTTAAATCCTTTTCACGTCTTTGCAGGCAGCTTTTCCAGTTGAGTTGCTGAAACACATTGTGGTCTGATTAGAGTGGAAATGAATAGTCTGCTCTGTCATCCTTAACAGATTATCTACCACTACAAGTCAATACTTATTTTGTAAAGGACCCTCTCACACTTATTAGATTCTTGCCTTTTCTGCATTATATTTTGGCTCTGTCTCAGCCATTTTGATTTGGGCATAATTCTCTGGTTGGAATTATAAAACTGGCTCTGAGAGGAAACACGACTCCAATCTCAGTAGAGACAGGATGAGTTTAATCACTAAAAATGGATTTAATAAAAAATCTGGGCTCTTTTTGTCTTTTTGGTTAACGGAGATGGTGGGTTGGCGGCTTCTCGGCCAATGGTGACTCAAACAAAACACATTCTAACCGACATGTTGTATCCTGCGCTATTAAAGTCAGGAATTGGCAGAAGATGGTGAAAGGAAGTCGACTGCCTCCACCCCTCAGTCTCTGAGTTTAGTTGTCACGATAAAGCTAAAAATGATCTTCTTATTGTGACGCTGGGCTCACGTGTCGTGTCCTGTGTTGGCGAACCGATGACGTCACATGCTTTTGAATGTGAGCTGAAGGGAATCGCTATGTTTGGTTCTGCTTTTGGCAGGAAGCGTTATGTTCGTCATATTGCTTTGTCATACATATGGCTCACCTCCTCCGTCTCCGCGCTCTTGCCCAAGTCTTCACTCCCTTTTTCATTTCTCTTCATCCTCTCATCAGCCGTCATCTTCCTATAATGCCGCTGAGTCCTTTTCCTCGGCGAGGACCGACTTGTTGCATGGCAACCACGCTCACAAATCTCCCTCATCAACCAGATTGGCTGCATCAGATAATGAGTTTACCTCAACCAAACTTGCTGCAAACTTGCTCCTACTGTTCTCACTGTATGTAGGCCTACTGTATCACCGTGGCAACTGGCGCTTGCAGGCGGGAGTCCTTGGGGAAAAGTGAAAGAACATAATGGTAAACAGCCAAGACACAAGGAGAGCTGCTGGAAGCAGATGAACCAGTTCTCATCACTCAGCTCTGTGGACGAACTTTTTGTGTTTGGCATGTGTGGCATCTTATTACCTGAGTACTGTCTGACAGACATCTGACGTCAGATAGAAGGCAGTGGGAAAGTTGTAGAGAGGGTTTGGGTGGAGTTTAAAAACAGAGCAAGAAAATATGCAGAAATAACACAGCTGCAAAGAGCTGATGAACTATAGTCACTGTCAGCAGTACAGAGACTTCTGTGCTATGGCACGATGCTTGCATGTGCATAGTGCTTTTGTGAACCTCCCATGCACAAACATGACACACACCCAGGATATGTTACATTTTCACACTTTACAATGAACTGATGCACAGTCACTACCCTCCTTTATTTGGATTCTGTTTAATTCATTTTCATCTTATGCATTTAGTTCACAAAAGTTATCCAAGAGCGGATTTACCTTGCATGCATTCAAACACACCCCTGCGAGAGTGCGCGTATGCACGCAGGACTGGAAGGTCCTCGGGGGTTAACGGGATTAGCACTGTTGTGTTTTTTATGAGCCTCCTGATCTGGAACACCTTCTCACTGAAGCAGCACAGAGGAGAGAAAATAGGTGGCTGAAGATTTATTAGCTAATGAAAGAAATACAACTTTAGTTAATTCTTTGGATATTAAAATTGAAGGTCAAGTCTTGTCAGATTACGTGAATTATGTCCATGTGTTTTTGCATTGAGTAGAGCAGCACTAGATTTGATTTGGACATAAGTAGCTGTTGCTTTCTAATACTAAATATAAGCATGCTTGTGATTGTGTGTGAAGGTCATGCTTTAGTACAGATTTATAAACAGCTGGTTTCCCTTTTGTTACAGTGAAATATTATTATTCCTTATGTCCCTATGACAGTATAAAAATTATTTCATATAATTACCTCATGTGTGGTCAGCTGTTGTTTTTGAGCTGCGCCTCAGTTTGAATTGTGCTGTATATTTCCGTCCGCATGATAAAACAAATGTGACAGGAAGTGATGTGTTTGTTATTGTGTGACTGCTGGGAGGTCTGTGAGTAATCGAGTGAGTTACTGCTGTATTTTTTTCAGTCTGCTATAAAAATATGGGCTATTTTCTGACAATTTGAACCCAGTGTTGTGAAATGTTTAGTTGTTTATATACATGTAAAACAAATGGAGACAATTCTGTAACCAAACATGTTTAGAAAGTCTTAATATGTTTGTTGTGACATTAACAGTTTCAGTGAACAGGCTCCAGTCACAGAGGACAACACAGACTTAGAAAATCAATTGTAAAATTGATTGAATGATTGCTCATTTCCATTTAGCTGCGGTCCTTAGAATTCCTGGTATTGTGCATGTTGGTTCACTGTCACGCTGTCATGGCTTCTGGGAGACTTGAATGTGTCAATGAAGCCATCATTTATTTCAAGTTTCCTACAGTGGTCTGAAAAAAGCTTTTCCAGAAACACCATTTACAGTAAGCAACGATCAAATAACAAACCAAAACTATCACATATGTAGCGATTATAATCAAATCAGCTCTTTTTCTCCCCCTGTGTCTCTTCAGCATTTGTTATTTACAACTTCCTGAGTCTGTGTTACGAATACTTGGGAGGAGAAAGCGCCATCATGGCTGAGATCAGAGGAAAACCGATAGAGTAAGTTCAGCCTAAAAGGCCTTTAAATTGAACTCGTTATGCTTTCCTTTTGTTCTGCTGGTGTGAACTTGTATTAAACATGGGCAGAGTTTAAAATAATCAGGTCTGTTTTTACAAATAATCCCTTTAAGTCCCTAAAAGCTCAGGCTTCAGACTCTAAATGCTGTATTTCAGATGTTGATGTTTTTTACTGCTGTGTATGAGGAGCAGCCAATCAGCAGAAAGTTGTCCTGCAACAGCTTGTTCAGCCAGACAGTTAACAGACAGGCGCCACCGAGGCTGCTCTAGTCAAGTCCAAGAATGAAATTATGCAGCTGAAAAACACCTTTCAAAAAAAAAATTAATGGATTAACTTTAATTTAACCAGGAAGTGAAACTGGTGAGAACATGCAGTCTGCACACAGAAAGGCTTTAGCCGGACCTCGTCTTCCTGTGAGGCGACAGTGCTAACCACTGAGCCACCCATGGTGTAGCCATAATAAGTCCGCTTTAAACAGTATTTGTTTTCATGGCATGGACTCTTTTTAAAAAAATACAAACTATTGCTCAACATGTTTTCCTTTTTCCTGATGTTTGGTTCCATCAGGTCCAGCTGTATGTATGGTACCTGCTGTCTGAGGGGAAAGGCCTACTCCATTGGCTTCTTGCGATTTTGCAAGCAGGCCACTTTGCAATTCTGTGTGGTCAAACCGCTCATGGCTGTCATCACCGTCATCCTGCAGGCCTACGGCAAATACAAGGATGGAGACTTTAAGTAAGTGCTGCAGACAGGAAGGTTGCTGGTGGTGAACTTGGTGGTGTATATCTGTGAGAATCCAGGCGTTTTCACACGTTTCACAGCTTCCACAAAATGAGGATTACCACTTTAATTTCTAGATTAATTGAACGCTTCAGACTTTCATCTCTAATGGGAGCTTCCAATAATCACAAAAGGTAGTCAGAACTAACCCCAAACACAAACCAGCACCATTAATGCAGTTTTATCTGACCTTCACTCTGCAGTGTTGCCAGCGGTTACCTGTACGTGACCATCATCTACAATATCTCCGTCAGCTTGTCGCTGTACGCCCTCTTCCTGTTCTACTTCGCCACCAGGGAGCTGCTGAGCCCTTACAGCCCCATGCTCAAGTTTTTCATGGTCAAGTCGGTCATCTTCCTCTCCTTCTGGCAGGGTAGGTCAGCGCGGCAAAAGACGCCACACGACGTTTGTTATGAAAACAGGTGGAGTGACAGCTTCCTGTGCTTATTTATTTGTGGTCAGGCATGCTGCTGGCCATCCTGGAGAAATGCGGTGCCATCCCTCAGATCAACTCAGTGGAAGTGTCCGTCGGTGAGGGTACGGTCGCCGCCGGTTACCAGAACTTCATCATATGCATCGAGATGTTTTTCGCGGCACTGGCTCTGCGGCACGCTTTCACATACAGCGTGTACAAGGACAAAAGTCTCGATTTAACAGGTGAGAAGGAAGGCGAGGGAAGAAGGGAGGAAGGAAACAGCGGGGTTTAACACATCTGTCGTAAATGTTTACCGTCTTAAAAAAGAATTCAAAAAGTCTTTCACTTCGTGTCTGTCCTCCATCTCATTTCCATTCGTTTCAATGCATCTTTTTTTTTTTTTTTTTTACTACTTCCTTAAGTTTTTGTTTTCGCCTTTATTTTTCACCTCCTGATATCCCACTTGTCGTTTTCTACTTGCCTGTTTCTACATATCTATCTTCTTTTTTTATCTTCTCCTCTCTGCTGCACTCTAAAGGACCTGTTCCTACATATGGACAGTTTGGTAGGTTGAACACCGCCCTTGTGCGTTTTCACACTGCTGCTATTTCTATTTTGATTTATTAAGCTGCATTAAGCCAGCAGTTTCTGTTCTCTCTCTTTTATTTTTAAAATCTCATATTTCAATTCAGTTTTGGTTCTTGTGCTGACATTTCCTAAAGCAACCCCCCCAACCTTTCTCCCTTTATGCAGTTCTCCCTGTTTTACTTCCCTTTAAATCACTCTGAACCCCCTTTTCTTGCCTCCTCTCTAAATCTCATCCACTGCCCTTGTACAATTGCTCCCCCCCCTTTCCCCCACTCATTCCTTCTTTTTACATCCTTTAAATCACTGATGCCCTTTTCCTTTTTCTCAGAGACTATCCCCTTGTCTTAAATCTCTTTCTGTTTTTGACTCTTTTATCTCTCTTCCTTTCCCTTCTCTCTCTCTCCCTGTGCTTAAACATTATAAATCCACTTTCTTTTGATGTTTATCCTCCCACCGTCCTTCCTTTTCTTTTTTTTCCACTTGCATCCAGTCTCTCTATTTTTCACCCCAGCTTTTGGCCTCTAACCCTCCTTTTTTATGGCTCTCCCGCAGGCCGCTGCGCCCCCATGAAGAGCATCTCCAGCAGCCTGAAGGAGACAATGAACCCGGGCGACATGGTCCAGGACGCCATCCACAACTTCTCCCCGGCCTACCAGCAGTACACCCAGCAGTCCACGCTGGAGCAGGGGGCGCCACCGCCAGTCTCCCGCGCCCACAGTGCTGTCAGCGGCCGCGGGGACACAGAGAAAACGCTGCTGCTCAGCTCAGACGATGAATTCTAGAGCGGACCAAGTCAAAAGCGGGCAAAACTTGACATCAGTCTGATGTCAAAACAGCTGATGGTACTCTGCTCTCTGCAGCCGATCCCCCTCAGTATACGAATCAGTAGTTGCTTGTTTGTTTTCGTTTCCCCTGTTTTGCGACTGATCAAAAAATGCAGGGGCCCGCCTTTCCCAAGGGTCACAAGTGGGAACACGGTTGAGTTGTGAGTCATACTTTCAGATAATGACTCATAGCTTTGGAACAAAAACTGAAAAAAAGCTGAATTTCTTTTTTTTTCTCCCTCTCTCTTTTTTATGCACAGTCCTGTTTCCCCTTCCTTGTGTTTAGCAGCGGAGCTGTAAACTTTATAGGTGTTGCTATTTATTTGTTCAGATTCACATTCTGATCTTTGGCAGTGTTTACCAAGGTTTCTTCTTTGGACATGATTCATAAACTTGAAAGAATATTTAGTCAAGACATTGACTGGTTGGTCAAAGCGCTTTAAAGCAGTTTTCAGTGTTGTGGAGGTCTTCGTATGGGGGTGAGAGACCCTGGGCAGCAGTTGGTGATGCATTTAAAGGGAAAGCATGTCAAAAACAGGAGTTAGTAAGCACAACACATGGATCAATGTTGTTATTGATATTGCAGAGGGGGAGGCAGAGCAGGTCATAGATTACAGAGTGCATCTGCGGCCGGTCGGGATTACACTTGTGTAATTGGAGCGTTATTTGAATGGCTGGGATTAAAGCTTGTGTTTCACTCTGATAGTAAGACCTCTCCAGGCCACAATGTAGGTTAAATGAGGAGAAAACAGAAGAGGAATTTAGGCTAAAGCTAACTTTAGATGCCTTTTCTCGTTACTGGAGCTTTGTCGAAGCTGGGCGTGCTGTAGTTCACGTTCAGAGGCGAACAGAAGTTTCAATTCTACTCTTAGTTAGGTGTTGTGCTTTGATTTTTGAAAACAGGATAAGTTTGAATTTGATAAAAAAGATCTGGCAACTAAGGCAAGGAGTGTGTGGGCAGCTGCCTGTGTGGCAGTTATTTTTGCAGGGATTTAATAAAACATTTTAGCGTGTGCCTACACAGCTGTTAAATGACAGTACATCATTCTGAGTGCTGTCAAAACCTTAATGGACATCATGCCTCCAGCTGAAGCATTATTGAGCCAACCTACAACTCTCATCTCATCAGATATCAGTATTGTGATTAGTTTATCTTTCTTCAGCTTGACCACATGTGGGTCGTAGGTCGTAAACATTGTTGTTGTTGTTGACATTACTGAGTTTCTTTGAGTTGGATTCGCTTTTATTCTTCCAGTCAGTCTTTTTTTTTTATTTTTTGGTGTAAGTTTACCACAGTCTAAGCTGTTTTTTGTTTTTTTAATTTATTTGTAACTGGAATTCTTGAGTCATCTGAATGACTCACAAGAACCTGCCAACATTTTTTTAGTTCTACTTTCACTGCTTTGCTGTAGCTCTGTCTCAACACCAGGGGGCCACAGGGAGCGCGTTTGGAGCCAGTTGTAGGTCATAAACATACAGTCAGAGCTTGAAGCATATTTAAAAATTTTAAATGCACCAAGAAAATGTTTGTCACTTTTTTAATGTCTTCTTAGGACTGTCTTCTATTTTCATTGGAAAGCAGAAATGTGTCCCATGTTCAGACAGTGCTTACGTTTTTTTTTTCCCCTTCTTTTTCTTATTTTGTGCTTCTGCCTGAGACATTATTAGTTCTAAATAGGAGAGAAGCCACGTGTGCGTGCAGGAGCAGCCTCTTATTTATAGACACTTTAAAAACGGGGTTATTTTTAGCGATGATGAAACTGAGGTCGCACTGCAGCTCCTACTGACAGGTTGCTTGCGTGGCATTAAATTAACTCTCAGTTTAAAAGCAAAGCAGACAGTATGCTGATTTGCACTCTGTGTCATAATTCACCCTTGTACTCCTCATCTTTGTCTGCAGCCATGCTGTTTGCTGCAGTGTGAGTTGTTCTTATGTGGGGAAAAAAATGTTTGTTGTAGACTAATGTTGCACATAAAGTACATGAAAATATTAAGTGCTATCTACAGGAGTAAATGTATGTCTAAATAATCATATATACTGTATAGATTGATCACAGGAGAAACAAAGGCCTATTTTTTTTACAACTTTTGTTTCAATATGTTTTTTTTGTTTCTAGTTCTTTGTATAATGTATAATGCTGCTCACAATGCTTCTGTGTCACATTAGATGGAAAACCATGAAGACAAAAATAAAGATATTTACTGTTGTTTTTTGTCTAATTCACATTATTTTCCTCTAATATGCATTAAAATGACATGTATGTGTCATATGTTGCCAAGGAAGGGTTAATGAAAATGTTAATAAGTTTCATGTTATGAAATTGTGTTTTTCGAGATTAACACGTTAAAACTAGTTAATGTGCTAACTAGTCATCTGCTAGAAAGGAAGCTATTTGCCCTGCGATGCTAATTGTCTTAAAATAAAATGAGCTAGGACAACAAAGTAAATGGTCTTTGGCAACAAACATATATTACACATAGATGACCTCCAGCTTCAATTCACTTTTCTTTTTAGATCACTGCTTCCTGTAACAATTAAGACTTTACAATATCAGAGAACGCCACCTACCCGATGATCCACCTTTGTATGCTACTCCCTCCCCTTATGTAGTAATTGCATAAAAATATATTTGGAGTGATAAGTGCAAAGAATAAGCTTTATCTATGTGCAGCTGCATAACTAAGGGACGACACTGGGTCACATGATCCACTCTAACTATCATCATTGTCATAAAGAAAACTTTTCCACCTTACCTCAGAGGTAGACAAGGTCTTGTGGTCTTTGACCTAAACTGGAAGATATTTCGTACATGGACAGGATCCTGAAAGCTCTGCCTCCCATTATATTTCTAGAGACTCTAGGAAACACAAGTAAGCCAGCAGACTGATAGAAAACATCTCCACACTTACCACGGAGTACTAGATGTCATTTATATTAAAAACAGCCTCCAAACACCAGGAGAAATAGCCCTGCGAGTCACAGTCAGGGATTTATCAGAAGAGCTGAAATAACATAAGCACTTTTCTCTATAGAGACTATATATTTAAGGTTTATCAAGACACTGACTCAGAATATACATTCAACAGCCACTTCATTAGGTACACCTGTTCAACTGCCTATTGACACAAATATCTAATCAGAAAATCAGATGGTAGTAATTCATGATCAAGATGACATGCTGAAGTTCAAACTGAGCACCAGGATGGAGAAGAAAGGCGATTTAAGTGACCTTAAATGTTGCATGTTTGTTGGTGCCAGATGGGCAGGTCTGAGTATTTTAGAAACTGCTGATCTGCTGGGATTTCCCCACACAGTCACCTCTAGGGTTTATAGAAAATGGTCTAAAAAGAGAAAGTATTCAGTGAGCAGCACTTCTCTGGACAATGGCTCTTTGGTGACAGAGGTCAGAGAATGGCCAGACTCTGTTGAGCTGATAGGAAGACAAGGCATGCAGAAGAGCATCTCTGAAAGTACAATGCAAACCAGATGGGCTACAGCAGCAGAAGACCACATCAGGTAAACAACATGAAAGCATGGATTCATCCCACCTTGTATCAGTGGATCACTCACAGTGTACCCATCTTCTGATGACTGCTTCCAGCATGATAATGCACAGTATCACAAAGCTTAAATCATCTGAAACTGATTTTTTAACTTGAGAAGTACTCAAATAACCTCCAGTCACCAGATCTCAATCCAATAGAGGATCTCTGGGATGTGATGGAACAGGATGGACGTGCAGTCAAAAACAACAACAACAAAAAAACAGTAGCAACTGTGTGATGCTGTTGTGTCAATATGGACCAAAATCTGCAAGGAATGTTTCCAGGACCTTTTTGAATCAGTCATGAAGAATGAAAGCAGATCTGAAGGCAAAAGGGAGTCCAACCTGGTAGTAGTAAAGTATACCTAATGAGTTGTCCTATAAGAGTAAATTGCTATAAATACATCAAAAACTGGAGGCTAAGTTCATTTCCCCACGGTTCTGCTAACCACTCACACATGTAACTCGACTTTATCTTTGCATCCAGACCAATAAGTTGTGCAACACATCCTGCAGATCCACTTCCTCTCATGGACCGCACACGTTCCAAAAAACAAAACAACCGAGACCACAGTTTTATGTACAATATGTACAACATTTATTATAATTAATATATAAAATAGACAATGTACTTAAATTTTCACAATAGAAAAAATACAAGTAATAAATAGAAAGACCATTTCTGTTTTGCAGGTATTATAAAACATCCAGCAGGGTTTGACAGATGTGAGACGTTAAAATATAGAGAATAAATGCTTTGCCACACTAATACTCATATATAGCTAAATATATGCCTCATATCTTTAGGAGTTATTTGTCAACACAGTTTCATGTGTTACCATGCCTACTTAATATATTATATTGCTAGCACTATTCAGTGGCCTAAACTCCCATGAAATTTAAGCCTGCTGAGTGAAACAGGCCTACGTCAGACGGAGGCTTTTCAAGTGAATAAAACACCATCTCTATGCACCTTCTTTTCCAGTCTGCTGTGCCTACTTTCTTTCTCCATCATCAGTCTTCTTCTCAACCCTCCACTCTCACCCTCGTCTCCATCAGTCTTCTCTCTCTCTTTAACCTCCTGTGTCTCTGTCTGCCCCGCCCATTCAGAAATGACCTCAATTTTTTTTTCTCCGCACAAACAACATACGATTCATCTTAGAAAAATAATGTCCCTCCAAGATAGCCACGACGACGAGCTAGTACAAACATTGCAAAAATATACGTAAAACACACATAAACACGCACGCACGCGCACACACACACACAAATCGTCATACATCAATATGGCCATTGGCTTTGAGCATATTTCTACACAGCTAATAATCAAACGTTTTGTAAAGTAATCATCGTCGCCACGCAGCACAATAATTAGACGTGAGAATATCCTCAGACTAGTCATAAGTACTTTTTGAAAACATACAGAACATCACAGCACTCGTTAGCTTGTCTTGTCATAATATCTACTTTTAAATACAAATAAAATTTAGAATATATAAATGTCACTGAACATTTGCGTCTCTCAGACATTACAAACAACACAACAACGGGAATGTTTGCAGAGGATTTGCATCGACTTGAGCGTAATTCCTACCAGACGTGATTCTATTTCCACACATTCGTTTATTCAGTTATTTATTTAAAATGACCAACATCTTTCGTCAGAAAGAAGAAGCCACTGACGTTGGACTTGGCCAAACTGCTGCACGGCAGTTTTTATGAAACGAGAAATTTGGGATTAAAGCTTAGAAAAAGATGGAAATCCACAGAAATCACAATGAGAAATAAGAAGTGAGTCGTTTCAGACAATCAGGAGGACTGGTGAGCTCCTTCATACACTGAAGGCACTGCATTAATGTGAAAAATGAGCACACATATAATACAGAATTGTCTTTTTGGACTGGTGAGACCCCCCCCCCCCCAAAAAAAAAAAAACAAAAACAAAAACCTGGAAAATCTTAGTGAATCGCACAACTTAGAGAAATTCACAATGCACTCAGGCAGCATTTCTCTGACCGTTTCTGCTCCCAAAAGTCTCATGACTAAAGCAGCTAGAGAGCCATCAATGGAAGGAGGCGAAAACAGATTCGATTATCCCACCGGCACATAAAGTGACATAAAGGGTGAGAAACTGCATTGAGAGGGAAGAAAAGGAAAAAATACAGGGGGGGTGGGAACACGAGGCTGAGCCAAGCTAGTGATTTCAGACTAGAAGGCATTATGGAGACCGAGGAAGCTCCACCCTAGCATTTTGCTGTTGGTCAGGTGCCATAAACGGAAGCAGAAAGGCACCCCAGCCTTTAAGTAGCATAATCAGGCTACACCAGCCTCGCTGTGGGGGTTTGCTGAGGACTAAAGGTGCTCAGTAACCCTGTTTGGCTTGGTTGGGCTTCAGTCAGAGTCCCCGTGTAGCTCAAGGGAAAGACTGTGAGGGTTTTTTGTGCATAAATATGTGCGACGCCTTGTTCACATTAAACAGAATTTGAAACTTTGAGTGCTTCAAGAAAAAAAAAAAAAAAAAAAAAAAAAAAAAAGATCACTGAGTAAATCTTACTTGACCAGACTGCTGTTTCATGGAGGATCATCAGAGGACATCTCTATCAAAACTACAGTACTGAACCCGTTTCTGTTTTCTTGTTTGTTAGAAAGGTGATCGTAGCTGTGATCGGATTTCTGTCAACTGTAATGTGAACAAGGCGCTTAGTATTTTCCTATTATTACAAGTCATCCTGCTCTCTTGCCTGCGTGAGTATTAAGGCCCGCAGATGTGTGCGTGTTTGCATTGCAGGCTTCCCCGTCCCCACCCCGAATCCCAAACCCCAGTCTGGTTTCAGCATCTCCTTCTAGGATAGCTCGTGCTCCCTCTGTGGCTGAGGCTGCTGCGGACTCTTGACGATGGTGATGACCGAGGCGGTGTTGAGGCGAGGGGCCGTCGCCAGCAGGCTGCCTCCTCCCGCTTCCAGACCCCTGGCGAATCTCTGAAGCGCAGCCAGGCGTGCGCTGAGCCCCTCCAGCTCCTTCCTCATGCCGGCGTTCTCGGCTCCGAGCCTCTCCACCTCTCTCTGCAGCTCCATCTTCTGCTGCTCCAGGGCCTCTCGCTGAGACACCCGCTTGACCCGGCAGCTGGCGGCATATCCCCTGTTCTTTAAGGTGCGACGCCGCTGCTTCAGCTTCTGAATATCGTCGCGGGAGAGGCCACGCAGGTGGAGATTCAGCTCTCGCACCGACAGGGACATTAGTTCGCTGTCCGACAGGAAGGGCACGTTCTCGCCGCATTCCTGCTTCACCTGAAGTAAAAACAGGAGGAAACAGGAAGAGAGGAAGCATTTAAAGAAGGAAGAATGAGAAAGAAAAACATACTTTCTTTTCTTCTTCCTTTTTTCAAAATGACAGTTTTCTCTCTTGAAAAACAAAACAACCCCCCCCCTCCCCATGACTCGGTTTTATGTCTGGCTGTGTTTTACCTTCAGAGCTTTGCTGTTTCTTTCTGTCGTCATGGTCCAGTTGTCTTTGTTTTTTTCCCCTCCCCAAGCACCAGTAAAACCAGATACACACAATCTGAAGAAACAAACACAAACAACATCACATGAAATGTGGGACACTGTGCATTTTTGGTTCATAGCCTGCCTGACATTCACCATCCGCTCACAAGACATGCAGTCATGCACTACTGAAGAAAAAGGAGAACCTGCAGATCTTTCGTGCTTCTCCAAAGCACGCCGTCTCATTATAATTTGTGGTTTCATGTGAAAGACAGGGGAGGTTTTGAAAGTGACATGCCTTTCTCTGTTAGCTGGAATTATCAGGAGGAAGTTATCATGTGGCTGCCCTTTGGTTGCTCAAAGCAGGTGTCCTAACCAATTCCCTGAGCACTTCCTCTTGTCAGCACAACACCAACGGTTCGAGCCCTTGGTTTTACAAAAAACCAAAAACTTGAATACGTGGTTTTTAAAAGGGACACTTTTTAAACAGTTAAACTTGAAAAATTACAATACTTGATTTAAAAATAAATATGTAATAAAATGTCTTAAAGAGTCTACCTAAGAAGCACAGGTTTCACACAGACTCTTATCAGGACTGCTACACGCCTCTCAAATGCCACAGCGTGGGATTAAAGTCTAACCTAAATGGGCCAACTTCAACTTCTTCCCCCACCTTAGTCACTCCTCGGTTGCTTATTTAAAAAACAAAACAAAAAAAACCAAAAAAAAAAACCCTCACTCAGCACTTCAGCTGGAGACATCTTTTTTTGTCTTTCCTTCACCCAGATCCTAATGTGAAAGTAAAGGATACAAATGGCCAAGTGGTCTGTTGACATGAAGGTACTCTGGGCCAGCTATACTGCTAAAACTTTTTGTATGATAATGTTTAATAATGAAGACCACCAAATTTCACTCTGACATCATGCAAACCATGGGGATTTTCCCATCTTACTTCTGCAAATTCACTCTGTTAACTTTCTCATTTATTGCAACACTGGATTTTCTCCTTATGGCGAATGTTCTTTCCCTGTGCTGCTTTCACGCTGTAGTCCAGAAGGGTTGAGAAAAAACACAGTAAACACAGAAAGCTGCATGTCATGACAGAGCGCTCACCGCTTACTTTAAGGTTGACCTTTTGGCAGCGTCTCTGATGAGCTAAGAGATGAGTGCAGTCATCTCTTTCTTTATTTTTCTTCCTGAGACCCAGACTGATCCCTAACAACCTTTTAGCCTTTTTTCTCTTGAAAATCGCAAATCACAAAAAAGCAGTGTGTTCATTTTAATTATTTAAAAGACATTCACAGCTTTATTTAAATTGTGTCACAACAATTTTAGAAACCCCAGTTATATTGTAACTTTTCCTCTATAAATTAGGCATAAAAGATACAGACCTGGTGCCTTAATGACTATAAAAAGAAGACTGCTGATGTGCTTAGACTTCACAGGAGACGACTTACATTTCCAACAAGTGAACCACAAACAAAACATAACCAAAAAGGGTCATTCGAGTTAAAATGTCACGCTTGATCTCTTTCACTCTGGGGGGAATCCCATTTTCTATGAATGCGTAGTTATAATAAATAAAAGAATAACTTGCTGCATGGGCCTCCAACTCAGGCACACTGGATGGTAAAACTAAATAAGCTAAATAAAAAAGGCTGTTATGGCCGGACAATAAACAGCATTTCCCGAAATGCGTAGGAAGTAGAGGTTGCAGCAACAGCGGTTGTCCAACCAGCCGTCGGACTCCGGCTGTAAACCGAGGAGACCGCCGTTTCGTAAGGTCAGGGTGATTCAGCAATAAAGCTCTTGCTCAGCTCCACCAAGACTGCCGGTCAGTGCAAATATAGGAAAACCAGGGGTGACCGCGTCTTTCTCGGTCAGTCCAAACAACACAGGATATCCACATTTATGCCATACTATAAATACCCAGTTGGAGGACATAGTAGTTTTTGTTTTTTTGTCTTAAGTGGAAAGCAACAAGTCAACGCAACACTGCTAAACGCAAGCTATAGCACGATTTCAGAAATTCCACTCCCGTCTATCTTCAATACTTAATATACAACGATTAAATACCGAGTGGAAAATACAAGCCAGGCCTGGGACCTATATTTATTTATCTAGCTCCAGTTAGCATCTAGCCTTACCCTTAAAGAGCGGGGCTGGACACCGTAGGGCAAATGTGCGCTATAGTAAACAGCTATCATTAGAGCCTCTTCCGACATCTAGACTTTAATCCATTTAAATTGTATTTAAGCACACTTATGAAATAAGGAAGTGATAACCCCCTCTGGGTGTCAGTCTAGCCGAAATATAGACAGAAATATGCAAAGCGGGGCCAAATTATTCGTATCATCTTAAACATGCTAGTATGAACTGTTAGCAACTAGCATAAACGGTTAGTGACAGGCTAAAGGAGATTAAAGCCAGCTGCTGACTGCTCATTTGTCCTTGGTTGGTTACCCTGGTTGGCACGTCCCCCGGCAGATACCATTCCTCTAGTGCTCAGCTGTTACCACGAATACCGGCTAAACATTTTAATGTTTAGTATTTTTATAAAAAAGTAATGGTTTACCTGATGGCTCGACGCAACTCCGGCGACAAAATGTCAGTCCGCCTTTTCCCGGAATTACTCCGCTGCTCTCTGAGGTTGGATTCTTTCATTCATAAAAAACACAAGCGACAATGACGTCAGGGCTAAAGAATGAGGGCGGAGCCAAGCCCGCCCCCGAGACGTACTCCGGGAGGATGTAAACAAGGAATCCCTGAATCCCAGAACTTTTCCATGACCATCCCCCAGCTACTCTGGAAAGACATAACACCCTGGGAGAGGATTCAGAGTCCGCCTTTCCTAACACTGTCCAGCCCAACGACGCAGAAGATGTAAAATCCAGCAGAATTCAACAATAATAAGAAACTACTTCAGCTAAAACCCAACTTATCAAAAGCTATAACTTATAGTTAGGAGAAATTTCTACGAGCGTCTTTTCCCCGAAACACCGTCCTCTTAGCTACTTAATAATAGTAATAATAAAAGGTCGAATGCGTCTTCTTCTGGGTCCAATTTAAAGATTACTGATGCCTCCGTTTGTAGGGACATTACCGCCCCCTACTGGAAAACATGCGGAGAAGCATAATTGCGTTAAAAAACTTCAACATAAAAAGCAATTTGAAATTGCTTTGATTTCCAAACTTTAAAGAAATACTGTTAGTCATTGGTTGACATAAGAACTTTCTTTGTTTTAGCTCTTTAAAACATTTTTTCAAGACATTATATGACTTCACAATGACACAAAAAGATTAATACACTACAATAGATTTCCATATTACCAGTGCTGACATCAGCATAAATGACCTATATAAACTGCTGATGTCATCTTGCTGACGTCAGCCCAATGATCTATAAAATATTGCTGATATTGTCATGCTGACATCAGCAAGATGATCTATTAAAACTAAAGCTATCATAGTATTCATGTGTGGAAAATTGAGTTTAATAATTTTTAAACTGCATCAATCTGTTGTTGCTTATTGTTACCACAGTGAAGGCAGAGGATTTTTTATTTTAATCATTTCTGTCTGTGTGCATGTTCACCTACAGGGCCTGAGTCATAAACATTACATTTTTACATTCAGCAGGCTGACATCAGTGTTGTATTAAACCAGGCTGAGGTCAGTATGTTGTAATAAAAGCATCAAAGTTTTAGTTCAGCACTTGTCGTTCAGAGGAAGTTGTGCTCCGTCAGGGCTCTTATTTATTTCTTTATCTCCATCTGGTAAAATGTTATGTATTAGTCTTATAACAAGGACGTGACTTGTAACAAAAACAGACAGAGTGACTTTTGTTTTGTTTTTCCCATTAAATTAATTCAGGAACTACAATGATCCCATATAATCCGAAGTCTGTCAATATATTGTTTACTCCTGTCAATGTAAAAACTTTAACCAATTAAGTTCAGTTCTAAACCCATGGTGTTTACATTACAGTTTTTCTGAATTGCTAAAACACTAAACCCCAATGTAAAAACTAAACTGTCAACTATGAAAACTCTTTCATCAAATCAATCCCACAGTTGCCAAAATCTTAAACACTATTCATCTGGTTAGGACACCATTTGCCAATCTGAATCTCCCATTTACCAGAACTTTAAACATATTCTCAAACACAAAACACATTTAGCAGTGTGGTGCACTTGTACCCAGAATTGTGCACACAGGCTACAGAAGTTAAACACAACTAACACACTGTTTTCATCATTAACACACTACCACTCAAAATTGTAATGTTACAACCTCCTCTTCTGCTTTTTGCTAGATTGAATACAGCTTCATCCACGAAGATGTATTCATGAGGCCTAACCATTGAGTCAAGCTCAAAGATTCTCTGTACACAACAAACTAATTTTAGTTCTGTAAATGAAATAGTATAGTCTATACATGCGCTATGTATACAAGTATACTTATAACTAAATGATATTTTGTTTAGAATTTAAAGACGGCCACATGAGGGTGGAAGAACATGCATGCACTCACAACACCAGGAGACACTTATTGTGGATATGGTCTGTGTGAATGTGTGTGTGAATGTGTGGATGATTGTGTATAGTGTAAAGTGCTTTGGGGTCCTTAGGACCAAGTAAAGCGCTATACAAATACAGACCATTTACCATTTTATTTATCATGGTCCGTCAGAAAAATGCAATTTGACTGCATGAAATGCAGCAAGGGAATATAGAAGACAACATACATTTTGAATCTAACAAAAAGGAGAAGAAAAACTTGCAATGTCATAGGTCACCGTGCCATTATTGAACTGCCTGGCCAGCGTGGTGGAAATGTAACCATCTCTTCTCTGCTGCCATCAGCAGCTATGGGGTTCCCCACAGTCATGTTACTGTTGGGCCATACAACAACAAACTTATAGCAACATTCCTGGATGGTCTACAGGATGCTTTGCTTGAGTAGAGAGATCGCGAGCAGGCAGAGCATCCCATATCATTTGGGCCAATGTGAGCTTTCACTGTGGTCCAAGAATACACAATTGGTTTCACAATGAGAAGCATTTTATGAATTTGTTTCTTCCACCATACTCTCCCTTTTTGAACCCTATTTAGGAGTTTTTCTCAGCATGCAGATGTAAAGTATATAACTGAGACCCTTAAACACAGGAAAATCTACTTCAAGCATTGAATGGAGCATGTGGTGAGATAGGAGTGGAATCTTGACAGAGCTGGATTCCGCATCCTAAATGATTCTTTCCTCGTTGCATTGCAAGGGAGACCATAGCATGTAATGTGGATGAAGTCCTGTGGCCTGACCCAGCACAGAGGCGTGATGCTGAGGCAGGATCAATTATCTGAATATGTTGTAAAAATATATAATTCTTTACAGTTTTTCTCAAATGCTAAAACACATGTCACAAACGTTACCACCAGGTCCCCCAATGTCCAAACATAACACCCTTCTCTAAAGCTACATAAACACAACCACACCTTCCCACTGCAAAACTCAAACTCCCACACCAAGAGAGCAGCTCGAAGCTGTCAAAACTGTAAACACTATACACAGCATTACACACTACAGCAAAACAATTGAAAACACAATGCTCAATTTGTGAGAAGGTTCTTTGGTTCATAACTGCCAATGCATATTTTTATAAACTGTACAGTAACGGATCGTCATAGAACCCTGCAGAGGATTAGGCATTTAGATTTGTGAGTTTCACATGAAGACTATAAATCTATAAAAACATCCTGCATGTACGTACACTACTGTAACACAACTCAATGCAAAAACGGAATCTATCGCACACAACAGTACTCTCGGAAACACGATCAGGGTGTGAAGTCTTTTTTATTGTCTACACGGTCTTTTTACAGTATTACACACAGTCACTGTGCGGCATCATGTCGCCGAGCTGCATTGGGCCACATCACCTCATCCACATCACAGGCCATATTGTCCCTTGCTAGGCACCGCGGGAAAAACGCCCTGGAATGGCGAATCCATCCCTGGAAGGCCTCCACTGGGATGTCAGCACAGGCCAGCTCCATTGCCCGTACGAGGTTCTCTCTTGTGTATGGCTGTCTGTCATACACCTTCCATCTCCATGATGAGAAGAACTCCTCTATAGGGTTCAGGAAAGGGGAGTAGGGTGGCAGACAGACGTTTAAAAAGTGGTCACTGTTGGTGGTGAACCACTCTCTGATTTGGTGTGTTTTGTGGAAGCGGACGTTGTCCCAAATGATCACATACATGTGATGTGCTAGCCTAGGATGGTGTTGTTGACGGTCCAGGAGGATGTCTTTTAGCTCCTCTAGGAAGGTGAGGAGACGTTGGGTGTTGTAAGACCCAAGGACAGCATGCCGGTGGACAAGCCCCTCCGTACCCATAGCTGCACAAAGAGTAATATTACCCCCCCGTTGGCCAGGAACCTCAGTGATGGGTCTTTGGCCAATGATGTTACGGCCTCTTCGCCTTCGTTTCTGGAGGTTGAAGCCAGCCTCATCCAGGAAGAGGTACTCATGGGGTTTGGCCATCGCGTCCAACTGCATTATCCTCTGTGAACATGGAAAAGCGTACAGGTGTTCAGAACGGTCAATCAGGTAGCACAGTATTGTCCAGAAGTAATGTAAGCCACTAAGCAACACAGTATGTCCACTAACTGTACTGTGGACATGGATGTATACGTACTTGCACATACTCGTAACGTTGTTCTATGTGTCGCGCAGAGTTGCGCTCAAAGGGAACCCTGTAGACCTGTTTCATCCTCATCTGTTGGTGCCGGAGAACTCGGTCTATTGTGGACACACTGACAGCATCAATGTTCTCAAAGTTTACATTATCTGCAATGACTTTGTCTCTGATCTCTCGGAGTCTAATGCAGTTGTTCTCACGGACCATATCTTCAATGAGGGTTTCTTGTGCCGCTGTGAATATGGCAACCCTCCCACCTCTATGTGGCATTCTTTCAGCTCTAAAGAAAGAAACATGTGTTGTCAATTGACTGATTTACAGTGGGGCAAAAAAGTATTTAGTCAGCCACCGATTGTGCAAGTTCCCCCACCTAAAATGATGACAGAGGTCAGTAATTTGCACCAGAGGTACACTTCAACTGTGAGAGACAGAATGTGAAAAAAAAATCCATGAATCCACATGGTAGGATTTGTAAAGAATTTATTCGTAAATCAGGGTGGAAAATAAGTATTTGGTCAATAACAAAAATACAACTCAATACTTTGTAACATAACCTTTGTTGGCAATAACAGAGGTCAAACGTTTACTATAGGTCTTTACCAGGTTTGCACACACAGTAGCTGGTATTTTGGCCCATTCCTCCATGCAGATCTTCTCGAGAGCAGTGATGCTTTGGGGCTGTCGCCGAGCAACACGGACTTTCAACTCCCGCCACAGATTTTCTATGGGGTTGAGGTCTGGAGACTGGCTAGGCCACTCCAGGACTTTCAAATGCTTCTTACGGAGCCACTCCTTTGTTGCCCAGGCGGTGTGTTTTGGATCATTGTCATGTTGGAAGACCCAGCCTCGTTTCATCTTCAAAGTTCTCACTGATGGAAGGAGGTTTTGACTCAAAATCTCACGATACATGGCCCCATTCATTCTGTCCTTAACACGGATCAGTCGTCCTGTCCCCTTGGCAGAAAAACAGCCCCATAGCATGATGTTTCCACCCCCATGCTTCACAGTAGGTATGGTGTTCTTGGGATGCAACTCAGTATTCTTCGTCCTCCAAACACGACGAGTTGAGTTTATACCAAAAAGTTCTACTTTGGCTTCATCTGACCACATGACATTCTCCCAATCCTCTGCTGTATCATCCATGTGCTCTCTGGCAAACTTCAGACGGGCCTGGACATGCACTGGCTTCAGCAGCGGAACACGTCTGGCACTGCGGGATTTGATTCCCTGCCGTTGTAGTGTGTTACTGATGGTGACCTTTGTTACTTTGGTCCCAGCTCTCTGCAGGTCATTCACCAGGTCCCCCCGTGTGGTTCTGGGATCTTTGCTCACCGTTCTCATGATCATTTTGACCCCACGGGATGAGATCTTGCGTGGAGCCCCAGATCGAGGGAGATTATCAGTGGTCTTGTATGTCTTCCATTTTCTGATGATTGCTCCCACAGTTGATTTTTTCACACCAAGCTGCTTGCCTATTGTAGATTCACTCTTCCCAGTCTGGTGCAGGTCTACAATACTTTTCCTGGTGTCCTTCGAAAGCTCTTTGGTCTTGGCCATGGCGGAGTTTGGAGTCTGACTGTTTGAGGCTGTGGACAGGTGTCTTTTATACAGATGATGAGTTCAAACAGGTGCCATTCATACAGGTAACGAGTGGGGGACAGAAAAGCTTCTTACAGAAGACGTTACAGGTCTGTGAGAGCCAGAGATTTTCCTTGTTTGAGGTGACCAAATACTTATTTTCCACCCTGATTTACGAATAAATTCTTTACAAATCCTACCATGTGAATTCATGGATTTTTTTTTTCACATTCTGTCTCTCACAGTTGAAGTGTACCTCTGGTGCAAATTACTGACCTCTGTCATCATTTTAAGTGGGGGAACTTGCACAATCGGTGGCTGACTAAATACTTTTTTGCCCCACTGTATATGTAAAACTACATGTAAAGTAACAGACCACTTTCACAGGCCTGTAAAACTGTAGTGTGACAAAGAAAGCAATAGCGTACTATACCTGTTGTGTTGTCTAAATGCCTTGATAATGGTGGCCACGGTGAACCTACTCAGGTTTGGATGTACTCTTCGTCCCGCTTCAGCCATTGTCATGCCATGGACAATGACATGATCAATTACTGTTGCTCGCATATCATCTGTTATGATGGTGCGAGGTTGTCTTCTTCTCCCACCTGGACCTTCTCCTCTCTCTTGTTGGCCTCCTTCTCTTCCTCCTCTACTCCGAACTCCTCTTCTTCTTAGGCCTTCACCTCTTCCTCCTCTGATCTCAACCCCTCTTCCTCTTTGGCCTGCAGCTCTTCTCCTTCCGCACGCTCAAATGCCTTCATCCATTGTGATTGTTTGGCATCTTCACCAAACTATGCTTTTATAGGTGGGGTCACATCATTAGCAACAGGTGTCTTCAATTTTGAGTCGTTGTGTGTAGTGACTGACGCCAGGTGTGTTCCCTGTGTTCAAAGATTGGTGACTGTGGCAAGCATTTTGCATCACATGGGCTTTCATTTGAGAATATGAGCAGAGTTGTTTTGCAACATGTGTTTTAGCAAGGAAAAATGTGTTTAGATTTATGAGTACAGAGGGTTGTGTTTTGTGAATTGTGTCTTCATGTGACATGTGTTTATGGTACTGGAATATGGTGGCTACATTTAGTAAATGTGTTTAGACTACTGGTCATTTGGGTTACAGGATTGGCTTTTGTGTTTTAACATTTGAGAAAAACTGTAATGGTCCTTTGTGCTGGGTTGAGGTGTTAACAGTCCAGGTGAGGTCTGATTTAGACACCCAGACTCCATCTGACTGAGGAAAAGAGAGAGCTATTGAGTGATGTCATGAGTGAGTGAAGTATGGAGACAGGGAGACAAGGAGGGATGTAATGAGTGACGGAGCTAGGAAGCAAAAGAGAGTAAGGGAGGGTGTGGACAGGGAATCAGTTAGTGAGTGAGTGAGTGAGTGAATGAGTGCGTGATGGAATGAGTGCGTGATGGAATGAGTGAGTGAGGTAGGGAGAGGGAGAAAGAAGGAGAAAGAGAGTGACTGAGTGAAAGAGTAAGTGAGTTAGTGAGTGATGGATGAGTGACTAAGGAAGGGTTATGTGAGCGTGTGTGGTTGTGTGCCATCGAGTGAGTGAATTAGTGAGGTAGGAAGGGGGTGAGTGATTTAGTGAGTGAAGGAATAAAAATCTGTGTGTGCGAGTGAGTGAGTGAATAAGTGAGGAAGTGATAATTGACTAAGGGAGGGATCTAGGAAGAGTGGAATAGATGAGGGATGTAGGATGCAGGGGACTGAGTGAGTGATGAAATGAGTGAGGGAGAGAAGGAGGGAGAGAGTGTGTGAGGGATAAAGGACTAAGGGAGGTCGATAAAGATGGAGGATAAGTAAGCAAGAGAGTGAGTTAGCAATGGACTGAATGAGTGAGTGATAAGTGAGTGAAGAAATTAGTAAGTTTGTGTATGGGTGAGGGAATGAGTAAGTCAGTTAGTGAATGTGGGTGTAAGAGTGTGTGTGTTTGTGTGCAACTAGGTGAGTAAAAGAGTGAGGGATAAGTAACTAAGAGAGGGAGTTAAGAAGGGGGTGCTCAATGACGGAAGTGGGATACAAGGGCCTGAGTGAGCAATAATGATGAGTGAGTGAATTAGGGAGAGAAGGAGGAAGAGAGAGTGTAAGGGATAGTTGACAAATGGAGGTCAGTAAAGAGGGAGGAGTGAATAAAGGAGGCAGTCTGGTACTTAAGTGAAGCCTCGAACGGCGAGATACCTGTGGTGGACGAAGTCAGAGAGGTAAGTGGATCAAGTCGTCGGATTGTGAGCGGAAACACAACGGAGAGTGATTTCAAATTCTTGGTTGAGCCGTTCTGTTTGCCTGTTAGTTTGTAGATGGTAACCCGAGCTTAAGCAAAGCTTAGCTCATAGGGCAATACAGAACACTTTTCATACTTGCGAGGTGAATTGGGGCCCCCTTTCGGAGACAATCTCGACGGGGATGCCGTGCAGCCTAAAAACATTCTCAACTAAAAGCTTAGCAGTCTCAGCTATGGCATCTTGCACCAAAGATGGGCAACAAAGGAGATAACATTTATAAGTCACTCACCTTTGCCGCTGATGAAAATCATGACGTATCACCATCGTAATGAGGAAGTTTGACGAGTATTTTTTCCCTGCAGAGGAATATTGTACACGAGAAAGCATGTTTTCACCGACGTGTCCAGCGTCCAGGCGAGAAGGCAGAGAGTTTTATATGAGTCCTGTTTGACCTCTCAGAGTACTGTGAATTTGATGCATGTAAAGAGGAAAACATCCAAGGACCTCTCCCACGGGGCACCTGATCGACCACTGTGGGGTCAAGCCAGACCCTGAGAAAATGAAAGCTATTCTTCAGCTGCCAGCGCCAGAAAACGTGCAAGCACTTATACAAGTCCTAGGCATGGCCAGTTACCTCAGCAGATATATTCCTGTTCTTGCCACAATATGCCAAACATTGTATGAGTTAGTCAAAAGCAAGAACATTTGGACCTGGGGCCACCCGCAGCGGGCAAGCTTTTGAGAAAATTAAGCAAGCGCTTACAATAGCACCTGTTCTTGCCTTTTATGACGTCAACAAACCCACAGCGGTATCCGCCAACGTCAGTAGCTACGGGCTTAGGACAATGTTCCATTGAGGTGTCAACACCTCCAAGTGCAGCTCATGAGGTATAAACCGGAGGCCTTCTATGTCACCTGGCAAAAAGCTTGCCTCTACCGATACGTTGTTGCGGAGCCCACAGACTCGGGTAGAGGACGAGACTAGCACTTACAGCAAGGTGGACTACTACATAGCCACTGTGATACAGGGCATTCCAGTGTCTCCAAGCCGAATGGAAAGCAATAAAGCAGCCACTGCACCGGATGGTGAACTACAGACTGTCATTAAATACATACAAAAGCAATGGCCGTATATGGAGGTAGTCTGCCACCGAACATCAAAGCATGAAGAATGAGCTATAGGAGGCCGAAGGCCTGGTCATACGAGGCAGGATTTTTATTCCAAAGTCACAGAGAACAGCCATTCTAGACAAACTACACGACGGGCACCAAGGCCTCACCAAGTGCAGGGAAAGGGTTAATTCATCCGTTTGGTGGCCGGGACTCTCCACCGAGATAAAGGATGTAGTGCTGCAGTGCCATGCCTGTCTGGTAAGAGGCCAACACAGACAAGGGAGCTGCTTATCTCCACACCTTTGCCGGATCTTCCATTGAAAAGAATAGCTCTTGACCTCTGTGAACATAACTGGCATAACTACCTTGTTATATGGGATTACTACTCATGTTTCTTGGAAATGACCAGTGCTTAGCTTATTCAGAAACTGAAGTGATCCTTTGTCACTCACCACCTCATCAGAGATCCCAAACCTAGCAAAGTCCCTCAGTTCTCGTGGGCTGAGTTTCAGAACTTTGCGAGAGAGACAGATTTCGCACTTATAACAGGGATGCTTTTCAGAAGGCCAAACACGCATTCTACGACAATGGCCGCCATGGAACCAAGCCCCTTCCTCCACTCCGACCAGGGGATGCAGTCCAAGCTGGACCGGGAGAAGGTTTGGGCGACACCTGCCGTTGTCTCCAAGGAGAGCATCACCCCAAGGTCTTATCTCGTCATCACACCTCAAGGTGTGGTGCTGCGACGGAATCACCACCATCTCCGACTCAGACCATCTCCACAACCTACACCAAAACCCCTTCCACCACCCACCGAGGATACGGAGGGGCTGCCATCCCAGTGGGCTTTTGCCCCAACACTTACACCTGTCCATACAGACGCACTGGTTCAGGTACGCACCAGGTACAGCCGGGTATGCAAGCCAGTCATGAGACTGGATCTGTAGACACTGGGGTGTCTACCATTTGGACTGGGGTAATGGGAGGACTGGAAGGATTGGGGTGTTGTCAGAATGTATTTTTACTGTTCTTTCACTTTATGGTTTGAGACACAACCAATGCCACTGTTACCTGGTTGATGTAATTACCATAACGGTTTAACCTGTTTAATAAGTCCTGTTTTGAGGACACTGACCTTCAGGCCTACAGTGAGATAATTATACCCAAATCCTTAAAAGAACCTCCCAGTGGCTATTAGATAGTGACATGTTGTCATTATCTTGTTGCTGTTAAATACGGTTTTGTTATTGGAAATAACAGGAAAAGGGGAAAGATGTCATTTAATAGATTATGTTTGTGCCTACGCTGAGTACTGGTGTATTGCGGCTTTACGCCATCTGATGTGCCTTTGCAGCAGGGCTGCCTGGTGGCAGTATATACCTAGCTGTCGTACCTGTTGTAGAGTGCTATAACTGATGGATGCTTGGTGCTCGTTCAATAAAGCAACGTTTTAAGGAAAGCTACCGAGTGGTCATTCTTAAACGTCTATAAAAGTTAGCAAATCCTAAAAATCTCTGTAGGAGTTTGCGTGTCTTTGGAACTGGCCATTCCATAACTGCTCTTATCTTAGTGGGATCTGTCTTCACCTTCCCTCCCGACAATATAAAACCCAAGAAAGAGACGGTATGTGCATGGAACTTACATTTTTCAGCCTTCACAAACAATTTATTCTCAAGAATGCACTGCATGGACATGAGTTGTGTGTTCCTCTACTGTGTTGGAAAAAATGAGGATATTGTCTAGATATACATAAATAAAATGATCTAGAAAGTCCTGCAGGACGTCATTAACTAGGCCCTGAAAGATTGCTGGAGCATTGGTTATTCCAACGGCATTACCAGGTATTCAAAGTGTCCAAGGGGCATATTAAAAGCAGTTTTCTATTTGGCTGCAAGAAAATCCCCTGCAACGCTTGATCCGACCAGTATGGAAGTCAATCAGATAATCAGCCACACTTCTTTGCTCCTGGCACAGATTCAGTAACCTCTGTCCTGTACTTCCCTCAGAAACTGGGTGAGAGAAAGTCTTCTTAAATTCACCCAGAAATACATCATAGCGGCAGGTAGACAGAGAATTACGTAACAAATACAAGTGCACCCGGGTTGCCCCGGGTCCTGTGGGGCTTGGCAGTGCTGCTACCGTAGGCCCCGGTCTGGATGGACCTGGGCTCCCTTGCCTTGGTGGGTACCAGAGGACGGGGGTGCCTACTGGGGTCAGCGGGGGAGCTGGCCCTAGGGAGGGGCATCCTCCCCTCCCTCCTTTTACTCCCCATCCCCGGCTACCTCCCTCTTCCCGCTCCACCACACTCACCCACACAGGTAGGGCCTTGGGGTGCGGGTGTGTCACCAGGGTGCAGAGGAGACATTTCCCCCCCCTCTGTCCCCTTCTGGCCACCTGTGCCTCAATTTTATCTCAGAACTTAGACATCCACATAACTTACACTCTCATAACACACACACATATATAGGGCCTTGAGGGTGGGCACGTTAACAGCGTCCAGTGGATGGTCTGTGTACTCAAACCTACCTCTGGCGCCGGTGCCCACCTCTCAATTTTAAATCCATGTAGACATTGAGGGTTCTCGGGAGGGGCCGTGCTAACACCTGCTGCTCTCTGGCAGCAGCACCATGCTCTCCCTTGTTTTAAATGCACTTTAGAACAACACGCAACAACACTACACATGAGCGGGAGGAGGGAGGTATGGGGTCTTCACGCACCCCCGTTCTCTGCTAGCCATCGGGGCAGGGGGGGCTGGGAGGAGATGTTGGCTGTCTGATTGGCCTCCTTGCTGCTGCGGAGCCTGGGACAGTCTGCTTGCCTCCACCCCGGGGGGAAGGGTAACATCTCTTGGGTCTGGGTTCTGTTTCCCCCTCTGGGGGCGAGGGTACCTGGACCCGGGGTATAGAGTATGTTTGGGGAGTGTGATTGTGTGTACATGTCCATTTATGTCAATCCTTACGTTGGGTGAGTGCTGAGTGTTTGTATATGTGTGCATGAGGGTGGGAATGCATGTTTGTGTCTGTGTGTGCCTGTTTGTCTGTGTCTATATGTCAGGTCGGGTCTTAGACTCCACCTCTCTGGGAACTCCCAGGCCCTCCAAGGCCTATCTCCCCTCACCACACTCCCTGCCGGTGACTGATGCCCTCAGGGGTCGGTGCATTGGTGGTTCTTGGTGTCCGGGGCTGGGCGCTCAGGTATGTACCAGCTCACTCCCGGTGGCTACCTGGCGGGGCCTGGCGCCTGTTGCTCAGTCAGGCCTCCTCCGGGGTGCGGGGGGCCCTCGGGCCTCCGGCCTCTGGGCCTGCGGCTCGGTTCACTCTGGCACAGCTGGCTGCCGGCAGAGCCGGCGGGCACGCCGGTGCAGCCCCCTCTAGCTTCTGCTCGGTGGCTACTGGGTGACGCCTCGTCTGGGGATCCTCAGCCCTTCCCATGACGGTGGCACGGATGCCCCTCCGGTGGTCTTCCTTGGGCTCTCGCACTCTGGGGCCTCTGGATGTCTGGGGCCTGGATCTCCTCCATGCCTGCTTCATGCCCTGGGGGATGGGGCTATGGCTCTCTACATCTTCTTGCAGACCATTACATGTGGAAACCATTTGAATACAAGCGTGCTGATCCACACAGGTGTGCACACGGGTGTTCACTGTTCGTAAACTTAAATTACACCTTTCTTGGCTGCTACTTCAAAGCACATTGTGCGCTGTCTGTCTTGCGTGCTGCACAACAACATTGAATATTTAGTATTTACTGCTGTTTACACTTAGCTAGATTAATGTGATGGTGTTGTGTTTAGTATGTTGCTTTGGTTTTTTTTTGCTTGTTTTCTCTTCTTTTTCTCTCAACAGGTGATCCAGGAGATTTTTTTCCCCCCTTTTCTCACTGTCCCTCTCCCCTTCTGTTTTTCTTTTCCTTCCTCTTTCTTTCTCCCTTTCCTATCCCTCACTCATGTCTGTCCCGTCTGTAACAACTGAAAAAAAAATAAAATAAAAAATAAAAACAAAGGTCGATCAAATGGACCAATACGGCAATGCCACGATGATCCATTTGGCAAAATAAATCCATTGGGTATCCTTGTTGGTCTTCAGACAACAATTCTGACGGCTAAAGAACCAAATGGGACAGGCAAAAAAAAAACCAAAGAAAAAAAAAAAAAAACCAAATACAAGTGCACCCACCGTAATGCCTGATCATGCAGCTTCCCCACCAAATACGAAATCCGAGTGGAATCATTAACAAAGGTGTCTGGTGAGCGTATTGAAACAAAAAAGTTGCTACAGGTCCCGGGGTTGCCAAAATAAGGCTCTGGCTCCAAGGAGTCGGCGTCACGGAAAACCGGCGTCAGCAGACTTGTTATAAAAGGCAAGGGTTGGGCAGTGGCTTGCATTGTCACTTGCTGACTAGAGAGAGTATGGACCCAACTTAGCAAATATTGAATGGACTGTTCATGTGCTCCTAAATTGGTACCCTGCGATTGCTATCTGTGTGGGGTCCGCTGAGTCTATATACTGGCCAATTGCTACTGTCACGGCCGAGGCCGCACAACACAGGTTGACTCAGAGCAGAACTCACATGGAAGCACACGACTGCATGGTTTGCAAAGCTTTATTTACAACTAAACACAATAATGCAAAAAATCAAGACCATGAACTATGAACTAAGAATCCAAAAGGAAACAAGAAATTAGAAGTGTGAACTATGAAGTTAGATATCTTAGGTCTATGATTTAAACAGGAACCTATAACTAGGACTCGACACAAAAACACTTCTGACAAGAGAAACGTTAATTCTCTGGGGGCTTTTGGAAGCATGCATAAAGTGGACTAGAACCTATGAGCCACTTATGGGAGAGAATAAATGAGCACGCAGTAAAGTGGACTTGTTTCCCATCAGCCTTGAAACACTTGAAGTCAATTTTTAAAGAAGGACACAGTTTAAAAATGTAGCCTTGGATTGGAAGTGAGGAGAAAATCCTGATGCATACAATACACACTACTGCTCAAGAAATAAGGTAAGGTCAGGGTCTAAAGCTTCAGATTTATGTGTTCAACTGGTCTGAAAAGGCACAAAAAAAGAGAAAATGAAAATCTTGTTGTAGAAACGAAAACTATTCCATGTGGGAAACAAGAAAAACCTAAAGATTTTGAACACCTGACTTTGTATATTGATAGAAAAGTGGAACCTTGGAAGGAAAAAACATGGGATGATCAGTACAATATTGTGGGGAAATGTTTGGTTTCTTGAGAAGCACACAATTTTTAGAGGGTGTTGATGTCTTTGTGAATAAGTTTCTTGTATGACTAGTTGGGATTTAACATGAGAAACTGACAGTAGTTAACACAATGTATCACTGAAACACAGCAGGTATTATTGCTGAAACTGGGCCTCTGTATACCTATGTAGATATTCCACTGAACCTCACTCATCAACTGTGATCAATGTCACTTTTAAACATTCATATTTCTTGACATTTCTGATTAATTTGACAAAAGTATGAACATGAATTTCAGTGTTTTTAGAAAATCAGATGTTTCTGGTGCACTTCAAGCTTTTGAGCTGCAGTGTAGATGCAATGATAGTGTATGGCTCTTGATTATAGCAGATGATATAGGAGTATGAGGACAGGGAGAGACTGTTAAAACGTTATGAGCTGTCTTGCTGCAGAGAAAGTGGAGTCTGTCATCCTTGAAATGCTACCAAGATAGGCAGCTGGCAGGATTGAATGATGTTCTGCCTCTGTGGTCCAGTACAGACATAGGCTTTAAGCAACCATGAGCCACTGATAAGCGTGACAGATTAGGAAGCATGCAGAAAGTGGACTAGTACCTATGAGCCACTTATAGGAGAGAATAAATGAGCACGCAATAAAGTGGACTTGTTAGGGAGAGTTTCCCATCAGCCTTGAAACACTTGAAGTCACTTTTTAAAGAAGGACACAGTTTACAAATGTAACCTTGGATTGGAAGTGAGGAGAAAATCCTGATCAGATACAGACAGTTACATGCATACAATACACACTACTGCTCAACAGTTTGAAAAGTCCTTGTTTAAAAGACAAATTTCCGTTGGTTTACATGTAATATTACATGAGGTTTAACAGTAATGTTTGCACAGATGTTGTTTTTTTACATAAATCAGTTATGTTGTTTTAGAAAATCTCTACACAGTAATACAGGGGCCCACTTTTCAGTAACAATGACTCCTGTATTTACAGGTCACATGGTGGTACTTAATGCAAATGTATCAGGTCAGATGGTTAATATATGATTCGAATCATCTTACTGACAAGCAGAGCTGAAAACTACTCTGCAGCTTAAAAAACACTAAATTTGGTTAGTTGGGGTCTGGAAATTCAACTTTATGGGTTCAATCAGTCTGAAAGTGAACGAAAGAAAAAATGTTTTTAAGATTTGGTTTGATGAAATATGATTATAGGAAATGAAATTTATTCCATACATAAAAGTGAAAAAACAGTTGAAGGTGTTGAACATCTGGGTGTGCCACTGTTGTTATAGAAAAGCTCAAACTTGGTTTAATCAGGTTACAAAGTGAAAATGGGATGATCTGACATGAATGTTGCAAATTTGCTGTGTTTTGAATCTGCACAATGATTTTGGTCTATGCTTATGTCTTGACTGACAAGTTCAGGATTTCACATGAGAAACTGACAGTAGTTAACACAATGTACCACTGAAACACAGCAGATACCTGTCAGGAGACCCAGGGCTCATGTGTTGTTTTTCGGGTAACGAATATTATAAATTTTTTGGTCTTTCTGGATTGCTTTGTAGGGCTGTTCATTGGTGTGATCTGCTCTTTGTCCCCCGTGTGTGTGTGCGTGTTTGTGTGAGATGTGGTGTGAGAGTTTTTATGCCACATCAGGCCTGGAGAGTCTCCCGCCTTTGAGCCAGACTTAGCTGAGGATCGTCACTCACCTGTTGCTGATCTGCATAGTCACGAAGTCCTACTTAAGAGAGTAGTGGAGCGGCAGTTGGCGTGCATTCTTTAGACCAGGACTTCAGTTAGTTCTCTGGCTCAAAAGAGAACTAACACGGCACCGAATCACGGCACCGGGATTGGGAACACACACGCTGTGGATTGTTGGCACTGTTTGATACTTTTTAAGTGCAAATAAACGCACTTTCTCCAACCAGAAATTTTATGGGTTCAATCAGTGTAAAAGTGTCCTTTCTTTTGAGTGGGCCAAAAGAAAGGACCCTGGAGAATCTCACAGGGTGTGATTCAGTGGTTCACATCCAAGTGTGTCATGTTTGTCACTGTGGTGTCCTGTTCTTACTTTCATTAATTTTTCAAGATCATCAAGATTTTTAAGCTGTGAGTATCAGGCTTGTTGTGGCTGGCCTCATGTTGAAACTGTTCTGGTGTTTGAAATCTCCAGTGCTGTTTGCCGCAGTATTCTTTTATAAATAGTACTTGGTAGCCATGCCACAATCTGAGACATAATCTGGTGTTTCGCCCTGAGTGTATAGCAAGAAAAAAGCTTTTAAACGTTTTAGACTCAGGATTTTGCTTTTTAAAATTTCAATAGAGACATTTTTACTTTAGTTAAAGTCTTTAAATTTAAAGGTTATTAAATCAGACTTTTTAATGCTAACTCTATTTAGATCAAAGGGCCAACATTACCCTGATTAAAAATTATACAAAAACTGCTAACTAAACAGTTAACTAAAGAAACAACTAAACAGTCTAGAGTGAAGATACTATTACGAAGATCTCTAGTAATCACAATTCAGTATGTAACATATTTCAGCTCGTGGCTTTTCTTTGTGTTTCTGATACCTGTGATCATGATCCTGCATAAAGTACCACCCAGAACGATGTTCATGTTCAAATATCATTACATAGAATGACATAAATCAGTTAATTATATAGACATGATTGGACCTCTGGTAAGAACTACAGACGTGTCTATGCACCACGTATATTAAACATAAAATAACAGGACCACAACAATTCCTCATTTGATGCCATAGTATACACTGCAGATCCAGTAGATGAAAAAGTGCAAGTTTAAACAACTGAATATCTCTTGTGAGGGGGATGATTAAATGTAAAACGTCCATTTCTATCCATTACTTTGACTATTGAAAGTCTTCTGGTTGTAGTGTAAGCATCAGCTTGTTTCTCAAACTCCTCCTCAGATATAAACTTATTCTGACCCAGCGGGGTGCCAAACCACTCAAATGACTCTAAATCTAAATGACTGGTTAAAGGACATTTAGTATTACAGAACTCTGTACTCATCTAAAGTAATCTTTAGATTACTTTAAATTTAATCTTAATGCAGGATCATAACTTAAAGCCTGTATGACTCAACTGATTCCCTACCTCAGCACAGTATAATCTTTAGTTGCTAAAAATTAAATTTTCTGATTACCCGAGTAGTCAGGAGCTTTAAAGGCAGACCGTATGGTTACATTTAACCTTAGTTCTGTGAGTGAAGCCACTGTGTTACATATTCCGTATGTACGGGCTATCATATCGAGGCTATCTCTCCACTCCATTACGTATTACATATGTAAGGGTTAAGTCTTTAAGACACACCGTGAGACAGTGCAACCAAAACCTTGGATGAGTCCCGGAAGACGCAAGGACTGCAACTAAGCAGCCGCTCACGGTTAACCTGCTAGCCCGATGCCAGGAAGCGTAGCTCAATGAGGTACCAACTGGGGCCCCACTGGCCAAGTAAACCCAGGACATGCGGGCAATACACCCCGGAAACACAGCCTGCAGCAGCAGCTTGGCGGCTGAAAGTGGAGGGCCGAGCTAGGGATGCCAACCGAAGGTCTGTCCACAGAGCCTAGCAGCCACTCCACGCTGTTTGCAGACAGGGCAGCAACAAGAGTGAACTCGAATGAGACACTGGTGCAGCTAGGAAGCTCAGCTCACTAAGCAGACCCCTGCTGGCTGCGTAAACACGCGACACACTGGCAATATGCTAGACAGGGCTCTGTTGCTGGTTGGAGAACTTTCACTTGACGTATCAGACACAGCAAGGTTTGATTGGCGTGTAAACCAGTGAGCCGCGTCCCACACACCAGGGGAACACAGCCTGCAGCAGCTTGGCCACTGAACCTGACTCAAAAGGAAGTCAGGAGGGAGGAGGGAGATGTGCGGCTGGACGATGGCTGAGTCTTGGCTCCACACACAGAAGTTCTGGGTCTCCCCACTCAGTTGTTCAGTTGCCGAAAGCCTGAGCAGGCCCAGTGACATCTCCTGAGCAATACATCGATTGTCTCCAGCTCACTGCAGGAGCCAGGCTGCCTTCAGGCCGACAGGGCTGCAGGGTCCACCGGCAGCCTCATCAGGTACGCCTGGTCATCTTGCCGGAGCTGGGACTAGGACAGCCAGAGGTGGTGGTGCGACATCCAGATTGAGGCTTAGCTATGGCATGCTCCTCCATGCTGGCGGAGGCAGCCAGCACCCCTTCAGCACCGTCCGGTTCCATGGAACATGCCTGCAACTGGCAGGCCAGGTACCGCAAATGAAGCAACAAATGGCTGTCGAGTTAGACAGACAGGCCTGGGAAGCCATGGACCTGTGCAGCCCAACAGGTGGTCCAACACCCTAGCGTCCCTGCCAGGGCCCATGGCTCTCCTCAGAAGGGAACCCAAGGAGCGTACAGCTGGGCCAGGTTTGGCTCCATCGCGAGGAAGTGGGCCATAGGCAATTTGCTCCCAGCCATGCATGGCAGCAAACCATCTCCAGGCGGGGAACCATCAATGCAAGTGTAACACTTCTGGAGTCGTTACAGTATACTAGGACCAGTTAGGTTCGACTACTAGAGCAGTAATGAGCGTAGCATGTAATAAAGACCACAGACCAGTAAATACGTTTAAATTGCCGGCTTATTATTTTGTGAAGACAGAGAATAGACAGTTATAGACACATTACATAAAACATTCAACATCACACATTTAAGGAAAACAAGATGTTTTCTTTCCCCTTCTTAGTTCAGTATGTTCTGTTAGTTCATCCTATTTATCTCAAAACCTTTTATTTGGCTTTAGAAGGATGTTATTCTCAACCTAGGTTATTGTTTTATTTATTTCAAGTTCTAAGTTCAAGTTTATCCTTTGATCTATTTGCATTAACACTGTGTTATTTTAAATCAAGTTCAGTTCTTTAGGCCCAAGATTTAATTTAATCTTGGTCTAGGTTCACCTTTAAATTCTCAACCAGTTCTTATTTTGTTTTAACCCAACAAAATTATTTACACTTCCATTAACACCATTACAGCATTAAAATGTAAGGTTGACCAAAATAAATTACGAAAATAAATAAATAAATGTAAAACTGAAAACAATTCAGCAAAAGGCTGAATAAATCCCTTAAACAAACAAATAAACAAAAGAAAGTTGTCTTTGTGTCCTTTAACTATTAGTCCTGGAATTACTCCGAATGATTATCCAGTGCTTTGAAAAGTCCGCTGTTCTTTTGCAGAGGTGTATGGATTAATCCTACCAGTTTTATCAGCGAAAGAGCTCAACGTCCAGCAGGGGGCGTTTTCCTTTTTCCTGCTCGGTACAGTTCAATGGGTCCGTGGGTGGCTCGCCATCTTGTTTCTCGCTCAGCGGATCAAACTCCGATTCTAGCTCAGCATTTCCCGATCCAAACCTTAATGGCCTACCATAACAACAAAATAAAGTGCATAAACATTCGAAAATAACACACGGGTAGCCCTTAAATAACAGTAAAAGTCCGTTTTTTCCAGCTTATTTAGCCGTAAATGAGGTGACGCCAATATGGCGCGCTGAAACACCTTGAAAGGCCTTTGAACTGCAGCCTGTGTGTCGTTTAAGCACGAATCCACCGTTTTTAACATAAAACAACATAAATCTGCTACCTTGGCTCTCCATTTGCATGAAATGAGCAATATAATACAACAAAAATTTCTTGCATGAAATAAAAGACAATTTCTGAACTCACCAAGTCCCGTTCGGTTATGTTCACAACGTCACCAAGGCAAGGACAGGTCGGAAAAAACAAAAATACATTCTCCAGAGTACAAAAATGGCTTTAAGTAGATTTTTGGCTTATTTTTACTATTTTTTCACTCATTTAAGCAGCAGCTCTGCAAGGACTGTCTGCATTTCTCCCTCTCGAGCATCAAAAAGAAGGAACAACCCGATTGGGTGTGGCTAATCACAGGAGTCACGCTGCAGCGTGCCCTTTCACAATAAGAGTCTCAACACATATTTTAGCCATTTTACCTGAATTAACATAAAACACCATGAATTAGCAAGTTCTGTACCCTTTTAACATGTTTTTAAACACAAATGAAATCCTATACCATGAATTATATCATTGCTGATGTTTTTAATGAATTTTCTAACCATTATGATCTATTTATTGACTATTTATCACCTGTAATATATTTCTTATGACTGTTTTTACTAACAGGCTTTTATTTGTTGTTAGCTATGTTAACCAGGGTTACACCCTCCCCTCTTAAATGTATGCAAGCCCCTTTGCATAATGCATACTCAGACTACCTGGATATCATGGATTTCAATAGAACCTGTGACAGCTTCACTTAAGCTTTGGAACAAAGACTGTACTATGCCAACAAGAGGGTTGCCTAATTGAGGGTATGTTAAGTGCTTGGGCTTTGTTCTCTCTCGGGATGATCTTCTGACTGATTGCTCTGCTTCGGGGTCATTTCTTTCAGTTTCATTGTTTACAGGTTCAGTTTCATTCACGTGAGTTTGAGTTGCTTCCTCATCATTAGTTTTCGTTGAATCCGATGCATTGTCCTTTTCATTTTGTTGAGTTATCTGAGCTCCTTCCTTTGCAGGTTCAGGCAAGTTTTCCATTTCAGGTGGTTTCTCCATTTCAGGTATTTTGTCATTTTCAGGTAAGTTTTCCATATCCGGTAGGTTTCCACAATCAGGTAAATTTACAGTTTCCGTCATGTCCATGTGCTCTTGAGCAATATCAGGCACTGTCACGTTTTCTGAGATTTGAGAATTGTCTGATTTGGGTTGCTCATTAGCATGATTTGACTTAGCCTTGGGAGGAAAAACTACCTCGTATTCCTCAATCGACTTTGAGATCTCTTTGGGAGGAAGTGGAGGGTAATACAGAGGGTAGTTATCCTCCTCAGAGTTGTATTCAAGTTCAGGTTCATCAGGATCAGTTGTTGGGTGTTGACGTGTGCTTGGCCGATGAGGCTTTACTTGGACTGCTGGAGGATTTTCAGGGGCAGTTGGCAAAAACCCACAAGGTAACAAAAGGTCTCTGTGGAGAGTTCTAGTGGAACCTTGGTGATGCTCGGGTTTGACTGTGTATACTGGGAGGTTGTCTTTTTGGCTTACAACCACGTGGACGACGGACTCCCACTTATCAGCCAATTTGTTTTTTCCCCTAATCCGAACATTCCTTACAAGCACGCGATCTCCGACACCTAAGACAGATTCGGTTACATGTTTGTCATATCTAGTTTTGTTACGTTCAGCAACTTTGCTTACATTTTTGGTAGCCAGTTGGTAGCTCTCCTGAAGGTGAGATTTGAGGGCTTTAACATACTGTGAGTGAGATTGCTGCTGGCGATGGTTCAGGGGGACATTGAAGGCAAGATCAATGGGTAACCTAGGCTGTCTGCCAAACATTAACTCGTACGGCGTAAACCCTGTACTTTCATGTTTGGTGCAGTTATACGCGTGAACGAGTGGCTTAACAAAGTCACGCCAATGTTTCTTGTCTTCGTCTTTGAGTGTACCCAACATGTTTAGCAGGGTTCTATTAAACCTCTCCACAGGGTTTCCCCTGGGATGGTAGGGTGAAGTTCTGACCTTCTGAATCCCAGCTAGGTCGCATAACTCTTTGATAGTTTTTGACTCAAAGTCTGCTCCCTGATCGCTATGCAACTTCTCGGGAAAACCGTAGTGGATTATAAAGTTTTCCCACAGGGCCTTGGCTACAGTTTTAGCCTTTTGGTTGGGAGTTGTCATTGCTACAGCATACTTCGTAAAGAAATCTGTAATAACTAAGACATCTTTAGTGTTGCTGCGATCTGGTTCAATTGTCAAGAAATCAATACACACCAACTCTAGAGGTCTGGTGACTTGAATGTTTACTAGGGGCGCCGCCCTCTCTGGCAGGGTCTTTCTGCAAACACACCTGCTACAGCTTTTGATCTTTTGCTCTATGTCTGAGGCCATTTTTGGCCAGAAAAATCTGGTTCTGGTTAAATCAAGGGTCCGGTCAAGACCAAAATGACCCATGTCATCGTGAAGGCTTTTGAAAACCATAGATCTTAGACTTTCAGGAAGAACCAGCTGGTACTGTGTCTCTTCACCTACTTGTCTTTTTCTGTACAAAATCCCGTTCTGCAACTCAAGTTTGTTTAACTCACGCAGAAGGATGCTAAGTTGTGGGATCTCGTTGCGTACAGTAGGAGGAGATGTTTCACCTGTTTCAAGCTGGTGTATGATTTCACTGATAGCAGGATCGTTTGTTTGACTTTGTCTTATCTCTTCTTCTGACAAGCTTGGAATGACAGGAAAAGCATCACACTGGTCGAAACTGTCGGGAACAGCATCAACGGACGTAGACAGTGAAGTTACGAGTGGGCAGGCGAGAGCATGGTCTGTGTCAAGAGACTGGACTAGATGTTTCTCACATATTGCACTGACAGCTTGAGTGGGAACGTGAGTGAAAGGATCGGTGCCAGGCAAGTGGTGTTGCACAAACTGACGGATCCGCTCCTGTTCCTTCAGGGAGACAAGGTCATTTAATGGCTCGAGATGCGGATGACGAGATAGGCCATCTGCGTCCATGTTTTGTTTGCCTGCTCTGTACCTAAGCTGGAACTCGAAAGAGGACAGGGCGGACAACCAGCGATAGCTCGTCGCGTCTAACTTAGCGGTGGTCAAAATGTAAGTTAGAGGGTTACTGTCAGTTATTACTGTGAAAGGACTGCCATATAAGTAATCACAAAACTTTTCCGTTACAGCCCATTTGAGGGCAAGAAACTCAAGCTTATGAGCAGGATAACGGCTTTCGCTTTTTGATAGTCCTCTGCTTGCGTATGCAATTACTCGCAACTCTCCCTCCTGCTCTTGATAAAGAGCTGCCCCTAACCTGATTGTGCTTGCATCTGTATGTAATACATAAGGCAACTTGGGATCGGCAAAGCCTAGAATTGGGGCAGAAGTCAGTTTGTCTATAATAGTCTCAAACGCTTTCTGACAACTCTCTGTCCATCTCTCCCCGAAAGGAGCTTTTGGCTGAAAGTATTGGACGTAGTTGGACTTAGAGCTATTGTTTTTTCGCAGTGGGGGGTATCCAGCAGTTAGGTTGGTATGGGGTTTTACGATCTTAGAAAAGTCCTTAATAAACCGCCTATAATACCCCGCAAACCCTAAGAAGGAGCGGAGTTCTTTCAAGTTCTTGGGACTTGGCCATGTTTTTAACGCTGCTACTTTCTCGGGGTCTGTTTCTACACCGTTTTGGGAGACAATGTGCCCCAAGTACCGAACTGACGTCTGAAAAAACATACATTTTTCAGGCGATAGCTTCAGACCGTATTCTTTGAGACGATTAAGCACATGGAGAAGGCGGGTCTCGTGTTGTTCGAGGGTTTCGGAGTAAACTATAAGGTCGTCTAGATAGACCAGGACTTCCTTAAGGTGGATGTCGCCCATACATTTCTCCATCAGCCTTTGAAATGTGCTGGGAGCGTTTGTTATGCCTTGAGGCATCCGGTTGAACTCAAAGAACCCCATCGGACATATGAAGGCTGTTTTGTGCTTATCTGCCTCATCGACCTCAATCTGGTAGTACCCACTTTTGAGGTCAAGGACCGAGAACCACTTCGATCCTGTCAAGGCGGAGAACGCTTCTTCCAAGTTAGGAAGCGCGTAGGCGTCTTTGATGGTGTTCAGATTCAACTTACGGTAATCTACACAGAGTCTTACGTCTCCATTCTTCTTCCTTACCACCACTATCGGTGAGGAAAATGGCGACTCGGATTCGCGAATGACACCTGCATCGCTTAGCTCCTGCAAATGCCTCCATACGGCGTCAAGATCTTGTAGTCGTACGGGACGGGGTCTGTGCTTAAAAGGGGTTTCATCGCTCAGTTTGATTTGGTGTTTTACTTTGTTAGTGCAACCAAAGTCTGTATCGTGTAGTGCAAAAACCTCCGACATAGCACTTAACTTTTGTGTGATTCGTTCTTTCCATTCAGCAGGGACTGGAGAATCAGCAAAGTTAAGATTAAGCTCAGCAGGGTTTGAGCTGGGAGTCTGTTTGGACTGCTCTGTGATCTGACTGTTTGGTATGATCTCTTGAATAGCATGCATTTCAGCAATGACACTTTTCGCAGGGATAACTATGTCATGCTTACTTTCATTTCGCAGGACCACTGGAAGCTTTTGTGAGGGTTTCTCAGCAAGGGTAAGTAGACAGTTGGTGACCAAGACTCCACCTGGCAAGGAGGATGTAGAGGGGGTCTCGACTACTACCCACCCGCCTGAGTGTTCAGTTTTTGCGTGGACTAAACCCTCTAAGACTCGACTTTGGCCTGCAGGAATGACTTCAAGCTCTTTCCCTGACAAAGTGACAAGACCAAGGCTGTCGTCCTCTTTTTGCTTGTGTCTTTGTTGTAACACGCTCAGCACTACTCTATAACCATAAGGCAGGATACTGAGGTCTGTATTAGCCAAGGAGAGGCTTTCAAAGACAAGGTCAAGAGTGTTAGTGCCAATTAAGAGAGAAGACTGAACACTAGAGCGTGTGTCTGGAACAATTAATGCAAGAGAAGACACAGTAAGTTCAGTACCAAAACAGTTCTTTGGAAAGGTAATGTCGACACAAATATAGCCTGAATATGGAACATTCTGACCATTTGCAGCTTCGACTTCTAGCAGGTCCTGTATTGGATGGATTTCAAGGTCTGCAAGATTGTTTTCATAGAACGATCGGGACACTGTGGTCACTTGCGATCCGGTATCAAGAAGGCAGTTGCAAGCTTGATCATTGATTTTCACTTGAGCAGTGTACTTAGCTCCAATTAGACCCTTGGGTAGTTTCACAGTGGCTGATTTATTGTTTGAGAATCGTTTTTTGGGTTTATGTGAAGGCTCGGTGGGACTAGTTTTGTCCGTAGCACCCATTTGTCCCGCAATGAGGGCTCCCTTTAGTTTAAAGGCTGTGTTTGCTTGTTTTGTCTATCCCACAGCAACTGTTTTTCTTTCAACTGTTTCCTTTTGTCAGTGACTAAAGACGGGTTTGGGTCATTTGGGCACACAGAGGCAATATGGCCGTCTTCGCCGCACTGGAAGCAGTAACCAGGCCTGGGCCTACTCTTCGCAGCTTGGGATGTCAAAAGGGTTCGTTCGGGTACTTGAGAGTTGGTCTTAGCAGTAGCTTTTGGAGGGTTAGACTTTTTCCTAGGAGGGTTCGGGGTTAATGTTGCGAGATGGCTTTGAAGCTGACTGATTTGTGCCTTTAATTCTGTGACCAGATCCTTTTGAGCATCTACTGGTGGGTCTACTTTCTGGGGTTTCAATCTCGTCAGTTCACTCTGCAGCGCAGTTATTTGTGTTCGCATTTCAGTGAGATCGTCTTGCATGGTGAGCGCAGGAAAGTCAGCATTTGCAGCAATAGAGTGAGAGGCTACTTTTGGTCTGGTGTAGGGCTGAATGATTATGGAAAATAATCTAATTGCGATTTTTTGCCCCAATATTGCGATTGCGATGCGATATGCGATTATTTTTTAAGGTCTTTGTCTTCTGTATTATTAAACAAAGACAAGCAATACATCATATAGTATGGCCAATACTATATTACATTAATTTTAAACTGTTCTTTCCTGGAAGACAGACCTCTGTTATGATGACATGAGGTGATGCATGAATTGATGACTGACATTTTTATTTAACTTCTTCAATCACAACAGTATATTTGAACATACACAATAGTTTATTTTTAGCTTACAAACATCTGAGCATAAAGTGCTGACAAGGAACCCTGGTGTAAACATTAAAATGAAAGTCAGTACAATGTGCAGATTGCAGAAATATACATAAAAAAAAATCAGTGGCTTTACCACACTCAGTTTTTCGACATCTGTGAACTACTAGACAGTCATTCAATTAAAAAATAATATTAAATAAATAAAACTAATAAATAAAAAATACACACATCTTACTGATCTCTGCAGTCAGTAACATTACACATAAAGTGCAAACATAATAGCAATTGTATAAACACACACACAAACACGCCTTTAAAGTTTAAAGGCGTGAAATTGGACGGTCTAGCCTTCTGATTAGCGTCACCGCTGTCTCGGTGGAGTTTAATAAACTCGGCCGTCTGCTTCTTGCTATCTAAAATATAACCAGACACTGGTGTAAATTCTCGACTGTCTCATACTTCTGTTTAATAAGTTTTCTGTTTGACGTTTAGTCAGCTGTGTGAAAACCAAGGAGGAACCCACCCGGGGGATTAATAAAGTTTTATTTTATCTAATCTAATAACTTTAATCTCAGCCAAACCGATTTACTCACGAACAAACAAAACACTGAAAAAAGCCCAACAATAACATTTTTAGGTTGTCTAAGTGACTTATATATTACGTTTAACCCGAGCAGCGAAACTCCGCGGTGATCTGAAAATGATGTGCCGGGAGTTGTGCCGTTCTCGGCCGCATCAGTAACCCTCGAGCTCCCGGCTAGCTGTCGAGCTGGTGGGTAGCAGACGCCTCTGAAAACGTCGAAGCACTTTTGCAAATATGGGATATCTTGATAAACCGAGCTGATATTTGATGTTTACACAACTACTTTCTCGCCTGAAAATATGTTAAAAGTTTATTTTGTGACCCAGAAAGATTAGTATGAGTAATTTTAAAACTTAGTAGCGGCCGCCATTGCTGGAAACTGGAGTTTGGCTGGGCCGCGCTATGAATTCTGGGATATGGTAGTAATTTGGACAGCCTTATAATCGCAGTATAATCGCAGCCTTTGCGGTTAGAAAATTGCACTTGATCATGTCGCGATATTATCGCAAATGCGATATATCGTTCAGCCCTAGTCTGGTGGCAGCAAAATGTTTTTTCATTCGGCTTTCTTTTGCAGTATGCTTGTCCTCTTCCACTCTCAACTGTAGCAGCAGCTCGGTGAATGAGGGGGGTTTATCTTTTTTCTTTTCGAGCTGAAGATCTGTTAACAAGGCATTATCCCAACACCCCCGACAGAATTGACGCAGAAGGTGTCGGTCTGCTTCACTAGCTACGACACCGCCTCTTTTCAGAGCTTTTGAGAGAGCTGTTTGCAAGCGATGGAGGTAGTGTGAAGGCTTTTCACCTGCATCTTGTAATGTGTTGAGGAATTTGGCGAAAAGCTCGTCGCCATCCTCCACAGTGCCAAAAGCTGAATGGAGTAGTTCAAGATAAGCTGAGGGCAAGGCTTCAGGGCCCAGAGGTTTCACCACGTTGGCAGCAGGCGGTACAAGACTGTCTACGATTTTCCGCGAGCGTTGCAAGTCAGACAGATTGGGATCTTGAAGTATGAGCTCTACACTGTGGCGCCATGTATCAAAGTCCACCTCATGACTAGGACAGGGCAGTTTGCCTGAAAAATTTCTGAGGCGGAAGGAGGCGCTCACTGGTGAGACAAGAGCTTCACTTCGCACTATGTGCTCTACTACAACCTTTTGCACATCAGGGTGTGTTATAAAGCTCTGTGGAATGGTAGTTTGTAGATCTGGCTGTGTCTGGTTGTCTGACTCAGAATCGCTGATGCATATGTTAGCTTTGATCAGTTCTGCAGTTTCACTTTGGATAGGTTGGTCATTTGCTTGTACTTGGGTTGTTAGTTCACTATGTGCATCTGGGGTAGGAGCTTCTGTGCTGTGTGTGACTGACTGAGCACATTGGGAAAGGTGTTCATGCAGAACAGCTTCAAAAGATTTGCCACTAAGTCTAGCAATGTTTTGCAGTTCATTGAAAAAACTGTTGGTGGCGACGTTGGTAACAGCTGCGATGTACTCAGGTGACAGGGCTCGTATCTGATAAGTGACTTCATTCGGACATTCAAGTGTGTAGGGTAGTAAGGGTTCAAGTGTCGACAGAGCAGATCCACTCTCATACTCTACAATAGCATTTTTGTGGTAAGAAGACTTAGGGTCATCTATCTTAAGGGTTCTTGCTGTTCGACCATATCTGCTTAAAAAGTCTTTTAAAGCTTCATCAGCGTCTGTGCCTGTAATCCCACTAACAATAACTGAGTTTGGGATTTTAACATTTTCTCTGTCAACTATTTCCATTTTGCCGGACTTGGCCTATTTTTGAGGTCTGGGTCAGAAAAAAAACTTGAGGGATCAATTACTACTCCTGGCTGGCTCGCCACTTCTGTAACACTTCTGGAGTCGTTACAGTATACTAGGACCAGTTAGGTTCGACTACTAGAGCAGTAATGAGCGTAGCATGTAATAAAGACCACAGACCAGTAAATACGTTTAAATTGCCGGCTTATTATTTTGTGAAGACAGAGAATAGACAGTTATAGACACATTACATAAAACATTCAACATCACACATTTAAGGAAAACAAGATGTTTTCTTTCCCCTTCTTAGTTCAGTATGTTCTGTTAGTTCATCCTATTTATCTCAAAACCTTTTATTTGGCTTTAGAAGGATGTTATTCTCAACCTAGGTTATTGTTTTATTTATTTCAAGTTCTAAGTTCAAGTTTATCCTTTGATCTATTTGCATTAACACTGTGTTATTTTAAATCAAGTTCAGTTCTTTAGGCCCAAGATTTAATTTAATCTTGGTCTAGGTTCACCTTTAAATTCTCAACCAGTTCTTATTTTGTTTTAACCCAACAAAATTATTTACACTTCCATTAACACCATTACAGCATTAAAATGTAAGGTTGACCAAAATAAATTACGAAAATAAATAAATAAATGTAAAACTGAAAACAATTCAGCAAAAGGCTGAATAAATCCCTTAAACAAACAAATAAACAAAAGAAAGTTGTCTTTGTGTCCTTTAACTATTAGTCCTGGAATTACTCCGAATGATTATCCAGTGCTTTGAAAAGTCCGCTGTTCTTTTGCAGAGGTGTATGGATTAATCCTACCAGTTTTATCAGCAAAAGAGCTCAACGTCCAGCAGGGGGCGTTTTCCTTTTTCCTGCTCGGTACAGTTCAATGGGTCCGTGGGTGGCTCGCCATCTTGTTTCTCGCTCAGCGGATCAAACTCCGATTCTAGCTCAGCATTTCCCGATCCAAACCTTAATGGCCTACCATAACAACAAAATAAAGTGCATAAACATTCGAAAATAACACACGGGTAGCCCTTAAATAACAGTAAAAGTCCGTTTTTTCCAGCTTATTTAGCCGTAAATGAGGTGACGCCAATATGGCGCGCTGAAACACCTTGAAAGGCCTTTGAACTGCAGCCTGTGTGTCGTTTAAGCACGAATCCACCGTTTTTAACATAAAACAACATAAATCTGCTACCTTGGCTCTCCATTTGCATGAAATGAGCAATATAATACAACAAAAATTTCTTGCATGAAATAAAAGACAATTTCTGAACTCACCAAGTCCCGTTCGGTTATGTTCACAACGTCACCAAGGCTGTGGTATATTGTAATAAGCAGCAGCTATTACTACCTCCCACCAGTAGGTGGTACTGTGTTATTGTATGTGTTCTGAGCTTATGGAGTAAAAGTCTGGACCTCCACCATAGCCTCGTCTCAGTCCTCTGTGCTTGGTCTAAAGTTATTGTTGACCACAACCCATGCTACACGGGCAGTTGGAGCAACACTGCATAAAGTTACAACATGGTGTCAGAAGTCGGCAAGACCGTGTGAACAGGGACCGCGACGTGAGTAAGCTAGCCGTAGATTAGCTAACAGTAGCCATTGCTAACGGCATGGAGCAATTCAAGCCACCATCACCGCTACTGCTCACAGGCAATTTATCTGAGACCTGGCGCAGATGGGAACAAAGATTCGGACTGTATATGACTGCTACGGGTGCGTTGGAGAAGGATGAAAAGGTTAAAATAGCCATTCTTCTCCACACTATCGGCGAAGAAGCGCTTGAAGTGTACAACACGCTCACAGTGACCCCGACCGGAGACGCACTGACAATGGCGGACATTTTGAAAACGTTTAAGGAATACTGTAGTCCACGAAAGAACGTTGTTTTTGAACGCCACAAGTTCTGGTCATACCCAATGTCGGCGGATATAACAGTGGACAGATATGTCACGGAACTCCGTCAGAGAAGTAAAAGTTGTGAGTTTGGGATCAATGAGGACGACATGATCAGGGATAAATTGGTGTTCAGCATAAGTGACGCAAGACTAAAAGAGAGATTGCTTCGTGACAACGACCTCACACTGCGCAAGACGATAGAAATATGCAGATCAGCAGAAGTGGCCAAGTCACAGATTCAGGCCATGCAGTCAATAACTGCAGCCCAAGACACGTCAGTGGACGCATTAAGAAAAATGCCAGGATACATTAAATCAGGACACAGTAAAAACAAACTGAGCAACGACAAACAAACAGTTTGTCACAAATGCGGCAACAAACACGCATTCCGACAGTGTCCAGCCTATGGGGCAACATGTCACAAGTGTGGGAAAAATAACCACTTCTCAAAAGTGTGCAGAGCTAGCGCAGAGAAGAGTAGACACTTCAAGAAAACAAAAACTATTAACAACATTGAAACTGATGGCGATTCACTATACATCGGCATGGTATCCAGCGACAAGCACAAGACTGGCAAATGGCATGAAAGTGTGACAATCGGAGACGTACCACTCACCTTCAAGCTAGACACAGGTGCGGACGCAAATGTGCTCCCCAGATCAGTTTATGACGAGTTACCAGATATGCCTCGGTTACAGCCCACAAAGACTGTACTCATAGCTTTTGGTGGAGCCCGCATACGTGCAGATGGTGTGGTGTCTCTTGAGTGTGAAGCACGGAAGCACAAGGCTGTGTTTGACTTTCTTGTATCAAGCCATGCAGATAAACCGATCCTAGGTGGACAAGCTTGTGAAGAGCTCCATCTGGTGCAACGAGTTGAGACCCTTGCCATGACATCCTCTGTACCGAAATCAGCTAAACCACCTTCTACCTCGGAAGAACTTGTGGAGATGTACGCTGATGTGTTCACAGGCTTAGGTGAGTTCCCTGGACTTCACCACATACATATTGACCCAAATGCAACACCTGTGATTCACGCATGCAGGAACGTGCCACTCTCCATAATGGATGCGCTGAAGAAGACGCTACAGGACTTACAAAACAGAGATGTCATAATGCCTGTCAATGAGCCTACAGATTGGGTCAACAGTCTTGTCGCCACACAGAAGAAGAACGGAACACTAAGGGTGTGCTTGGACCCTTGTGATCTGAACCAAGCAGTTAAACGCCAGCACTACTCCATTCCCACACACGAGGACGTTCGCAGCAAGCTAGCAGGAAAATCCATCTTCACCATATTGGATGAAAAAGATGGATACTGGCAGATCAAGCTGGACGAGCCGTCATCAAAGCTCTGTACCTTCAATACACCTTGGGGCCGATATCGCTTCCTCCGACTCCCATTCGGGATCAAATCAGCCAGCGAGGTCTTTCAACAAAAGAATTGTGAGACTTTCGGCAACATTCCTGGTGTATTTATCATTGCAGATGATATGATAATTGCAGCTACATCAGAGCACGAACACGATGAAATCCTGCAGAAGGTCATGGAGAAAGCAAGAGCAGCTAACGTGAAGTTTAACAAGGACAAAATTCAGTTCAAAGTTGACACAGTGAAATACATGGGCCATATCATCACAGCAGCAGGGCAGAAAGCAGATGTTTCAAAGATCAAAGCTATTGTCGACATGCCGACTCCAGAAGACAAACAAAGCCTTCAGCGTCTGCTGGGAATGACGAAGTTTTTGGCACAGTACCTCCAAAATGAAGCATCGCTCACAGCACCTTTGAGACAGCTACTCAAGAAGGACACAGTGTGGCAGTGGCAGCCACATCACACAGTAGCGTTACAGACGCTCAAGTCGACGCTCACACAAGCTCCAGTGTTGAGATTTTATGACCACAAGAAACCACTAACACTGCAGGCCGATTCTTCAAAAGATGGGCTGGGCGCATGCCTATTACAAGACGGACAACCTGTGTGTTACGCGTCACGAGCACTCACAGACACAGAAAAAAGGTATGCACAAATAGAAAAAGAGTTGCTAGCCATTGTGTTTGCCGCTAAACGATTCCACCAGTATGTCTATGGAAGACCAGTGACAGTGCAATCTGATCATAAACCCCTGGAGGCGATAGTGCGCAAACCGCTATGCAAGGCACCAGCGAGGCTACAAGGAATGCTGCTGCAACTACAGAGATATGATCTCACCGTCACGTACACCCCCGGCAGAGACATGTTCATAGCCGATGCACTCTCACGTGCCACAACTACCAGTGACGACAGAAACGTGAGTGAAAACGCAAATGATGAAAGAGTTGTGTATGCTCTGGAGGCCACAGCAGCATTGAGCGAGAAAACACTGTGTGACCTGAAAAAAGCAGTGGCAGCAGACAGCGTACTACAAGCCGTGCGCGAAAGACACTTCAACGGATGGCCGCCCAGAAGGAAGAGTTTAGACAAAACACTCCACAGCTACTGGCCTATGAGACACGATATCAGTTTCCACGATGACATTATTATGATCGGGGACAAGATCGTAATACCCCAAAGCTTCAGGCGTGTGATCCTGGAGAAGCTGCACCTTGCCCACCAAGGCGTGCAGCGCACAAAAGCCAAAGCAAGAAGAGTGCTGTACTGGCCTGGCATGTCACGCGACATAGAGACCATGCTTGAAAAGTGTGAACAATGCCAGCAAATGCAGCCAAAGAACCAGGCTGAACCGCTTATTCCACACCAGATTCCAGAGCTGCCATGGATGAAAATCGGAGCAGACATCTTCGAACTGAACGATCATCCATATCTTTTGTTAGTGGATTATTTATCAAAATATCCAGAAGTTCTTAACTTACCTGACAAAACGGCACACTCTGTGATTCAGAAGATGAAATCAGTCTTCGCAAGACACGGAATTCCCAAAGAGATAGTGAGCGATCATGTTCCATTCGCCAGCCACGAGATGAGATCGTTTGCAGCATCCTGGGAGATAAAGCTAACTTTCTCCAGTCCCGGCTTTCCTTCTTCGAATGGCATGGCGGAGCGAGCCATAAAGACTGTCAAACATGCACTTAAGAAAGCCGCATGGACTGGAACAGACCCACATCTAGTGCTGTTGTCTTTGAGGAACACTCCAGTCACAGGACTTAGTGTGTCACCTGCACAAATGTTGATGGGACGGGTTCTCCGCAGCACCCTGCCATGCACCAGTGCTGTGTTGAGGCAGTCAACCCCACAGAACATTCACGACAAAGTGCGCAGGTTGCAATCAAAGCGGAAACGCCACTATGATCAGCACGCAAGACCATTGCCTGTTCTGACCCCAGGCGAGACTGTGCACATGCAAACAAGGCGCGGTTGGGAGCCAGCTGTTGTAACTCATCGGCGAGAGGAACCACGCTCCTACACTGTGCAAACACCAGATGGTAAAGTGCTCAGGAGGAACAGGAGACATCTGAGGAAAATACACCCAAGTCTGTTCAAGGACACACCCATGGACCCAGATGAACTGTCCGTTCACACCCAAGAGCCAGTGGAGCCACCAGCAAATGACACCCCACAAAACTCTAGTCCTGCAAGTATGGACAACACACCCACATGTTACACACGCAGTGGCCGAGCAATAATACGCCCTGCCAGGTATAGAGACTAAGTGATTGGGAAACTTAAAGTCACTCTATCCTGTACCTGCGTTGTTCTGTACAAGCTAGATAACTGTCTTGTTGGAAAAGAGAGAAAATATGTCATGTTTCATATGTTCATTTTGACATGTCTTATCTAATCTGTCATGTGTTCATCTGTTTCAAAACACTACACTGATGTGTATTTGCATTGCTCAAGTGACAAGCAATCTGAGGTGTGCTCTACTTAATGTCTCAAGAATATAATATTGTTAATGTTCCTACGATTTAAAAGGTGCATTTATGTTACAAAATATTGGAGTTAAGAGGTAGTATCTTTATCTCGGAAAAGAGGGATGTGGTATATTGTAATAAGCAGCAGCTATTACTACCTCCCACCAGTAGGTGGTACTGTGTTATTGTATGTGTTCTGAGCTTATGGAGTAAAAGTCTGGACCTCCACCATAGCCTCGTCTCAGTCCTCTGTGCTTGGTCTAAAGTTATTGTTGACCACAACCCACGCTACACGGGCAGTTGGAGCAACACTGCATAAAGTTACAACAAAGGCAAGGACAGGTCGGAAAAAACAAAAATACATTCTCCAGAGTACAAAAATGGCTTTAAGTAGATTTTTGGCTTATTTTTACTATTTTTTCACTCATTTAAGCAGCAGCTCTGCAAGGACTGTCTGCATTTCTCCCTCTCGAGCATCAAAAAGAAGGAACAACCCGATTGGGTGTGGCTAATCACAGGAGTCACGCTGCAGCGTGCCCTTTCACAATAAGAGTCTCAACACATATTTTAGCCATTTTACCTGAATTAACATAAAACACCATGAATTAGCAAGTTCTGTACCCTTTTAACATGTTTTTAAACACAAATGAAATCCTATACCATGAATTATATCATTGCTGATGTTTTTAATGAATTTTCTAACCATTATGATCTATTTATTGACTATTTATCACCTGTAATATATTTCTTATGACTGTTTTTACTAACAGGCTTTTATTTGTTGTTAGCTATGTTAACCAGGGTTACACAGGGAAAACCCTCTACTGTCAGATAAGCAGGCTACCAGCTGCCACCTTTTCCCCTTGTCACTGTTTATTTACACATTTGGGGGGTTTTTTCTCTTTCTCTCTGGTGTGTGGAGCGCTTAGAACAGTAGGCAAAAAGAGCAATACAGGAGTGAGGAGCTTAACTCCCAAGTGATCGAGTGGGGGGTTGCTGGCCGCATAAATCAGCGAAAGGTGGACAATACACCAGACAGGAACCTGGTTATGTAGGCTGGAGAACTCTCACTCGCCGCAGCGAGGTCCAACTGACACGTAAGCCGGGGAAACGTGGGCAATACGCCAGGGGAACACAGCCCACAACAGCCACTCGAGCACAGCAGCTTCTTATTGCCTTTTGCTTTTTAAGTGACATAGGGGCTAGGGGATAGGCAGTGTGCAGGGAGGCTGCCGAGACAGTGGAGAGCAAACAATTACCAGTTTCATGTCTGCACAGCTGTTTTATACGTAAGCTGTGGGGTGTGGCCGGGCTAGCCGGAGTGTCTTAAACTGATATCAGCTGGTTAAAACTGCGCAGTAATAACAATTTGTGCCAAAGAACATTTGGCACTTTTGTTTAACAGGGCAAGTCATTAAGCATACTTGTACGTGTGTCCCCCCTGTGTCCATCCCCCTTTAATGATACTCTCCGTAAACCAGTGAAGGTTTAGGAAGCGTGATGATGCCCAGTTGGAGATGGGAAATTAGAAGTTCCCATAATCCTCTCCTGTTTGATGAATGCCTGTGATGTTTATATAACCATGGCAAAGATTGCTAAGGCTTTACAGTGACATAGGCTGTATCCCAATTCAGGGTCTGCAGCCTTAAAGTACGCAGCCTCAACGATCCTCAAGGGCCGCGTACTCAAAGACCACTAAGGCCGGAAGTGCGAGGCTTGTGAAATGGGACGGTCTAGCCTCCGTTGCGCTGCCCAGGTTGCCTAGCAACCATGATACTAGCTGGAAACGTGTCATACAGCTTTGTTTGACAGAAATGAAGGAGAACATCTTTTGTTCATTTGTTTCTTTCTTTCTACATGAGCTTTGATCATTCTCTGTAGGATTAAGCTCAGCTATTGAACGGAGTATATTTTAAAGTAAAGGCTTTAAAACCAAGTTAGTACAAACGTCACTAATGTCACATAACTTTGCCGACATGTGGCCAACAGTAATGTTTTAATGGTCTTCGTTATTAAATATTTGCACATAAATAGGTGACATTATATTCAGTACTTACTTAAAGTTTACTCTTCGGCCACCCCTCATCCGCCGTTTTTTTCGGCAAAATTATCCACACCCACCGCCGCGCTATGCATTCTGGGATATGTTGGGCCACGAAGTCTACACTTTTTTTTAAAAAATTTATTTATTTATTTATTTTTTAACTTTATTTAACAAACAATGAGTATACAACATATGAACAGATGAAGTATACAAAACAACAGAGCATTAACACAAAAAGCCAAGGGTAAAAGAAAAAGGTAACAATTATAAGAATACACACAAAAATTCACATACATATATTGTTTTGAGAGCCTTTTTGTTGGTGGAGTCTGATATTGATTGTATGTACATTTCCACATCCTTAAAATAATGACAGAAATATGGTGTTTTGTTAGTAAACTTACATTTATGGATAAAAAATTTAGCTAAAAGTATTAACAAATTTATCATAACAAAACATTTATCATACTTCTTGGGGAACTTAAAGAAACAGAATAAAACATTTTCCCATCGTAAAGAAAACTCCCTTAAAATATGGACAATAACAAACCTGCTAAATTCCTTCCAGAACCTCTGTGTAAAAGAACAGTACCAAAAAAGATGTGTCACAGTTTCTGGATGATCCCCACAGAAAGTACAATTAGTATTAATGTCCCTTTTAAATTTTACCATGTAGTGACTGGCTGCATAACATTTATGTAGAATTTTAAATGAGACTTCTTTCACCTTATTTACAATCAAATATTTATGGGGGACCATCCAGACTGTCTTCCACTTGATATCTGGAACATATCGGTTCCAATAAGATATTATATATGGGAGAGAGACGATATCTTCTTGGAATAAACTGCGTATTCTCTTATTGCTGTTACCAAGTTCCTGTGAAAAGCAGATTTTTCCTATTGGTGACTCAGCTGGATCAGGGAGAGTGACTGAGGTAGATATTGAGCTGTCAGTGTTTTTATATAACATTAAAGTCGCTGAGGGTATGGCACCAAGCACCATTGAGAATTCCTGAACACTGATTGGAAAATTATATAGTGCAATAAAGTCGTAGTAAGTAAGTAGTTGTCCCTCTTTGTTAACCAGCTGAGCCGCCACGAAGTCTACACTGCCACAGCCTTAAAATTCAGGGAAATGAAGGACGCATTTCAGGGCAGCCTTTGAATTGGGACAGCCTTCGGCGCGCCGCTGTGACGTAATCGGCCTTGAAATGCGTACTTTAAGGCTGCAGACCCTGAATTGGGATACAACCATAGTGACATGGACATATATCTTTACACACTAGCCAGGTTGCACTGTGGGTAATACAAATTCTAGATGTGAAATATAAAGATACGAGAGAGTCATAGCAGACTTTCAGGTTTTAATCCAGATGCAAGAAAATTTAATTCAGATTCCACAAAAAGCCAGAGAAGGTGGAGCGAAAAGGTCGGCAGTAAAATTTACTTACATCGTCATATTTACATGGCTTGATCTTTATAAAGACACCAAGAAGTTTTAAAAATATATTTAAAAAATGTTTGTGTGATAATTCAGAAGAAAGCAGTGTGACGCACAGCACATATACACCCACATCCACCTGTACACTGGCTAACACAACATTCACAATGTTAAATGATCTTAGTCTTCCCTCTGTCTGGGTCGTGGTGTTTCTCAGCATCTGTAAGTTATATACACAAAAACCAAAATGGCGACAACAATAGCTGATGCAAAAAGTGAGACAAACAGTTTCTTGGCGGTCGTGTCTTCAGACTTCTTGTCCTGCGCAGTTCTAGCTGATGCTACAAAGTAAATTAGAGTCATTTCAACAGGCGCACTGAATACAGTGTTAACTGTATGTCTGAATAAAACACGCACTCATTCACACACACATGCTTTCTGTTGATGAAAGATACTTACCAGGGAGTAACTGTACCGGATGGGATTTAGCCATACCACAGTCTGACCTGATTTCAACTGTGACATTTTCCTCTTTCTGGACATTTTGGATGGTCAGAGATACATATTTCAGAGGATCCCATTCACGGATGTATTTAATCAAGTTGCTGCTACATGTTATGGCTCCATTTGTGTTCTCCCAGGTATAATTTAGAATTCTACAGTTTGAGCCATCTTTCCAGTTTATTGTACAATATAGTCACACTTTGTCTAACTCCTGCAGTCTTGTTGCAGTTCAGTGACACAGCTGAAAGACAAAACATCAACATATGATATTATTCAATTTGTTACTCTCCCTAATGTTTTTGCAGTGGCCAGTTTAACAGTAATTATTACAAGCAGTATAGACATACCTTGACCTGATGAGACACTGCTTTGTAGTGCATAGAACAGACACAGACATACCCACAGATGGAACATGCTGGAAGCTTCACTGTGTTTGGAAACTAGAGGAAAGAAGAAAAGATATGAGGATCATTCTGAGAGCATCTTTAAAAAAAATGAAGAAACATACTGGTTGGTTTATTGAAACCTAGCGTTTAATTTCAGCAGGGGAAAGTGCAGTGATTTGTGCCAGCGGGTAAGTTGTGCCGCCCCTTGTTTCTAGTGAACCATAGAAGAAATTGGTCATGAGACCGGACATTTTTGATTTTTGAAGATGTAAATCTGAAAGTAGTTGTGATTGTCATTGTGAAGTTCGCATCAAAACCAAATCCTACACCTACATTGGATTGGTTGATGGTGCTGACACTGGTTTTTAAGTTTTTAAGGTGAAGTCGTAATAGGTCTGTAAATTTAAAGCCCATCTTCACTTTCAAGGAAAATGATGACGGAGTCATCCCTAGAGTAGATGTGCATAAAAACAGCCATCCACACCACACAAACTTGGTGATACTGCCAGAAGAGAGCAGTGGGTAGCATCAATGAGTTCAAGTGTTGTTAGGCTGTGTTTAAGAAAACTGACTTTTGATGTGCTCATGTGGCAGAATTGGCTTATGTAAAATTGGCCTTTGAGGTTTTAAAATAAGTTTAAATAAACCTTAGATTATTAATTTTGTGTTAAATTTGTCTAGCTGTTATATAGCATTACAGTTTCTGAGATCAAAGTCTACTGTTTTACTTTCATAATCAATGGCACCCAAGGTATTCTCTCCAAAGGCACAACTTACCCTGCACCAGGGGCAAGTTGTGCCACAAGACCACTTTTTTTTCAGAAAGCTATATTTCTTAAATACTATATGTGTGATTGTTCCCAGGGACGCACGACATCCTGAAATATATTTACATATTTTATTTGGAAGCATTACAGTCATGGTTTTAAGTAAAACATGGCACAACCCACCCCATCGTCCCCTCCTACTGTTTTGTTCATAAATTATAGTCACATCAAGGTTTGAGAAGAAGCTGTTATTAAAACCTGCATTTCAACAAAGAGCTGTCAAAGGACATCAAGGACGAGACTGTAGAGAAAGTGCTGCTCAGATAAAACCTAAATCGAGGAGTATGACCCAAAGAACACCATCGCCACAGTTAAGCATGGTGGAAACATTATGCTATGGGGCTGTTTTTCTGCCAAGGGTAGGGGACGACCTCCAGCATGACAATGACCTAAAACATACCACCAAGGCAACAAAGGAGCGACTAAAGAAGCAGCACATTAAGGTCATGGAGTTGACTAACCAGACCTGAATGCTTGAGGATTTCTCTGGATTTCATTGAACTATTTCATCTTTATGTTTTCTGAGTTTAAAGCTGCTGTGTGTATTGTTTCTACACCTTAACTGTAGTTGTCACAATTGGTGACAAATACTTGTGATATCGTGTGATGTCATGGCAAGATTATACAGAACCATGCCACTACATGCCACGCTGTATTGTACTGTTACTCTTACCAAGCATACGTTTTCTGAGGTAATACAAGCAGTTATAAGGGTGACAAATCTGTCAAGCGGTGAGTGTTGATATGGTGAGTAGTTTAAAAAAGGGAGGTACAGATACATATCAGCAGATCTCTGAGTTTATTGCTTAACAGAAACTAAATGAAAAACCCACAAGACAGATTACAGATGCTATTTCTGTGTCTCTGCTTATCTTCATCTCCAAGTCCTTACTGTACTAAAGACAGTGTTAACTTTGTGAGAATACTTCATGTAGATCATGAACTGTTGTCATGTGTCCATTCACTTACATTTACACACACATTAAAATATAAGTAGGTGTATGAGTTGATGAGGCATGTGCTCAAAGTGATCACATCTGTAATGTTGAACTGGTAAATTGTACAGTGTGTGATAACTGCTGTGTTAACATGCTCATAACAGCAGCAAATGAAAAATGCTATGGGCGGTTCAGATGTATAACAACCTTTCTTGTTCAGCATTGCCCTTTAAGGATGTGGACTGTGATACATGCACAACAAACTAATAGATTAAGATGTCCCATAAATACACAAACACACTCACTGGTTTTATAATTTTGAGTCACTGGGAGTTATGGTTTTCTGTGGCTGACACAGCAAGCCAAAAGAAAAAAAAGAAAAAGAAAATGGAAAAATGATCAAATCCTGAGAAAGTTATGGAATAACTTAAGTCCATATTAAAATCCAACAGGAGTCAATAATGTTCTAAACAGTCAGATCAAAGTAATTCAAATAGGATTTAAATAGGCTGGCTGAAAGGAAAAAGCTTGACGTAATAACCAATTTCACTTTTTAGACTCAACGTTTTGCTTTTGTAAATTTGGATCAGCAGCTCTCAGTTACCCTCACGCATGTCTATCATTTGTTAAAATATGAAGAAGCAGCAGCACGCACCTGTTAGAGAGCTTGTTGCTTTAAGAGCATCTGGGGACAACTCAGAGTAACACCACCGATTATAAATGCCGCTTTTTTTTTTTTTTAACCACACACCAGCGCTGCCGGAGAAACATGGTGCTGATGTTAAACTCTTACAAACTTTTTGAAGATTAAAAACACCCCACAAGTGTTTTTTAGATTATTTTAAGAAATAGTATTCATCTGAATTATGCTACTGATGCTGACTGAAAACAAGGGGGATTTAAAATCAAAGGCACGTTTGGCTTTTTGTTGTGATAATTAACTATGTTAATATCTTTCCTTCTTTGAAGCTTGCAATATTGACTTTTTGACTGAGTGAAAACAGATTTGTTTCCTTGTATAAATCAAAAACATGTCCACCAAATGTGTTTTTCTCCATCCAAGAAAACAATAAATCTCATATTTTGCTTTAATTTGATGCGACTACAGACTGAACAACTTGGCAGGTGTTGGTGAGAAAACGTCAGATGAGCCATTTCCCTTTGACTCAGAGACAACCTGGATCTAAATAATAAGCAATAATAAGTGTGAATATGCATGTTATTTCAACAGTGTCATAACCTTTTTCTTTAAATTGCCAGTTTTAATATTTCTTTTGAAGAAATTCAAAGATTAATCCATTTGTTCGCTTAATGACAGCACAGAAAATCTAAATATTTTCAGCCATCAATCATCAGTGATGCATCTGAGGTGCTCCTAAGGTTCAAATTTTGGTCCCTTCTTGTTCTCTAGTTCTTCTATGTTTCCACTAAGACTATACACATTTCTCCTGTGACCTGTAGTACTCTTTTTCTATCTAGATTATTTGGTGATCAGCCTGGTTTGGAGAGATCAGCATCTTTTGGTTCTCAAAGGACCCAAAAAAAAAAAATATTTTTTTTTTAAAGTTTCCGGAGTGACGTCTCTTTATGTTATGACCAGGTCCCCCGACCAAAACAAAAAACCATCAGCATCAGAATGAGACAAGTCACTTATTTGTGAGAAGCATTTTTCTTTTTGTGCTTTACATAGGACACGAATGTTTGATCTTGTAAAACAATATGCATAACTTAATAAAAATACTAGTTTGTGAAACTGGAGCAGTGATACAAATGAAACCCTCTTGCAGCCTTAAACAGAAGGACTGTCCTTCCTCTGGGACGGATAATCTGAATAATGCATCAGACTTACTGTGACTGATTCAATAAGACACTGTTGCATAGTTATCACTGTGTTAGAGAACACGCAGTCTTTCAGCTAGGAACAGTGGAGATGACTTTAGCATGGAAAACTGCATGATTCATACTGGACAGCTAAGATTCAAACTCATCAAATATACATTCAGCATCCACAGGTTCGGTTCATGAGTTCCAGTTGTGATAAAAGCTTCTGTTTTCTCAAGGGGTTATTGCTCTGTGACTCGACAGGTTCACACTTGCTACAGATGTCACTTATTAGAACAGCTGGCACAGCAGGTGATCTTGTTTTTTGCCAGTTTAAGAACACCTCACTGCATTCACTGATTCACTCGGTATCATTTCTAAGTGTTTGTTTTTCTGCCCCTCACATATCATCAGGCTCGGCACAAAAGAGGCAGCCCCCCCCCCCGTGGTTAAATGGAAGAATGATCTTTTGAGACGTCAGTCACTGGTCCGTCATTCTGCGTCATCCACAGTTTTTTAGAATATGTGATGGTCCAGGCAGAAGCACAATCGAATAGCTGTCCATTCATGTCTTTAAAGGAAGACGTTCCCTTTCTTCTCACCACTGCATGTGTGGGGGCTGTGCGTGGCCGTGACTCTTATCTCTGTACTCTGTGTGCAGCAACTTTCTGGCCTGTGACGAGTCCTGACCCTCCAGCCAGTCCTGATAGAGGGTGTGCAGGGTAGGGTTGAATTCTGGGAGCCGGACTGGAAGGCTGCTGTAGATCTCCTCCATCTGGTTGACCAAGGCTTTGTCCAGCCGGCCTGCACCTCCCTCACTCTCAGCCTGACCGCGGCCGCTCAAGCACCCTGAAGGGAAACATAGGAGGAATGTTAAGGGTCATAAATCTTAAAGAGCTGGCAGCAGCATGTCTGAGCTCATGGGCCGTGATGGGCGTTACCTCCGGGGCAGGACAGCACCTCCACCAGCTGATAAGGCACACGTCCCTTTCTCATACGGTGAACCAGAGTCTGGATGTTCCTGAAACCATAGACAGCAGCAAACTGCAGAAGTGTTTCACCATCCCGCTCTAGTGTCACTTCCTGGAAGTCCCGATTCCTGTAAAGTCACCAGCAAAGGGATTATACACAGATAATCAAAGAAAAGTGATCTTTAACTGATCCATCCACTGCCGTGTTTTAAACACCCACATCACACTGCTAAGCTGATTAAACTGGTTTTTCACCTTTACACAGACAAAGTAGCAGCTCTTAAGTACAGGCTGACACAGCAATGTGGGGAGTGTAGGATCACAGGGTCAGTCTTAGTTCAAAGTTAGCTCACAGTGAAGTTGGTGTGACAACAAATTTTGTATTGCTCATTGTTAATAATTGAATTGAAAGGAAATTAAAAGCAGCAGATGTGCATAAAGTTGACAATGAAGAAGGAAAAAAAACACTTTCCGTGCATCTGTTGATGCGCCAAACGTACAAACAACCACAGTAATGTCATAATTTCACATTAACAGATGGACAAATGGATTAAAACCCTAACACCATCTCCAGAATGACACAACCGTGAGGTATTAGAACACAACTATGCCGACTGGGCCGTCTCTCACCTGAGGGTCTTATATGTGATCTCCTGGACGTCCACACCAAAGAGTTCTTTAGCAGCGTGTTTGAACACGTGTTCCAGGAAACCTTCAGAGCCTCTGCCGTCATGTCTCACCAGCGCCACGTCTCCACCGTCTCCCAGCCTACAGTCACAGTCAAAGCTGCATTGACACAGGCTCAGAGGTTGTATCCAGTCACGTAAACATTACACATCAAAGTACAATTTATTAACACTCCAACTACATAGCACTGACGTCATCGTTTACATTATATTAAAACAATGCTCTCAGCTACTCACACTTGGTCCAGTGGAACTGAGTCCAGCTCCTCCACCGACACCTTCCTCTGCTCCATCAGGTAATAAATCTGCCCTGGAACATGAAACATGACTCTTACTTTGACAGTGCTCTCTTTCATTATCCACTACAACACTCACTGGCCACTTTATTAGCTACACCTGTTTAAAGGCTTATGTACAGATGGACAAGACGACCTGCTGAAGTTCAACGTGAGCATCTGAATATGGGAGAAAGGTTCTTTAAGTAATTTAACCGCATTTTTGTTGATCTGAGTATTTCAGAAACTGCAGATTAAAGTTTTTCCACCCAACCATCTCTAGGTTTTAAAAGCTGGATAGTGTAGTGGTAAGACTACACACTTCTGGAGTGGTGGTCGCAAGTTCAGTTCCCACCTGGTATCCAGTAAGGGTCCTGTCACGGCACGGCTATGTCTGCAGCCTGTTCGCAGTTCAGGACACAAGCATTTCACTGCATGTTCACTATATGTTGAACTGTGTATGTGACAAATAAAATTTGTATTTGTAAAAAAGAAAACAATGGCTTGTTCATGTGAGAGGAAAATGAACGGAATATTATGAGCTGACAAGAAGGCAACAGTAACTCAAATATGTCATTTTCTGCTGTGACATTCAGCTGGTTTGGCATAAACAACATGCTGCCCAGTATGAACTATTGCTGTTACTGGTGATATTTTCTTGGCACACTTTGGACTGCAGCTGAGCACTGTTTAAAAACCACAGTACAGTTGCTCATCATATCCATGCCTTTATGACCAGTGTACCCATCATCTGATGGCTGTTTCCAGCAGGATAATGCACACAGTTGCACTGATGTCAAACTGGTTTCTTGAACATAACAATGAGTTCACTGTACTCAAATGACCTCCAACAGTCATCAGATCTTAATCCAGCAGAGCACCTGATGATGTGGTACATCATAGATGTGCAGCAGCTGTGTATCATACTAGTATGAACTGAAACCTCAGAGGAATGCCTCCAGCACTTTGTTGAATCTGTCCATCTATGCCACTAAGGCTTTTCTGAAGGTAAGTGGGGTTCAACCAAGTATTAGCATGGTATACCTAATAAAGTGGCCAGTGAGTGTACATTTTACAATGATACATGCAGTGATACTCTGGTTGAAACAAAGAAAGTGAAGAAGAGGAAACATGGTTGGTTGGTTGGTTGGTACATGCAGGTGCATCAAATGAGTGCGAGTGCAGATTTCTTTTTTAGCCACAGCTGCAGCTCTCCCACAGTTGCTCACTCTGACATGCTCTGTCATACTGGGGTCAGCTGCTCTTAATCTTAAATGGATCTAGAGACAAATGGCTGAATCTCAAGAAAACAAAAGAAACCAGATCAGCATCCTGCTGGCATAATTACAGTGATTATATTCGAGTATCCATTATGACCTTTCTGAAGAACATTATAGCTGTTTAAAGCAACTCTTGGAGGAAACCTTTTAAGGATATCAAGTAATTCAGCCTTTCCACTGCACAAACAATCCTCAGGTTTCAGATACACCTCTAGACAGTAAATGTGTTCTGCTGAAACCAGAGAGAGGGGTCTAACAAACTCTAATATGGTTGCAAATATGGTCTTTTTAATAATCTTACCTGAGGTAAGTACGCAGTCTACATCCCTGGTCTCCAGCATACTGTTGTAGAACTCTTCTCTGACAGCTTCTAGCTTTTTATCAAAGCAGGGAGCCACCACCACATGGTAGAGTTTCTCTGGACTCAACTTCTGCTAGTACAGAAAACACAACAAAGACATAATAAGAGAGATTCTCTCTCATAAAATACAGAACTCAGTCTGACATTAGCCTTGGATTGTTCAGGTTTGAGACAGTACAAACACTGACTCAGATGGAACGTGTGGTTTGGGACGACGTGACTACATTAGGTGATCAAATACTGAACATTTAGAACAGCCTTTTGGCTCACAGTGATTTTTACACGTTTGGTAAATTTACCTCTTTAATTTTACATTATTTTAAACTTTGGCTACATTTTTAAACATCATTTTAAAAAAACAACCCACAACAGTTATTTTGAAGGATTTTAAGTATTCTTTTTAGTATAATTTAAAATGACAGTTATCATTAAAAAGAATTAAAAAAAAAAAATCGTAATGGCATAGATCCACTCTGTATGTGTTCTCACTGCACCTGAGAGTGGTGTAATCTGATACCCTTGGCACTACTATTGGCTGGATGCCACACACCCACTGCCCAAAGGTTAAAGCCCAGGAACATGTTGAACACAGCAAAATAACAAGAAAATGTAGCAATGGAGACAAGTGCCAGGGTCATCTGCCTGCATTGTTATGGCTTATTTTAGTGGGTCGCAAGTCATTTAAAAGGATGATCTTTGTATGTATAAATGAATTTATATCTGGTTGTATTTACAAGTGCTACTGGCACTACTGAATATGCCAACAAAACATCCCAGCTAGCAATCATGAATAACTACGCATGTTCTTTTTAACCTTCTGCTTTTTCCTCAATGACAGTTTAATAAAAGAGCTTTAATGCAAGGTGTTACACATTTGTCGGGCTTCATTTCTGTTGCAGGATATTTTGGCTGAGCTGCTGTTAAGATTTTAGGAGCGGTTCATTAACATTAGTTCATTTGATGCATTCTTTTTCTGCATTTTGTGACAGCTTAAATTAGAGGTAATTTAACACAGGGCCTCAGAAGTGGTGAAACTTGTTTTGGTAAAGCACTTCCTGAACTACAACAAGTCCTAGAACCACATGTTGGGTGAGCAAAGTTCCCGGTCTTAACCTATTAGAGACTTTTCTAATAGAAAAAAGATTTAGAGCAGCATGAAGACCTTTTAGCCAATCAATGTTAGCCATCAGTCCCCATCAGGCTGATCACCTCTTACCTCCATTATATTTAACTCTTACGCCTATACAACAGATTAGTTTTCATTTATTTACCCTTCCTTATTTGTCGACAGACACTTAAACAAGTGGTAGAAAGACCTCCAATTACCCTGAGACCTTTGACTGTGAGTTGTCACAGTGGATCAATGCTTACCTGCTGTTTAGAGAAGTAGTCTTTGACCAGACACCCCATGATCTGTTGGGGAGACCTGGCTGTGCAGATATGAGGAGTGACCAGGCTGCCCAGAACACGCTCTGAATAGCGGATCCACCCTGTAAACACACAATGTTAAAATAACCATTAGCCTACTGTGCACGCGTGGCTCAGGGGGTTGGGAATCGCATCTGTAACCGGAAGGTCGCCAGTTCGATCCCTGGGCTCTCTGTCCTGGTCGTTGTGTCCTTGGGCAAGACACTTTACCCTACCACCTACTGGTGTTGGCCAGAGGGGCCGATGGCGCGATATGGCAGCCTCACTTCTGTCAGTCTGCCCCAGGGCAGTCTGAGGCTACAACTGTAGCTGCCTCCACCAGTGTATGAATGTGAGAGTGAATGAATAGTGGCATTGTAAAGCGCTTTGGGTGCCTTGAAAAGCGCTATATAAATCCAATCCATTATTATTATTATTATGAATTGAAGTTTTTTATTTTAGAAACACACACCAAGAGATAGGAGGAAAAAAAATCCACATAGTCCAATACATTTCTTTCATGATGATAAGCCGGCTTGCTATTTAATTACTGGTCGTTCCTCACCTGGAGGCGAGCAAAGCCCTCCTCCATGGCCAGTGTTAGACCCCACAGGATGAATACCTGGGTGTCTGCATGCACGTGTATAGCTGCAATTAAAGACCAAAAAAGTTCTAGCGTCCTATCTCTGATAAAGGGAGTGGTGCAGGAAGAGCTTCCTATCTTTCCCCAGCAGCTCTCTGCTATCTGCACCTCTAAAACCCCAGGTTCAGCACACGCACAAAAATTCACTCAAGAAAGAGCCCGGGGACTTGCAGAACAAAGAAATCTTAAAACTGAGGCAAACACCAGCACAGATGATAATCACACTGCCAAACCAGTACAACGGGGTGGGGGTTTGAAAAAAAGAGGAGAAGAAGAAGCAGCAGTAAAGAGTGGGGGGAGTATGAGGAAGGCAAAGAAGAGAGGACGGTTTACCTGGACAGGAGGAGGTGAACATGGGCAGGGCGTGGGAATCATGGTGCCTCCTGCGATATCGCTGAATAAACTCCTTTTGACTCTCTAGGATGCTGAAGCCAGCTGCCAGAGTGGTGTCAAACACATATTGCACTCCTGCAGGGAAAACCCAGAGTGACGAAGCAGAATGCACACAACAAACACGGAAATGTTGAACATGTATGATAAATACCAGGGCGTACGGGTAATCCGTGGACACCTGCTTGCAGAAAGGTAAACTTAAGTCTGTTTAGCAGAAAAGTGGGAAGTACGGCCAAAAAAAAAAAAAAAAAAAAAAGTAGCTTGTTTTAAAATAACAAAACAAGCTAACAACAGAAAGAAACAAAAAGGAGAGAGTAGGAAACTTATGGTAAAGTCTACTTCGTATTTCATAAAAGAAAAAAACTCAAATCACCGATGTGCTTGAGGAAGCCGCAGAGCTTGTGGGCCGCTTCAGCGATGTCCACACCGAACTTGACAGCAAAGAAAGGCAGAGACTGCGGACACACCGACGCCACCAGCACCTTGTGCTTCGACGCATCACACTTCTGACAGGGACAGAGGAAGGTGTTGTTTAGCAAGCGCAACAAGGCAGCGCAGAAACACTCCCTGGTTTCAGAGGAAGTGTACCTTATTCAGCGCCAGAACTCGCTCCACTTCCTCCAGACCCTGCTGAGAAATCTTCAAGGTGTCCTCGTCTGACAGACAGCCGTCACAGGACAGGCATGCGCTCAACAAAAGCTGGGAGCCTTCATTCCCCTGAAAAAATTAGATTTTTTTCACCCCGATAACCTTTGAAGTGGGCTACGTTTCATCTTCCTGTACTGGTTATTACCTGCCTTAAGCCTACTATCTGCTAAAAGCATCTTAATCTGAATCATGCTGAAATAAAGAACTGTAACTTTTTAGACTTTATCCTCCCTGTGAACTTCAAACAGTCTGAAAGGATGCATGAAATGCACATGCATGAAAACTGCTTAACATGGGAACATGATGAGGACTGATTCATGTAGAGCAATTAATGACTAGAGTGCACTGGGTAAGCAGATACTACCTGCCCATTGACTTCTTCGCTTTCCTGGTTTGAGTTGGCCCCATCTTCGCTTTGCTCCTTATTGCACTGTGTGTAGAAAGATCGATAAACTCAGCTCAGAACTGAGAGCAAGAAAGAGGCAGTCAACCAACCCATTTATGAGACAGCGTAGTGCTACAGAGCCATCATCATACCTGTTTGGTGCAGTTCTCGCACTTCTCCTTGCGCTTGGCTATGTTGACCTCTGACATTTTCTTCAGCAGTTATATCTTTAAATTAAGAGAGACACACAGAGATTAACATCCCAGCTCCACACAGCCTAAAGTTTCCTGTAATGAAGGCAGAGGCGACTACTCTTTGCTGTTTAATTAACTCCACCTTCCACTGACTGCTTCCAGCGTCCTATCACAGGCGGGCGTTTTTATCATAAACAAAACAGCTTTATAATGGTGGGAAACTGAGTGCAAGCACAAGCTAGTCTTCTGTCATTACATCCCAAATTGCTCGGGTTAATTATATAAACAGAGTCAACAGAAACCGCCACGAAGTCCATTACGTCAGATTGCGTGCGCGTGAGGGGAAGCGCGAGAAGTATGGGCTGGAAGCTACCGTGCTATTAAAACCTATAGAGAGTTAGCTTGTTGTATAGAAACAGTCTTACTTTCATATGATACAAAAATACCTTTTAAAAAATCTAGTTTGGGGTGAATATATTTATATCTTTAAATAAGAATAGCCAAATCCTTAAGCATGCCTCACGTTAACAAGCTACCTGGTATGTTAGTTTTGCTGCCCTTAAATATACCACTTGAAAACACGCTATTTCGGTCCAGGCCTTTTTTGGGGTTTCTACATTAATTCCTGTGTGGGACCGAAGCGTGTATGCTGGTTTAACGGCACGGCAGACGCAGTGTTAACGCTGCAAGGTCGAATTTTAAGGTAACTCACCGGACGGTTTATTTCACTGCTCTTTCGGACAAAGACATGGGGAAAAAATGTAGAAGAGCAGCCAGTGTTAAAGAAGACTACATACAGGTGAACTCGACAGTTACTCAGCACCCTTCGTTTTCCGGTCAACTCGTCTGTGGACGGCGTCACCGCCACTGTTGGCCGCCAGGCTTGAACCTCTGCGGTTATTTCATAATACTCTAACTGCCGCTTACAAAAGCGACGAGACTCCTCTAGTGTCCAAGCCAGTCGTCCGACTCCATTGTGTACCCCGGCGACCTCTGAGCGCATGCGCAAACTGTGTACGAGTTGCTCCGGAAGCTCGTGTGTAGAAAGACGTCTTCTTACCTCACGTCACACTAAATTCAAATGTGATAGAAACAGCTTTGATAAAAACTCAGTTTAGGTATTTCTGAAAAGAAAACCTGTGTGGTTGTTATCGAGTTATGAACGCCTTTTCAAATTGTTACTATGTTTGAAACATTTAAGTACACAATCATATATACTACTTGCTTGCTTATGGTAGGCGTATGCAGGCAAATGTAATGTTTAAATGTAAAATTTAAAGTAAAAAAACCTTCCTTTCTTTCTTTCTTACTTACTTTTTTCTTTCTTAAGCTTTTATTTTGAAGGCGTGATGAAGTAAAGCTCGCCCTGTTCCTGGAAGGAAGTGTTTCCCCTATGGGACTGTTTTGTTGCAATAATATGAATAGAACTTCCTTATATTTTCAGCGGTTGCGTGCCCTTGTACGCATTCTTCTTTCCTAAATCTACAAGGCAAAATTTTATAAGAAAAAAAGGCGATTTTAAGGTAAGCAATACAGATTTCATATTACTGTCTTTACCTGTTCTGCAGAGATTGTTGTCACGCTGAGTGGTCGTGGTCAGCAGCAGCAGCAACAGCAGCGGCATCTTTCTTGTCTCGTGTTTTCAGATCCAGTTAAAAAAAAAAACCCGTATGTCTGATCAGAAACATATATGGAACAAAAATGTAGATCAAGCCACGAGAACAGTTTGAGTTTTATTTTGCCATCACCCCTGTACAGCAGTACAGCAGCAGGTAGGTCTATGCCACTCAGAGGACTGAAACATGTTAAAACATCAATGTGTGACCATGAAACACATTTCATCTTTGATATTTCTTCAGTTAGAAAACAAACAAACAAACAAAAGATCCACTGCTTACAGCAACTTGTCTGGATTATTTTTGAGAAACCATCTTGGTTTATTTTGAGGTAATCCAAGCTTGTCTGATTTGCAAGGGAGGCTCTGGGGTAAAAAAGTGAAGACTTGGTCCCTATTGAACAGCTGTTACTTTGCTGTCTGGGCATTGTATTGAAGCAGAGCACAGGTCTGGTATAGCTCCTTTTGGGGTTTTGATTTGATTAATTTTAACTTAAAGATACGAAATATAAAAGCTGAAACTGAAAAAAAGTGCAGAAAATACATAGGGTGATTCACTAGTTGTTTACATTTCACTGAGCTCTGGCCCTATCAGATTTATTATAATGGCAATTTGAAAATGAACACAGACGTGAATGTTTTACAGTGGCTCTTTAAATTGAGTTCACTTAAAACAGTCCCTTCCTTTAAAGGAAAGGTCTGTGAAATTATGGAGTAAAGCAGGTTTTGCAAGTTTTTGCACTTTTCCCACTGTAAGAAATCAAAGGTTTTAGTGTTTCTAAACTGCTGGGTTCTTGTCTTTGTTTAGATGGGATACATGACAGTAGAAGACCAGAGCTCCACCCTGCTCCACCTAAAGAGATCCCCGGGGATCCGTTCATGGTCTCTTCTTGTTGGTAAGTTTGTTTTTTGTGCAAATGTTGTTCCCATACTCAAATATGACATGCGCTCTCACACTTCAGTGATGGAATATTCCCTTGAACTGCTCCAAAACCATAAGCCTCTTATTTTCACTGCAGGTATAGCATCTGTTGGCTTAACAGCTGCATATTACAGCTCAGGTATGCAAGCTAAAATTTATATGATATGTCATCTTAACTTCCAACACTTGAGTACAGCTTTCTTTTCTTTCCTTGTGTTGCGTCGATCCCGCAGACAGCATCCCGTGGAAGCTCTTCTACGTGGCCGGCTGTCTGTTTGTGGCCATGCAGAACATGGAGGAATGGGAGGAGGCTGTGTTTGATAAAACCAAGAACCTGATTGAGCTTAAGACCTTCAGTTTATACACTTTAGTCCTGACTCTGTGGAGGAAGGGCCAAGAAAAAGGTGAGTAAAACCACAGAGGGGGCTGGTCACTACAGCTCCATTAGTGAGCTGAGAGGCCACAGTAATGGATCTTACCATTGTGTTTTTTCTCTCCATCTCCCAGTTGTGCTGGATCTGGACCAGCTGTGCGATATCTGCGTACAGGAGGAAAGGGTGCGTTATTTGGGAAAAGGTTATCTGCTGATGCTGAAGCTGGCTGCAGGCTTCTCCTACCCCCTCACTCAGAGTGCCACGCTCGGGGGACGCAGGTAGGTCACCGGCAGTTGACAGTTCAGCACAGGATCTGATTTAGTATGAAGTTGTTGCTAGATGAAAGATAAAATAGAGGTTTGATGTTCAGATTTTCAGTATATTAACCCCATAAAATTAAAACTTGCAGTTAATACATGTTTAGCTACCAGTTTATTAGAGGGCTCGCAGCTAAAACACAACAACTGTATAAGAGATCCTTCCTGCATTGATTTATTTTGTGGCCAATCTAGAGGCTAGAATTTATGTTGCTGTTAAACTGTGCTGACAGATAGATGTTTGTTATTCAGCCTGCCCTCATCAATAAATAAATCAATAGCTCTCTTACACAGTTCAAACAAAAACCAAAGAACACAGAATTGACTCCAAAACAGTTCTGTTAGATTTTAATTATTTTAGCTAAGAAACCACCAAGTAGATGTGTGTGCCAAGTGTTATATAAACATTAAATGAGTCGCCTGTCTTCACCGTTTAAATCGGTTCAAATCAATTCAAATCAATTATATCTCTACAGCGCCAAATCACAACAATGGTCGCCTCAAGGCGCTTTATATTTTAAAGTAAAGACCCTATAATGACACTGAGAAAACCCCAACAATCACATGACCCCCTATGAGCAGGCACTTGACGACAGTGGGAAGGAAAAACTCCTTTATAACAGAAAGAAACCTGCAGCAGAACCAGGCTCAGCCATCTGCCACGTCCGGTTGGTGGTGAGGTGTGGGAGACAGGACAGAAAAGACACACTGTTTGCTTTCTGGTGTTCACTTTAAGATTGCTAACAGGAATTATTGTTGCATGCTAATTAGCTATCGAGATGTGATGGCTAATAATACCCTGCACAAAAAGTACCACAGCACTTTGATTACTACGATTTGAGATGAACATTTATTCATGAATACACTGTATTAATATTTGGATTTATTTGGATCTGTTTTCTGCACTCCGGTTACTCCTCAGTGATGTGGAGGCAGTGGCTGCTCTGCTCAAGCGCTTCCTGGCACTGGAGGAACTGCAGAAACGTCGGCAGCAGGAGTATGAGGCTGAGTACGGGGACGCAGAGGATGAAGATTCTCTAGACAATAGCACCGACTCAGATGAAGCAGACAAGCTGTGATCTGTCTGAAGTGTAGTGTTACTCTAATGTAAGGGAGATTTAATTAGGGGCAGTGCAGCAATGCAGAGCCATTACAGAGGGTGAGGTTTGTGCAAGGCCCTTAATATATAGCAAACTCTAAGCATGTGCATGCATGTGGAACAGCAGGGAAAATAACCCTTAGTTTCTACTTACAGTCTTCCTTGTTTGTATTTTTACTGGTAATAATTCAGTTATATGTTGTCCTGCAAATGTTCACAATTTAGGAAATCTTGGAATAGACCTTTTTATTTCCCTTTTGTTACATTCTAAGTGGAGTCTTCTTTAAGCGAGTATTATTTCATCATCTTTGAGCTAATTACTGTTTGAGAGCACACTTCAGATTACAGATTTCCCGTGCCTTCCTACTGAATTTGAGTGTTTGTGTATGCGAGCCTCAGGAAAGTGCTTTTCCCACAGTTTTCTGGACCACCCCGCTCATAATTGTCTTTTTGCGTGTTTATTTGAACCCAGTAGACAATCCAGATGAATGCATGTGTAAACTGTAATTGAGCATGAAGGATCTTCTGAGCTTAGTCAAGAGTGAATTATGTGTCAAATGCTTTGACGTCATGCTTGTCTATCTTGTAACCTTTACCTGTTGTTGTTTTTTTTTAAAGTGAACCAAAGACTGTATCTCAGGAAAAGACTTTTGTGCTTTTGTCAAACTTTGTCTCATTCCAAGTTCAAATGTGTGCTGCTTTAAGGGAATAAACACTTTGTTTTTTTTAAACTAGGGTTTGATTTTTATTGTCATTGTTACATGTAGCTCCATTTACATATAGCAGTTTACTCTCACATAAGCGTAGAACCCTATATAAAATCACTCCTTTGAACTTTAGTGCCAGTGTGTGGCAGAAATTAGGAAGGCTTTATGTGAATTAATCAGCAATGTCAAAGACGGAAAAGTGATTCTATGGCACCATCTCCTTCAAACAGGCTGCAACATCCTCTGTTATCCTCTGAAGAGGAGCTGTTACAGGGCTGACGTGTTCCTCTATCCACTCCTGGACTGTTGAATCTGGGTAGAGACTGGCCATCTCCTCTCTCACTGCCTCCACCTTCTGCTGTAATGTAGCCAAATACCTGCAATGTGACCGGAAGAGAGTTTAAAGCCATACAGACTAAGGTTAAGACTTATCACGATGCTAGCTCACAGGCTGAGCTAAGTGCTAAAATGATTTAAATAACTGTTCTATTCTGCACATGCTTAGCACATATAAATGGAACCACAAAATATGAGTTTCATGGCAGCACTTACTTACAGGGGCCCTTTTTAACTATAGCCCGAAAACAAGTAACTTGTAGAGGTAAAACAAATTTTCTGTCTGTTTCCTTTGTGATTTCTGAAGAAGATATCAGTAAAGCAGATGTAGTTTCATCTCTAGGTTTTTCTCACAGAGCTGTAACTGCTGTAAAACATATTCGTTCTTGCATTAAGGACTTCAAGCCTATCTGGCACCACAGCAAGCTCCTTTTTGTACATGTTTTTCCCAACATCTGTTGCATTTATTATCAGGAAACTGGTGCCATTAAGCCAGTCCTGTTAGATTTTATGGGTAAAAAAGCATCATAAGGACATTAGAATTGCGTCACTTCATATCTTCTGAGCATCCCTTTGAGAATTTCAGGAAATAAAGACATTCTCTGTAGACTTGCTCTGGTAACTAGTTACCTAGAAAGGTGTGTTGCTACCACTGTCACACAAAATCATGTCAGACATGATCCCTCTATGGTTTATTGACAGCATAAAAGATGCTCCAAACTTCTGGGTCTGAAAAGTGAAGCTATTGTGAAGTGCCCTAAACCTGAATTCTTCTCATTGGTCACCATGGAGCGATCCCATTAGCTGCACAGAGTCTACGAAAAATCACTCTTGGCTCTGACCTCAGCATACATGTAGGATTACAAAGTGCTTGTTGGCCAAACAGGGTCACACCACTTCTTCATTTTGGCTTAGCTTTTGTTAAATATCATGACACATATATCATATAGTTTAATTGAGGTTCTAGTTGCCTAATTTTAAGGATTTTTAAATATATCCTGTACATGCTGTACTTTCTTTTTACTATGACTGCATATTCTGTGTATTTTTAATTTTCCACATTTTGGTAAAACATAAGGAAGGTATGCTCACAGGGATGCTTGGTTGTGAATCTGCATGGTGATTAGCGGGGTAACAGTTTTCCTCTGCCGCTGGTATGGGCTAAACCATCCTCTCACAAACCTGCAGAAACACAAGCATACAGTTAAATCTCTACACTGGAAAAAAATAACTCTCGACAAATCTCTAATAAAAATTTATTTGGCACCTGTTAGCTTCACATTTCTAAGTTATACATAGCACTAATGTTAGCTTGTTAGCTAAAAGCGGGCTCTAACTAAAGTTAAATTAAAAAAAGATCAAACGAAGAATGAAAAAATTGTAGTATAACCTTTAAAGCTAATTGTCCAAAACCTAAAATGTAAAAATGAAATTTGTTTTACGATGGCTTCATATTTAGACTTCATTTTATAAACTTAGCAGCATAGCTTACCTCACTGCTAACAGGTAGCCCGTGCACTATACCAAACACTATACCTAACATATCTGGCTGTCTTGTAGTAATTGCCAAAATAGCAACACATATAAATATTTTTAATAACATTTTTAGAATGTTTTAAAATCTGTCTAAAGACTTAATCCATTCCCACATCTCACTGAAACTGTTGTTCAATAACGACATGACTGACTAAATTTTAGTTCATGTTCGCAGCACACAAATATCCTTAATAAAGTGGTACACTGTGCACAAATCATAGATGCTAGCCTACAGACATGAGGCTGAATTGGCATTCAATTCCATTTAAATAATTTCCCCCAGGGATCAATAAAGTATTCTGATTCTGATTCTGATTAAATGAAATGTTATGATCATTTCCCATAACTTACATGCTGTTTTCAAAAAATCTTATATCTTCTGAATTGAGGAGTGCATTGAGCTCCACGATTAACTCAGCCAGCCTCCTTCCTGGGAACACTGTGTCAGCTACACATGTCCTGAGGACCGTGGGGAATAAAATCCTGTTAGCTTGGAGATGCATACATAGATACAGTGATGGTGTTGTTTATTACAACGGTGTTAAATCTCACATTCCCATGGTCTCCACCTCCACTGATGAGATCCCCAGCTTCCCGGTTACTTTGCTCTGGGCCTCAGCACTGAACTGTCCGTGAAGGAGAGTCTGGAGACAGACTGCTAGTGATGGAATAGCCACTGGGATCAGCTCACACAGCACTGACAGATGGTCATACCTGATGAAGGGTAAATGATGGCCCACATAAACATCTTATTTTCCTTTTACTCCGTGGAGAATGTCCTCTGCTTCTTACCTTTGCCAGCCTGTGATGGCAATACCCTTTATATTTACAGCAGGAGACAAAGAAGCAGCCACCTTCAGCCACTGCAGGTGATTATCCAGGTGTCTCTGCGTGCTGGTCACACAGGTGTAAACACTGGTGGAGCCTTTAAAGGAGCTGGCTGCCCAAAGATCTGCCATACCGGCACTACAGTACTTCTCCAGCAGAGACACTGAAAAACATAGTTTGAGAATATTCAGTGTTTATTCTACTTACAAATGTAACTTAATGAATAAAGCGGATATATAGGTTGAATTTTTCCCAAGTCTTTAAAATGTAAAAATGGCCATTCAGAATTTCAACTTAAATTAGTAAAACAAGCTCAGTCAATTTAAGATAACATGTTGAATCATCATTAGGTCACATATTTTTGGTTGTATTTACTCTGTTCATTTTTACCCCTCATTGATATCAAGTTCTTAAAGCTTCTGCATTTGAAAACATTCTGTACTAGCAAAAAGAAAACTTACAGAAGGTGAATTATTAGCCTGAAGTCAATAGTTTTGCAGTGCACTGTTTGATAATGTACATCTGTGTACTTTACCTACCAGTTTGGGACACATCCAGGTTTGGGGTGTAGTCCCACAACATAGGCTGGACGAGTCCCACTAAACCACTGGCTTCCATATGGATTAAAAAAAACAGTAATTAAGAATATTTTATCATAAATAAATACAAATCATTTATACTGTACAGTTTTAGCACAAGAGTCTGAAATGTTTTTTTGTACTAACTTTATTGCAAAGTGGTTTTAGACAGTATTTAGACCCGTACACGTACAAGAACTTCAAACTACCCTGAATATCACCTCACCTTTCAGTGTGTCCAGGCTCATGCCTCTCATCATATCATCCCACATTATGATGGTCATATGAGGCCACGCCTCCTTGACAGCCCTGGCCACCTTGGTCACATGACTTAAGAACAGTTGCTCCACTGTACGCCCAGGTGAAGCCAGCCACAACTTGGACTCCTCGCCCTCACCCAGCATGTACACCTTGAGGACGCGAAGACGAATGTAAGAGATTCAGTTATACATAAACAACTGGTTCCCCCCTGAAGACTGACCCCTCACCTCATCTGCTCCAATGTGGAGCGTGCTGAGCCCCGGATGCAACTCCACTACCTGCCTCAGCATCTCCATCACCACCTTCACCCCCTCCTCTCTGTGGGGGTTCAGGGTTCCCACGCAGTGTGCCACCTCTCTTAGGTGCCACATGGATCGGTGCTTTAACACAAACTATGACAGAGATGAGATGAGCGCAGGGGCGACACAGAACTCCCATCTTAAAATTGAGCCACATGCGACACACCTCACCTCCATGTGACCAAATGTCTGCACGAGTGGGATCACCTCCATCCCCTTGGATCTGGCGAATTCCTGCATAGACAGCACCTCATCTCGGCTGAAAGTACAGCACGCAAAAATCAGACAGTCTGATAAACCAAAGCATTTCTACAGCAAGTCTGCACTTAAAATATCTCTATCAAACACAGGGAGGGTTATGATTTTATTAGAGGATCTTTTATTGTGAAAAGAGATTAAAAATCCACACACAGTGAAAACTATTTAAGAAGCACTAGATCCCCAAACTGCACCTGTAAGCAGGTTGTGCTGTTGCCTGGAGCAGCTTCAGCTCCCCATCATAAGGAAACACATCCTCATACTCCACCAGCAGGCCATCCACTCCCAGTTGAGAGAAGAGCTCGATCAGCTGAGGATGTTAGCACACATGGGGAACTAAAAAGTGACAGAGCTGTAAATACTGTTCATGTTGCAGCAAGACCCGAGTGGAAGCTTACCCTGTGCAGGTATTCAACTCGTGGAGGAGCACCTTTTAAGTCCAGGTGCACCACTTTCTTCCCTTTAGGCCAAGGTGGACAGCTCATTCTGCATGCATACACAGAGCCCCACTCACTTGTACACTTTAATCACAGATGAAATGTTAATATTGTGGCGTAAGCCCGTTCTCTTACTGTTTACTATCAAAATGATGATAACAGCCGAGCTAGCCTAGCTATGTTGTTTTCGCAGCTATGCTCTGTAAGTGCAACTCAAAGAGACCCGAACGTGGTCCAATAGAAAAAAGGCTTTCCCTTCCCCGGAGCCAATAGGATTGGATTATACGGGGCAAGCAGGAAGTAGAGAGTTTCGGGAGCTTGTACAAGCTGTTGGCGGGGTGAGCGGTATGGTTTAGTGGAAGAAGGCAAGAGACTGCGGCCGTGTGTGACTGTATGCGTTTCTAAATGCTACGTAGTAGATGTTTTAAGGTGGAATGGCTCCAGTACGGCAAAGAAACGCGAAGGGTGCGAATGCAGCCGAGATAGAGAAGAAAATTAAAAGGTGAGCTTAAAAAAACAAACAAAAAAACGTGCTAATGTGCTCACCTGTGCACGGCTGTACGGTGTGAAAGGGGAGTGTGTGCCAGTCAGGTGCTGTCACCGTGTTTGACCGCGATGAAACGTCAGCTGGCTAAATGCTAAGCTAATGTTAAAATAACACAGGTATAGAGTGTTCAGGTGAACCAAATACTTTTAAGTTGTGCTTTCCTGTACACAGTTTTCTCATAAGTGAATCAATAATATGCACATAATATTTGCATTTCACATAATTATGCAGTGACATATATTGACTGAGTATTAATGCCCGGTTCAACAATGATCCAGCCCCAACTAAAAACTTCGTCATTAAGCATGTATTATATGTATATGTACACTGCATATATACTGCTTAAAAATAAATTAAGGAACACTTTGAAAACACATTACAACTCACTGGGGGGGGGGGGAAAAATCATGTCATAACACTGATATGGACTGGGTAATGTGTTAGGAGTGAAAGGATGCCAGCTGTTTGATAGAAATGAAAATGATCAACCTACAGAGATCAAAGAAACCCCAAAAAATCTAAGTGGGGAAAAAACACAGCAGGCTAGTTCACTTTGACAAAATTTCATTGCAGGAACACAAAATAGTACTCAGTAGTTTGTGTGGCCCCCCGTGCGCTTGTATGCATGCCTGACATGGTCCTAATGACATGATGAATTGTAACCTGGGAGATCTCGTTCCACATCTGGACCAGGGCATCGCTGAGCTCCTGCACAATCTGAGGTGTGAACTGGCAGCAAGGTTTGGACCAAAGATAACGTCCCAGAGGTGTTCTACTGGATTTAGATCAATAGACCTAAATCCCTCCATGGATTTTCCTCCTCAGACTGTCACTGACCCACCGGTCATTCTGAAAAACGTTACAGGCAGCGTAATGTTTTCCACGGCTTCACCAGAGTCTTTAGGCATGTCACATGGGCTCTGGGGGAACCTGCTCTCATCTGTGGGTTAAGGACCTTCTATGGCTCTGTCTAGAGTTCCTACCTGTCTCCATGCAATTTCCTTCATGCTCTTGAAGCTGTGTGGAATGCAAAACTAGTAAAAAAAAGAAAAAAACAGCCAGAAATAGATGGGATAAGACAGATAAGATGGGGGAAAATGTCAGTGGCCTCTACCTGTAAAACCTGTGGTTCCTCTAATGAACCAGTTGTAACTAATTAACTGTTCAATATCCCAGAATTTTGATGTTATTAGTGTTATTTAGTTTCCACTGATAGATTTCACTACTTCAACTATTTGTTCATCAATTTAAGGCGGTTTTTCATTTATAGCCACATAATTATGTATTTCACTGTTATTTCAAGCTAATATTTCTTTAGCCATGACATTTAATGAAGAATGTCATTTGTTTTGAATTTGCTATGCAGTTTCTGTGCATTAGAAATGGAAACAAGTATGAAACAATACAATCTTGGATTTTCCTATCATACACACAAATGTGGGAATCTTTTTAGAAGTCAAATAATTACTCAGTACATCCCTCTAACTGTTACCTGAGAGAGAAATGGCTTTAGTTCATCTAAACATGTTATGGAAGTTCTCTCAGAATTCAACTTCAGCTAATTATCTGGAGCTTTTCTCTGTCTTGGTCAGAGGTAATGCACTGAGGCAGGGATCGTCATGGCGGGGGTCCCGTTTGCTTGTGGCCTTGCTGCTGGTCGCTTTGTCTGCATGTGGGGCGGCAACGTGGCTGTACATGACCTCTTTGGACAGTGACGTCACAGAAACTCTGGTCAGCCAAGGGGAGCTGGTCGCACCTCAGCCCAGAGTCTACAGCGTCCAGTGCTCTGAAGACTATGACAACTACAAACGCTACCCAGGTAAGGCTCCTGTTCTTACTGCATAATGTCAGCTAATCAGCTGACACTCCTGTGCTGAGTAAACATGGCAGGGTTGAGGCTCTGTCTAGTTAATGAATAACATTTTAATCCAGCAGCACATTTTTGGCTTTAAAATCAAACTGGAACTGTTATTAGTTTTTCACAATTGCTTTTTTTAAGTTTGTCAAATGGTTTGATTTTAAAGTTTCCTCCACTAGATGGCAGCATAGTACAGTATCTCTTGCACATCTCTTTACAAGGCTCTACAAAGCTACAGTGCGTAAGGTGAAGCCCCAAATTTATGTACTTGTACCCAAATATGCTAATTGCGTCCATCGGTGTGTTTGTGGTTTGTATCGCTGCATCTGTGCTCAGGCCTTTATCACGGTAAAAAGAATACAGCTAAGAGTCAACATCCCCCTGTTTTGGAATGAGTGGCAGACTTTTTGGAAATCTGCTGCTGCTTGGATTGTGAGTAATGTGGCAATAAGTGATTTCTTTTATTACTTATAGCACTGATCACTCTATTAAAAAAGAATCTATTATGCTTTTTCTTTATTTTCTGGCATATATCTACTGTTATATGATGAAGTTAAAAACTTTTGTCAACATGTAAGTAATCCCTGTAAGCGAAAACTCGAAATGCTCAGTTTTAGAAAGTTTTTTTTGTTTTCTTTTACGTTTTTCTTTGTATGATGTCAGTGGAAATCTGACCTATTCTAGTTTTTATTTTGACTTTCTTTTAAATTCAGTTTAGCTTCTAGAGTGGATTTTCTAGTTTCACTTCAGTATTTATTGTTGTAACCCTGCTGCTTGGGCAGGCAGAGGACACCTAAGTTTGTGAAGAGGATAGCTGGAGAACGAGGTGACGGAAGAGCTTCAAATCGATACCAAGTTCGAATCTCAGCGACCTCAAGGTCAGAGGTCAAGTTTTGAGGGGTAGTACTGGCAGTTGCTAGTATTTTTATGGTGTTAAGTCCTAGTTTTGTGTTAAGTTTTAGTTTAGGTTTTATTATTAGTTTCAGTATTGTTTTTAAAAAAAATTATTATTCTTCGTAGGGATGAGGAGGAGGAGCCTGATAATGTTTAATCTATTCTAGATACAGAGCCTGCTGTCCTGTCCAGTTGTGTACTAAAGTGGTACTGTACTGGTGTGTTGTAGAACAGAAGTTGAGCATATCATGTGGCACTTTTGAAGAACTGTTAATAATCTGCATTCCCAGAAGTCATGGATAATTGATCGAGGCTTGCATCTGTATTTGTTCTCTCTAAAACATGAGGGCTGCCCACAGCTCAAACTGTGCCTCTCCAGTGCCTAAAGATAATGAAGTGAGAAGCTTTAAGCAAGAAATTATACCAGTCAAGAATCTGGAAGTAAGATTGGACATGTTTTGGCAGTACTGCTTTTATTATTACCCACTTTCCCTGTCTACTGACAATTATTTTTATGCTCCTGTTGTTTTTGAAAACCTCTCCTGGCCGTCCTCTCCTCAGGATGCACCCCTCAGAAGTGTGGCCGTGCTGTCACAGACGGCGTGGTGACGAGGGAGGAGGCTCAGACACTCAGGAGGTAAACAATGTCATTCTGAGAGCGCTGGGTCTCATTTCCCTCCCTTCCCTGCTACCTTTGTGCTTTTCTCCTTCATCATCTTCTGTGTTTTGTGGTGCAGCTGAATTATTCTCTGTGCTTTTGTCTCTGGCACACAGGTTGGCTGAGAGGGGGCTGGCTCTGGCTGGGTCAGAGGGAGGAGTGAGTATATCCCCAAATAATGCTGTTGGAATAACATGACAGTAGGGCTGCCACAAATGATTATTTTGATAGTCGACTAGTCACGATTATTTTTGCGATTAGTCGACTAATCAGATCATCATCCATTGGACGTAAAACGTACAGCTTGATGCACCAGCAGCATCTGCTCTTATATAACTATCATTAGCTTACAGCTTTAAGTGTTTAAGGTCTGTGCTAACTAAAAATAAAGACAAGATGATAGTTTATTAAATTTTAATGAAATTTGCAGATTGTTCGGTGAAGTTTAATAAACTCCTTGCTATCTAAAATATAACGGGATACCGGAGTATATTCTCAAGCATCTCACACTTCTGATAATCAGCTGTCTGCTTGACGTTTATTCAGCTGTGTAAAAACTATAACTTTGATCTCAGCCAAACTGATTTACTCAGGAACAAATAAAATACTAAAAAAGCCAAACAATAACATTTTAAGTTATCTAAGTGACTTATGTATGTTTAACCTGAGTAGCGAAAGACAGCGGTGGGTTTGAAAACGATTTGCTGGGAGTCCGGTGTTCTAACGGCTCCAGTTAGCCTTGCCCCCGGCTCGCTATCGAGCTAGTGGGTAACAGACGTCTCCGAAAACGTCGGAGCGCTTTTGAAAATATGTGGTGTCTTGATAAACTGAGCAGATATTTGAGGTTTACACAGCTACATTCTCGCCTGAAAATATGTTAAACGTTTATTTTGTGACCCAGAAAGAATAATAAGAGTAACATTAAAACTAACTAGCTGCCGCCATTGTTGGAAACTGAGCTGGGCTGCGCTATGAATTCTGGGACAGAGCTACTTCTTCTTCTTCGGGGTTTAACGGCAGCTGGCATCCTTGTACATGCAGTGCTGCCATCTTCTGTTTCAGTCCGTTATTACACTCTTAAATCCTGCTACTTATTCCTGCGTCTTTTGGGATCTTACAAAGCTTCAAACGACGCATCGACTATTAAATCAGTCGTTGACGATTTTGATAGTCGACGTAATCGTGACTAGTCGACTAATCGTGGCAGCCCTACATGACAGTGAAGCAGGGATAACCCGGCTATCTCTGAGACAGCAAGCTTTCAACAAGTGCATTTATACAGGATTAAATGGGTGGTTCGTGTTTTTAATACTAATAAAGCATGAAATATATTAACAAACAGCCTTTGAAATTAAAACTAACATGAGAAATATGGACGTCACTCCAAAACATCCACTCCCACCTTGTTTACTCAGCTTGAGTGTTGATTGTACGTTGCATTAGAGTTTTTGTATCATGGCTGGTATATTTTTATAGCCAGTTTGATATTTACACATGTGTCCTATAACTTGTAATGAGAGTGCATTCATGTGCAGTGTTGTGAAATTCATCCAATCGTGGTAAAGTTTCATTTTATAGACATTTCAGTCTCTTTATAGATACAGAAGTATTAGAGGAAGATGACAGAATCATTTTTTTATTAGTAGTGAAAGAAACTTTACCCAGTTAGTAAGATGGGATCCTCTCATACTGTCATGTTGAAACTGATCTTATCTTATCTTATCTTATCTTATCTTATCTTATCTTATCTTATCTTATCTATCTTATTTAGAAAGAGGGACAATGCATATTAATGAACATTTTAACAAATGCAAATGATTATAGCCTATACCCTTAATTTCCATCTGCAGACCCTCTGGCAGGTTGGTGTTACACACAAGTTAGTAAAAACATACAGATACACTATTTACAGACAAAAAGGACAAAAACAGTGATGACATCATATTAGAACAAACAATGACAAGAAGAGTGGACAGCAGAGGACAATATAGAGAACAATAACGGAAACAGGAAAAATGTAAACATTTGTTTTAAGAGACACATTTTTCTTTCTTTTGCCAGGAAAATGAGAACTGGGCACATGTGCAAATATAGATGGAAATGCAGTTTATAAGGCAAAAACAATTCTTTAAAGCTTAAAAGTCAGTATTTGTTTGACTGCTTTATTGTGGGTTTTGTTGCAAAGCAGCAATCTGCAGAGGGTAAGCTTTAATACAACAAGGTAAATGAGCACTGAGGGTGACTATGAGCAATCTCCCTTCAACTTTGTATTCTACGTCAAAATGATCCCACACTGTTCAGATGATTAATGTATGCATTTGTCTACATCCATCTGGGAGTGTGAGCAGAGCTTTTGAATAACCCATCCGTCTTTAAAAAAAAAAGAAAAAGCTGACAGGGGAACAGAAGGAAATCCAGCTGTTTTTTTTGTTTTTTCTTTAAATAAAAAAATAATTGAATCTGTCATGGGCTGTGTGATATGTAAATGACTCGGTATGTAATGGCTTCTTTTGAGAAAGTCTAAACAGTTTTCTTAAACACCCGGGCACTGTAGTTTTTAGAAAACTAATTGGTATGTGGCACATTTATTAGGAATTAGTGTCTGATGAAGTTTTATCAGCAGTTCTAGGAAGCCTGTTCAACAACAGGAATGTGTATGTGCTGTAGTTATTACATCTGTGTTTTTGTTGGATGTGAATGAAATAATACTCCAGTATGAACCTAGAAAGCACCACTGCTGTAATGGGCCCTCTCAGCACTTGAGGGCAGGCTTGAGCAATAACTAGAGCTTTGGCTCTTTTGCTGTGGAAGATGAAACTGGGACTGCCTGGATGTTCCGGGCACTCTCCAGTAATGCTTTCCGCTCCCCCCAGGCCTGGTCCACAGCCAATAAAGGAGCTGTTTATGGAGTGTTAAGACACTCACATGAACCGAGGGGAAGCCACAGAGAGACTTCTTTGAAAATGACTTATTTTCAGATCAGTGTCCCCGAGGAGTTGATAAGTAATAACAAGTAAAGGGCAGAGGGAGAACGCCACAAAAAGGCCACTGAGGGATCAGTGTTGACCCTTGAAACGGTCACTGTGTCATGCTTGTACCAGTGCACATCAACACTTTGGAATTATTTGTTCAGCTGACTTGTTTTTTGTTGTTATTTGCACACATTCCAGTTTTTTTGTTTGTACCCTGCAGGCCTCCATACTGGACCTGCACTCTGGAGCCTTGTCGATGGGAAAACAGTTTGTTAACATATACAGGTGGGAAAGTACATCAGTTTTTTTATTTGTTCTTCTATAGCTCGACACAGAAACTGTGTAAAAAAAAAAAAACATAGACTGTTCGTTTTTATGAATGGGGAAACTATCCATAGAGGCCAAACTGTGTTACATACCAGGCTGAAAACATTTTAACATGCTGATTTATGGGGACTGACTCAGTTTTGGAACTGCAGATTTTGGCGCTTCTGCATTGGCTTCATTTTACAGCCCTAGACACTCGGTACTTATGTCTACAAGGTTTTTCCAGTTTGTTCCCCAGCAGGAACCGCCTACAACATCATGTGCAGAAATCTAGTCGTAGTATCGAGTTGACAATCAATCTTAATGATGACGGACTCTGTGAGCTGAACTCTCCAGGTTCAGCGACCCGCACGAATCTCATTCATCAGCGCTGGTACAATCAGTTTTCTGCCTCAGTTTCCTTCCGTCGCTCTCTAGTCACATAGCGCAGGTGGCTGACACGAGATCCTCAGGGACCATCTGGCTGACTTTAATCAGGAAACAGTGACGGTGGTACTCCCAGCTCACTTCCCACCCGGTTAGCCTCCCCTCCGCTGGGGACTTCCTCATGCGAAACAGTCAGATGTTCAGAATCTGTTGCGTTTGGACGGTTGGGTGGGAATACCTGTCTGGATAATAGTGCACTGTGCTGTGAAATATTAATTTCTCCTAACAGATCCCATCTCCTCTGCTCTGTTTCCCCCCCTGTCCTCCTCTCTGTGTTTGTGTCTCTGATTGGCTGTGTCTGGACCTGCCTGTGGTTGTGCGGTGGGGATGTGACTGCAGGTATTTTGGGGAACGGCTCAAGGATGTATTCACACAAGAGGATTTCCAGCTTTACAGGTGATGAAGGAACCGTTATTAAAAATCTTTCTGTATATTTTTAGAGTTTAAACCAAAAAGAAACACCTGAATTTTTAAAATGGTTACATACGCAATGTTAGTTGTTAATACATGTCCTGTTTTATTTGCATCGATAAAATACAACTATTACATCATTTAGATGTACACATATTTAGGTTTCGTTGTTCCCAATGTGCACATACAACCTTTCTATTATTAAAAAGTAACATAGAACTAAAATGACTGAACATTGTCACAAACCTTTTGCTAATAGCAGTTTTAGTGCTCGAGCGTTTGTGTAAATATCAGTGCTTGTTGAGCCCTGCAGAGCTTTATTTGGGATATTTCTTAAAAGCTCGAGCAGCGCTGCCTGACGGCGTACCCCGGTCATAAATCATTCTGTTTGAAGAAATAAAGTCAGAGCTTTCAACCTGTCATATTGTGTCTGTTTATCCCCGGTAGAGATGTGCGTGGGCGAATCCAGGAAGTTATCGCTCAGACGTTTGGTTTGGACCCAGCTTTGATGTACCTCACCAAGCCCACCTTCTTCTCCAGGATCAACAGCACGGCAGCCAAGACCCAACATGACGAGTACTGGCACCCGCACATTGATAAGGTAAGGCACAAAAACCGGATCCTCGTCTGTTTTTCAGAACAAGCAAGAAAAACTAAAAGAACCAGTCCGACATTATGTGTTGTTGTCAGCGACGTTACCTTGTTAAGTTTAAAGCCCTCCACAAGGCAGGTTTCATAAGGTAGGCTAATTCATTAATCATTAAATTAACAGAATAAGGAAATAAAAATGAATTTTTACTAATGTTAGTGAGTTATCTCTGTCCATGTCAGTAGTCTGTGCAATAGAGGCAATTAATAAATTATATATTGTGGTAAACACTCACTGGAAACCTCATTAGGTGCATCTGTTCAGCTGCTTATTAATGCAGATATCTAATAAGTCAATCACAAGGCAGTAGCCTAATATATTCAGGCATGTAGACATGGTGACAGCAACATGCTAAAGTTCAAATTGAGCATCGGGATGAGGACGAACGGTGACGTGAGTGACTTGGAACGCGGCATGATTGTGAACTTGTTTGGGTATTTCAGAAACTATTTATGAACTGTGGATTTTTTTCCCAATCAATCATCTCCAGGGATTAAAAATAATTTTTCAAATAAAATAAAATATCCAGTGAGGGAATCCAGTTTGTGACAATGTCTGATGCCAGAGATCAGAGGGGAATGGGCAGACTGATAGGAAGGTAACAGTAACTCAAATAACCACTTGACCTGTGACTTTGACATGTACTGTCAGAATTTGGTAGAAATGACATGAAAGCATGGATCCTTCCTGCTTTCTATCAGTGGTTCAGACTGGTGGTGGTGTAGTGGTGTGGTTGATATTTTCTTGGCACAGCTTTGGTTTGTAATAAGATGATAATGGCTGCAATTACAGCCTCAGGGCCTGAATTATCAAGACTGTTTATAGACGCAAAACTCCGAGCGAATATTAACAGGACAATTTCAGTGCCGGATTGCTGAATTATCGAGATAGCAGCTGATCGCAAAAAAAAGCAAATGGTTTCTTATTGAAGGCTAAAGTCAATTATCTGGCAGAGAGACCCCCATAGAGGATGAAGATCAAGTGAGATTAGAAAACAGTGGCCCCATGGATTTTGTGTCTCCAGTGATTCCATTCAGGTTAGTAAAAGGGTGTATCTCATTATCTTGTTGAACTGAGTGGGAACCTTTTTGCAACATCAAAGCAACAGTGAAAATGATCTCAAGGCCTCTCCACCCACATCTTGTTCTCACTTAAAATGTATTGTAGACTTTTCTGAAATGAACAAAGATCTGAATTTCTGTTAAGCTCAGTTTGTTTGCTACTAGGTCACTTTCAATGAAGAGAAAGTTGTCAGTACTGGAAGACTTTTCCTTTTACCTTTAAGCGAGGTTGCAAACATGTAGTGCCAAGCCCACTCCGGTCTGTATCTGCCATATATGTGATAGTGATGGGAATTCCAGCTCTTTTTAGAGAACCAGCTCTTTTGGTTCGGCGCACTAAAAAGAGCCGGCTCTTTCGGCTCCCAACCGGCTCTTCAGGTTGTTTTGTTGCTTTAATTAATTTTTTATTATTAACAACAATATAAAATTATGCACAAAAGGAATTACTAATGTAAAAAAAAGTGGTTTTATTTATATATGTTTATATATAAATATATACGGTGGCCCCTAGAGTACAAACACGTACAAACTCCAAAAAGCACGTACAAATTCCAAAGCACGTACCCCTAAATAGGGATGGGTATCGAAAACCGGTTCTTGTTGAGAACCGGTTCCCACTGTTTCAATTCCTTGGAATTGTTTGCCATTTTTGCAAACGATTCCCTTATCGATTCCAGTCGCCCCGAATGACGTCACCACGTTGCGGAGCGTCATTTACCTGGCAGGAAACATGGCGCCTAAGCGGCTCAAACGCTCAAAAGTTTGATTACACTTTACGAGAACGGATGACAACAGGGCAACTTGCAATACTTGCAAAGTAGATATTTCATTTAAGGGAGGAAACACTACGAATATGCAAAAGCATTTGCTCACAAAACACGCGATGACCTTAAATGAATGTCGTGTTTTTAATTCCGCTCTGGACTCGTGAATCTCAACCCAGCAGCAGCGGTAACGTTTGCACGTCCTCTCCCGTTAATGCGGCGGATAAATAATCAACTAACAGTGCATATTATGTTAGCGCGATCTGTCTTATTACAAAACCTGCCATTGCTGTGCATTTAGGTGACCATGATGAGAGAGACAGACAGAGTCTGGCTCAGATGCTGGCAGTTCTTGCTGCAGTTTACCATTAGCGTCTCCTTTCAAGCCAGGATAGACGAATGTCACCGAGCAGTGACTAAGTTTTTGGTGTGCGTGCCACACCAGAAACTCCCATTTACCACAGCAGATGCCCCCGATTTTCGGTAAGTGAATGTGTTTAATTGTAGGCAGGGACATTACTGGATATTCTTGTGTAATTGCTACAGACGAATATTTATTTTATTATTTTACATTTACAATTTTTTTTCCTGGGGACCCCGTGACACCCCATTGAAGAGCCGTAGGCTGTGGATCTCTTAAGATGTCACTGTTGGGTTTGTAAGGCCATGTTACTCCTAAATTTCTATCTTGTTCAAAGAGAAGATATAAAACAAAGTTCTAAGCTATTCGACCTTAGTGTTCTCCTTTTTTAAAAAGAATTGATAAGAGAATCGATAAAGAATCGAATCGTTAAACAGAATCGAAAATGGAATCGGAATCGTGAAAGTCTTATCAATACCCATCCCTACCCCCAAACCCAGGTTGATTTTCAGAAAAATCAAAGGATTGATTTTAAGTGTGCCGTATGTTCCCAAAAAACACGGTATTAACGACGGCCCGCTAGCATGCGCTACCAAAAAATGCTTTGTTGCGTATCTGACGGACAAAAAGCTAAACCAGTTCCACACCACACCGATTCTGGTTCATCCGTTTCATTCAACGATTCGCTTTCACCCTTCTCATTCTCCGTCGCCGCCATGCTTTTTCCGCCATGTGCGTATGAAAACAAAGACACTGAGCATGCGCGCTTTACCCATATTCTATCACGATATTTCATTTTCTTATCATTGCCCAACATTATACCGGTATTACCATGAACGGTATGATATGGCCCAGCCGTAACACCTACTAATATTTTTTGATCATCCCTTATACCATCAGTTCAGCAGTTCTAAAACAGCTGCTGTTTCACATTTAGACATGGTTTTACATAGATCATGGCTTCAAATAGGTGACATTGCCATGCAAGGCAGGTTGTTAATTTCCTGTAGCCCATGTCTCTGTTATGTAAACTCTTCACATCCTACATCATTCAGTCATAATTTCTATTCATGAGGTGCAGCTTTAAAGCTCGCTGCTTTAATCTCGCTCTTTCATTTTACACTTTGGTCATTGTCATGACACATTCTCTGCTCTGCGTTTGAAAGAAGACCTTGAGGAAATTTGAGTTAGATGTGTTTTGATAGGAAAAGACCAACAAACTTTTAATGGCTTACAAATTATGTTATTAAGAGTGAAAAATGTGTTAGTACCGGTAAGTAAATTCTGAAAAGAGTTTTCTTATTGGAAGAATTTCTTCTTGTATTTTTTTAATGTGTTACTGAAGAGCTGGTGAAAGAAAAACACTTTAAAATGTAAGAGATGTCCCTGAATGCTGCTTTTGCAATCGTGTTTAAACTGCACGTCAGTCTGAATATTATTCTGTGGTTCTCCTGCTACACGAGGCAGAAACGACATGTTTCTGTTACGTGTTCACTTTGCTTGTGACGATCGTGCTATCTTTCTAAGATTATTCTTGTTTGCTTTCGCTTCATCCTTGGTGTATACTTAACACCTAATGTGAGCCCTGTGGCCATATTAATATTTGCCACCTAATCGTCTCCTGCTGGCCTTTGACAGCTGGTAAAACTTAATCAGAAAGAGCCACTTTTTCCCCTCCATCTGTCTCTGCTGCTATTTTGGGGCTAATTGTCCAACCCAACTCTCATTTAAATGTAAATGGCCCTTGGCTGTCTTGGGTGGTCGATTTTTCTTCCCATCGATCATAGCACTGATACGGTGTCATAGCAGCAGTTGGGGTGTGACAGCACAGAGAGTGTGTTTTATCTCATATCTGGAGTTGTAATGAAATGGAATTGAAGGTGAAGACACGAGTGTCAAGTAGTCTGTTCATTCCTGACCCTTCCTTGACTTTTGCTGGAGTAAAGCTGCACATCAACTTACTAACATGGTAATCACCCTGGATTTACCCTGAAATACAACCGCTCTGATGCACCCACCAAGGATAATTGCACTCTCTTCAGACAATGTTTGCAACTCCACCAAACAAACGTATTGTCACCAAACACTCAGATCTTTTCACAGCCTCAAATAGCACCTGGTCCATTTTTTTTACAAAGGCTGTGTCACACTGTATCACACAAAGATGGCATCTTGCATACACTCATTATTTTACACTGACAATGGGTCAGATGAATGTGTGTCGTGACAAACATATAAAATGGTGCAGTTCTGATCAGCCCCACATCAGTTGAAGGGACATTGTTGTGTGTTTGACTCATCCATGACCCACCAGTGTTCTTAGTTAAGAAGTTTATCTGTTAAGATTGTTTGGTACGTGTAATGCAGTCATTCTGTACCCTTAGTAGGAAAAACAGGCTTAAAGCAGAACGTTTCCACCTCTGTGCTTGACTGTGGACATGGCGTACTTTGGATCCCAACTAGGGAGGATCACAAAGACGAATGTAACAACATTGTCATCCCCTATGTAGCCGTTGTATCGGAAAAAAACTCAGGAGAGTCTTCTCCAAGCATGACATCCCGGTGTACTTCAGGCCAAGCAACGAACTCGGACAAAAACTGGTTCATCCCAAAGACAAAAATCCTAAACACAAACTTAACAATGTGGTGTATGCTGTACAGCATAGCGAGTAATGCCCAGACCTCTACATTGGAGAGACCAAACAGCCGCTTCACAAGCGCATGGCACAACACAGAAGAGCCACCTCCACAGGACAAGACTCAGCAGTCCATCTGCATCTAAAGGACAAAGGTCACTCTTTCGAGGATGCCAATGTTCACATTTTGGACAGAGAGGACAGATGGTTTGAAAGAGGAGTGAAAGAAGCCATCTATGTCCACTGTGAGCGACCATCTTTGAACAGAGGCGGTGGTTTACGACACCAACTGTCTGCCATCTATAATCCAGTGTTGAGATCCCTTCCCAGACGCCTTAACGCCCACTCACATCCTGAGTCATGTGACCTCTGGAAATCACATAATAGGCTGGGGCTAGGTTTCACAATGAGCTCACCCAAAACCTTGGCTGATTGTGACCTACACCCGTTTTCACACCTTGGCTCGTGTGATTAGGTAGAGGATCATTAGGGGGTCTATGTCTCTCTGTGGGGGGACACTTCCACAGGGTTTAAATCTGGGACTCTCCACCATTTGACCTAAGAACCAAAGAAGGTTCTTGGATGAGAGGTGAAACGTCTTCAAGCAACTTAAAGAAGTCCAGATGCTTTTCTTTCCAAGCTCCTTAGACTACTTTGGATCATGGAACATTTCTCTTTCTCCAAACGTGGCGGGTCAAGTTGCTGCCAAACAGCTCGATTTTGGTGCATTAGTGCATGAATTCTAACTGCAGCACTTTCTCCATAGCTCCTGTAAATTATTTAGAAGTCAGCAAACTTGTGCCTTCTTGAGCAGGAGACCCTGCAGGTGTGTTACCAGTTGTGGACCACCTGCCTTCAGATTGTTAACAAGCTCCCATCGTGTAGTTTTAAGCTAATTTACCTCCTTTCTCATGATCATCCTCACCCCATCAAAGAAGATCGATGGTCATTTTGTTTCTTAAAGTTTTTGAATAATCGCAACAGCAGCTCTCACCTTGTTTTTTTTCTTTCAAAAATGACCTGGCTGTGTCTCTAATAAAACACTACTCTGCTTCACTTCAGCAGTATCAGGTAATGTTCATATGTTGATTCATGGTTTTTCTTCAGTTTTTGATTTATTGCAGAATATTTAATTTAATTTAAATTTTAATCATCAAGTAAACATTTGCACTTCTTTGAATCGGTGTCTGGAAATAATTGTCAATAAATGTGTCAGAATGTCAAATTCGTAACTCAGTGTTTCGAGATAGGTGGAACCTGTCCTATTTAAAACTGGTGTTTAAGCCGTGCTGTTCTCTTTGCTTTCTGTGCAGTCATTGTAAGATGCACGCTAAACCATTTTCTTTTTTTCAAAGTTGTGGATTCCTTCAAGTCTAGAAAGCCAGTTAGATATTCTAACTAGCGTCTACGTTTAACTACATTCAATGGAGTGTAAATTATTTTTCACATGACTTTAAATACTAGGGGATTTTAAGCATCTTCAAACTCACTACTTTGGTTTTCAGACCTGCAAAATCCTTTTGAAACTTCAGCAGCGTTTGCTGTGAGCTTCTGTTACAGTAACAGTGTATAAGCAACAATTGGCTTTTACTATTAACAGATGTGTGCTAGGTGTGTTGCCTGGCATTGTAAATCTCAGTAATATGTTAACTTTTCAGATTTACAGTGTATGTTAGTAAAATGTGTTTAAACGTTAGCCAAAAATAACATCTTACATAACACGATTCTAACTTCAGGCAGCTTCTCAGTCCCCATGGTTACACTATATTTCCATTTCACACTCTTCTCTAATTGGAGAACACAGGCGTTCGGGCACACGCACATTAAGAGACAAATGTTCATGAATTGTTAAAGTTTCCTATTGTAGAACTCGATTGGAAACACTTACGAGCGCTTTGTGAACGATGCCGGTTTGACGTCGTTTCAGGGATTCATAAAACTCTTAGCAGCTTACTTTTGTTCTCTCTTTGAAGTGAGAGGACTTATTTCACAGCAAGAAATAAGAGAGGCAGCCGTTTCTTGTTCCCTCTCAGCTTACCTTCAGATGATATATTAAGGTTTTGAGATCAGGCGCTTTCACGTTAGCACTGCTATTAGTTGTTCTGCAGAAACGGGCAACAGTTCACTTCCCATGAATAACGCTTGCTGCTGTTCAAAGCGGCATCGTTTTGACTTGTATTTGAGTGATTACAGATACGATGGGGGGAGTGGGAGGGAGGACCTGGCAGCAGGTAATCTTTGAGAGACGTAAAGACAAAGCTCTTCTTTTTCCACATGAGCTGCTGACACAGTGGGCACAAACAGGTGGCTGCCATCCTGCTGTGCTCATGATGATGGAGCGGTGCTGCTGCTCCACGTGAACACATTAAATTTTAAAGCGTGCAGAAGTTTGGGAATGAACTTGTGACACGTGTGTGTTGTGAGTGTTGGTTGAATATGGAGATGAGACATGAAATTATATTATTCAGCTCTCAACTCGTGCTTTCCTCCTCTCTCCCTGTCTGCCAGGTGACCTATGGCTCTTTCGACTACACCTCCCTCCTGTACCTGTCTGACTACGGCTCTGACTTCACTGGAGGTAGATTTGTCTTCATGGACCAGAATGGCAACCGGACTGTGGAACCACGGACAGGTATTAGAAGCTGAATCTACCTAACTCTTTTTTAGCTTTAAGCCTTTTTTTAATGCTTGACCTGCTTAAAGACAGGATGGTGTAAACGCAGGCCGTCAACGTTAACACCTGATAGCTGATTCGTTCTCATAAGCCTAAAAGTTAAAGTAAATGATGTGAGACAGATAAATGATTTCATTATAACAGCAGAGGTTAAAATTATAATTGCTGAGCTGCATTAGGGAGCCTGGAGGTGGTTTTAGCACACTAATGTGTGCAGCAAAGTGGGCGTAATCCTCTGTAAGTGGGTAATCAGCAGCACAGACTGTAGCACAGTGCGCATGCAGGGGATTTGTTTTTTTATTGAGCTTTTAGGACCTAAAAAGTTAGAAGTAACTACATGTGGTCTTTTTTTAGTAAGTAACGTGATCTGTCTGTGTCAACACTTCACATTAAGGAAAAAAAATGGGCAACACTATAAGCAAATGAACACCTTGAAGACTGAAGCAGAAAAGCCTAGAGGGGCATCTGCTTTTCAGACATTTTAAAGCGGAGGAGGAGTCCTCAGGGGGAGCATGCAGGAAATCTGGAAAGTTTCCAAGCTGGTCACTTTAAAGGAATGTGACACAGCATGTACACCGGTTTTATTTATATACTGAATTGGATGATATTGAAAGTGAGCAATAAATTGTTCTTCCTGTTTAACATATGGCACGCCATGCTTTATAAAGAGTGATTGGATTCTTTTTCTAGTTATAGATCTAACATGGCTTTTTAAAAAAATCACATTTATTTAATTATTTCTGTCGTCCATTAAGTCTAAATGTAATGTCTGCGCTTTCTGGGGTGAAATACTGGTTACCTCACATTTTACTCTGTCAATACTTAATAGAGGCTCTCCAATATACAGACACACTTAAGATACTTGCTTTTAAGTAGAGAGTAAAGATGTAAGACAGAAGTAATTATCAAATATCAATAAGGTATTATTATTAAATAGATAATAACTGAGTCGTTGGTAATGTGCACCTTTTTTTACTTTTCCTTATTTTTGTCATATTAAAATTGTGGATGCTTCCAGGCAGACTGAACAACATCCACCTGCCACACTGACAGCTTTAAGATGTAGCACAGTTTACAGGGGGCACATATATTAAAACAAATAGCAAATATCTCCTGTCTTCTGTAATATATGCACTGTTGCACAGCCAGCAGACATGGAGCGCTGTTAAATGATCCTTTTTTGGTTTCTTTATCAGAAAGAGTTTGGCTTAAAGGGAGAGGAGCTGAAACGGCTCATTTCAGGGGATGGATCAACTGAGGGGCCATCTATCATAAATAAAATGATTATGATTAAGTTATGTGGAGTCCAGGGATAAAAATATGAAGCTTTAGGAAGAATAATAGGACCACTTCAATCATTTATTATCCACAAATCTGTCCACATGATTCGTAACGAAGCGTAACTAAGCGTAACTAAGCGCTCCATCAGGACTAAAACGTGTGTAAATAAGAAAAACTGTTGACTGAACAGATGACAGCAGCAGTTTGTTTTCTTAAACTGAACTAAGAAGAGGAAAAAATATGAGAACACTTTGCTGACGTTTGTTTTTTGGAAACTGGTTTTTGGTAATAAAAGGCAGCAAGTCAAAATATTAGGGATATCCACTCTCACTGGGGAGCTCTTATGGTGACTTCATGTTTTAAACTTTGTAGGTTGAGCATTCATCACTGTAACAGTAGATATATCACAGAAAATAAAGAAAACTATACAGGGAGTGCAGAATTATTAGGCAAGTTGTATTTTTGAGGAATAATTTTATTATTGAACAACAACCATGTTCTCAATGAACCCAAAAAACTCATTAATATCAAAGCTGAATGTTTTTGGAAGTAGTTTTTAGTTTGTTTTTAGTTTTAGCTATTTTAGGGGGATATCTGTGTGTGCAGGTGACTATTACTGTGCAGAATTATTAGGCAACTTAACAAAAAACAAATATATACCCATTTCAATTATTTATTTTTACCAGTGACACCAATATAACATCTCCACATTCACAAATATACATTTCTGACATTCAAAAACAAAACAAAAACAAATCAGCGACCAATATAGCCACCTTTCTTTGCAAGGACACTCAAAAGCCTGCCATCCATGGATTCTGTCAGTGTTTTGATCTGTTCACCATCAACATTGCGTGCAGCAGCAACCACAGCCTCCCAGACACTGTTCAGAGAGGTGTACTGTTTTCCCTCCTTGTAAATCTCACATTTGATGATGGACCACAGGTTCTCAATGGGGTTCAGATCAGGTGAACAAGGAGGCCATGTCATTAGTTTTTCTTCTTTTATACCCTTTCTTGCCAGCCACGCTGTGGAGTACTTGGACGCGTGTGATGGAGCATTGTCCTGCATGAAAATCATGTTTTTCTTGAAGGATGCAGACTTCTTCCTGTACCACTGCTTGAAGAAGGTGTCTTCCAGAAACTGGCAGTAGGACTGGGAGTTGAGCTTGACTCCATCCTCAACCCGAAAAGGCCCCACAAGCTCATCTTTGATGATACCAGCCCAAACCAGTACTCCACCTCCACCTTGCTGGCGTCTGAGTCGGACTGGAGCTCTCTGCCCTTTACCAATCCAGCCACGGGCCCATCCATCTGGCCCATCAAGACTCACTCTCATTTCATCAGTCCATAAAACCTTAGAAAAACCAGTCTTGAGATATTTCTTGGCCCAGTCTTGACGTTTCAGCTTGTGTGTCTTGTTCAGTGGTGGTCGTCTTTCAGCCTTTCTTACCTTGGCCATGTCTCTGAGTATTGCACACCTTGTGCTTTTGGGCACTCCAGTGATGTTGCAGCTCTGAAATATGGCCAAACTGGTGGCAAGTGGCATCTTGGCAGCTGCACGCTTGACTTTTCTCAGTTCATGGGCAGTTATTTTGCGCCTTGGTTTTTCCACACGCTTCTTGCGACCCTGTTGACTATTTTGAATGAAACGCTTGATTGTTCGATGATCACGCTTCAGAAACTTTGCAATTTTGAGACTGCTGCATCCCTCTGCAAGATATCTCACAATTTTTGACTTTTCTGAGCCTGTCAAGTCCTTCTTTTGACCCATTTTGCCAAAGGAAAGGACGTTGCCTAATAATTATGCACACCTGATATAGGGTGTTGATGTCATTAGACCACACCCCTTCTCATTACAGAGATGCACATCACCTAATATGCTTAATTGGTAGTAGGCTTTCGAGCCTATACAGCTTGGAGTAAGACAACATGCATGAAGAGGATGATGTGGACAAAATACTCATTTGCCTAATAATTCTGCACTCCCTGTAATAGCTCCCCTTCAGTGTAAAAAGGTCGTCACTGAAGAAAATTTGAAAGATAAACTCAAAAGCTTTGTGTGTCGTATAGTCTGCTGATCGTGGAGGCCTCACTGTGGGGGAAGAGAAGAGGTGACGCTCCAAAGTGTCATGGTTTGTAATATTTGTGTGACCTAGTTTTTGTGCAAAAAACTTGGGGCAGCTTCCTTCTCGGCTCATATTCCCCCACGTACGCGTTACTCCTGAACGATTCTGTATGGGAAACATCGCCTGAGGCGTTTTCCTTCTGACAGCAAACCATCCCAGACTGCCTCCGCTCACCTTGTCCCTTCTTGAACTTCTTTCTTCACCGCTTTTCGCTCTCTCCCTTTATCTCCCCCACTGTCCATCATCTCGTGCCATTTACATCAAGTCTTTTGCCACTTTTAATCAAAAGCAATTCAGAAAAATGATATTTTACTACTTCTCTTACCTTAAATGCTTTTTTTTGTGTGCCTTTTTTCACCTCCATTTAATCTCTGCTACCACTCTCGCTCATGTGTCATACTCGGTGAGCTGCAGTGAAGGATCCTGGGCTGCTGACACTGTCTTGAACATCGACTGAAGGACGTATGATAATAAAGAGTGACTGCAGCGTGTCTTCCTCCTAGTCTCCTGTGACGGGTTTTGGTGAATAGCTCAGCCGTCTTGTATCGGCGAGGTGAGAATAACCTCCAGACAGCAAAGAGGGCGACATGAGCAGGATTTTTAAACCCAGTGAACATTGCAGGAGGAAGAGGAAGGTGGGGAAGAGGGTCATGGAAAAGTGAACTAGGAAAAGTACAGTCTGTCCCTTGGATAGATTTTTAAATGCTTGGCAATCTGTAAAGCTGGTAAATCCTAACCTGCTATGTGTGTGCGTCGAGTAGTAGACATGATACAGGCTCATTCATAATGCATCAACATCCCATCATTTTATTTTCTCTACTAAAATCCACCATCACCTCATCAAGAAACTGTTTGGGATGGATCCCACTGACATGTTTTGACTTGATAAGAGTCTGATCCTCATATCTGGATGGATGATTAGTTTGCCGAGATAATCATGTCTCTTCGAGGCGACTGCAATGAACAAGGTGTAATTATAACACCAGGAAGACAATCAGGACTTTGCTGTCAGAGAGCGCAACAGTCAAGGATGTAATGACAACGAGCAGTAGGGGGACAGAGGTGGAGGTGTTCAGACTGCAGAGGAAAAAGTGGAGGATTAGATGAGATGATGGATAGATTTGTGGAATGTGAAAAGCGCCACCGATAGGGCAAGAAGGTAGGTCAGACACAGAAAATGGCTGGGAGACAGATAAAGATTAAATACTGTGTGTGATAGCATGAGAGATATGGTGTTTGGCTGGGAATGGCAGATACAAACAGGGTAATAAAAGGACAGAGCGAAAAAGACACGTCTACCAGTTAGAGGAGCCAGCAGCAGTTAACCTGACTGCTTGGATAACCACGGGGGAATTAGATAACCTCAGCTGGGCAGACACCTTAAAACGGCCGGTCTGACCTTGCCCGCTGTGCTTGTACAGACACACACAGTGTATGGAGTGAAAATATGTGCATTAATCTCTCACTCTGAGAAGGTGTGTTGTTTTAAAGACGCTGCTAGTGTGTGTGGGCGAAATCATACGATCGAAACGATGCCTTCAATGTTAGTCAGAAATGACCGTATATGGAAGATCAGCTTGCAGTGTTACAGGAAGTTGTAGGATTCTGCAGGTAGTTTAATTAAAGGCACAGGAAGCACAGAGTGACGCCGACTGGCTACTTAAATGTACCTACTACACAACTGCCATAAAGGGAAAGGACACTAAAACCATTTTTTTTGCCAGGGTTTAAACATATATGCCCATAGCTGGGCACTTGGGGATCAACTTCCTTTTGTATGCAGCCTCAAGTGGCCACTGGAACTTAATTTAAAATCCTTCTCCTAACATTCAAGGTCTTTAATATACAGACCTCATCTTATTTTAATGACCTCACAGTACCGTGTCATCCCAGTAGAGCAGTTCGCTCTCATACTGTTGGCTTACTTGTGGTTCCGAGGATATTTAAAGCCTTCAGCTTTCAGGCCCCTCTTCTGTGCTGCCAGTTTGGATTCGGGAGACAGACACCCTCTGTACGTTTAAGATTAGGCTTCAAACTTTCCTTGTCGATAAAGCTTATAGTTAGGGCGACACTAAATCCTCCCTTTGTTATGCTGCAATAGGCGTAGGCTGCTGGGAGCTTCACTAAGCGTTTCTTCTTCACCCACATTTTACTTTCTCCATCCACTGTGCGTTTACGCACCACTCTGCATTTAATCATTAGTTATTATCAATCTCTGGCTCTATACCAGAGTGTGTCTTTTGTCCAGTCTTCCTCCCCTCACTCCCAGCAGCAGATGACTGCCCTTCCCTGAGCCTGGGTTCATCGGAAGTTTCTTCCTGTTCAAAGGGAGTTTTTCCTTTTCACTGTCGCCAAGTGCTTGTTCATAGCGAGTCTTTGATTGTTGTATTATTGTAAGGTTTTTATCTTACAATATAAAGCGACTGTTGTTGTGAATTGGTGATATGTAACTATTACTGAATTGAACTGAACTGAACTGAAGAAACTGTAGACTTTTAGCATGTCTGCACTCGGTTGATTTTTCATCCCTGGAGGCTGCCACTTGGTTAAAGTGAGAATTGTTTATAGAATTAAGAAGTAAAAGAGTCCTTGAATTTTGTATAAAATTTGGTTCCTCATGTTTCATCACAGACAGAATGATTAACATTAACGTGACAGTGGCTGGATCCCACACTTCTCATTTCTGTAGCTGTTTGTTAGACTCCTGTCTAATGCTCATTTCTTTTCAATGACAAACAGATTTTGTGTTAAGATGCTTTCATCCCTGCCGCACTGCCCTACAGTTTTCTACAGGTGGATGTGAGAAAGCAAGTTAGCTTTTAACCTCCCAGCTCTGGAATCCAAAGTCTGTGTGGATTAAGACTGCAGAGATGTGAGAATAGCACAACTAACTGACCAGAGAATTCACAGTAATTGTTTGTGCATTGTGCGTCACGCGTCCTGCTGCATACCCTCCACTTGTCTAGTCAGAGCTCGCCTGAAGAGGATTTTCTCCTTCTTGTTCTACAAATGACGGGAAACGTCTTTGGATGACATCTGTACTTGATTCTTGTGAAATCATTTATGACTTTAGTATCGAGTGTAAGCCTGTATAAATGTATTGAGAGCTCGACAGAGTTCCGTGCATTTTCTTCCCATTTAGTTTGCGGTGCGTTGAAGCCTATCCTGGCTGTCACTGGATGGGAGCTGAAGTGAAGCCTGGACAGGTTGTCAGTCTATCACACAGCTAACACACCCCGACAGACAGCCAGTGGTGAGACGCCCAAATGCTACTGAAAATGTCCAGAATAATTTCACACTGAATAAAACAAGAACATTTTGCAGCTCTGTTCTTGTCTGAAGCTCACGGTGCTAACACTCTCAGAGTCATAATGCTAATAAGATGATGTTTAGCAGATATACATTTTCCAGCACTCGCCATCTTAAGCTGTATCCAGTTATCGTTAAAAGAAAAGAGTGAAACGGATCCACTTAAGCTGCTCTTTAGACTGACGCATGGTGACAAATGGAAAGCGACCACACTCCTTTCAGCCTTCTCAAGGGTTTTAAATTGAAGTCAGTCACAATGCAATCCAGGTAATTGCATCTGGGAGCACATTTTTCTGTCCTGTCTGCTCAAGCTTAGCGTGATCTATCTTTATCTTACTTTTATCCCTTTCATCTCTGGTTACACCAAACACCCTCTTTAATTCTTCCCCAGCTGATTAATTATAAGGCTGTGGGAGTAATAAATTGACTGGACATTGTGTCAGTGTGCCGCGCACCTTGTGACTGTGCCGGCAGTGTAAAGAGGCGTTTCGCTCCAGCAGTCGATTTTGTTATCGGCACTGGATGAGTCATGCGTCGTTTAGCATCTTGTTAGAATTGTGCACTCATCCCGGTTGGGTCTGTGAAGTTCAAGAGCTCATTAAGTGCTAATCAGCAGCATGTGGCTGTTTTTTATTATTAAAAACAAAAACAGTCTGGTGGCGTTGCTTGAAGTATTTCGTGCTGATCACTATTACGCATCGTAGTACCTCTGTGATGGTATTAATTGGATCTTCTTTTTTTTTTTTTTTTTTTTAAAGCCTCTTATTAGCAGGTCCAAGAGAGACGGCAGTGTTTCTGCAGGTTTTTTCTCCTACTGTCTCAAGTGTTATGACATACTTTTTTTTTTTCTGTTCACTTCCCGTTGATGGCGTTTACATTTATCTATCTTTGTACGTGGTCGTTGTTTCTCTGAATGTTTAACCGTGTTTGGTTCTCAAGGCAAATTCGTTCATTTGAATAATACACAACAAAAGAAAAAAATTCATCATGGTGCACATAGTCACTTTATGAGACTCCAAAATGCAGATTCACCGTGATGTTAAAAAATAAACGTGTATTCAGGGAAAATGTTTGACTTTCCACGCCCTTATATGGCATCAAACTTTTGATCCTAATGATTGGATACCCACAGATAATGGAGAATTTCCTAAATACAGTCAAAGTAAGAATCACCTAAAAAATAACATTTTACAAACTATTAGTAGAATTAAATCTTATGTGGAAATTTTAACAGTTTATTACTGTATTTTTAGGGTGGGTTTCAATAATCGATTTATCGATTAAAATCGGTTTTAGTTTGAATAAAGCGATATCGATTCATTAAAATCCTGAATCGATTTTTAAATATAAATGTATTTTGCCAGAAACCCAAAATCTCAGGTTAAACCTCACAAAACTATTTCACCAACCACCAAACAACTAAAACAGCAAACGAGAGCAGGTGAACGGATTCTGCAAAAAGAAATAAACGCAAAGCGCGAACTCGACACATCAGAATCAGTGAGCTGTCGGCTTTTTCACCCGACGGCATGTACACGGACACACCACCGGGGCTGATTCTGAAGCGGCAGATCAGCGCTTTGTGTTTATGTCTTTTTTTGCACTAGATTCTGAAGCTGCAGGTTTAATCACTCTCCAACCAAAATTGACTGAACCAGCAGCAAAAGAAGATCAAATCTAAGCTTCACATTTCACTTCACATACACATCGTCATGAATTCCCTTTTACTTTTGCTGTTTTGCTTCCACCACGATAAGAAGCTCTCACACAGCTCTCACAAGTGTCAGTACTGATAAATGATCAGAATTATAATATTTTTGACAAAATTTCCCCGATTCGAATCGAATCGAATTTAAATCGTGGATCGAATCAAATCAATTCTAGAAATCAGGGACGATACCCAGCCCCGTGTCTTTTAGAAGTAATGTGTACATTTTTTGCACAAGTTGTAGCGCTTATACTGCCTGTTTAAAATCAACCAAACGCACTTCAGTGGGATTCAGATGTTTAAGATATAATAAGGATCTGATTATTTCAAGTGTTCTGATACATAAAAGCTTGGAATTTAAAGGTCTGCCTTTTTTTTTAATTTAACTAACCAATGGTAGATGCCAAACCTTGAACTTACCACTACTACATTATGTCGGCTATCTGCCAAACACAGAGCCCACGCACTGCTTCATCTACATATTGAAAATAACTCACTTTAGCTTTACTACTTAAGTCTTTTTCTTTCTTGTCCTAAAAAGATGAGCATGTCTTGTTTCACACATTCCTGCTTCAAAAAGCACACGTCACCAGGGAAAAGTGCGCTAACATTAGTTTGAAGGCTAGATGCCTAGTTTGCTGCTTGGTTGCAGCGCATTAAACTCCATGTAAACAAAGCTGCAGCTCTCACTGAGGTCTAGTTGGAGGCGTGTGGTCCTTACTTTCTCACTCCATCCATCAAAAATTAATCCCAGTTTCTCTCGCTCTGCTACCGGACCGCAGCCTGCTGTCAGTCAAACACTGACATGATGCTCAGTTGTTGACGTACAAGAGAAGCAAACTAGTTCCCAAACCACTTTTCTTCCTTTCTGTGAAAAAAGAAAATTCCATGAAATAATAAAAAAAACTATTTTTTTCACTTGACTTTAAAATTATATACATTGGATTTTTCTATTATATAAAATTAAAGAATTAAAAAAAATCATACAGTGTACTACAAAATATCAATGCTATACATTATTAAGTACATATTATATTCAGCAATGGGGGTGTCTGGCCCATTGCTACGGGCCATTCAGTCCTTATACGGTTGCAAGAGCTTGGTCCGCACAGCCGGCAATAAGTCGGACTCGTTCCTGGTGGGTGATGGGCTCCGCCGGGGCTGCCCTTTGTCACCGATTCTGTTCATAATTTTTATGGACAGAATTTCTAGGCGTAGCCAAGTGGCGGAAGGCTTTCACTTCGGTGATCTCAGGAAACTCATCTCTGCTTTTTGCAGATGATGTGGTTCTGTTGGCTTCATCAGGTGATGGCCTCCAGCTCGCCTTGGAACGGTTCGCAGCCGAGTGTGAAGCGGTGGGAATGAGAATCAGCACCTCCATATCTGAGGCCATGGTCCTCAGCTGGAAAAGGGTGGAGTTCCCACTCCGGGTCAGGGACAAGACCCTGCCCCAAGTGGAGGAGTTTAAGTATCTCGGGGTCTTGTTTACTGTTAGACCTGTACTCTTGCTCATCCCGTTGGTGATTATGGGCAAATATTCATGGGTTAATGGCATGACACATGAGTAGCATGAGGCAAAACTTCCCCTATACATTTAGTGAAGACAATGTTAAGTGCGGCACTTAACAGCACTGCTAAACAGAGGTTAGCTTGGGAGGATACATTTCCTCCATAGAAGTGATTGTTGACCCAGGTGCTTCAAGAATAAGCTCAGGACGTGGAATTGTTTCTCTAAAGTTTTCTGTTTCATGGGAAAATTTCTATTGTGGAAACCCAAATCCTTAAATGACAGAAATGTACTGATGCTTTACTCCTTTTCATGACACCGCAAAGTGCTAAAATACTATTGGGAAAGACTGCAGGTAAAGCAATAATTACAACATATAGTTTTTCTGTTTTTAAGAAGTAGCAGTTTTGCCTTTTTTCTGCTAATAAGCATGTTGCATTTATTATGAAGACCTTTCTAGTTGTGCTTTTAATGAAGAAAGTACTATTTAGACTCTAGCAGACAAGATGATGTGGCTGATATTGTAAGGTAGTTATTAGGTAATGGAAGTGGATGTTTGATGTTACATTTAAAAAAATGCATTACTCGTTGGTCATCAGTATTTTATAGGCTAGAGCAGGAGTGGGCAACCCCAGGCCTTAAGGGCCGGTGTCTCTGCAGGTTTTAGATGTGTCCTTGATCCAACACAGCTGATTTAAATGGCTAAATTACCTCCTCAACATGTCTTGAAGTTCTCCAGAGGCCTGGTAATGAACTTATCATTTGATTCATGTGTGTTGACCAAGAGTAATATCTAAAACCTGCAGGACACCGGCCCTTGAGGCCTGGAGTTGCCCACTCCTGCCCTAGAGTAAATACAAAATTTAGTTTTTAAATGATAATTTTAGTGTCGAAAAAAGCATGAAGTGAAGTAGGCTAAAAGAAAAAGAAAACAAAAAGAAACAAAGTCAGTAATATCTATCACTGTGGAAAGAGTTACAAAACCATTTCTAAGGCTTTGGGACTCCACTGAACCACAAAGAGCCATTATCCACACAACGACATCTGAAGAACTCCACGGCTAACTTGTCAAAGTTCGTGATTCAACAGTAAGAAAGAGGCTGGGCGAAAATGGCCTCCATGTGAGAGATCCAAGGAGAAACCCACTGTTGACCAAACGGAAAACAGTCTCACATTTGCCACAAAACATCATTGGAAGGTTTGAGTCCCGTTCCATCTGGTGTAAAACTAACTAAAAGGATCATACCAACAGTCAAACATGGTGGTGGAAGTTATGTGGCTGCTTTGCTTCTTCAGGACCTGGATGACTTGCTGTAATTGACTGAACCTGACTTCTACCAGAAAACCCTGAAAGATAATGTCCAGCTATCAGCTTGTACCCTTCAACTGAAGCAAAATTGGGTTGTGCAGCGGGACAATGATCTGAGACACAGCAGCAAGGCCATCTCTGAATGGCTCTAAATGACAAACTGTTGGTTTTGAAGTGGCCCAGTCACAGTCCGGTCTCCAATCTGATTGAGATTCTTTGACATGACCTTCAACAAGCCGTACATGCTCAAACAACCACCTCCAGGGTGGCTGAATTCAAACAAAGAAGAGTGGGCTTGAGTTTTTCACCTCTTCCACAGTGAGGTGAAAAACTCATTGCCAGTTATCTTAAGTGCTCAATTTCAGTTCATGCTGCCAAGGATGGCGCTACCAGTTATTAGGGGTAGGGGGCAATTATTTTTTTCTCAAAATGCTTTTTCCCCTAATTATCAAATTTCAAAACTGCATTTTGGATTACTATTATTATCTATTATTATTATCCTTCTCCTTTTTCCCTTATTCTCAGAGTTTGCAGCATAAATTCTGTTGTTATACAGCGAGCACCTCTGATGTCGTCAGCTAATGCTATCCAGGGAGATTCAAACTCTCTTACACAGACACACAAAGACACACAAATGTATAAAGCGCCTGTAAGGGAAATTATAGCAGCAGAATGGGGGCTCAGTGATTCCAGCTGTTTATTCATGGCATAAGATAATGAGATATTCTCTTCAAAAGGTTTGAGACACTGTAAGTTTATTAGCAAACCAAGAGTCTGAAAGAATTCTGAATAAAAATCTACAACTGTGGGCTTGCTGCTTAAACTTTCCAAACTGAATGGAAATGTCTAACACAGAGCACAGGTAAAACAACACTGGCTAGTAACTGGTAGTAGTTCATGAGATGACCTGGTGACGCAGAGCTTCTGATAAGTGAAGAAAATTTATCCTGAGGAAACCTCACCAGACTCAGACTGTTTGTTTATTTAATGAAAAAAAACCTTTTCAGTCAAAGGAAATGCATTTCAGTCCAAAAAATGAAACCCTAGAATAAGTAAATTGCTTCCAACTGCTTGTCTTTGTGTTCGCTTCCCTTATCAATGGTTTTTGACTCCACCATCATTGCAAATACTTTTAAAAAAATAAATAAATAAATAATAGCTTCACCTTATTTACTTTCTTTTTGCAAATGAAAGGAAAATATTACAACCAGACAGAGGGAGGACATGGTTTACCTTGCTTTGCATAATAACTACAAAACAGCAAGTTTAGCTCGAAATAAACATCCAGCTTTTGTGATTGTAGTGAGAGTTTTAGGGGGAGTGTTTGAACTGTTTTAAGGCTTATAAGCTATATTAGGCTAAACCTGGAAACATGGTTAATAAGCAAGGTATAATCTGTCGAAAGGTTAAAATAATAACAATAATTTTTAAAAAGTGCATACCAACACTTTCAAATTGGATGTTATAGCAGTTTCTCTATGAACAGCATAGCTGTTTAGTAAGCTATCATCAAGTCAATTAAACTTCTGCTTCTATGGTGTTGGTATGGTGTTAGAGTTGGAGTTGTCTCGAGACCCTTACCATTTTACCAGCGAGTTGATATTATTGGCTGATATTAACATTTTGCCGAAATATCAATATTGGAATTTAGGCAAGGCAAGGCAAGGCAAGTTTATTTGTATAGCACAATTCAACAACAAGGTGATTCAAAGTGCTTTACAGAGACATTAGAAACAAGAACAAATAAAAAGCATGATTTAAAATTGATTAAAACAAGCAAATAAACTAACTAACTAATTAACAAACAAACAAACAAACAACAGTATATAAAATCAAAACAGATAAAATCAGAACAGTAGATAAAATCAGTAGTTAAATGTAAGTTTTGAAATTTAAGCTTAAAGTGTGGATTTGGTGCTTTATTCAAATGCAGCTGAGAACAGGTGAGTCTTCAACCTGGATTTAAATAAACTGAGTGTTTCAGCTGATCTGAGGCTTTCTGGGAGTTTGTTCCAGATATAAGGAGCATAAAAGCTGAATGCAGCTTCTCCGTGTCTGGTTCTGACTCTGGGAACTGATAAAAGACCGGATCCAGATGACCTGAGGGATCTGGATGGTTCATACTGGGTCAGGAGGTCATTGATGTATTTTGGTCCTAAACCATTCAGAGCTTTATAGGCCAGCATCAGAACTTTAAAGTCTATCCTCTGACGGACAGGCAGCCAGTGTAAAGACCTCAGAGCTGGACTGATGTGGTCCACTTTTTTGGTCTTAGTGAGGACTCGAGCAGCAGAGTTCTGAATGAGCTGTAGTTGTCTGACTGATTTTTTAGGTAGACCTGTAAAGATGCTGTTACAGTAATCAAGCCTACTAAAGATGAATGCATGGACTAGTTTTTCCAGGTCCTGTTGAGACATCAGATCTTTTATCCTTGATATATTCTTGAGGTGATAGTAAGCTGACTTTGTTATTGTCTTAATGTGTTTTTCTAAGTTTAGGTCTGCATCCATCACTACACCCAAATTTCTCGCCTGGTTTGTGGTTTTTAGATGTATAGATTGAAGTTCTCTGGTGACCTGTAATCGTTTTTCTTTGGCGCCAAAGACTATTACCTCAGTTTTGTTTTTGTTTAGCTGGAGAAAATTGTGGCACAACCAGTCATTGATTTCCTCAATGCATTTACCAAGAGCCTGTACAGGGCCTCGGTCTCCTGGTGACATTGTGATATATATTTGTGTGTCATCTGCATAGCTGTGATAGTTTATTTTGTTGTTGTTTATAATCTGTGCCAGTGGGAGCATGTAGATGTTAAACAGAAGGGGTCCCAAGATGGAACCTTGGGGAACTCCACATGTGATACTTGTCTGCTCAGATGTGAAGTTACCTATTGATACAAAGTATTTCCTGTTTTCTACATATGTTTTGAACCAGTTTAGTTATTAAAACGATCAGCGTTTATTTCAGAATGCCAGATTTTAAAATCACCAAATATCAGTGTTAAAAATCTCTGGTCGGGCTCTGCCAGGGACGACTGTGTTCTCAGTGAACAGGTTAAACCAATCGTTTGCAAACTACTTCCACTATGTCCCACTTTAGAAGTCAATAATAGTTCACACGCCTCATATTTTAAACATTTTTTATAAATCAACAATATAAAAGAAAATTTCAGTATGCACGAAAGTATCAGCAATTTAATTTTTTATCATATTCATTCAATACAGACTCGGGGTTTTTAGCCTGGTCACCCAAGCCCAAACTGACGTTTTTCTGTCCCACCCCCACAGTTTGAGAACAACTTTGTTAAACTAATGAGTGTTTAACCAGAATAACTGCATATGCTGCCTCTGGTGTGTATACCAAGCTTCGCTAGCTGCGTCCTCGCTCTGTTTTCAACCTTTCTTGACGTCTTGACGACTTGATACTCCCTTTAGGCATTTATTTTGGGTTAAGACCAGATACATATCTGAAGGAAGGTTACGGAGGCCATAACTTTATATAAATGATCAGTAATTCATAAAAACTGAATGTTTGCAGCCAGTTAAATCTCATAAGAATCATTTAAAAAGTTTGCTGACTTTTCACCAGAAAGAGGTTTTAAAAATCTTTTTTCCCCACAGATTTATTTCTAGTACACATGCCCCAAGTTTCATCTACACCTCTACCCAGATTTCTGATACAATCACTTCTCTTACCCTGCATTGCTCTGTAATGAATGTTAATATGCTAATCATGTGAATGATCAGCCATTAGAAACAAGCAGACGTACCATCATCATCTTTACTATGACGGTTTAAACCAGTCAACTCATTTATATGTTTCCTAGGTTGACTGTTGAGATGAGATGTGATCATAATTAAAAAATGTAACATTTTTTGTTATATATTAGTTTGACTTTAAAGTCATCTTCTCATACACCTTTGAACAGCTGCCAGTGCTGCTGATTTAAATCCCTGGAAACGACATTGTGCGTTCTGTGATTTCACCATGATCCAAGTTCAGCGACTCAAGTGTGCACAGAGAGCAAACCTCAGCTTGTGTCAAACTGAAAACACTTTCTTGAAGAGGATCATTGTTGTATTGAATTATGATACAGGGACTACATGTTCTTTTCCCCTCTCGTTCTCTTGTTGAAATGTCCAGTTTCCAGCACAGCACATCACCTAAGTTTTATAAACAGGAGCATACCTGCTGGGGGGTTTTGGGGGTGGGCGGGGCTTGAGCTGTCAGCGCAGAGTTCTCCTTTATAGCTATGAAGTATCTGTGAGAGAATATTGAGCTGGAATGACCTGCACTGCCGTGTGTGTCTGTGAGCCCCCACGGCTCATGAAAAATGCTACAGGTTTGTGGCCACGACAGCATAATCGTTTCTCACCACCTGCCTCACTGCCAGATTTATCTTCCTGCAACTTCCCCCACTTTCATACAATTTAATTCAGGGGTGTCAAACTCAAATACACAGTGGGCCAAAATTCAAAACTGGAACAATGTCGCGGGCTAACGTTAATATTTATTGAAATATATTTATTCCTCCAGATATAAGAATTAATCTTTTCTTATGGACTCAAAACACGTTTTGCTGAAAAACTGAATATGGAACAAGCAAAGCTTAATACTAAACAATATATATATTAGCTGTATAATACCAGTAGGCCAGCTCTAATAGTAATTTGGTATGGCTTCGCGGGCCAAATGTAATTAGGCTGCGGGCCAGAGTTTGACACCTATGATTTAATTCAAGTTGATCGTCATTTTGACACAGCGGAGGATCCAGCGTGCGCACAGAGGCACTTAAATTAGTCCAGAGATATACGAGAAGATGCCCTTGAAGGACAGATCGTCTACATTTAAATCTAATGCTGTTTTTGATTTGTAGAAGTGTAATCCCAGAACTTTGTGATCGCATCTCGTAAAAGAGGTATGGTTGGCAGCTTCTATAGTTGGGTTTACAGCATTCTCCAATAGATTTCGCTTCAAGATTTCTATTCGTCAAGTGCCGTATCTCTGCCTTGCCAATACCTCTGATGTAACAACCGACCATGAGATTAATAGAGGTTTTCTCTGACTTTAAAAGCCTTGTTCAACACATGGTAACACCAGCTGTGTGTGTGTTGGATCTGAATCGGTAAATATTGAACAGCTTTTACATTTCCTCTCTCCTAAAGAGTTCCTCTTGTTCCTTTTGTCCCCACCCTTAGGGAGAGTTTCTTTCTTCTCTTCTGGCTCAGAGAACCTCCACCGCGTGGAGAAGGTAATGTGGGGGACACGCTACGCCATCACTGTGTCCTTCACCTGCGACCCTGCACACGCCATCTCTGACCCTGCCCTGCCATGAGGCAACCACGGATGATGGATGACGGCACTGCCCACTGGTTCCGATAGGCCCTGCAACAAAGAGGCAGAATAGGCAGGAATTAAGAACAAGGGGAAGGAAAAAGAGCTTTTACATGGATTTTTACATTGGTATTCTGTAGCTGCTCGGTCAATATCTTCAATTTTCTCCGTTTATTTTTCAAGTATTGACTTGCTGATGGTGCAGCAGGGGGAAAAAAGAGCCACATGTGGTCTCCCTCTGTGCTTTCCTGTTTGTTACGCACCCTTGTGTTTTTATCCTGTTTTCTACAGAAATGTCTTTTTTTCCTGCACCATCTTAATCGCTGGTTTTAAGGGTTTTTCAGTTCCCCTGCAGGCTTTCTGCCAAAGCAGGATTGTTTTCTGCCTTTCTGTTTATTATTTTAAGAGAGCTGCTGATTCCCTGAAGAAGAGATCTGAAACTTATGAACTGCCAACTGAATAATCAACGTTTCATCACCAAGTACCACTCATACCCCGTCCTATGACCCGTTGAGGTATTTTCTTCTAAGAAGAACCGTCTCTCTGTCCTGTTCGTTTGCTTTTTCCTACCTTATGCTTCTGTGCAGTCTTGAGGATGTTTTGAAATAAAATGACATCAAAAGTTTGCCTGGTTTTGTTAGTCATGCTTCTCTGTACTTTTCTATTTTAAAACCAGCAGCCTGGAATATTAAACCTTTATGTATTACTACTTTTTAAATTCAATTAACCAGTGTTATACCCGTCTCTGCTCCTGCTGATTGCTACTAGAGTCTTATCCGCCCTTCCTTTGTGAGCCAGCCACTTGAGGAATCTCTTGATTGATCTGAGACTATCATGTGGTTGGGAATTCATCATCCTCGCCTTTCTTATTTTTCACACAGCTGCACCGAACCATCCACCGTTTCCATTCTCATTTTTTCTTTATCGATTCTGGAGTTTTTTGATTTTAGGATCCATAATTTTGTGTTTATTTTATATGTCAACACCCATTTCAGTTTTTATGCTCTGATGTGATTTTAAATGTTAATGCGTTCATGTGTTTGGGGCTTTTTCTTTTTTTTTTCTTTTAAAGGTAGAATCAGAAACAAAATGTCAGCCAGCCATCAAAGAAAGAAAGAAAGAGAAAGTCAAAATATTATTACGTGGTGTCATTTTCCATTAAAAAAAAAAAAAAGCAAAACAAAAAAACGGCTCTTCATGTCATTTAAAATAACAGCAGGTTTTTTTACACTTAATAAATGCAAACAGCTGTTTACTTCTGTTAATGTCAACACACTAGGACAATCTTTTAGCGTATATTTAAAATCAGCTGTGCAATTCTGCATTTTTTGGCATTTGAAAGTAAACGTTTTATAAATCGCCTACACTAAAAGCATTCATTTTTAGGCACTAGGTTCACTTGTATATAGTTGACTCATTAACATAAATATGCTAGTAAACTTCTCTTTGTGTGCAACAGTCTGATGCATGTCCAATATTCGCTTTCTTTTTTAGCTCTTTTTGTTTCTGTTCCAGCTCCTACTGAAAATATCAGGCTGTGTAGATAAATTCTGAAAAACCCCAAACTAATTTTGTTTGGGTGTTGTTGGTTGTGTACGTTGCACATTGGACTATCACAGATTTTTAGTTTTAAATTAAAAATACCTGCACGATAAAGCAGAATAAATGAATAGATGAATGGTAAATGAAGAATGCTCGTAAAGGTCATGAAAAACTGAAGTGAGGTGATGCTTCCCTGTTAGTTTGTTGCTAACAATTGCAACTTTTGTGCTACAGAAAGACGTGCCAGTTGCACACTGGTTCTCAAAAATGTAAGTATACATTTATAATGTATCATTAGTGAGCACACATATTCAAAAGCTGTGACTGAAACATTTTTTCTCACACTTTTCTCACCTTGCTGCACAGCTGTTAGCACATTCACTGGTGATATAAAGAACAGAGGTAAGTCTTTCTATGCTGTGCAGGGCTGTGTGGGAGTTTATTTGAAATGAGCATGGTGTTGGGTCACTGTGCAGTAGCACATATATATACATTGCATATTTATATATATTTATGCTCTGATGTGACAGGGTCACACAGCTGTAAATGGCAGCGCCTTGTTCAGAGTTTATAACTGATCTGATAAAGATGGCCACGTATGAATTTACTAATAAAGAAGCCATTAATCACCTCTACCCTTATAAATAATGGTTCCAGTCACTGTACTCTTCATCTATTACTGTTGTGGTGACATTTCCACATGGAACTGTTAATAAATATAAACATAAATGAAATGGTCAAATATATATATTGTAGCTGCTTCCGCGTAATCAGCTTTAGCTAGCAAACTAATTCGGCACACTTCACAAACTTCTAAGACAAATTTTTGCAAAAGAATCTTCCAACTCGTACTTTTCTGGCTAATGATGCTGAAAGATGCCAAAGCTTTATTTAAAAACAAAACAAAAAAACAGATAAGAAATTGCGTTGTCCTTGTACTGCAGGTTGGGAGGCTTTGCTGTGGTTGGAATGTAAATTTGATCAGACAATTATGAATTGATTATTCATGATTGATTATGAATAAAACTGAATTGAATTGATGTCAGCTTTTTTCCCTCTAAAGTGACATACTGTGATCACTTGCTAGCTGATTACGTTAAGGTTGTACTAGCCTATATTAAAGCAGACACACACAGTTTTTTCATTTCCTTATATCTTTCCTGTTGGTTTGAACAGACTGGAAAAACAAACACTGCCTTCTGATCTCTTTAAATATCAAGGACACTGCTTCTAAATGTGATTTATTTTAGTTGTTGATACTGTGTGGGAAAGGAATTGAGCCAATAGTTGATTGTAAATGACCCGTCTGGCCTTGCCCGACAATAACACAGTAAATACTTCTACTTAGTAATAACTATTATCATGCATGTCAGGATAAATTTCTGCAGGAGTGGGTGTAATTGATTTGGACTGCAAATAAATGTAGGGTGCAGACTGTGCCAAGTATTATTTTTAAGGCTTTGACAGCTGTAGGCATTGATGCAGGATCAGTTGAGGCCTATTTAAGGTAATTTAAACAAAGAACAGACTCTCTGTAGAACATATTGCCCTCAGCAGTGTTTTATCATGATATGGGTTGTGTAATTAATAGTCTAGATGTGACTGATTATTTCAGGTGTTATCATTGGCTTGTGCCAACTGGCGCCATTAGATAGTCTCTGCAAGGCTTAAACAGGACTCAGACTCTAGTGATCTGTCTAAATTCCACTTTAATGAAATGCAGGGAAACAGCCGCCAATATAAACAGTTCACACAGAGCTGTAAACCGCTGGAAGTTACTGTAATGTTTAATGTAATGTAATATTCTGCAGACACAGACAGCAGTATTATCTGTACCACGTTACAGTAAAGAAAGAATTTAGCACTGTGTGCTTTAGGAAGGATTTTCTCCCTTTTTTCCTTCATTCACAAGCTCAAAAACCTGCTGAGCTTTACATGGAGGTTAGACACTGAATTATGGCTTTGTTTATAGGAATTTTGGATACCTTACTGCTGATGCTTGTCTGCTAAGATGTAAGATAAAAAAAACAATTACACACTAAAAAAAAAGTGTGCTTGCACCTCTGCTGAAACTAAACAGGATCAAATGGCACAAATTTCTTCAAGACCTTTAACGTCCATTGTTCTAATTTCTCTTTTGGGATTAACGTATTACATTTTTACAGGAAACCCAAAAGTGGCTCTCAAGCTAACGCTTAGAAGAAATCTACAAATCCAAGCTAAACTTCTCAGCTCGAATGTATGCAGATTTAAGCTGCTAAATCCCACACAGACCTGGTCTTATCCAGAATTTTCAAACTTCTGCAAAGTTTTGTCAGTCAATATGTGGAGAAAGGAAGAAAAAGAAAGAAAGGGTGGGGGATTTCCATATCTGTGATGCGGCACGATGTAGCTGTAATGAATTTATGCATGAGTTTGGACAATTTGACATGCAAACACAAAAAGGTCAGTGTACCAAAGTGCCCAGTCCCACCTGGGACATGATTTGCAAAATGTCACACTTCTAGATATTCAGATATGTTTTAGAATGACAGGAAATCTGTCACTAATGACATTTTTCTTTTACTGCCTAGACGTGCGTAATATTTCCACCACTCTCGGTCTGTAACAGTCTTTTTTTCCATGCTTCTTATGAATCTAAGAAGACAGTGGCTTTACAGCTGAAGGCTGCGTGAGCTGGAAACAACATGCCAGATTAGAGTGAAGAGCTGTCTTAATTAAAGACCGTGAACTCTTCATAAAACACAGGCACTTTATGCATCTGTTGTTAGCATGCTTGCCACTGAGGCCTTCCAACCTCAAAACTTTTGCAGTAATTGTTAATGGGTGCAGGTGCTATGCTATTAACTGTGTTATTACCACACAAACACTACAGCATGAAAGGAAGTCCTGTCTGTCCATTCAGGTAAGTGGGCCACAGTTCAGCCTAGTAAACAGAGCGCACAAAGCCTGGATGCGAGCACGCTGAGGAGTAGGTGTTTTGGCTCAGGTTTTACCACAGCAGCAGAAGTGTGTTTGCCTCCGCAGGTGGATGCATGCAAATTCAATGGCAGTGACATGCCATGTGTGTGCTTCTTTTTCTCTTCTTTTTCCATTTCCTGCCAAAATTCAGGATTCCAATTAAATATTCAGAAAATTATCTCTGTTGCTAATCGTTTTTCCTTGATGGTGATGGGGAACGTCTTAAAGTAAGACGTAAGGGAGAATTTATAAGGACTTAGGAAAAGATAATTATAGTGCTCAGAGGGTTTAGCTCATACTTGTTTGCTTAATAATGTGATGGCTCTGCAGTTAAAATCAGTAAACTGTATATAAAAGATGAACCAAGGTTCCTGGCATTTGAAATTCATTGAACCTGCATTCTTTCTAATGACCAGCAGGAGGTGCATTTCTGATTGGGATAAGAAGAAGTCAGAAAATGTAAGATTTTTGATGTTGATATTTGGTGATTTAAAAAAATGACATACTGCACAATATTTTGTTTCTTTCAGACACAAAACAAATGCATCTTCCTAACATTTGTTACGTGTAGTTATTCATGACTCCCTACTAGGAAAATAAGACTATGTATCTTAAACATAAACTGGTTTTATTGGAACAACAAATTGTACCTTGCTTATATACTCTGAATAATTCTGCTCACATTAACCGATTAGCATGTTTGAGGCATTTTAAACGGGTGTGCTGGTCCTGGTGAACAAACTATACAACATCAACACTCATTACATAATCACTGAAGGGTGTTTCTTCCATCTGTTCTTTTTAAATTTTCTTTAAAATATTTTTTAAAGTTACACTCAACTGTGTTGATGAGTGACTTCAGTAAAGTCTTTGCCTATTAGCTTATATTATCAGTAGTTTTAAGTCCTCTTGCAACATGATCATGCAACAATTTTCTAATTTTCAGTTCTACTTTGGACCAGATTTACTAAAACGGGACAAAGTAGCGTGTGAGGGCATGATTAGCTCTATGGATGATTGTCACTCTTTGTAAATACCAACAGTACTTTTTACAATTTACACCAAAACCCAGTTTATGCTGGGGCAGTGCGTTAATAAATCTTGCCCTTAGAGTCAAAAAGGATGATGAAAATGCTTAGCTCAATTGAGTGACGTCATTGTGGCCATCTTTTTTATACAGTCTATGGTTTAAACTAGCATTAGATACACGCTCCTCTATTTGTGTTCTTAGAGTGTTTCTTCATGTAGGCTTGCATAATTGTGTACAAGTAATGATAGTAACACTCAAATTAAATAGCTGTTTTAACAGATACTCGTGCTGCTATCCAATCAGATGTTTTTTTCCCCACTAAAGAGATGATCCCCTTATTTTCATTTTTCCTTTATTAAGGTTTTTAGCATCTCTGAAGTAAAATCAATTAATAAGTTCTAAAAGCTGATAATACAGCAACTCAGAATGAGGACACAATTAACACAAATTAGGTCCACTTCAGCTTGATTGTTTTAATGTGGGTAATTATATTCATTTGTAGAACACTTTTTTAAAATCCGCTTTACAAAGTGCTTCACACAAGGGAACAAATTCAAATCTAGCAGGTTTTAGTAGAGTAGTGCAATACTCCTCGTTCACCTGTGGGTTACAACTGGAAAAAAGCCGCATTTTACAATGTGAAACATGTCGCTTATCAGTTATGTTGATCTGCTATTTTTGTGACAGTCGGATGCTGTCTTACTTTGAAGAAGTTATCTCCTTCACTCTCATAAGGGATGTTCCAGTGTCTTCTACTAAAGGAGGTAAGAAAGGAAATACTAAAGCACCTTCCTTTGTTTTCAGAGAATTTGACCAGCTCTTATTATGGCTGTCACACAACACATCGAGGTCAATTCACCTGTTTAGATGTAGGCTCATCACCCCTCCACCCTTTTTATCAAACATGGTTCTGTAAATTATGGTCAAACGTCACCACTCTGGTCTCATCTGTCCAAAGCCCCATTGTTCTAGAAGTCTTGCTGTTTGTTCAGATACAACTTTGTAAACCTGGACTGTGCTGCAATGTTCTTTTTAGAAAGAAGAGACTTTATCCTGACAATCCTTCCATGTAAGCCGTAATTATTGAGTCTTTTTTTTTTAAATATTGTGCCGTCTTTAACTTTAACATTTAACATGCTAACTGAGGCTTTTAGATTTGGAGATGTAGCTCTTTGTTCTTTGGATTTCCTGGGACCACCACTCTGAAGATTAGCAGCTGTCTTGAGTGTTTTCGACTTTCCACAGATAGATGGGCAACAGTTGCTTCTTTAAGATTGTTGCTGGTGTGTTTTGTTTCCTGCTTGATATTGTGTTAACACACCTCAACATTCCAGATCACCAAACTGCCCCAAATTCTGCTTTTATAGAGGCACTCACACTTGCTGATGACCAGTAAGTCAAGTGTATTTAATTAGCAGCACCTGCCTGCTGCAGTAGGCAGGTGCTGCTGTCATATTCCTATGACAGCGGTGAGGGTGTACTTAGTTTTTCCACACACTGTTTCTACATTTTGGGTTAAAAAAATATGATGCAGTGTAATATTTCATGTTTTGTTTTTCATCTGAGGTTGTATTTACCTGGTTTTAAGACCTGCTATGGATCAAATCAGCTCATAGTGACCTGACATATTGTAATTGTATGTCTATAAATTTGTTTTTTATTTATTTTTTGTCAGAAAACTGCAAATGTGAAACATTTATTATCCTTAAATGGAGGGTAATTAAGAAATGTGATCATCGCATAGTATGCCCACCAGAATGGCTTTAACTCAGCTGTTTATGATCCTTTTTTCACTATCTGCAGCGCATGCAGCAGAGTAGCATCATAGCTGAGCAGCAATGAGTTTAAGTCCTTGACCAGTTTGTGAGATGCAATGCTATAAACTAAAAACAAAAGAAATAAACAACAACAACAAAAAAATCTGTTTTCCCATTCCAACGTAGTTCAAACATTCTCTCTGTGTATATGCAAATATAATATTGGATGTCAGATGTAGTAGTGGTGAGAGTATATACTTGTTAGAGCAGTCCAGTACCTCTATGAAGGAATAACACAGTAAGATCTATATCAGTTACTTCAAACAAGAAAAGCTTGAAGAAATATGACGACCAACTTTACATGTGCTCAGCATAAACTAATATAGAGCTTGTAAACCTCTGGTCCTTCTAAAAGTTAATATTCTGCTACAGTGGTGCATATTATTGAGACGTGTGTATGTATCATTAATATGGAGTGAAAGTGGGGCTTTGGAATTCCATACCTACAGGTGCACTACATGTTTTCCTCAGTCAAACATAACCTTTGCAGAAGGTGGGACAAAAAAATCTATGCCCTAATCAGATTATTTTTATTGTTATTCGTTTTTTTTATTTACTGTGTGGGAATTTGATTACATGTGAATGTATTTCGGGACGTCCCTGGTTTGTAGTGTAGGCGTGTCAGTAGGAGGTTAAACCTGCAATAGCACAAGTTCTGACTGCCCCCTTTATTTAACTGCTCTAACACAAATAATGTAATGTCAGATTAAAACACCCTTAAATTAAACATTCAAATGTGCTTCTTAAAATCACTTCTGCGTTTAAGAGGTGCTTCAGCTTCTCTAATTACCGCCGCGGCCTTGTACTGCAACACAGCACCGCAGGAAGAGTTCTTCCACTGAGGCTGAGCTGCAGGAGCGCAGCAGAGGGGGAGAGAGAGAGTGGCTCCGTGGGCTGTCCATCATGGACAGAATAAAATAACAAACAACATATGTGTGACCAAAGAACAGCCGCACTTTAAAATGACAGAAAACAAACTTTGGCTGCTTCCTGCTTTATGCGTAACGGAGACATCACCGCCTACCTGTCGCTGCTCCGGCTCCAGACGCTTTCACCTCACTTCAGTGACCCCATGACCAGCGTCTCGGAGTTGAACTCGAACTGATTGCTGGAGGACGCCGACTTGCCCCACGAGTAGAGGCTGGGCGGCCGCTTCTTAAACGACGACGTGTACTTGTAGAAGCTCCTGTGCCTGTTCTTCAGGTACTCCCTGTAGTTCTTGGTGAGCAGCGTATAGAGGAAAGGGTTGATGCAGCTGTTGCTGTATGTGAGGCTCGCGACAAGGTAGTTGATGCACGTGTGCGTCTGCGAGGCCAGGCTCAGCGGCTTGGTGTGGTACAGAGGCAGCAGCTGCCAGATCCAGAAAGGCAGGAAGCACGCCCAGAACACCAGCACGATGGTGAAAATCATGATCAGCACTTTCTGCTTCGGTGACCTTTTGCCGCCTTTGCTGATCACAGAGTTGCGCTGGGACTCTAAATAAGTGCGGGCTAACTTGACGTACAGGTACCCGATGATGAGCCCCGGGGCCATGATGCTGGTGCCAAACAGGACCGTTACGTAAACTTTATAAGCCAGTGGAGCCCATGTGGGCGCGCACATCCTCTTCACACCCCCGTCCGGCGTGCTTTTAGTTGTCTGAGCGACCATTACCATCATGGGCACGGTGAGCACCAGCGACAGCAGCCACACGCCCCACGCCAGAGCTTTGCGGTAACTCTTAGAGCGCCTGACCGTGTCCAGCGGCTTGGTGACGGCCAGATAGCGCTCCGTGCACATTACGGTCAGGGTGAAGATGCTGGCGTGCATGGTGAGAAGGTCCAAGCTGAGCAGGATGCGGCAGCCCACGTCTCCGAAGTACCAGTCCTTCAGGAAGTAGGTGGACACCACGAAAGGGATGGTGGAGAGGTAGAGCAGGTCCGCGAGAGCCAGGTTGATGATGGAGATGTACATGGAGGTGGCGAACCGGATCGAGTGGCACATCACCACCAGCGTGTACACGTTCCCCGAGACCCCGATGATGTAGACAACGGAGAGGAGCGTCCCGAAAGTGGAAGTGATGACGAGTTCGTGGTCCACGGCGCCGCCAGCCCGAGGCGGGCTGGTGTTCAGGTTTAAAGATTTGTTACTCATGGCGCGTTCGGATCCGTTCCCTGCTCTTTGACAGCTCCGGACAAGTTTTGGAAAAGATGCGCACTGGCACAGGTTGAGTCTCGCTCCCTCCCCCCTCCCTCCTCTCTCTCCGCTCTCCGCCTGCTGCTCTTTGCTCCTGACGTCACCAACGTTACTTCCATATACATCTGACATTCAGCTGTCTCACCGGTAAACAATGCTCAAATGGACGAAGAGGAAAGCATCGGCTTCTTTTTTCTTTCTTGAAGAGCGGGTGGATTTCTCGGCGCAACGATGTGAGACTGGGATGTATTATTAAAAGTTTAGTCAGCACTGAGCGCGCACCTGATGCCAAAAGCAAGACCGAGTCTGCTAAAATGTCATGAAAAGCTAGGACACAGGTAATGTCACGCATAGATACTTGCTAGAGGAACCGGTAAAACAACCACCCACCCACCGCCACACACAAAAAAGAATAAATCCCCTGCAGTTAATTTCAGTGTGCCATTTTCTTGAGACTCACGAGAGCAGAAAGCGAACTTTCTCTTTCACTGACCGCAGCGCAGTCGGAGCCCCTCACGCGCTTGTTTTGTGCCAGCATTTCCTTTGTGCAGCTCGGTGTTTGTGTAACATTAGCAAACACTCAGGTCGGCATTGAGTTATGCAAATAGTTTATTATAGGTCACGGAAAAAATAAATACATCTCCAATTATTATAATAAATAAAACTTATTATCATCTCAAGATTAAATAAATAGGTTTTATTGCTCTTATCTACAATCACAGTCATCTGTTCTTCTCTCTTATGTTGGAAGTTATTTTTATTTTTCCCACAGGTTGTGAACAAAGATCGTGGGCCAGTATTGTGTGTGTGTGTGTGTGTGTGTGTGTGTGTGTGTGTGTGTGTGTGTGGGGGGGGGGGGGGGGTGTGTCTTTGTCTGCAAAAGATGAAATCCTGTTGTAAAGAAATGTGTGGAAAACCAGCTCTCTTGAACTCTGACCTCATTAAACACTTTCCTGATGAGTTTATTATCCCAGCTGCTATTTTCAGGTCTTATTGATTTGGTCTTAAGACTTTCTTTACACGAGTAAAGATGGCGGCGCACGTAGTTGCAGCAGCTCAGTGTTCTACCGATCGATGCTATCCTTCTTATCACTGAATCCTGGCTACATCAATCCATTCCAGACTCTGCTATTGAGCTAGCAGGCTATACCACACAGCGACATGACCGAACAGTGGACTCCGGTAAGCGCAAAGGAGGGGGGCTCTGTATGTATGTGAACAACAGCTGGTGTACCAACACAGTGATAATAGACCGTCACTGTTCACCGGACATTGAATATCTGACTGTTAAATGCAGGCCCATCTACCTACCTAGGGAGTTCACCGTTGTCATAATAACAGCTGTTTACATACCACCAGATGCTAATGCTAACTCTGCGATCGCACTCCTGCATACAAACATCAATAATAAACAGAGCACTTACCCTGACGCTGTACATATCGTAGCAGGGGACTTCAATCACGCAGACTTAAAAAGAGCAATCCCCAAATTCCACCAGCACGTCAAGTGTGCCACTAGGGGTGACAAGATTCTGGACAAAGTTTATTCCAACATCAAAATGGGCTACAGGGCCAGACCTTTGCCACATCTGGGTCAGTCTGACCACTTGTCACTGTTTCTAATCCCTGCATATGCCCCCCTCAAGAAAACTGCTCTTACCATCACAAAGAATATTACCATATGGCCAGAGGGTGCCTCTCAGCAGCTGCAGGACTGTTTTGACAGGACTAACTGGGATATCTTTGAACATCAGGACTTGGAAATGTTCACAGACGGTGTCCTCTGCTATATAAAACACTGCATAGACACTGTTACAGCAGTCAAACGGATCCGGGCTTATCCCAACCAAAAGCCCTGGATGACCCGGGAGGTCAGGCAGCTGCTGAAGGAGAGGAACATTGCGTTCAGGTCTGGCAACAGGGATTACTACACCACAGCCCGATCCAACCTGAAGAGAGGCATCAGAGAGGCAAAGGGGGACTATAGGAGGAGGATCGAGGACCATTTGAAGAGTAATACCAGCCGGCAGGTGTGGCAAGGCATCCAGCACCTAACCAACTATAAGATCAATCTCGGAGCTGCGGACGGTGACCTGGAGCTGGCAGAGGAGCTGAATATCTTCTTTGCCCGCTTTGAGACCAGGGTACCGGAGGTATTGGAGCCACAGCAGCAACACGCCACCCATAGCAGCACCACCCTCACCCTGGAAGAGCACGAGGTGAGGCGCATGCTGCAGGCTGTTAACACGAGGAAGGCGGCGGGTCCTGATGGTGTGCCAGGTCGAATATTGAGGGATTGTGAAGGACAGCTGGCTGGGATCTTCACCAGGATTTTCAACAAATCCCTCGCACAGGCGACTGTCCCACTCTGCCTGAAGTCCTCCACCATAGTCCCCTTGCCTAAGAAGCCCCACATCACCGGCCTGAATGACTACAGACCGGTGGCACTCACCCCAGTGGTAATGAAATGCTTTGAGAAGCTGGTCCGCAGACACATCACAGCAGCCCTGCCCCGCAGCCTGGATCCACACCAGTTTGCCTACAGAGCAAACCGATCCACGGAAGACGCTGTAGCCACAGCACTCCATGCTGCATTAACTCACCTGGAAGAGCATGGTAGCTATGTGCGGATGCTCTTCGTGGATTACTGCTCAGCTTTTAACACCATCCTTCCACACAAACTGGTGGCCAAGCTACAAGACCTGGGGCTTCCATACAGCACCTGCATGTGGATCAATAGCTTCCTCTCGGGCCGTAGACAGAGAGTCAGAGTTGGCCATCACACATCCTCAGCCCTGAGTCTCAGCACTGGCTCACCCCAGGGCTGTGTGCTCAGTCCACTGCTCTACTCTCTCTACACACACGACTGCACTCCTCGCCACCACAGCAACATCTTTGTGAAATTTGCAGATGACACCACAGTGGTGGGGCTCATTTCCAAGGGAGACGAGTCTACGTACAGAGACGAGGTGGAGCAGCTTACGTCATGGTGTAAGGCCAATAACCTCCTCCTCAACACTTCAAAAACCAAAGAACTCATAATAGACTTCAGAAGGAAAAAGGCAGAGATCCAACCACTATTCATAAATGGGGACTGTGTAGAAAGGGTGGCAAGCTTCCGCTTCCTGGGAGTCAATATAGAGGAGAACCTTTCCTGGAGTGTGAACACCTCCGAGCTGCTGAAAAAGGCCCAACAGAGACTGTACTTCCTCAGAATTCTCAGGAGGAATAACATCACACAGAGACTGCTGGTGTCCTTCTACAGAGCCACCATTGAGAGTGTTCTAACTTACTGCATATGCATCTGGTACACTAGCTGCACAGGGGCTCAGAGGAAAGCACTCCAAGGGATCATTAACACCGCCCAAAAGATCACTGGCTGCCCTCTCCCCACACTGGAAGTTCTACACAACGCCCACTGTTTTAAAAAGGCCCAAAACATCATAAAAGACACCTCACATCCTGGCCACTCCCTGTTCGAACTGTTGCCCTCAGGCAGACGGTACAGGGCAATCAGAGCAAGGACTAATAGACTCAAACACAGCTGTTATCCAACTGCAATAACACATCTGAATACTACAAAAAAATGTCCATCACGCCACTCTTGTGTTAATCTATGCACGGTCTGAAGCATGTGTGTGGGAATGTATGTGAATGTTTTACTGTTATATCTTATTAGTATTTTAAGTATTCTATCTATTTTATTTATTGAATTTTATTGTTTTATTTATATTTTGATATTGCTAGGGATGATGCAATGATCGGGGACCATTCTTAATTTCGTTGTTCTCATGACAATGACAATAAAGTTTCTGATTCTGATTCTGATTTATTCTGTTCATCACAGCCCCAGTTAGTGACCAGAAGGACGGCAAAGCAGCTTATATTTTGGGCAGATCTGACAAGGTGAAATAGGCTAAACAAACATGGACCCATTGGTTTGTGGTCTCTGGCAATTTGGGCTGTTGTCATCTTGTTATGTTGTTTTTTTGTTGCCAGAATTTACAACATGCGTCTGAATCTCACTGACAAACACTGAATGCTCATGTTAGCAACGTGTGGAAAGGTAGCCACCAGTGTTGGTCAAGTTACTTGAAAATAGTAATTAGTTACTAACAGAATTGGGCAGTAACGTTTAACGCGTTACTGTAATCCGATTACTTTTTTCAAGTAATAAGTAAAGTAATGGGATTACTTTAGAAGTAATCAGTAATTAGTAACCAATTTCTATTTTCAAGAAACTTGACAAACACTGGTTACTAATTACTTCTCCAAGAAAGTAATCCTGTTACTTTACTAAGTACCTGTTTTCAAAAGTAATTAGTTAATTTATTACTTAGAGTACTTTTTAAAAAACATGACACACAACCTGAATACGTAATAAAGACCAATTCAATTTTTCTGCATAATCCCTCATATAAAATTGAATCAAAAGTCTCTTTTTAAATATTGTTTTATGAATTTTAATGTTTTAACTTTATGCACATTGCATTAAACGAAACTTAAATTGTAAGCAACAGTCTTTGACTTGAAGAAATTTGTATAACATTTAAATGTATTTTCTGCATATTCCAGCATATAAAATAAAATATTTTTTTTGTGTTTACACTCTTTCAAATAGACGGAAGCAAAACACAACAATAAATAAATAAAATCAAAGATTCAGCGGCACTAAGTCCTGTCGCTCTTAAATCTATTTTCACATGTTTAGCAGGAGTGAGGCCTGTGGAGGTTTGCCAGGTGCTACAGCGGTCATGTCAGTGGGGGGATCCGGGGGTTTCTCTGTGAGTTTCACAGTCCCATGGTGGATTGCTAGGTGCTTGCCAGATTTGAAGTTTAATTTTTCGCTGTAGAAAGAAGTTTTCTTCCCATGTAGAGTGTATGGAATCAAACTCAAAGCAATGTCAGTACTTCCAAGCTTTAAACACTGCATGGTCGTGCTCTCTCCCGCACTCCATATTATCTATTTTTGATCTACACACGTCTGTTACTGCCATGGACGTCGCACGCTCATAGATCATTGTCATGAGACACTCTCACAAACAAAATCAAAGTTTAGTAATGCAGCGTGCTTATGAGTAAGTAACAGTAATCTAATTACTTTTTTGCAATAGTAATCCCTAACTTTACTCGTTACTTGAAAAAAGTAATCGGATTACCCATCTCTGGTACCCACACCCTAAAGCATGCTCTGTTTTATTCTCTGTTTTATACGGTGGCCTTGAGAGGCTAAACGGACTGCAACTTAAGAAAACACCAGCAATAAGAAAAACGCTGCAAAAGCACACAAAACACAACGGAAACAGGAAAAAACAGAAATAAGAAAAACGAAAACAGGAAAAACAGATTTCCAAAAGCACAAGGGAAGTGTTTCTGGGGAGACAATAACCCGACGGACCAGCTGTAGGAACCAAAATATGCTAAGAATTGCGCTGGGAGACACTTATAAGAAGTGGAGGATCTATCGGTTTTGTGAGGAAAGAAAAGATGAGAGATAAGTGTGTTAGCCTAACTATTAGCCTAAAAATCCATCATCAGTATTATATGAATTATGATAAAACACACCTACCATGTTTTAGGTTCCTGCCACTGATCATTGGGTTATTGTCTCCCCAGAAACACTTCCCTTGTGTTTTTTCCTATTTCCGTTGTTGTTTTTCATATTTCTTTTGTGTTTTGTTTGCTTTCCCAGCGTTTTTCTTATTGCTGGTGTTTTCTTAAGTTGCAGTCTTTTTGGCCTTTCAGGGCCACCGTAGTTTTACCCTGAATGGCTCAATGTATCAATAAAATGAACATCAAGTATTATACATCACTGTGCAAAAGTCTCAAACCACTCTCACTACTTCACCTTTTTCCTTCCAAGTGAGCTTGAGAATAGTTCTTTAGGATTTGTAAAGGCCTTTCAAAGGTTTCCGTTGGTCAGTGGCTGATTTTAATTCATTTTCATTCCGCTTTTGCACTTGACTATTGTCAGATGAATGTTTTATGTTCGTTACGACTCTAAACACCGACATATGAAACAATCGCATATTAGGATAGAAAAAAAAACACTCATAAATTAGCCTCCCTGGAGCCCGGACCTCAACATTACTGAAGCAGTGTGAGATCATCATGACAGAGATTTTACAAATGAGATAAGTCAGTGGAGTTCTAATAATTTTAGGCAAATAACCTCCTACATAATTAATATTTAATCAATAAAAGAACAAAAAATATAATAAATCAGGCCCCTGTGCAAACAAAGTTCCTTCCTGAAACAAGTTTTGTATTTTTTAGTTCTGTAAAACTTGCTTTGTAACTGGGTCAGGATTTCTTGAAAGAGGTATTGCTGTTTATTTTTTCAATTGTATTTTTAAGCACCAGAAGACACGTTTCATCTGGTCCCATTATATTCAAGACAAGAAAAACAGACTCACTACAGAGGATGTCTCCAAAACTAAATATATTAAACCGCACTACACACCAGTGAAAAAACAAACAAACAAAAAAAACAAGCATATTCGATTTGTGGATTAACTGCTTTTTGAAGCTTTTCTCTTCTCGCAATTCCCGCTCGTCTTTTATTTTCATGGAGCACCCACAGATGAACTGTTTATTGCAGAGATGAATTTGTCTGGGATTTTAAGCATCACTGCACTCAGTAGAGCCTTGTAAGTAACAATAGCGTCTCCAAACCCTCGGTACAATGCTCATTATTATTCATGAAGCTGTCCTTTTATTGTCGTCACTTTGCTATTGGGCTTTTCTCTCTTGCAGCCCCTGTCTTTCCAGATCGATGAGTGTGTCCTGAGCCAGCAATCATGAGCCAATAATCTTCCCCAGACAGCGTAGGTGTCCTCACACTCATTCATCCACAAGTGATAGAGCTCTGTGGCCAACCCTGAAACTGTACCATCCATCCTCAAAGCCAAAAAAGAGCAGCGCTGAAGCCAGAGATATTACAGTCATTAGCTGGGTCACGTGGGACTCCCAAGTGCAGCTGAAGAGGCAAAGAGGGTTAAGCATGGTGGCACTTAACTCAGTCACAGCCATTTTTTAATTCTTCGCCCTGGTTACAGCAGAAACACCACAGAAACACTGTCGTTCATTTAAAATAGCATATATCAGTCAGCATTTTGGTGAATGGACCTTACTGTTTTGACTCAGGGTCATCAAACTGAAAAAGAAAAAGACTGAAAAAGATTCAGAAACATACTCTTCTCAAGGCCACCATTAAAACAGGGGAACAAGCAGTACACTTACTGGACACTTTATTATGTACATCAGGTTAGTCTCAAGTTAAACCCACGTTTGCTTCAAGAACCTGCCCTAATTCTTCGCAAGGTGCTGGAAAAATTCAGAGATTTTGACCAGATAGCATTGTGCAGTTCCTGCGATTTCTCAGGTGCACATCTTTCACGTGTTTTTACCGTTCCACAAAGATTGAGATCTGGTGACTGCAGAGGCTATTTAAGCACAATGAAGGTTCAAGGTTCTTTATTTGTCACATGCATAGTTATACAAGTATAACACACAGTGAAATGTAACCAATGAACTCATCGTTGTTTTCAGGAAAACAGCTTGAAATGATCTGAGCCTTGTGACATGATGCTTTTCCTGCTGGAACCAAGATGGGTGCACCGTGGGTAAAACGATGGACTTTAGTAATAGGCTGAAGCATTTATACGATGGTATACTAAAGGGCTCAGAGTGTGCCAAGAAAATGTCCCCACACATCACTGTAGCACCACCGACAACCAGAACTGTTTAACGAGGCTGGATGGATCTGTGCGTTCATGTTGTTTATGCCAGTGACCAGTGATGCTCTTGGTTTTAATGAATGGCAGAGTTACTGTTGGAGTCCTATCAGCTCGAGGCAGGCTGACCATTCCATCAGGTGGTCTTGATCAAGTCTACATGTCTAAATTCAGTTGCTGCCAGATGATTGGCTGATTAGAGATTTGTTGTTGTTGAACAGGTGCACCTTATAACGTGTCCAGAGTGTATTTTAGCATTGATGGTTTGGTGAAGACCAAAAAACATGACTCCGAATGAGTTTCTGCTAATTCAATCTGAGTCATTTGTAAATGCTAACAGACAAGGCTTCACCGATGCAGCTTTAAACAAAGTAAAAAAAAAAAACCAAAGTAATATTTATGTATTTATGTATCATTTAAGTATAAGAAAGGTGTCTGAAAAAACAGAATGCTCCTTGTTTTAAAACTGGAAGGAAGATCATGTATGTTGATTCCATGAGAAATTAAGGTACTATATAATATATATATATATATATATATATATATATATATATAATTTATGACCTGTCAAAGACTGAGTGAATAGACACCCAGACAATAAAGAGACAGAAGAAAAGAAGAAGGAAGGAGGTAAAAACACCCAAAGCTACTAACCTTCAAAATAAAACAAAAAGTAACGTGAAATAGAGACCAAGAAAAACACTCACACAGATGAAGACAGAGGATAGAAATGAGGCACAAATACAAAGGAAGAGGAAAAAATAACAGAAACCACATGGCAGTAGCAGTCGTTTTCATCCAGCATCCACAACCACTTAGAGCTCTGTAACGAGTGCCAGAAAATGGTGACTGAAAAAAAATTGCTGCTCGCAAAAATAATGAAAACTGGATCAAACTGGAGTTTGCGACTCCTCCCCTGGATGATAGGCATTTCCTACTATGCAACTGTGTATGTGAGAGGTTATAGAGGTTTTAATTTAGTTGGAGCAATGCTCAGAGAGAAGTAACATGTCTACTTAAGTTAGGGTTAATTTTCAAGTATAAATAGGGGCAAAAATAATCGAACGCAGTTCAAAATGTTTCCGCATGATTTGATCGATACATTTAAAAATGCAAATGTTAGCAGTAAAGCTTTTTCATTTATAGTCATAAAACATCTCCAAACCTCATCTGGGTCTTGTCTCATCGTACACAAGTACAAATACTGGCCAATATAAGCCAGTTCACAGATTTTTCCTTAAGTAGGTGAAACTTAAACATGCTTTTGCTCTCAGGGTTTCTTGACTTTGGAATTATCTGCCTAATAATGTAAGGCTTGGAGAATTCTCATCTCCTTTAAATCACTTTTTAGCACACATTTTTATAGACTTGCTTTTATGTGAATCCATAACATGTGAAGTTTTTTTTAAATTGTCTAATTATTGCCTTATTTAATTTTCCAAGTTCCCTTGCTTTTACTGTTTCTTTGGCATTTATTAGTCATCGTTTTCTGCACCTCTCAGTTTTTTGATCTTACGGCTGCTTTAACTCTATGCCAACTTTAGCTTAATTATTTGTCACATTTGGCTTGAATTTACTCTCAGAGTTTTCTGTTCTGTCAAAGCACTTTGTTACCTTTGTTTTTGAAGGTACTTTAAAATAGGCACCTTCTTCCCTCTAATTGAAAAAAACAACAACCCTCCTTAGATCTTGCTGTTTTAGATAATTATAGGCTCATTTCCAAACTGCCATTGATTTCAAAAGTACTTAGAGCTGACACTGGAACAGCATTATGGAAATTTACTAATGATATTCTTATGTGCTTAGATAAGGGTGAATTTCCCACTTTAGTACTATTAGAATTAATTCTTTAACAGCACTGAAAGACACTTCTGAATTTATATTGACAACTGTATGTCCACATCTCCACGCTTATATGTGGAATCCCCCAGGGCTCAATCCTTGGACCAATTCTATTTTCATTATATATGTTACCTCTGGTCCATCTGTGTAACAGCGTGAAAGGCATTTTCATTGCTTTGCTGACAATACACAGTTGTATTTTTCTTTTAAGCCCATCAACCTCAACAAAGAACCTTGGTATTATATGACAGCATCTAAAATTTGATCCTCATCTTTCAAAGCTCATCCAATCTGGTTTCTTTCATCTAAGAAATACTGAAGCAATCAAACCTCTGTTATCTAATAATTTGGAACTTTTAGTACAAACTTAAATTTTCTCCCACTGTGACTATTGTAACTCACCTTTCACATGCAACTCTTGGCCCTTAGCCTTTCTGTAGCTAGGCTACTTACAAGAATGAAAGAGCTTGTACATCACCTCTGTTCGTGCTGGCCTTCATTGGCTTCCAGCAAAATTCAGAATTCATTTGAAAACATTTTAATAACATATGGAGCTCTATGTGGCCAGGATCCTGCATACAGGGGGTGGCTGTAGCTCAGGAGGTAGAGCAGGTCATCTGCTGATGGGGAAGTTCGATTCCTGACTCCCCCAGTGTAACTCTCCTCCAGTCTTTCTCTCTGATGCATCCATCGGAGTAGGAGTGTGTATGAGTGTATGTTAGTTAAAAAGCACTGACAAAGCATAGAGTGCTTGTGTGAATGGGTGTGTGTGGGTGAATGCGGAGTGTTGTATAGAACTCCAGGAGAGAGAGAAAAGTGCGATATAAGAATCAGTCCATTTACCATATCAGAGCTACTAAGAAATTATAACACCACTGTGGTGGAGGTGTGGTGTCTGGCCTGCTGCAGAGGAGCGGTGGCAAAGCAGGAGGACGTGTGTGTGGCAGCAGCCTTGTAGTGACTGCTTCCACCGTGCAGAGCACTGAAGCAACAGTATCTGGTGCCCACAGACAATAAAAGATACCTGAACAAACTGTCAAATGTGTGTGTGTGTGGGGTCCTTGCCACAACCACTCAGCCTCAGCCAACTGTTGCAGTCTCTGATTATAAGTGCAGCCATGTTTTTGAGTTTGAAGCACCCAAACTTTGAAACAGCCTTCTGCAGTTCATCATGTCGGCTGATCTGTGGTTTGTTGTGAATGACTTCTGAAAACACATTTTTATAGATGATCTATTCTTTAATCTTTCTTCCATTGTTTTAGATAGTTATAGTTCACATTTAACATATACATGGAAATACGTACATTGGAATATTTGTAAGATTGTATGTTTGACTGCACGCCTGCATGCTATAACATGTCTACTTAAGTTTAATAGTGGGTTTATTCAAACTTTGAAGTACTTTGTAACAGTGTGTTTTAAAAAGTTACAAATAAAGCTGTTTTTGCCACATGAATAAAGATTATTATTATTGTGAATATGATTTTTATAACTTAGTTAACTTTCCTTTTTACTTGGCATACCTATTTCAGAATATTTCATCCCACTGCTGAGGATTGTGTTGATAAAAGCAACTTTTAGATCTAGAAAAAGCAGGAAGAGTCAGAAAAAAACGTAGATTTAGTAACGTTTCAAAAATAGGCCTTTTACACAGTATGTCCGTATAGTAGAGCACAGAGATCATATTTATTTATTTTTTCCCCATTTACAGACTTTATAAACAGAGAACTGAATGCATTTTAAGTTCAGTTTCAATGGAATGAGGCATCCTGATTAAGGGAACATACAGAGGAAAGAAAAAAGGATAGAGAGCATCAGGCAAGTAGGAAGAAATTGGATTTTTACTTTTTCATTTTTGTGGTGAGAAAGAAGTAGAAATGTCATCTCTATCTTTGTGAATGAGAAGCGGGAGAAAAATAAGACTTTCTGTTTACAGTTGGTACACAGATGGGTTTGCACAGCAAAGGCCAGGGTCTATTTTCAGACAGTATAAGCTAAAAAAAATCCCACATAAGAAGCAAAACATTCTGCAAGTTATACATGAAGGAAGGGAGGATTAAACATGAAAAAAGAGGTTCACTGTGCAGGAAGAACACGCTAGCATCACCAGCTGACTGGCAGATGCTGCAGAAACTGTGGGCGAACATTAAATGACATTACGCTTTGGCTAGAAAGAGAAACAACATCAACTGTTTATGTTTTCCAGCACCTGCCACAGATGGAAATGAGATGAGGTGTTTGATATGTTATTTACGAGGTCCAGTATAAAAATCTGGGAAGGTCAGAGTTGCTCCTTTTGTTGCTCTAAATCTTGCACTGCGCATCGTCCTTGTCCTGAAAAGGGGATTTTTACTGTGTATTTGTGGATAATACAAACTCTCAGACTTAACTTTGTGCCAGGATTGTTGTGTTACATAACCTCAGAATTACGTTATTTCAGAGAAACTGCATGTGTCGTCTTTGCCTGTTCATCTTCAGTTCACACTGAATGTGCATGCTTAGTTTCCATAGTGATCTTCCGGGATGTGTGTAAACAGCTTATAGGGACAGATAAAGGAAATGTGGTGTGTATGTGACATGATGTATGGAAGAGGTGGTGGGTGGTGGAGGTTTATTTTTGCTGATTGCACTCAGACACAAATCAGTGCTCATCTCTTACAAGTACCAGGATTATTAGTAATTTGGCTTCTCGACCTGATTTCAAATTGACTTACAAGTTAGTAAATGCACAAATAACTTTTTGAATGCCCCACAGGGTTACATTTTGTAGTGCAGCTAATAAGTGATTTAAAGGAAGTGAAAACACATAACGTATTAATTTTACACGAGATTAGTCTGAAAACAGCTAACCCCAATGAAAGCTTTACTAAGAGGCCACATTTGATTACAGATTCTAATGCAACTGTTCCATCAGACGCTGATTTTAATTGTTGCTTATATTAATTAACTTTCTGCTTTTTAATTCAGATAAAACTGAGGTTATTTTACAGATTCTTACTCTGGATGGCATTACCTTGGCCTCCAGTAACACTGTGAGGAACCTTGGAGTCATTTTTGACCAGGATATGTCCTTCAACGCACATATTAAACAAATATGTAAGACTGCGTTCTTCCATTTGCGCAACATCTCTAAAGTTAGAAATATCCTGTCTCAGAGTGACGCTGAAAAACTGTTCATGCATTTATTACTTCCAGGCTGGACTACTGTAACTCATTATTATCAGGATGTCCAAAAAACTCACTGAAAAGCCTTCAGCTAATCCAAAATGCTGCAGCAAGAGTCCTGACAGGGACTAGAAAGAGAGAGCATATTTCTCCTGTTTTGGCTTCCCTTCATTGGCTTCCTGTTAAATCCAGAATTGAATTCAAAATCCTGCTCCTCACATACAAGGTCTTAAATAATCAGGCCCCATCTTATCTTAATGACCTTGTAGTACCATATCACCCTATTAGAGCACTTCGCTCTCGCTCTGCAGGCCTACTTGTTGTTCCTAGAGTATTTAAAAGTAGAATGGGAGGGAGAGCCTTCAGTTTTCAGGCCCCTCTTCTGTGGAACCAGCTTCCAGTTTGGATTCGGGAGACAGACACTATCTCTACTTTCAAGATTAGGCTTAAAACTTTCCTTTTTGCTAAAGCATATAGTTAGGGCTGGACCAGGTGACCCTGAATCCTCCCTTAGTTATGCTGCAATAGACGTAGGCTGCCAGGGGATTCCCATGATGCATTGAGTTTTTCCTTTCCAGTCACCTTTCTCACTCACTATGTATTAATAGACCTCTCTGCATTGAATCATATCTGTTATTAACCTCTGTCTCTCTTCCACAGCATGTCTTTTATCCTGTCTTCCTTCTCTCACCCCAACCGGTCGCAGCAGATGGCCCCGCCCCTCCCTGAGCCTGGTTCTGCTGGAGGTTTCTTCCTGTTAAAAGGGAGTTTTTCCTTCCCACTGTCACCAAAGTGCTTGCTCATAGGGGGTCATATGATTGTTGGGTTTTTCTCTCTATCTATGAAGCGCAGAGAGGCGACTTTTGTTGTGATTTGGCGCTATGTAAATAAAATTGAATTGAAAATTAATGAGTTTAACATGTAGGGAATTATTGTAAAGGAGAATTAAGTTTTTATTCAGCACAGTGTGTAATTAGCTGTTGATTAAAGCCATCTGTTCCACTTTACCTTTTCTAGTATTGTTCATCAATGCATGTCCCAATGATAGTTGGTGCATTATTTTGTATCATTTTACCTATCAACAACAAGCCGGTGGGACTTTTGTGATTTTCTTTGTGTCACATAAAACAGAATATGTCACTTTGATTAATTATGTCGAATTATCGCTGAGAGCCCAAAGTGAAGAAAATATTCCCCACATCATCACACCACCATCAGCTTGAGCTGTTGATATAATGAATGAGACCATGTTTTTCCAATCTTCTCTTGTTTTGGTGAGTCTTTGTGAAGTGTAGCTACAGCTTCCTGTTATTAGCTGATATGAGTGGCCCATGGTGGGGTATTCTGCATCTGCTTCAAGGTTTGACGTGTGCTAGTTTCAGAAATGCTTGGTTGTAACTAATGGTTACTTGAGTAAATGTTAACATCTCCTCTCCTCTGTCCTTGGGCCTTAACAGAGGATTTTTGCACAAAGAATTGCCTCTCAGTGGATGTCTTTATATTCTCTGACCATTCTCTGTAATCATCTGGGCATTCATAGATGTTATCACTATGTCAGAGTACAATTGGGTTGTTTTTGTGACTTGAAATAGAAGGAAATTGCTTAATAACAAAAAGTACAAAACCGATGGAGTACTGCAGGAAGCTCGTGTATATATCTGGCACTAACTTGCACAATTAGTGTCAATAAATACAAAACCTTTCCAGGACATTTTGATCCGTAAAATTACTGCATGAGTCATTTGACATAGGACTGTTACTTTGACAACATGATGCATTTAATTGTGTTTGCAATACTTAGAGAACCTGCAAAACTAACATGTAAATAAAGATAATTAATTTGTTTATTCATTAAGCTTATAAGCACCCACATGCTGTACATAGAAAATGCTTTTAGTTCTTCTGTGTTGGTGCCTGGTGCCATTACCAATGGTAGTATTAGTGTTGAAGGAATAAAAAAAATCCATAATAGAAGCTTAATTCTGCTTTTACTTGAAATTTACACGAAATTTACACACTAACAACTTCTTCATGCACTGAAAAAACAGACGGTTAGACTTGGGCGAGTTAAAATATAATGCTGTACAACATTAAACCTACATTTTGAAAAATGACACTTTGCCAATGCGTCAGAATTTAAGCCCATTGGATATAATTTTGACTTAACCTGATGTGTCAGGCAATAATTCCAAAAAGAAATGTTTTGTGTGTTTGTGAGATAATACTGGGTTTGAAAAAGTTGTCAGTATCTGATGTAGATCTAATCTATTTCCTTCAGTTTTCATGCTCAGTGAAAGCTAATCACCTGTTAGCTGTAGGTCAATATTTCGTACACAGAGTTGAACCCCCTTCAATCATTTCATCTTACCTGCGGCAAAAAAGCAAGCAAGTACATTTCCCAAAGTATGCCGGTATTTCGTAAAGCCCTCTCTGCTCTTATCCTAGCATTAAAAAAGTCTTCTAGAACTCACAGCCTTTGTTCTGTTACATTTTAAATTCCTGATGTCGGCTCGCAGAAAGAAACGTGTTCGCTGAACTTCATTATCATAATCTTGCACCTTTATCTATTGCTTCCTATGCACTCAATCTTGCTCCTTTCTATCACGATGGCCTTTTGACTGGTTCATTCCAGTTTTAGTTTCCCCTCTAACTCTTTGCCTTCGAATACATATGAATGCATATGAATACAAATGGACTTCTAATTTCACCCTGAATTTTACTGTTTATTGTGTATCCAAGATAGGTTTCAAACATAGACTCCATCCATACAAATGATAGATGTGGCATTGGTAATCTCATCCACTGGCTCGTGGACTACTGTGGCTTGTTTAGGAAGATGGATCCATAATTTATTGTCATAGTAAACGGTATGCAAATTATAAACATTGTACTTACTAGAGAAACTAAACAGCCAACTTGAGTGTCGTTTTTTAGGACATCCATTCCACTGCATATTAAAATCCACAGTAGAAAGTGGCTGCTGTTCAGTGATTTGCCTTAAGTGAATACTGAGTGGATGGAGCTGATGGTGTTTCGTCACTCACCTCTTTTCATTCTCTATGTATTCATACACCACTCTGCATTTAATTATAAGTCATTATTAAGCACTGGCTCTCTTCCACAGTGCCTTTTTTCCTGTCACCCACCCCCGCAGCTCATGGCTGCCCCTCCCTGAGCCTGGTTCTGCTGGAGGCATCTTCCTGTTAAAAGAGCATTTTTCCTTCCCACTATTGCCAGGTGCTTGCTCATAGGGGTCATCTGATTTTGGGGATTTATTTGTCCTTTTCTTATAGTAAAGCCTATTTTGTCTATAAAATGCTAGTATACTGCTAATAAAATGATAGTTGTTTCTTAAAGGATTCAGGACAGGTCGAACTCGCTTTATGGCACCAGAAGCTTTCCACTCAGGAGCAGAATCAGAATCTTTACTGGGTTAGAGTGGGATGATATGATCACTGGTCCAACTATGTGAATGACAAAAAGTCAGATTTGTTTAATCAGTTCGTTTTATCAGATTATTAAAAGCCAGATGATATTCCCTGAATCTAAAGTCCCGCTGGTCAGTGTAAAATGAAAACCTGTTCTCTCAAACTAACTTCAGAATGTTTTTTCAGAAACTCCAAAAATGCTGCTGTGCTGAATTAATGCAAAGTCAACAGAAGAGAATAAATGTGTTTTCTCGGCTGTGTGAAGTACCATCACTGTTTGCCTCCCCCGAGGCTTCATGGACCTCATTCTGTATACCATAAAAATGTTATTATGTCTTCAGGCATTAGAGAATGGACTTTTAATATTAGACCACGTGCACCATCTCTACTATAAAATGCTACAGGAAACCTAAAGTAACCTGTAGAAAATTAACATATTTATCTCCTCCAAGTTATTTAGAATTAATTAATATTTAAATGGGTGAGGGACCAGACAAAGAGCGATTCATAAGACCCTTATGAAAAGCACACCGAGGGAACAGTTTACCCTGCCCGGGATAGGGTTACCGGGGCCCCGCCCTGGAGCCAGGCCCGGGGAGGGTGCCCGAAGGCGAGCGTCTGGTGGCCGGGCCTTAGTCCATGGGGCCCGGCCGGGCACAGCCCGAAGAGGAGACATGGGCCCATCCTCCCGCAGGCCCACCACCCGCAGGAGGCGCCATAGGGGTCGGCTGCCAAGACTAGCAATAGGGACATGGAATGTCACCTCTCTGGTGGGGAAGGAGCCTGAGTTAGTGCGTGAGGTTGAGAGGTACCGGCTAGATATAGTCGGGCTCACCTCTACACATGGCTTGGGCTCTGGAACCAGTCTCCTGGAGAGGGGCTGGACTCTGTCTCAGTCTGGAGTTGCCCCTGGTGAGAGGCGGCGGGCTGGGGTGGGTATCCTAATATCCCCTCGGCTTGCTGCCGGTACGTTGGGGTTTTTCCCGGTGGACGAGAGGGTTTGTTCCCTGCGCCTTAGGGTCGGGGAACGGGTCCTGACTGACATCTGCGCTTATGCGCCGAGTGGCAGTTCAGAGTACCCAGCCTTCTTAGAGTCCCTGGGGGGGGGGGGGGGGGGGGGTGCTGGAGGGTGCTCCACCTGGAGACTCTGTTGTCCTGCTGGGAGACTTCAATGCTCACGTGGGTAACGACAGCGAGACCTGGAGGGGCGTGATTGGGAGGAACGGCCTCCCTGATCTGAACCCGAGCGGTGCTCTGTTATTGGACTTCTGTGCTAATCACAGTTTGGCCATAACGAACACCCTGTTCGAACATAAGAGTGTCCATAAGTGCACGTGGCACCAGGACGCTCTAGGCCGTAGGTCGATGATCGATTTTGTAATCGTATCAGCAGATCTGCGACCATATGTTCTGGACACTCGGGTAAAGAGAGGGGCTGAGCTGTCAACTGATCACCACCTGGTGGTGAGTTGGATCAGGTGGCGGGGGAAGACGCTGGACAGACCTGGTGCACCTAAACGCGTAGTGAGGGTGTGCTGGGAACGTCTAGCAGAGGCCCCAGTCCGCGAGATCTTCAACGCACACCTCCGGCAGAGCTTCAACAGCATTCCGAGGGAGACTGGGGACATTGAGTCCGAATGGACCATGTTCAGCGTCTCCATTGCCGAAGCTGGTGCATTGAGCTGCGGCCGCAAGGTGGTTGGTGCCTGACGTGGTGGTAATCCCCGAACCAAATGGTGGACACCAGAGGTGAAGGGAGCCACCAGGCTGAAGAAGGAGTCCTATCGGGCTTGGTTAGCCTGTGGGACTCCGGAGGCAGCCGACAGGTATCGACAGGCCAAGCGGAATGCGGCTCGGGCAGTGGCTGAAGCAAAAACTCGGGTGTGGGAGGAGTTCGGAGAGGCCATGGAAAAAGACTTTCGGACTGCCTCGAAGAGATTCTGGCAAACCGTCAGACGTCTCAGGAGGGGAAAGCGGTGCTCTACCTGCACTGTGTATAGTGCTGGCAGAGCGCTGCTGACGTCGACTGAGAAAATTGTCAGGCGGTGGAAGGAATACTTCGAGGACCTCCTTAATCCCACTGACACGTCTTCCGAGGAGGAAGCAGAGTCTGGGGATGAGGGGAATGACCCGCCAATTTCCGGGGGCGAGGTCACTGAGGCAGTTAAACAACTCCTTGGTGGCAGAGCCCCTGGTGTTGATGAGGTCCGCCCCGAGTTCCTGAAGGCTCTGGACGTTGTAGGGCTGTCCTGGTTGACATGCCTCTGCAATGTTGCGTGGAGATCAGGGGCAGTACCTGTGGACTGGCAGACCGGGGTGGTGGTCCCCATCTTTAAGAAAGGGGACCGGAGGGTGTGTTCCAACTACAGGGGGATCACACTCCTCAGCCTCCCTGGGAAAGTCTATGCCAGGGTGCTGGAAAGGAGAGTTCGTCCGTTAGTCGAACCTCGGATACTGTCACGGCTGCCGAGGCGAGCCGTGTGGATATAGAAGGAGGACCCAAGATGCAGGCAGTGGATGAGATACCGGTGGTTTTATTTACAGAGGTGTAGTGGCAAACAAACAGTGGGGCATAACAAACAACTAAAGACACCTAAACTGGGAGAACTAAAATAACAGACCTGGGAGCAGATGACAACGGATGATGAATAGCAGAGAGACGCAGACGAGGAACAGGACACCGTGGAACACAGGGTAACAGACTGACACAGAGTTACACAGACTGACACGGAGGAACACAGACGAACCGGCAACAGGCAGGAGAACACACAGGGCTTAAATACACACACCAGTAATCAGGGGATGAGAGACAGGAGGGCAACACAGCTGGGAGGAATCTGGGCTGACGGGACAGGGGAAACGTAAACTGATCACACTCACATACGACACGGACCTTCACAATAAAACAGGAAACTCAGATACATGGAACCAGACAAGACATTGAACTAAACAGACAGATTCAGATGCAGACTCAGAGGCAGATCGAAAATATAACACACAGAACTCAAACAATAATAATCATCATCATCATAAACTAGAAAATGATAACTAAAAGCGCTGGGTCACCGACCCAGGACCATGACAGATACAGGAGGAACAATGCGGTTTTCGTCCTGGTCGCGGAACATTGGACCAGCTCTTTATCCTCTCCAGGATACTTGAGGGTGCATGGGAGTTTGCCCAACCAGTCTACATGTGTTTTGTGGACTTGGAGAAGGCATTCGACCGTGTACCTCGGGGTGTCCTGTGGGAGGTGTTGCGGGAATATGGGGTGTCTGGCCCATTGCTACGGGCCATTCGATCCCTATACAACCGTTGCAAGAGCTTGGTTCGCATTGCCGGCAATAAGTCGGACTCGTTCCTGGTGGGTGATGGGCTCCGCCAGGGCTGCCCTTTGTCTCCGGTTCTGTTCATAATTTTTATGGACAGGATTTCTAGGCGCAGCCAAGTGGCGGAGGGCTTTCGCTTTGGTGGCCTCAGAATCTTATCTCTGATTTTTGCAGATGATGTGGTTCTGTTGGCTTCATCGGGTGAGGGCCTCCAGCTCGCACTGGAACGGTTCGCAGCCGAGTGTGAAGCAGCGGGAATGAGGATCAGCACCTCCAAATCTGAGGCCATGGTTCTCAGCCGGAAAAGGGTGGAGTGCCCACTCCGGGTCGGGGATGAGTTCCTGCCCCAAGTGGAGGAGTTCAAGTATCTCGGGGTCTTGTTCGCGAGTGATGGGAGAAGGGAGCCGGAGATCGACAGACGGATTGGGGCTGCAGCTGCAGTAATGCGGACGCTGCACCGGTCCGTCGTGGTGAAGAGGGAGCTGAGTGTAAAAGCGAAGCTCTCAATTTACCGGTCGATCTACGTCCCTACCCTCACCTATGGCCACGAGCTGTGGGTAGTGACCAAAAGAACAAGATCGCGGATACAAGCGGCAGAAATGAGCTTCCTCCGAAGGGTGGCTGGCCTCTCCCTTAGAGATAGGGTGAGAAGTTCGGCCATCCGGGAGGGGCTCAGAGTAGAGCCGCTGCTCCTCCACATCGAAAGGAGCCAGCTGAGGTGGTTCGGGCATCTGACAAGGATGCCCCCTGGGCGCCTCCTGGGTGAGGTGTTCCAGGCATGTCCCACCGGGAGGAGGACCCGGCGCAGACCCAGGACACGCTGGAGAGATTATATCTCTCGGCTGGCCTGGGAACGCCTTGGTATTCCCCCGGATAAGCTGGAGGAGGTGGCTGGGGAGAGGGAGGTCTGGGCCTCTTTGCTTAGGCTGCTGCCCCCGCGACCCGGCCCCGGACAAAGCGGATGAAGATGGATGGATGGATGGATAATATTTAAAGCTAAAAACTTTTTATACAATTTGATAAACTTACCAGCATTTACTTTTAAATATCTGAATAGTGCCATTTTTTCATTACGAGCTGTCAAAGCGAGCATGTAAAGAAGAATTATTGATGTTATTCCTGTGATGTTATCAACCCTGCAACAAATGGCACAAATTAAGTTCTGGCCTCAACGGCAAACGCACACATGGACACCTGTGCACACCGTGGACGACTAGTTGTTCCTATTATACTTTGTGTCTATTTGGACATATACAACTCCAATTCAAAATAAGTTGGGATGATGTGTAAAATGTAAATGGAAAAAAATAATGCAATGATTTGCAAATCAAATAAACTCAGATTTAAGAACAATCAGAACAACATTAGCTCAGTTTGAATTTGTAGCAAAACTCAAAAAAATTGGGATAGAGACAGCAAAAGGGTGGAAAAGTAAGTGGTACTAAAAAGAAAGAGCTGGAGGAACGGTTTAATGGGGTTAACTGAGAACGGGTCAGTAACAGGATCTCTTCTTACAGAGACGAGCTTCTCACACGCAAAGATGGGGAGAGTTTCATCAATCGTCAAAAGACTGTCTCTGAAAGTTGTGGAGCAGTTTCTCAATATTGTTCCTGTAAAATTGTAACCACTTTGAATGTCTCATCATTTTCACTACATAATATAATCAGCAGATCAAATGATCTGGAGAAATCTCTGTGTGCAATCGTTACTGGTGCCCGTGATCCTTGGGCCCTTAAACCAAGCATGGTAATAAATAAATAAATAATCACTGCATGGGCTCAGGAATACTTCCAGAAATCAGTGCTTATGGAATTGGAAGCTTGCACATCTGGAAAGTCACCTTCAATGCTGAAATGTCTATACAGGTTTTGGAAAAAGAAATGCTCCCAACCAGACAATGATCTTTTCAGGGAAACTCTTGCATACAGGGAGTGCAGAATTATTAGGCAAGTTGTATTTTTGAGGAATAATTTTATTATTGAACAACAACCATGTTCTCAATGAACCCAAAAAACTCATTAATATCAAAGCTGAATGTTTTTGGAAGTAGTTTTTAGTTTGTTTTTAGTTTTAGCTATTTTAGGGGGATATCTGTGTGTGCAGGTGACTATTACTGTCCATAATTATTAGGCAACTTAACAAAAAACAAATATATACCCATTTCAATTATTTATTTTTACCAGTGAAACCAATATAACATCTCCACATTCACAAATATACATCTCTGACATTCAAAAACAAAACAAAAACAAATCAGCGACCAATATAGCCACCTTTCTTTGCAAGGACACTCAAAAGCCTGCCATCCATGGATTCTGTCAGTGTTTTGATCTGTTCACCATCAACATTGCGTGCAGCAGCAACCACAGCCTCCCAGACACTGTTCAGTGAGGTGTACTGTTTTCCCTCCTTGTAAATCTCACATTTGATGATGGACCACAGGTTCTCAATGAGGTTCAGATCAGGTGAACAAGGAGGCCATGTCATTAGTTTTTCTTCTTTCATATCCTTTCTTGCCAGCCACGCTGTGGAGTACTTGGACGCGTGTGATGGAGCATTGTCCTGCATGAAAATCATGTTTTTCTTGAAGGATGCAGACTTCTTCCTGTACCACTGCTTGAAGAAGGTGTCTTCCAGAAACTGGCAGTAGGACTGGGAGTTGAGCTTGACTCCATCCTCAACCCGAAAAGGCCCCACAAGCTCATCTTTGATGATACCAGCCCAAACCAGTACTCCACCTCCACCTTGCTGGCGTCTGAGTCGGACTGGAGCTCTCTGCCCTTTACCAATCCAGCCACGGGCCCATCCATCTGGCCCATCAAGACTCACTCTTATTTCATCAGTCCATAAAACCTTAGAAAAACCAGTCTTGAGATATTTCTTGGCCCAGTCTTGACGTTTCAGCTTGTGTGTCTTGTTCAGTGGTGGTCGTCTTTCAGCCTTTCTTACCTTGGCCATGTCTCTGAGTATTGCACACCTTGTGCTTTTGGGCACTCCAGTGATGTTGCAGCTCTGAAATATGGCCAAACTGGTGGCAAGTGGCATCTTGGTAGCTGCACGCTTGACTTTTCTCAGTTCATGGGCAGTTATTTTACGCCTTGGTTTTTCCACACGCTTCTTGCGACCCTGTTGACTATTTTGAATGAAACGCTTGATTGTTCGATGATCACGCTTCAGAAGCTTTGCAATTTTGAGACTGCTGCATCCCTCTGCAAGATATCTCACTATTTTTGACTTTTCTGAGCCTGTCAAGTCCTTCTTTTGACCCATTTTGCCAAAGGAAAGGACGTTGCCTAATAATTATGCACACCTGATATAGGGTGTTGATGTCATTAGACCACACCCCTTCTCATTACAGAGATGCACATCACCTAATATGCTTAATTGGTAGTAGGCTTTCGAGCCTATACAGCTTGGAGTAAGACAACATGCATGAAGAGGATGATGTGGACAAAATACTCATTTGCCTAATAATTCTGCACTCCCTGTATTTCAGCAAGACAATTCTAAACTGCAAACTCAGACCGTTCTCACTCCTGAGGCCTAATATACCAATAAGTTTGCCACATCCTGAGGCATTCCATGGGAATGCAAAAGGCGACCTTTCACGCTCCTATGCTACGCCCCGGGTTGCGGTCCTGCGGTAATAGACGTTCCAGCCATGTATTCCAGACCTATCTCTAACCTTATCGCTAACCTTAACCAGCACTTTAATGACGTTAGTTAGTGTTTTCCAAAGCGATTTAAGTAAAATAAATGTACATGTGTAGATTCATTCCAAACGGTTCTCATGTTTTCTTGTAATATAGGGACACGTTGGGTTCCCGGAAGTGTAATATACCAATGATTTGTCACCTACTGTAAAATGTTACGCTTTGGAAGCAGTGTTGGTCAAGTTACTTGAAAAAAGTAATCAGTAACTGATTACTTCCCCCAAAAAGTAATCCCGTTACTTTAATGATTACATATTTTCAAGTAATTAGTTACTTAGTTACTTTAAAAAAAACACAACCTGAATAGGTAATAAAGCAATAGCTCTTTCAGCCCAATTCTACTTTTTCTGCATAATCTATCATATAAATGTAAAAAAAGGTCTCTTTTTAAAATGTTTTATTAGTTTTAATCTTTTAACTTTATGCATCAAGCAAACATTAAATTATATGCAACATTCTCAAATTTCTCAAATTTGTTTAACATTTAAACCTATTTTCTGCACATTCCAGCACATACAATAAAATAGGTTTTTGTGTTTACACTCACTCTTTCAAATAGATGCAAGTAAAACACAACAGAAAATAAATAAAATCAAAGACTAGCGGTCCTGTTGCTCTATTTTCACCTGTAAAGCAGGAGTGAGGCAGGCAGAGGTTTGCCCTGGTGCAGGTGAGCCGCAGTGGAAGAATCCGTGAGTTTGTCTGTGAATTTCTCATTCCGTGGCAGCGGCAGTTGGTGCTTGCTCTGAAGTTTAGGGGTTTTTTTCACTGTAAAAAGAAGTTGTCTTCCCACGCAGTGAGCAGCGGACGCTAATGTTTTTGTCACTTTTTACGGAATCAAATTCAAAGTAAGGTCAGTACTTCTGCGCTTTAAACGCTGCACGCTCATACTCTCTCCCGCACTCGATATATTATCCATTGTCGATCTGCACACAGCTGTTGCCACGAACGTCGCACTCGCTTACGTCATTGTCATGAGACACTCTAGCAAAAAAAATCACAGTTTTAGTAATGCAGTAACGCTGCATGCTTATGGGAAAGTAACAGTAATCTAATTACCTTTTTTGCAATAGTAATCCCTTGAAAAAAGTAATCGGATTACAGTAATGCGTTACTTGTAAAGCGTTACTGCCCATCTCTGTTTGGGAGCGAGAACATGTTGGCATGTTGCAGTTATTACCACAGCACGGGACCCTAGTAGAAGAGTCTGTGTGTTCTATCTAACTGAAAACATCTGGATGGATCATGAAACAAGAAATACAATAAAAAAGACCCAACACTGCCGACCAGCTAGAATCCCATATCTGACCACAACAGGACACCACTCTTCTCTCAAAAGTCCAACAGCTGGTCTTTTTACTTCAAAGCTGATTACAGTTTAAAAGAAAATGTGATGCCACACAGCGGTAAACACGGCCCTGCCCCCGCGTTTTTGAGTCATATTCCTTTCATAAAATTCAAAATGAGCAAATACTTTTCTTTAAAGCTTCATTTTCTCAGTCTAAACATCTGATATGTTTCTTTTTCTATTGCAAATAAATGATTGGATTAAGAAAAATGTTACTTTTTACTTTTATTTACATTTTACACATCGTGTAAAATACACTGTGGTCACGGAAAATTAGGAGGCACGCGGATATCTATATCTATATCTACATTCACCCTCTGATGATGAAATTCACTACAAACTACAATACTGGCATTAGCCTCTGATGGCAGTGGTCAGTGTTTCAGGGCTTCCAGTGTAGCCACCAGATATCTGGCTCAACTGCTTATCCTGTTCAGGGTTGCTAGAGCCTGAACCACACAGTTGCCAGTCTTTTGCAGGGCTAACCTAGAGAGACAGACAGCCACTAAAATACACACTCCCCATTTAAGGCAGTTTTGGGACCAATTAACAAGCCTGTCTTTGGCCTGTAGGAGGAAGCTGGAGTATCCTGAGAGAGCAGAGTCAGGCACAGTGAGAACATGCAGAGTACACAGATTCAAACCCCAAACTTCCTTGCTGCTAATCACTGTGTCAGCCAAGAGTATATAGTAAAGTAAAGTCATCACCACATTCAGTATATATATATATATATATATATATATATATATATATATATATATATATATATTAGAGATGGACCGATCCGATATTACGTATCGGTATCGGTCCGATACTGACCTAAATTACTGGATTGGATATCGGAGAAAAATAAAAAATGTAATCCGATCCATTAAATATCACGAAAGCACCTCACAAAACTTGCAACACGCCGTAACTCACCTCAGAACGTTAGCACGTATGCATCACGTGATAGAGCGGCTGTGGCATGCGGGACCTGTCGGTGGTCTGGATAGCATTTGGAGCTTCGCTAGCAACCTGGCATTTCATCTCCGACAAAGTTATCCCGAGAGAAGTAAAGCAAGTGTGTAAGTCCATCTCTGAATGTTTGTAAAGCTTTCCTGCGTTAAGCTTAACAAACAACTGCCTCTTCTTGCTGCTACTTCAATCATGAAACTGCTTAACGATCAGCTGATCGGCTTTTCTGTTGTCCGTGTCTCTAGTTTGCTTTTGGCCCACTTTGCACCAGAAAGAGGAAACCAGCGGCTGAACAACAGCAGCACGTTTAAGCTTGATCAGCTGTTGTTAGAATTTATTTAATATTACTTTCTACTCGAGGATTATTTTTCTATGCAGCTGACAGCTGGTAACTGTGCAGGGGCGGATCTAGCAAAGTTTAGCCAGGGGGGCCGATAGGGCATTAACAGGGAAAAGGGGGAACAAAGACATACTTTTCTTTCTTATTCTCATTTAAAATGTCTAGCTTTTAATAAATAATTATCCGAATCTTACACCGAAAGTTTTAATTTGATGCAAAATGAATAGAAGTCCATGTGGGTGGCTGTAGCTCAGGTGGCAGAGCAGGTCAGCCACAAATCAGAAGGTCGGTGGTTCGATCCCAGGCTGCATCCTGGCTGCATGCCAAATATCCTTGGGCAAGATACTAACCCCATGTTTGCCTACTGGTGGTGGTCAGAGGGCCCGGTGGCGCCAGTGTCCGGCAGCCTCGCCTCTGTCAGTGCGCCCCAGGGCAGCTGTGGCTACAATGTAGCTTGCTATCACCAGTGTGTGAATGTGTGTGTGAATGACTGAATGTAGTGTAAAGCGCTTTGGGGTCCTATGGACTAGAAAAGCGCTATACAAATGCAGGCCATTTACCATTACTGTATATAGTAACTATTAAGCATCATGAGGTGGAGCGTGAGGGGTGGTTCCCTATTTTTTATTTATTTATTTTTGTTGTTGCTGGGAGTTGGAACCCTATTAGTTAGGTTGCTTAATATTTATGCTAAGTACTCTTTAAAATACCAGAATAGGGAGGATGGTGTAGGTTTAAGTTTATTAGATTGATCAGTATTGCTGAACTATGAAATATTTTTTTTTGCATACAGGTATAACAGAATAGCTTTAGTGTAGTTGTTGTTTTAAACTTGAGTATGAACTTATACAAAATGCAGCAAGATATTTTAAAAAAACAGTTTTGTTGATTAAAAAACACTATATCGGATTCATATCGGTATCGGCAGATATCCAAATTTATGATATCGGTATCGGACATAAAAAAGTGGTATCGTGCCATCCCTAATATATATATATATATATATATTAGGGGTGCAACGATATTCGTATCGATATTGAACCGTTCGATACAGTGCTTTCGGTTCGGTACGCATATGTATCGAACAATACAACATTTGTAATTTATTTTATCAATTTTCCTTCTGACGATGCTGTCTGTGTTGAGCGCTCAGTGAATCTGTGTTCGACTACTCCGCCTAGGCTGCACTGTCCAGCGCAGATCCACTGAGCGCTCAACACAGACAGCATAGTCAGAAGGAAGAGCGCAGGGCAAGCTAGCGAGACAGAAGTTAAGCTCTCCTTGCAACAGGCAAATTGAACCTCATTCAGATCTGGCGTTTGGAATTATTTTGGTTTTCATGTGACGTATGACCCTGAAGGTAAGCGAGTCATGGACTAAAGTAAAACAGTATGTTGGATGTGCCATGCAATGCTCAATTACATTGGTGTGAACTAGTGTGTTAGCGCAGTTAGCTCGTTAACGTGTTGGCCGTCTAGCCCCATGCACGGAGCGATCGGCGGTAGCTCGTTAACGGAGATTTGCCGTGTTGTGGCGTTAAGGTCATTTCAACGAGATTAACCTGAAAGCACTAGTGGGAACACAACGAATATGACTGCACATTTACGCCGACATCATCCTAGTGCAAAGACAAGTGGAAGCAGACAAAAAAAACAACAAGCATGCTACTAACTTTAGCCGAGTCATTTAGACAGCTGTTAGCACATGATTCTCCTTATGCTGCTGAGAATATAGCCCAGAAGAAGCGGATAGTATAGCTTTTATTTTGGAAAGAGCCATTTCTCTGTAATAAACTCTCTTTTCCAAAGATGAGTGATTCCTCAATCAGATACAGGGCTTGCAATATCGCTAGCCCGACGTCCTGGAGCTAGCGATCTTTTTCAGTCGGGCTACCAAAATCTATCTCTTCCCTGCCCGTCGGGCTATTGTAGGAAAAATATATGTCAATGCTTTTGCATTCTTTCAGAAATGTAGCTGGGTAATTATGTCATTGGCATCGGTGAGCCACTGTCAATATGTGACATATTGAAGTCGCGTTTGAATTTGCGCTTGTTTTTTTGCTCTGGATCCTTTAAATTGTAATTTTTATTAACATTATGCTCTGTTAAAGCCTCCTAAACACACACAAAGAAATCCTTTTTTCCCAGCAACTAAGGATGATCCACAACTGTCACCATAAGCAGATAAGCACCAAAAGCATAATCCAAAAGCACAAAACTGTCACCCCGATTCTATTTTAAATGTAAACAAATAATTCAAGAGACATCTAGACAAGTGCCAGAAGGCCCAGGGAGCTCTTTTAAACAAAGTAAAGTTATAACCAAAGGTAGCTCATTGTTGTACATCATCCCCAGCAGGAAGACAGGTGGTGCTCTGGGGATATTCATCTGCAGAACGATCTGAAAGGCTCAGGAATGTACAAGGGGAGCATAAATGTCCCTCGCTGCTATCTGCTACTGCCACTTGATACAAGATTTGTCTTTTAGCAAGATGACAACCCAGAACATAAAACTACAGCTGCATGAACATTACTACTCTGTTAGTATGCATACTTATAAATCTGTCTTGGTGTCCCATTATGTAATAAAACCCTTGTGTTTTCAGTCATGTTTAATGCCCTTCTTTTTTATGTCATAATTCTTCTGCAGATCACAAACATCTGAATCAAATTTTATGTCCATCCAATGGTTCCTGAAATAAAATGTAGAAATATTCTACTTAGATCAAAGGTCTGCATCCTTAAAGCTGTTTTCACCAGCACAACTCAAAAGGCTGAAACACATTCAGGGTGCATCATCATTTCAAAACCCTGCAAATATTCCAGAAAAGGTTTTCATTTTATTTCTCAGAGAAAAGAAAGCAGTGTGCAGAACACACTGGAATTTTTACCTCATTTGAAGGATTCGGCTATAAGGATGCAGATATACTGTAATCAGTCTGGTTGAACTGAAAGGCCAGAGACTCGGCAGACAGGCCTGGATTTATGGATTTAGAAAGCATTGTGTTTGAAACAACTGGCAAGTTGTATAGAGTGTTGCAAGAGTATAACACAGGGATCAGTTTAAAAGTTTATTAGCAAAACTTGGAATGTGCAGAGGTGATCCAAGAGATGAGGTAAGGCTGGGGAGTCAGGTGAGCAATGAGCTGAGGCAGAGAGGAGCTAAGCTGTGTGGTGCATGATACAGTACAGGGAAATACAAAATTAGGAGCTCAGAAGCACAACTGGTAAACTAGACAGACCCCGAGCATTTCTACTGCACTGACCGACAGAGGAAAATGGAGGAGCTTGGGCAGGAGAACCCCACCTTGAGTAGTGCAGCTTGATGGTTAATTGATAAACCAGCACCTTTACGAGTTTCTTTAGGATTATTAAAAACAACTCCAAAAGAGTTTACCGTAGCAGTGCAGCCATTGCTAAAAATGACAGCCTCAACATGGCATTTAATCTGTTATTAGACTCAATTGGCTTCTCTCAAAATGTAAAAGAACCCACCCACCACTTTAATCACACTCTAGATCTTGTTTTAACATATGGCATAGAAACTGAACATTTAACAGTGTTTCCTGAAAACCTTCTCCTGTCTGATCATTTCCTGATAACATTTAGATTTACAATAATTGATTACACAGCAGTGGAGAGTAGATTTTATCACAGTAGATGTCTTTCTGAAAGCGCTGTAACTAAGTTTAAGAATCCAATCCACCCACTGTTATCATCTTCAATGGCCTGTACCAACATAGAGCAGAGCAGCTACCTGAACGCTACCCCAACAGAGGTCGATTATCTTACCTCCTCACTATGTACGACACTGGATACTGTAGCTCCGGTGAAAACTAAAAACTCAAATCAGAAGTACCTGACTCCGTGAAATAATTCTCAAACACGTACCCTAAAGCAGATGACTCGTAAGCTGGAGAGGAAATGGCGTGTCACAAATTTAGAGGATCATCATTTAGCCTGGAGAAATAGTTTGTTGCTTTATAAGAAAGCCCTCCGCAAAGCCAGAACATCTTACTATTCATCACTGATTGAAGAAAATAAGAACAACCCCAGGTTTCTCTTCAGCACTGTAGCCAGGCTGGCAAAAGGTCAGAGCTCTTTTGAGCCAACCATCCCTTTAACGTTAACTAGTAATGACTTCATGAACTTCTTCACAAATAAAATTTTAATCATTAGTGAAAAAATTACCTATAATTATCTCACAGATGTAATATTATCTACAGCTACTTTTAGTACCATTGAAATTCATTTGGACTCTTTTTCTCCAGTTGATCTTTCTGAGTTAACTTCAATAATTACTTCCTCCAAACCATCAACGTGTCTTTTAGACCCCATTCCTACAAAACTGCTCAAAGAAGTCCTGCCATTAATTAATTCTTCGATCTTAAATATGATCAACCTATCTCTAATAATCGGCTATGTACCACAGGCCTTCAAGCTGGCTGTAGTTAAACCTTTACTCAAAAAGCATCTCTAAACCCAGCAGTCTTAGCTAATTATAGGCCAATCTCCAACCTTCCTTTCATATCAAAAATCCTTGAAAGAGTAGTTGTCAAACAGCTAACAGATCATCTGCAGAGGAATGGTTTATTTGAAGAGTTTCAGTCAGGTTTCAGAGCTCATCACAGCACAGAAACAGCTTTAGTGAAGGTTACAAATGATCTTCTTATGGCCTCTGACAGTGGACTCATCTCTGTGCTTGTCCTGCTAGACCTCAGTGCAGCGTTCGATACTGTTGACCATAATATCCTATTAGAGCGATTAGAACATGCTGTAGGTATTACAGGTACTGCACTGCAGTGGTTTGTATCATATCTATCTAATAGACTCCGATTTGTGCATGTAAATGGAGAGTCCTCTTCACACACTGAGGTCTAATAGACTCCGATTTGTGCATGTAAATGGAGAGTCCTCTTCACACACTGAGGTTAATTATGGAGTTCCACAGGGTTCAGTGCTAGGACCAATTCTGTTTACATTATATATGCTTCCCTTAGGCAGCATCATTAGAAGACATAGCATACATTTTCACTGCTATGCAGATGACACCCAGCTCTATCTGTCCATGAAGCCAGATAACACACACCAATTAGCTAAATTGCAGGAATGTCTTAGAGACATAAAGACCTGGATGTCCGCTAAATTCTTAATTCAGATAAAGCTGAGGTTATTGTACTCGGCCCTGAAAATCTTAGAAATATGGTATCTAACCAGATTCTTACTCTGGATGGCATTACCTTGGCCTCCAGTAACACTGTGAGGAACCTTGGAGTCATTTTTGACCAGGATATGTCCTTCAACGCACATATTAAACAAATATGTAAGACTGCGTTCTTCCATTTGTGCAACATCTCTAAAATTAGAAATATCCCGTCTCAGAGTGACGCTGAAAAACTAGTTCATGCATTTATTACTTCCAGGCTGGACTACTGTAATTCATTATTATCAGAATGTCCAAAAAACTCGCTGAAAAGCCTTCAGCTGATCCACAATGCTGCAGCAAGAGTGCTGACAGGGACTAGAAAGAGAGAGCATATTTCTCATGTTTTGGCTTCCCCTCATTGGCTACCTGTTAAATCCAGAATTGAATTCAAAATCCTGCTCCTCACATACAAGGTCTTAAATAATCAGGCCCCATCTTATCTTAACGACCTTGTAGTACCATATCACCCTATTAGAGCACTTTGCTCTCGCACTGCAGGCCTACTTGTTGTTCCTAGAGTATTTAAAAGTAGAATGGGAGGCAGAGCCTTCAGTTTTCAGGCCCCTCTTCTGTGGAACCAGCTTCCAGTTTGGATTCGGGAGACAGACACTATCTCTACTTTCAAGATTAGGCTTTAAACTTTCCTTTTTGCGAAAGCACATAGTTAGGGCTGGACCAGGTGACCCTGAATCCTCCCTTAATTATGCTGCAATAGACGTAGGCTGCCGGGGGATTCCCATGATGCATTGAGTTTTTCCTTTCCAGTCACCTTTCTCACTCACTATGTGTTAATAGACCTCTCTGCATTGAATCATATCTGTTATTAACCTCTGTCTCTCTTCCACAGCATGTCTTTTATCCTGTCTTCCTTCTCTCACCCCAACCTTTCCAGTCACCTTTCTCACTCAATATTAGTGATGGGATTTCCGGCTCTTTCGGCTCGGCTCACTAAACAGAGCCGGCTCTTTCGGCTCCAAACCGGCTCTTCAGGTTGTTTTGTTGCTTTAATTAATTTATTATTAACAATAATGTAAAATTATGCACAAAGGAATTACTAATGTAAAAAAAACAGTGGTTTTATTTATATATGTTTATATATAAATATATGCGGTGGCCCCTAGAGACAAAACACGTACAAACTCCAAAACACATTTCTAGCATGAACTGAACTTCCAAAACAGAGCTACCTAGATCACTTAAATTACACAATTGAAAGCATGAAAGCATATGTGTATTGTTTGTGTATTTATACACAAGCATTCATATATAGTCAAATAATTAAAAAAAAAAAAAGCTCATTTACCTGTTACTACCACACACCAAATCCGGTCGTTGGTACTTCCTGGCTTGTGTAGGCACTACGTAACAAAAGCTCAACACTGCACCCAGCATCCTGGAGCACTTCTGTTGTCTTTTGTACGTGTTTTGAGTTTTTATGTGCTTCTGAGTTTGTACGTGTTTTGGAATTTGTACGTGCTTCGGAGTTTGTACGTGTTTTTACGTGTTTTGGAGTTTTAGGGCACGGATGGCTTGGGGATAGAAGCTCCTCTTGAGTCTCTCTGTCCTTGCCCAGAAGATGCGGAACCTTCTACCAGATTGCAGAAGTTGGAACAGTTTGTTGCCAGTTTGTACGTGCTTCAGAGTTCGTACGTGATTTGAAGTTTGTATGTGCTTTGTCTGTAGGGGCCACCGTAAATATACCTTTATTTATTCACTCCACATAAAATGTAATAAATAAATCAGTTAATACAATAATCAACTATTCAAATTTCAACTTTTAACTATTCAAATTTTCAGCTTTTTCCTTTTACAAATTTAAAGTGAAACAACACAAAACACTGCAAACCACAACACAATTAAATATAAATTAAAATATGAAAACAAACAGAAGATGCACATTCTCTGTCATATGGGCCTGCATGAATAAACTTTCTGAATCCTTTATCATCTGCAACCGAAAATAGTTGTGGATGATTACTATACCTTTCTAATGGGACCTTGTTGTCCCTGGCTCTCTTTCTCTCTCTCTCTCTCCCGCTCTGTTCCTGTGCTACTGCGAGTGTAACTACCGCCCCTCCCCCCTCATCCCAGCTTAAAGCACAAGGCTCGCATGCTGAGTGAAGCCGAAAAAAAGAACGAGAGAGAGAGAGAGAAAAAAAAACAACGCTTCGTTCACGTCAAAGACCGGGCTCTAAGAACCATTTCGTTCGCGACCGACCCATCACTACTCACTATGTGTTAATAGACCTCTCTGCATTGAATCATCATATCTGTTATTAACCTCTGTCTCTCTTCCACAGTATGTCTTTATCCTGTTTCCTTCTCTCACCCCAACCGGTCGCAGCAGATGGCCTCGCCCCTCCCTGAGCCTGGTTCTGCCGGAGGTTTCTTCCTGTTAAAAGGGAGTTTTTCCTTCCCACTGTCGCCAAAGTGCTTGCTCATAGGGGGTCATATGATTGTTGGGTTTTTCTCTGTATCTATTATTGTACGATCTACTGTACAATATAAAAAGCCTTGAAACGACTGTTGATATGATTTGGCTATATAAATAAAATTGAATTGAACTGAATTAAATGGACTGTTTTTCTAAAAAGTGCTCTACACAACTTGTCTCATTCACCCATACTCACACAAGCATTTTGTGCTGTGTTCTTTCTAGCTACCATTCAAAGACATTCATACTCCAATGGACGCATTGCAGAGCAACTTGGGGTTTGTATCTTACCCAAGGATATTTGCCAGGAATCAAATCACCAGCCTTCAAATTAGCAGATGACCTGCTCTACCTGAGCTCCATTCACCCCAGAGACAATCCCTAAAATGTAAGCCGTGCAGAGATCATATTAAACTTTAAAGCAGAAACTCTGATTAGGCACATTCAACTTTGTGGTGCTTGGCTCGACAGTTTAAGCTTAGTATCTTAAACTGTAAGTTTGAAATAGGTACTTTTCTATTGCTACTTTCTGCTCCTCCCTTATTCACAAGTGGTTGCCAAGTGAAGTCCAAGTGAAGGAGTCAAGGCAGGGTCATAACATCACAAGTAAGGGTTAATGGGTACATGTGGTTTGGAGCCCCATTGTGAACAGGGCGAGGAGCTCAAACTGCTCTTGACACATTCAAAGAAGCAAAGTTCTAAGTACCAGTGTTTACTATGAAAGTACTGTAGCGGACCAATTTCAGCACTGCAGCAGCGCGTGTGTGGGCAGCAAATAGAAACAAATTGCACAGGTCTATTTTTACATCACCTCTCCGTGTTTCCATTCATCATCATAGACTCGTTTAAAAAAACTGCAGGTAGGGACTTAATGACTGATGACTTGTTTGTAGTTTGCAGATTTCTGCTGCTTTTAGAGATGTGATGACTCACTAGCTGAAATGCTAAATTCTGGATGTTGACCACTCGGCCAATTTGCAGAGCTGTTCCTGATCAGCTTTTTTAGTCGTAGTCAGTTTGGTAATTTAGCAGTTGCAGTTATGTCCCCGTGTGCTTTTAAAGATTAAATAGGAGATCTTTTTTTAAAGATACAGTTTGGGTTGTCTCTGAGAAAACTGCTGAAAAAAGTCACATAAACTAAAGCTCAGAATATGATTATTAAGCGGGTGTGAGACGTGTATTCAAGTCTCAAGTTGCTTGAGCTCATCATTATCAGTAAGAGTAAGAATGCTGTTAGCGTTATTTTCAATGGAGCTGCTTTGGACATCTCATTCATGCTACTGTTTCATCATGCTTAATTTGCCATCCCTGAAGCTCTAAACAAAACTCCACGACTCTGTGCTCCTCCTAGAGGCCCTCTGTCTAAGAATAAGTATAGCGATAGAAAACGGGGAATAAAACAGCAATAAGCATTTTCTAGAGAATTTTCTATATAACTCAACAACAGTAACACAGTAACAAAAATACATGCCAGAAAAGAGTAGAATAAAATATGAACAACTTTGACTTGTCTGCCATGTTATGAATCCATTCCTCACAATATCATACAGTTAGCTTTGGCTTTACAGTTTAAACACAGAGACATGGCTGTGTTATTATAGCTTCAGTAATAGAACGTGCTGTATGAATAAGCTTTCTCGTACATTAGGGTGTGTTTCAAAATAATGAAATACATTTTACAGAATGGTTTTCTATGAAACCTGAGTGTTTTCTGCTCTATGAAGGGGACCAATTCAATTCAACTTTATTTATAAAGTGCCAAATCACAACAATGAAACAACAACAGTTGTAAAGACCCTATAATAAAGAGAAAACCCCAACAATCCAATGATCCCTTATGAGCAAGCACTTGGCAACAGTGGGAAGGCAAAACTCCTTGTTAACAGGAAGAATCCTCTAGCAGAAGGAGGTTCAGGGAGGGGCAGCCATTTGCCACAACTGGTTGGGAGGAGGGAGGGTGACAGAAGAAAAGACTATGGGAAAGACTCTGCCATTAAAAATGGATCGTTAATAAAAATGTGTTCAGCCACAATAATCATTAGTGTTTACTAAATTGTCATTAAGATGTTTTCAAAGCATCTATCACCATTATCTGGGTGGTCTGCAGTTGTAGCTGATTATTTAGGAAAGTTCATTAAAGAGTATTTGGTGTGTCCAAATGTCTCACCAAAGGTGTTTTTGATCATTTATCTTTGAATATATTACCAGATATGTACATAACCTGCTTCCTGTACCATTTGGTAAATGGACTGATTCTTATATAGCGCTTTTCTACTCTCAAAGAGCTCTATACAACCTGCCTCATTCACCCAATCACACCCATTCTCACAAGCACTTTATCTACACTTTCTAACGACATTCATACTCCGATGGATGCATCGGAGAGCAAGTTGGGGTTAGTATCTTGCCCAAGGATACTTGACATGTAGACTGGAGGAGCCAGGGATCGAACCACCGACCTTCCGATCAGTAGGTGACCTGCTCTACCTCCTGAGCTACAGCCACCCTTGACCCTTGACCCACCCATTTGGAGTCTGTCCGACAATCTGAGAAGACCCGCTCAACTTCAGCATGCTTCTAGTTTTTTCATCCACAGCACCGTCGACCACGATGATGAAGTAAACCACCTCAAGGTTTTTCAGTGCATCGATCACCGCTAACAGCAGATGCTGACACACCCCTTGCTGTTGCTCAGTCTTTTATTTCAGAGCAGCCTCTAAATTCATGTTTTTGGCTTTTGTCTGGGTCTCAAAAGAAGTCAGTTTTCTGTTATGCAGCAAAGGAGGCATTTTTAGATGAAATTTAGGGCTTGTTTTTTTGTCATGCCTTACCATGAGACACAAAATCGTTAAGATGGAGGACCTAACTTTCTCTAAAAGCGTCTTGTCTGTACTTTACCAGCGTCTGGGTTGGAAAAAATACACATGTACACTTTTAGGCTTCAGTGCTTTCACCTTTCATGCACTTTGACATCAGGAGTTGCCAAACTGACTTGTGGAGCCAGCTCACGCTAAAAAGTAAAGAAAAGTTTAACTTTTCAAAAAACACCTTTTTTCTCCAAATTTTGCATAAATGCCTCGAACCAATCAAATCGCGTGAGTGAGAGTGAGGCGGTCGCGTCTCTACTTTGGCATCAGATTAAAGGAGAAGCTGTTCACTGATGAGTATTGACCCATCTGTATACGAATAAAGCTAGTAACACATCGCTAGCTTGGATCGTGCTAACTGTTAAGCTCAGTGAGATTGCCCTTTCCTGTGAGGGACTGGTTGGTGTCACTATGACGATGGAGCAAAGCAAGATGGTTCCTCAAATGCAAATACAGGCTTTAAAAAAATCGAAGCAAAGCAAAAGCTGAATCTTTTTACTATACTCTACTTACTCTAAGTCTGCTGAATACTTGATTAAATACGTACACCTGTTTACCCCTGCCTACACTGTATAAAATCATCCATCTATCTTCATCTGTTTATCCATTTCAGGTTGCGGTGGGGGGCTGGAGCCTATCCCAGCAGCAACATGACAACCTGGACAGGTCACCAGTCTGCAGCAGGGCTAAATGTAGAACATTCAAAACTGAACTTTTCCTTGATTATATGTGCATATAGGGAGAAGATTATCACAAAATATTAAAGGCATCTAGTCCAATTTTTAATTACAGTGGGGCAAAAAAGTATTTAGTCAGCCACCGATTGTGCAAGTTCCCCCACCTAAAATGATGACAGAGGTCAGTAATTTGCACCAGAGGTACACTTCAACTGTGAGAGACAGAATGTGAAAAAAAAATCCATGAATCCACATGGTAGGATTTGTAAAGAATTTATTCGTAAATCAGGGTGGAAAATAAGTATTTGGTCAATAACAAAAATACAACTCAATACTTTGTAACATAACCTTTGTTGGCAATAACAGAGGTCAAACGTTTACTATAGGTCTTTACCAGGTTTGCACACACAGTAGCTGGTATTTTGGCCCATTCCTCCATGCAGATCTTCTCGAGAGCAGTGATGTTTTGGGGCTGTCACCGAGCAACACAGACTTTCAACTCCCGCCACAGATCTTCTATGGGGTTGAGGTCTGGAGACTGGCTAGGCCACTCCAGGACTTTCAAATGCTTCTTACGGAGCCACTCCTTTGTTGCCCGGGCGGTGTGTTTTGGATCATTGTCATGTTGGAAGACCCAGCCTCGTTTCATCTTCAAAGTTCTCACTGATGGAAGGAGGTTTTGGCTCAAAATCTCACGATACGTGGCCCCATTCATTCTGTCCTTAACACGGATCAGTCGTCCTGTCCCCTTGGCAGAAAAACAGCCCCATAGCATGATGTTTCCACCCCCATGCTTCACAGTAGGTATGGTGTTCTTGGGATGCAACTCAGTATTCTTCTTCCTCCAAACACGACGAGTTGAGTTTATACCAAAAAGTTCTACTTTGGTTTCATCTGACCACATGACATTCTCCCAATCCTCTGCTGTATCATCCATGTGCTCTCTGGCAAACTTCAGACGGGCCTGGACATGCACTGGCTTCAGCAGCGGAACACGTCTGGCACTGCGGGATTTGATTCCCTGCCGTTGTAGTGTGTTACTGATGGTGACCTTTGTTACTTTGGTCCCAGCTCTCTGCAGGTCATTCACCAGGTCCCCCCGTGTGGTTCTGGGATCTTTGCTCACCGTTCTCATGATCATTTTGACCCCACGGGATGAGATCTTGCGTGGAGCCCCAGATCGAGGGAGGTTATCAGTGGTCTTGTATGTCTTCCATTTTCTGATGATTGCTCCCACAGTTGATTTTTTCACACCAAGCTGCTTGCCTATTGTAGATTCACTCTAGGGAGACCTGGGTGGGGGTCTCAGTGTTTGTAATATGTTAACTCTGTTTTCTCTGTTGTGTAGAGGAATTTGGTGTAGCTTAGGTGAGGAGATTACTTTTATGACCGGGAGGAAGTCACGTACACAGAGACACACACACAGTGCTTTGACTGATGCACCCACACCTACATGCACAGTCACTCACGTGCACTCACACATACACACAGGTACGTGCACACACAGGCACTCATGTGCTCGTGCATACACACACAGACACAGAGTTTGCAGCACATCATGGGGGTTTTATGATGGGGTCGCTTCTACAAAACTGTGTTTCACAGACAAAGGAGTGGAAGATTTGCAGAGGGACACCGGCCTTGCACATCTCCCCTTCTAGAAGATGCATGCTTAAATGAAGATGAATAAAGATGAATAAAGGTTTTTGTGAAAATGACTACTGAGTCCGGTGCCGTCTCTGGATGCCCGAGGAATAAAAAGAACCGGGGTGAAATTGATTTTGCAACAACTGCGAGCGTCAGACAATTATTTTTGGGCCAAGAGCTTTTTCAGGGTGAAACAATGAATCCTCTTCAGGTCTTTCTTCAGAAACAGTGAGACTGGAAGTCTACAGACTGCCTCTTTTCCCCCCCTCAGAACGCTTGAAGCTGCGTTTGACTGAGTACGCCAGTGAACCTGTCATCCCATTTGACAGAGTCAGACACCCCTTAGGTCAGTGAGTAACAGGAAGGATTATTCCTCGATGTAAAGCCTAAAGAGTTTTTTGTGCTGACAACTGACACTGAACTCAACTGATGTGACAACTAAACTTCCTCTGTGATTATTGTGAATCCACAAAACAAAACAGTTAAGAGCTGAAAAACAAGACTGTCACTCCTGTATGAGTCACAGTAATATTTAATACAAAGAATTTCAATGTTCCATATAACTCAGTTCATAACATTTCCATTTCAGGAAATCTCTTTTTTTTTTACATAACAGATTTTCTCTGAAATAGCTGCTCAATACTTCCCAGGAATTTGGTTGTTTTTAAGTGTTAAAATTTGTATTTGTTTTATAATCTACCCCGATGTCTTTATTATTCTTCGCATGAATAAAATTTGTAGGTCATTAGCAGGACTTGACTGCATGGCGAGGTGGCAACCCCAAACCCGACTCATGTAAGTTTAAATAAAAGTGTATGTTTAAAAAAAGTACTTCCAGAACTACTTTTATTGCACCATGTTCATTCACTCTTGAGCTGTTGTAACATGAATCAGATGGCTGAAGTGCTACCTCAGCATACAGTCAAGTTCTATAGAGTCTTGCCAATGACATACTAAATGTATTCAGGTGTGTTAAAGCAGGGACACATATAAAAGTTTCAGTCCTCGAAGACTGGAGTTCAACACCCCTGGTCTACAGGAACTATATCTATTGCTAGAGTTAATGTGGCTAATGTAGCCGCATTAGCTTAGCAAAAGACAAGTTAGTGGATGGAAAAGTTAAAGCTACATCAAATCCTAGAAGCCTGATAATGTCTCTGACTACACCTACCATTTTGTATTGTTACATTAGCTTAAATAGTCATGTTGCAGAAAGTACACTCCCTCAGTTTGAAGGTTTTACATAAACACAAACTGGTCCTTAGCAGACCAAGTGCAGTCTCTGATAAATCGCAAAACATGACATTGTGTCATCATTTATTTAACAAAAAATAATCCAAAATGCAAAAGCAGTGTGTGAAAAACTAAGTGCACTCCACAGACATTAAGTAGCAGCCAGGTGCTGCTAATTAAACAGACTTGAGTACTTGGTCATCAGTGGTTCACGTAGCCTCAGTGTGCTGGTACATCTATCATCTACCTCCTGCCTTTGTGTCATCCTCATTAACCTGCTCTCTCCACTGAATTATCCTCAGTGCTGATTGGAAGGCTCACTGGCATGCATACTGTATCCAGCCAGGTAAGGCGGGGCATGCAGGTTTGTTGTTGTCATCTCCATCAGCACGGATGTCATCCTCTTCTCCCTTCGCAGTTTTTTGTTCATTATGACCACTGCCAAGGAGCTCATGTAATGTTTGCACATGTATTCTTCTTTGGCTATCAAAGGTCAAAGTGACAGTAATGCTATATATAGCTCTTTAAAATAACAATATGGGATATTTTTTTGGATATAGCTAATTACTGTATTATGACTTTTATTGTGTACATTACAGTTAAAGGTTATAACCATTTAAATACATAAAAGGTTTGAATACATACACAGTGTTCCTGTTCTTTAGTTGTTTGTTTTTTGGGAAACAAAATAAAAAATTGTTTCATGTACATTAAAATGTGTTTCAACAAGGCAAATAACAAGAGTCTGCACTTCGCACTTGTTTTATTGCTCTACAAAGATCTTCATGTACTTTTAAAAAGAACAAAAAAACTAAGCCAAATCAAACAAAGAACTTTTAAAAACTATTTCCTTAAAAGTAAATACTACCCAGAGAGGGAGCTGCCTTGATGAAGGTTTGTGCTCTCGTGGTGCCTCCTGTTTTTATTATGAGCTGATCTGGGGGCCACCGTCAGTCCTATTTTCACTTTAGGTTCTTTTACTTTAGCTTACCAATATTAGTTCAGGGGAAAAGCCAGAATCCGATAGCTCATTATGTGGTGGGTTCGTGGTCTTCTTTCTCTTTTGTCTGTTTTTGCTTGGGCACCCAGCTCCCTTATTCGTGTTTGTTCTTTGTATGTCGCTATATTTTCATTATTAGAAGTTTGTTGAACTGGAGTAACATTGTGGCATATATATCTTATACTCCGAGATTCCTGGATTTAGGGAGCATAATAAACAGCAAGCGTGAGCACCTCTGTAAAAGCAGACATTAATTCCTATTTTCAGATGACATGATGGACTTTGAGATTATGTAATTGCTCACAACTCACATCACAGCCAATCACAACACATCAAATGAGTCTCCCTATCTATAGCCTGAATATCGTAAAAACTTTATGCAATAAAAAGCCTTTTTTATGCTTGAGTAGGAATTCCAGGCTGAATGCTTTTCATTCATGCTGTAATGTGATCAGATAAAAGACACTGACCGCACATTTACCCTGTAATTAGAGCGTCACGGATGACAGAAATGTGGAAAAATTGTGCTCTTGCAATGAGGCATTAGTGATGCATTTACTTATGCAGACAGCTAATTAGCTAGTCAGACAGAGATACAGATGGTTAGATATAATGAAAAGGGCATGAACATGTGACGAGCAGTTTGCAGGTGTGGCCCCACAGGGACCAAACACGCACAGCGGTGCCTTGTCTGTACTCTGTCTCTGTGATGCAATCAAAGCCAGGCTAAAGGCTTTACTGTTTGGATGGAAACAGTAAAGCTTGCTCAGAGGCTGAGCAGTTAAATGATCAGCTGCTGACTTCTTTGTACATGTAGTTTGTGGAAGGGCTTTGTGATGAGATGTTGGGCCCATTACTCATTTCCTCTGAGTTTGTTTTTCATGCAGTTAAAGTAAAAATCCCATTTATTTCAACCTAGCTTTTTTCCCCATTAGTGTGCTATTTGCAGCTATAAGTGTAATCCTAACCTTGAACCCTTCATTTCAGTTGTAGAATTCAGGGTTAATGAGGAGACACCAAATCTACAACAACATAATCTCCAGAATATCCATCCGCTTACACTGGTTTGTTTATGTGACCAATGCTGTTCAAGGTCAAACTTTCTAACTGCTTGCCCAGTTCACTTCACACTGATTAAAATGATCTAGTAACTTAAAGTTTAGAATTCATTCTGAACTCCATTTGAATTTTTAATGATCTGCTTAGACCTGTCCTTTTTGAGCAGAACACACTCCAACCCTCCATGCAACTGTCATTCATAGTGTAGTCCCACAATGTTGTGACTTGAGGCAAGTCCAGATGTGCCATGCCATGTGACAACCTGTCATTACCACTATTACTACTGCAGCTGCTCAAAAACTAATGAAAGTTATTAGTATGTCCTGAAGTCGGAGATTATCACGACTTATATGAAATGTAAAGTAGTTAAGTTCAACGGTGGATAACGAAGGTTTATGAGCAGGAACCCAATATGACAAAGGACAGAGGGAAGACTGAAACTAAAACTGACCACACATGATGCAATCAATAAATCACACACACAACTTTTCATTTATTTAATTAAATAAATGAAAAGTTTTACAGGTGAGCTCACTTAGGGTAAACACAAGTTGGAAGTAAATCTAATCTAAGGGATGAAGGAAAACCAGGCAACTAAGCAAAGACACATGAACTCGCACTGAAACATGACGAAGGACAAAGGAACACAGAGGATTTAATAGAAACAAGAAGGACAAATTTGTCTTACCAAACTAAAATGCCTTAGAACTATACAATTTCAATTCAGTTGTATTTATATAACAGCAAATCACAACTGTCACTTCAAAGGTGTTTTATTTTGTAATGTAAAGATCTGACATTAACAGAGCGAAAACCCCAACAAACAAATGACCCCTGATGAGCAGATGCTTGGCGACAGTGGGATGGAAAAACTCCCTTTTCCCTCCAGCAGAATGAGCCTCAGGGAAAGGTGGCCCTGTACAGCAACCTAAATAAGAAACAGAACTCAGTTCAACCACTGATGCTATGAATTACTAGAAAGACACCAAAATAAACTCAATCAATCAAAAAATACTAACAGATAACCAAGAATCAAGACTCAAACAATACACTAAATATGCAAAAAGCCATGGGGTAATTTCTAATAATAATCATAATGATAACCAAAACAAAGGAAACTGAGTAACTCGAAAACTATGGGCCCAAGACCCAGGACCACTTTTAACATACAGTAATAGAGTAACAAAAGCTATAGCAAGGATCTAACAGGATTGCCTGCTATGTAGATATGGATCATAGATGATCTCTTGGCTTTACATTAATCAAACACAGAACATTTTCCCAATGCATGTTTTACACTTAAAATATTTAAATGCATTTTAAAATATGGGAGAAATTCAGGGGGAAAAAGTGTGACAAAAAGTGTGTAGTTGACAACAAGAATTCCCTGAAAGAGAAATTAGCCTAACAATGACTACAAATGGCAACATAATGCAATACACTGAAATAAATGAACATATAAGTGCATAATCCTGCACCTCTTCTCTCATTATAATCAAGTGCACAATGACAAATGATATGGGACTTTTGTAAAGCTGTCAGTGTACTGTCACCAGGCTTCACACTGGATAAATATGCATTCATCAGTGTTGACCTACATGGGCGGTAATTAGTCATCCAAATCATATTAGCAGAGATATTTGGTGTAGTTATCAACTATGAATTCTTTTCTTCAGTGAGACTGATATTGGCAGCTTTCTTTCTGTCCAGAGCATTAATTATTGAGCCAAGTGTGCAATTTATGTCATGGTCCTGCGACCATGACTCAGTGACTTTGTGTTTGTGTTCTTTATTGTTATTATTCTCTTTATTATTCATGGGCTGTTTTGGGATGGTTTGTGTTTTGGGATTTTAGATACTGGGTTCTGGGTTTGTGCTCCCTCTATTGGTCCCTGGTGTTAGTGTTCCCCTGTCTCGTCAGGTTAATCAGGTCCAGCTGTTTCCCCCACCTGTGTGTGATTTCCCAGTGTCTCTCTGTGTACTTATAGTGTGTGATTTCCTCTGCTCCTCGTCGCGTCGTCTGTGTTCATACCCTGTGAAATCCTCTGCGTGCTCTCCCTGCTGTTCTCCCTTCATGTTCAGGTTTGCCACTCCTTTGTGTAGTTTCTCCCAGTTTAGTTCGTCCTTAGTTCAGTTTTGCCATCTCCACTTTATGTTTGGTATTATCAATAAATCACCCTTCACGTCTGAAATAGTGCTGCGTTTGAGTCCTCCTTCCACTCTTCACACGGCCGCTGACCCGGACCGTGACAGTACGACGCGACCACAAGATGGACCCAGCAGCGCTTAATCCATCCAGGGAGCTACGGGAGACGCTCATCGATGCCACACAGGAGCTGATCGACCTGTGGCTGGAAAGCCCGGGTGGCACGTCCCAGCGCGCTATAGAGAGGCGGCTACAGCGTCTGGTGACCGGTCTCCCGTGGCTTCTGGACTCGCTCTGTTCGTGGGAGCGGGAGTTTCTCCTTTTGGACCTTGGACTTCACCCCCCGTCTGCATTTACTTTCGAGCAGCCCGAGGCGGTGAGTGAGCGGGATGCATTGGCTTCCCCAGATTCCGGGACTTTGTTTTCTGGGGCTATTCAGAGCGGGATGGGAGACTGTACGGGTCGCTTACCTACCTTCGTGGTAACAGATCCTTCGCAAGTGGGCGTGTACAAACCCTCTGGAAAACCGACAGACTCTGTCTCTGCCGCTCCCTCCGAGCCAGGACTGTATCGCCATTCTCCGGCTCAGTTCTGTGTCCAGCCACAAGCTTCCAGGTCTGCAGCTCAACCGTTAGCCTCCCTAAGGGCACAATTACCTGTTCTGCCGCCACTCCAGTTAGCCACTCAGCCACCACCACCGCTAGCGTCGCTACAACCCATAGTTCAGTTAATGGCTGAGTCACAACATTCATACTGTTTTTCCACCGCTGTTTCTAAGCAGGGAGATAAACTGTTTCACTACGGACCTGTTCCTCAAAAGCTGGCAACATTAGAGACTATTGCTCACTCCGGGGCTTCCCCAGAGGCTGGGTTACTGCCCTCAGCTTACTCTGGACCCCTGGAGGCCAAGATGCCAGCTGTGAACTGCACCGGGCTGTCACTGCCTGAGCAGGGTCAGTGCTCTGCGCAGCTGCAGCCCTCCTTATGTGTGCCAGAGGCCCACGTGCCTACTGGTTTTGTTTCATGTGTGCCAGAGGCCCACGTGCCTACTGGTTTTGTTTCATGTGTGCCAGAGGCCCACGTGCCTACTGGTTTTGTTTCATGTGTGCCGGGGGCCCCGGTGCCCACTGGTTCTGCGGCTGTTTTCGCTGGGGGGCCCGAGGAGCCCGTCCGGCCTCCTGTTTCGCCTGCTGGGGGGCCCGAGGAGCCCGTCCAGCCTCCTGCTTCGCTAGCTGGGGGGCCCGAGGAGCCCGTCCAGCCTCGTGCCACACTGGCTGCCACGTCGGCTGGGGGGCCTGAGGAGCCCGTCCAGCCTCATGCCACACCGGCTGCCACGTCAGCTGGGGGGCCCGAGGATCCCGTCTGGCCACCTGTGGCTGCTTCTCCACCTGTGGCTGCTTCTCCACCTGTGGCTGCAGCGCCGCCTCCTGCAGTACCATCACCTGCAGCGCTACCACCTGCTACTGCCACGCCTCAGCCTGAAGCTTCATCCTCGCCTGGCCCGGCTTCATCCTCGCCTGGCCCAGCTTCATCCTCGCCTGGCCCGGCTTCATCCTCGCCTGGCCCGGCTTCATTCTCGCCTGGTCCTGGTCCAGCTTCAGCCTCAGCCTCGCCTGGTCCTGGTCCAGCTTCAGCCTCGCCTGGCCCGGCTTCATCCTTGCCTGGTCCTGGTCCTGGTCCAGCTTCAGCCTCGCCTGGTCCTGGTCCAGCTTCAGCCTCGCCTGGTCTTGGTCCAGCTTCAGCCTCGCCTGGTCCGGCTTCATCCTCACCTGGTCCAGCTTCAGCTTCATCCTCGCCTGGTCCAGCTACATCCTCGCCTGGTCCAGCTACATCTTCACCTGGTCCAGCTTCATCCTCGCCTGGTCCAGCTTCAGCTTCAGCTTCAGCTTCATCCTCGCCTGGTCCAGCTTCAGCTTCATCCTCGCCTGGTCCAGCCTTCGTGTCTGCATCCTCGTCTGGTCCAGCTACATCTTCACCTGGTCCAGCTTCATCCTCGCCTGGTCCAGCTTCAGCTTCACCTGGTCCAGCTTCATCCTCGCCTGGTCCAGCTTCAGCTTCAGCTTCAGCTTCATCCTCGCCTGGTCCAGCTTCAGCTTCATCCTCGCCTGGTCCAGCCTTCATGTCTGCATCCTCGTCTGGTCCAGCTACATCTTCATCTGGTCCAGCTTCATCCTCGCCTGGTCCAGCTACATCTTCACCTGGTCCAGCTTCATCCTCGCCTGGTCCAGCTTCAGCCTCGCCTGGCCCGGCTTCATCCTTGCCTGGTCCTGGTCCTGGTCCAGCTTCAGCCTCGCCTGGTCCTGGTCCAGCTTCAGCCTCGCCTGGTCTTGGTCCAGCTTCAGCCTCGCCTGGTCCGGCTTCATCCTCACCTGGTCCAGCTTCAGCTTCATCCTCGCCTGGTCCAGCTACATCCTCGCCTGGTCCAGCTACATCTTCACCTGGTCCAGCTTCATCCTCGCCTGGTCCAGCTTCAGCTTCAGCTTCAGCTTCATCCTCGCCTGGTCCAGCTTCAGCTTCATCCTCGTCTGGTCCAGCCTTCGTGTCTGCATCCTCGTCTGGTCCAGCCTTCGTGTCTGCATCCTCGTCTGGTCCGGCCTTCGTGTCTGCATCTTCGTCTGGTCCGGCCTTCGTGTCTGCATCTTCGTCTGGTCCGGCCTTCGTGTCTGCATCTTCGTCTGGTCCAGCCTTCGTGTCTGCACCGTCGCCTGCAGCAGCGTCTTCAGCATCTTCGCCCGCTGCGGCCCCGGCTTCCGTGCCTTCAGCCTCGCCTGGCCCGGCCTCGTTTGGGTCTGGAGCTAAACGGCCGTTTTCTAGACCGCTGGCTAGGCTGCTGGCCGGGCGCCGTCGCCTGACTGGCCGCCGTTGCCTTCCGCATGGCCGGCCCCCGGACCGCCATTGCCTGAGCGGCCGCCGTTGCCTTCCGCACGGCCGGCCCCCGGACCGCCATTGCCTGAGCGGCCGCCGTTGCCTTCCGCACAGCCGGCCCCCGGACCGCCATTGCCTGAGCGGCCGCCGTTGCCTTCCGCACGGCCGGCCCCCGGACCGCCATTGCCTGAGCGGCCGCCGTTGCCTTCCGCACAGCCGGCCCCCGGACCGCCATTGCCTGTGTGGCCGCCGTTGCCCTCCGCACGGCTGGCCCCCGGACCCTCTTCGCCTGTGTGGCCGCCGTTGCCTTCCGCACGGCCGGCCTCCTGACCCTTTTGCGCGCCGCCACGGCCTTCTTCGCGGCCAGCCTCCTGAACTGTCCCATCCTGGCCTCCTGTGTTATCGGGCCCCAGGCCGGCCACCTGAACTGTGTTTCGGACTCTGCTCCCCTGTGAGTTTTGTGTACCTTTTTTTTTTTGGGACTCTGGGGCCTCCATCTTTGGTCATGGCCCGGTCCCTCCGTCCTGGGCCCCCTGCCGCCTGCCCGGATCTGGTGGTGTGTTTCTGTGGCTGTCGGGGGCCAGCCCTTGAGGGGGGGGGGTACTGTCATGGTCCTGCGACCATGACTCAGTGACTTTGTGTTTGTGTTCTTTATTGTTATTATTCTCTTTATTATTCATGGGCTGTTTTGGGATGGTTTGTGTTTTGGGATTTTAGATACTGGGTTCTGGGTTTGTGCTCCCTCTATTGGTCCCTGGTGTTAGTGTTCCCCTGTCTCGTCAGGTTAGTCAGGTCCAGCTGTTTCCCCCACTTGTGTGTGATTTCCCAGTGTCTCTCTGTGTACTTATAGTGTGTGTTTTCCTCTGCTCCTCGTCGCGTCGTCTGTGTTCATACCCTGTGAAATCCTCTGCGTGCTCTCCCTGCTGTTCTCCCTTCATGTTCAGGTTTGCCACTCCTTTGTGTAGTTTCTCCCAGTTTAGTTCGTCCTTAGTTCAGTTTTGTCAATAAATCACCCTTCACGTCTGAAATAGTGCTGCGTTTGAGTCCTCCTTCCACTCTTCACACGGCCGCTGACCCGGACCGTGACAATTTATCTTCATCAGTGCAACAGCACTGATGATTTTTACTTAATCACTTTATAACTTGCAACATATTTTTACAAGAATTAGCACACTCTTATTATTGCAATGGGGGCAGAATAATAAAACCTTGGGCTTTGTACAATACTAACTGTTGTGCTTGAATTTCATGTCACAAAGAAACCCTCATTAATTCTGAAAACCATGCAAATAGATGAGTGTATGAAACTTGCTATTGTTTTTCAGTGATTAGAAAGCCAGTACACTCTGTCCCTGCAGAAATGCACCGTCCAAGAGCTAAATGCTCTACCTAAACAACAGTTATCTGAGGGCCCAATAAAGTACAAAAACAGGACCTGACGCATTTTCACCATATCGTTAACATTTTAACCCTTTAAGACCTACCATAGAAGTCCGCCAGAGCTTATATTATATTTTTACATGCTGTAGTGCCATTTTTGGGAGCATTTCAAGTTGCTATACATCAATACAACTGTTATAGCCCATATTTTAATGATATGTATGCATTAAGTCCATAGTAACTACATTTATTGCAATTTTTTGCAATTAAACTACAAAAAAATTGAAAATCGTTTTTGTTTTTGTTTTTTACATATATTTCTACTTGGAGAAATTTAAGAGGCTTATCCCTCAAAACTTTAAATACAAAAAGTTGCAAAAATAGTTTACAACAACAGGAAATTTATTTTGAGTGTCTTCATAGTTTTATTTCTGAGAAACAGCAATTTTTATATACTGCAGAATAAACGAAAAACAATCCTATGATGCAAATTTGCAAAGAAAACAGCATATGCATCAAAATAAACTATTTCCAGCAGTGCAATTCGAGTTCTAAGCATCCCAGCAACTATTCAGAAACGTACAGAGTCAAACATGACTTATAAAAACACCAGTAAAGGCTTTTAAGGCCTACAAGTAAAAAACTAAATTTTCCGCGAAAATGAGGCCACTTCCGGTTTGGGCAGGAAATGGCGGACTAGCGATCGTTCGCGCTGATGTCTTTTTTAATGTGGTGAGTGTTATGAACAGCTGATAGGAACGGCAAAGCGTGTTTCTGGAATATTATGTTTTTGTTCCTGCAAGCGCTTTTTATGCAGTTTTTGCAAAGCTTTATGTGGAAGGAAACCGTAACCTAGGACAAACTGATGGCATAAGATGTAAGTACAACTCCTCCGGTTTCATATGCAAAAAAAATTATTGCGCTAGCTTACACGGTTCTGGTTCTACAGGGATCTAAAAATAGTTATGCAAAACGGAGCGTGCCCCCTCTGACCGGCTTTAAAGGGTTAAAGTTACAGTTTAGGATCAATCAGATGTAAAAAGAAACAAGATATACATTCAAGTTCTGACTTTTATCCATCCATCCATCCATCCATTTTCTTCCGCTTATCCAGGGCCGGGTCGCGGGGGCAGCAGCCCAAGCAGAGAAGCCCAGACCTCCCTCTCCCCAGCCACCTCCTCCAGCTTATCCGGGTGAACACCAAGGCGTTCCCAGGCCAGCCGACAGATATAATCTCTCCAGCGTGTCCTGGGTCTGCCCCGGGGCCTCCTCCCGGTGGGACATGCCCAGAAAATCTCACCCAGGAGGTGCACAGGAGTGCACAGCACTAACCCTAACCCTTGTCAGATGCCCGAACCACCTCAACTGGCTCCTTTCGATGTGGAGGAGCAGCGGCTCAACTCTGAGCCCCTCCCAAATGGCCGAACTTCTCACCCTATCTCTAAGGGAGAGACCAGCCACCCTTCAGAGGAAGCTCATTTCCGCCGCTTGTATCCGCGATCTCATTCTTTCGGTCACTACCCACAGCTTGTGACCATAGGGTGAGGGTAGGGGCGTAGATCGACCCGGAGTGGGCACTCCACCCTGACTCCTAGTCCACCTTTATTCTCCCTGGGCCTGGTAGCCCTTGGTGCAGTCTTACCCTGCTGCAGGTGAACAACAATAAAGTTTTGAATTGTCAGCAAGACTAAGAAAGCACTAAACAAATGCCAGTATATTTGTCAGTGTATGGATGCAGAGCATTAATCTCTACTGAATTTACTGCCTTTTCTAATGTCCATTTTTGTTTCACTACATTAAGGTACAGAATTATCACCACAGTTTCCACACTTGTCATCAGGGCCTTGTGCGAGCCATTGGTACTGTCTTTCTAGGCGCCCATGTCTGAACCTCAGAGCCATTTCCAAAACAACAAGCACAGAAATTCAACACATTTTCAATAAAAACACAATAGAATCAACCTTGAAGGATAAAAGTTTCTTCAATAAACATGTTCTTTTGTGTTATGCCGCTTTTCCCAGGCAGTCAGTCCAACAGTCATTTCAGTCTCTAATCAAGCGCAACTCTGAGGTACTTGCACTTGATTAGAGACTGGATCATTTCCCCATAAACGAAGGTGGGTTGGCTTGATGTTTTCCTTGGTCTTTGCTGAGGACAACACTGCCTCAAACCATTTAATCAAAACATTTGCCCATGCTCTTGGACTTCATTGTGTAAGAGGCTCACTAAATCTGTATCAGTTTAATAAAACGTCTGTTTGGAAAAGAGATAACATAAACAACAACAGAGCTAAAACACAACCTTGAGGGGAAGTGGTCTACTTGACAGAAAGCAGAGTTCTTACTCTGACCTGCTGCTTGAAAAATTGATAATATATAAACTCAAACAAGGTGGAAAAAAGTTCTTGTTCAAATTTATCTGTTAAAATACTCAGTAAGATTATGTTAAAAGCAGGTAAAAAAGTCATCTCCTGTGGCGAGAGGACTCCTATATGCAGGTGCAAAATAGACAGGACCCACCAAGAAATGAGCCGGAGTTTTTGTTCACAATGAAGATCCTATCCACGTACACACTCATTAAGCAGAGAAGCCTCTGCAGGCACAGCCATGTGCATTTTATATTCAGAGGCTGCTCCAGGGCCACCAGGGTGTTGACGAAGACATACATTAACAGGATGAGAAAGCAACCAACAACTTTACAGTCACAACAAGCTCCGCTTCAGCAACAGAGTGGACAACCAATTGTGCTGATGCACCGGTTCTTCAGGACTGCAGGATTCCTACTAATGAGCAAGAAGTCAATGAAGTTCGTAAAGGTGTTTTAAATGTGAATTGACTTTCTTTCGGCATAAAAAAGTTTAAAAAATGACATCCATGAAAATGATAACAATGATAAAAGAAAAAAGAAAAGCTTTGTGTCTCCTTTAAGTCGATGTGCTGTTATCTGTTATCTATCACTCTCCATTCTTTTATTGCAAATATCCTAATTAACATACTCCTTGTGTTTCCACTTCCTCTTTTTGCAGTGTAGGGGTCTGGTTTAAAAAGGTAGCTGCTCCAGTGCACTTCCATTGATTTAAATACTCACTTCAGCTGACCTCCCTTTCAGAGAGGTCTCTGGTGGATAATTTGTGAAAGTAGACGAGCAAATGAGATGCAGACAAAATGCTTGCTGCTGCACGGATTTGCGTCATAGTGGGCTTGTGATGATGACTTTGTTTTGAGGCCGCAAAAGAGGTGAGCATGTTTGTTTCTGTCAGCAGAAAATGAAATTATAATTGTGCCTACTTCTGTATGAACAACCTGCTATGCATTAGGACTTGAGTCACAAACATTATTCAAATATATTCCACAACAAACCATGCTAAAGGTTCAGGTAAGATAATCAAAAATTAACTCTTGGGTTTTTCGTAAATATCAGAAAATATCAAGTGATATGGACAAGGACATATCTAAATGGGAAATCAATTGGAGAGAAAAGGTTGTAGTCAACGATGGTTGTGCTATAACAGTTAAAACTGTTATTTGCACATGACTCTCAAGAGGTATTTACAACATTGGACATGATAAAACTGCCTGTTTGTGGAGAACATTCCCACTGTTTGGCAGTGGCTCCTGAAAGTTACTGGCTGTCAGAAATCAGCTGAAACCAAAAACCTCCAGTTGATTGCTTTGGTAGTTTTTCATGTTTGTCTGCAAATACTTGCTAACTACTAGTTTAGTGGCCATAGTACAATGCAAACCAGCAATGGAGATTAGTTTCCCCTAGTGCTAAAACCTTTTTTCAAAAGGTAGCTGGCCAGCGTTTGTCGGCAAGTCTGTTACTGACATGCAAACTATGGACAACTACTGCTATGAACCTCCTCAACCATTCAGAAGGTGGACAAGTTAACGTCACATAGTTAGTCGTCACATGTGTACAAAACCTCAATAACAGAGTTTAACCTTCTGTTACAAAGTGTTTTTTTATTGCAGTAAATGAACTGAACACGTCTCTTTATTATTATATTTTGTTGGCATCTGATTTTGTTCCAAAGTATTTGTGAAGAGCCACATAATATCCACTCCACATACACAGACTACTGTTATTAGCCATTTTTAAAGATAAATCTAATGCATACCTTTATATGATAGATCTATCTGTACTTGTAAATTCTGTGTCATTGTTCCATGGTCAACTTGTCTGGTTTAACACAACTATTAGCACTCTGCTAGCTCAGTTAGCTCAAACAGAAAGACAGCAAACACATAGTTGCATCATGATCTAATTTCACGAGTTTCACACTAATCGCACATGAAAGAATCTTTTTCTTGTTTCACCTTTTTCCCCCATCTGATAAAATAATGCAAACTCTCTCTTACTTAAAAGATCAAAAAAAGGATCCGATCTTTCAGGGGTTCATATGAGGCTAACATATCGTTGTACAGTTGCTGGACTATTTTGTGACTTGTCACATAGTGATGCAGTAATAAAGATACACATGCAAATGCTGTTATCTGCCATGATGTGAGCATAGTATAAACAGTCACTCATACAACTTTGTCAGTTGTGATCTTTAAATCCTTGATGACCCCTACAAGCCAACTTGTTAAGAGGTTCATTAGGAACTGTGGCCTATGCATTTGACAGAGTATTAATCCTCCACCCTTCTCCACCACCCCAAAGTCTTACAGCTGAAGAGATGCCTTAACTTATGACTGTAAGTACCCTGTAGGTAACCTCTAATGCAAGACTCCCTAATGCAGACCTGTTTTAGTCCAGCAAATCCATAGCATAACATTTCATTGTGAACGCTGGTTTTCTAGAAACAAAAGAAAATGAAAGAGAATTGATGTGAAAGATGAAAAAGTAAAATGTACATCTCACACGTGCACGGTCCTGCTCACAAGCGCTGTTTCTGTCCCATCTCTTATCTCCTGCTGTCTGATCTTGTAAAGTCTCTTTTGATGTAAGTAATCATAGCTGCCTGAGTAAATCCTTCTCCTGCACCAAATATCATTTGATCTTCTAAAAGTGCCTCAGACTCAATTAAAAAAAAAAAAGAAACAGCAACTAAATTCTCAGTAGACATTGTCAAAATCTTTATGCTTAAATATCAAGGGTCAGGTCAGAATGCAAAATTAGCTCATTCTTCTGATCTTTTTGTTAGAAAAATCTCACAATATCCAAGTTTCCTTAATTATAATTGGCTCTCCCTGCAGCCATAACAATAAAACTCAGTGGGAAGAATGTGAAAGTTTAAACAAATTAGCAGAGGATACCACCACACCTTTAAAAATATAAAAAATATTGTGTTCATGTTATTGAAAAGAGCTTCATGCATTTATTTTGTGAATCAAAATTGCACATTAGCAGTCATCCTTTTTTTAAAAATTGCCAGTGATCTATTTTTGTAGTCCTTTTGATTTGTCCTTTTTATAACTCACATGGTGGTGGGAGTGTGATGGTCTGGGGCTACTTTGCTGTTTCAGGACCTGAACAATGTGCCAAAAATCCTAAAGGAGAATCAGTTGGTGCCTTGAAGCTGGACACCAGCAGGTCCACCTCTGAAACATAAAAAAAAAAAAAATCCATGTGAAGGTTTTGAAGTAACCAAGTCCAGACTTAGATTGAGATGCTTTGACATGACCTCAAACAGACTGTTCATACTCAAAAACTCCCCAGTGGCACCAAATTAACAAAGAAGAGTGGGCCACAAATGGTTCCCAGCAACATGAAAGACTCATTGCCAGTTATCGTAAAAACAGTTAGGTTTGGATAGATTTACTTTATAAATGAAATCGTCATTTAAAAACTGCATTTTGTATTTCCATGTGTGTTCTTTTTCTAATAGTAACATTTATTTGATGGTCTGAAACAGTTAAGTGTGACAAAGATGCAAAAAACTACAAAATCAGGAAGAGGGCAATGATCAGAGCGAGACCGGAGCCTGGAAAGTCCACTAGCAACTGACTGTGAGCTTGTAAATCAGGCTGCTATATGTTATGCTGTTATATGCAAAACCTTAGAATTGACAGAAAGTGTATTGTATCAATTACCTTTAGGGCATCAATACTATTTTTTGCAGTTCTGTGTCTGTTCGGCCCAATATTGAATCAGAGTTCTGTATTTTATGCCTTTCAAAACCCGAGACGTATGGGAAATAATGGGCCTCCTGGTAACTGATTACAGTGTGAATTTTGGACTGACTACCGCTGATCTACAGTATGAGCATTCAGGATTTTAATTTTTTTCTCACTAAGAACAGCTGCCTTCTGTGAAAACATTTCTGATAAGAACCCTGAGACCAAACCAAAGCAGTGTAGCTCGAAATTAAAATAAGATGAAAGACCCCCAGAAGGTTTTGGCTCTCTGGTGAGCCACAGGTGGTACTGCAGACAATCATTCCAGAATTAAGTTACTCTATTTTTAAGTGAATGCAGTTGAAGGGAATCTCAAGGCTCCAAGACAACAATCATACAATTATTAGTGCCTTAATAAAAATAACCATGGTTAGTCCTTTTCAGTGAGTGGTGGTGCTCGTGTCATGTTATAAACAGAGGCCTTTTTTTGATACAGTAGAAAATCTACTGCTGTTGATATAAATGCTCTACATTTACCTTTTCAAGCCTTTTCACTGGTTACCCTAATTACAGATAATAGGCTTTGTTCAATGCATATTGTGTGGCTGGGAACATGATGTTACCTGCTACAGTATTAAAGCATCGCACCAACTGCATTAACAGCTCTTACTCTCCCTTGTGAAGGTAAGAACTGATTCCTACGTCACTCTACATAGTAGGAATTCAAACGATGCTACTTAAGGTTTGTATCATGGTTTAAGGGCGTTGTCACATCTGCTGTGTTTAGTCTTCTTAAGGCAAGGCAAGTTTATTTATATAGCACAATTCAACAACAAGGTGATTCAAAGTGCTTTACAGAGACATGAAAAAAAAAACAGTAGATAAAATCAGAACAGTAGATAAAATCAGTAGTTAAAATGTAAGTTTTGAGCTTAAAAGTGTGGATTTGGTGTTTTATTCAAATGCAGCTGAGAACAGGTGAGTCTTCAACCTGGATCTAAATAAACTGTGTTTCAGCTGATCTGAGGCTTTCTGGGAGTTTGTTCCAGATATATGGAGCATAAAAGCTGAATTCAGCTTCTCCGTGTCTGGTTCTGACTCTGGGAACTGATAAAATCCAGATGACCTGAGGGATCTGGAAGGTTCATACTGGGTCAGGAGGTCACTGATGTATTTTAAATCAAACTCTGGTTCATTTTCCAGTTTTGTGCACTCGATGCAACTGGAAACAACCACACAAAGACCCTTTGGAGGAAGTGTACTAGATGCGCTTCCAGATGAACTCCAGAGTGAATGGGATCCTATCTCGACCTAAACCCACTACCAGGTGTACGGAGTAAGTTTAAGCTTCCAGGGGAAACAGATGCTTTGTATTGGGGGATGTGGAAACGTATTATAGATGTGCAAATGTCTTTACAGGCTATCATAAAAAAATACACAAGTCTTTATGTCAACTGTACTTTAATTTAACACCTTATAACAACACAGAAATTTTTCATATTTTCTTAAAATACAATATAAATTTTTTTTTTTTAGATCAAAGGGAAACTGTGTTATACAGCACACCACAAACGTACAACATATTGAGTTTCCCGAGAACAGTACCCCAAACCCAAACCCTACAAGTCCCTGTCCCTTGTGGCTAAATAATCATGGTAAGTTATGATATACATGCAACCGAATTTGGAGGAGGTTATGCTTGGAGCTTCCAAAGTCCCAAGATCCAAATTGAGCATCTGCACATCTGTCAGAAAAAGACCAACTCTGTTTCAATCACAGAATAATTAGTTGGCATGGGCAGGGTTCAAGGTCCCTTGTCAAGTTAACATTATTCTCCAATTATTCCTTTGTCGCCTTATTAGCAGCACCAGTGTCTGCTTTAGCTGAAGGCCTAGCAGACAGCTATCGGCTACAGCTGCCTCTGTTCAGACACCTGCCACTCAAAGCAGCCATGTTGCTAACCCCAGTATCCAGATGAATGAGTTATAAAATACACGCCCTGTATTGGTATTTAATGGTCACAAATTAAATACTAGTTGTCAATGGAAAATTGTATTTAGTAGTCAGTATAATCTTTTAGTGATATAAGTTTGCATATGGTAGAATACTGCATGTAGTTATTTGTATTAGGAAATATTCAACCATGTATACTTAGAGGCATATAATTAATTGTGTGTGATCTCTAACAGGCTGCAGGCTTGGGGTGCATCCCAGGAATGCACCCCCACGTCTGGGAGCATGAGAGCTCATACCTTGTTTTATTGTTTTACGGCAGGATTAACGTAGCTATGTCTGTTTTAGTTTAAGTGCTTCTTTACATATAGATGAACTGCTGGACTTCCTCACCATGTTATCTAGGGTGGGGGAGACTACCCCCTTTCCTGACCAAGGATGTACCTTTTGTGCTCTCATGACCCTTTGATCAGCAGGACACACACACACACACACACACACACACACACACACACACACACACACACACACACACACACACACACACACACACCTACTGAAGTATAAATAAAGATTGGGGCAGTTTCTTAGTGCGAGTCTCAGTCTGGAGGCTGCCCTTGCTAGCAAGAAGTTCTGTGTGTTTCTCTTCTCTGAGTCTTTACTGAAGAAGTGTTTTAGAATATCTTCCCTAACACTAGTCATCCCATATTTTGGATAAAAGCTGATACGATTAACTGGAAATAGTTTCTTTCTTATTTTTGTAACAACACATTCAGTCTTGTTTATTTGGGAATTTTAACATTGGAATTATCTTATTTTTGAAGTTAACCTCAAGCAGAGGAATGAAAGTTTTTGCACTTTCACATCCATTGGAATTTTTATCCCTGCTGCTGCTAGTCTAGAGCCATGTTACGGTGTTTTAGAAATATCACCTTCTTACAGTCCTCGGCTGTTGTCTGATATAGGACGTCAAGGACAAGGGTTCCCTGGAGAAGTTTACATTGTACTGAAGATAATTAATTTGTGACAAACTCCATGCAAACTATATCAAGGCTGCAAGTTTGGGCATTCTTACATGATGAGCTGGACTAAATAATCGAGCCCCTTCACATGCCACTCTTATTCAGTTTCTGTCTTTAACATATATTTATGTAGCAAACATTTAAAATGTTGTCAATCTCTGCCAAGTTGTTCAGGAAATAAACCATATGCAAACATCACTTGAAGTGTGGAGAATGTGTGCTACGTATGTTATGCTGCATATGCATACTCATCTTTAGATGATTGCTGGTTGGTCGTCAAGGTGAATCACTGGGTTTGACATAAAGTAGGCGAAGGCTGTCTAATTGGTTGGGGGACCAATTAACCGCCTACTGACGGTCTCTCATTGAAGGATGTGACCTTCTGAGCTCTGACAACATCAGACCTTGTCTGCTGCACCACAGCAGCCCAAGATGAATAGCTGTCATTATCCACCAAGGATGCTTATGATCCCTGTGCACCTGCAGAGTGACTGAAGAGCTTTACCCGTCTGATGTAAGGAAAACGCTCCTAATAAGACTCATCTAAAACTATGTTTGCAACCAGAACCACATTAGTTGCATTTAAAGTGAAAGTAATTGTAACTTTTTTGTATTAGAGTAATCTGAGATGGTTTAAAACACTAATTTTGCAGTTCCAAAGTTACGAGTTAATCATCCCTCTGTTTATCTTTAATATCATCTGCTTTGTCTGTTTCCTAACACTTTGTCTGTTTGTCTTTTTCTTGTTTTTTCATGCCAGAAACATTGGCTCATGAACTTTCGATTGTCATTTTCTTTTTTCGTGTGTGTGTGTGTCTAAACACTAAATTAACTTTTGTATTGGAGGTTTCTCAAAAAATTACCCAATGGGAATATCAGAAGAAATGAAATTACCAAATAAAACTAAGACTCTTCTAGTTCAGATTTAAGCACTAATGCTACAAATGGTACGTACAGGATAATGTTATTGTTGTTTTTTGCCTTATTGTCATAAAAGCTCTGTTATTTCTAGTCATGCATAATTTAAAAAACACCATGGGCAAGGTGTATCTACAGATTGAGTCCAATCAGATCTGAGAGAATGGAGGTAGAGTGCAAAAGTAAAATTCAAAATCCCCTCTCTTAATTTCTCTCCATCTGCAGTGGACACGGTGTCACGGCATTACAAATAGGAAACTAATGTTTTTTGTGTGGTCAATAAAAGCGCCACCATTTTCTTTCAGTTCTCTATCAATGCTGAGCGGGCGATGAAGCAGGTAATTGGCAGTCAAAGTATGTTATGGTGAAATTGGGTTTTCTGGAGGAATCAATTCTGACAGCCGGAAATGAGATACGGAAAGAACAGCAATGTCACTAACTTTGTGTCAGTGTGATTATTTTCAGACAGCTGCTGATGATACACACCGTTAAAGGTTGTGCAATACGCTGTTGAATTATCAATAAAACTCTTTATATGTTTAGTTAAGCTTGTCCCAATCAATTTTGATAATACAGTGTTAGCGTTTTTTCCCCACACCATCCTGTGTGGCAGTTTGCTGCTGTTGTGTTTTCATTTATTTATTAGAAAAATAAAGGAATTATTTCATTGTCTGGGTGGTACAGTAGTGCAACAGTTAGGCTATTGCCACACAGCATATTTGTTCTTGGTTTGAATGGAGCGGCAGGATATGAGAGCTGGAACTATTTCTGCTATTATCACGTGGGATGTGCATGTGTCCTTGAACAAGAAGAAGCAAAAGCTTGGTGAACCGATTCAGACTCAGAGAGAAAACAGTGAGACGATACGTTTCATGGATACGTGCCTGCACTTGCACATCACCACTCTACCTGGTTTTAACTGCTACAGTCATACGAAAAAAAGTTTTCACAGGAATCTATGTAGAAAAACTAAGTAAACGTTAGTGTTTCCATAGTAATTAAAAGGATAAGTAGCAGCAAGGTGGTACCAACAGTAAGTATAAAAGCAGAATTGTTGGCAGTTTGTTGTTCTGGAGCTTGAAGGTGCATGTAAGCACAATGCCAAGGGTAAATTCCTTCCCAGAAGAGGATGTCCCAGTGAATCTGTAAAAATCCAAGCCATTTAACCAGCAGAAACAGGGTTACCAGCCTCTTCTCTTCTCTCTGTAATGAATTTAGCATACGTTTGAAAAGCTGTATCTGAACAAACCTCTGAAAACAACGTCTTTTTGTACAGATGAGGCTAACGTGGTTGCTTGGCCATAATGCACATTTGGAGAAAATCAAACACACATCAGCAAAAAAGCCTCATACCAACTGTCACAGATGGTGGTGGAGGGCTGATGATGTGGCCTTGTTTTGCAGCCCCTCCCTGGGCGTCTTGCAGCCAGTGAGTTCCCCATGAACTCTTCTATATAGTAAAATATTCTGGAGTGGCAATTACACTGACTGAAAGAAATGAACAAATGTAAAATCGAATGGCCCAGTTTTATCTTGATCATGATTTTACATGTTTTTTTGTTTGTTTGTTTGTTTGTTTTTTAGCTGTAACTAAAGGGTAACTTGGTGGTGGTTCACATTGTCAACTCATATCAAGAAACTCCCGGATTCAAATCTATTGGTTGACTGAAGCATTTCTTTGCTAAAGTTGTACATTCTCTCGCTGTGCTTATGTGGGTTCTTTCTGCTTCCTTCCTCAGTCCAAATAAATTTATTTTATGTTAAATGGTGATTCATGATTGGTGTGAATGAATTATCTGTATATGCTAGCCTAGCACTATATATACATGTATACACAAATAGGTTTTAGAGCTAGGAAAAAAGCTCAGCACACCTTTTTAAGAACAGAACCACCCCAGGTGTGGATGTGGAGCAGATTTACATAGAATTACATGGATGTGGCAATTATAGATCAAAGAAGAGCTTGGTGACCTCTCCTCTGTAGAGCTAATACCAGATAATACTACATCAAGACAGCAGATTACGCTAACTGCTAATGTAGTCTGGACATGAATAATCTGTCAAAGCAAAATTAATGGAGTTATAAAAAAATCAAAACAGAAAACACTGTCCGAGATTGCTTGTGGCCCATGCGAACGATTCCAATTTTCGATTAGTTTTAAAAACTTCATCGACATTCACTGTTTCTCTGTCTGTCAGATGTACTGACTGGTATTTGAAGATAAGAATTCTTTTTTTCACCTACTGTTTTTTTCACCTACTGTCCTCTATGGACTGCCTGCCTGCACAGCCCTATACAACTCTTTACAGGTATCACACAGTTGCACAGTAACTCACATGTGCATTTGCAGAACTGTGAAGTTCAAAGAAAGGCTACAGTTCCTCACAAAGGTTTTTCTGTATTTTCCTGCTGAATGTGAGTAGAATGAATAGGTTTGCTCAGTCTCTGGTAACACACTCTGTGTATGTGATTTATTTTCACAGCAAAATTAAAAATGAGGAGACATTCAAAAGGAGCACACCCACAGCAATGCTGCACAATTTTGGCCCATTGACTGGCTTTGCAAACTTTATTTTCAGGAGTTTTACAGTTTTTCCTTCTGCTAAAGCCCTCCCCCACAGCCAAGTCAATTCAATTCAAGCAGCCTTAAGAAACACTAACACAGCTGAAATAATGCCGTGAATATACATTTATTGTAATTCAATTCAGTTTTATTTATACAGCGCCAAATCACAACAACAGTCGCCTCAAGGCGCTTTGTATTGGAAGGTAGACCCTACAATAATAGATACAGAGAAAAAGCCAGCAATCATATGACCCCCTATAAGCAAGCACTTTGGCGATGGTGGGAAGGAAAAACTCCAATTTAACAGGAAGAAACCTCCGGCAGAACCAGGCTCAGGGAGCCTGCTGCAACGGGTTGGGGTAAGAGACACGCTGTGGAAGAGAGCCAGAGATTAATAGTTGTAACATGACTATATTCTATATATAATATCTCATTCAATGCTTTTTCTTTATTTTTACTACTTTCTGCATTGTAGTTACATACTGAAGACATCAAATATATTAAGCAAGATATATGGAAATATGTAGCAAAGAAAAAACTGATAAATACATTCTATATTTTAGATTCTTCAAAGTAGCCACATTTTACTTGTTTACAGTGCTGCAAACCCTTGGCCTTCTCTCACCGAGCTCACTGTAGTCACCTGAAATGGTTTATTATGTGTTTTCACAGTATGGTAGTTACTACAGTCTGTTAATAAAATACTCTGGCAAAGAACACTCACTGTGGCAAGATGGCTGACGTCACGTTACTTCATTTGAGGAGTCATCCAGCTGTAGTTTCAACCTAACAATCACAATCTATTCAGAAAAAAGGCAGCATAGAGCTTTTCAAAGGTAGGCTCACTGCAATTACATCGGGGGGCTGGATGTCTGTCAGGTGACATTTTAAGCTGCAGGGATGAAAGGAAATGGGAGGACATTTGCACAAAGAAAGAGAAAATTTTCACTGATTGACAGTTTTAACTTGACACAGAATTGCAGGAGAGTGCTCCACAAACTGAAGGAGTGTTTTATTTTGGTTTTTAAGTTGTTTTGTCATCTTCAGCTCCCATTCAGACTTCCAGTTTGCATACAGGCACGCTTCCATTTCTAACGTAAGAGTTACAGTTCAGCAGTCAGTTTCAAGATTCATAATGATCCATCCTTGAGCAATGTACGCTTTTATTCAGTGAATACTTTTTTCTCAGAAGTAGTATCAACTGCTATCTATGTGGGGTTTTTTTCAGTTTTTTATTACCAAGAAGACTGCATCTTAGGCATGCATACGCTCTGATATGCCTATAGGAAGAAAAACTGAAAGAACGGCATACACGAACTGTAGAATTTGGAGGCACAAAATGTTATGTGGGTACACAAACAAAAAGATATAATTCATCTTCTTCTGCATTGTTGCCTGTTTTTTGCCGAGTGCAGTCTGTGTACAGAACTACTCACCCCGTGGCACTGCATGTTTTGAGCTTCAAGGACAACACCTCTCACCTCGTTGAGGCTTTAGAATAAATATTAGTTTGACTTACACAAAAACCATGAGTGGGCGCAAAAACAAAAACATACACAAACAAACAAAAAGACATATTACAGATAGAGTGCAATGCAAATTTCGGGTCATTCAAGGTTAACTTCACATCACGCAGCTAACAATCTGTTGACTGGTCGAAAAACTTGCTCACAGCCGGTACAGACAGAGAAAAGTCAACACTTGGAAGTAGATTAAAAAGCACGAACGTTTTCTCAATATTGTGAATTTCACTGTTGTTATTTAACAAGCTTCACCTTTTCTGTCCTGTCAAAAAGTTTATCTACACTTACTATGAGGTACACCTGTACAACTGCTTGTTAATCCAACTGTTAATCAGCTAATCACATGGCAGCAACTCAATACATTTAGACATGTAGTCTAAGCATTACAGTGGAGAAGGAAGAGAACTTAATTTCCAGTTCATCTTAAGTTAACTCTGGACATGATTGTTGAGCCAGATGGGCTGGTCTGAGTATTTCTGACACTGCTGATTTACTGGGATTTTCCCACACAACCCTTTCTAGTGTTTATAGAGAGGAAAAGAAAATATCCAGTGGGCTGCAGTTCTCTGAGAGAAAATGTCTCGTTGATGCCAAAGGTCAGAGAAGGATGGCCAGACTGCATTGAACTGATCCGAAGTAACCAGTAAAATATTCCAAGGTATGTACAAGAACTTCTCTCAATGCACCAAACAGCAAAGAAGATGGTGTCATTTTCACTCCTGTCAGTCAAGAACAAGAAATCTTCAGATGGCTCCTTCCTTGTCATAAAACTCAACTAATCTCAAAGTGGTTTCTTGAACAAGACAAATGGCCACAGTCACCAAATTTCAATCCAACAGACCAGCTTGGGGATGTGGTAGAATGGGAGATCATTGATGTGGACAAATCTTAAATGCCAAAGACTATAAGAGATTACTTACAAGGTGTGCCTAACAAGTGAAGTTAATTGTTGACTGGATCCTTCTAAACTGAATCAGGATAATGTTTACTCATTAAAAATGGTAAAAGGAATGGTTCTTATATAGTACTTTTCTACTCTACTGGAGAACTCAAAGGTGGTTGAAGTAGATTTATGGGACGGCAACTAAGTTCTACAACAACTGGTGCCAGTCTCTTAAAACAACAGGAGTGCCAATGTAGGTGTATTTGGCAAACCTGCATCATTCTGGAAGGTGCTGAGCTCACATACGACTGTTATAATATGTTAAAAGAACCATTTCTAGAGTTTTAAAATCCTCTCAGAACACTATAAAGCTCTTTTATGCATGTATCTGCTAGTAACCAAACTTCCTCCACTGTCATATTTCATTGTCTTTCAGGTTCTCGAAGTTCTGTTTTTATTTCCATGCAGTTTTGAGATCGACCCTACCACTGCGCAAAAAAATATATTTATATAGAAGGTTTATATAGGTTTATATAGAAGAATACATGTTATATATTAAATGGTTTGTCATATAGTTGCTTCTTTGTGTCACAGGTACCTGAAGATCATTGAGCTTGTGGGTTTGTTGCCGACTCCCTTTCCTAATGTCAGCGCTTCATTCTGCTCCCTCACTACTTTTGGCAGGACATCTCAAGTGCTGATGCTGGTAATAATAGCAATAGATGTAGGTGTAATGACTTTGGATCTGCTTTAGACTGCTTACAACAAAAGTCTGTTCTCAGACCTTCGCCACCCTACTTTTTGTATTTTGTACACAATTTTCCAATATTGAAAGATATAGATTTTTGCAAACATTACAGACATATTTACTCCCACATACAACACCAACAATTGTAATAGTTAGTAAAATAAAAGTGGGGCTGGGGTATCTACATCATCTTGACTGTGCACACAAAAGCTCTTTTTAAGACATGCAGCATATTGTCTTCCTGTATTTGCGTCTTCATGTCTATGCATACATTTTGTGTATCATTGTTTAGAGGAGCAATTGGCTTTGGGAAGCTGAAAAGACACGCCGGACTTTATAATTCAATACTATAGATTCCCACTCCAGAAGGAAAACTAATTCCCAATTTGGACTCAATTTTTGGCTCATTACACAAAGTAATCTACAATCTTGTACATCTGTTGCCAATCCCATCCAACTTCTACTTCAGATAAAGGAGAAGTCAGAACTAAATCATCAAGTGTATCAGGACAGGCAATTCTAGCAGAGATTTTTTTTCTTTGAACAAAAAATGTTCGTTCTCTGAAACAACAATGACCCTGGTAAATGCCGTGTAACTGCCATCTATTATCCAGGGAAGAGGATTTATTGACATACGACCAACTTTGTCCTGAGTACTTTGTGAATTGGAAATCAGTGTACTGTGTAGCTGTGGATTTGTGCTCAAATGCATGAAGCTTTTGGCTGTATGACTGTGGACAGAAAAAATAAAAGAGAAGGTGGTCAGGAGGTAGGATTAAGACCAGGCGGTTGGGCGGTTGAAAGGGGGGCTAAGTAAGAGGTAGAGAGATAATTGAAGGAAGGGGGAGGATGGTGTGTAGAGGGATGGGGGGAGGTGTAGAGAATGGATAGTGAAAGTACTGTTGCTCAGGAATGAGCTTAATCATCATTGTCCTTAGGGCTGTTCGATATAACGATATATATCGGATGACGATATAAAAACGTCTATCGTTTCATTTTACGCTATCGTTTGTTTCGTGGTGTCGCAAAATAAACTGTTTACGTCAATATTTTTTCATCGTTCTGATGGTCACTGTAGTGGCTATATTGATTTCTTAAAGTTCTCTCTTTCTCTTATATTTAATATAACCACACTAAGGACGGACAAGCGCCTGTTTTTATGCGTTGTGGTTAGCAACAACGACGGTAACAGCATCGCGTGTCCGCTTGTTTATGTTCCAAATAAACCTTTCACAATAAAGCTCAAGATCCTGTTGAGACTTCTCAAAATAAACTGAATCACGTGAAAGAGCAGCTTATTTACGGATGAGAATTAAAAAAGAGCCGCCAAGTGCTAAAAAATAAACCTTACACTCAAACGCTAGAACAGGCTTTTCCCCGCAGCACCCTGTGTAATAAATACTCACAAAGAAAACAGCGGCCGTTACAACTTATGTCTAAAAATGTATAGTTTCATGCATTGGGTAAAACACTCGACTCCAGCTACATGACGCGCAGCTGGAAACACTTCCTGCAAGACGAGCTGCCCAGGATTCACAGAATTTACAGAAAATGTTACATTTTTGTGATTTATATCGTTATCAGACGATTAATTCTTATATCGGGATATGAGATTTTGGTCATATCGCACAGCCCTAATTGTCCTGAACCATTCTGCTGCTGGCACAGCTGAAGCAGCTCCAGATGCTACTTGTTGTCTCTGCTTTCTTCTCTTTTGTTTTTATTTTTCAGCTGCTTCTTCTCTGTGAAATCAGCCACTCTGCTGCTGTCGTCACTTTGTGTGACCACGGATTCTGATTACCAGAGTTAGGTGAAGTGAATCAAGCTAATGGAAAAGATACTGTGAATATGCTGAAATTTCTCTCTAGTATTGACCCCTTCTTCAGCAATCTCTCAACCTAGCCAGAAGTCACAGTCTAAAGCACGAGGTGTTTATCAGAGCTGGGTGGCTCGAATCCACAGACATCAAGAAACAAGACAGAAGAAAGAGAAGGGGGCTAAAACAGTTAAGGTAATTACATGTATTAGGATGTCTGGTGTGGCTTAGCAGACTCTGAAAACACATGTTCAGGAACTTCTCTTCCACTCCCACTTTTATTTGCCAACACTTCTAATCTGGATGAATTCATTACCACATGACCATAATTGACAAAATTTCAGCATTTTTGACAGAAGCCTTACATTTTCAACATTTACTCAGCTTTCATTACACACACATTACAATTTCCAAATCAGAGCAAAGAGCGTGTGTAAATAAATGCTGACATCACTCCAGCTGGTCTCCAGCAGGCTATTTTCTATGCGAGCACTTTGTTCAATATGTCTCAATCAATCAATATTTCATTTCTATATCACATTTAAAAAGGACAGTGTCCATCAAAGTGCTTCACACAAGGTAGCAAAGCAGATTACAACAAAGAGTTGGGAGTTCGCCTTGTAATCGGAAGGTTGCCGGTTCGAGCCCCGGCTCGGACAGTCTCGGTCGTTGTGTCCTTGGGCAAGACACTTCACCCGTTGCCTACTGGTGTTGGCCAGAAGGGCCGATGGCGCGATATGGCAGCCTCGCTTCTGTCAGTCTGCCCCAGGGCAGCTGTGGCAACAACTGTAGCTTGCCTCCACCAGTGTGTGAATGGGTGGATGACTGGATGTGTAAAGCGCTTTGGGGTCCCTAGGGGGACTAGTAAAAGCGCTATACAAATACAGGCCATTTACCAAAGGCAACAAAAGCAGTGATAAACAATTAAAAACTATTATAGTTACAGTTACTGTAACAGTTACAGTTACATAGCACAACTGCAGACCAGGTAGAAGTCCAAACTATAATTTGCTTCAAAAGCCAGATGGAACAGGTGAGTTTTTAAGCATGATTTAACGATTGAATGGAATCTGACATGCGGACATCGATAGGAAGATTATTCCAGAGTTTGGGTGCGGCAACTGCAAAAGCTCGGTCCCCTCTAGTCTTTCGTCTGGGCCTTTGTTGCACTAAGAGCAGTTGGTTAGAGGATCTGAGCGCTCTCTTGGGGCTATACATGTCGAGAAGGTCTGTTAGGTCTCTTACATACAAGTACTTTTTTTCTATGTCTATATCCTTTCTATCTAATATTCACACTCTGATTAATGCACAGATGACCTGCTCTACCTCCTGAGCCACACCCATCACAAAGTGATAAAAGGCTAAATACCAGCACAAGACTGCTAGTTGACAAGTACCATAATGGAAAGTTAAAAAGAACTTTAATGAAAGAGCTCCACAGGTGTCCTCCTTGAGCCTGGTTCTGATGTTTCTTCCTGTTATAAGGGAGTTTTTCCTTCCCACTGTCACCAAATGCTTCCTCACAGGGGGGTAATCTGATTGTTGGCAATTTCTCTGTATTATTGTGGGATCCTTGGCTTATTTGTAGCTAAATGAAATTAAAATTCAAAGGAAAGTTTAAGAAGTAGATATGGGTCTAGCTCACACATGTTTAAGGGTGGGGAAGGCCCCTGTTGAATCAGAATCAGAATACTTTATTGATCCCTAGGGGAAATTATGTTGGTTACAGTGCTCCAGTACATATAGTAACAAAAACAGACAATACAATAAGTAAGAAATAGCACAATATATACATATATATATATAAGCCACTTACTAATAAATATCTGAATAAGAAAGAAGAGCATGTGCAAAAAGGATGTAGCTACAGTATAGCAGTATACAGTGTGTTAGGTGGATGAGTTGTACAGAGAGATGGCCACAGGCAGGAATGATTTCCTGTGTCGTTCAGTGGTGCTTTTTGGTAATCTCAGTCTCTCACTGAACGTGCTCCTGTGGCTAGCCAGCGTGTCATGGAGTGGGTGGGAGGAATTATCCAACATTGTCTTTATCTTGGACAACATTCGCCTCTCCATCCTTGCGGATTGGTTTATTAAGTCTGTTAGCATCAGCAACCTTCAACCTGCTGCCCCAGCATGCAACAGCATAGAGGATAGCACTGGCCACAACAGACTCGTAGAACAAGAGTTCTGGGCTTTTTTAATTTCCTGTTATAAATGCTGGTGAAGAAAGTTTTTACCTTGTTCCCGTTTAGCGCTCACAGCTTTGAATGGGTTTCTGAAACAATTAGTGGATGTTGTCCAAGGAGCATTTAAAAAAAAAAAGCTTAGGTTTTATGTGGTTAAGCATGTGCTTGCATGATGTTGACTTGCACCTAATTAATCATTTGTTAAAGCTGTCAGTGACAATGGCAACAGCTGTCATTACTTCCTGACCTTTGTGCAGAGTGGTTATTTATAGCTCCTGCATCATTGCCTATGTCATCTCTAATCTGTGACTGCAGCAACACATCAATCATCAGCATTAAACATTGAGGGGATAATGGATAACTTGCAGCTCTGAGGTTAACAGATATGGGACAAGAACTCAGTAAAATAAAGTCTCAAGTTGAAGTTATTGTATAATTACAGACTGATATGCACTCTGTTCCTGAAAATATGTGCAACTGCATAAATCCAAGGCTGTAAAACCACGAGACTAAACAAAGCAGCCCCCATTCATCCTTTCAAAATATGTGGCTTTTTTTTATTTCTGTGCTGGAGTTCAAATTTCACTGCTTACCTAATATAACGTGAGGGGATGCAGTACCTCTCCTATGCACTGAAAAGCATGGTATTCAGTGCTTAAGAATAAGGATGCAAATTCCACAAAGTTGGAATCATCACAGGTATGAAAATCCTCCCATCCATGGTGTCTGATTATTAAAAGTTCTCAACCACATGGGAGATTTTGGACTACCGTGGGAAACAACACTCTCCACCAACAAAACTAAATGAAAAAAAATATCTCTTGGAAGAAAAATGTCAGCCACTTCAGCAGAGTTAATGCCGAACTACAATTAATCTGTTCACCCATATTTGATTCTCTGGGATGAAGGATGATGTCACTGGTCTGTTATGACACCTGTAGCGTGTAGTATCTCTTATCACATGTACAATGTGTAATATAATATAAATATAATTATTCTATTATAATTATTTTACATAACTAATGAAAAAGTAACAAAATAATACATCATGACTTTTGCACTTTTTTTTATTATTTCAAAAATATTTAAAATACTGAAAAACACAGTGAGGTTCTTCTTTTTAAGTAAAAAATATACAGCTGTTAACAGCTTTATCATATAATGATATATAACTTACTGTATGTGTCATACAGTGGGGCAAAAAAGTATTTAGTCAGCCACCGATTGTGCAAGTTCCCCCACCTAAAATGATGACAGAGGTCAGTAATTTGCACCAGAGGTACACTTCAACTGTGAGAGACAGAATGTGAAAAACAAATCCATGAATCCACATGGTAGGATTTGTAAAGAATTTATTCGTAAATCAGGGTGGAAAATAAGTATTTGGTCAATAACAAAAATACAACTCAATACTTTGTAACATAACCTTTGTTGGCAATAACAGAGGTCAAACGTTTACTATAGGTCTTTACCAGGTTTGCACACACAGTAGCTGGTATTTTGGCCCATTCCTCCATGCAGATCTTCTCGAGAGCAGTGATGTTTTGGGGCTGTCGCCGAGCAACACGGACTTTCAACTCCCGCCACAGATTTTCTATGGGGTTGAGGTCTGGAGACTGGCTAGGCCACTCCAGGACTTTCAAATGCTTCTTATGGAGCCACTCCTTTGTTGCCCAGGCAGTGTGTTTTGGATCATTGTCATGTTGGAAGACCCAGCCTCGTTTCATCTTCAAAGTTCTCACTGATGGAAGGAGGTTTTGGCTCAAAATCTCACGATACATGGCCCCATTCATTCTGTCCTTAACACGGATCAGTCGTCCTGTCCCCTTGGCAGAAAAACAGCCCCATAGCATGATGTTTCCACCCCCATGCTTCACAGTAGGTATGGTGTTCTTGGGATTCTTCCTCCAAACACGACGAGTTGAGTTTATACCAAAAAGTTCTACTTTGGTTTCATCTGACCACATGACATTCTCCCAATCCTCTGCTGTATCATCCATGTGCTCTCTGGCAAACTTCAGACGGGCCTGGACATGCACTGGCTTCAGCAGCGGAACACGTCTGGCACTGCGGGATTTGATTCCCTGCCGTTGTAGTGTGTTACTGATGGTGACCTTTGTTACTTTGGTCCCAGCTCTCTGCAGGTCATTCACCAGGTCCCCCCGTGTGGTTCTGGGATCTTTGCTCACCGTTCTCATGATCATTTTGACCCCACGGGATGAGATCTTGCGTGGAGCCCCAGATCGTGGGAGATTATCAGTGGTCTTGTATGTCTTCCATTTTCTGATGATTGCTCCCACAGTTGATTTTTTCACACCAAGCTGCTTGCCTATTGTAGATTCACTCTTCCCAGTCTGGTGCAGGTCTACAATACTTTTCCTGGTGTCCTTCCAAAGCTCTTTGGTCTTGGCCATGGCAGAGTTTGGAGTCTGACTGTTTGAGGCTGTGGACAGGTGTCTTTTATACAGATGATGAGTTCAAACAGGTGCCATTCATACAGGTAACGAGTGGGGGACAGAAAAGCTTCTTACAGAAGACGTTACAGGTCTGTGAGAGCCAGAGATTTTCCTTGTTTGAGGTGACCAAATACTTATTTTCCACCCTAATTTACGAATAACTTCTTTACAAATCCTACCATGTGGATTCATGGATTTTTTTTTCACATTCTGTCTCTCACAGTTGAAGTGTACCTCTGGTGCAAATTACTGACCTCTGTCATCATTTTAAGTGGGGGAACTTGCACAATCGGTGGCTGACTAAATACTTTTTTGCCCCACTGTATGTAGAAAGCAAGCCTACGAATAGGTAGGAGTGATCATATGTACCGATATCATGTTTCTTCAATATTGGCTTCTTTTCATTAGGTTGCTATATTGAATTTAACATCCCATCCTCATATACTTTCATACATAATCAGGTCCCATCATATTGTGAAGATGATACCATATAAAGCACTTTGCTGTCATTCTAGAGGGTTATTTATGTTTCCAAGAGTTTTGAAAAGTACAATGGGAGGCAGAGCGCTCAGATATCAGGTCCCTCTCCTGTGGACCAGCTCCCAAGTTTGGATTCTGGAGACACACACTGTCCCTACAATTAAATATCAGACACCAATGGCTGGATCAGGTGACCCTGAAGCATTGCTTAGTTATGTTGCTCCAGCCTCCTGCTGCTGGAATTCCCACAAAGCATTTAATCTTCACTTCAATGTATCAGTAAGTTTTGTGTTCTCTGTCTCTGTCCTCTCCTTTTATCTCGTCACTTTCCCCTGACACTGCAGGGATTTCTGGGATTTCTTCCTTCCCAATATTCCCAAGTGCTGCTCATAGGAACTTGTCTGAATGTGGCAGTTTTTGCTGAAATACTGTTGCTTCTTATCTTGCAATAGTATGTGCGCTGACATGACTCTTGCAGTAAGTTGATTGTTGCTGTTTAAAACAGATGAAATGGAATTGCAGTAGGATAACATGAATATAAACAGTAGCAAAGGCTTGTTTTCTCCCTATAATGACACTGTACACCTTCTGCATTCACAATTGTTTGCATTCATTTTCCCCCCTGGAGACCTCACTGGTGCAGGACATGTGGTGATGTAGATGGTGAAGCACATCAGGGCTGGCTGACTCACCTCTGCTAATACTTTGACTGTTGTCTGAGGGTAATACTGTAAATGACTTTATTCAGACCAAATTTAATGGACGCAGAATGGGCAACAGTTAAAAACATTCAGTGTAATTGGAAATTTACAAATGCATGTGGGAAAGTGCTTAAAAGCTCTTCCTCTGAAGATAGTAAAACAAGTTTTTCTGGAGACGTTCCACACTCCTTTGCTGTTTAATTAGTGCATACAAAAAAAGTGCACACAGTATTTTTGTATGCCTCCCTCAGCTGCTGCTTTAAGAGAACACTTCCTGTGTGCCACTGGTTGACAGAGTGCTGATTCAAAGCTAAGCAGTTGAATAGACCACTGATGATATCTGCTGTGAGCAGTCAAACAAAAGGTGTCCCTGCAAATGAGACGTGACACTAGCAGCGGGGATCACTGTGGTACGTGACTGTGGCCATTCAGCAAATCTACTTCACTCACTATACATTGTGCCGAGGATAGAGATATCACAGCAGTGCATTATCAGAATGTGAGTGACAGATTACAATAAAGGGTTTTTTTCCCCACTGCCACACTCTTTTGCGAGTAAGATGTGGGAAACTCTGTGACAACAATGACTGAATGGAACAGTTGGTGAGATATGTGAATGAAGCTGCACAGCACGGGGCCTGAAGAAAATTACAAGTACATGTGCCATTCTTAATATATGAAAGTATATAAGGTAAGTTATGACTAATACTTTAAAGACAAGTGTGATTGGTTTTAACCTTTTATATTTGTCATAAATGTGGCCACTATGGGTCTTGCTAACAAGCCTTTGATTTAGGTTAGATATGGAAAATACTTACAAATATAACTAAGGTTTAGTGCTGTGTGCAGAAATGTAAAAAAAAGACTAATTACTGCAAATCTCAATATATCACAGTAAATATGCCTATAGAAATTAGTCCACTGCCAGTGTGTGTCCTGAACCCACACATAACCAAGTGTCTGTGGATCTCTTAAAGTCCCTTGAAGCTCCTTTGCAAAGATTAACTTAAAACAAATAAATACATAAAGTCTATAATGAGCGAGCAATTCAAAATGCATTATTTTCTCGTTTATGTGATCAATATATGTGATACATTTTAATTTGCTAAGTTTTTATATCAATCCATCCATCTGCGGCTTATCCAGAGTAGCAGTTTAATCAGAAATACCCAGACTTCCCTCTCCCTGCCCACGATTATGCCTCTTGGTTGGCATCCCAGCAGTCTGTATTGGATCTACCTTGGGGTCTTCTCCCTGCTGTTCAAAACACCTCACCAAGGAAGCGTCCAGGAGGCATCCGCATCAGATGCCTGAATCATCTCAACTGATTTCTTTCCATGCAGAGCATTAGAGGCTGGGCTGTGGGCCCCTCCTGAATGACTGAACTCAGATGGCCGCCCCTCCCTGAGCCTGATTCTGCCGGAGGTTTCTTCCTGTTAAAAGGGAGTTTTTCCTTCCCACTGTCGCCAAAGTGCTTGCTCATAGGGGGTCATATGATTGTTGGGTTTTTCTCTGTACCTATGAAGCACCTTGAGGCGACTTTTGTTGTGATTTGGCGCTATATAAATAAAATTGAATTGAAAATTAATGAGTCCATCCTATCGCTAAAGGAGTATGGGCTCAAATTGTGGTCATAAATATTTTGTACTTGTAAATCAGTTTTGTATGTGTAAAAAGAATTCGTGTGTGTAAAAAAAGATTTGTGTGTGGACTTTGTCAAAAAATACGTGGGAAACTCTGCACTCAAGTTTCAAGTTACAAGTACGAATTTTGACCCTGTTTTTCGGTTTTTCTTCCTTTCATCTGATTGGCCAATGTCATGTCAATCACAAATTTAACTATCCAATCAGAGAACAGGTGGGTTTGGCTATTGGAGGGGTGCTTTATGGAGTTTATATCTTTCTTGATAAATATTTACCATTTCATTAAGCTTTCTTTCCACAGAAGTCCAGGTTTAACTGAATGCATAACTGAATGCGTTTTCTTGGCTGTGTTGCACAGAATACTTATTTGAACTTCCATTAAAATTTGACATGGTAGTGTATGTTTTTCCTTTATGACCTATGACCTCTTATTTCATTTCTTATTTGATTTTCAGTTTCACATCAGGGCCAATGTGCACATCAGAACCTGTAATATGCCCCATATTCAATCAGTCTCGAAAAAGTGTAAAGATCAAACCCCCGAAGTGGCGTGTCTCTGCCCCCGTCTGTCAATTTGTCCTTTGCATCACTCTGGCTCTGCATATTAGATGTGCAATGATCTGTGACAGCAGCAGACACAGCAGCTTTTCTTTTGGTATTTTCTCGAGTGTCTGTTGTGAGAAATTGTACAAGAGATCACATTAGCAGACATGTTTTGTCTGGGTCAGTGTTAGCATTATCGTGACTTTTTGGACCTAAGAGTAGCCTAATAAATGTTATATCCATGGCTCACAGTGATCAAAGCATATGGCAAATGAGCTCCGGTGTTTTGTGCTCAAATATAGGATCAAATATAGTGACATTCATAGTTGAATTTTCCATAAAAAGCGTTTGGTTCTGTTTTTTAAGTAGTTTACAGGATAAATAAAAATATATAAAGGAGCAAATAGGTCCACCTGCTTTCTCACACCAAACATGGAACGACTTTTTCTTGTACTCACATCACTGATTAAAAAACTGTATCTGACACCTCACTAACGCAAGCACTTCTCACTTTATCTTACTGAAACACCCTGTCACTAATCATCCTCTTAACCCCCGAGTGTGTCGCTCTGCTCAGATGCCCCCTCAGTTTTATCAGTTACTCAATCAGCGGAGTCACTCTGATCAATATCTTGCAGAAGCAGAAGTACTAAGCAGAAAGGCGTTGAAACACGAGAGGGTTCGACTGGAACTTTTGTATTAAAATAAATTAACATCACCTGAGCGGTGTGCTGTGAAGCAAGATTAATAAGTTGTGGAGTTAGGTGAACTATAAGATGGAGTTTTTGTAAACTTGGCCAGCTCACCATTTTACCTTACACCTTGAAGACACGGGGACCTGAAGTTCAAACAGAGCATCATAATAGGGAAGAAAGGAGATTCAGTGTCTGGAAGTTTCCTCCAGAACCATCTTTAGGGATTGCAGTAGTCCAATCTAGCTTTTTTCATTTGAGACAGCTAGCCAAGGTAAAACCCGTACCTTCCCTTCCAGCTAAGGTCTTTGAACGTCTTATTCATCTGTTCATTACTTGCAGACTGGACAACTGCAATTCTCGGTACTTTGGTTTGGACCAGGCCTTTCTTTATCGTCTCCAGTTGGTCCTAAATGCAGCTGCTCATCTGCTAACTGGCACAAAATGGAAGGAAGATATAACCCCAGTTATGGCTTCTCTACACTGGCTTCCTGTTCCTTCCAGTTTCCAATTTAAAATTTTACTTTTTGTTTTTAAATCACTTAATGGCGGAGCTCCTTCTTACCTGTCTGAGCTTCTATTTATTTATGCTCCAGAAAGAACCGTGAGGTCCAGGTCAAAACTAACCGATGGGGGTCATGTAATGGTTTGGGGGATATTTTCTTAGCACATTTTGGGCTCCTGATCACTTCTTCCAGCTGGATAACATGTCATCTCTCAAAGCCCAAAGAACCTCAAGCTGGTTTCTTGAACATGAGAATGAATTCACTTAAATGGCCTCCACAGTCATCAAATCTCGATCCACTTAGGGCAGGGGTGTCCATCCCGTCCTCCAGGTTTTAGATGTGTCCTTGATCCAAAACAGCTGATTAAAATTGCTAAATGACCTCCTCAACATGTTTTGAAGTTCTGCAGAGGCCTGGTAATGAGCTAATCATTTGATTCAGGTGTGTTGATCCCGGTGAGATCTAAAACCTGCAGGACACCGGCCCTTGAGGCCTGGAGTTGGACACCCCTGACTTAGGGCACCTTTGACATGTGTTGGAACAGGAGACTTGCATCATGGGTGTGCAGCTGAAAAGTCTGCAGGACCTGTGCGATGCTATTATGTCAGTATGGACCAAAATCTCAGAGTAATGTTTTCAGGACCTTTTTCAATCTGTGTCATTAAGAATTAAGGCTAACCCGTTACTAGCCAGCTATAATATATTACTTGTTGCTTTTTTAAAAAAGTAATAAAAGTAATTTTCTTTTTAAATGACCTGACACGCATTGTCTCATAATTACCAGTAAACATAAACTCAAGGCTACAGTCTCACACATCAACACAAATGCTTTACAATTTTTCTTCTAGTTTATGCACATGAAAGCAAAACCAACATCACAAAGCGAAGATAAAAACCAGCCTGCACTGATTCTACTGTAGATACATGGACAAATAGAGGCTACAATGCTGACAGCCTGACTACTCATCACTGCCTTTGTTACCTGTTGAAGTTCAGGTCTAGTTGCTGGGCTGGGCTCAGCATGCACTCAGTGTTGTCATAAGTTGGACTTCTTGGCTAACTTCTTGTTAGCATGCTATCTGTGCAGATGTTTGCAAGACCCGAATTTGTGTTAGCAGTATTATCCAGTTGTTTCTTTCCTGCATGCAGCACTTTACCACCGTTCTTTTGTCGTTACAGGCAGTAGAAATAAAATAATGCCCATATCGACACTCCTCAACTGCTGTAGCTCGCTCCACCATTATCCTCCTCCTGCACAACAACTGAAATCAGCTAACTGTAGCACAAGCGCACTAAGCATGTTTGTTTGATTTTCTTTCAATCTGTGGTGTTAAGACAGCTGGAGTACAATGACAGATTGATGACACATTAGTAAATTTATTGCTGAATTTAGTGCAAAAACCATTATATTACTGCATTACTTATTAATGTAATGTGATTGCAGTAACACGGAACTTTGGAACTCGTCACACCCAATTCTGTTTGGGATCTGTTTCATGTTGCCGGCGAATATTTCACCTGCTGTCACCAAATATTCGAGTCACTGAATGCCATCAACCTTCTGTGGTCTCTGGTCGTCATGCTAGCCACTTCCTGTGTGGACGGCCCTAAACAGTGGCCATAGTAAGGGGAACTGCATGAACAATTAGCAGATGTATGCCATAAATTCATTAATTTTCCAATGAAAATGTCACCAACTTGTGCTAGTAATACAATTAACATAATATTCAGTTTTCAAACCTACTGAAATATGTGTGGTTCTTTAAAAGGTGCCAAGCCAATGACGTCAACTATTGTTTCTTTCTTAAATATTGAAGTTCTGAGCAAATAATCTGTGGTCTAAGGTGTTGGATTTGCTCAATGTAAAGGTTAAGCGGTCAAATCCCACCACTGCTGACTTTTGCAGCATGAAACTGGTTATGCTTTATTAAAAACGAGACTGTGTGTGTAAAATCTCTAGGAAAGGGACAATTGCACCTGAGGCTAAGTCATTATAAGTGATGGGTTATCGGTTTGGGATCTGGCAAACCACATCTTAGTAATGAACCAGGCCCAGGGGAAGGGCAGCTGAGTAGTCTGAACACCTGCCTTTAGTCAATACAGAAGATTAGTTTCAAATCTCATTGTTAACATATCTGAGAATTACTAGTTTTGTTCCGAGCAGGGAAAAATGAGAAAATGTAATTTAAAACTCACACATGCTCTGAAGGTGCTGCCAAATGACAAAACACCAAACTCCCTAAAATAAAGATTAGAAAAAAAATCATCCTTTCATTATCTTTTATTTTTTCTTGTGTGCTCCAAGACAAACATGTTCTTGTACTTCTGTCTTCTACTGCATCACTCTGCAGCTGGTTTTATGCCCTTTTAAACACAGCTTCATGTAACCTTTTATATTCATTGATATGTTAATAATTTATTTGGCTTTGATAAGATGGTGATGGACGCATGTGTCTTGAAGCAATTATTTGACAGGTTCTTTTTTTTGGTCTTCAGTTTTATACTTTGCACATTTATACTATATGTTTGATTGATGGGAGCAATATTGGTTATTTTGACTCTATATTCTATATGTTCTCTGTGACCGATCTTTCCAACCTAGAGGGTGTTATCCTCTAAAGACCCTAAAACAGGGCAAGAATGGAGAGGTAGGTCTCCAGGACAAAGTATGGCTTTAATCATTTTGAGGTTGCAGGACAAGATCGTAAAAGACGGAAAGAGAAAACGTGTTAGATTTATTAAAGCAGAACTTTTCTGTATTGCTGCTGAGCTTTAATTTGCAATCCACCAGTCACTTTTTGTATTTGCCAGCTGCTTAATGCTCGTTTTATTAGATTCATGTGGTTTGCCAAAAAAGTTATACAGGCCCTAAATCAATAGTCTTTGTTTAGAAGTTGTCACCATAACTCTGCTGTTCTATATTGTTATATTTGGTTCACCAGTAAAAAAAAAAAAGCTTGGGTGTGTGAGCAAAGAACCTTTAAAAATTTCAGATGTCTATCAGGTGCTATGGGACAACTTAACTTGAGATTTTAATCACAGTCTGATGTTATTTCAGTGTGTTCACCAATTATACTAACTGGCATTTCAAGTGATTAAAAAGAGCCAATTAAACTGTCAAATCAGCTCCTCTGAAGGTTTCACTTCAGCTGCTTTAATCACTCTGCAACTGACTGTGGCTAATGTTAACATACATTTATACAACTAATGTCCTCGTTTTATTTAGCAGCTGGAAAGCGAACAACAAGATTAAAGCATTCTTATTTCTGCAGTCAAACCTGGCTGTGGTACAGTAGCAAAAACAGATGTCAGAAAGAAATATTGATCATAATCAATCAATATTGCAATAAAGAAAGCAATTATGTGTGTTCTTCTTTTACTACAACAACGTTTTGACTTTTAATGGCTTCCTAAACGTGCTTTTCTCACCAGTTTACAGTGGTTCCCCAGAATACAGGTCTGTCCTGTATCCATTTATCACCTCCCTGTTGTATTTAAGGACCAGCCCCTCCACCCATTTCCTGGCTCATCATTTATTCCTCAGTGTGGTAATATTGTTCGAGAGAAGTAATCTTTCCAAGTTGCTAACTTAGTACATTGTTATGCTCCAGATTTCCACCTCACGTGCCAGCCTTTTCACCCAACTCCTCAGCTCCTCGTTGCTCAGACTGTCTGATTTCCAGGGTCTATAAACTTTTTGAAGTTAGAGACTAAATTTTAAATAAGTGAACCTAAAATGCTGCACTAGATTGGTTGGAAAGCACTCAAACTCTATATAAGGGGAGTAGAAGTTGGCTATATCGGCTGAGGTCTTAGGACATTACTGAGGAGCTTTTCTGACACAGTAATGGTTTCTGCTATCTTTCATATTGTTGTCTGCTGGGAAGCTGGCAGCATGGAGAGGGACAGGACATTTCTTAATAGTCTGGTGAAGAGAGCCAGCTTTGCCCTGGCCAATTCTCAAAATTCCACAGAGGAGGTGAGTGAGAGGAGGATGTTAGCCAAGCTAATGTCCTCTCAGCCCCTCCATGAGGCTGCGAAGGCTCTGAGCAGCTCCTTCAGCAGTAGACTGCTACAGCCACAGTGCAGGGCGGAGCGCTATCAGAGGTCCTTCATCCCAGCAGCAGTCAGACTGTACAATATACACATTGGATAAATATCTGCTACAAATACACATGTACACATTACACTTTGATTTTTTAAAAATATAACAGTTATCAATGTACATAGTACAATTTGTAGAAATCATTTGATTGGTTTCTGCATTTTTAGCATTTTTTGTACCTTTTTCTTCTCATTTATTTTTCTAATTTTATTGTTTTTTAATATTTCTTGGACTTGCTTTTTCTTTTTCCATATAGTCACACTCTGTATATTCCTCAGAACTGGCTGTAAACACTACTTGAAAGTGAAGACAATCAAACAAATGCTGCTGGTAAGATGCCAGCGAGATGCTTGGGAAATAGGGACCTCCGACTTGGAACGGGGTGAAAGACAGAGACTTGATGCCATCTAAGTCTGTTTTTGGACACGTCTGACAGACATGAGTTTCCCTTGCTCTGAAAAGACTGCAGACTTTGCCTTAAATAAGATTAAATTCCTAATTAAACTGTGACAAATTGGGAGAGGATGAGCCAGAAACAAAGATGAAAAAGAAAATACAACTGCAGGTCTAATTTTGATATATTTCCTGTAAATTCTCACGCAGACGCTCACATAAGGATGTTCCTTTTGTCGACTCTGTTGCCGACGAGCTGAAGCACAAACACTTATCACATATGCCTAAGGTGAGATGAATCTCCAACCTCCTCCTGTAGATAAATATGCAGTGTTTATTTTAATATGTTTCTAGATGTTTGGGGCTTTTGAACAGGCACTACAGACTTGAGATAGTTTTTTGAAATGTGTGGACTGTGTGGGTGTTCAGGGGAAACAGAATGACACTGCAGTGGAAACTTTTGCGAAGTGCAAAGATAAAAGTGAAGAGTTTCAAGACCCACTTGACTGACCCCGAAGTTCTTCCTAGCACTCTTGACAGGATGAGAAGAAATAAAGAGGAAGCTGTCAAAAGCACATATAATGGAGTCTACCTCTGCATCTTCTGAAGGATCTTTTTTTTTATATTCTGTGAGTGATAGAAGTGAGCGGTTGCACTCAGTGGACCCTAAGAAGGCACATGTTATTTGCATTGTTACATGAAATGGAAGCAATGAAAGGCGCCTGCACATAATGTGTAATTACACCTCCTGGGTTTTAATCCTGTTTTCTAGCAGTGTCAAAAGTACTGTATGAGTTATTTTACATGCAAATGCTCTGATTTGAAAGGGGAACAAGCTAGTGTACCAGTGCAGTTCTGGTCCTAAGCCTGGTGGATAAATGGGAGGCGTGTATCTATGCCAAATCAAACATGTGGATCCATCTGCTGTGGTGACCTCTTGGGAAATAAAGGAAGAAAAAAATGAAACAAGACTGATTTCATCATTATATGTATATATTTTTTAACCATAATCCGTTCAATAACTTTTTCATAATATAAGTTTTCAGCTTATGCAGTAAGCTAATAATTGTCATGGCATTTTTTAATTTTTTTTTTTTTTACATTTAAATGTAAAAATATTCTCTGCCCAACTGGATAAGTCACATTTGGGAGGTGGGAGCTCTATAATACATTCACAGCACTGCAAGTCAGGGCGGTTGTTAAATATGCATCACTTCATTAGCATGTTGAGACTAATCTGGACTGTTGCTCAGTGTATTGTACTAATATGACTCCGTCATGGAAACTGATTTCATAAAGGAAACGAAGGGTGCCAAGAAATCTAACCTGGGTTGAGCTGCCGCGTGTCCTAATTTGCACATCAATTTGCTGCAGCTCCTGGTGCTAGCAGAGACGGAGAGCTATATTGAGCCTGAGATCATCAGACACCTGTATGGATTTGTCACCAAACGCTGTCATCGTCCTCTGGACTAAAATAGTTTAAAAAAAAAGAGTCTAAATTTACATAATCTTCTAAGCTGCCCTTAAAACGTAAACATTTAATTTTGAGAATACAATTTCTGGTTTGGCAGAAGACTCTGCCGCTTGTACTATCAACAACAGAAGTCATTTTACAACTTTTTAGCACACTGTTTTTGGTTTAGGGCCACTAGTAGCTGTGACTACAAAGATTTATCCTATAGTAGGACAGTCCAACAAAAACACAAGACCTTTTAGGGACCTTTGGCTCATGCCAATTAAAACCATGGAGGGTTTGCTTGACTGTATTGCCAGATATGAAGCATTAAGCTTTCATTGATGCTAACATTTTTCAGTTTCATTGCCGTCATAAAGCCTGTTTTTTCAGTTCCACGTGTAGATTTTTGGCCCTGCCTCAAAGAAGACATTAGCAAATAAAGGTTAGCCACTAGTCATTTAGCATTCAAAGAGTTAAACACTTCCTTCAATGGTTAGTACGAAACAAACAGATGGTAACTCTGTAGGGTTAGTTGAACAGAAAAGTCACTTCAAATTAAATACATCCTGAATGCTCCAATTATGCGTGCTTTTATGTTCTGAGTGTCATGTAGATTCTCTCCTGGGGAAATATGACTTATGTTTGGACTGAAACGACTGAATGAAGGACAAACTGTGTGCGATATTGTCACTGGAACGTGCGTGCATTTATTTGGTCTAATTATTCTATGTATTTATAAATGTTGTTATACTTGACTTTAAACTGCTGCTAAGAATCTTTTTGCAGCTACTAGACCACAGCACACAAACCAAGAATACCTCTTCAATCAATAAAATTAATTTCACTTTGTTTCAGGGCTCTATTGTGCTGCCGTTACCTTAGAAATAAAGTGGGAGCGCACGCAACGATAAAATCATTAACGTGAATTGAGGTGTTTATTTTCCAGCTCTCACCAGATTAATGAGTTTCTGAAGCAATAATTTCTCATTTTATTTGCAACAGTGTTGCATTTTACTTTTATCTTTTCATGTTCTGTATAGATTTTTATCACCATTTTATCACCATCCATCCATTCGCTTCCGCTTATCTTTTTCAGGGTCGCGGGGGGCGCTGGAGCCTATCCCAGCTGTCATAGGGGGAGCGAGAGGCGGGGTACACCCTGGACAGGTCGGCAGTCTGTCGCAGGGCCAACACACATGGACAGACAACCATTCGCACTCACATTCACTCGCACATTCACACCTAGTGGCAATTTGGATTATCCAATTAACCTATTCCCACAATCATTTTATCACCATCATCTGATATTGTCTCTGAGTGAAGTAGGTGGCACTCCTGGGGATCATTTTGAAGAAGCACAGTACATGATGTATTAAATGCTCTTTTTTTCATGTAAGTGCACAAATAGTTTAAAGCAGAAAGCCTGGATCAAGGGATAACCAGCATCTTGATACGTGTTACTTCTACCTGGGGTTTTAGATTTTGTCCAGTATGCTAACGCAAAAGAAGGCCTGACCGCGCACAGGTTTATTCATAATATAGGTCAGGTCAAGTCCCACTGAATGCTCTCTGTGACCGGAAACAAACAGACAAACAAAGAAGCATTCAAATTCATGCTTGATGCATTAGTCTTTTAAATTCAGTGCTAACATCAGTATGCTAACAGTGACATGCTAACATCCTGTGGATTAGCAGTATTTTATGCGCAACATGTTAGTTTAAGTTGTTAAAGTTTAAGGTGCGCTTGCCACATTTCAGAACAAACATTCAAGCTTGACATTTGTTATGTATATAGCATCAGCTGTTCTTAAAGAGAGTTTGACTTTTCTTGTATAAAATTGCTATTAGCAGCAGATAACATGTCTAGGAAACATGGGGGTAGAAATAGAGAATGTATTGCAGTATGATTCTGTAAAGCAGCAGCTGAAAAGCCGGCAATAAAAAAGTGCTTTGAGTTTTTGGATAGCAGAGAGTCTGCTGACAGTGTTTGTAGACGTCAGTAGCGTGTTTCTGTTCCAACTTGATCAAAGCTGATTTTGTTGACTGAACTGTTCCATTATTGATGCAAGCAGAGTTGTGAACTAGGCTGACAGTTCTTTTGCCTTTGTTCAGCTGCAGGTAATCGTGCACCACTGTGGAAGTATTTGAAATATGCAGTGTTGAGACAGCATTGGCCTGCTGAGCTTTAGTATTGGTTGTGGTGGTTGAGGAAGAGTTGATCTGTTGGAGTTTCTGATCATTATGATGGTTCTAAATGGTACAAAAATGGTAGCTTGGTAGCATCAATTCAATTCAATTCAATTTTATTTATATAGCGCCAAATCACAACAAAACTCGCCTCAAGGCGCTTCATAGATACAGAGAAAAACCCAACAATCATATGACCCCCTATGAGCAAGCACTTTGGCGACAGTGGGAAGGAAAAACTCCCTTTTAACAGAAAGAAACCTCCGGCAGAACCAGGCTCAGGGAGGGGCGGGGCCATCTGCTGTGACCGGTTGGGGTGAAAGAAGGAAGACAGGATAAAGACATGCTGTGGAAGAGAGACAGAGGTTAATAACAGATATGATTCAATGCAGAGAGGTCTGTTAATACATAGTGAGTGAGAAAGGTGACTGGAAAGGAAAAACTCAATGCATCATGGGAATCCCCCGGCAGCGTATGTCTATCCGGTTGTTCAGTCTGACGTCACTAGCCGTGTCTGGGTCTAAACTCCGCTGCAGGTCCATATATCAAACGATCACTATGGCATTACTGAGAGTTGAAAAACTGTCTAAAGTCTTTCATCTTTAATAAAATGATCAGCGTTCTGCTCTACCAGGTGTAACAATTGAGTTTAACATCCAGGCATCCATGAAAACGGAATTTATGACATTTAACGGAGTTAGAAGTTAGCAGGGAGTTAGCTCGCTAGCTTCTATCTAAATACAATATAGCATGTCCTGACTGGTTTTGGAAACAAATTAAAACGTACAGCTCTGTTATCACTTCCAGCATAAATGAAGACAGAAAACTAAACAGCAGTGACGTTTGTAGGGTTACTGAAGTTGGGCTAGCTGGTATATAATGATGTGCTACGTGACCGCTAGCGACACAGCTATGTTAGCTTAATATAAACAAGCTAACCTTTTTTCCACTCGATAAAAGTTACCGTGAGTGTTCTCGGTGGTCAGGAACAAATGTAATCGCATGGCAGGATGCTGTAAAAGGACCAAACTTCAGCCAGGAGAACAACTGAGATAATCCATCCACAATACGAGGTTAGTCATTCATATACTGCTGCATAGGCTGGGCTGTAGTTACATCCTAAGGTTTTAAAAACTGAGCTTAAATAAATGATTAGCGGTAATAAAAGACGAGGGAGGTCAACAGTGATCACTGACTGTTTTAGGAGCTTTTTGAGATCAAATAGAAGAAAATACATAACATTAAACATGTTAACAACACAAACGCAGACTACTTTAGACCCGGAAGTAGGATTCGTCGCGTCATCACTGAACAACCGGATTGCAGCATAACTAAGGGAGGATTCAGGGTCACCTGGTCCAGCCCTAACTATATGTTTTAGCAAAAAGTAAAGTTTTAAGCCTAATCTTAAAAGTAGAGATAGTGTCTGTCTCCCGAATCCAAACTGGAAGCTGGTTCCACAGAAGAGGGGCCTGAAAACTGAAGGCTCTCCCTCCCATTCTACTTTTAAATACTCTAGGAACAACAAGTAAGCCTGCAGAGCGAGAGCGAAGTGCTCTAATAGGGTGATATGGTACTACAAGGTCATTAAGATATGATGGGGCCTGATTATTTAAGACCTTGTATGTGAGGAGCAGGATTTTGAATTCAATTCTGGATTTAACAGGAAGCCAAAACAGGATAAATATGCTCTCTCTTTCTAGTCCCTGTCAGTACTCTTGCTGCAGCATTTTGGATTAGCTGAAGGCTTTTCAGTGAGTTTTTTGGACATCCTGATAATAATGAATTACAGTAGTCCAGCCTGGAAGTAATAAATGCATGAACTAGTTTTTCAGTGTCACTCTGAGACAGGATATTTCTAATTTTAGAGATGTTGCGCAAATGGAAGAAAGCAGTCTTACATATTTGTTTAATATGTGCGTTGAAGGACATGTCCTGGTCAAAAACGACTCCAAGGTTCCTCACAGCATTACTGGAGGCCAAGGTAATGCCATCCAGATTAAGAATCTGGTTAGATATCATGGTAGCTTCACTGCTCTAGATGCTTTACAGAATATTAAATACAAAACTCAGTTCAGTGAGAATGCATTGTGTCCAGCTGTGTGTTGAAGATGAATCTGTACTTTTTGAGAAAATAAATGTTACCAGAATACAAAGAAACTTATTTATCCGTGTTTCTCTAAGAGCAGCTGACATGATTGTCAAACACACACTTACTGCTGGTGGTTCCAGGTGTGCTCAGTAAAGTATGTGAAACACCATCCAGGAGATGGTGAATATTTAAAAAGGAAACATGAAAACAAATTATTTAATTAACAAATTAATCAACAGCAAATTTCACATTTTTTTCTATTACATAATAATAATAATAATAATAATAATAATGGATTGCATTTATATAGCGCTTTTCGAGACTGCTTTACAATTCCAGTTGTAGCCACAGCTGCCCTGGGGCAGACTGACAGAAGCGAGGCTGCCATATCGTGCCATCACTCTGCCTATCACTAGTAGGCGTTAGGTGAAGTGTCTTGCCCAAGGACACAACAACCGAGACTGTACGAGCCGGGGGTGGAACCGGCAACCTTCTGATTACAAGACGAACTGCCAACTCTTGAGCCACGATCGCCCATAGCCGTGTAACAGAGAAAATAAGTGACTCTTCCTACATGGGTTCAAAAAGCGCGATTACTGAGTGTCATTTCAGGAAGTCACCATATGTTTGAGGAGAGAAAACGGAGGCAAAATGCAATGCCAGTTTGGTCATATGCAGCATGTTAATGGCTTGTAATGCATCGAAATTAGAAATCCATTATCTCAAATTATTTTTATTTTTGAATTGAGTAAATTATAAATACCGCTTGAAGAAGTACACAAACCACTGCTGTCTGGACTGTTCTCCAGGTGACAATCCTCAATCAGCTTTTAGCTTAGTTTTAGTTAACTATAATAAACTTGATTCAGAGCACAATGCCAATGATAACAGCATAACTGGATGGAAAAACAGGCAGTGGAATATGGGGCGCCGTTTGTAAACTGAAACATGCCGAAATTAACAGCAACATTTTTCCACATTTAGCTCTAAATCTTACAAAAACATGTTTTTTCGAGTCATTTTTTACAACATTTAGTAAAATATTTGTAACTTTTCATATTTAAAACAGGATTTTAAATGTTAAATCTAAATGCTAAATGTTAAATCTAAATGTTAAATGTTAAATCTAAATGCTAAATGTTAAATGTAAATATTATATTTAAATGTAAATGTTAAATGTAAATATTATATTTAAATGTAAATGTTAAATGTAAATATTATATATAAATCTAAATGTTAAATGTTAAATCTAAATGTTATATATAAATCTAAATGTTAAATGTTAAATCTAAATATTATATATAAATCTAAATGTTAAATCTAAATATTATATATAAATCTAAATGTTAAATGTTAAATCTAAATGTTATATATAAATCTAAATGTTAAATGTTAAATCTAAATGTTATATATAAATCTAAATGTTAAATGTTAAATCTAAATGTTACGGGAAACTAAATATTTAGCTAATATGCAAATTTATTGTACGGGTCAACGGAAATACCAAAATAAAAGCTTCAAGAAAACCTCCCGCGCTAAAGTGTGCCGGTCGCGGTTAGGTTCTGTGTTTGCGCTCCTCTTACGGTCACTTTTGACTGCCATGAGCTGCTTCGACTATTCCCTACCAGCATGTCCAGCGATTTAGCTGAAAACATTGGAAGAGCCGTTTTGTCGGCCATCCAACGATTCAGCGGTAATGCACCCTCGACCTCACAAACGCCGCAGCACTTGGTAAGTTTATTGTATAGCATTTTGGACGGGTTGATAGCAGTGTTAGCAAAACTAGCAAAGCTAAATTACTTAGCTAGTCCTCAATTATTTCATTTGGTAGGCAGCAGACAGAGATCGAACATCATACAACTCTATTTATTTATTTGGTAGGTAGGTAACAGTCGTTCTTGATGTAAATGTTTCCTTAGGAATCCAGCAATGCACCTGGACCAAGTAGACCTGCCATCTCCACTGGGATACCATACTGCTCGGTAGGCCTTCTTACACATATCATTTAATTCATTTATCATGAAATTTCCCCTTGTGGGACTAATAAAGGTGTGTTATCTTATCTTAGCTGACTGGTTTTGATATACAGTCAGGTTCATAAGTAGTTGGATACAGACACATTTTCTAATGTTGCTTCTGTACATTACCAGAATGAATTAAAAATGAAACTACTCCAATGCAGTTGAAGTGCAGACTTTAAGTTTTAATTCAGTGGGTTGGACTAAATGAATGCATAAAAATGTGAGAGGGAAAAATTAATTTGTAAACACAATCCTATCATTTCAGAGGCTCTAAAGTAATTAGACAAATTAAATAACTGAAAATAAAATGATAATTTCTATTACTTTATTCAAAACCCTTTGTTGGCAATGACAGCCTGAAGTCTTGAAGTCATGGACACCACCAGATGCTGGCATTCCTCCTTACTAAGGCTCTGCCAGGCCTTTACTGCATTGGCTTTCAGTTGCTGTTTGTTTGTGGGCCTTTCTGTCCTAAATTTAGTCTTCAACAACTGAAATGTATGCTCAATTGGGTTAAAATCCAGTGACTGACTTGGCCATTCAAGAATATTCTATTTCTTTACTTTATTAAAGTCATGGGGTGCTTGGACTGTATGTTTTGGGTCATCTTCCATCTTTATTATTAAATGCTGCCCAATCAATGTGACTACTTTTAGCTGGACTTAAGCAGACAAGTATGTCTCTGAACACATTCAGCTGCTTCAGTCCTGTGTCACATATTCAGTAAACACTACCAGTGCCACTGGCAGCCATGCACGCCCAAACCATCACACTGCCTCTGCCATGTTTTACAGATGATGTGGTATGCTTTGGATCATGAGTCGTTCCACCCTTCTCCATACTTTTTTCTTGCCATCATTCTGGTAGAGGTTGATCTTGGTTTTATCTGTCCAAAGAATGTTTTTCCAAAATTTAGCTGGGTTTTACTAGATGTTTTTTTTTTTTTTTTTTTTTTGTTAAGTCCATTCTAGCCTTTCTATTCTTGAGGCTTATGAGTGGCTTGCACCTTGCAGTGAACCCTCTGTATTAGGGCTGTTCGATATGACGATATGAAAACATCTATCATTTCATATTATACGCTATCATTTGTTCTGTGGTGTCGCAAAATAAATTTTACGTCAATATTTTTCATCGTTTTGATGGTCACTGTAGTAGCTGTATTAATTTCTTAATTTTCTTTTTTCTGTTATGTTCTCTTTGACCGCATGTTGTCTGTTCACAGTAAAATTTTCAAAATGCAAACACTACGTCTCAAATCAATTCCAGGCCTTTTATCTGCTTAATTGGTAATGACATCATCATTTTAATATGGATACCCTAAATTAAAGCTTAGTCTGCACATCATGTCCATGATATAATTTTGATTGGAATATGTTTCAGTAAACGGGCAACAAAATAAAACTTGTTAGGGTCCAAATACACACTGACCTAATTGCAGGCCTTTGCTACTCTAATTGAGTGCTCAAAGCACTTTATACAACAGATCTCATTTACCCATTCACATGCACAGATTAATACAAGCACTTTTTCTGTCCAACATTCGCACACAGTCATAGTCGGATAAACTCATTGGGAGCTCTAGATTAGAGCACCTGGGAACTGAATCACCAACTTGACCAACAATCACCAAATGCTAATCTACAAGATACAAAAGGTTCAGTTTTCTGTGTAATGGGTAGACAATAGTAAGATGGTCTGAGTCTACAGTTTGTTTGTTTGTTTTTAATGAACAGATAACAGAAACCTTACGGATGTATTGTAATGCATAGGTGTCTATCTGTATCTGTGTTTGAATTCATTTCAGGTTCCTCTTCCATCAGTTCCTCAAGCTCATGCTACGCGCTCACATTTTGTGAGAAAAAACAAGACCTGCAAACACTATACAAAAGATGTTGTGTGCTTGCCCTTGTCTTCAGCATCAACGTTTCTCATACCGAGAGGAGATTCACGAGCAAAACTAGCACAAGATGGCCTTATTGGGAAGATCTCCTTTACATCTGACTGGTCTGAAGCACAATTTAGAGAAGAAATAGCAGCAATCTTCAGAAGAACATTTGCACTGTCAACTGGCCAGACATTCCCTTTTGAGTATTTGAGTACAATTAGAGGATGTAAACGACTAATGAAACCAAATGTTTCTAGCAGTTTTCTTTGGGGTGGCCAAGAAGTTGGCTCGATTTGTTCCACCACCTGCCTCTATATAATGGCAGGGATACAAAAACCTGCACAGGTAAACATTTTATATTGCAGTGCAGAAATATTTATTGTCTAAAAAGTGAGTCTGTTCCCTTAACATAATTTTATTAATTGTATTAATTAATATTGCAGTTTCAGCAGGTGTAAACAGTTTTTAGTGCAGCCATGTGCCTCTGTGTTACCAGTGATTTGGTGCAACTGTATTTGATTTTATGTAGAACATGCTTTCTTTTCCCTCAGGAGGAACCAGAAGAGCTGTCTGATAGTGACTTTGAAAGTCCAGTCTGCCGGAGAAGACGAGGTATGTGATGTGAATGAAAACCTAGTGAGGTTCTAAGCTCGATGACCAGTTAGATTTTGTTACTGCAGTGCGTAATAATTCCTGGGGGGTTTGTTTGATGAGAGCATCGTTAATTTGTCCGATTGGGGCGATCGTGGCTCAAGAGTTGGGAGTTTGCCTTGTAATCGGAAGGTTGCCGGTTCGAGCCCCGGCTCGGACAGTCTCGGTCGTTGTGTCCTTGGGCAAGACACTTCACCTACCGCCTACTGGTGTTGGCCAGAAGGGCCGATGGCGCGATATGGCAGCCTCGCCTCTGTCAGTCTGCCCCAGGGCAGCTGTGGCTACAACTGTAGCTTGCCTTCACCAGTGTGTGAATGGGTGGATGACTGGGTGTGTAAAGCGCTTTGGGGTCCTTAGGGGGGACTAGTAAAAGTGCTATACAAATACAGGCCATTTACCTTTTTAATGTTTACAAATTGTCACAGGTGATTGCAGCCAAGGAGGAATATGTGCCCAACTTTCACTTAAACTAATATAAGGATATATAAAGGCTGTTAACATTATGAAGCTAGTCATGCTGACCTTCTTTCCTTTGTTCAGTGCATCATGCGTTGTCTACAACACCAGGTGAAAGTGAGGCCAAGCATCAGGAAACAGAGAGCTGCATTCAAGAGAGTGAAAATGAGGGACAGGCAGAGGGACAGCAGATGTTTCCATATAATGTGGCAGAATTTGTGTAAGCTGTTGTCTAGGGGTTAAAGAAATCCTTCATTTTAGATGTTGTTTAGGATATTGTTTTGATGCAAGTTTCCAATTTGCATGTTTGGGGTTTTTTTGCTGAATGACTGCAACTTTAGGATTTACATTTAATTTTTTTTTTTTTTTTTAATGATGTAGTGTGAGAAATTCTTCAAGGCTGACATGTTTTATGATTTCTAATATCTCTTATCTACTTAGCCCTATTTTTCTGGAGGAAGATGAAGCTCTTGAAGAGGCAATTCAGCGTAGCCTCCTAGAAGAGTCTGATAGACAGAGTGAAGTTCATATTTCAAGGTAAGATTTGAAAGTAACCTTTGATAATTGAATATTTTATTTGCATCTTTACTTGCATCATTTTTTTGCAGTTACACAATTACAAAGGTAATTGCTCATTTCTGACTAATTTAATATGGACTATCACAACATAATTATATGTTGTAACTCTGTGCACTTGAGTCAAATGTACAGCAAATTTCCATTTTTCCCCAAGATCTGTTTGTCATTGTCCCTTTTTTATATAGGTCTTTTAAGAAGCTCAGCAAAGAAGAAATTGAAGGTCTTCTTAGAGCTCATAGTGAGAAAGTCATTACACCAGGAACAAGACAACTCCATATCAGTCGAGCCAATGTGTGGTCGACTGCTTTGCGTCAGTTCAAGAGACCCAAGTTTGCAGAAAGCTGTGAGATGCTTTATGTCACATTTGCAAGCGATGAACATGATACAGAGGAAGATGCTGCTGACCTTGGGGGGCCAAGGCGGGAGTTTTTCCGTTTACTGGTGAAGGCCATCTTTCAGGACAGTGGTGCTTTTGAAGGTAATAGGATTTCACAGTCAAACTAACTAACTTACTTACTTACTCAAGGCCTAAAGGCTTGTTGACGACACTCGTTTTTATAATGTTACAAACGCAACAACCACCTGATCTGAACATTGTTTGACAGAACATTAACAAGTTAATAAATGACTACAGATAATAAATCTGTTATGTTCTGTGTGTCTGAAACAGTAAAAAAAAAAAAAGTAATACATTTTTGTCTGTCAATCTCAAGATATCAGTTTGGGGTCTGTACAGAATATACTTTTTTGTGTGTTATTTTTCAGCTACACCAAATGGATGCACACTGAAATTTAACATCCTACACTTGCAAAATGGAGTATATCGAACCATTGGCAGGATGTTGTCCACGATAATAGTGCAAGGTGGAGAAGCACCTGCCTTTCTCTCTCCACATGTAGTAGACTACATTGTGTCAGGAGACATTCTTCAAGTACACCTAACACCGGATGATATAGGTGACCCTGAGTTAAGAGAGAATCTGAAAAAGGTGAATTGCAATATTATAACAAGAATATTGTAATATTTCCTATATTCACAAGTCTTCTGGTCTTCTTTTATAATATATAATAAATACACTTTTGGTTATTAGAGGCAATTCCATGTATTATATTTTCAATTTGTTTCCTTTTTGTTAAAAAAAAATATTGGTGAAATACAGCCAAATAAACCAAAACAAAAACGTTTCGAGTCCAATTAAAATGAACCATCTGCAGTATTTGTGTACACTGGTAAAAAACTAACATTTAAAGTGTTTTTCTTAAATATTTAGGTTGTAAATGCAACAACTCAACATGATTTGGAGGAAGCAGTCAGCTGCTGCGACTCATGGCGATATCAAGTTGAAGGTCTTCCACTCACAGTCACCATGGCCAATAAAGATCTGTTTGTGAAAAATGCAGCTCTATACCTTGCAGTTCTGCAACGGCAAAGCTGTTTCGATCAACTAACTGATGGCTTGTCCTACACAGCAAATTCAAAAGTGTTAAATTTTTTGGTGTTAATAGTCTTCTTGCAAAAGTAGAGTTAATTTTACTCTAAGCAGAGTCACATTCTTTTAATGTAACTCTGAGGTGTAAAAGGATAGTAGTTAAAATCGAGTGTTAAAAATGAGTGTTTCTCTGTCAAATCTGGAGGTGTTACAATGGAAACATTAACTCTTGACCTCTTAACTCTGAACTCCTACAGGGGCTATGACACCAACAGAGTAAATTCGCAGACTCCGCCCCCAGCACGGCTCCAATCGAAGCTGAAGTGAAGCCGTTTCAGAACATTTTGCTCTACATATTTGAGTTGTTTGCCATGCTTGGTAAGTCATTTTTTCAAAGATTGTTTCAATTGTTATTAGCCTTTACTTCTGTGGCTCTTTGGAGTTGAGACAAAGCTGTGTGAAAGGCATTAGCCACGTTGCTCGCTGATAGCATAATATTCTGTTTTAGCTAGCTGAAAGGTATTGTTTGCGGGCAAATACCACAGCCTTGAAAAAAGCTTGCATGTGAATTTTCAGTCAAACGTTTGGTCAAATACACCTAAAACAATGTCTAGAATGTGAAATGTTGGTATAATGGTGCTACTTGAAGCCTGAAAACGATCGCCCATAAAAAAAAACAAAGAACGAGCAAACAGCAGTAGCAGACGTCCTGACTGGATTCTACGGTAGCATAGATCCCTCCAGAGTTTTGTGCACACGGTTTAGGTAAAAATGAAAAAGGTTGAGGTTTTACATTTAGTTCAGTATACCTGTTGCCTGTGTCCTTGTCTTTTGGGAAAATACTTTACACAAGTAATGGCTCAAAGAGGATTCCTTTTTTTTTTTTTTACTGTGCTGCAATTGTTTACTGGATTATTTGTGCCATTAATTAGTGTCAACTAATTTTTATTCAATCTCCACACAGGATATGCTTGTGAAGATGGAATATGGGGGAGAGCAGAAGTGCGTTGAAGTTCCACAAAGGGAGAAATAAGTGATGAGAATGCTGTTATTTGCATTTACCATGTCAGACCTTTTGATAAACAAAATTCTAATAAAAGTGAGAACATGTACACTGTTACATCTTTCAGAAAATGTTTTGAAATTGTGGTGCACAGTTCAGAATAAATGTTTTTCAAAAACCATTGCATCTTTTTAGTAAATGTTTATTTCCAAAAGAAATTTCTAGAAGTTCAGAACAGTAAAATTCCCGCTTTTTAGAATGAATTAGAAGATAACTCTTACGTAGTTAAACTAAAATACTCTTTGAGAGTTAATATATAAACTCTTAACACCAAGTGTTAAATTATCAACTCCAGACAGATTTGGTGTTTAACACTAAATCAGAGTTAACGTACCAACTCTCCAAAAAGAGTTAAATTAACACTCTCTGGTGTGGACCCATATAGACACTTTAATAGTGTTGAAATCAAATCCGACAGTGTTAATTTGGACATGCTGGATTTGCTGTGTACTATGGAGTGAGAGTTATATTTTTTCTGTATCAATTGGTCATTATTTTATAATCATTTAGAGTGAGCTACTTTTTATATTTAAAACTGGAATTTAACCATTATTTAAACGTTTCTGTCTAGATTTTATCACTCCTGAGAGAGAACCCCAGTTTGCGTGTTCTGCTTGACCTATCGGGGGAGGACAAAGATCTGACAGCCAGTTTAATTGCTGGGGTTCTCAGGCCAAGCTATTCTGTCCTTGGGAGCAACAGAAGAGTTAGGGAGGAGCTGATGGTGGTCAAATTTCGGGAATTTCTCCAGTGTGTCGAAAGTAAGCAGAAATTCACATAATGTAGTCTGGCCATGAAACAATTCGGGACACTAAAGTAAAACTTTGTCTTTTTATGTCACATGCGCGCACACAAAACAGGAATAAAGATGTATGATAGCTTACAACTGACAAGCAAGGCAAAGACAGAACCTCTGTATTTTTTATAAAAACATTAGCCATCATTTAGTTGTTAGCTCAAGCTTTAACTATTTTAGTGTCCCCAGGTTAACGGTGGTTTTTCTTTGTTTTTAGATGAAGAGCTGAGAGACTCACTTGGAGAAAGGACTCTTACCAAGGATGAAGAGGCATTTGTGAAGGCTTTGAGGCCTGGTTACATCTTGGCTTTTGCCACCGGGAGCAGCAAGGTTCCAGCCATAGGTTTTCAACCAGCTCCTAAAATAACATTCATTCACGATGAAAGCAAACATCTCCCGATTGCACACACATGTGCAAATGAGCTTCAGCTTTTTGTGAATGAAACAACAATGGCTGATGATGATGCTTTTCATTACTGCTTCTTAGTAGCACTCATGAATGGAGCTTTATTCAGCACCATCTAAACATGTTCCAAAAAAAGTGAAATTAAAATGGTGGGTTTGTTAACTCTAATCCTGTTCATTAATTGTAGTTTCAAGTAACTTTGCTTCATACAAGATAGTTGAAATAAATTCTGACTGCATTTAATGTTGAAATGTAATAATTTTCAAAGCTTCAATAGATTTATAAAAATGCTAACTCTGTATTTTCAACGACAAATCAATAAAGTCACTGGTGTAATACAATAATTTTATTAAGCTTTTCTTTTTTAAACAAGGACACTTCAAAACAGTTTATGCACAGAGTATACTAAACATGCTTTGTAGAACAAGCCAGGATTACTTAGACATCTAACAGCAACATTTATTAAGACTATTGCAACTTTACAATGATTAAAACAATACTGTAGATAATCTTGTGAATTGATTTAAAGACTGACTGTTCCGTGTTGATAATTTTCACTGTTATACTGTATTACAGTGTGAATTTGATCTTTACTTCAATCTGAATAACTGGTTTTACCCATAAACTAAAAGTGGTTGTAGCCTTCTGAATAGCCTATGAGTCACTGTCAGTCATTAACTCTGAGTCCTTATGTGGCAGGAGGCATCACTGCTAGAGGGGAGGGGCTTCTGCAGTAGTACAAAAACTGCATTTGCTGTACAGCATTTAAGAATATTAAGTGTCATCACTCTTTAGAACATCACTGGTATCCTGTGGTTGAGGTCACACATTTACAAGTTTGTTAAAAATATACTGCTGTGTTCGTTGAAACAATGTTTTACCATTATTGTTGTCTTCTTCAAAAGGGTGAATGCTTGTATATAGCTCTTGTAAATCGCTGTCATTTAATGGGACAAACCTACTTTCAGAGTTTGACAAGGAGGGTATGGAGACCTCTGCTGTAGAAAGTTCTGGGTTGTGACGATGAGACACATGAGTTCCGCAGGCAAAAAGCTGGATGGGAGTTCTATTACCTTCAGTGGAAACAGAGTGATTGTTATATCCAGCTTTGAATTCCTTCAAAGTGCGGTTGATTCGTGGTAGAAACACATAATGAAGGCAAAATAGGTCTGTTGCATTTTCTAAGTCTAGGATACCAAGTGATTCCAATTCATAAAATATAGGTGCATAAATGCGGCTACAGTTGTTGTTTAAGTCTCGGTTGAAACGCTCAATCCTCTGGTTGTGCACAGAACTTCCCATTAAGACAGAGCTTTCACCCCTGCTTGCTCGCATGTCCTCCCAAATCTGAGCATTCTCTCCTCCGTGATCAGTCCTGATATGCAGGGGTCTGCCAAATTGTCCAACAGCTGCAGTAAAGAGGGCTTTCACAGTCTCAGCTCGATTATTGCTGGAGCACTGAAGAAACATCAACATCCTGCTGTATCCATCTATTGCACCATGAACAACAAACTTCCAACGAATCAGTTTGTGATTTCCATCTATGTGCCATATGAAATTTGGATGAGGCACAGAATATACTCGCCGAGCAACTGCAGTTCTTCTCCTGGATAGAACACCAGCCGAGTCCACCCTCCGCAGTGACTTTCTTACGCGCCATCTTTGAACCACTGTTTTTGGAACGCAGATGACCCATCAGCATCACTTCTCCAACATTTGGATGTTCAGTTTTTATTTGGGACACTATCTGATCTAACTCATGGTCACTGATTACATTGAATTTTGACTCTGAGATATTATAGTCTTGCAGTACAGAGTGGGCCTGGAGATGGAAAGGATAGATGCAGCTTCAGTAAAAGATGTTTTCAGGGAAAGAACATTTTCCAATTCCTCTTTGGAAATCTGAAGCCTTCCTTGGTAACCATCCTAGAACACGGCACAGAAAATCTCAATGAGCACAATTCTATAACAAAAGATGGGTAATTTGAGGCAATTGTACTGTGACAGATTAGCTAGAGTAATATTTTATCAATAGTTTTAAAATATGAAAGTGAGCAATCAAAAGACACTTCACAGCAAAAACAGTAATAAAATATGACGTAAAACTTGTGAATGTTGTTGGTGGTGATGTGACACTGCTAGTGATGGACCCCTAAGAAGATGAAATGTATGTAGAATCAGAATCATTACTTTGACAGGATTTAATTTAAGGTGACATATTACACCAAAGAAAAAACAAAAATTAGTCAGCTAAATGATATGTGTAAGAAGGCCTACCGAGCAGTATGGTATCCCAGTGGAGACGGCAGGTCTACTTGGTCCAGGTGCATTGCTGGATTCCTAAGGAAACATTTACATCAAGAACGACTGTTACCTACCTACCAAATAAATAAATAGAGTTGTATGATGTTCGATCTCTGTCTGCTGCCTACCAAATGAAATAATTGAGGACTAGCTAAGTAATTTAGCTTTGCTAGTTTTGCTAACACTGCTATCAACCCGTCCAAAATGCTATACAATAAACTTACCAAGTGCTGCGGCGTTTGTGAGGTCGAGGGTGCATTACCGCTGAATCGCTGGATGGCCGACAAAACGGCTCTTCCAGTGTTTTCAGCTAAATCGCTGGACATGCTGGTAGGGAATAGTCGAAGCAGCTCATGGCAGTCAAAAGTGACCGTAAGAGGAGCGCAAACACAGAACCTGACCGCGACCGGCACACTTTAGCGCGGGAGGTTTTCTTGAAGCTTTTATTTTGGTATTTCCGTTGACCCGTACAATAAATTTGCATATTAGCTAAATATTTAGTTTCCCGTAACATTTAGATTTAACATTTAACATTTAGATTTATATATAACATTTAGATTTAACATTTAACATTTAGATTTATATATAACATTTAGATTTATATATAACATTTAGATTTAACATTTAACATTTAGATTTATATATAATATTTAGATTTAACATTTAACATTTAGATTTATATATAACATTTAGATTTAACATTTAACATTTAGATTTATATATAACATTTAGATTTAACATTTAACATTTAGATTTATATATAATATTTACATTTAACATTTAACATTTAGATTTATATATAACATTTAGATTTAACATTTAACATTTACATTTAAATATAATATTTACATTTAACATTTAGCATTTAGATTTAACATTTAAAATCCTGTTTTAAATATGAAAAGTTACAAATATTATACTAAATGTTGTAAAAAATGACTCGAAAAAACATGTTTTTGTAAGATTTAGAGCTAAATGTGGAAAAATGTTGCTGTTAATTTCGGCATGTTTCAGTTTACAAACGGCGCCCCATAGTGGAACGCTATCAGTCATGGACCTGCCTCCTCAACATTACTGAAATAGTGTGGGAACATCTTGAAGAAAACAGAGAACAAAAGTACCCATTATCTTCTATCTTCTTTCAATGTTTTGGATAGACACTTTATTAATAAAAGTGAGGTGGAAGTAATGATGGAAAAAAAAGAAAAAAGAAACATGGAGAAAAAGTGAACAAGATTTTCTATTCAGAAATCATCAAGACAGAAGTGAAGGTTTATTGCTGGTGATATTTTCGAGAGATGATTGAAAGGTTTTGTGCTGAGACAACAGATAACATGTCCATATTTAAAATGCCATAATAGCGAATAGGATAGTTGCCAAATACAAGCTTGGAATAACAGAATTGGCATTTTGTGGCCCTGTGGGAAAGCAGCAAGAAAGGAAGAAAGGCGGAGGAGGATTTTTTGAAACTTGTCACTTCGGGCCTATTAATCCTCTGCTTTCATCCAAAAATAATTACAGTATGCTTTCCAGATGATTAATAGTCTTGGCATAGAGCCTTTGTTCCTCCACAAACTGAGAGTGATTGAAGGGTGTGTGTGTCTCCATTATTAGGTACTGATGAACCAATTAAGACTGGAGTCTGACCTATTCATCGCTTCACTGGGATCAATAACTAGTGCAGGATAGCATAAGCCCGAAGCACATCATTACACATTTAGCACTCCAGTTTCGAAAGGAAAACAATGCAGCAGAGTCTCAGAACATCATCGTTTCTGTAGCCGAAGCTGTGTCACCACACGTTTTCCCTTTTGCACATTTTTGGTGATGAAGAAGAGGAAGATGAAAATGCTTATTAGCTGTTAACGACTGCACAGTTAACTTTTTACCATAATTCACGGTAACAAAGCAGCTTGCTTGTTGAAAAAAAAAGATTAACTGTTCCTGCCGCACTTGACTTACCTGCAAGCTCGTATTTTAGAACAAAAGAGGGAAAATAAGAAGAATTGCTCTGCCAATTGTGACCAAAAAAATCAAAAATCAATTCATGTAACAAAATTTTCCCCTCTTCCCAAGATAAGCCACCTGTGTGACAGCCGTGCAATACATCATGAAACTTCATCCGTTCTCTCGTCCATAGACTGATAAAAGATTTCCCATCAACAGCTTCATTATTTGTCCATCCACAAGTGATTTATATGACACAGTGTGGCTATTGACAAAAAAGCTGAATACGTAAGAATGATCAAGATTATCCAATCCGATTGTTCAGTCTGACGTCACTAGCCGTGTCTGGACCTAAACTCCGCTGCAGGTCCATATATCAAACGATCACTATGGCATTACTGAGAGTTGAAAAACTATCTAAAGTCTTTCATCTTTAATAAAATGATCAGCGTTCTGCTCTACCAGGTGTAACAATTGAGTTTAACATCCAGGCATCCATGAAAACTGAATTTATGACATTTAACGGAGTTAGAAGTTAGCAGGGAGTTAGCTCGCTAGCTTCTATCTAAATATAATATAGCATGTCCTGACTGCGGGGTTTTGGAAACAAATTAAAACGTACAGCTCTGTTATCACTTCCAGCATAAATGAAGACAGAAAACTAAACAGCAGTGACGTTTGTAGGGTTACTGAAGTTGGGCTAGCTGGTATATAATGATGTGCTACGTGACCGCTAGCGACACAGCTATGTTAGCATAATATAAACAAGCTAACCTTTTTTCCACTCGATAAAAGTTAACGTGAGTGTTCTCGGTGGTCAGGAACAAATGTAATCGCATGGCAGGATGCTGTAAAAGGACCAAACTTCAGCCAGGAGAACAACTGAGATAATCCATCCACAATACGAGGTTAGTCATTCATATACTGCTGCATGGGCTGGGCTGTAGTTACATCCTAAGGTTTTAAAAACTGAGCTTAAATAAATGATTAGTGGTAATAAAAGCCGAGAGAGGTCAACAGGGATCACTGACTGTTTTAGGAGCTTTTTGAGATCAAATAGAAGAAAATACATAACATTAAACATGTTAACAACACAAAAGCCATATTAAACGCAGACTACTTTAGACCCGGAAGTAGGATTCATCGCGTCATCACTGAACAACAGGATAGCAGGTCATTTCATTTATTCTCGCCATGAAGTTTGTTCATCACCTCATTACCTCAGGGTGCAGGCCGTGATAAAATACTCAAACAGGAAGGACTTACTGGATTTAATATCTTCAAATATTGGCTCCTAAGGGCCCCAATGATCAATTACTTCTTAATGTTTTATAGTTTTCTGTGACCCCTCCATCTTTATGTAAATAATTTTTCCACCTCTCCACTTGATTCCTGTAGATGATCTGAGATATATGTGAATATCCATGTACTCCTAAATAAATATATAGGCCACAATCCTGGGGTCGTGTTAACAATCCATTAAAATTTGGGTTACAGCCACCAAATCTTCAAGGTCATTTCAGTGATTTATTGGTCGATTTCATTTGACAAAAAGCCTTAGAGACTGTGATTCTTGCAAATGTGCTGTGTACTGTCAACATACAAAAAATACAGTATTACATCACATCTGCTTCAAGGTCAATAGATTGACCTGAAGGTCAGAATGATAATAATCCTATATGGAGCTATTCAAAGCTAGTCATCATGCAGGGACTTATATATGGGAATTCTAAATATTCTCAATAAGGACCTCTTATGTCTTTCTTAAGAGCAAATAAGTTCAAGCTTTTGTAAAATGTATTTTTCTATATAGGTATGCTTAAAATTCAAACAAGCAAAGAAAACAAAATGAACATACACAAAATATAATACTGTTTTGCTAAAAGTAAATACAGCCTAGAGAGTGAGTTTTGTGTTCTTGGAGTTTTTTCAATTTCTAACTATAAACATGTTAAAACTGTATTCTTCATTCATACCTTTACAGCACATGGGAAAAGCGATTGGCCGTAAGAGTGCAACCACTTGAGATTCTCGCTGCTTTTGTTTTCTGATAAAGGTGTAGTACTGGAACATTGCAGAGAAATATATTTTTGCAGATAATTATATTTATACAGTGCTGGATCTGATTCTGTCTAATGAAATAAGTGTTTTGCATACTAAGTAGAAGAAGTGCACATTTACAGTATATTACATCAGGTTTCATAGTCACTGCATATGAATATTTTATTTTGAAAAGTCCTTCCTTGCAATGTATTGAGGACGCTGACTAGGATAATTTTCTTCACACAGAAACCTGTACATCATAGATACAGCAGAGTTACAAACACTCAGAGCTTATGCACGACTGCAGTGCCGTACAGGTCTCTAAATATTTGAAGAAACTGGATTTTACTACATGTTAAACTACAAAAATTTTCCTTCATTCTGCAGTTCTGGACAAAATAAGCCAGGCTTTAGTCTGAGGTGATCTCCTCCAGATGTTGTGGCCTCACACTGCAAACTGTGGATCAAATTATTGTGCTGGAAGATGCTCCCCTTTTGCTGTAGCTTCAGCACATCAGCTGACCCCTATTATTTTTGTTTTTGATGGAGATCCTATAAATTTAATGGAATAAGAAGAACCCTACCCCCACGCGGCTCTTCCTTTTATTAGCCAGTAGAGAAAGATCCCACAATTCATTATTTTCTTCCTCAGATGAACATGGTCAGATTCCCATGCTCTTAAGAGCAGAGTGAAGACGCCACAAATAGCAGCAATACGCTGTGGATTTCTATTCAGCAGTGACTGGAGGGTTCATATTGTCACCAAATCCCACTGCACACATTCTGAGAATAAACCCACTTTGAAGATGTTAATTTACTGGAAGTGGTTGGGCTGTGTGGAAGAATAAATGCCCCTCTGGAGCTCAATAAAGACACCATGGTCTCCTGCTGTGATGGATTGAGGAGTCCTCCAGGACATGCAAATAGCTTGACAAACACCAACTGGGAGTTAATGTAGCACTGACCCGCACCTGCCAGCTGCTTGTTGCTACACACTGCAACACTTAACCGGAGACAGGTGGGGTGCTGTCGGGCACTCGTCTTGTGCGTTTATTCGTTGCCACAATCGGCTGCCTGACTCGCTCCTGGAAACACTTTATTGTGTGCCCTGGGTGCAAGTGGCTCATGTATAGCTGCCAGTGGAACAAAATGCTTCAGAGTAAAAAGCAATCCCGAGGGGAGTAAAGCGAATTAAAGAAAAAGACAGTGGTGGCCACGAACGCTTCCCAGAATTTTTTATTAACATGCAAGCATGTATGAAAAGGTGAAATCCCATCTGGGAAGCCGACACGCCCAAGGAGACGACAATGTGCAAAGTGTAATAAGAACAAAATGTGAATACTTTTTTATGTCTTTCAGAATGACAAGAACAAGCTACTAGTTCTAAGACTGACTGGAATATATGTACGGACTTTTTAAAACTCTAAATAATGGACTCGAGTTTAATTTGCAAAGATAAATGAAGCAGCAGATGCTTCAGTAAAATTAATATTTCATGTCTTTTTACATTATTTAACATGGACAATGAGCACAAACTGCTAGCAAGAGCTGTGAAGGAAGATTTTTTGGTTTGTTTACTTGATGTGTGCTTACTTAATATGAACTTTTTAAATATTCCAGCCCTTTAGACACCCTGAAATTGTTAACGAGCTCTGAGTATACTATAAGATGCTGGTACGGGCACATTCTCGCATAACCGAGAGTCCTCTGTGGTTTACCTTTGCAAACTGTATGTGCAAGAAGTACTGAAGCTTGCAAGTTTGAATAAGGGCAGGTATTTCTGGAAGGAAGCTCATCAAAGTCAAAACTTCACAGTTACTGCTGGCTCTATAAAAAGAAAAGAATTAAATAAAAGTGTCCGGGCCTGCCAGCCACCAGTATTCACGACACATACATAGAATTTCCACAAACTCTTGCACCACAGCTTCTCCGAGACACTGTGCTCTGAGATAAATGTGTCTGAAAGTGATTTTTAACATTAATGATACTGGCTGGAAAAGCAAATTTAATTGGCAGTGGAACAGATGTAGAAATTACATACACAGTCTGAGACACAAAAACAATTACACAGACGTTGTGTAGACGGAGAAAAACAACAAAATCACCTCATGTTGGACTGAATGAAGACAAATGAGGTAAAACTAAAATTGATTTTCATTTAAATTAGAGGGCAGTGAGAGTAATGAGTCATGATGAGAAGCAGTTTGACCAGAACCGTTCAGTTCCTGAAATAATTTCCTACAATTAAAATTAGACTGAAGTCAAGCCACCACTTTGTTTTTTCAGCAAAGATACACGTTACTTAAATCTGACACATCTACTGCTCAGCTTGTGGTTCCTCAAAATGTCATCATGCCTGAAATACCTGCTTCAATCAATGGCAAAAAATCCAATTTCCACAAAATTCAATCTATTTGTTTTACTTGTTACCTCTTACCTCCAGTGGCTGATCAATAAACCTATGTCATAAAGTTTAGGCAGCTGTTATTTGTGTGCATGGAAAAAAGGACATTTTGTGCCCATGAAAACAAATCAAACATTACTGCTATGGGACCTTGTTAGAAATACACATTTATTTAATTAAATTCACTTTTATTTATATAACACCAAATCAATTGCCTCAAGACTTTTCATATTGTAAGCTAAAGACCCTATAATCATATAGTCAAAACACAGAAAACCACAAGAATCATACGACCTCCCTATGAGCAAGTGCTTTGGTGACAGTGGGAAGGAAAAACTCTCTTTTAACAGGAAGAAACCTTTGGCAGAACCAGGCTCAGGGAGGCGCAGCTATCTGCTGCGACTGGTTGAAACAATCTGCATAACTGTTTTAAGTAACTGAAGGCATCTCCTGATCTCCCATTTTTTTATTCAGGGATTTTCAGGGATGCGTGGGTTATTCATATGGTAGAAACTTGTTTTTCTGGTATTTAGACTCATAAATATGAGTACAATCACATTCTAGCTCTGTCCTTACAAGTACAAGCTACATGAATCTACCCCTTGGGACTAAGGGTGCTGGCATAACGTGTTCGTTATTTACAGCACAGAGACAAAATTGCATATAAGAAGGTGGGAACTAAAATATTTTTGTTACTTATCCTGATGTATTTCTGGGAGTTCCTACCTCAAATTGCTTCATATAGGGAGGAGAATATTCAAATCAAGTGTACAAACTAATTTACTGTACTAACATCTGCAATATATATATATAATAATGGATTGGATTTATACAGCGCTTTTCAAGGCACCCAAAGCGCTTTACAATACCACTATTCATTCACTCTCACATTCATACACTGGTGGAGGCAGCTACGGTTGTAGCCACAGCTGCCCTGGGGCAGACTGACAGAAGCGAGGCTGCCATATCGCGCCATCGGCCCCTCTGGCCAACACCAGTAGGCAAGTAGGGTAAAGTGTCTTGCCCAAGGACACAACGACCAGGACAGAGAGCCCAGGGATCGAACCGGCGACCTTCCGGTTACAGATGTGATTCCCAACCCCCTGAGCCACGGTGTGTGTGTGTGTGTGTATATATATATATATATATCTTCATATATTGCTGCTTCCTTTTAAGGCTGAATTAAACCCATTTAAAGATAGCTTTTCTTTCTGTATCTTTAATAGCAAGAAGATTCTTGTTTCAAGCACACGTTTATGTGAGCTAGATACACTTCTACTGAAATGCCAGTCCTTTTCCAAGTGACTGTGTCTAATTTTTGCACTTTCATATTCAATTTAGCATAATAACCTTTTGCTGCAAGATTATTTCCAGAGGTTCAAAGCTGGTTCAAGACTGGGTTCTGTAAGATATGAACCACAAGGGTCATTGTAACCTTAGAGAGTACCCAGTGACAAGCTGTTTTACTATTAATTTTCTGAGTGAAGGCAAACTTACCCTCAGTGTGAACAAGACTTAGAGAGGTCATGCTCACTGTGTCTTTAGGAGTCCAGGCTGCATTAGGAGTAGTAGTAAGTAGACACTGGTTGTTGTTCCATTAATGCAGACACTGGAAACCAGTGTTAATTTCCTACTTCATGCTGCATCACTGCCCTCATGCTACTTGTAACTATTTGAGTGCTTCATCTTGTTATGTTCTCATTAGTCATTTATGCACAAGGAAAGGACTTGAATCAGTTTCTGCTCCCATTAAACTTTACAGCTCGGTCTCAGCCCAACACTGTTGGCTCTGATAGCCTCATAGCTGTTCATTTTTGAGCATGTCCCTATGAAGCTTTCAGATTATAATCATGATCCGAATACAAGGATAATTGATTATTATTATTAATAATATATTTTTCTGTCTCATTCTGCTTGCTGATGTGGAAATGTAAAAAGCCTTCCCAATTAAGGCTGATGGAAAAGTGCATATATTATCACTCACTGATCAAGTGGACTCGTTGTTCCAGTGGGGAGAAGAGAGACTTTTAATAGTAATTACGACCCTTAATTTAAATGTGCTTAAACCTCCAAGGATGGGGGAGCTATTTATGGAGAGCACTTTATAGCACTTGGAAGCTCTTGTTGTTGAAACTGAGAAATAAAACTGTAATGCTCACAAACAGCAGAATTCACATAGAGCACGGACAGCAGGGACCTCTTAATCATAGTAATAAGAACGTTGTTTAAGACACGTTTTGCACAGCTTAACCAGTTTGCTTATTTTCTACTCTGAGCTTTTTATTATTGGAAGTTACGTGCTTACTACAACAAAAACCACACAAAATCTTTTGCCGTCTTTGCCCTCAGTAATTGAAAATAAATAACAAAGTAGCAAACTCAACAATGACAAGTGAATGATAAAAAGCAGATTGGAAAAGATGAAAGACCGCTTCACACCTTTTATTACACTGCCACACTTCTTCTGAAACAGCAAAGACAGGTTTTCACAGAAGGTAAAGAGTTGGAATAATACATTAGAGACGTGATTCTTCCGACAGCACCAGCCAAATGACTGGGGAGGGGCAGAGATAAGTTGTCGGCCAGAGTTTGAGCCAGCCAATGTGCTCTGTAATTATAGCCCTCCTTTCACACATGCACACCGCTGAGGCACAAATAAGGAATGTGGAAAAGTAACAGAGAGGGAGGGTAGGATCATACACACAACACACTCATTGTAAATCACCTATCCTTTAAAAATTAGTTTTGTGACAACCAGTTTAGAGTTACGCATGTCGCTGCCATACAAGACCATCCTTTCACTGTGTTTCAGTTTTTAGAATAATTATAGTGGGTGGTGATAATTGATGTTATGCAGAGTCACATAATAATTAGGTATTTTTCAAAATATTAGGTTTTTATTTAGTTAGATTGGAGGCTACAAAGAACATGGTGTGCATCACAGTCCTCCAGACATTTGATCAGCATGTACTGGACAAATTATTTGTTCACTGTGGGCTTTTAAATTTTGATGGGACTGATTCACTGGGAAAATGTGAACAGCCTGTGTTGAGCAAATAAACATAAAACAAACAAACTACTAGTTTTACTGAAACTCTTTATTAGACATTTTTTGTCATTGAGTCAACTCTGTAGTAGAATTATGCATAAAAATGCAGAAAGTGGAATATGTTTTCTTACCAATGATATAAGCAACAAAAAGTAAATATGTGTGAACTGAGTTAGTGCTAAGCTGTTGTTGTGACACCACAGTGATTATGTAAGACATGCAGAGCCTTACAGTTTTAGCTTCTTTCACCTCTATTGAAAGCTGGTAGAAAAGCTAAGGGTGAAGTAAACAGCATAACACGCCCCACAGTATCACAATATCCATTTAAATGAAAGAAAAAAATCCAGAAAGCAGGAAAAATCTATTTTGTCTTATTCATCATTGTAATTCTATTTTTAACATATTATAATTTGTAAATATGGTCACTGGGTCGCTTTCTTTACCTTCATTCATTTGATAAGTACAAGCGTCTCAATATTTTGCACCAGTAAATTTATACATAATAGTATCAGTGAAGAAAGTGATACAATATACTGGCGTATTCGGCCATTACTGTAAACTATATGTTACATAAGTGGCCACCAACCTAAAGCATGACATTCAATCATCCCCATTAACCTCGTGCTGGCTTTCTGGTCTTGGGGTCAAAATGGCCCTGACGTTTTCATGGTTGTGGTAGCGGTGATGAGACAGTTGTGTGCTTGTTGTTATTGTGGGGTTGCGGGATTTTCATGGGTTTTCTCTGTGGTCATTGTGTTTTACTTGACGTGCTTCTTTGTTTTCCTGTTTATTTACTGCTTGTCTACTGGAGCCTGCTGATCTTGGCCAGCGTTTAAAGGTCTCGAGGAGAGGCTGCTGCCAAGATGCCGCTCAAGAGGTTTGAGTCCCGAGATAAACCTGGACACAAGAGTGGTCCTCCAGGTGACTGAAGAACTAAGGCCTCTGAGCTCGCTTCCCTGGTGTCCTAGATGCCCAAGAGAAATGCTAACGTGTTGCTGCACCACAGCAGAAGGGCCAGAATCTGCCCACCGCCATCCTCCACTTCACTGCCAACAAATACAGCTGGCTGCTACATACAGCTGTCGCAGGATGGCCGCTTGCTGGCTCTCTTCTACAACATCGTCAACTTGTTGGTGTAAAATGCCTTCGTCCTGTGGCGAGAAGTCCACCCGGAATGAATGGCGGGCAAGTGACACAAGTGTAGTGTTTCTCAAGATGCTGTTTAAGGCACTCGTAGTTCTTCTCATTTGTGTCATGGATTGCGTTCCTAGCGCAAGCACAGCATGGAAAATGGTGAACCAAGTCCAAGTCTCTCTGTGTTTTCTGTACCATTGGCAGTAGGAGGATCAAGTAAGAGGAAGAGGTGCCAGGGGTGCTCCGTGAAAAAAGACTGTAAGATGCAAAAAGTGTGTGGACGGTGCAGCAAGTACATATGTAGAGGTTGTGCTGTGCTCTACTATTCCGTGTGTGCAAGCCAGGTCTAAGTAGGGAGCAAGTGGTCTTGGGGAAAAAGAAGAACAAGAAGCTCATGGTGGGTCAGAACGACCTTCTAGGACACTGAGTGCAACCAACAAAGAACGTGGAAAACACGCTCACAGTGGGTTAAAAGGTTCCCCTTAGGACAGCGCGTGTAGCAGAGTCGGAATGAGTGAATTAAGACACAGAGACGAAGGGGAAACACACACTCAAATACCAGTCTCCAGAATCAGTCTTCATTCATATTTTAGGGTCTTGATATTGAGCTTATATAAACCAAAAGCAAAGAAGGTCTTAAATATTGCTCATTGTTCATATCTAAAATACCAGAATGTAGAGTTTTGTCCCATTAAAGAACTTTGCTCTTAGATTGCAAGTTTACTTGTATTTCTTAGAGTTTCAAAAAGTATGGCAGAGTCCTTTTGCTATCAGGCCTCTTTCCTGTCCAACAAGTTTACACTTGGGAGACAGACATCTGTACTTAGACTTAAAACTCTCCATTTTGATAAGGCTTATATTTAAGGCTGCTTCGGGCTCACCTGAAGACTCACACTGCATGAGGACTTCCCATGATGGACAGGATGTCTTCTTCACTGACCTCTTTTCACTCCCCTTTTCTTTCATTTTCTTTTCTACTGCATCTCATTAATTTTTGTCTTCTCTTTTCTAGAGTTTGACTCTCTATGTTCTCCTTTTTGCTCTTCTCCTTCTTCCACTGGCAGATGGCTATCCCTCCTTGAACCTACTTTTCCTGGTGGTATTTTCCTCTGAGTTTTTCCTTCCCACTGTCACCAAATGCTTCCTCAGAGGAAATTTTCTAACTGTTTGTACTGAAGGGGCTGTTGTTGTTCATTTTTGCAGTTAATTGATAAAATAAATTGAGAAAATTGAACAGAAGAAAGTAGAAGAGAAATAACCATAAAACATAAACTAGTGACACACTGGGGCCTGATCAACCCTGGCATGGCCTCCTTGGACGAAGGTGTCTAGTGATAATGGCCGAAACACCCATTGAATACAAGGTCCACTGCTGATGATGTGTCCTAAAATTTTAATATTAAAATCTAGATCAGATTTCTAATTCCTAAACCTAACCAAGGAATGTAAAAAGAAACTTAAAAATTGCAGAATAACTTGTGATAAAAGACCAAAACACCCGTGAAGTTGAACAACAATGCATCGCGCTGGTAACGTTTCCGGGCTGCTTTTCCTCATAGTATCCATCCCTCAAGACTTTCTCCATTTAAAGCAATGCATTATCAGGGATTGTAACGTCTAGTCCTTTTAATGAATCAGAATAATTGTTGCTATATGAATAAATTTGAATTGAACAGAAGACGGGAGATGGGATTAACAGTAAAACATATCTGCTTAGTTGTGAGGAAAGTAAGTGTACCGTTCTAAGGGAACTATCACAAAATTACGTGGTAAGCATCTCTCACTGATGGTGACAGATCCAGAAATCTGTTGTTGGAATAGTCTGTCTGTGGAGCTAAGATAGCAAAACCCTTAATTAAAGGTGTTTCTTCACCACCTGCCACAGGGACTTTGTTAAAAAAAGAGTTTTACTTTAACACGAAGGGAAACTTTTTATTAGAAACAGCAGTGCAGTCAGCAAATAGATCAAATACCACCCAGAATCGTGTACCTTTTAAATTATATTTGGAATGTGTTGTGTAGTAACAATGTATGGGTAATTAGCATTTAATAATATTTCATCCACTGTGTCAAAACAGTGACTCTCCATCCTAAATGTAATTTTGCAGATGAGGACAAAGTAACAGGAAGATAAACCTGAGGAGGAAGGTCGTGAGCGGAGCATGGTCAAAGGTACCTGCCTTTTCATCCACATCCAAATGCCTCGGGACGTTATACTAGAACTTGATGTTGACAGTCTGATCATCCAGGATAAATTCATGCTGCACGGCCATGAAAAGAAACTTGCAAATTAAAGAAGAGCACCTGAATACAACATGTACAGAGTTCAGGTGGTATAAGTGGTTAGGACAAGAGTAATCCAAACCTTAAAAGTGATTCACTTTTATTACTTAGAAAACTGTGTAATCTGTGTTCCTGTTTGAATAATGGGCTGCCCAAACATAAACACGCAGTAATGCCACTCTAATATACCACAGGTTGTGGCTTATATAATATCAATATAAGTTTGGTTATTTTGTCTCGAGTCTTGTGTTTATACAGGACATTCCTATTATTTGGCAAGAAATGTGTTTATTTATAGCAAAAGAGTGGGAATAAAGTCTAAATCCCAACAGCTTTGCGGGCGTTTGCCAGTACATTATTTATAGTGGGTGTAATGTACCCAGTGCCTGGTGTCCACATCACTTGTGATTACCCTTAAGGCTCCAAGGCAGTGAATACTGCACAAACAGACAACGTGTACATTGTGTGCCTTGATTCTCAGCTTTGCTCACTCTCTCCCACCACCCTGTCCTGCTCTCTGTAAATCTATCATCAGCCTTCACAGATCTCTACTTTGATTTGATTCTTGTGTCCTTCTCCTGACTTACACCATTGCACTCTACCTCTGCCCTTTCCCCCATCGTTTTCTCCTTTTTTATTATCTACTTCTTTCCATTCCCCATGTAACTGACCTCCACACACCTCTCCTTTATTACTCTCATGCTTCTTGAATTTGAAAAACCATTGTTTTAAATGAACAATGATTTCGCCCTTGGTTACTTCATGTAAAGTTGGGATGTCAAAGAGACTGACTTTCCACATTAAACCTCCGTGTTGTTTCACCTCGTTTTAAAACAACTCTACTAAGAGGCATGAATTATCCATGAGTAACTGATGCTGCCATAAAATACACAGTACTTACTGCAATCAGTTATTCTATGATACTACATTTGCTGTTAACCAGTGCTACAGCAGTTTGAGGCATAGATATGAAACCAGAATGTTTTAAACAAAAACAAAAGATAAGCAAAAGCACACAAAACAAACACAAAAACACAACAAACCACTCGAGGAAAATACAGACGTCCACATACTTTAAATACAAATCATCCCCAGAACTAAATGTAAAGAACTCAATCACTGTTGACTTTCTCTAATACTGAAATCCTGTTTTAAAGTTCATCAAGGTTGCCTAAACTCTTTCTGTTTGCCTTTATGCGCTGGATAAGACAGATAACTCAGTCAAACTGGTTAATGGGACTTTTTTTCTGGAACAGTTCTACAAATGTTATTAAAACCCGAGGTTCATTAAGGTTTATTTTATTGTAATCGTCTCCTTCTGGATTAAAAAAAAATAAAAATAGCAACAGATTTTGATTTGATGAAATTGTAAATAATCTTCTCACATGTCACTTTCACCTCTTCAATAACATAAATAATCAATAACATGAAGACAGATTGTAAGAAAGAAAGGACAGGAAAGAACATGAGAAATTATTAACAATGGTAGGGACTACTCAGATAGTAACAGAATTTTTCATGTGGAAGACGCTACGCTTCTTTCAGCTGCTCCGTTGTCCACCAGGGGTGACCCAAACACACTGCTCTGCATATTTGGTTTGGCAGTTTTGATTTTGATTTTTCACATCAAACCCATCCTGACTCAAACCCCAAATCCCTATGTTCTCAAACTGGTTACCTTGAGTGTGTTAGGTGTCAGTCATTCTAGAAGTAAAATAGGATGGTAACCTCCATGTGACCAGGAAAAAAAATAGTGGTTTACTGTTGGGAACCAATGGCAACTGTTGTACAGCACCTTCAACCTCTGGTCGTTGGTCCCAAGACGATTACATAGGTCACATGGGAGGTACCCTGTCTCCAAACAATGTCAGTCAGACTCAAACTGATTTGCAAATAACTGCCATCTAATATCTAAATGTAGTGACACTACCAACACTTTACAGTCAGTCTGCGCTGATGAACCCAGTTTATCTGCTTTATCAAGTTAGAATACGCCATGATGGATCACACAAACATGAGTTACTGAAGTTTGTGGTGGGTAATTTACAGCAAATTGTGTTAAATTTTATTCTTAAAAATTTTTTTTTGTCCAATATATGTGCTGCTAGCATACATAAAGCACACTTCAACCTCTTCAGGCCCTCTTCTTCCTCTCTTCTGCAATGTCATCTGCAATCATCATAGTCCATCATCAAAAAAGGTAGGGGATCAGAGCTGATGCCTGATGTAATCTCATCCTCTCATCTTGACTCCATCTGTATCTCCTACTGCACACCTTTCTTTCTCTCCATGAAGCCAAGCTTGTTGATCATCCCCTATCTTCTTAACCTATCTTCAGCAAATCCTTCTCATAGCTTCATGCTTCATAGATTTTATTCCTTTGCAATTACTACAGTTGTGCACATTTCATTTGTTCTTGAAAACTGTACCACTACTCCATTCGTCAGGTGTCATCTCACCCTAACCAATCTGGTTAAAAAGCTTCCTAGGCATCTCCATAGCTCCTACATGTATGCCATCAAGACCAACCACCTTTTCATTATTCCTGGTAGAATCTTGGTTATTAATGAAATGCAGTAGCTGCATCTGTTTCTAAATGTGTAAATTAGAAGTTTGATACATGTAGATTTGGCCCAGTCTTTGACTGGGGGTTGTGCCCGATGTGTAGATTCTGAATGGTCTGCTAGTGTGGAGCTGACTGAGGTACAGCACCACCTGATGTAGACGACAGCAGATTGGATGTAAGTGCCAACCTGGCCCCTTCAAATTTCTGTCAAAAATTGATAACAGACTGTCTCCATGTCTTATTCCTCTCTTGAGGCACTAAAGTTGATTTAAAGATGGCAGCTGACAGTGAGTGGTCTAAGAATAGAATAGAATAGAATTCAACTTTATTGTCATTGCACATGCACAGGTACAGGGCAACGAAATGCAATTTGCATCCATCCAGAAGTGCTTTAGTGATATAGATATATTACAATATATATTAGCAATAATATAGATATGTGAGTATATTACAGAAATGGGTCTATTATAGTATGTTATAATGTACACGGTATGAAGTATGTTGTGAATATTCTATAACTATAAGTATGTACAGGCTGTAGTGAGTACAAGCTATGTACAGGCTATAAACAGGATATAAATATGAAAAACTATACAGAATATGAAATAAATAACTACAGAAATCTGAGATATACAGCTATACAGAAATGGGAACTATGCAAGTTGTAAACAGTTGTAGGATTAAAAATTATCGAATGTACAGAATGATTATTTACACAGAGCTATAGAGTAGTGCAGTTAAGATAAGTGAGATATAATTCCTACAGAGGCTATATAAAGTGCTAGTGGTTGTGAGTGGTGGTTCAGTCCATGTTATTATTGTGTGTTTGAGGGTACAGTTGTCCATTGTGGGTGTGTGTATGTTCAGTCCATGTGTTAACGTGGGTCAGATGTCAGGAGGCAGAGTTCAGGAGTCTGACAGCTGTGGGGAAGAAGCTGTTCCGGTACCCGGTGGTCTTAGTCCGGAGGCTCCTGTAGCGCCTCCCAGAGGGCAGGAGGGTGAAGAGTCCATGTGATGGGTGACTGGGGTCTTTGATGATTTTCCCAACCCTTTTCAGACACCGCTTCCTGTAGATGTCTTTTATGGCAGGAAGTGGTGCTCCGGCGATGCGCTGGGCAGTTTTCACGACCCTCTGCAACGCCTTCCGGTCCGAGGCAGAGCAGTTCCCGTACCAGACTGTTATACAGTTGGTCAGGATGCTCTCGATGGTGCAGCGATAGAAGTTCACCAGGATGTCTGAGGACAGGTGGTTCTTCCTCAGAGTCCTCAAGAAGAAGAGGTGCTGGTGAGCCTTCTTGACCAGCTTGGAGCAGTTGGTCGTCCAGGTGAGATCCTCGGAGATGTGGACTCCCAGGAACTTGAAGCTGCTCACACGCTCCACAGCCGTCCCCTTAATGTGGATGGGAGGATGTGGGTCAGCATTCCTCCTGTAGTCCACGATGAGCTCCTTGGTCTTCTCGGTGTTAAGCAGCAGGTTGTTTGTGTCGCACCACTCAGCTAGACGATCCACCTCCTCCCTGTAGGCGGCCTCATCGTTGTCACTGATGAGGCCAATCACCATGGTGTCATCTGCAAACTTAATGATGGTGTTGGAACCATCAGCAGGTCTGCAGTCGTGGGTGAAGAGGGAGTAGAGGAAAGGGCTCATCACACAGCCTTGTGGTACACCGGTGTTCATTGTGATTGTAGATGAACAGTGGTTATCCAGCCGGACATGTTGGGGGCGGTTGGTCAGGAAGTCCAGTAACCATTTGCAGATGAGGGAACTGATGCCCAGGTCTGTCAGTTTCCTGATGAGTTGTGAGGGGTGGATTGTATTGAACGCTGAACTGAAGTCTATAAACAGCATTCTGGCGTAGGTGTTGTTGTTGTCCAGGTGTGAGAGGACAGAGTGCAGTGCGATGGAGACTGCATCCTCTGTGCTCCTGTTCTGGCAGTATGCGAATTGGTGGGGGTCCAGGGTGGGGGGGAGACAGGATTTGAAGTGTGAAGTGAAGTGTCTAAGATGTGATGCCTATCATTGAAGATAACCTTTGAAAGGCAATTGCAAGTTGATTACACATTGTTGCACAGTGGACCCCAACCATTGTTTTCCAGAGTGTAACTTTAGGGTTTTGTTTTGAACAAGTGTAGTAAACTCACAAAGTACAGTGGAAAGGACAAAAGTTCCAACATCATCCAATAATCCAGTGCAGATTCATAATTCATCACTGAACATCATTTTCATCCAATGATTCACGGCCCACAATCACGTCTCTGTAAGCCCACTGTAAACATGTTTTGTTCTGTTTAGGCGTTCGAGCTGGTTTTCATTTGGCTTTTCTGGATATACTCTAAATCTTATTTCATTCAGCCCATTTCTTATAATTCTATTACAAAAATCACTCCTGTTTCTCCCATTTATTTTTCATTTACTTTGTCCTTACTTGTCTGTTTTCCATATTTACTGGTTGCAGTTTTGCATCACGATTTTTGAAGACATCTTCTCATGTATCATTTATAACCTTTCGATTTTGTTGTCTCACTATGAGTGGCTGTAGCTCAGGTGGCAGAGCAGGTCAGCCACTAATCAGAAGGTCGGTGGTTCGATTCCAGGCCAAATATCCTTGGGCAAGATACTAACCCCATGTTTACCTACTGGTGGTGGTCAGAGGGCCCGGTGGCGCCAGTGTCCGGCAGCCTCACCTCTGTCAGTGTGCCCCAGGGCAGCTGTGGCCACAATGTAGCTTGCCATCGCCTGTGTGTGAATGGGTGGATGACTGGTTGTGTAAAGTGCTTTGGGGTCCTTAGGGGTCCTTAGGGACTAGAAAAGTGCTATACAAATGCAGGCCATTTACTATGAGTTGGATTTCTTTCTTGAAGGAGTCTCTTGTTGGGTTCATGATTCCTTTCAATCGTCAGGAGCAGCAATGTTAAGGTCTGCAACAACTCTATTTAGATTCAAGCAGACATTTGTTTTAAAAATGCAAATTACAAGTTGTTTCCATAATTTTTTACTTGAGCTGGCTTTGACTTTATTTTTAATGAAGTGCTTGTGCTGCTATTGTAAAAAAAAATTGACTCACAATGCAGTTTGAGTATTTGCTAAATAAATTAAGAAATCCTAATATACATCCAGTTATAGCAGTTCCACATTATTGTGTCGTGTTAGGTGGATTAATTTTATATGCTTTTACAAAATGTCTCAACTTTTCTATTCATATATTACACACAGATGATAACAAATGACATATAAGAGCTTTCATGCAGATCTTGGATATTTAGACCCCCAGAGCTTAAATGTCACATCTGCTCAACCTAGTGTAAAAAAATCATTATACCATACTGACTTATGTGTAGACATCATAGTAAATGTAATCATACTTGACAACTGCATTACCAATCCACTTTTTCAGGGTTTTTCTCCACTCTTTCAGAGTATAAATACATAAAGCCAACACAGTTTCTCCCCACAATTTTAAACATAAAAACATATGGTATTTTATTATTATTTTGAAATAAATTCTTTGGGGTAAAAAGGATGCTTTGGACATGGCTCACCACTAAGAGACCCCAGGGCAGACCCAAGACATGCTGGAGAGTTTAGCTCTCTTAGCTGACTCAGGAATGCCTCAAATGAGCTGGAGGAAGTGGCCGAGCAGCAGGAGCTCTGCTGGTTATCCAGGTCTGGGTCTGTCCCATGATCCAGACCTGGATAAGCATCAGAAAATGAGAGAGGCAAACATATCTTTAATATTGCTCTATAAATAATTAAGACAAGTATGTTCAAACTTTTCTCTGATACTGAACATATTCCACAGTCAGTTAATTTTGGCATTTTTGCTGGAATAGTTAAAAGAATTCCTCTGAGATCTGTTGTCCTGCACCAGCTTTCCTTCCTGTAATTGAGCCAGGTTGATCTATTATATTGACAGGAGAAAGCTAGTGTGGGAACTTGGTGAACAGCAAGAGCTCCAATCCCTTTGTCTATTCACAATCGGGCTTAGGTGCATGCTAGATTTACTCAAATCTTTGTTGATCAATCGCACAGTTTCACAGCTGAGGCCGTGGAGTTTGACAAACGCCTGTGCTGGATAGTTGTGCAGTTTCAGTTCACCATCAGCTTTTCCCATTTCTTCTCTGAACATTGTAGATATAAGAGCAGCCTGTGGCTTTATCTCACCAATGCTTATCTTACACTTTCTGTCTACACATTCAAACTGTTTCACTAATGGAAATTTATGTGACAGTGTGATGCACAGGAACATGTGAGAGATGCTCGATAATGCAACCTTAAATGCACATTTTGTAATTGAATATTTCTAAATGTAGCCAAAGACAACAGGAAGAGAGAACAGTGTTTTAGTGTGAGTGATGTTTAACGATGTCGTCTGTCACACTACTGACTACTGGGATAAAAAAACAGATGGCCTGTAATCACCCAGTTAGCAGTTTGGTATTTTTTTTTAAAAGGGGTGATTATAAGATACAGTGACTTTTATATTATTGAGCAAAGGCACTGGGGATTTTATTTTAAATAGGTGTCTAATCAACCTACGGATATCAGTAATTACACACTAAACAGCTTAAAAACCTTTTGAAGTATAAAAATGATTACAGCTGATAAATGTCGGCTTTAGCAAACTTTAAATAATTAAAACAGGTTAAATCATTCATTGCTACGTGTCAAAGCTTTTATCTTCATGCTGAAAACGTAAAATAAAGCTCCCACTGTTCTTTTTCTCTCACCCACTCTGTTTGCACAGTCACATAGTTACATGCACGTTATGTTTGTACCACACAATAGATCTAAAGTGGAGAGTGGAAAATGCTACATTAATCAAGCGTAAATCATGCCCCATTCTCCCTGTTACAATCACCAAGCTTAACAAGTTTTGAGCTGAAAACCCTGCATTGCCACTTACAGCTATAGTGCTGTGCCCCATCTGATGATTCAGATCCTGATACAAATATTAATATTAGTTTTAAAATGATGATTTCATTTGTTAAGGAGAAAAATAGCTGGTGCTATAAATAAAAATTAAGGTTTTAGAGTGTCTCAGCCGAAGTCCAGACTTCAATCCATTTGACATATTTGGCACGACCTTAAACAGGCCGCCCATGCCCAAGACCCCTTCAGTGTGGCTGAATTAAAACAGTTCAGCAAAGAAGAGTGGGCCAAAATTCCTCCGGAGTGACGTGGTTGGTTGGTTATCGTAAACATTTGATTGCAGTTCTTGCTGCCAAGGGTGGCACAACCAGTTATTAGGTTTAGGGGATAAAATCAGAATTTTATGTTTAGTTTTTCACACGAGGCCAGGTTGGTTTGGATGTCTGTTTTGATGAAATCATCTATAACAACATTTGTTTTTTACTCAGGTTATCAAATTTGTTTGATCTGAAACATCTACATATGACAAATATGCAAAAAAACCAACAAAAAAACTAAAGAAATCAGGAAAAGGGTAAATATGTTTTTTTCAGCACTGTAGCTGAGTTTATAAGCCGTTGCTATGTGGCAAAGACTAACACTCATACCTATCATCTTGCCAGCCTAGAAAAAAAATTATATCATCATGGATACCTTTATTCTGTTTTCTCCAGCTGTGAAAACTGCTTTGTTTTATTTTGTTTTGTTATTTTCGGGGTTTTTTTTTGACTGGCCAAAGGCTGAGCCAATCCACCTTTTTAGAGGAAGCTCATTTTTTCCACTTGTATCCAAGATCTTGTTTTTTCAGTCACTACCCAAAATATATGATCATAATTGAGGCTAGGAGAATAGATCAATCTGTTAAATCCACAGTTGAAAGCCTTATCGAAGTCCACAAAAACATGTAAATTGGTGGGGCAAAATCAAACATATCTCTGAATATCCCCGAGAAAATAAAGAGTTTTAGTTCTGGTGTTTCATGACCAGAACTAAAACTACACTGGTCCTCCTGGATCTGAGTTTCAACTCACAGATAAACTGCACTCTTCAGTGTCCTATCCTTCCCAGTTTCCCTGGGAGACAAAGATGATACCACCGCTGTTGGAACACTACAGCTCAGCTACAGAAGTCTGAAATCTTCAACTCTGCCAATCTAGGGCACCGTCATCGACTTCCAAAGGAGTCAGCCAAGACAGTCCCACAACATCAAGGGTTTTGAGAAACTCAGGGTCAATCTCACCAACCCCACGGTACCTACCACCAGTCAGCTCTTTAAAACTACCTCAGTGACCTCACCCCCGGTGATGGGTGAGTCATCCCCTTCATCCAGAGGCTCTACATCCATAACAGATGATGTTTCAGTGGGATTGAGGAGAACCTCAAAATATTCCTCTCACCACCTGTCAGTGTCTTCAGTTGTGGTCAGCAAAATGCCGCCTATATAACAGCCTCCCTCCCAAGTTACATGAGAGTTTGCCAGCATTACTTTAAGGCCAGCCAAAAGTCTTTCTACATGCTCACTAAATAGTGAGTTGTTACTTTTTCTTACCAACTTTTTTTTAGTTATACTTGCTTTTCCTACTGTCAAAATGTCTCTGCACCACCCACTGCTTTACATTGCATACATTACATACCCTAACCCTACTACAGCTAGTCTGATAGGAGGCCACAGTCTCCAATCAAGGACTCAATTTTCAAATAAAAACAGATCTGAAATGAGGTACAGGAGTCAAGCCGCCTCTGAAACCACCTGAATGACAATGTGCTGAAAGGTATTACGGACTTATGTCCAGTGACAGTGACAACACTTTGCCTACCCCAGTCTTAAAGTGTTATTATTAATTCTTAAGTGGGAGTGTATTCTAGTGATTTCAAATTTGCTGAAAGACGTTATAATCCCAAATCTGCACCCAGAATCCAGAATAATCCAGATTCCTGAGTCCCAGTGCAGCAGCTGGGTTGTGTCTGAGTAGTAAAAAACATTCAAGATATGTACACATATGAGCTCTAATGTATGTGGTACGTTTCTAACCGCTTGCTCATGTTAAAAAGTAAGTAAGCATAAATGTCCTGTTGTGGTTTGTAAGGTTCCTTCATCTGGGAAACAATTTATAACACATTTAATACACTTTTGCCACAACCAAAGATCTTTGGGTAAATCAATAACCAGCCCATCAACAGTATATTAAAGCCCCACTGCATTACAATAAATAAAAATAAAATCTCCTTCCTTTTTTGTCATGTTTCTGGGTTTTTGAATTCTGAGCTTTTTGAGACTTTGATTCTTGTTTTTCATTTGTGTTATATTATTGTATCTTGAGCCTTAGTTCTTTGTTCCAGTTTATTGATATCTGTATTTTGCTTAGAAGGATACAAGGGGAAACCCAAAGCAATCACCGGAAATGACACAAAATAAACCCTATATCAGGTTATGTATCTTAAGTTCTTGTCTCTGCATGTAGTCACTCAATGTCTCAATTACTTCCTGTTTCATTGTGGTACCCGCTTGTCCCTTGGATTTAATTTTCCTTCCCACATCTTGTTATCTCTGATTAATTTCACCTTATTGTCCCCTGATTGGCCCTTGTCGTGTCTAATGACCCGTCTCCCATTTCGCCCTTTGTCAGAGGGTCTGTTAACGTGGCTTTGCATGTTCCCTGATTTCAAATGCCTTTGGCTTTATCGACTTTGTATTCTTTGGACTGCTCCATCGACCTTTTATTAAATGTGCACTTTAAGCTAAACCTTACCTGCCTCAGGAGTCTGTATTTCAAATCAAATCAAATCAAATCAAATCACTTTTATTGTCACATCACATGTGCAGGCACACTGGCACAGCACATGCGAGTGAAATTCTTGTGTGCGAGCCCCACAAGCAACAGAGATGTGCAAACACAACAACACAAACGAGCAAAATACAAGAATGGCCAACCTGAAACTAATAAATATATGTACAATATATAATAGTGTATGCATTTCTGGATGTGTATACTAAATATTTTCCTACGTGTGTGTGTGTGTGTGTGTGTGTGTGTATACACATTTTTACAAATTAAATAGTAAAAAAATAAAATAAAATAATAATAATAATAATAATAATAATAATAAAATATATAAAATATACAGAGTTGAATATGTGCAAAACAAGTGGCATTTATATACAGTGTGGAGTGCATAATGTTGAAGTTCCAGTAGTGAAGCTGAGGTGTCTATGACGTGTTCAGCAGTCTGATGGCCTGATGGAAAAAGCTGTCTCTCAGTCTGCTGGTACGGGACCGGATGCTGCAGAACCTCCTTCCTGATGGAAGCAGTCTGAACAGTTTATGGCTGGGGTGACTGGAGTCCTTGATGATCCTCCCCGCTTTCCTCAGGCAGCGCTTCCTGTAGATGTCTTGGAGGGAGGGAAGCTCACCTCCAATTATCCGTTCAGAGCACCGCACTACTCGCTGGAGAGCTTTGCAGTTGTAGGCGGTGCTGTTGCCATACCAGGTGGTGATGCATCCAGTGAGGATGCTCTCAATGGCACAGTGATAGAAGGTCCTGAGGATGCGGGGGCTCATGCCGAATCTTTTCAGTCTCCTGAGAAAGAAGAGGCGCTGCTGCGCCTTCTTCACTGTTTTGTTTGTGTGTACTGACCACGTAAGATCCTCAGCCAGGTGTACGCCAAGGAACCGGAAGCTGCTCACTCTCTCCACAGCAGCGCCGTTGATGGTGATGGGGGTGTGTACTTCTCTGCACCTCCGGAAGTCCACTATCAACTCCTTTGTCTTTGCGACGTTGAGGGTGAGATGGTTGTCTTGACACCAGTGGGTCAGGGCGCTGACCTCCTCCCTGTAAGCCGTCTCATCACCGTTGGTGATAAGACCCACCACTGTAGTGTCGTCCGCAAACTTCACAATGATGTTGGAGCTGTTAGTGGCTGTGCAGTCGTAGGTGTAGAGTGAGTACAGGAGAGGGCTCAGTACACACCCCTGTGGAGCACCAGTGTTCAGTGTGATGGGGGATGAGGTGATGCTGCCCAGTCTGACCACCTGGCGTCTGTCAGACAGGAAGCTAAGGATCCAGCTGCAGAGGGAGCTGCTCAGTCCTAGATCCTGCAGTTTCCTGTCCAGCTTCGAGGGAACGATGGTATTGAATGCTGAGCTGTAATCTACAAACAGCATCCTCACATACGTGTCTCTCTTCTCCAGGTGTGACAGGGCAGTGTGTAGTGTCAGGGCTATGGCATCATCAGTGGACCTGTTGTGGCGGTATGCAAACTGTAGAGGGTCCAGTGAGTCGGGTAGTGCAGAGCAGATGAAGTCCCTGACCAGCTTCTCGAAGCATTTGCTTACGATGGGGGTCAGGGCTACAGGTCGCCAGTCGTTCAATGAGGAGATGGTGGAGGATTTGGGTACAGGGACGATGGTGGCCATTTTGAAGCAGGCTGGGACTACAGACAGAGAGAGGGAAAGGTTGAAGATGTGTGTGAACACTCCAGCCAGCTGAGCCGCGCATGACCTGAGGACGCGGCCGGGAATCCCGTCCGGACCAGTAGCTTTGCGTGCGTTCACCTTCCTGAAGCACTTCCGCACATCCTCTCAGACACAGTGTGCGCACTGACGTCATCCGCGGTGCGCACACTGTCCGGTCTCATGGTGTTCGCTGTGTCGAATCTAGCGTAGAATACGTTTAGATCCTCACACAGAGAGGCCGTGGTCTGCGGTGTGCTGGTTTTCCCTCTAAAGTCTGTGATCGTGTTTAGTCCCTGCCACATACTCCGAGGGTTGTCAAACTGTTGTTCCACCCTGTCCCTGTACTCACGTTTGGCTGCTTTGATCGTCTTCCGGAGTTGGTAATGTGCGTGTTTGTAGTCCGATGTGTTCGCGGAGGCAAAGGCGGTGTTCCGTGCCGCGCGAACATCTCCGTTAATCCAGGGTTTTTGATTTGGGAAGGATTTGACTGTTCTGGATGGGACGACATCTTCCACGCATTTCCTGATAAATCCACAGACTGAGTCTGTGTATTCATCAATGTCTCTGGCGGCCACGTGAAACATTTCCCAGTCCGCGTGATCAAAACAGTCCCGCAGCGCAGACTCCGATTGGTCCGTCCAACAGTGCACCGCCCTCTGGGTTGGAGCTTCCTGTTTCAGCTTCTGCCTGTAGGCGGGCAGGAGCAGGATGGAGCAGTGATCTGATTGGCCGAATGGGGCGCGGGGGAGGGCTTTGTACGCATCCCGGAAAGAGGTGTAACAGTGGTCGAGTTGCCGGTTTCCACGTGTGTTGAAAAGGATGTGTTGATGGAGTTTTGGTGAGACTTTCTTCAGGTTTCCCTTATTAAAGTCTCCGGCTGTGATAAACGCCGTCTCTGGGTGTGCGGTTTCCTCGCTGCTGATCGCGCTGTACAGTTCCCTGAGTGCACGGTCAGTGTCGGCTTGTGGGGGAATGTAAACAGCCGTAATAATCACTGCTGTAAATTCCCTCGGTAGCCAGAATGGCCGGCACTTAATCATCAGGTACTCCAGGTCCGGTGAGCAGAAGGATTTGACCGGGTGCACGTTCGCATAATCACACCAGCTGTTGTTGATCATGAAACACACACCACCGCCTCTGCTTTTCCCAGTAAGATCCTGTGACCTGTCCGCGCGGTGCACAGAGAACCCCGGCAGTTGTATTGCGGAGTCCGGTACTTTGTCCGATAGCCAGGTTTCTGTGAGGCAGATCACGCAGCAGTCCCGCATCTCTCGCTGGAATGAGATCCGTGCCCGAAGCTCGCACAGCTTGTTCTCCAGAGACTGCATATTAGCCAGTAATAAACTGGGTAACGGTGGTCTGTAAGTGCGCCGTCTCAGTCGAACCAGAACGCCAGATCTTCTCCCTCTGCGTCGGCGTTTGCGGCCTCCAGGGCCAGAGAACAAAGGCGTCTCAGGTGAGATGAATGGGGGGTCTGCAAACGGAGCGTCCGTGTTGCAAAACTTGAACTCCGGAAAGTTATAAGAAAGACCGTCTTTTATGTCCAGTAAGGTTTGTCGGTCGTACACAAGGAGACAAGTGCTGCTCGTGAAAAAATAAAGGAAAAGTAAAATTAAACACAGAAGAAAGCCGTTGCTTGGGGGAGCTCGCGACGAGGCTGCCATACTCGGCGCCATTTGGGCCCTCATTTACCAATTTGTGATATTTTTTGTTAAAGCACCTGGAAGCTCCTGCTTTATTAATCATGTTTCTACTTGCATTTCATAAAAATCAAATTTTTACCAGACAAATTTAATCTTCTAGCACAAAATTACATTAGACACACAGATAAATCTAATGGCATATTTATGTTTGAATTAAAACGTGAAACATAAAAACTCACTCAACCCATTGCACAATAGGCCTGTTCTCAGAGACTGTACATCTTTAAGCCCTCTGTGTATGAATACATGCTTGTGGGCAGTGCCTCACTTACTCAGCTTGCCAGCATAGCACACTTACTCTTCTTGACCTGCCGGCTTTTAGGTCTGCAAAAACAGTTTGCTGCTCGCTCTTCTCTGAAATACGACACTTCATGTGTAACCTTGTGATGACAGTGATGCACTGTGGAATCAACCAGCAGTTGTAGTTATTTTACTCTCACTGTATCTTTTGTGGAGTGTGTGCAGTTTTCCATGTGTTATGTTATTTTTTCACATTAAAAAAATAAAAGCCAAGTAAAAACAATAAATGATGACCTCCAATCTGGAAGACCTCATGAGTTGTTTATCACTAATGTCTGAATATGACACAAAGCAGCACTAAAAACAACGTGAGATGTAGTTAGTGGAGACTAATATAATTTATTTCGAAATTCACATATATTTGTAAACGTTTGGTCAGGCTGTCACACAAACACTGTTCAGTCATTTGAAAGAAGGCAAAATCTTCCTTTCCGTTTGCTTCCACACATAACACCTGTGTGATGATGGATTCGAGCTTCCTCTTTCTTTGAGTGTGACTCATGCGGTATAGTCACATGAACCACCTGAATTTGCACTCAAAATCCTGACCTAGCTTTCATTCATAAATGCCATCGCTGCATCCATCCTTCCTGAGTGGAAAGGGGAAAAAATATCAAAATAGTTCATTCTTTCTTTAAAATAAAAGAAAAAAAGAATATACAAATAAAAAAAAAAAAAATCTAAATCAGCGAGAAGCCAATTTTAACAGGATTAACAGAGCGTAAAAACATTAGATTTAAACAGGATATGGAGGAATGTGGGGACTCAACAAGGCCATTTACATGAAAAGGGAAAGACCATCTCTGAACTGAGGAGGGGGGCTAACATCTTTCACCACAGTGCTGTCATAGCAACCATTCCCTAACTCTCTGGTGTCGTGTGATTGGCCATGAGTACCATTCACAAAGTAAATAAGTAATAGCTAAATAATGAAATTACACAAAGGGGTCGGCAACCCTGGGCACACGGAGGGTTAACTGATGGCACGACCATAGCTGGACTGGCATGTGCCCAATGGCCAATGGTGATTTTTCGTTTTTATGGGCTGATGAATTTTTTTTTTTTTTTTTTTAGTAACGGTATAAACAATGAAACCTGGTGGATTGGCCAGGTGCTGGCAGATGTGTAAAAATAACTCTGGCGGAGTTTCCACAGAGTGGATGAGAGAAAGGGGAGGCAGGAGGAGGTGAGACCCGAGGCAGCCGCCTGTCTGAGTGTCAGGTGAACTCGACTTCAGGTAAGAAGTTATGACCTGCAGTCTATCTGGGTCAGATATAAACCAAGTTTAGGTGGAGTTTATTTTCGTTATGCTGACTTTTTACAGTCAGTTACAATAACTCGTACTGCTTACTAGCTAGCATGACTGAGTTTCTATACAGCTGGGTGGGTGCTATGATGTTACTGATAGTGAACTTTATTTTATTCATAAGGTTAGTTAGTAGAGTTGCCAACCATCCCATAAAAAATGGAATCGTCCCGCATTCAGAGAAAATATTACTGTTTCGTGTTGAGGTGAAAAGGAACAGTTTGTCCCGTATTTCAGCTACAATGAAAAAGACAAAGCTGGATTTATTCTGTGTCTTTACGCTGCAGCTGCTTCTTCTTCTCTCATTCTCTCCCCCTCTCTCTCCTGTTGCTACTTCAATCATGAAACTGATCAATAATTAGCTGATCAGCTTTTCTCTCTTGTTTGTTTATCGCCCACTTTGCACCAGAAAGAGGAAACCAGCGGATGTCACGCTAAACAACAGCAGCACGTTTAACTTTGATCAGCTGTTGTTAGAATTTATTTAAAATTACTTTCTAGTATCAGCTGATGTTTGCTGGAGCCACAGCTGTAAAAGCTGCTGGTCATGATATTGGTGTTTTATGTTAATCCAAAAGGATTAACATAAAACATGTATCACCCTGGAGAAACGAAGAAGTCAAAAAACTTGAAAGAAATTGCAGGGCAGCAGAAAGGAGATGGAGGAAAAATAAAAATGCAATCAACCATCAAATACTTTGCGAGCAACTTAAAATGTACAATAATACATTAAGGAATTCAAGAAATTCATACTTTGCCAAAATAATCAGTAATAACAAAAATAATCCCAAAGTCCTCTTTTCCACCATAGATCATTTATTTAACCCTGATTTTAACAGCTCCCAAAGAACCCCCACAGACTCGCTCTGTGAGCAGTTTGCAGACCACTTCAGGGGAAAAATCAGCGCCATCAGATGTGACATTTTATCTTCTCGTGATATGATTTTAAACACATCTGAGGGCTCGATTGTACCTGAGGAGACACTGGACAGGTTTGTCGTGGTTAATGCTGAGAACCTTAAGAAAGTTTTCTCCACAGTGAGACCCACCACATGCCTTTTAGATCCAATCCCCTCTTCACTTTTTAAAACACTTCATGGATTTTTTTGAAGTTGAGCTTTTATACATGATGAATTGGTCTCTTCAGTTGGGTGTCTTCCCTGCTGCCTTTAAAACGGCGGTGGTGAGGCCCCTTCTGAAGAAGAGCAATTTGGATTGTAATGAATTTAATAACTACAGACCTGTATCCAACTTACCATTTTTAAGTAAAATCTTAGAAAAACTTTTTTTTACTCAGATCAATGACTTTTTGAATGATAGACAGATCCTGGAGATATTCCAGTCTGGATTTAGGGTGAACCACAGCACAGAGACGGCTCTCCTAAAGGTTTTAAATGATCTTAGATGTAACTGGGACGCCCAAAAGCTCTCAGTCCTGGTGCTACTGGATCTGAGCGCAGCCTTTGATACAGTAGACCACGCTATTCTTTTAAACAGACTGAAACACATGGTGGGCCTCTCTGGTGCTGTACACAACTGGTTCACTTCCTATCTCTCTGACAGATCTTTTATGGTGAGTATGGATACATGCTCCTCTAAGATCCATAGAATGACATGTGGTGTGCCTCAAGGGTCGGTTTTAGGCCCTGTACTTTTTAATTTGTATATGCTCCCTCTCGGCAGTGTCATCAGGAGGCATGGAGTGAACTTCCACAGTTACGCTGATGACACTCAGCTGTACATCTCCGTGTCTCCTGATGACACCAGACCAATGGATGCCCTTTTAACTGTATTCTAGATATTAAATCTTGGATGGTAGAAAACTTTTTACAGCTTAACCAGGACAAAACTGAAGTTTCAATCGTCGGTCCTCTCTCACAGAGAGAGAAACTCTTGTCTAAATTAGAGGCATTTTCACTAAGTCCTTCACTACAAGTGAAAAACCTTGGTTTTTATTTTCGACTCTGAGCTTGGTTTTATCCCACATATTAAACATGTAACCAAAATTGGATTTTATCATCTAAAAAATATAGCCAGAGTCCGCCCTATTCTCTCTCAGGCCAACACGGAGATGCTGATGCATGCTTTTATTACCAGTCGCATTGATTACTGTAATGCCCTGCTCTCTGGTCTCCCCAAAAAGAATATTTCACCTTTACAACTTTTACAAAACTCGGCAGCTCGTGTGCTGACGAAGACCAGAGGGCGGGCCCACATTACACCGGTTTTAGAATCGCTGCATTGGCTCCCCGTGTGTTTCAGGATCGATTTTAAAGTTCTTTTATTGGTTTTTAAATGTCTTAATGGTCTTGGGACTTCTTATCTCTCAGATCTGCTTTTACCATATGAATCCTCGCGGACCTTGAGGTCCTCTGGGCCTTTTGATTGTCCCTAAAGTCAGGACACATGCTCACGGAGAGGCAGCTTTTCAGTGGTATGGTCCTCATCTGTGGAACAGCCTGCCGGAGGAGCTCAGGGCCGCAGAGAACGTACATGTTTTTAAGAACAGGCTCAAGACCCACCTTTTTAATTTAGCTTTCACCTAACGTTTATTTATTTTATGCTTATTTATTCTATCCTGTTATTCTATTTATATTATTAATTTAGGTTTTACCTAATATTTATTGATTTTATTTTTATTCATTTTTTATCTTCTTACTCTATTTATATTTATACTGTATCCCATTCTTATTTATTTTATCTTTTTATCCTGTATATATTCTTATTAGGTCATATCTCCAGTGTTTCCTCGGGGGAGGGGGGGGGGGGGGGGGCTGCTTTTAATCATGTAAAGCACTTTGTGCTACATTGCTGTATGAAAAGTGCTTTATAAATAAAGATTGATTGATTGATTGATTTGGATATGTGGTGAGAAGGAAACATGAAGATGAAACCAGGAGATGTTCTTACTGAACAGAGCTGAACAGGTGATGGAGAAACAGGTTTACCTTTTAGGTGACATGAATGAGTTGAAGGGAAGTTATGAGCTGTTTCTGAGATACAAATAACACCAGGAACCTTTTCTAAGCAGCTGACAGCTGGTAACTGTGCAGGGGCGGGTCTAGCAAAGTTTTGCCAGGGGCCCAGGTAGGGCATTAACAGGGAGAGGGGGGCACAAAGAAATACTTTTCTTTCTTATTCTCATTTAAAATGTCTCACTTTTAATAAATAATTATCTGAATCTTACAACCAAAGTTTTTATCTGATGTAAAATGTATGGAAATTATACATATACCAACAAGACATGCATTTTCTGTTGTACAGTTCATTTGCTGTTATGGATTTCTTGTTATGGATAAAAAGTGTATTTTTTTTGGTTTCAAAATAGCTGATAACTATTCGCTGATAGCTGCCAACATCTGCGAACAAATATAATTCTATAAAGTTGTTCTATATAGTGTGTAACTGTTGATATAGAGCATTATTATATTTATTGCTAATGCAATTATATGGCACACCGACTTCTGAGGAATGGCACTCATCATTAAAAAGGTTGCTTACCCCTTTTTTACACGGACAAAAAGGTGGAGTTTCACTCATCTGACCGTATGTGACATGAGTTTGACATCCATGCTCTAGATCCTTATGCTTACAGTGTAAATGAACAATACAATATTATGAAATATTACATTACTGTGGCGGAGGTGTGGTCTGCGCTCTGCGGCAGAGCAGCCGGGACTAATCTCCTAATCATGCCCTCCCTGTTTAGTAGCCCGCTGGGACAGGAGGAGGCAGGTCTGAGCTGGAGTCGTCTGGACTGTGAAGTCACTGTTATCGTTGTTACTGTTGTTGTTGCCGTGAAGCCGAAAAAATGACTCTCGACCTGAAACGCTTCCTGTGTGTGCTTCAAATTCTTTCTGAAAAAGCAGTGACTCGAAAGAAGGTGGGTTGGTTGAAAGACAGAAATACACACACATGCACAAATTAAGAAGGCTATTTTAAGCAAAATTGCTGTCCAGATGCGATCATAAAAAATGGGGCATTTAGCTGTAACAAAATCACGGTGACCAAGAAAACCTTCCAAATGGGGCATCGGTTTATTTCAGAGAGGAGCGTAAAGCTGAGCCACGCACCATAAAGCCACAGATAACTGGATGTTCTGAGGACTGGCAGGAGTTAAAAGCATTATAGGCCTGTGGTGAGTGAAGGATCAAGACTGCATACACTAATACCTTCTGTATTTTGAGGCTGATGGCTGAGGAATGTAAATTGGGAGCGCGGTCGGCTGCTGTTGCCAGTTACTTTTCTCCAGGCTAAAGAACATTTCCCCTGAAGTTCACAAACTGATTAGTGATAGGAGACCCTAAGCTGGATAAATCCCTGAGGAGGAGGAACATTTTCTGACTGGGCCTCCTCTTAAACTTTGCACATTAAACTGACCATGAGGTGGCAGCTCGGGGTTTGCAGCTCTGCAGCAGGTTGACTTTAAGAGTTGTGAAAACCAGTAAAGAGGAGAAAGATTTCTATGTTATGGGCTAATTCTGAACAATGATAACTTCCATCTATCTAATAGGTTCATTGCTGCTTTTACCCGAGCTCCAGCACTATTGTAACAATGAACAAAGTTTTACACCAATCACAGATTCTCTGCTCTTCTTATCTCCGTCTACTTAATAACTTTTTCACTTTCTTCTAACTAGAAGCTGGGTTAATTGCATTTGGTACAGTAGTATATGCTCCTTCCCTATCTCCACCTTCAGACAGTTTGAGCCCCCATTATTCTACTCTGCCACCAACGGTCCATCAAAGAAAGCTATTAATGGTTCAATTTGACAGTTGAGCCACAGGCAGGGTGGCCAACTTTGCCAAGGTTGTCACACACCCACGTTATCTGCACAGCAGGGAAGCAGACCCATGTACATAACTCTTCCAATTACTGATTTCCACGGAACATAACTGAAAGGACAGGGAATGTGCATGTCTTCTTTCTTCTTTGTTCAAATAAGTCATGTCCCTCAGTTCCTTTTGAGAGGAAACAAGCATCAGACTCTAGTTGTCCAAGTCTGTCAGAGGCTTTTAACTTATGTCTCTCTTTGGCTTTCAAGATCATACTCTGAGAACTGTTGAACTTTAAAGAGCTTATTGAGTAAGTCCAAACATTTTGGCATAATTCTAGTACAATTGTAAGTTTTTACATAAACTGTTTAAACATTTTTTACTGTGTAGGGATTTATTGTTGTTTGTAATAACAATCTGCTAGCATCAGTAAGTGGTAAGTGACTGGTTGGGTCCAACAGTTGATGCGCTGGTTTTGGGAGATATTTGTTTATGAGCAACTTTGACAAGGATTGTGCAGGCATCTGTGGAGACAAGAACCAACGGCATAGGGTATACAGGACTGTCCTGTTCAATGAATTAATTTGGCCAAGCTTTAGCTGTCATACAGATGGCCTCACATTTAACTCTGTTTTATATGAAGAGAACATACAGTTTTCAGTATGATGAAACCGTTATACTACACTGCAGATATAAAAAATACAATAAAAAAAAAGCCACACTGCACATACAGCGCAATAACTTAAAAACGCGTACATCTTAACATCCACAGCTTTTATCAGTTAACTACAAAAAAGGGCTTTCTCCAAAATCACTCCATTACTGGTGCCCGACAAAACAGAGCAGCAGAGATGAACATATCCAAATGTTCTGCTAGCTTACAAGTTAAAGTAGACAAAAGAAATGTGAGGCTGTGACGTCTTGATGCAGTGATGCCCACGTTTTCAGTGGGAGAAACGTTTTGTCACTTGCATACATTTGCATACCTCCCAGCCCATTGTTCCTTCAGTGGGCTGCTTTCAGCCATTATGCAAATGTACTGTTTATAAGATCGGGGAAACCTGCAGTCAGCTGAGACTGAAGAAGTCACTTGGATGAGTGACGAAACGTTTCTCCCACTGAAAACGCTGCGTCCAGATGAACAGAATCACCTTTTGGAGATGTGATGCTATAAGCTATTTTACAGACCAGCAGCTCGCCTAGTGGCACACAGCCCAGATCATCACCCCTCCACCACCATGCTTAACAGTTCATATGAGACGTTTTGAACAGAGTAGCCTCTGAATTTAAAAGTCAGAGGCTACTCCGTTTCCACTGAAACTGATACCATTAAATATAAAAATCACCAACAAAGATGGTGGATGAGAACTGATGGATAGACATGAGTAACGCCGTCTTAAACCTTTAACAACTTTATATACTGTTTGTTTTGCATGGATAACTTGGTTTGCCAGACAATTTATCTAATTTAACAGAGAAAAAAAACATTTTCTAGCTCCAACAACATTTTAAAGACGAGATGATATCTGGGATTATTTCAGAGGGTTTCAAATGTGCTGCTAGAGACACATATCACAGGGCACCTTCGGGGGTCTTGATTAGTTAATATCCCAGCTGGTCAGGACTGTTTTGGTGGCACTTAGTGGACCAGCTGTGCATTAGCCAGGGTCATCACGCTTTGGGTCATCAGTGTAATCGAATCGTCCTTTTAATAGGCATACTTAAGCCCTCAGTTATTCTCTTGCTGCTAAACCTGCTGCCACACAGTTCACTTGAAAGCTGCCATGCCACTTATTGTTACTGTTTCTGGCCCTGTGTTTCGAAAGCCTAACCCATGGGGGTGTAAATAAAAGCACAGCAAGGGACGTTATTATGGGCACGCTCCAGTCTGCAGAGCTGAGCTTCGATGCTTCTTCATGCCAGATTAAACCAGGCGATAGAAGTTACCTTTAAATGTGTCAGCACTAATCAAAATTAATATGTCACTTGCCTATTTGCAAAAAAAGGAAGAAAAATCAGCATTGGATGTGATAATTAGAATAAATGAATACTTATCCTAATAATAAACAAGTATAGAGAAAATGAAAATGAAGAGTCAAATTTAAACAAGAAGCTTCAATTAAATAACGCCAACATTAGATCACAACAACTGCTGCTTGTCCTCAGCTTTTTATTATATTTTATTATATATTTTTCTATTATATTCAATTCTCTCTGTCATCTTCCTTTTAGAAGTCTACAGCCTGGGGCTTGCTCGGGCCACTTCGGGGGTGGGGTGCCCTCGGCCTGGGGCTCGGTCACTCTGGCACAGCTGGCTGCCGGCGGAGCTCACGGGCACGTCACTGCAACTCCCCCTGGCTTCTGCTCCGCGTCTGCTGAGTGAGCCCTCATCTGGGACTCTCCTCAGCTCTTACTGGGACAGTGGCGCGGCTGCCCCTCTGTTGGTCTTCCTTGGTCTCTTGTGCTCTGGGGGCCTCTGGATGTCTGGAGTTTTGATCTCCTCCATACCTGCTTCATGCCCTGGAGGACGGGGCAGTGGCCCCCCCACACCCTCTAGCAGATCATTACATGAAGGAACCTTTTAAAAAAACAAGCGCGTTCATGCTCACAGGTGTACACACGGGGACTCACACACACAAACTACACCCTTTTTGGCTCCTGCCTCAAAGCACACTGTGCGCTGTCGATCTTACAATAATGTTTAATATTTAGTATTTACTGTTATATTCCCATATATCATTGTGATGTTGTTTATTCTATTACACTTGTTCTCTTCTGCTTGTTTTCTTTTTTCATTCTCAACAGGTGAAATTAAAAAAGTATCTACTGTTATTTATTGTTAGCTAGTTTATTGTGATGGTGTTGTTTTTATTATGTTGCTCTTTGTTGTTTGTTTTCTCTTCTGGTTTTTTATCTCCATACAGGTGATCCAGGTGTTTTGTTTTTTCTTCCCCCCTCTCTCACCGTCTCTTCTCCCCTCTATTTGTTTTCTCTATTTTTCTTTCTCTCCCTCTCTTTCTTTCATTCTTTCTCCCTGTCCTATCCCCCAGTCATGTCTGTCCCGTCTTTAAAAAATGAAAATAAAATAAATACATAATTATAATAAAGGTCAATCAAACGGACCAATATGGCAAGGCCATGATGATCCACTATTTTTTTTTCCAATTATAGAGGCTTTGGGATCCTTTTGGGATTTCCTGGAGGAGCTCTCTGGATCCTATTGTTTGTCTTTAATCAAGTCCCTAGAAGACTTGGAAGGGAAATAGAGACTTGCATGAAAGTGCACACAAAAAAGCCAGACAATGTCTTCCACAGTTTTAAAGTGTGATTGCTTAAAGATCCCAGTCCAGCTTGGTGTCAGTGCACGTGTTAAGTGAACATCGCTTAGCAGTTCAGCAAACACGGGAACAACACGGTGGCCCAACCGTCAGATCGTCATTTTTAAAATGCAGTGCAATCACAAATGAATGTGATTGCCATCAGCTAAAGCTATATGGTTTCCTCTTTGTTTCCTTTATATGTTACAGATATATTCAGATATTCATTACCTTTAGAAAGTACTCTTCCCTGAGAGTCCTTTGGAGAGTTATCCTCAGATTAACTTTTGTCAGAACAAAAAAGCTCAAGTTAATTTATCAGAGCACCCTCCTTTTGAAACAGAACTTAGATCCTACAGCAAAATACTTTTTCCATTTTAATAAAGAAATATCTAGTTGCCTGAGTGATTAACATTTAACATAATCGCTATGCTTTTCTCCACTGACGATAGTAATATAAAAGTAACTTGTAAAACACTCTTTATTTAACAGTGCAATATTACCGGAGTGATCTGTAGCACAGAATCACAGACTGTAGATACCAAAGTTTTACCTTGTACAGCTGAGGGCTGCAAAAATGACTGGAAAGTGTGTCTTTTGTTACTAGCAGTGAATGGACAAGTTTGAATGCAGTGAATTTGAGGTACTTTTTTCAAAGCGGTACCACATCTCATACACTCATCTTCCAGTCATACTGTAGATATATAAATGCCTTCCTGCACTACCCTCCCTCACCTTTTCTAACTGGATCTAGCTGGCCTGCGAGCTGCCCTGTCCTTAATAAGGACCTTCCTCAAATCACAGTCTCTGAAATATCATTATTTTAATTTTTTAAAAGTGAAAATTGTGTAATTGTATTTTTTAGCCCTCGGTGTTGTCACTTTCAGTAAAATGATCTGTTTTTAACTAAATTCAAACTTTGGAAAGGGCCTCAGAGATATCCCAGTTTAGTCTTTCTAATTAGTTTTTATTTTTAATTTCCTTTTGAGTTTTTGTTTTCATTGTGCTTTAGTTTCAGTTAGTTTATAGTCTTGAGGTTTTTTTTAGTCTTATTTCAGTGTTATTTTCCAATTTTATGTACTTGTTCTAATACAAAGTGGGTTTTTCAGCGGCAAAATTAATTAAAATTAAAATAGTCATTAAAGTTCAAATGCAATGATTCATTCATTGTAGGCAGTTCACTCTTCTTTGCTTAAAATCTTCTTAAAAGTGTAGCCTTTTCTTTTCCCAGTTAATGTCAAGTTTGCTCCTGTAAAAGAAAAAAAAAACTTTATATTGTATCAACAAAATATAATTGGTTTCGTGGAAGCAAATCAATCCCTGGCTGCTCCAGCCTGCAGGCCAAATATCCTTGGGCAAGATACTAACTACAACTGGAAACGAAGGGCACCCAGCAAGCTGCATCTAAACTTCTTGGAGTAGCAGGAAACAGCGTTCCTTTACTCGAAGAGAACTGAAGTGAATGCGAACCCTGAGGAATGCAAACCTCTGCCACAGAAAATAGGAGAGAGAAATCAGCAAATCAGTGTTGGCCAGAGGGGCCGATGGCGCGATATGGCAACCTCGCTTCTGTCAGTCTGCCCCAGGGCAGCTGTGGCTACAACCGTAGCTGCCTCCACCAGTGTGTGAATGCGAGAGTGAATGAATAGTGGCATTAAAAAACGCTTTGGGTGCCTTGAAAAGCGCTATATAAATCCAATCCATTATTATTATTATTATAAAATTGCCCCGACATTGTCTGTACGGTTTTTTACTAAGCTAACTACCTTTAATTTAGTAAACTCCCACCGTAAGGGTGTGTTTTAACTGCTGAAACTGTGTCGTACTCAGGCTCGGACATCTGATTGCTGCCTTTTATAAGCTTTATTGCACAAGCATAAGCTAACACCAGTACAGTAACCGCGCCTTTACAGAAGCCAGGTAATCAACTGAAAGACACAAAATAAAACAACCATACAACATTAACAAAGCAACACTATTAATGACAGTACAGTTTAGCAATAGTCATATTTATAGCTTTAACATGTTACTTAGTTAACACAGAAACTCACCAGCTCGGCTTCGTCAGTCATAACAGCAATATCAATGAAAAGAAGATCCGGCAGGTAGGATCTATAAGCGGCCGTTAATACGTACCATCCCAGACTTACATAAATCACTCCGTCTTAAATAAATTTGTCATTTAAAGCAAATATGGGTGTGGCTGATAATAAATCACAACAAACAAATTGGCATGTTAGTAATATGGGAAAAAACCACACATTGTCAGTGACACTGCCCTGGAAGCACGGCTTCCTCAAGCAAAGGAAAATCCAAACTACTTGGACTAATTGCAAAATTCTTATTAAACGGAAAGGGACAACAGAAGCACTCATAATTATATGTACAAGAGAGAATACTAGTCATCACAGCACAACTAGAAATGTACCCAACATATACACTGAACAAAAATATAAACGCAACACTTTTGTTTTTGCTCCCATTCCCCATGGGATGGACGTAGAGACCTAAAATTCATTCCAGATACACAATATAACCATCCCTCCCAAACAGTGGTCACAAATCAGTCCAAATGTGTGGTAGTGGGCACATCTGCCATATTGAGATAATCCATCCCACCTCACAGGTGTGCCACATCAGGATGCTGATCTGACATCATGAGTAGTGCACAGGTGTACCTCAGACTGCCCACAACAAAAGGCCACCCTGGAATGTGCAGTTTTGTCTCACAGCAAAATGCCACAGATGCCACAAGCAATGAGGGAGTGTGCAATTGGCATGCTGACAGCAGGAATGTCAACCAGATCTGTCGCCCGTGCATTGAATGTTCATTTCTCAACCATAAGCCGTCTCCACAGGCGTTTCAGAGAATATGGCAGCACATCCAACCGGCCTCACAACCGCAGACCTCGTGTAACCACACCAGCCCAGGACCTCCACATCCAGCAGGTTCACCTCCAAGATCGTCTGAGACCAGCCACCCAGACAGCTGCTGGAACAATTGGTTTGCACAACCAAACAATTTCTGCACAAACTGTCAGAAACCGTCTCAGGGACGCTCAACTGCATGCCCATCGTCCTCATCGGGGTCTTGACCTGACTCCAGCTCGTCGCCGTAACAGACTTGTGTGGGCAAATGCTCACATTCGATGGCGTCTGGCACGTTGGAGAAGTGTGCGCTTCACGGATGGATCATGGTTCACATTGTTCAGGGCAGATGGCAGCTGAGAATGTCCCAGTTCTTGCATGGCCAGCATACTCACCGGATATGTCACCCATTGAGCATGTTCGGGATGTGCTTGACCGGCGTATACGACAGCGTGTACCAGTTCCCACGAATATCCAACAACCTCGCACAGCCATTGAAGTGGAGTGGACCAACATTCCACAGGCCACAATTGACAATCTGATAGACTCCATGCGACGATGTGTTGGACTGCATGAGGCAAATGGTGGTCACACCAGATACTGACCGGTTCTGGGTCCCCAGACCCCCAATAGCGCAAAAAACTGCACATTCCAGGGTGGCCTTTTGTTGTGGGCAGTCTGAGGTACACCTGTGCACTACTCATGATGTCAGCATCCTGATGTGGCACACCTGTGACGTGGGATGGATTATCTCAATATAGCAGATGTGCCCACTACCACACATTTGGACTGATTTGTGACCACTGTTTGGGAGGGATGGTTATATTGTGTATCTGGAATGAATTTTAGGTCTCTACGTCCATCCCATGGGGAATGGGAGCAGTAACAAAGGTGTTGCGTTTATATTTTTGTTGAGTGTACAAAAAGAACAGTGACTGGCTCCACCCATTCAACCATGTTCAAAGACTATACGTTCTTCTCAAAGGATTGTTGAACATGATGTACTGGACAGAATAGGTATGGAGCATTAACTTTTTTACCAGCGCCATTAACACTTGCTGTTACCTCGTGTGTGAACATTTCCACAGACAGACAAGATAGTAAAATATCAATTACCCACTTTAACAGCAGAAGCCTATTTGCCAACATCAAAGAATATTCAATCAAATTCGCAAATCCTTTCAATGCAACAGCAATAATAGTGATTTGTCTGGAGAAGGGAGTAGATATGGAGCTTGATGGATATATATGAACAGAAAGGGCAGTGAGCACAGGGCCCACTAGAGGACGTTGGGCCCCTCAGGCCACCCTCGCGAAATCGGTTTCTGATTGTTTGGTCAGAGACATTCACACTAGTGTCCTACTGGAGGTCATCTTGTAGCTCTGGAAGTGCTTTTCCTTCTTGCACACAGCAGCAGATACCAGCCCTGCTCATGGTCTAAGGATTTTCTATGGTCTTGTCCAGCTATTGGTGAAAGACACAGCAAACTTCTGGCATTGACACTCTGATTTACCACTCTGGAGGAGTGCAACCTCTGTAGGGTCCAGGTATCGTATCACACTGTCAGTAGTGACACCTACCCTGGCCAAATGCAAACTAGTTTCATCAAGGAAAGATGAAAAATGTCATTTCCCTTCTCCTGTAAAACCATTCCTGTTTTGGAGTTTGTCTCATAGTTGCCCCTCTAAAGCAAGTGAAACTGATCAATCCCCTCTGATACTTACCTGACCAGACGTTTACTAACTAGACCCTATACTCTGATCAGAAAGTGTTCCCTATGATTAGATACATTAAGCTTCACTTGGGAATCAGGTGTTTATAGGCACATGGGATGCACATTATCTCATATGTATATAAAAACAAGTTTAAAAACGGTACCATTCTCAGGGACTGTACAAGGAAGTACAAAGCCAAAGCTGGCCACATGACAATCCTGACCTAAAATAATCTTGTTGATGTTGTTTTTTTATTGTACTATAGGTTCTAGGTGGTAATTCTACAGCTCAAACCTTAAGAGTTGCTGGGGGCCTGATCGGTGTTGAGTTTATGACATCTGATGTAAACCCAATGTTTTGATCTCTAAAAATCGCCCTTGTCAGTTCCAGTTAAGCCTGAACAAAAGCTTCTCTCAACAAACATTTTTCTCTTTCAGGGAATATATTACACTCTGTTACAGCACCAAACTGTTAGACTCCAATCTAATTGGATTGTGAGCAAATTTCACATTAACCTCCTATACCAGGGGTCGGCAACCTGCGGCTCTTTAGTCCGTATAGTGCGGCTCTGCCTGGTTTGGGAAAATAAATTAGAAGTATTTAGCTGAAGTGTATTTTATTTATGTTAGTTCTTTTTTAACTTGTAGTTCTAAATTGGAAGATGATTCTGATATTGAAATATAAAAATAAAATTATATCCTATTATTTTTTCATCGCTCAAAATAAGCGTCACACATAGTGCTTTTTTCCAATTATTTTTTAAAAGTCAGGTCAAGGCTCCAAAAGCCCAAAGGCGATATAAGGCTGGCTCACAGCAGTTTTTGTTTGCTACATCATTTTAATTCAGCTGGGTGTCTTTCCTTTTGATATATTTCTTTAAAAGTTCAAAGTGTGTTAATTACATAAATAAAATGTAATTTTCTCTGTAGCACTTTATGGATTTCATAAGCAACACATACATAAAGGTAAAAAACAATATATACAGTGTTATCTTCATTTTTCAATTCAATTTAATTCAATAAAACTTTATTGATCCTGAAGGTTGACCCCAATGATTGGGTACATTTTAGATGTCAAAAAGTATTTGCGGCTCCCAGTGTTTTCTTTTGCGTGGAAATTGGGTCCAAATGGCTCTTTCGGTGTTAAAGGTTGCAGACCCCTGTCCTAGGACCTGGCGTCCACATATGTGGACATCACATTGTGGGTTGTCTAGACCAAAATACTAAATTTTGCTCTGCAAGGGCCTGATATCCACTTACGAGGACATTATACTGCCACTGTTCAATCAAAATTTTAAACTAATATCCTCATATGTGGCTCTCATTTTTCTTAGAAACAGAAATCAGGTAAAAAAAGAAAATCTGGTAATTCTTTGTTTTTACATTCATCAGGTCCCAATATGGCCAAATATCAAAGAGAAATTAAAAATGCATGCCGTGGAAGAGTTCAGGTCTTAGGAGGTTAAATTAGATCAAAAGAAAATGGCTTGGCATTGTTTCTGCCTGTGAGATGAGAATGAAGAGCAGGCAGAGGCTAAATGGTCCCAGGTTTAGTTATTTGATGACAAAACCACGTGTGAGGCTTTGTCCACTTAAAATATTCACAATAAACAGGCATCAAGCATGAGTGCAAACCCTGGAGTAGTTTTAAAACTTTTATTTATCAAAAACTAATGATTAATACAAGTACTAGTGGTGGGCAGATCAATCCAAATATCGATTGTATCGTTACCAAGTCAGCATCGGTATCAGATCAATACTAGCCTGGTAAGATGGATTCTTTACTTTAAATTCCGCTCTTGTTTGCAATGGTGTGGTTTCGGCAAAGACGAAACAGCCAGACTCGCCGCTATCGTGTCAGCGCAGAGCACTTTCCTCCCCCTCCCCCCTCTTGTGTTTAGATGTTGCGCTGTCACGTGACGTGACTTAGATGCTTTTGGGGTTGTTAAGTTGTTTACGTATTATTTATGTTTTCACCAGTTTTTCTTGTTGGGAATTTTAATTGTAATTTTGTAATATAGTTTCTCAACTGTACTAATTTTAATTTGTTTATTGGCTTGTATGCACTTTTTATTTATGATTTTTTCTAAAAAGAAAAATTGATAATAAAGCATTTTCTATTTAATTATAAACTTTGTCGTGATTATGTCCTGGGTTTTAACTATTCAATAATAAAAAACACATAAGGTCATGAAAATTAATTGAGATTTTGCAATTCAGTGATGCATCCACCTTATTTATTGTCAAGTATCGGTATCGGGGATAGTGGCCCGTATTTACTTGGTATCGGATCGATACCAAAACATGTAGTATCGCACACCGCTAACAAGTACATTGATTTAATGTCTCCTAAATAAAAATCTAACAAACACAGGAAATCCAAGGAAAATATATCCACCAATCCTTTGACCAGCTTTTTAAGGTAATGAACTAAAGAAATCTTTGTCCACTCTTCTTTGCAAGCATTCATTTATCCACAACTCTGAAGGTCCCACCATAGTATGTCAGTCGGGCTGAGGTGTGTCCTTGGGATCATTATCCTGTTGTACGAACCAGTTTCGGCCAAACTTTAGCTGACAGACAGATGGCCTTACATTTGACTCTAGAACATTCTGGTTTAAACAAGGCCTAATTACCAGTTCTCCTCCTCTCTGCTTGACATTTGCTCTGAGGTGTTTACCTAGCAAACATCCCCCATTGGGGCCCATGGGTCTGCTCGCTTGGGGCATGCCCTATATTTTGCACCAGTCTGCAAATAGATTGAGTAAGCTCTTACAAAATAAATAAGATTAGAAATTAATTCATTGAATTCATTAAATGTGAGTCAGTATGAACAATATCAGGACACTGACATTGGTGCACCTGAACTTAATGCAAACTGCTTTTGGTCTTTGACAGCTTTTCTAAATATTCTCTATGAATTTTTCATTTGACTCTTTGTGTGAAGTTGAATGACAACACAGACATTATAAGGGAGACCTCTCACACTTAACTCGATATCTAAGAGAATTGTGTCATGCCCAAGATGACAGATGCCCAGTTCCTCCTCTTTAAAAGTTGATCATTTACTATAAAACAGCAAACCAGGTTACAACAGTGTTGCTGCACAAACTCAGATACACAGCTAAGGTTCATGAAATATTCAGTTGTCTGGCAGGAGGCATATGTGCTCTTTATCACTGTACAGATTATGGGGAAAGTACAAGAATCCCACCTCAGTGACAGTCAGCTCATTTCAGCCTGTTTTATCTTTGCTGTTTGAGCTGATTATTCATGGCAGGCCAAAGCATTCTTCAGGCCAACAGAAATGTCCTGGTGCTCGCCATGGCCCTTGGTCATGTGATAACTCACTACAGTGATAGTTTGTTCTTACAGTATAAAGCTGAAAAAGACTATGAGGCTGTTATCTGTGGTATGAACTGTCAAGTTAAAATATGTCACATTTGATCTCTGCGGTCCCCAGCCTTTTTTGCGCCACGGACCGGCCTTTAAGGTGTCGCTGATAAATACAACAAAATAAAAGCAGTACTGGTACCAAAAACCCAGATTTATTCGTAACACATGGGAAAAGACACAGGGAAACCGAGTTAATGATAAAAAATAACGATACAACTGATAAAAACACTGAAAAACATAAATTTCACGCCTGAGCCTCAACTCTCACGGCCCGGTTCCAAACGTCTCACAGACCTGTACCGGTCTTTGGTCCGGGGGTTGGGGACTGCTGATATATAGGGAATGGTTTTGACCTCTGGCTTCTTCAAATAACCTCAAAATTTCATAAAATGTCATAAAATAAAATTTTGTCTTTAAAGCTATGCCTCTGACCTCAATTTTACATTTCACATCTGCCTTTCTTTAAAGTTGACCCCAAAATGCATTTTAACTTTAAGTACGTTATTATCAAGGGGAAGAGAACGAGCTGGCTGGTTAGTTAGAAATTTACTGTAGTGTAATATTATTAAATAAGCTCAGTTATTATTGTCCAGATATTTACAAATCATTAACTGGTATCCAAGACCTACTCCCACATAATGTTGGTGTAATCAAAGAAAACCAAATACATATATAGAACATACAAAACTATTGCGTTAAGAGTAAAAACTGCTCAGACAGTGAGCAGCCTTGGTGGAAGCTTCTTGTTAATGAACTGTTTTATTAGACAGGTTTGGTGGGTGTAATTGCAGAAGTTCTGTCTTAAATTCTACCTTCACATTTTTACACTTAAAAGAGGATTATGAACTAAGGAGTGTTGTGAGCAAAGGTCCTCTCTGCGTGATGGAAGCCCAGAGGGAGCCTGCTGCATTCAGTGCTGGACACTTTGTGAGGATCAGCCGATGTAGTTTTATTACAGACTTTAAATTCCCAGGTGGCATTTAACTTTGAGCCGGCCAGAGGAAATGTGGTGCCACTCACAAAGCTGCCCGGCAAATGTCAGGCTTAGAAAACCCCTGTAGCACTCATGGGTTTCCTACAATTTCTAATGTGTATCTGAGATGCGCTCTAAGAACACGTTTGACTGGATGAAACTTTTGTTCCTTCAGCATCGAGCAATTAGGTTTCCTCCTGCTGCTGAAAGAAAAACATTCCAACTCAAGGCTCCCCGAGAAATCCTGAAACTACACAGGTGCTAAAACACTCACTGTGCTGCCCACTAACTCCTATATGTCAATGTTTATGTCTCATATCTGTTCATGGAGGTTTGTACGTTTTTGTTTAACTGCTGCTTAATTTGGTATTTTAAAGATACAGTGAACTTATTTGACATTTTGGTTTAATAACATGGTCCTGACTAATGGTTAATGGGCTCTGTGCAGACATGAGGAATGGATATTTTCAGTGTTGGAAATAGTTGTTGAGGTTGTAATAGTAAGAAAGGATATATGACTGCTTTTAGAAGAGTAGAATAAGAAGGCTAGGAAGCCAAAGGACAAATTATTACCTCTGACGCATGAATGACATTTAAGTGATTCCACATGAACCACATTTTCTTCCACCAGAGCATCATTTTCAAACAGAGATGAGTTCATCGCTATGCAATGTGTGCGCCTGTATGATAAAATACACCAGCAGATAACTGGAGCATGCTGTTCCTCCCATCAATCCTCCTGCTCTGTGCTGTGCTTTGAAAAGACCTGCTGACCCACCTGACAACTGACACAGTGATGAGGAAGACACTTTTCATCGTTGCTGTCATGTAGCTGTCTCCATGTATTCAGCTGACCCCACAATGTTCGATTTGCAGGTTTCTTTTCCGAGACTCTTATTGTAGGTTTGTTGCACTGATGAAAAATTGGTAAGCTCGCTTTAAGCTCGCACACTGTGTGTGCATAATCTCCCAAGGGTCATGAAAGCATGCGGATGTCTTTTTTACTGCCAATTTGAGATTAAAAAAATCACTTTATGATGATATATATTTGTATAAAGATTTGCCTTACTTCTATTTAGCTTAATTTTACTTCCCCCTATTTTCCCAAAAAAGATAAGAAGCTAAGAAATGTAAAAAATAAATAAAAAATTAAATCCCAGCATGCAATGCTGCAAACAATTTAAAAAATATATATTTTATTTTTTTAATAGTATAAGCCAGCAGCACTTCAAAGAACTCAGAGCAGGGGCTGATTCTCACTTTTTTCACGTCTTCTTTGAGCAAGACTCTTGAAGCGTTTGAGGACTGAGCTGACCGGCTGCTCTGGTTTAGTTCTTGATTTAGAGCTTCAGCTGCTCCAAAGTTCACAGCCTTCTCTATCACATTTTCTTCTCCAAAATGTGCTAAAAGATTATTTCATTGGGTGGGAGGTGTGAACTGCAGGGAGGCACCTGGACAGTTATTATGGAGATTTGCCTTTCAAAAACATGTAGATTTGTAGGTTTAGTGTTGTTTTCTTGTTGTAATCAGAGCTTTCCATGAAAAGGTCACGAAAGAGTTTTGTTTTCTGCTTATATTCAGAACACTTAGACTGTTTTGGGGGTTAAATCCCCAAAACAGTCTAAGTGTGACAGGAAGCAGTATTAAAAATAGATGGAGGAACATGAGCAGGCTGTTTGGTTGGTTTTAAACACCTTATTGCCAAACTGTTAGCAGGCAGAAGCATAAATTAACTTCAGGGAGAGCCAAGGCCAACACAATGAACAAAACAGTCCTAACTTAAAATAAAACCCCATCAACAGATTAACCTACACCTCGACTCCCTGTCAACCAAGGAAGACCAGGAGAAAAGGGTGGATATTAAAAGAAAATGGCAGCTCTTCCCCTCAAGCTTCTTCTGAAGGTAGAGTCAACAACCAAAATCAAGCTAGCCAAAAACATTAGCCTAGCAAAAACAGGCACGCAAAACTAAGACTAGCAGCATATTCAAAAACACCTACAGTATCTAAGCTTCAGTCAGCTTATATAGGCTCTGTAGTCAGCTTTTATGGTTGCATGACCAGACCTCAGCCAATTACAGGAAAACAGGCTCAGCAGGAGCCAGTAGGAGGGAAGGGTGGGACTCAGAGGTCAGGACCTGGAAGCAGCGTAAACGCTGAGCTTATGCATTTTACATTCTTCTAAGAGAATTGTAAATGGTAGTATTTATTTTATTTTGTTAATTTTTTTTATGTATATTTTTTTAAACCAGATAGAACAGAAAGTCTTTGATATGGATGGTTGTTCTCCTTGTTCTTGAGCTGCAGCCACATCGATACCCCTGGAAAAATTATCCACTGGGTTCCCAGATTGTCCTCTTGCTGACATTAGGAACCTGACCAGATTTTTCTTCAGTCTCAGACTCTGCACAGTCGTTTGTGGCTTATTTAACACATAGAGTGTTTTTAAAAGGGTACTAAACAGGGCTGGATCCAGCTGAGACTACTTGTACATTCCTGCTATTCTGTGTAATTGCCTCTGGTTACAAATGTCATCTGGTTGTTTCTGTTTTTTGTTTGTTTTGTATTGTTTTATATAGAGTGGAACCTTCTTGTTTATCAGAGGATATGCATGTTGTAATCATGTGGGAATTCAATGCAAATAAATTAGTCTGTCATTTGTTTTCAGTTGTTGGAAATTGGTGCAGAGGACCTCTGCTGCTGCTGCTGCAGTGGTGTGTGGGTAGCTGTGTTTGAATCACTGGGGAGTAACTGCATCAGTGTGTGTGCAGTAGTGTGCTCACATACAGACACATTTATCTGCCATCTCTACTGTAGGCTATGTACTAAACCTCAACAGAATCAGTTTTTAGGTTATTTCTTATTTTCATTTTCTGCTTTTGCAAATTCAAATGCGTAAATGATATTTAAACTTTGTCCAAAGGGACAATAAATGCCCAAAGTTGTGCAATACAATTCAGTGCACTGAAGCTTGCAGCTTGAAATTTGTACAAAAAAATGAAACAAGCGCAACACAAACAGGAAATGGAGAGAGTTCATCTTCAAAATAAAAACTGGATCTTTTGTCAGTTAACAGCAAGTGGTAAAATCTACAGACTGAAGGCACGGTTGGCCTTAGAGATCAAATGCACTGTAACTTAAGAAAACACCAGCAAATAGAAAAACATTGCAAATGCACACAAAACACAGCAGAAGCTGAGTAAAACACAATCAAAGTGCTTTTGATTGGATGGGTCATGGGTCATGATCTACAAGATTGCATTGAAATGAATGCAAACCATCATGCTTGAATGGAGCCGTATTTAATATAATTACTTTCACCTGAAGGTGCATACAAAGTGTTTACAAGGAACAGAACACAAAGTACAATTTATGGATAATACATTGTGTATCATACATGTATATCTGTTGTTCAAGAAAACATAATTGTTCTCAGAAGTAAATTCAACTTTTTAGTAACTAAGCAACTATTCATGCAATGGACAAATTACAGGGAGTGCAGAATTATTAGGCAAATGAGTATTTTGTCCACATCATCCTCTTCATGCATGTTGTCTTACTCCAAGCTGTATAGGCTCGAAAGCCTACTACCAATTAAGCATATTAGGTGATGTGCATCTCTGTAATGAGAAGGGGTGTGGTCTAATGACATCAACACCCTATATCAGGTGTGCATAATTATTAGGCAACGTCCTTTCCTTTGGCAAAATGGGTCAAAAGAAGGACTTGACAGGCACAGAAAAGTCAAAAATAGTGAGATATCTTGCAGAGGGATGCAGCAGTCTCAAAATTGCAAAGCTTCTGAAGCGTGATCATCGAACAATCAAGAGTTTTATTCAAAATAGTCAACAGGGTCGCAAGAAGCGTGTGGAAAAACCAAGGCGCAAAATAACTGCCCATGAACTGAGAAAAGTCAAGCGTGCAGCTGCCAAGATGCCACTTGCCACCAGTTTGGCCATATTTCAGAGCTGCAACATCACTGGAGTGCCCAAAAGCACAAGGTGTGCAATACTCAGAGACATGGCCAAGGTAAGAAAGGCTGAAAGACGACCACCACTGAACAAGACACACAAGCTGAAACGTCAAGACTGGGCCAAGAAATATCTCAAGACTGATTTTTCTAAGGTTTTATGGACTGATGAAATGAGAGTGAGTCTTGATGGGCCAGATGGATGGGCCCGTGGCTGGATTGGTAAAGGGCAGAGAGCTCCAGTCCGACTCAGACGCCAGCAAGGTGGAGGTGGAGTACTGGTTTGGGCTGGTATCATCAAAGATGAGCTTGTGGGGCCTTTTCGGGTTGAGGATGGAGTCAAGCTCAACTCCCAGTCCTACTGCCAGTTTCTGGAAGACACCTTCTTCAAGCAGTGGTACAGGAAGAAGTCTGCATCCTTCAAGAAAAACATGATTTTCATGCAGGACAATGCTCCATCACACGCGTCCAAGTACTCCACAGCGTGGCTGGCAAGAAAGGGTATAAAAGAAGAAAAACTAATGACATGGCCTCCTTGTTCACCTGATCTGAACCCCATTGAGAACCTGTGGTCCATCATCAAATGTGAGATTTACAAGGAGGGAAAACAGCACACCTCTCTGAACAGTGTCTGGGAGGCTGTGGTTGCTGCTGCACGCAATGTTGATGGTGAACAGATCAAAACACTGACAGAATCCATGGATGGCAGGCTTTTGAGTGTCCTTGCAAAGAAAGGTGGCTATATTGGTCGCTGATTTGTTTTTGTTTTGTTTTTGAATGTCAGAAATGTATATTTGTGAATGTGGAGATGTTATATTGGTTTCACTGGTAAAAAGAAATAATTGAAATGGGTATATATTTGTTTTTTGTTAAGTTGCCTAATAATTCTGCACAGTAATAGTCACCTGCACACACAGATATCCCCCTAAAATAGCTCAAACTAAAAACAAACTAAAAACTACTTCCAAAAACATTCAGCTTTGATATTAATGAGTTTTTTGGGTTCATTGAGAACATGGTTGTTGTTCAATAATAAAATTATTCCTCAAAAATACAACTTGCTTAATAATTCTGCACTCCCTGTAGTAACTTGATATTATTCACTCTTCTCTTTTTGCACATTTCATTGTGTTGTAGAGTTTGTTTTAAATGGATAAAATTGGATTTCATGCCGACTCAATCTGTGGGACACACCTGTGTTTGAGGTTCCACAATTCCTATGACATGTCAAGACAAAAAAGAAGTCAGTCAAGTATAACAGGCTCTCTCAAGACCTTTGTGATAAAATTGCGTTGGGATGTTGATCAGGACAGGGGGCATAACATTATATCTAAACTTTGAGTGTTTCTAGCGGCGCGAGTGAGTTAATAACAGCGAAAAATGAGTTGTAATCAAGATTATTTCTGAGAGTACTGTGGGCAAACTAACAACAGGAGGAAGGGGTTTAGTCACTGTAGTGAGTGGTGAATATTAACTGTAGCAGAGCTTCTACAGAGATGGAGGAATCTGGTTTTTGGGAGGGGTGTCTAAGACAATGCTTGGTGTTCTTCTCAGTTTTTATATCTGCCAGAAATCTGCAAGTGTAAGAATTTTTTCTAAGAAATGAAAAAGTATTTATTTTTGAAAACACTTCACATTTTTATGGGATAATTGTGTCTGAATCTGCAGTTTTATCAATTTAAAGCCATTTACTGTAAACACAAAGGCTAACTCTCTTTACTATGAAGTCAGAGAGAAACATGTACCAGGATGAGCAGCTGTTCAAGATTAGTGGGCTATCTGCAAATCATTTTATATATATTATGGACTACACTACATTGTGTTTCAAGTAGCTTTATTTACAAGCCCAAGACAGAAAGACCTACTTGCTTTTAACAGTCTGCATTTGATACCGAGGCAACCAGCAGCATCAGTAGGAACAAACTTCATTCACAGACACTGACAGAATAGCTTTGTGCTGTTCAGTCACCGCCAGAGAAACTCCACACAGATCATCAACCTCCCTTTACTCTTTGGCTTGAATTCCTGTTTCTTTGATCATCTGACTATGGAGCCAGCAAAAGCCAACTATTTATTGGCCGACTTCTTCACTCCAGCCTACAAATCTTATTACCTCTACTCTGTGCAGATGGTAGTTGTTTCAGCTCAAACAATATTTGGCAATCACAACACGCTTGTCTTTGCTGGAAGCTATGTATTAACTAAGTAGAATGAGATAAGACTGTTTTAGCAGTTTGTTCTGCAGAGGTGTACAGATGACAGAATCCTGGAGTCAATCAGGTGTACAAGTGTTGAGGTAAACAAGACTGGTGGTAGTATTTCCCTCACGGACATCTTTCAACACTTCCCCTCAGAGGAATACCAGCAGCCTTCTGAAGCGATGACCCTGAATACTCAGGTCGACTTCAGTTTGAGCCAAAAGCTTCCAAAACTACTACATTTGGAGGAGAGCTTAATTAAAGTGTGGTTGAACACTGTTGTACTGTGGTGCTATTATTATGTACATTTAAATGTAATGGTGACAGGTGAACGGCAACGAACTTCTAATTCTTTTGTTTCAGTTGGAACAGAAACATTCCTCGCTAGCTTAAATATGTCATAACGCTGTGAACGTTGTGTTAAAATTCTCCTAAACCTAAATGCAATTTAAAAAATATGTAAATATATAATTAGTTAATATATAATAAAAAGCAGTTACTAGATAAGAGTGCAATAGTTGGATGTTAAGAGTGTTTAGTGTTCATTCAGTATACATTCAGATATGTACAGACCCCAGTGTGTGCTGACATGTGGGTGTGTAGTCACATGTGTACGTTCACTGCTCTTGTACATAGTCATAGTCTGACAGCAGCTGGAGGAAAGACCTCCGAAATCTCTCCTTCGCACACCATGGGCGCAGCAGCCTGTCACTGAGGAGCTGCTCAGTGCTGCATGGGGTGGGAGGTGTTATCTAACAGGGATAACAAGTCTCACTACTTTAGAGCCATCTTGAAATGTCTATGGACATTTTTCTAATTTATTATTATTCATCTTTCTCTCGTGTCGTCTCGGGTACTGCAGAAGCTGATGGAAGTGTCAAGAGCTTTGCAGATTGGTAAGTGTAGTACAACTAGAACTGCATAAAATGAATAAAAATATTGAATAAAAAGTTAACTCAGTGGAAGTCATCATGAAGTGCCTGTGAATATTCAGCATGGAGATTTTGCGAATTTGGCTCCAATTGATCAAGTAGTCCAGTAGAAACAAAGCACAAACAGGCATAACTGTTAACCTCACAGTTAGAATAGTTGAGGTGTCATAAGGTCATCAAAACCCACAAAGACCCAGCTGTGAACATCTGCCAAATTTTATGTCAGCCCAAAAAGCACTATACGAATTATTCTGTATTGCGCTAGTGTTGGTCAGCTGGCTGATTTTCTGACTAAGTGGCTTTCTGACTAAACAAAGGGCTACAGCAGTGTTTCAGCACATGCCCAGTGTTAGCTGTAGTAGCTGAGTGGGTTTAACTAACAAGCATGAGTTTCAAGTTTTCATTTAAAAAGTTGTTTCTGGAAAAGGGGACTAAATATATTTACAGTCCTGAGCCCCCACTCACTGAAGACTGATGATTAAAAAGAACAAGTCCTTGTGAGCTAACCTGCTTGTTAGTTTACAGAAATGGAAAGGTAAATGGCTTGATAATACCAGTTACTCGTGATGGTTAAAACTGGTACCTGGAAATATTTACAAAGGAAAACTGTGGTACATATCCAGTGGTATTTAATCATTATTTATTTTTTAAATTTTGCATTTTGTGGAGGTTTTTTTTTAAGTCTTCGATTTAAAGACTATAAGAACAGACAAGCAGATAAGTCACTGCACAGTGTGTATAGATGTTGTGCTGCAGTGTTAACAGAGCCTGACTTTTTTAAGCTAATGCAAGAAGTTGAATAAAAATTAGATAATACTTTAATGACGCTTTAGCAATTCCACCAATTTGAACAAGATGTTTAACACCACTGGCTGATTTTACAGGTTGTAGACACTCACTGCTTTACCTCTGTCCTGATGCCTTTGCTCATCCTCACTGAGGTGATTTCTGATGGCTGTTTCAGCTAATGTGGATCTAGGGCCAGATGCATTTCTGACATCATGTGTAAAGTCTTTGCTGGATTTTTTTAAATTTCATGACTATCAGATACTATTCAATTGCTATATATATATATATATCATATATATATATGATATATATATATATATATATATATATATATATATATATATATATATCATATATATATATGATATATATATATATATATATATATATATATATATATATATATATAATATATATATATATATATATATATATATATATATATATATATATATATATATACATAATATATATATATATATATATATATATATATATATATATATATATATATATAATAGCTTTTTGGGAATCAGCTTGTTGGTGTTATTAAATTCCGTTCATTTGAATTCTTTTGGCGACAGAGAAAAACTGGACTCAGAGTGGTCAAGCTCAAAAAATGATCTTTATTTTTACATTTCCAGAAATGGAGGCCTGAACAGCAGAAAAATAATATTGTAATGCCTGTAAAACGGTGTTAGCCTTGGCATTTTTTGGTAGATTCAAACAAACTGAAATCAATTATGTGTTTTTCTTACATCCTGCAGGTAACAAAGAGCCTTATAAATTGGTTCTTTGTTAAGCCGTTGGTGGAAAAAATGACTCATCTCTTGAGTTGGGTGCTTTCTTTATGCTTGAATGGTTCAGAGGTTAGAGTTAAGTGGTTTAACAAACAAAAAACGTTCCCCTGAGAATAGTCAAGCACAAGACTGGACAGAAAATTAGATAAAAGTCAGCCAATGTCTAAACAAAAACGTTAAAAGACCCCCAGAGAGCCTGAAGAAGTATTTTTGAAAAAGAAAAAACAAAGGTTTGTCTCCTCGGATGCAACATGTGTATAAATAAATCATGGATCAAAATCTTTGCACTTTATTATTCAAAGTTTAGTTCCTATATCTGCCCATCTGGCTATAAAGAGGCTTCTAAAACCCCAAACTGTAGTTTATACTGCAGCATAATAACATGGGTGAGGAAATGCATTATTGGTTTGGGTCCATATATCCAGGCCAACAAACTGGTGATATGTATACCAGGTAATTGATTTAATGCGCATCATTTTTAAATTTTAAACACTTTCTCAGCTCCTGTGGTGATCAGCAGTTACTATCACTCAGTATCACTGTTATAGTTTAGGTATAGTCCAATTAATCCAATTTCTAAGCTGCAATCATCAGATGTTTTGCTATCTTGGTACCATTTTCTGATTCATCTCTGCAAAATGATCAGGAGAGCATGCACAATCCTAATCAGCAGTGGATCTCTCGGGACAACATATTGTGCCAATGTCTTCATGGCAAAAACTAAGACACTGGAGCTCACTATCAAGTCCACTACAAGCTTCGTACCATCCATGGTTAAGATAACCATTTTGCTTGAGTGAGAGCAAAAATATCTTGGTCACTAGCTATGGGCTAGTGCTTGCACTGTGGCATCAAATGTACAGAGGAGTCATATTAGAGTTCAAAACCTATATTTCAGTATAAGCCCCAGTCCATCCCATCTGTCCATGAACATCATTAAGGGCACGCCTGACCCAGTTTTTACTAAATCTAGAGGATTTTGGTTAGGTGGCTGAGGGCGGGAGGGAAGGATTTTCTGCAGAGGGTGACTTCAATGTGAGCAGAGACTTCTCAAATCTTTTTAGCTAATGGTGCCCATAGTTAACAAGTGAGGAAAACTGATATGTAGTAGTGAAGTTTGCCTTTAGGATTTTCTGGCAGAGGGGCTCTGTGCCAGAAAGGTTTTAAGAAGTCATGTGAGGTAATATAAAGAATAAGGTTTGAAGTAGGAAGCAGTTCTGTTGATCTTTCATCCAGATGACTTTGGTTTGTGTCTCGTTTAACTTAGTTAGCTTATTATTTTTAAGATTTACTTTATTGTTTTAGTTACAGTTTGGTTGGATGTCAGCCAGGGGCGTAATTTCCACGGGGGTTAGGGGGGTTATGACCCCCCAATAATCAGACCCAAGCAATATAACCCCCCCAATAAAATTATGAATTATCTTGCATAAATAGGCTGTTGATTTTCTTTACTCATTTCAGGTATTACCAGCAAAATAGTTGCAATGTTTAATCATCTGGGAATTTACCCAGATTTATTTATTTATTTAGACAGAGATCTTGACCCCCCCAATGTTCAGCACAAAGTTACACCGATGATGTCAGCACCAGATGGACTTAGTTAGCTGTGGGAAAAATTCATGTTTAGCTTAAATGGATTTAGATGAATATCAGTGCGTGTATTGTTAGCTAGCATGCATGTAATAAACGGTCACAAATGCTTGTGATGGCTTCATTTGTCTCATGCTCAACAGGAAAAAAAAACATGTATAACATGATAAAATAGTAAGTGGGGTTAAAATCCATTAACTCCTGCATTTGATTTTACAATATATTCTATTAAAAAAATAAAGACGGTAATAGGCAGGTCAAACATATTTTTAATAACAATGTACATAATTTATATCACTCACTGTCATCACTGGAAAGCAGTTAACAGACAACATCTGTTTTACACAGTAAGGCCGCTCCAGGTGTCATTATACCCACAGGAACAATGCGATTAAATATAAATACACCATCTGCTGAACTGCACACAAACCCTTGACTGGCCGTGTTGTGATTCTTTTTTTTTTTTTTTTTTTTTTTTTTTTTACAACACTCTCTAATTAAGCAGGTGGAGATTCATACAGTTTACTAAAGAATATCCACCCACAATGAAAATCCCATTTATGGCCACATCAGCATGCATAAAAAAGTTTTCCCTTTGAAACATTTGATTCATATTTCCCAAAGCATTAATAACAGGTGTGAGTAAAAGAGAGAACAGGCAGCTAAAAGGTCCAACCTTTGATTTTGGATATATTAGCTGTACAAATACCCTTTGCTTGTGCATTTAAAAAAAAGAAAAGAAAAACTTAGATTAGGATGGCAAATATTTGTAGTCTTGAGCTGGACTGGATTTAAGTCTAGCCTAATGTAACCACAGTTTATATTAAACGGGTTTAAACTTAAAGTGCAGCTAGCTAACTGCAAACTTGTGCTAACCCTTTTTGTTTTGAGTCCTTAGCCTTTGTATTGTGGAAAGGCTTGATCCCATCTTGGCTTATCTTCTTGACATGAAATATATTCACTGTTATAAATGTATTTATGTCAACATAACATGCTGCTGGTACAAAAAGCACAGACTCCATCCAGAAAGTTATAGCAGTGTAGCACCTACAGTGTGCTAATGCAGCACTGGATGTTTGTATGTTATTATTATTTTTTATGGGTTTATTTCTTTCAGATTAAAGATTGCATCCTGACACTTTTCTGACACAGTCTTAAATATCTGAATATCTTATTCATAGTGGGCAGTTATTAAGGAATTGATTCCCCATGGTAGTTTCACTTAAGCATACCTGAGAAGATTTGCTAACATTCTAATTACATAAGGGCTTTTGGTCCCTTATTGACAATTTCCTGTCACATTAATCTACATAATTCAATCCTATGTGAATATTAAAGGGCTGCTACAATTCCAGGTAAACTCATGAGAGCTGGATTAACAATTGAAAAATCAGTGGAGCAGTAGAGGTCCCAATATCCTTTAGTCTGAGTGTGGGAGCATTCCAAACATGCTGGTCACCAATTCCAATTTGTTTGTTCCTGCAAGGCAAATGAACAGTCTTTGAAACTCTGCACCCTTTGCTTGTAATCCTTGAAAAATGTGAAGTATCCTGCCCCAAGCCAATAAAACTCTGATGAAATCATGAAGTTAAATTTTTTCAGTCTTTCGTAAACTCTCAAAAACAAAACCAAATACAAACATCGGCATGCGAAGCAGTTCTGTCAACTGATGCTGATTTTTGAAGGTGATGGAGTTTGCTTTCTGACTATTTAGGGCCCACTGACCTCTATGTTTTATAGATGAAACTGTAGATAAGGGATGGGCAATTCAAACGGTATGATTGGTTGATGATTACAGTTCAAATGTTCTTGTCATTAAAAGAACCTCCTGGCCTTGCCATAAATAACAATTGAAGAATAGTAGAATTTCTCCTTCTTTATGTGTGTATAAACAAATTTAAACAGTTATGGTTATGTGGGAATGAGGCTCAGTGCTATTGTACAGACTAAAAATCATAACCTCCCTCTCTTGTATGGGACTTGCTGTTCACTCAAAGAGTATGAAAGAAACCAAACCTTGTCATGGTCTTTGGCTTGCAGGCAGTTCCATCTGCAGCCAGAAAATAGGTTTATTTATGACATGGCAGACTCAGTCTCAAGGCATGAAATCTGGCTTTACTCTTTTTGCATTAAGCCCAGCATAGAAAACCTCCCAAAATCCAACAGGATTTCTTCAGAGGATAGATTTGTTAAAAAATGCAACAGCCCAGCTCGTCTCTTGCTGCACGGGGAATAGAATCAATAGAGATGTAACATGGTGGCTCCAACCAGTAACTCTGTTAGCTCTCTTTCTATCTTTTCCTTTATCTGAATCGAAGCCATACGATGATTAAACTGGCCCAGAATGACAATGCTGGCCTCAGGGGAGTATCGCAGACCTGAAAGAACACACACAAAAGGCGCCTTTCGCTTTTTCAGTGGGATACTGTAGAAACCGATAAGACTGCAAAGAAGCATTAAAAAGGAACGCTGACATGCAAAGGATTCAAACTATACATAAACAAAAAGAAACTTGTATGCAATATTAATAAGGGGAAATTTTGAGAACATACACGATGGCTTTAAAAAATCCTCAAAGCACATGACTGACGATATTTTCAATTCTCCAGCAAAGAAGAAAAGCTACATTGTGTCAGTTCATCCCATATTCTGTTTTGCGTGTCCATTTGATCATACTGAAGAAATAAATATATCAAGCTAAATTTTGTTTTAAGCTGTAATAATTTGAAGAGCTTCTTATGTTAGTTTATTGTGTAGTAAGTAGTACATTTCTTGCGTACTATTTTCAGCTCTGGCTTTCTGACAGAGCAACAGCGGTATGAAAAAGTGCCCCACCCCCTCGTTTTAACATAAATTAGCTGTAGTGTCTCACATTTTTGGAAAGCTGAGTTTAGTTTCACTTAAATATGACCTGCCTGACAAAGTGGAGTAGACCAAAAAATCCTCAAAAGCCAGACATCATGCAACGATTCAAGGAAACTCAGGAACAAATAACAAACAAAGTCATTAAGATCTTTAACTCTGGGAAAGGTTATAAAACCATTTCTAAAGCTGTGGGACTCCAGCAAACCACAGTCAGAGCCATTATTCACAAATGGTGAAAACATGGAACAGTAGTGAACCTTCCCAGGAGCAGCCGGCCAATCAAGAATGGTGTTGTTAATAGTATTGGTCCAGGACGAACATTGCAACTGACCAGTTGTTGTGACGTCATAGCTTTGCCCATATGGAAAAGAAATAGAAAAAACTCATAAAAGACTTGCATAAGATGTGGCCTACTTCATATAGTGAATCATATAAGGCTTATATGATTTACTCATGAAAGTGGCCACTTTCTCATTACTTTCATATATTGTTTTAGTAAGTATCCAAAACATACAAGTTTCATTTATATAATTTTTCAAGGGATCTTATATCTGTTTTCACTCTTGTATGCTTTTCATACAAGTTTTACACAAGACAAATACAAACTTTATAAGATTTATATATATCTTTTCCATATGGGTGGAATGTGGAGAAAAAAGAAATTAAACGTCTTTGTTTATATAAAACAGCAAAAATAGAGAGAATCCCAACAATCAGATGACCCCACCCCTCCATGTGCAAACACTTTGGTGACAGTGGGAAAGAAAAACTCCCTTTTAACAGGAAGAAACCTCCGCCCGAACCAGGCTCAGGGAGGGACGGCCATCTGTCATGACTGCTTAGGGGTGATGGAAGGAAATGTTTTCTTTATTAATTTGTACGTGATATTGTTGGCTTGCAATAGTTTTAACAGCTTGGCTAATGCTAAGTGAATGCTAAGACAAGGTTGTTGGTCAGTGTAGTGTTGATCGTGTACCAACATTATTATGACAGTCTAGGCAAAACAACAACACAGTGCTATCATGCCGTGCTCTAACCATATTGATGTGTTTTTAGCAGTTTGTGAATCAAGCTAAAGCTACACGTAGCTATAAAGACATTTGAGACCTATTCATTCTTTGTTTTGGACTCTTCTTCACACTTTTTCTATGCAAGAAAATACAGGATATTGCAAGCCATAGCGCTAATTTAGATTCAATCCCGTTAAAGACAAAGCTAATAGGCTATATTTGTTCATCAGTTCATGGCAATCCAAGAGATGCAGTGGGGGAACAAACCCATGACTCTGAAAGCTTTTTGCAGAGGAAAACACCAGGTATTAATACGGAATTTGGCAGGAGGAAGAACTCTTAGCTCAGGTGTAGCGTGCAATATGAAATATCCAGATCGCTTCAGCAGTACAGATCGTATATCTGATTAATAAAAACTTAAAGGACATTAGATTTAAGCTTTAAATTTAAAGATTACATTAGAAATCTCCTGTTTTATTTTTTTCACATCTTTTTGAGAAGAAATGATTACACATTAACATTTGTTTTTCTTCCCTGGATAAAACGGCAACTGTTCCCTTAACTTGCTGTTAAATTTTGTGCCAAGCTCCAAATAAAGTGGTTGCGTATCATAAGCTACATGTTGCTCTGTGTGAAACACTGAATTTGAAATTTGAAAAACTTCTGTACCGCTAGCTAGACGCTGCATCACAGGGATGAGATGGAAAAAAGGATTTTCACTGAGCGGGCTGAATCATGTCACCGCTTTAATCTCGCCATGGACCACCGGATTGCAGAACATGAAAACTGAATTTGCATGAAAGATTTTTTTTTGTGCCCCCTTTTCCCTGTTAATGCCCTATCGGCCCCCCTGGCTAAACTTTGCTAGATCCGCCCCTGCACAGTTACCAGCCGTCAGCTACGTAGAAAAAGATCCTCGAGTAGAAAGTAATATTAAATACATTCTAACAATAGCTGATCAAGCTTAAACGTGCTGCTGTTGTTCAGCCGCTGGTTTCCTCTTTCTGGTGCAAAGTGGGCCAAAAGCAAACTAGAGACACGGACTCGCGACAGAAAAGCCGATCAGCTGATCGTTAAGCAGTTTCATGATTGAAGTAGCAGCAAGAAGAGGCAGTCGCTTGTTAAGCTTAACGCAGGAATGCTTTACAAACATTCAGAGATGGACTTACACACTTGCTTTACTTCTCTCGGGATAACTTTGTCGGAGATGAAATGCCGGGTTGCTAGCGAAGCTCCACATGCTATCCAGACCACTGACAGGTCCCGCATGCCACAGCCGCTCTATCACGTGATGCATACTGCTCCGACGTGCTAACCTGAGGTGAGTTACGGTGTGTTGCAAGTTTTGTGAGGTGCTTTCGTGATATTTAATGGATCGGATTACATTTTTTATTTTTCTCCGATATCCGATCCAGTAATTTAGGTCAGTATCGGTACGTAATATCGGATCGGTCCATCTCTAGTTTCTGTAGCTTCTGTGCTCACAGCCAGAGCCATGTGTTTCAGAGAGTGCTGTTTGGGATATCTGACATCAAACTTGGCTCTGTAGAAAAAAAACATGTTTTGAATCCAGGTTAAGACCAGTCTGGAGCTGGATTTTTTGGCTAACAATATCTTTATGACTTAAAAAAGGGGAAAAGAATATAAGATGGATTATTGATTTTTATTTTTGGGCATGGCAGGAAGAGTTGAAATTTCTCCTTTTTCCTGTCGTTTTGAAAAGGCTTCTATTTAAGATGGCTTTACATTTAGAGCGCAAAAAAAATTGCACCTAGCAGCCAATCTACAACAGCCATTCAATTTCCCATCCATTTGTACAGAAATTGGCCGTAATGCAACCAGAGGGTGCAGCAGGGTTGCTCACAAGAAAGCCTCAACAAGACTGGATGAAGCTAAATGGCTAAAATAGTTATTTACACCTGCTTCTAGACAACAAAAGCACATATTTTATTTTTATTTTCACAAATACACAATCAATAATGTGTCTGCACTGAAATAAAACACTACAAATACCCATTAGTTTTACTTACATGAAAGCTGTTTTTCTAAAAGATGCCAGTATTTTGCTATTTGATGTTATTGGTTGGTAGGAATTCAAGAGAGGAGAAAAGAGGACAAGCATGACTTGAAATTTTGAGTTATTTTGTTGGAATTTTGACTTAACTCTGCAAATCAGGAAGCTGCTTACCCAGAAGCAGATGGCATAGACAAATGCGTACTGAAAATCAGGTAGTGATATCATCAATGTGCTACCGAAATGTAGTAAACATGAACAAGCTACTTTTATGCTAATGCCTGTGAGTCAGCTAATAGCACATTTCATCATTTGTAAAGCCATGCTGAGAGTACTCAGCAGTTTGAACATTTATTTATTTTACTGGGCCATTTTAGCCTTTATTCAATAGTAACAGTGTAAAGAGACAGAAAACTGGGGAGAGAGGGGAAGACATGCAGCAAGGCCCACGGATTAGAATCAAACCAGGGTCTACTGCTCTCCCTGGCCATATAGCATATGGTCACCTGCTCATCCCACTAAGCTAACCCGATGCTTGAACATTTGAACATTTATGACAAGCAGCAGTAGCGCTGGTAACTCAGCCGAATGCTGCTAGCGTAGTTGTAGCATTGCTAGCTTAGCTATAGCACTGGTAGCTAATGCCTTCCATGTTCTGCTTCAGGATAACATCGAAATGATGGTTAATTTTGGTAAGCACCTCATAGTATAACAGTCATGTTGACTACAGCGCTTCCTGATTAGCCGAGTTATTTTCTTAAACGTTTTAGCTGATTAACTCAAAACTTTGAGATACATGAGTTATGGATGGCTAAAAAAAACATTTTCAGTGGCGGAAACAAGCTTCCATACAAACCAGAGCAGATGAGCACATCAGTAAAGAAAAGCAGCTCTTTACGGTGGTTGCAGAAAATCACCACACAATGTACATATTTGGATTACACCTCCTTAGGGCTCCATTAATTTTGGAGTATCTCATGAGCGCTCTTTATAAAACAGGAAATCAAGAGAGTGGGAGTTTAGAAGTTCATAACAGCATTCATGTTTTAGCATTTACAATTTGTCTTCATTTGTAGTCGGTATCTTTTTCTACCTGCTGTTTTGAAGAACAAAACATTTACAGTGCCCTCCAAGAAGGGGTCGCAAGGACCAGCTAAAGACATTGTGTAATATTTTGCCACTTGACCAACGTAAGTACATTGTTTTTTGTTTTTGTTTTTTATGTGTTATTCAAAATCAAACCCTCGATTCCTGTTTTTCCTCCCACTTGTGCGTCAGCAGCATGTACTGTACACCTCTCTCAGTCACCAGGAAATAACAGCTTGACCTGGGCCAGCATGCAGGCTGACCCAGTGCAAGCACAGGAAGCAAGCATGGGAGAAAACCCGAAAAAATATGACGAGTCTGTGTTTTTGAGACGTTGATCTCTCTCTGTGCAACAGGAAGTTCTGCAAGTGATGAATATGCATGCGAGGGTGGTGAGGAGGGGGTTCTGTTTTGTACATTGTGTCCAACAGCACTGGTTCCTCCAGGTGTTCATTTAACATAATTGTGTCCGCACATGTTAAAAAACAAAATACTCAAGACATCTTCTCTGTCCTCAGTCTCACTTGTGGTCGAATGGAGTGAAGTGGAGTTCGGGCTCTGCTCCCATCTGTGTCTCCAATTGCTTCTTCTTTTTATGTCCCCTCACAGCGCTCAGTCATATCTGTCAGGGACACACAGGACAGAGCATGGCTATAATTACTGTGGTTGTAAATCCTCTAAAAAAAAACTTGTACATGTACACACACAAACACTTCTCCCTACATGTACACACACAAACACTTCTCCCTACATGTACACACACAAACACTTCTCCCTACTTGCACAGTGTGTCCTCTTTGGAAGCAACATGGAGGTAAAAATAGCAAAGAAGCTGTTATCAGCTCCAGCGTGCGTTTACGAAGGTAGTCACAGCTTTTTTCTCTCTCTTTTTTCAAGTTGCTTAAACAGACATCTTGAGCTCAAAGAAATCATTACAGTGTGATTTAGAGTGCACAGTAAACAGGATTGCCTGGCAGGATCAGGTTAGCAGTAAACGGTGTCTACAGTTTCAGTGCTATCATCCCTGGGGTGTTTGGTTTTTGTTCCAAAAGAAAGTTTATCACCGTGCACTATGTATAATCTCTTTAAATGAACTGCGCCTCTGGAATATGGAGCTGAAGCTACAGCTTTTCACAGACAAAATGTGTCCATCCTTATCATTCCTGCAGAATTGTTTGAAAGTCCATGAGGGTACTACGTTTCCAAGATTTGTGTCACGGTCTGGAGGGCAGACCGTGGGGGATGTAGGAGAAAGGACCCAAAACGCAGACTTGATGGAATGAACAGTGGGTTTATTTACAGTGAGGTAAATGTACACCACACATTAAATCTCCAAAAGTGCTCCCTCGACTCCCGTGACGTGTCTTCTCCCAAGTGCTGGTATCCCGTGCTCTCTGCCCCTGTGCCTTCACACACCCCGTGTGTCTTGCAGTCCTGTGTTCCACTGTCCTCCTGGGGAAAAACACAGACACAGCCGTTATGGCACCAACTCCGGCAGGCATACACTTTAACAACACTAGAAACACTGACATGGAGTCTAACTCAACGATCCTGCGCCGGAGGAAGCTCCATCGCTCTGTTAAGTAGCTCCCCCGACGATCCTGATCAGAAGCAGGTGTGTGGTAAGCTAGGCGTGACCAGCAGCTGGCAGGGCCACACCCATCAGGCCTGCAGGTGGCTGTCCTTCATCCTCCAGCCTCACACACATACACACACCAGCATTGAACACAAGAACACAGTGCAGCAAACATACATCCAATACACTAATAACAATAAAGGTCCACACTGTTCACGAACCCCGAGTCCCCGGAACCGGGTCCGTGACAGTACCCCCCCTCTAAGGGTCGACTCCCGACGACCCCAAAACAAAACCACAGAACAACCAACCCAGGGCGGGTGGCGGGGGGTCCAGGACGGAGGGCCCCAAAACCACTCCGCTAAACAGCCACCACAAAGCAACAAAAGAAAAACACAGTTCAACAGCCCAATCCCCCCGGTCCAGTGGCAGCAAACACATTTCTTGCGGCCGACCTGCAGGACGGCAAAACAAGCGGGACCCGCTGCGGGTTAGGCAGTGGCGGCAAAACAGTTCAGGTGGCCTACCTCTAACCCCTTGATGGAAGCAGAACGCTTCAGGCGGCCTGCCACGGATCCGGTGGCAACGGCGTTGCAGCTCCGGCGGGCGGCCACGGGTCCGGTGGCGACAGTGTGACTGCTCCGGCGGGCGGCCACGGGTCCGGTGGCGGCGGCGTTGCTGCTCTGGCGGGCGGCCACGGGTCCGGTGGCGGCGGCGTTGCTGCTCCCGCCTCAGCACCACCCATGATTCCCGACGTGGCGGCCGGGCTGCAGGACGTGGCGGCCCCTCCGGCACGCAGACCTCCAGCTCTGGCTCAGCGGATCCCTCCGGACCTCCGAGCTCCTCCGGTGGCAGCGCGGGCTCACCAAGCTCGCTGAGCTCCTCTGCTGGCAACGCCGGTCCCTCCGGCTCGTTGAGGTCCGCCAGCAGCGGTGCGGGCTTCTCAGTGGGTGGCTCGCTGGGCTGCTCCGGCTCACAGTGCTCCTCCGGCTCGCCGAGCTCCTCCGGCATTAGCTCGCTGGGCTGCTCCGGCTCACAGTGCTCCTCCGGCTCGCCGAGCTCCTCCGGCAATAGCTCGCTGAGCTCCTCCAGCATTAGCCCGCTGAGCTCCTCCGGCTCACAGTGCTCCTCCGGCTCGCCGAGCTCCTCCGGCATTAGCTCGCTGGGCTGCTCCGGCTCACAGTGCTCCTCCGGCTCGCCGAGCTCCTCCGGCAATAGCTCGCTGAGCTCCTCCAGCATTAGCCCGCTGAACTCCTCCGGCTCACAGTGCTCCTCCGGCTCGCTGAGCTGCTCCTGCTCGCTGAGCTCCACAGCTGGCGACGCGGGCTCCTCCCGCTCGCTGAGCTCCTCCGGCTCGCTGAGCTGGTCCGGCTCGCTGAGCTGCTCCGGCTCGCTGAGCTGCTCCTGCTCGGGCATGCTGAGCTCCTCCGGCTCGCTGAGCTGCTCCTGCTCGCTGAGCTCCACAGCTGGCGACGCGGGCTCCTCCCGCTCGCTGAGCTCCTCCGGCTCGCTGAGCTCCTCCGGCTCGCTGAGCTCCTCCGGCTCGGGCATGCTGAGCTCCTCCGGCTCGCTGAGCTGCTCCTGCCCGCTGAGCTGCTCCTGCTCGGGCATGCTGAGCTCCTCCGGCTCGCTGAGCTGCTCCGGCTCGCTGAGCTGCTCCTGCTCGGGCATGCTGAGCTCCTCCTGCTCGCTGAGCTGCTCCTGCTCGGGCATGCTGAGCTCCTCCTGCTCGCTGAGCTGCTCCTGCTCGGGCATGCTGAGCCCCTCCGGCTCGCTGAGCTGCTCCTGCTCGGGCATGCTGAGCCCCTCCGGCTCGCTGAGCTGCTCCTGCTCGGGCATGCTGAGCCCCTCCGGCTCGCTGAGCTGCTCCTGCTCGGGCATGCTGAGCCCCTCCGGCTCGCTGAGCTCCTCCGGCTCGCTGAGCCGCTCCTCCGGCTGCGACGCGGGTATAGATGGTCGGTGATCCGGAGGTGAAGATGGCGATGCGGAAGCTGCAGGTGGCGAAGATGACGGTCGAGCGGGTGATGTGGATGGTGAAGTCGAGAGTTCTGCGGTCGCTGCAGTCTGATGGGACGCTGGTGGAGAAGTAGCTGCAAAGGGCGGAGGTGATAATGGTGCGGCAGCTACTCGTGGTAGACTGGACAGCGATGTAGAAACAACAGGCGGGTGACATAATGGCAGGGTAGTTCCAGCAGGCATATCAGCCTCCAACTGAGGATGAAGACGAGAGGCTGACTGGACTGGCTGTGCTACGGCTACAGGCTGGGCAGCTGGCTGTGCTACGGCTACAGGCTGGGCAGCTGGCTGTATAAACATAGCCCCAGAATAAACAGTTCTAGACGAAACGGTCCTAACTCCTGGGTCCGAAGGAACATCAGGAGCACAGTCTCTTGAACCAGGAGGAAAAAACTCGTTCTCAAAACTAACATTGTCATCCTCCCAAACAGGAGAAACACGAGCTCTAGGGTTCACGGAGCTGGCATTCACAGCCTTGGGGGAAACAGTCTGTTTATCCCTAGGCACGAAAGGTGAATGAAGGGAGACTCTGTCACTCACCCTAGGCGGTTGTTTGAGCCGAATCCCTGGCTCCTGCTGGAGCTGTGAGTGCTGGCTGCGTGTTCGCTGCCTCCCTGTTGAAGAGGGAGCGTCGCTGGCGGAATGTGACGAGGGCGGATTCTGAAGTGGCTGCTCCTGCTGTGATGTGGAAATGCTGGGTGAGTCAGGTGGCACGATGATAATTCCTAACATTTTGTAAAAAGCTTGTGCAGGTGTAAGCAGATTGCTGGCAGGCTCGTAGTAATCCTCCCGGGACCGGCTGGAGCGTTTTCTGCGAGACCGAGGCGTCCGCGGGGAGGAAACAGACGAGTGGGCCGACGGGTAGGCTGCCAGCGAGGAACGGCAGCACGGAGGCCCTCCAAGCACTAGTCGGGTCCCGTCAAAACGGGAGCTGCGCTTCCGCGGTGAGTCCGCTGGGTCCATAGTGGCAGGATCGTTCTGTCACGGTCTGGAGGGCAGACCGTGGGGGATGTAGGAGAAAGGACCCAAAACGCAGACTTGATGGAATGAACAGTGGGTTTATTTACAGTGAGGTAAATGTACACCACACATTAAATCTCCAAAAGTGCTCCCTCGACTCCCGTGACGTGTCTTCTCCCAAGTGCTGGTATCCCGTGCTCTCTGCCCCTGTGCCTTCACACACCCCGTGTGTCTTGCAGTCCTGTGTTCCACTGTCCTCCTGGGGAAAAACACAGACACAGCCGTTATGGCACCAACTCCGGCAGGCATACACTTTAACAACACTAGAAACACTGACATGGAGTCTAACTCAACGATCCTGCGCCGGAGGAAGCTCCATCGCTCTGTTAAGTAGCTCCCCCGACGATCCTGATCAGAAGCAGGTGTGTGGTAAGCTAGGCGTGACCAGCAGCTGGCAGGGCCACACCCATCAGGCCTGCAGGTGGCTGTCCTTCATCCTCCAGCCTCACACACATACACACACCAGCATTGAACACAAGAACACAGTGCAGCAAACATACATCCAATACACTAATAACAATAAAGGTCCACACTGTTCACGAACCCCGAGTCCCCGGAACCGGGTCCGTGACAATTTGTTCCTATGGGTTATAATTGGTAGTGGAGAATCAGAATCTTGCCTATAGGCACAAAACAACTTAGTTAGGTTTGCAGTTACAAATACAGGCTCTTCATTGCCATGGTCACAATCGTAAACACCAATAAAGGCGTACAACAGACATTGTCAAGTAACTTGGACTATGGAAATAAACAGCATTATCTTGCATTAACTTCCAATGTTTGACCAACCCATCCATCCACCCCTCCATCCATCCAACAGGGACTATTCACGCTACAATGTCCCTCAGGCCATCTCCGCACGCATCTTTTTCTCTCGCGTCACAGTGTGGACTGCGAAAACTGAGATTTTCGAAAACGATGACACATTTTAGTCATATATGACTAAAACTAAGACGGCGGGCGGCATTGTACAGCAGTTTTTTTGTTTGCTCCTAATTTTGTCAGCCCTATTACAGATTAATATCAGTTTGGACATGCTCCAGATAGCTCCAGATAAAACTCGGCACTTGACATTTTGCCACGCCGTTTCAAAGAGCCGGAAAGTAAATAAATGGCAGACGAAAATGATGCAGGTTGAATGGTCTTACATTTGATGCATGCGCAGTACAGGGACATTTTCAGTGTGGATGAAACAACTGAAAACGGTCGCGGAGCGTTTTTAGACGAAAACGCTGTTTTCAAATTTATCAGTGTAGACGTAGCCTTACTCACATCACTGCTTCTGCAGCGAGGATGTGAGATACACGAGGGTTTGTGAGATACACGAGCCAAAACCTCCAAATGAGAAATCTTTTTTTCCCCATAGCCACTCCTGAACCAAGTCAACCCAAGCAATCAAAGAGTTGTTACCAGTAGGTAATGAAAGCAGAGATGAGTAGTCATGCTTATAACACTGGAGCCTCCATTTGTACCTGTACTCACGCCAACAGAAGAACTGCTGTGGCCACATTTTCGATGAAGTGATCTATGGGCTGGTTTTCCGCTTTGCTCTTAGCTTTGTGTTAATATTTAAACACCAAAAGAAAGCACTTGTGTGCATGCTGAGTAGGATAGGGATTTGTGCAAGTGTATTGGGAGGAAGCCTAAGGTATGAGAATGCAAAGCAGATCTCACTTCCTGCTCTGCTTTGAGCCAAATTACTTTGGGCACAATGGGGTGTTGCCAGACACAAACATAATTTATGAGTAGAGCCCTCTGCATTACTTCTTCTTCTTCTTCTTTTTTTTTTTTTTTTACAACAGTATATGACTATTGCTAAGGGAACAACTTTTAAATAGTTAGCTTAACCCCAGCTCCCTTTTAAAAACAAAAATCAATCTTCATAATCTGCTCTGTTGTTATCGTCTTTGCAGCTTTACTTGATGGATTTCAATCTCAGCATTGGAAAGCATAAGGTGTTATAATCATAATAATCATCTTATTCAAAAGTAAGTGCACATTTATCTGAGTTTAATCAAAAAGGTCAGAGAAATTATGCTAGAGTCTTCACAGGCCTTTTGCAGGCAGAAAATTTCCCGAAAGTCTGACCACAAATCAAGGATGCTGCACAGAGAGCACATCTGAATCCAGATGTGGAGCTCATCAGTAGAGGAGGATTGCCAGAAGAACATCATTAAAGGTAGTTACGGAAATGTGATCAGAAAGTGTTTTTTTTAAGCAAAAGACAAAAAAAACCCATTAAATAACCACAAAATGTGTTGCAGACTCTTCAATAGTAATTTTACATTTGTGCTCCTCAGCACGTACTCTCATAGATAAAACAAGTTTGCCACATAAGTCAGTCACTACTGAAGCATCCTTGTTTGGAGACAGATAATGAACACACGTGCAGCTAATGAGTTGTGTGATAAGGAGGTTTATGTAGATTATTCACCCATTTTCATAATCCCTCATTTAACTTGAGGTGTGGGGTGGGGAACCTGCACAGGCACACGAACCTGGAAGCTCTATGCAGAGAGACCCCAGTTTACTCCTGTGAGGCAACAATATTAACTCTTACACTACTGTAGTCAACAAGTCAACATGACTGTTATACTATGAGGTGCTTACCAAAATTAACCATGGACTATAATCACTCATCATTCATGGGACTGATTCTTTTTATTGTTAAGGCCTAAAAATAAACGGTGTGAAAACAAAGTTGACATCAAGCGATGATGAGCTGCTCCTGATGGGGTTTTTTGTCGGTTTTGCTCCTGATGTTTCAAAGAAAGAAAATTAAGAAACTGAGAATCTGGGTCCATCCAATTTTTCATGAGAAGAGAGAGGGGGAATTTCATGGTTTGACCCAGGTCTTGCTGGCAGTGTTGGGAACACATGTGAGGAGGGAGAAATAATTCCAGAGAGCCGATTGACCTGGAGCAGCATCTTGCTGTGTGTCTGAGGTAAAATAATGTTATTTTACCAGTGTTACCTGCAAGTTCTGAGCTCTGACCGCTTGTGCCAAATGCAGTGGTGCAAATACATTCTGCGAGATTACATGGTCGGCGTGAACAGCGGCAGTAAGAATGAGGGGACTCTCATTCTCACTCTCTTTTTAACACATATTTAATAATATTTTTTAAGTCCTGTCTGTGTTAGTTTAGATTTTACATTATATGTGGTACAGTATGACAATGTCTAAGGGAGGACAGGCAGGAAAAAAACTGCACAGATTTTAGGTGTCTGGTGTGTAAAGGCCTTGACTTTACACAGTATGCATTACACAATACTTTACATTATTTTTGTGTTGTTACTTTAACACGGCCTTGAGATGGATTGTCACATATTTACCATTTAACAAAGTAAACTTTAGGCCATGCAATAACATAAATCTTGATCCTAATATGGACACACACAAGACCTTTTCCTGGTGTTTTAGTATTAACACAAAGCTGAGTGCAAAGTTGAAAAGCAGCCCAAAGATCACTTCACAGAGATTGCCAAAGCAATTCCATTGTAGAAACAGGTGCAAACGGTACACATGAAACGAGCCTGACTGCTCATCACTGCTTTTGTTACCTGTTTGTCAGGCTCTGACTGCTTGGCCAGGGTCAGCATACACTTCAGCTTCACTGTGTACTGGCTTAGTGCAAAGAGTCCATGTCAGGTTATCAGCAGTTGTTTCAAGGCACACTGCTCTTTCTTGTCCTTTTGTGAAATAAAATTACACCGTGTGTAAAAGGTTGTGGACTCCTCCTGAAGTCAGATACCAAGTAACAAATCTTTGCCACTGTGTGATTAAACTGCAGTGTGATTACTGAAAATGACTCTATATGTGCTGTTAAAGAAAAATGTAATTACTTTATAGAGATTTACTTCCAACATTGTTGATCAAGATATATATGACTTAATTGGTAGATAAAGGATGACATGAAGTGGGAAGACTAAAGCAGAGCACTGCAGAGAATTCTGGGAGGTGAGGGTTGCATTCGTCACTGAACGCCTTGCCAATCTGATTAATTGCTGTATTACTGATTGTTCCAAATTATTTAATAACTTCATTCACTGCTGCTGTACTAATCAATATATTTTATTTGTGATGAAAACATATAGATTGTACATGCCTCAGCCAAGTCCATAGAGCAACAAGCACATAAGCTCTCGCTAATTGGTCTAGACTCTGAAAATAACACGGAGCTGCCATTACTCATCGTGTGTGCTTTGATATAAGCAGCCCTGCTGGCAGTTTGCAAATGGATTAAGACAATTAACAGATGGACTCTCCTTCACCTCACCTTGTTTTTTTAAATTGATCTTGTTTAATTGATCGTGGAGTCATGCACTGTAGTACCAGAGCAACAGCTTAATGGCATTACAACAGACAGCATCAGTTCTCTTAAGCACTTTCTACAGCTAAGTGCAACACTACTAGCGGCTTATTGAACACGCTAAATAATCATCATGTTAGCATCACCGCAAGCTTTATTGTTATAGATTGAACATTCATTCCTTTTTGGCCTCAACCTAAAATGTCTTCTCATAGCTCACATTTACCTAAGTCTGCGTTTTACCACGGTCCTCGTTGTTATTCTAATCATATGGATGTGGGTCAGATGCAAATCCATCCATTCGGCATCCGTTCATCTTTTTACAGATTTATTGCGGTTACACACAAGTAGAAAAGCCCATGCAGTTGGTGTTATATATGCCATTCCTAGTATACTGACACAAAGAATCAATTAAATTTGGTCTTTTCTGGGCTGAATAAAGGCATGCTTAAATGATGGGTGGTCCAGAATAATATTATCTGCTATTTTCAGTGTACTTCTAACTTCATTTAAATTATTAAAGTATAGACAGATTGTTTGCAATGGTCTTTTCACTTGTTCCACAGAGACACTCAATGAAGACAAATTCCAGTGCAATAAAAATGACCTTTCCTGTTCGCTACATCTTGATGAACCCAGGCCCTTTGATTAATGAATATTCATCAAAGAGGCTGTATTTTTCTCAATATCTGCAGACTGTTCCCAAATGTAATCAGTATCTCCCTCGGAAAAAAGAACAAAAGAAATAAAGAAAAAGACCGGGCACTATAATGGAATCTAAGGCGTAATTTGAACAATGCGTTTAGTATCTTTGAGATGGGAAATATTTAATTAGTCCGTTCCCAGTAAGCTCACTGTGAGAGTAAAAATTTACAAATGGTCCTCAGCTATTTTCTTTTAATATTTTACTTTGAAATAGTGATGCATAAATGTCCTTTAACAGCATGTAAAATACTTAAATACCCTAAGAAAATACTGATGGTTAAACAACTCACATTAGGTTTTTAATGCCAGATTGAGGAGGTGGTAACATTTCCCAATTGTGTGTTATGTACTGTGTGTTGAAATTGTTTATAGACCAGTATCCAAGCCTGTTAATGTTCACTGTTCACACACTGATTGCTGTGACCCCTCGAGGTACCCTAATTTCTGCTTCTTCTGGGCTATATTCTCAGCAGCATATTAAACATATCAGGTCCCCATAAGGAGAATCATGTGCTAACAGCTGTCTAAATGACTCGGGTAAAGTTTGTAGCATGCGTGCTTGTTGTTTTTGTCTGCTTCCACTTGTCTTTGCACTAGGACGATGTCGGCGTAAATGTGCAGTCATATTCGTTGTGTTCCCACTAGTGCTGTCAGCGTAAATCTCGTTAAAATGACATTAACGCCACAACGCGGCAAATCTCCGTTAATGAGTTACCGTGGATCGCCCCGTGCGTGGGGCTGGACGGCCAACACCTTAACGAGCTAACTGCGCTAACACACTAGCTCCCACCAATTGAGCATTGCGTGGCACATCCGACATACTGTTTTACTTTTGTCCATGACGCACTTACCATCAGGGTCATGCTTCACATGAAGACCAAGATAGTTTCAAACGCCAGATCTGAATGAGGGTGGGGGAGGTTCAGTTTCGGGTAGCGTTGAGGTAGTTGCCATGTTGCAACGAGCTTAGCTTCTGTCTTGCTAGCTTGCGCTGCGCTCAGTGGATCTGCGCTCGACAGTGCAGCCTAAGCAGAGTAGTCGAACGCAGATCCACTGAGTGCTCAACACAGACAGCATCGTCAGAAGAAAAGTTGATAAAATAAATAAAAAAAATTGTATTGTTCGATACATATGCGTACCAAACCGAAAGCACTGTATAGAACGGTTCAATATCGATACGAGTATCGTTGCACCCCTACTGCTTATATCTTATCGCAACGGCCCAGCCACCCCGGTCTTTCATAAACTGGTCATCATTTTCATTTTACATTGTTGTGCAATTTAATTTGCATCAAAAAAATTGTCAAAATATATAATACACGTTTTGCAGCTGTGAGTCATGACTTGGTCTCATTTGTTTTCATCACCCTAGTCTGATTCTCTTTATACCCACTCATTTCCCCACACTTCCTTTACCCTCCAGCACTGTGTTTGTCTTACTGCCTTTATCATTCCAAGGAACTAAACACAAACTAATGTCACTAGTTTCACAGGTGCACAAAAATACTGTATAATTCAAAAATTGTACTAATGGTGCTACTTGTAGGGAGAATTGTCCATTCAGACATTCACAGTCCATCGAGCCAAATTCAAAAACCATCCTGGACCAAAGTGGTGGACAGAGTAAAATGGCCATCTACCTAAGAATGTATATACAACACGTCTATTCAACGTAAATTCATTATATTATTGTCTGAACCTTTGAAACTTAGTGCTGAAGGCAACACAACGCTGAAACCAGTGCGGAGGACACAATCTAAAGGCTGGAAGAGACAAATTAAAGCAATGTGAAGCAACATAAAAGAGAAAGTAATTAAAAACAGACTTAGAATGCAAAGACAAACGGAGAGTGGAGCAAAGACAATGCAGGGACAAAGGAAGACATTTAGAAACCACAGGCGAAGAACCAAATGACGACTAAGTAACGCGATCGTGAACATGACCTGAATGTTCTAAAGCACAAAACGTTGAAGGAAATGAGCAAACTGCATTAGTCTTTGAGCTCTCATTATGCTTTAATATCTTTCTGAATATGCTGGACCCGAGCAGTACTTTTAGCTGCATTGACTTTCAAGTGTAATGCGTTCGCCTCCGAATGTGTCAGTACGTATTCGCGTGAGCGGATGCTTTTTGGATTGACGCGCATGTCAGTGTTTCCACATCCTGTATACTGGATCCATTTGACTGGAACACTTAGCATCGCCCTGCCCTGTAAAGGTAAGCACTCTGCAAAGTGCAGAACGCACACGTGTGCGCTCACAAACTTGGCACACAATAGGGATATTTAACGACATTCTCCACTCTATTGTGTTGTTTGCAGGTGCTGTGACAATTTCTGGAAGAGAGAATCATCAGTTTCTCATTCAGCCTTTCCTCTGATTCAATTTCATTCTGGGTTTTTTTTTCATAGTACACAGCAATAAGAAGTCACGCAGAGACTCAATGGACTCTTATTTGGATGCTTGGATACTTCAGTACCTGGTTTGCTGAGACTAAATGTCCAACTGATCTGCAGTAAAATATTTTAAGGATTTCTGCTTGCATAAATCATGTTTTCCACTTATTTATTTTAATACGCACCAATTAAAATGACATATAAGTGTCTAACAATGTAATAAAAAGAGAGAATACATGTTGGATATACCTAGGGTTAGCGTTAGGAATAGGGTTGGAGACCTTGGAAAATTAAAGGCGATCTATTATAATAATAATAATAATAATGGATTGCATTTATATAGCGCTTTTCGAGAACCTCAAAGCGCTTTACAATTCCACTATTATGATGATTTCCACATCCATGCTTTCATTTTTTGTGCTACTCAAATAGTTTTGAATGATTTGTTGTAAGAACCCATCCCTATGATATCAAACTGTAACTTATGGCAGGCCATCAGTTCAACTACCAAGCTTTCCATCCATCCATCCATCCATCCATCCATCCATCCAAGAGGCCCCTTACTATAGGAGTTTATTCTGCATTAAACACATGTCTTTTCTGCCAATCAGTGGGAGCTGAACATGCACTGATTAGCAGTGTTCTGTGTTTGTGAGGTTTGACAGGTGTATGTGAAGTCACCTTTAGCTCATCAGATGAAGTGGGACTGTGAGTAAAAATTCATTAGGTGGTTCAAGTAAAAGTTCTCAGATCAGTAGGTATTCGCTCCAAATAAAGCCAGCATTCATGCCATCTGAACATATGTCTTCACCTAGCTATTGGTGCTTCCATAATTATCTTTAAAGTGCATGCAGCCCAGTTTGATAGTCAAGCTTAGAGAAGTTTCTGCACCTTAATTTAGCAGATCAGGGGCCAATTGTCTTCACTCTTTCCCTGACAACCACCCCAGTACTCTGTAAATATCCATAAAGATGTGGTTTGATGACCATTTGAATAGTTTCCTGGTTTTGGGTACCTACAAAGACAGAGACCATCCTGACTCATTCCTGATGCAAACCCAGTCATTTTGTTCTATAAGCAAGCCTGAAATATGACAGACACCACTCAGATCAGAGGAGAGCTTCAAGGATGGTCCTTAGTAGGTGTTCAAGGAGCAAAGAGTTAAAACTTGTTACCGTATGTTGCTTCAGTTAAGTTAGAGTAGCCTGATAGGATCCTGTTAAATGACTTTATTATACTAAATATTGCAAACTCAACTCTACTTGCACACTCCAAGTGTTTTATACAGTCTGATCCACCCATTTACACAAGCTCTTGTTTCCTACGTTGAAGTGCTTTCTATCTAAGATTTACACACATTCACCCTCCAATCAGCAATCACCAACACTCTGTCTTTCATGACGTCATGGTTAAGTGTTTTTTTAATGAGGGCACCTTAACTCCATCTATTAGTGACTAACCCTAACCCTGCCTTCATAATACAGTCAACGAACTTTCTGTCCTCAAAGTTCAGATGGTTCTCTCAGGTGACTTTGTAAGCACATTTAGACTCACACAACAAAGATAATAGCAGACACACAGACAAACACTTAAGGAGTGAGAGATATAAAGAGAGAGGGAGAGAGCATCATGGGACCTTGGACATACAAATCCACCTGGCTGAAATATTCAGAAGTGTTAACAAGCCCGAGACGGGATATGTGGGACTTCCCCCTTCTGGTCTACTTATCTTTGCCTCTGCTAAAATTATTTTTATCCCTGGTAGGGACAAGACACACATACCCCTCCCCCCAAAGTCTTTTTTCTTTTTTTTCCCCTTCACAAATCACACTCTGCTGAGGTCTGCACTACGAAGCTCGATTTGGGCCTGAAGGACAGTAACCTCAGGTTTAGCCTTGGTGTGACACAGATCGTTCACTGCTGATCAGTCAGCAAGTATATATGTATATTACCTGCTTATGCATATTGTCCATTGTTGAATACTGCTGTTTTGTATAGTCATATAATGCTAAAATAAACTGAACTTTATAAGCTAGTTATTGACCTTATACATGTTATATTCATAGTTGGTTTGTCCTACAGCTGGATACGGCCCAGGCTGTAAGGCGAGCTGCAAGTTTATATTATATTTATATGGTTTATATTTGAAAAAAGAAAAACAGCTGTACTATGAATGGTCAATCACTGCTTCAGTGGACAATTGTCTGACTCATTGCTGCTGACTAACACAGCCATGAAATATTCATTGTTGGCTTATTATCCGATGTTTTTCCAGCTTCCTGCTTTGGCTGCGAGCACATGCTTTATCTCCTCTTTACTTTGCAGCATGCATGTCCCACTCAGGTCCTAGCGGGCATGAAAGTAAGGAAGATGAATCTTCGCTTTTTGAAAGGATTTTTTCTTTATAGGAGGCACACATTTGGGGACTATTTGACGACAGCGTGCTTATAGGGTATATAAATGAACATTCAAGTGTAGTTTTTCTCCTCAAGATGATGTTTCATTAATGCAAGCTCTACAGTTTGGAGCCGCCTAAGCTTGCTGACTCTTATCCGCATCGCTCTAGCTCACCACTTTGTTCTTCTGCTGTTAGAATAGCACTGGGCAGAAAATAGAAAGTTGAATGACTGCTCATTGGACACCTGTTGACTTGAGATTGCTATGCATCTGGCTTTGCACCCTTGCACTGATCTACCTCCTCCATCACACCCCCTCCCTCCTCCTCCCACTGTCATTTTCTCCACAGTCATGTTCCAGCAAACCTCCCCTGTGTCCTCAGTGGCAGCCAAACCACCTTACAGCCCACTTGGCAGCATCCATCAGGCAAGTTGCACCATCTTTGCCAAAGCCTCATTAAGAGCTCATCAGCCACCATGTGGATCTCAGTGTGCTGAGGAAGTGAGGGCTCACTGATTTCCTCTGCCATTTCCTGTATATCCACATATGTAAATTATTCAGCTAAGTGGGGAAAAGAGCAAACTTCAGCGTGGTTTCTTTCTCCATCTTTAAGGAATTGTGTGACTTTTGTTTGAAGCGCTGAAGGAAGCATTTAGCTACCAGCCCTTCAAACAAAGTTGATTGCAAAGCATATTAGCGGCACAGTGTTATAAATCTCCGTGGAAGGGCTGGGAGAAAATCTTACAGGCTAATTATTGTGGTTATCAGAGTTTCTATTGTTATGTACTTCACATACTCTGGACCATGTTCAATTTGGATGCCAGCTTGTGGAATTTGGACTACAACACTACACTTCTGGACGAGAAATAGATCAAGACGTGTCGAGTGTAAAATCGCGTGTGGGGGTGTGTTTGGGCCTGGGTGGAATTTTAACTGAATGTCCGGGTAGAAGACGGGTTAAAAGTAGAGCTGGTGTTCCAGTTTTGTATTCTGCTTGTTATGGCTTCTTATTCTGACTCCCTCTGCTCTGGCAGGACACACAGACCTAGCTCATAGCACTTGGCTTAACACCCATAGCTCAGTGGCTTGTTCCTATCTTTGCCCTGCAGCACTGCAGGCCTCATCCACACATGCAATCACAACACTGCACACAAACATCTATTAATGGGAGAATGTGTGTGTTTTTTTTTTCCACAAATACACTTTTGATTTAAGCTTTTATTTGATAATTAACTTTAAACGTTCATCAATTGAATGGTGTTTTGATTTACTCATTACGGTGGTGTGGTAATTAAATTTTCTCACTCATTACATATGCAGATATATTAATATTATTTAAAAAAAAAATTTTTTTTAATATTATTAAAATCTTTATTTATGTTTTGCTTGGTGCTTGGAAAAAGCAACGTAGCATAACGCTGATCATTTTCTAGCAATGCAATGTTTCTTGTTAATTGTTGTTAACGTGTCAATGCACTTTTCTATATACAGCACTATATATGTGCATGTATGTGATGTATGTAATAAAAATTAAATACTACACTAATGAGTGGTGTAGTATTTAATTTTTATTACGTACGTTCGACTGTTTCATTACAGCAGCAGAATACAGATAGAATTTGGTATCTAGACTGCAAGCTTTTTTCTCCATGCAAATATAATGCACACAGAAATTGTGTAAACATTCCCCCTGAGTCCCCAGAGGGTGGATGCTGGAGTGGTGGAGTGGTTTAAAGTGTGGGCTGCAATGCAGGACAGCAGCAGCACTGACTTGTTAAAGAGAGAGAGTTGCAAAATTTGCAGCTTAAATCAACCACCAAATTGGAAAGGCGTAGTTGGAAAGTGAGTCCCTGGAAAAAGAGCCACGTGTCAGGTCAAACACAAATGCAAGAAAAATCAGGCCACTGTGCGATGTGTTCACTGCTACAGGTACACATGTGGTAAATGCAGACTACAGATACCGTGGCAGTGCCAGGATTGTGAGTGATTGCTGACAATGTTGAATTATTTGTAAATATGTGTACAAATGGTTGGTTTTTTGTACTGTTTTTATCAATAAATGTCAGCAACAAAGGACATACACCCATGTGTGTTGATTTCTCCCCAAGATGGCAAACTGAAACACTCCAAGTTGGTGACTTTTGGAGATTTGTTTCCCTGGATGATTGAGAATGCATCAAGATGAAACACAAAAGGAAGCTCACCGCTTTTAGCAGCTCCCCCACCCCCTCAATCACTCACCCCCACTCCCCTCCCTCCAGAATTCCTAGGTAACGACCTAATATACATATGAATGACTCCAGCATTTGACTGACTGCTCTCCGGCTTTTAAAGGTAGAAACGCAAAATGATGACTCCGCGGGGGTCTAAGGTAGAAAACCAAAATGACTGCTCTCCGGGGGTCTAAGTGTTAAAACAGCATGAATTTTCTTGGCTGCACCGTAAGCAGATAAATGAGTCGTTCCTCTGTTGTATTTCTGACAGAGCAGTTCTTCGCTGAGTGTTTGCTTTATTGTTAAACTACAGGTGCTGCCAAACCCAGCAGATGGGCACACATGCATCCTACTGTCAAGGCCAATGCTATTTTTTAAAGAAAATAAGTGTGATCCACGGCCAGTTTTAACTGTTTCTTCACTTTTCCCTTGTTCCACCAAATTTTTTGAAACACAGCAGGGTTTTTTTTCAAGCTCACATACAAACAGACAGACAGACGAGCTTGGCAGGTTCACCTTGGCAGAGGAACGCGCCGGGGATGTCACCGCTGGGTGCCTTCGCTGACAGGTGCAGGTGTGAAGTGTGTATGAAACATTTTACCTAAGCAATAACCCAGAGTGTCTGATACACCACCAGGTGTGGATTCCCATGGAATCACTTATGGACAACAGAACAGCAGGCTGACTAACTTTTAAACACTCTTTTGCCATGAATCGCTGTAAACGAATGCGATTTCTGATATGATTACAATACAAGAGCTATACATGAACGACCACTACAAAATACACCCAAACATGATTTTGTTCTTGTGCACAAACAAATCAGTATTCCAGGAGTCACTATATTAATCCACAGTAGGTTTATCTCAAAGCAAGTTGAGGACATTTTTTCATTTTCATGACAACGTACCTAACTAAGACCCTCCATTAGTTGTTTTATAACTGAGAAAGTCTCTTGAATGGAGAGTAGAAACATCTTCATGAACCTAAAGAAGTCCAGTTGCCTTCTTTTCAAGCACTTCAGACTACAAAAAAGAAACCACACCTGGTCAGTACGGGGCCCTGAAATGACTTTCTAACGGATGTGAAACAAAAAAACAAAATCTGAACACAAGAGTTCTGAACACATTTACCACATATACTATATTTCCAAAAGTATTCGTTCATCTGCCTTCACACTGTAAGAACCTTTATTATGGCATAGCACCACTAGGGGTTGTCATCCTATTATTGTAGTAGTTGGAAAGTCTCCTAGTGTGAGTGCAGCGGCAGCCATTACAGCCAAACATGCTGCTGTCCGTGCATCTGTTTAGAGAGACCGTACCATTGACCGTACACATGTATGTACAAACAGAGTAGAGCCGTGGAGACCTGGCTTGTACAGGGAGTGCAGAATTATTAGGCAAATGAGTATTTTGTCCACATCATCCTCTTCATGCATGTTGTCTTACTCCGAGCTGTATAGGCTCGAAAGCCTACTACCAATTAAGCATATTAGGTGATGTGCATCTCTGTAATGAGAAGGGGTGTGGTCTAATGACATCAACACCCTATATCAGGTGTGCATAATTATTAGGCAACGTCCTTTCCTTTGGCAAAATGGGTCAAAAGAAGGACTTGACAGGCTCAGAAAAGTCAAAAATAGTGAGATATCTTGCAGAGGGATGCAGCAGTCTCAAAATTGCAAAGCTTCTGAAGCGTGATCATCGAACAATCAAGCGTTTCATTCAAAATAGTCAACAGGGTCGCAAGAAGCGTGTGGAAAAACCAAGGTGCAAAATAACTGCCCATGAACTGAGAAAAGTCAAGAGTGCAGCTGCCAAGATGCCACTTGCCACCAGTTTGGCCATATTTCAGAGCTGCAACATCACTGGAGTGCCCAAAAGCACAAGGTGTGCAATACTCAGAGACATGGCCAAGGTAAGAAAGGCTGAAAGACGACCACCACTGAACAAGACACACAAGCTGAAACGTCAAGACTGGGCCAAGAAATATCTCAAGACTGATTTTTCTAAGGTTTTATGGACTGATGAAATGAGAGTGAGTCTTGATGGGCCAGATGGATGGGCCCGTGGCTGGATTGGTAAAGGGCAGAGAGCTCCAGTCCGACTCAGACGCCAGCAAGGTGGAGGTGGAGTACTGGTTTGGGCTGGTATCATCAAAGATGAGCTTGTGGGGCCTTTTCGGGTTGAGGATGGAGTCAAGCTCAACTCCCAGTCCTACTGCCAGTTTCTGGAAGACACCTTCTTCAAGCAGTGGTACAGGAAGAAGTCTGCATCCTTCAAGAAAAACATGATTTTCATGCAGGACAATGCTCCATCACACGCGTCCAAGTCCTCCACAGCGTGGCTGGCAAGAAAGGGTATAAAAGAAGAAAAACTAATGACATGGCCTCCTTGTTCACCTGATCTGAACCCCATTGAGAACCTGTGGTCCATCATCAAATGTGAGATTTACAAGGAGGGAAAACAGTACACCTCTCTGAACAGTGTCTGGGAGGCTGTGGTTGCTGCTGCACGCAATGTTGATGGTGAACAGATCAAAACACTGACAGAATCCATGGATGGCAGGCTTTTGAGTGTCCTTGCAAAGAAAGGTGGCTATATTGGTCGCTGATTTGTTTTTGTTTTGTTTTTGAATGTCAGAAATGTATATTTGTGAATGTGGAGATGTTATATTGGTTTCACTGGTAAAAAGAAATAATTGAAATGGGTATATATTTGTTTTTTGTTAAGTTGCCTAATAATTATGCACAGTAATAGTCACCTGCACACACAGATATCCCCCTAAAATAGCTCAAACTAAAAACAAACTAAAAACTACTTCCAAAAACATTCAGCTTTGATATTAATGAGTTTTTTGGGTTCATTGAGAACATGGTTGTTGTTCAATAATAAAATTATTCCTCAAAAATACAACTTGCCTAATAATTCTGCACTCCCTGTATGGTCTTGTTCTGTTAATGCCTGTTTTTCTATTTAACTGAATGGCCTCTGAGTGGTCCGGCTAACCTCCACCCCACATGCCTGCTGGACCTGCTAGCTGCCTCGCCAGACCGCCGTTACAACACTCATATGAACTCGACTGACATCCCATTATTAATCTATAGGATTTAATATTATGTTTCCCACATTTGCAGCTATAACAACTTCAATTTTTCTGGGAAGGCTTTCCACGAGGTTTAGGAGTGTTTATGGGAGTTTTTGACTATACTTCCATTTGATGTCAGACACTGATGTTGGATGAAAACTGGTGGAACCAAGGGGCCAAGTCCAACTCCTAAAAAACTACCCCGCACCATAAACCCACCCCACCCACCAAACTCTTGACTTGGCAAAATGCAGTCAGACAAGTACCGTTGTCCTGGCAACCACCAAACCTAGACTATCCAATCGGATTGCCAGAAGGAGAAGGGTAATTCATCACTACAGAGAACACATCGTCGCTAGAGCCCAGTGGCAGCGCGCTTTACACCACTGCATTCAGCTGGGCTTTCTAATGTGCTTGGTCAAGGCTCAGATGCAAATGCTTGGCCATGGAGACCCATTCCATGAAGCTCTCTGAGTACATGAAGTTTGGAGGTCTGTAGCGTCCGACTGTGCAAAAAGTTGGTGACCTCTGTGAACTACAGAATGCACTTCAGCATCCGCTGACCCCGTGTATGATTTTACAAACTCTAACACTTCGCGGCTGAGTTGCTGTCTTTCCCAATTGCTGGAATTCAATGACCGCCTGAGAGCGACCAATTCTTTCACAAATGTTTGCAAATGCAGTCTGCGTGCCTAGGTGCTTGATTTTATACACCTGTGGGCATGGAAGCGATTGGAACACCGGAATTCATGTCCATATAGTGTAAGCTACCAAATTGGCAACAATACTTCTGAAAACCACAGCGACAGAAAAAATGTCCTGACATGTGACATCTCCTTTTTCCTTCAGGCTCATCAGTGGTTATCAGTCTGTCTGCATGCTCACTGCAAGCAACAGAGAAGAGGAGGAGAGGCTGTGCAGCTGCTGTGCAGTGACACAGTGAGTGTGTGTCTATATGCAAGCGTCGCCAGCGAGTTAGTGATTGTAAGAACCCATAATTCATGTTCATATTTTGGAGATATAAATGTCCAGAAAATGAAAAAAGACCCACGGCATTCCTTGCAGAGCATTGTTGTTGCTATTTTCTTTTTTTTTAAAAGTCAAGTGCTTCTTTCATGTTTTCTTTCCACACCTGTACACACAGTATATTACATCATTTACGTTGTTTAGTCGTTTGTGTTTCTTTAGGAATGTTACAGAGAGGTTATGTTCTCAAATAGATGCACAGAGATCTTCTCTTGAGACTCTAAGTAAGTAACTAGAGGTGCATTATAATTCACTTGTCGCTCTTTCATGAACAGCTCCTATAAAAGCAGTGAAGATCAGAACAGCCTTTTAATATGTCTACATCTCTCTGGATGCTTTTACGGAGCGTCACACTGTGGCTGAGGTTTTGATGTGTAAGAGAACAAAGAGGAGTAAGGAAAGGTCGGCGGGAAATAAAGGCTTTTTTCAGAAGTAGGAAATAAGGAAAATTATAATGACGCCTGCATCACATGGCAATGGGATAGAGCTGAGCATTGTTTCGCTGCAGGGAAGCATCAAATATAAACCCTCAGTGCCGCAACAAGGGCAATCCTTTGATCTCATCTCATATTTGAATGTCACTTATCAAACTGCTCCACATTAACAGGAAATCTCGGCACACCTAAATAAACTAAGCTCAGCCTTTATTTTGGTGTTTTTATTCACCTATATGCCTTTAAGAAAAACTTCAAATCAAGAAGTACTAAGCTTTTTGCAACCGTTTACAGTGGCGGGTCATAAATGTAGAACCGAGCACTTCTTTCTTTTATTAAAATCCTTGGTTTTATTCACAGCTAAAGAACGATCACGCTGGCTATAGCTTCCAATCAAGGAAAAATAGGAACTTGAAAGAAGACAGAACAAAAGACTCCCGTTTGGAGAACAATATCTCATAGTTAAATTTAGCTAATGGTGGGTACTGGTCAGCTTGCTGGTGTAGCAGCCTAAATCCCAGTGTATTGGTTTGTAAGTTGGTAGCACATTAAGCTTGGTGCTGTTTCACTTTGCCAGAGTTACAATGATTGACACAGTCACAGAAATTTGAAATCCAAATGAATACCATGGAGTATTTATTTATTTACATAAACACAGACATGCATGATGGGGTTTAAATTCATAACAATTCTTTAACGAGATAAAATAGATGAGATTAAACAAATACTGGAAAATAAACAGCATAGGAAATATCACATGACATTGAAGTGGTGCAAAGTGCAGTGTGGTGGACCCTCCAGATCACTAAACTGGTTTATTGTGGTGCTGAATTAGTGTGTGCTGTTGCCTGCCTAGTAAGTGGTGCAGAGGTTGCTCAGGATTATCCATGATGGATGACCGTTTGTTTAGTGATCTCCTCTCCATTACTGCTTCAAAAGTGCCAAGTTTTGAGCCAATTACAGCCTCACTCTGTGTGGTCACCAGCAGACCAAAGCAAAGTACAATGTGCATGCCACAACTGAGTGATAGAAACTCTCCAACATTTTCTAAGATCTCAGATTTCTTAGTAAACAGAGCTGGCTGTACACAGCCCCCTGTGTCGGTCGTCCGGTTCAGCCTGTTGTTGATCTGGATCCCCTGGTACTCCACGACATTAACATCCTTTCCAAGGATAAGACGCATCATATATCATGTGTCCTTTTTCATGCGAGGTCAATCACCATCTCTGCAGTAATTTGATTTTTCTTTTAATTTCTATTAGGTTACTATCATCAAATCGGGGGGTCCAATGTTGATTCATCCTTTGGCCCTCTGATTAATGCAGCACAATATCATTTAATACACATTTCCTACTGCTGCAGCTTCATTTGAAAAAACTGAAGTTGTGTAACAGAAATAGACTTATAGTATCTAGTGGTATATAGAAAATGTAGACCAAGATTCTGAATAACCGAACGCCCTTCAACTTCTGTGGTTGCAAAAAGAAACTTGATCATGATTTTCTATTTAGTTTATGGTCCGTACTTCTAGTTTCAATACTTGTGTCCACAGCATGCCACATTATTTTGATGCAAATGTAGCATTTTGAAAATAAAATAAAAGTTTTGACATGTTCCAAAAGGATTAGATCCATTATATTAATAATAATAAGATCTAGCAAAAATATGTGGAGTCAAATTTTAGCAAATACAGGTGTAATATAACAGCTTAAAGGCCTTTTTGACTGGGAAAAGGGTGATAATCCTTTGTGGTTTTATCACTAATCCCGTTTCCCCATGCATGTAGTCATGGGATCAATCTGAAAATAATTTTGAAAGCTGCTTTTGTAGTCTACATGTGATTTGCACTGCAGTCTTTGGGAATCTGTTTTCATGTGGGCAGAGCTGGATCATATTCAGCATCATGAATATAAAATAGAGATGAATGACAAAAGGTATTTGATTCATTTTGAGGGTTTTATTTTGTATAAGATCTTTAAAAAGTAATGCCTGCTCAGCCTACGAGCACATCTTAAAGTGTAGAGCTGGTCCAAATCTGACAGATTACGCTTTCCCTTTAAAGTCCTGGGAGGAATATCACAGTGAAATGCTTTACTTTGCATTTTACTTTTTAAGAGCAAAGTGTCTAAAAAATTGCACCTGGTCAAAAGGGACTAGCCGATGGTAAAGAACACCCAGACAACCACAGGGCTTTACTCCCCCTTTTTGTTTCCATTAGCCACTCTTTCCCTCTTCCTTCACAAGATCCCACGTTAGGTCTTTTATCCCTTCTCCCCCTTCGATCTCCCATGCACTCTTTCTCGTGTGTGCTCATTTCGCAGCTCTCACTTGGCTATTTGTGTCAAGGTGGGTGAATATAGAACAGATATCTTTATATTTCCAAGTGTCACATTTCACAGGATGGATAAGACTTGTGAGCAGAGATCTTCAAACCCGTTGATCCACTTTGAACAATGCCGGCTCAATTCCCAGGAATCATTTTTTGATAAAACAGCCAACCGACTTTCAAGCGGTCCCTTATTTATTTTTTTCTGCAGGTGGTTTGATTGTGTTGACCCCACGACTGCTTTACTGTGATCCCAGGCTCCTTTGGGTCTTTTAATAGTCTGGACTCTGCCAGGGTGACAAAACCAGTTGCTTGAAAGCAGAAGGCCTGGATGCAGCTGATAAACGCAAAGCAGTGGAGGATCTATTATAGAGTCGTGCTGTGGCGCTAGCAAAACTGACTGGAGAAGTTCCGTTCATTCATGGTATTTTAACAATAGCACAATACTGTGGCAGGTTTTATTTTAAGTTATACTTTACCTGCTATCATTTGATCCCAATTTAGTATCTCACTTTGTGAATTTAACAGCTATTCATTTCAATTGCCTTAATGCTGTAGAGCAATTTTAAAAGCGCTCACTTCATGAAGAGCCCTTCGTGAGCCAGGAGGCATCTTTAAACAGCGTAGGCGTGCATTGTTCAGTGAAATGAATTTCTGCTTGAATGAAGTGCTTCCATTAAGCTCCTACACCACTACAACACAAACTGCACACTATCCATGTGCTTTTGTGACATATGGACAATTCAGCTTTTTAGATGCTTGTCAGATGCATGTCATTGTGAATGACAGACTGGATTTTTATTTTTAATTGTTGTTTTTGTGTCAGCAGTAGTGGCGCCTGCAATCTCAAACTGCTTCTCAATGGATCAAAGCTTCCTGAATGGCATTTAAGCATTTTCCATTATGCTGTACTTTCAACAGCTTTACACCAAATCACTGTTTTATCCTCCTGTTTTGGTTGATGAAGGAATAAGTCCAAAATGACTGTTTGGCTTTTAGAAAGTCTAGCAGTGTGAAAGACCATCTGCTGGTGTCTGTACTCACTGATCGTTTTGAAAAGGAAATCTGATACTGATTAGAGTCAGACCTGTTGGAAAACCTGACTGGGACTGCCTCCCAAAAAAAGAAAAGAAAGAAAGAAACAACAATAGGCTATGTCTCCTGACAGCCTAAATCTAGCCAGACTCAGTATTAGATAAAATCACACTGACTGTCAGTCAGTCTGAGAGAAGATTTGCTTTTGAGGGGAGATAGAGTGTAAGAACACAATATCATGTGAAAATAACTCATTTTCTCTCTGACTTTATCCGTCTCACACATTTTGACCCACTCTCCTTTACAACATTGCTTCAGTTCATTGAGGTTTGATGAGATTCGTGTATTCACAGCTCTCTTAAGGTCCCCTCACAGCATTTCAGTCAGGTTAAGGTCTGGACTTTGAATGGAACCTTTGCAAAACATTGATTTTCCTTTTCAGCCATTCTGTTGTAGATTTGCTGTTGTGCTTGAGATCATTGCCCCATCGCACGATCCAGTTTAGGCCAAGCTTTACCTGTGCATGACGGCTAAGCATAGCCACTTTGGCCTCATCATAGCATCTGAACATATCAACTTCTGAAACAAACCATGTTGCTTTTTTAGGTATTTTATGATTCAATAACGATAACTGTTAAACTATGTAAAATGATACATATAAAAGCAAAATGTTTGGATTCACATTTTAATAGATATTTTGGATCAGATTTGTTTTAAATTGATATTCCAGAGCATCATTTGCCAGCAATGGTTGGTGCTTCCCTTCCAAAGTGTGGGGTAGGGTTAGGGTTAGGGTTAGCACACCTGATGACTTAAGCTGGACATACACAGGGATTTTTTTTCAGTCGCATTATTGAACTCCTGCCCAAACTGTACGATTGAATCATAATGGAAATCAGGGGTTAGAAGTTCGTAGGTCACGATGCAGGGTCTCACACTATACAGCCCAATGCTATGATGCGACCTGAGTGCTCACACTGTGCGTCCATAACATGAAGCTTATAACTTGTGCTGTCAGCGTTAATCTCGTTAAAATGACGTTAACACCATTAATGCGGCAAATCTCTGTTTGCAAGTTACCACGGATCACCCTGCACGGCGCTGACACGTTAGCGAGCTAACCACGCCCACGCCTTGATGACGTGCGGCTCCATGCACGGGGCGATCCGCGGTAACTCGCTAACGGAGATTTCAAACAGGTTTGATTTTCTTGCAACCGTACGATGATCGGGAGCTGGTCGTGAGGTGTTAATCGCTTCTTGTTACCCCATGTATGCTACACGATGCACGACTCACGATTAAGGCGAAACTCGGGCCGATCCCCAAAACAGTCGCACGACTGAAAAATCATCTCAAAATTAGCCAAAAATTAAACAGTGTATGCCCAGCTTTAGAGGCTTAACGTGCTAAACGAGGCCTGTGGAATCTGGGGTGTCAAGGGGACGTCACTGCAAAAGATTGGGGCATCATGCTAACACACACCTGACTGTCATACTGTTGCTGTGACAGAGGTGCTCTCACTTGCTGATGATCAGTTAATGAAGTGCATCTGATTAGCAGCACCTGGTTGCTACTTTCACTCTTCTCACACTTTTCACTCTTAATTCCTTTGGAAGCTGTATGAAACCATCATTTCTAGATTGTGCAGGACTGCATCTTTTCCATATGACTGTGATTTGCATCTGATTCTGATTCTGACTCCTCTTTGGTACCAATGGGGGGAGCAGAGCCACTGTTTGGTAATGAAAGGCAAAGGGGTTCAAGTTCCTCATTCCTAAGGGTTTAGCTTCACTGTTGTCATGCGGCCAGTAATCACACAGCTCATCCTTTGTATCCCGCACCCCCACTGAATAACAACGGCTTTGATCGACTTAAAGTTACACGTGTAGCCATAAAAGCAACAAATAATTGCATCCACTTGCATACCACTTCTTTCATTAGTCTGCGGCAGGTGGTAATTATTGTATAATGTTAGGGCACTTCTTAGAATAGCCCTCAAGCATTTACTTTGAAAACTTGCTATAAGCAGACTCCTTTCATTAATTGCTGTGTTTCAGAATCTTGATTGTAGGGAGAAAAAAAGTAAAAAAAAGTATTACCTCCACTCTGTGTGTTTGTTTGCACGCATGTTTTCAGAGTTTTTCCTTTAGCTGGTCATTATGTAAATAACTCACATTTACATATATGTTATAATAAAATAGAGGCATTCTTTTATTGTCGAGTTAGATGGTTCATAAAATAAAAAACGATTCACGCCGTCTCGCCGAGCTGCGTGCATATGTATGAGTTAATGAGATTTTTCCACACAAACTGATGGCATTTCCAATTAATCACATCTGCGAGTCGAGGTATGTGTGGTGTGTCGCCGTGACATCTTCTGTTGCGGTTGCAGAAGTGGATCCCTAATTAAGGTCTCCATACTGATGACCTTGCTCTTATCTGAAATGGCACACATATAAAATATGCTTCCCGGTGACATCATTCTAGTCGTGCTGTCACGTTGTGCTCTTTGCCAAAAACCTTCCAACACATCAAGAATTGTAGTCCTCAGAGGAAGTATCTGAACAAAGGACCAAACACTACGCCAACACAGGAAGCATGAATCAGAGTAGCAGCATAGCTGAAAATGGCTTGTTACTTTATTATGTTTCCTTTCCATTTTTCTCTAGAATCAAACCAGATAAGAAACTAGTTTAGTATACAACTCCTCAAAACAAAAGGAAGGATTTCCATATTTTTATATTAACATGATAGCACTGACCATAATAACATTTTCCAGTGCTCTCAGAGACTGTATACTTGCTAATATTAAACATAAATGTGTATCATAAAATGAATTTTTTGCACTCTTTATGCCATCTAATTCAAACTTGTATATCTATATATGCATATAAGTGTTACAACAATTTAAAAGCATAGAAAACAGAGCTCTTCCCAACAGAAAGCAACGTTAATGCACACGACCTCAATAATGCACGAAAGAGAATGACTGTGATGTTTCCTGCAGCGCAGTACAAAATGTGCCTCTCACGTCTTTATTCATTGAACAAAGAAATCCGTATGGAAAGAGCCAAGTGTTCTTCAGGAAGTGAGATTATCGAATCTGTGTTGTGAAACAAAACTGCCACAAGCTTCTGGCACTTTAAAACTAATGCCATCTTCCTGCATTCTGTATGAGCAAGCGTGTTGAAAGTTGCTGAAATGATCTAATGCTTATACTCACTCCAGCTCAAGTCCCTCCTTTTTGTTTTATGTTGAGGAATTGTTAAAAAAGCAGCAGAAATGAGAAATTACTGACAGTCATCAAATTGTGTGCATTTACTTCACTAAATTACCCAAAGTGCATAAGCTGTCCCAGAAACTTTGGTCTCTGTTGCTTTTTCATATAGAGGATATTTCTCTCCTGTAAGTGTAACGTCAATCTTTATGTTGGCCATTCAATCCTGGTATGAACTGCAACTTCAGTTTATTCCACTATCAAAGATTATTGTTGGCTGGTTAACTTACAAGTTACTGACAAGCACTTTAAATTGTTGTCTATGTGATGGGACAATAAAAAGTGATTTGATTTGATTTGATTTGATTTGAAAAAGTGATTTGATTTGATTTGATTTGATTTGATTCTAAGCAGATAACATTTACCAAAACCTTACAAGCCACAAAAACATTCATTTTAATGAATAATAAGATAACAAGATTATCTTATTATCTAAGTATGTCAACACTTTGATATATGAGAGAGTGAAGGCCAATTATGATGTGATCAAACTGGTGAAAAAGTTAAGAAAAAAGTGGATATTTTAACCAATAAATTATGTCTCTGGCTTTTAGAAGGACAATGAACAGTGTTGTGGACACTAATTACTGTCTTCACTTTCCAGTGTGATTAGCTTGAATCAGTGTTTTTATCTGAAAGACCTCACAGGAATGGATAAAGGGATTATCTGCGACAGTGTTTCCCAACCACTGTGCCACTGCACATAGGTGTGCTTTTTATTACATTTTTGTCTGGTTGTGTGCCATGTGATTTTTCTGATGTGAAATATGTGCCGTGGCTCCAGAAGTTTGGGAAACACTGATCTACGAGACTATGCAGTCCTCATCCTTGTAGAACCACCTTTGGCAGCACAACCCAATTTTAACCAAGCTTTAGCTGTCGAGCTCGTTTGACTTTATTGTACTAGTATAGTTATATATTACAGTAAGTATACTGAGGAGTTCATAGTTGACTGAATGACTACGAGGTGCCCAGGTCTAGTTGCGGCTAAACAAGCTGAAATCATCACTCCTCCAACACCGTGTTTAACAGTTGGCATGTAGTGTTCATGATTATATGCTGTCACAAAACATCGCTATGTGAATTATGGCCAATCATAGCAAATCATTAATCATTCAGGGCATTATTCTCTACTATGATTTCCCACTGCTAGGCAAAAAGCTATATCCCTAATAAAATCTTCTGATACTAATACTATCCTGATAGTATTAGTTAGAATTTTATCCTCAAGTGAAGTCTTGTTATTCTCAGAGACAAAATCAAAACCAAACTTTTAACAGCTATGTTGCAAAACTACAGAACATAATTCCTCGAGCTATTACAGGATCAAGCTCAATAACCTTCATTAAAAACCAAAACTATGTTCACTTCTTTGAGCTTTAGTTAGCATTTTAACTTCAGGCTTTGCTATTTATTTGGTCATGGTTTTAATTTTCACCAAAAAAGCGAGGTAGTGTGACGTTACTTTACATCTCTTTGTGTCTAAGAGTGTGTGGGCAAAAGATCTGTAGTGTTTCTGTATGTTTGCATGTTTTAGCTTTGTACTGAAGGAATCTCTGGGGGGGCTGGAAAAATTTCACATTAAGCAGACCGCAATGTCCGCCCAACCTTCGCACTGTGTGATCTAGCTGTGATAAGCACAGCATCTGTCTGCCACCAGCCTTCACTGCCCTAACGTCAGCCTCCTTCCCCTCCACTTCTCTCCTCTGCAGGCCCTCTTCATCTTTCAATAGGCTCAGTCCAGCTCTTGCATATGCTTCCATCACACCCTGACTCATATGGGTAATCTGTTTAGTGCGGCAAAATGAAGATGGGCAGACTCTTTATGAGATTTCATCTCACCTAAGTTGACATCAAGAATGCTTTGCTGTAATATAGCATCTGCAAGTCCATAATTGGGATGCAACATGCTGTGTGTGAACAGATTTCAGAAAGGGTAATGAAAAAGTTGTCACATGCACCAAGTTTGATTTACAGTAATCTACAGTGTCAGAGAGCTATTTCTGTAATCAGGTCCAAAGGAGACTTTTAATCTTCCAAGGACTTTGAAGGACTCAGATATCTCAAAGTACTGTATGAAAGTGTGCAGGATGTACTTCCCGCATCTCACAGTTCTGAATGTCACTCCCCCCTTGTCAGCTATAAAGTACCAGAAACCACATTTGTGCCAACTTAAAATCTCTGATTGAAGAGTTCGTAAACAAAGTTAACGATCTTCACCCATCAGGGTTCTGCCTTCATCCACAGCAGGACGTTTAAGTTTTATTTGTTTATTTTTTGCACACTTTTATGAAGTTTACTTTTGGTTGTGGATCACTTGAAAAATAAACTTTGATCAGAACATGCAGAGGACCCGGTGAACTAAAAGTTAATGGAAGAGAAATAAGCTGCATGCTGAGAGATGAATGGTCTTTTCACCAAGCTCAAACTTCAGAGCAGATAGCAGGTGGCTTAAAAGTGCCTTTAGTTTCCTACAGTGAACGATATCCTTGCTTGGACCAAATAACAGATGCTTTGGAGTTTAGGCCAAATTAGCAAGAATCCAGTGCGGTCATCAAATGTACCAGTAATCTATTATAATGAGTCCAAAACCTGTGAAACAGAAAAGGCAATAGTACCCTCCCTACTGTCAGTCTGTGAAGTCCAAGATAACCATTGTCTAAGACTAAGGAGCTTGGAAAGAAAAGCATCTGGACTTCTTTAAGTTGCTTGAAGATGTTTCACCTTTCATCTGAGAAGCTTCTTCGGTTCTAAGGCCAAAAGGTGGAGAGTCCCAAATTTAGGTCCTAGGGGAGTGCCCCCCAAGGGCGTCAAGAAACCCCCTAATGATCCTCTACCTAATCACATGAGCCAAGGTGTGAAAACGGGTGTAGGTCACAATCAGCCAAGGTTTCGCGTGAACCCGCTGTGAAACCTAGCCCACCCTAGCATGTGATTTCCTGATGTCAAATGCGAGTGGGTGTCAGTGGGTGATGGGATTCTATGTTTTTCTTGCTAAGAGCAAATAATTTGAAAATATCAGGAATTATTCCAAATATTTACTCTCCTGACCCGGAGACTTCAAGAATCTCGGGGTCTTGTTCGTGAGTGATGGGAGAAGGGAGCCGGAGATCGACAGACGGATTGGGCCTGTGGCTGCAGTGATGCGGACGCTGTACCGGTCTGTTGTGGTGAAGAGGGAGCTGAGAGTAAAAGCGAAGCTCTCAATTTACCGGTCGATCTACGTCCCTACCCTCACATATGGCCATGAGCTGTGGGTAGTGACCAAAAGAACGAGATCGCGGATACAAGCGGCAGAAATGAGCTTCCTCCAAAAGGTGGCTGGCCTCTCCCTTAGAGATAGGGTGAGAAGTTCAGCCATGTTCAGGGAGGGGCTCAGAGTAGAGCCGCTGCTCCTCCACATTGGAAGGAGCCAGCTGAGGTGGTTCGGGCATCTGACAAGGATGCCCCCTGGGTGAGGTGTTCCAGGCATGTCCCACCGGGAGGAGGCCCCGGGGCAGACCCAGGACACGCTGGAGAGATTATATCTCTCGGCTGGCCTGGGAACGCCTTGGTGTTCCCCCGGATAAGCTGGAGGAGGTGGCTGGGGAGAGGGAGGTCTGGGCTTCACTGCTTAGGCTGCTGCCCCCGCAGACCAATTGAGGTCTATTGTGTACTTGAGTAACTTTAGTTTGGGGCAGTCCTCAATAGTTAAAGACTTCACAGAATCATGTCCATGAAGTGTTTAGATTGGATACCATAAAAACTTAAACTCTTTCAGTTCCTATAGAGGACAAAAATACCATACATAAGAGAATACATAAATAAAACAACAATTCAGAAATATCTTTTAAATTACTTCATATTAAAAGTTAAAATCTTATATAATATCAGCAAAGAATACAATATTTTTTAAATCATGTGTAAGTTAGACATCTGTTCCAAATTGTTTTGAGTAGCCCTTCTGCTCACATCAATGATACTATAGTTTTTGAATGAAAAAATAAACTTATAAAAGCTTGTGTTTCTGTTGAAAGGAAAAGGGCAAGTGGTAAAAAGAGAAAACTCAGATGTAGCTTTCTTTGCGTGTCCTTTGCTGGGATTGGTATTTGTGCTGTTTGTGAAAAGGAGACCTCACTTTACTGATGTTAGTCAGACTCTAAACTGTTCAATTCATCGTGTTCTCAAGATTGTTTCCTTAGAAAATAAACATGGACACATGACAAATATAAAAGTGCCAGTCTTGTTTCGTGGCAATTTCTTTGATGGATTCTAATAAAAACAATGCAACCAGTGGCTTAAGGTCCAGTGTATTGATCTAAATTGATAATTCTTGAGTTCCTTTATTTTCAAACTGGGTAATCACTGTGAGGGTCAAGACTGGAACGAGTGCTTTAGGGATTTCTTATGTGTGTGTGTGTGTGTGTGTGTGTGTGTGTGTGTGTGTGTGTGTGTGTGTGTGTGTGTGTGTGTGTGGGGTCTTGGAAAGTTCTCCATATATCTATGGAGACATAGCACACTAATTGCAACTGTGGCCGTTTCAGAACAAATATGTCTCACAGCAAAATTAGTCTGTGAGAACCAGCAGTAACAAACATTCAATCTCGAGTAGAATATTTAAAATTATTAATGGTTTGAAAGTAACCCTGTGGGTATTCGTTCTTGGCTTCCATTGGTTTCTGTCTCTGATTACTTGTTACACTCCCTTCCATTACATTGAATGTCTTGATTACTGACTCTTTTCTACCATTGTTTTTTCCCCATCTGTCTTTCCCTCCCCAATTTGCCAGCTAGTTTGTGGGTGAGAGCATTTTATGAGGTTTAAAGGTGCATGCAAGGGTATGTACTCTGGATTTGTTATAAACTACAAAACACGAGAGCAAACTTCTGAAATATCCTACACTTGGCTGCCCTTCAAAACCACTGGGACCACCTTAAACTTGTTTTCCTCACATAACCACCATATATGGTGGTTATTAACGCCACCTCCTGCTGTTATCAGTCTTTATGGGCTCACATTCACCTCAACAGAAGTTTAAACTTGTTTGTATTTTTTCAAGGTATTGTTGAAAGGCCGGCATTGTTAGACGGTGAATCACTCTACCCCTTTAACCAAGACTGAATTATCGGAAAGGAGGAGAATATTCAGAGCTTTTCCAGAGCTGTAATGTTTATGGTCATACACGGAAACATCTTAACTCAATAAACTTTGATGATCCATCAACTTTTCATAAAGCCAAATAGGTTTAAAAAGAAATTTAAAAGTTAACTGATGGATATTCAGAGTTACACTTGGAATTGAACCTGTGGTCATGTGAAAAAAGTTCTCACAAGACTCTTTTTAGTCCTGTGACACTCTGATATTTACTGTAGTAACTTGTTGATGTGAATGGCATTAATGTCTCTCAAATTGTTGTTTTGACCCACTGATCTTTATAGTACAGCTTAAAGCTTAAATTCATTGAGGTTTGCAGGGAATTGTTATGTTCTCCTAAGGCTTCACCCTATAAGTTCAATCAGGTTGAAGTCTGGACACCCTAACGCCTGGATTCATTTTTCAGTCATTCTGTTGTAGATTTGCTGTTGTGACAGGGGTCCTATTGCATCCATCCAGTTTTGGCCACATATCAACTGTAAGACAGATGGCCTCACATTTAAATACTGTGGTAAAGAGAGGAGTTCATGGTCGACTGAATGACTGCAAGGTTCCCAGCTGTATTGGCTGTGAAGCTGAAATCATCACCCTTGCACCACAATGGTTGAAACTTGGCATTAAGTGTTTGTGCTGATATGATCTGTTTGGTTTTTGCCAAATATGGCATAGTGCTTTATAGCCATGCATCTCTACTTTTGTGAAAAGGACATTGTTTCGGGAGACTTGTGGTTTGCTCAGACACCACTTTGAAAATTGAAGCTGTGCTGCCATGTTTCTTTTGGAGATTTGAAATGTTCTACTGGAATCTCTTCCAAACAAACCATACTTAATCAGTGTTTTTTCTAATTGTATTCCCATCATTTTTTAACATTAAACATACTAACTGAGGTCTGCTGCCAGAGCTCTAAGAGTATATACTCTGAGCATTGCAGAGTCTAACCTTGAGGTTTCCAAAGTGTAGCCTTTGTCTTTTCCATCCAGCCAGAGTCCCAAATTTGATAAATATCAACCGTTTCAATTTATGACAGTGAACGGTTTGGATATGGACTGTAAGGGCTGTATATTTTTTGGTGACCTGGTAAACATCATACACTTATTTTGAACTCTGATAAAAACTAAGTTTAAATATATATTAGAAATCCTTTGAAATGTGTCAAACACAGAGAGTAGATTTGCAATGGCTTTCATTATGAGATGGGATTTTGATTGGATAGAATTTATGGATTATCTTAACTGGAAGTCTGCTCATAAAATGACTGGACAGAAAGAACAGGTACAGGCATCTGTTCATGACTCTTCCAGAATACCAGACATCAAGTTAGGCATCAAAAACAAACAAAACACATGCATTTTACATAGATTCACAGGGATTCTGCTATAAATTATCCCTACCAAGGGTAACCGCATAAACTGTCATATGCTGAACAGACTCTATAGTTGCTTCAAGAGAATTAATAATTTATGAAACTGGGCTAATCATTGATTATCCTTCTTTTTAGGTTCTCTGTGAAATTGAACAAGCTTAGTTTTCACACACACACAAATACATTTTCAGTTAACCATTCACAGAATTAGAGAGAGGAGTATGTACTCTGATCACAGGCAATATAATGTATTTATAAATGACAGACCCGTTATTGATTTGTTAAGAGTGATGGTAAAGATAGCTTGGCTTTTCCAGTGAGAGTTTCCCAACAGTCAAATCAGGATAAAAATCTACATGGAAAAAGCATGTTATATTTAACAGTTCATTTTCACATTTTATTTCCCAAAGTTATAGCAAATAAGACAACTAACAGTAAAACCTATAGTTGAGAATATGAATTGCCACTGCACATATACACTGGAGGCCTTTAATAAAAAGCAGCAGAATCTTGTTAAGCCCTGAAAGAGCATTTGTAAATTCCACATTAAACAGTGTTTCTGTTTCACTCTCAGCGGCAGCATACCGATGTTTTAATTTGATGGATCACTTGATCCCCTTATTTGTTCAATTAAGGTGACAAAGCAAGGGCAATGCTCAATGTGTCTCTGGGGTGCAAACTAGTCATTAATCTGGGGAGAGCCAGCTATTTTGGAGCGCTGCATGATGGGATGGGTCAAAAAGAACAGTGGGTGTGGGCTAAACGATTAAAAAGGAGAAAAGAGACCAAGCAACTGGCCTTTATATTTATTCAAATATGAATGCTACACTGTAAAAATGTAGACTTTATGAAGAATTAAAAAATAAAGCAGCCCACTAAGGGGGCAGTTAGGTGATGGTCACACAGGTCCTGAGACCAGTCAGCAACCTTCAATCACCACGGGAAAAATGTGCATTCCTCATTGGTTTACAAGTGGTTGCTGGAGGCTGCTGGTTGTTGCCGGGTGAATTCAGTTGCTTAGAACAGCATTTTTGGTACTGGTGGTTTTAATTTGTTGTATTTATCTGCGACACGTTAAAGGCCTGTCTGTGAAAATATTGTCGGACATAAACCGGTCCAAAAAGGTTGGGGTCCGCTGACTTAGAGCTGTAGAGAAACTCTGTGAGAAACTGTAACGCAAACCTTCGAAGTAAAATTTGTGCTTTTAAAAAATGTTGGATTTAAATTTCCAGTTTATGTCACACTTTTTATAGTTTCACGACCAATTCAAGCAGTTTAAATGTGTTTGCAGACAAGTCAGTGTCTTCCATGTGATGACTATGTCAACATGCTAATCACCAAGCAAATCGCAAATAAGTTTTCCGTGTTAGTACACCCGTTTGTGATCAGTTTCGCACCAGCGACTGCCAACAACCACTTGCAAACAGAATGTACATTTTTCCTTTGAAACAAGTGGTTGCCTGGTGGTCGCAAACTAGTTTCTAGAGCTGTTACTTAGGTATTTATTTTATCAAATCAGTTTAACAAGTTTGACTGTTTTAAGTTGACTTTGATTTAACAAATCTGCAAACTGGCCTTTGTTAGTTCCGGCACAGCATTTACAAAGATTAAAGGACTTAAAATGTTCATTTGGAAAGCCACATCAGTGGGAGCTTGTGTTTTCATTTTATGCAGATTAAAATAGACATTTATTTAAAGACATGTAAGAAATGAACTCTTTTAAAATTAGAAATATAGGTATGTTGGTTTGGGCACTGACGAGTAGCCTTTTGTGTGTCTTGCTGATGACTGCTCTACTGTTGTACACCAACTGTGTGTTTTTAACAGCTCTTAACTTTGTTTGTGCAGTTGGTTCTTTCCTTGCCATTTTCTTACGTTTCTCTTTAATTCAGCTGTACACTGTTCCAAAAAATAGTAATGTCAAAGTATCTTACTGTATATTTTACAGTTTTGTACTGTCTTTCTAGAATATCATGAAATGTACATAAGTAGACTGTGATTTTACATGTCAAAGGTAAAATAACATAACATCACTGTACATATAGTAAAACACAATTTACTTTATTTGTACATATGCATATTTGTACAAATAAAGTATATATGCATATTTATTTGTAAAAATACACAACTGTATTTTCACAAATATTTGTCTGTTATGTGAGAGAATGATCTGTTAAATTCAAATGTAATACTATGGAAAAATATATAAAATGATCGAAAATGAATGAGAATAATCAATAATTAAAGGAGTATTTGAATTATAATTGTGCTGAAAATTTCATGTCATCTAGGTCTGATTCAATAATTCAGAGGTAACAAGTGAAAATATAATTAATAGGAATAAAAACTAAAAAAACCCATATAAAACATTGCATGGCCACGCTGTGCTAATTATATATTTTAAAAAATAAATATAGAGCTAGGAATTGCAATTAATATGAATCTCAAAGTATTCACAACATTCCTGAACAGAAATAGGCCTCTGCACCTGGGTGAGGGTGTGGCCATGAAAACAATGTGACGTGCCATTGGATGTTGGGACACATAATAACATGACGCTAAGCATCGGCCAATGAATGTGAACTAACAACCACAAGGTCGCAGGTATGGCTGCACTGTAGGAAAAAATCCTAATATAAAAGTATTTTACTGTGCATTTTACAGTTTTGTCATTAAAGTTACGTAAATAGACTGTGACTTCACATTTCAAATGTAAATTAACGTTAAATCACTGTAATGTAATAAAACATAATTTTCATGATTATTAAATGTATCTGTCTGTACATATGCATATTTAGATTGTTAAAATACATTCACAAATGTATCATGATTTCAGAAACATCTGTTCGTTATTTGAAAGATTGAACTGTTGAATTCAAATGTAATGCTATGGAAAAGTATATAACATGATTCCTATAAGCTTGTGTTACATCACATAAGTATTATTATCATTGCTGTTTAGGGCGATCGTGGCTCAAGAGTTGGCAGTTCGCCTTATGATCAGAAGGTTACCGGTCCGAGCCCCGGCTCGGACACTCTCGGTATTGTGTCCGTGGTCAAGACTCTTCACCTACTGGTGTTGGCCAGAAGGGCCGATGGTGCGATATGGCAGCCTCGCCTCTGTCAGTCTGTCCCAGGGCATGCAATCCATTATTATTTTAACCAACTGTTAACTGTATATTTCTGTACATTTACGCATTATGATTCATATTGCCACATTCATTGACCTTGTTTACAGGTAATTTCATTGTTTGATCACGTTAAAATGTTCCTAATTTAATGTCTAAAAGCAATTGGAAAAGGCAGAATCCCATGTAAAATTAGCGCAACAAACTCTATTTTCATTACTGAAAATAACTGTATTTTCATGAGAAAGTTATTTTCTGTTATTTTACGGTAGTTTTTTGGCGCCCCAGCTGCCGGAATATTACCGTTTTTTTAAGATTTTTTTGTAACAGTGTAGTTTATTTATATTTTGAGCTTGTGAAACGTTAAAACAGAATGCAGTTTCATTTATAACTCCAAAGCCAGATGGTATTTGCTTTTGATAATGTTTCAGTAAACTCTCAAAGCAAACTAAACTTCTGATGTGGGAATTAAAAACGAAGTGCCTTGTTGTTTACACTCTTATTTTGAACTAGTAATGACTGCTCTCACTTATTTTGTTTGCGACTGCAATTTCCATTTCAACTCCCTATCTACATGTTAAGGGTTAGAAATGTGTAGCTTGTAAACTGATAACTATTAATAACAACAGCAGCAGCAGCCAGACTGTGTCTTAGTGTCCTGAAACACAACAAACCTTTTGAAAAACATACTTTAACGGTCCTTGTCTCTTCTAACCACACTATATTTTAATTTTCATGCAAGGCTCTGCTTTTTCCCCTTTCATTTTATTTAACTGTGGTTTTAATTTCTTACCGTGTACCTCTTTTATAAGTTGATTATTTTTTTAAAGTATAGGCTTTCATTTGTACACAGTGTGACGGCCAGTGGGCTGGCCTTGTGTTTTTCTTTTTCCTTTTCCTGTTTCTTGCAGGTAGGTGGAGCTGACCCAATTATTGATGCAGCACACCTGAGAGGCCAGTCCCAGTGTATATAAAGACACCTTGACTGAACCAGGGTGGCTGGCTTTTGGCTCCCTCTGGCACGTGTTATGTTTATTTGGAAGTTTCAGTTATGGCTGTTATGTCCTTTAACTTGTGTTTAAGTTGCTTTACCTTATTTTCATTAAATGTGTCTTACAGTCTTTAAAAGCCTGTGTGTGGTCTCCCATTTGTTTGTCACTTCCTATGAGCCGGGTTGTGACAAATGGGGGCTCGTTTGGGATCGTCCTGGTTTGGTAAGCTTTCTAAAATTTGATTGAGAGCTGGTCTGTTTGCAGCTGCTTGTCTTGGCTAGGTCTTGCCTTGTAGGCAATTGTTGAGTTGATTGCTGATCAGTTTGGTTATTTGTGGTGCTTTGATATTTTGGGTCTGCTGTGTATTGTGTTTGGGAGGCCATTTGGGTTAGGCAGATTGAGTGGAGGCAGTCATGTTAATACTGTTTACTGTAGACTTGAGCTAGTGTTGATGTGCTGTCTTGTGTCAACTTTGGAGCGTATGAGCTGTGTTGATTATTGAATATGCAAAGTTAAAATCAGTGCTTTCCCTGTTAGGTTGAAGGAGTGTTTCTCCCTCGAGAAACATTCATTGAAATTTCTGTTGCGGTGAACACGGTTAGAGCAGTTGTCTCGGGAGCACGTCCCCAGGATTGAGGGGGTCGCTGTTTGTGCAGTTGCCTTTCTCTTCCTGGTGGTTTTTAGTGCATAAGTACCCACCGTAAGTAACTGCATGAAGACTAGGCTTTAGTTAAGTAGATTTTGGTTAGGCAGTTAGTGGGAGAGTGCTGTTTTAACTTGCATGTCGAGAATCAATACTTTGCTGTTATGGCTACTGTTGATGCTTTTGTTCAGTCTCCATCGGAGGAACTCTTGAATAGTTGTACTAAAGAACAACTCCTGAAACTTGCTGAACATTACGATGTCGACATTGGAGATAAACGGTTGAAAGATGAGATTAAAGGAGTGTTGAAGGCTGCATTAGTAAAGAAAGGCGTGTTGTCACGTAAAATGCAGACCTTAGTGGCTGAGGTTGATCAGTCTGTGGTCTCAACTGCCGTTGCTTTGTCTTTTGAGCAGCAAAAGGAGTTGTTACTCTTACAAATGGAGAAAGACCGTGTAAGGTATTCTTTAGAAAAGGAAAAGTTGGAGTTAGAGCAGTATCGGTTAGACCTAATCAAAGCGGGCAAGTTATCAGGTGGTGTTGAGGCTAAAGAGTCTTCTCCACAAGGAGTTGAAACTTTTGATGTCGTGCGTAATTTGCGCTTGGTGCCGAAATTTGAAAGAGAGCCAGATGCCTTTTTCTCCCTTTTTGAACGCATTGCCGAATTGAGAGGATGGCCAGAAGCTGACTGTGTGATTATGTTACAGTCTGTGTTGACTGGAAAGGCTCAGGAAGCTTATTCAGCACTCAGTGCAGTTGATTGCCAGAGTTTTGCTACTGTTAAAGAGGCAGTTCTGAAGGCATATGAGTTGGTACCAGAAGCTTACCGTCAACGTTTCAGATCATGGAGGAAGTCTGATAAGCAGTCGCATATAGAGTTTGCGAGGGATTTAACTAAACACTTCAACAGATGGTGTTCGGCACTGGGAGTGACAACTTTCCAGGATTTATGTGAGTTGATGGTATTGGAGCAGTTTAAAGAGTGTGTTCCTCCTGTGGTTGCCACTTATATTGCCGAACGGGAAGTGACAACAGTTTCTGACGCTGCTAAATTGGCAGATGAATATATCTTGGCACATAAGGGGCAGGTTGGTAGAAACGGTTTTCCAGTTGGTGCTCCCGCTAGAGCTTTTTGTCAAACTAAGTTTATGGCATCGGACCCTGCGAAGGCCATTGGTGGTGTGAAGCCCAGTAAGTTTGGTCAAGCATGCAACTACTGCCATGGCGATGGACACTGGAAAGCAGAATGTCCCTTGTTGAAAAGCAAGTTGGCACGTACAGGTAAACAGGTTAAGCCTGCGGCTCTTACCATTCCTGCACGGGAAATTTCAGTAGTCTCTCGGGAGACGCCAGTTTCGACTAAGTCTGACTCGGAGAGCTATTCGGGGTTTGAGGATTTTGTGTCAGATGGGTTTGTATCACTCCCGGGTGATGTTCATAAAGTTCCTGTAAAGATTTTGCGTGACACAGGAGCGAAGGATTCTTTTATCTTAGCCTCCGTGTTGCCATTTTCACAGGTTACTGATACTGGTGAGTGTGTGCTTGTTCAAGGCATGGGTTTAACCACTATCTGTGCCCCATTGCATAAAGTCAGGCTGTCATGCAGTTTTGTGGATGATGATATCTGCCTTGGTGTTCGTCCTGCTTTGCCACTTGAGGGCGTACATGTGATTTTGGGGAATGATTTGGCTGGAAATCGAGTCTGGGCTGACAATTCTTTACCTGTTAAATCTAGAGTTCTGAATGAGTCCCATGAGTGTGAACAGGGTTTTTCTGACTTTGCAGCTTGTGCTGTTACGAGGGCTGCAGCTAAAAGGGATGCAGAGCCTGTAACTCAAGCAGAAGAGTGTCAGGTTGAACCAGATTTGATTGTTCCTGAACATTTGTCAGTTTCCCAGCAAGAGTTAATTCAGGCACAGCGTGCTGATGCTTCACTGACTGAGCTGTTTCACAAAGTGCAACCTAGTGATGACGCTAGAAGTGCGGCCTCTGGTTATTTTCTGCAGAAGGAGGTACTAGTCCGTAGGTGGATTCCGCAAGGGTTGGACTGTGTTGGGAGTCCAGTTGTCCAGATTGTGGTTCCAACTAAATACCGTGACGAGGTGTTGAAGTGTTCTCATGACAAATCTGGGCATTTGGGTGTGACGAAGACTTATAGTTACATCTTGCGCTACTTCTTTTGGCCACGTCTTAAGCGTGATGTTTCAGCTTACATTAAGACCTGCCATACTTGCCAAATTGTAGGTAAGCCAAATCAGTCTATTAAACCTGTTCCACTTTGTCCCATCCCTGCTGTGAGTAACCCATTTGAACATTTGATCATTGACTGTGTGGGCCCTCTTCCTCGATCAAAATCTGGTTCGGAGTATCTGTTAACTGTAATGTGCCAAGTTACGCGTTATCCTGCTGCATATCCGTTGCGTACCATCACAGCTAAGTCTGTGGTGAAGGCTTTGACACAGTTTATTTCTGTATTTGGCATACCGAAGATTATTCAGAGTGACCAGGGATCAAACTTTTCGTCACATCTTTTTGCACAAGTTCTTAAGCTGTTGAATATTGTGCATAATAAAGCCTCTCCTTATCATCCACAGAGCCAAGGTGCTTTAGAGCGCTTCCACCAAACACTGAAGTCCTTGTTACGTGCCTATTGCACCGAAATGAGGAGTGACTGGGAGGAAGGTTTACCGTGGCTTCTGTTGGCAGCGCGTGAAGTGTGCCAGGAGAGTACTGGGTTTAGCCCAAATGACTTGGTCTTTGGCCACAAAGTTCGGGGACCGTTGACAGCGCTGTGCGATAAGTGGTTGTCAGGTGAACCACCAGTGAACTTGATAGATTATGTTAATGGTTTTCGGCACAGACTGTATGTGGCAGGTCAGTTGGCCAAACAGAACCTTGAAAAGGCTCAGGTCAAGATGAAATATTTTTATGACCGGTGTTCTGAAGAGCAGCAGTTTAGTACAGGTGACCAGGTTTTGGCTTTACTGCCGATTGCAGGGTCACCGTTCCAGGCACGGTTTGCTGGGCCTTACACCGTGGTACAAAAACTGTCTGAACAGAATTATCTGATTGCTACCCCGGATCGCCGGAAAAGAAATCAACTTTGCCATATTAATTTGTTGAAATCCTATCATGTTCGTCCCTTATCCGTCGGTCTGTCGGGCTCTTTCGTTTCTCCTTCCACATCGAGTCCAGGGTTGTCGGCTTGTACAGTGGCGAAGTCAGTTTGTGGGGGGGAGGATGTGGCAGCACCTGATGATCCTTTATTGCTTGGCCGTCTGAAGAATTCAGAAACTCTTCAGAACTTGGATGTGCTGTTGGGCCATTTGCCTGCTGACAAATATGCAGAACTGTCTGCATTAATTACAAGGTATCCAACCTTGTTTGGAGACACACCTTCTAAAACAACTTTGATAGAGCATGATATTGATGTGGGTGATACAAAACCAATCCGGCAGAGGTTCTACAGGGTCTCTGAGGAAAAGAGGAAAATAATTGATAAGGAAGTTCATTACATGTTGGACAACAACATTGCAGTGCTGTCGTCATCAAGCTGGGCTTCCCCTTGTTTGTTGGTCATAAAAGCTTTACTGTGCTCAGAACCTGTGCTCTTAGTACCTCGTCTGGATCAGCCCTTCAAGCTGTATGTGGACGCAAGCCACATTGGTGCAGGTGCTGTTCTAGTCAAAGCTGACAAGCAAGGTACTGAACATCCAGTTAGTTTCTATTCCAAGAAGTTCAACTCCCATCAGCTGAATTATTCGGTCATTGAGAAGGAAGCTTTGGCATTAGTCTTGGCCTTGCAGCATTTTAGGGTATATTTAGATTCTGCTCGGCCAATTGAGGTATTTTCTGACCATAACCCTCTCACTTTCTTGAACACCTTGCAGAACCCAAATCAAAGGCTCATGCGGTGGGCTCTCTTTCTGCAGCCTTACAATTTGGATATCCAGCACATTAAGGGCAAAGATAATGTCTTGGCAGATGCTTTGTCCCGTGCCCCTTTGTAACCAGCAGCTTCACTCCTCATATGCTTGAAGTATGTCCTCTCCAGTATAGTTTTCCTTCCTCTTAAATTGCTCCTAGGTACCAAGGTTGCTGAGGTTGGAGTTGAGCTGAAGATGATTTTTGAGCATACAAAAGGTGTTGAAAGTGAGGGTGCATGTGTGTGTGTGTGTGTATATGTTATGAATTTAAAAAATGTTAGTTCTTCTAGCTGCAAATTCATAATGTAAATGTGTTTGCCAATTCAGGGTGAGACCCTGTTCTTTGGGGGGAAGTGTGACGGCCAGTGGGCTGGCCTTGTGTTTTTCTTTTTCCTTTTCCTGTTTCTTGCAGGTAGGTGGAGCTGACCCAATTATTGATGCAGCACACCTGAGAGGCCAGTCCCAGTGTATATAAAGACACCTTGACTGAACCAGGGTGGCTGGCTTTTGGCTCCCTCTGGCACGTGTTATGTTTATTTGGAAGTTTCAGTTATGGCTGTTATGTCCTTTAACTTGTGTTTAAGTTGCTTTACCTTATTTTCATTAAATGTGTCTTACAGTCTTTAAAAGCCTGTGTGTGGTCTCCCATTTGTTTGTCACTTCCTATGAGCCGGGTTGTGACAACAGTTTTTCTATTTCTAATAACTATATTGTTTGTAGGATTGTTTGTTTTCATATACAAGCCACATTCATTCATTTATACTGTACTTTATTCTGTGCCCTTTGAGCAGCAAGATTTTCTTCTACTGAAACCGTGAGATGCTCAGTGATCAGTCAGAATAATTCTTTTGAAAACCACAGTCCAGTGTCCAAGTCCATTAGAACACGTTTGCTTTGTTGTCAACTGAATGAAAAAGAACACAGTAAAGAGAGTCGTCTACCTTTTATAAGAATAGCAGAAAGAAGACTTCCTGGCGAGACTAAACCCAAATGTAGTTTATGGAAGTTTATACAGACTCACTGTTGTTGAATGTAATCGATCACTTATAGTGATGTACTCTGCAACACTCTATGTTGAAGAGATTTGGATTCAAGCAAGGCTTGAAAGTACATCGTGCATGCCTGTAGCTTATTGTAGACTCTACCTTAGAATATAAAGCGCCTTGAGGCAACTATTGTTGTGATTTGATGCTATATAAATAAAATTGCATTGAATTGAATTAAATTACTTGAGATAAAGAAATTCTGGCTAATCTTCTCAGTGTAACTTCAGTGAATGAATAATAAACAGGTTTTAACCAAACATGCATGAGTTACAGTTTATGTCAAAGGGAGATTTCTTGTTTGTACATAAGGTTTGCTGTATTAATGTTATTCTATCTGAGCCTGCTGTGCCATTTGGAGAAGTGAAGTAGCACCATATACAAATATTAGTTTAATAATGATTTGGAAAAGTTTTTCTTCTACTTCGATTTATTAGATCGTAATCATGTTATTTTTATATAGTATTTTATTTTTTGCTTATCAGTCTTTAAAATACCAACATTTGCACTATATTTATGTAACATTTTTGTCTCTCTAATTATATAATTTTTAAACATTAAATCAGATGTTCTGATCAATTACGCAGTACTCAAGTACCCTTTTTTACTGAATAAGTTTTTTACTTAAGTAATTTCTGGCTACCTTTTACTTTTACTTCAGTAAAACTACGTTGAGGTAGAGCCACTACTACTTGAGTACAATCTTTTGCTACTCTACCCACCTCTGATTATAAGTGTGAAAGAGTCTGTTGTGATGAAAAGATTTCATAGAGGTTCCAGGTTTCGCACTTTTTTGCTTAAAGCAGGCGGTTTTCTAAAAAATATCTAAATATATGAAGCCTTCTGTTGAATCCTGCATATTTTTAAAGAGTGCAAAAGTGGGAGAGATATTTGACATGTAGGCTGTTGGATGACCACATTCCCAGACATCCCATTGATTGTATCGATAGTGATTTATTGCAGCAGATTAGATCCTGCAGAGTGCAGATCCCTCAGCAAACAGACACACGCAAACCTGTACACTGATCTTTGTTCCCATGGATACTGGTTCAGTTTTCCCTGGTAGCACTTGCTACAACCTGTCCATCAGTGGTTAATATTCTGTTTGGATGAGGAGTTAGGAGACAGGAAGCTAAAGCAAAAGAGAGATAGACTAACTAGAAACTTAACTGCGATGTACACTTCCAGTGTTCTGATATATAACTTAGTAAGACAAATATATGGCATCTAGTAGTTAATGTTGTTTTTCTATTATAACAGTGCCTTTTTTCCACTACCACAATTCACCATGTTTACCATGAAATAGGGCTCATTTGTATCTGAGGTGAGTGTGTGGGTGAGAAATCACTGTGCCGTTTCCCAGAGCTGTAACTCAAATCTCAACGCACAGACATCATGTTTCTCATTCACTGTGACTCAAACCCCATTATTTTAAAGAAAAGCACATTTGCATTTATTTAAAACATTTACATTTGCAAATGAAAACATTTTAATGAGTGTAATCATAATTTTAATGAGACATAAATTATTTATGAATTTAAATAGGCGTAAAAAAAATCTAATTTTCTGCATACATCGCTTCTGTTCTCCAGTGGCATATGCTCTCTAATACAGGTTTATTGTATTATTTTTTTCAAATTTAAATAACAAAAGCTTTTCCAATTATGTTAGAGCCATTAAAAAACATTGTGCTGATAAATTTGGTTTATAGAATGTCTGAAGCATCAGACTTTCAGGGTTCAATTATATTCTTAAAGGGCAGAAACAAAGCTTGTTTGAAGAATAAAGGGTAGTCAATATGGAAGCTTGGCAAAAACTCAATATTCCATGCAGCACTGTGTAACGTTTGCTTCACAGACTAGCTCAAAATGAGAAAAAAAGGCAAATTTATCAGTAGTTTCTCTGCTGGAAGCTTCATTGCATGGTAGAAACAAAACCCCAAACTGAATGTTACCAGTCATGAGGCAACTGGAGGATGTAAAGATTTAAACAATCTCACAGGAACAGAGACATAGATAGCTGCTAATTATTGCTAAGTGATGGACTAAAAAACAGATTTTTACTCATAAACTGAAGCCAAAACTTTTTAGATGGTCTGTATCATCCATTAAGGGATAATATTAATCAGATAACCCATTAAAAATGCCCCCAAAGGCACTAATAGCATTTCCACAGTGGAAAAAAAGCTCCAGTGTGATGACTTGAAGGAGTGGCTGAGGCCCGGCAGATGCTGAGCGGCTTTATTGAACCCACAATCAACACAGCCACTCTCCGACTCACATGGACTTTAAAAAACAAACAAACAATGTGGCAGCATGTGAACCTGCTTTTTAATGCTGTATAGTTGCACACGTTAACATGCCTATAGTAGTCACAAGACGAACTGTAGTTTTGTCCACTTATGTACTGGCTTAATTTTTTATGCTTCAGAAGCTGCCTTTGGAACTTAACACAGGTGATATGTGAAAAAGTAGGAAGCAGACTAAATTCAATAAACACACTTAATTTAGAATTATGTTGTTTTTGCATGACAAAGGTTCTTCAATTATCTCTAAAACGTGTGGACAGAAAGAAAAATGTGTTTCAAATCAAATCACTTTTATTGTCACATCACATGTGCAGGTACACTGGTACAGTACATGTGAGTGAAATTCTTGTGTGCGAGCTTCACAAGTAACAGAGTTGTGCAAAATACAATAACGTAAAACAAGCAAAATATAAGAATGGCTACATCTGAAACTAATAAATATATGTACAATATATATATATGCATACAGTATATGCATTTCTGGATGTGTATACTAAATATGTTTTTCTGCGTGTGTGTGTGTGTGTGTGTGTGTGTGTGTGTGTATACATATTTTACAAATTAAATAGAGTAAACAATAAAATAAAATATATAAAAATATACAGAGTTGAATATGTGCAAAACAGTGGCATTACTGTACAGTATGGAGTGCATAATGTTGAAGTTCCAGTAGTGAAGCTGAGGTGTCTATGAAGTGTTCAGCAGTCTGATGGCCTGGTGGAAGAAGCTGTCTCTCAGTCTGCTGGTACGGGACTGGATGCTGCAGAACCTCCTTCCTGAGGGAAGTAGTCTGAACAGTTTATGGCTGGGGTGACTGGAGTCCTTGATGATCCTCCCTGCTTTCCTCAGGCACCGCTTCCTGTAGATGTCCTGGAGGGAGGGAAGCTCACCTCCAATTATCCGTTCAGAGCACCGCACTACTCTCTGGAGAGCTTTGCGATTGTAAGCGGTGCTGTTGCCGTACCAGGTGGTGATGCATCCAGTGAGGATGCTCTCAATGGCACAGCGATAGAAGGTCCTGAGGATGCGGGGGCTCATGCCGAATCTTTTCAGTCTCCTGAGAAAGAAGAGGCGCTGCTGCGCCTTCTTCACTGTTTTGTTTGTGTGTACTGACCACGTAAGATCCTCAGCCAGATGTACCCCAAGGAAGCGGAAGCTGCTCACTCTCTCCACAGCAGCGCCGTTGATGGTGATGGGGGTGTGTACTTCTCTGCACCTCCGGAAGTCCACTATCAACTCCTTTGTCTTTGCGACGTTGAGGGTGAGATGGTTGTCTTGACACCAGTGGGTCAGGGCGCTGACCTCCTCCCTGTAAGCCGTCTCATCACCATTGGTGATAAGACCCACCACTGTAGTGTCGTCCGCAAACTTCACAATGATGTTGGAGTTGTTAGTGGCTGTGCAGTCGTAGGTGTAGAGTGTTTCTAACAGTGTGTTTCTAACAGTGTGTTTTTCTACCTGTGCACTTGTGCTATTCAATTCAATTCAGCTGAATCAGTTTTATTTATATAGTGCCAAATCACAACAGTTGCCTCAAGGCACTTATTGGTGCTACAATCAACTGATTTCGCTTCAGTGTTTTCCAGAAAAAGTCAAGAGTGCAGTGATAAAGTACAAACTTCATCAACGACAAAAGCAACACAGAACAGTGACTCTTTGCATTTATCTGCACAAACAGCATATTAACCCACTGCTAGATCCCAGAGTGATGTTAAAGTTGAATATACGGTAAGCCAACCAAAGCCTGATACTCCACAGGTAACAGAAGCAGTGATGACCAGTCAAACCTGCATGTTTTAGCCTCCATTTATACTGGTATATGTTTTTATAGCATCGCTTTGAAGTCTCTTTAGACTGGTTTTCAATTTGGCAGTGCAAGGACAAACACTGATCCTGGCCTATGCAACTATTAGCCAGAAATCAAATGATTCCCAAAATGTTAATCTGTCTAGTTAACTGTTAAGCTCTTTAATCCCAGTTGTTCCGTGTGGATATAGCGTGTGAATGTAAAGTAGACACCGCAATCCTGATGGTGGTTCTGGAGTAATAGTGAATATCACTGCACATCTGGAAAGCATTCACAGCAGTTCAGTTGTTCCACACCTTGTCATGTTACAACCTTATGCCAAAACACATTCAGTTCATTGTCACTACAAAATTCTACACAAAATAACCCGTAATGATAAAGTCAGAAAAGTTTGCTCAAATTTCTTGCAAATTTAATAAAACAAAAAAACAACAACAAAAACATGTACATAAGTATTCACCGCTGTTATTCAGTCCTTTGTTGAACCACCTTTGGCTGCAGTTGCAGCCTTAAATGTTTTTGAGTATGACTCTACAAGCTCGGTACATCTATTTTTAGGCAGTCTTTCACACTCTTTTTTGCAAAACCTCTCAAGCTCCAGCATGTTATAGTTGGAATAGTTAGTACACAGCTATTTTCAGACCTCTCCAGAGATGTTTGGTCAGGTAATAGACATTCACAGAGTGGTCCACTCTGTGGCCAATCCTTTATTAACTTGGCTGTGTGCTTAAGGTCATTGTCCTGGTGGAAGATGAGCCTTTGCCCAGTCCGAGGTCCAGAGTGCTCTGAGCATTGCTGTACATTGCTTTATTCACCCAAAAACCATCCCCACAGTATGATGCTGCCACCAGAATGGTTCACTGCAGGGAATGTACTGGTCAGGTGATGACCGGTGCCTGGTTCCCTTCAACCATGACCCTCTGCATCCAGGCCAAAGAGTTTAATATTAGCTTCATCAGACCAGAGAATTTTATTTCTTATGATCTGAGATTCCTTCAGATGCCTTTTGGCAAACTCCAGGGGGGCTGTCATGTGCATTTTACTGAGGAGTGGCTTCTGCCTGGCCCCTCTACCGTACAGGCCATATAGATGGGGTGCTGCAGAAGTGGTTGTCATTGGAGCTCTTCCAGAGTGGCCATCGGGTTCTTGGTCACCTGACTGACTAAGGGCCTTCTAACTCGACTGCTCAAATTGATAAGTTGCGAATACTTATGTACATGTTATTTTTTTTGTTTTGTTTTTTATTTCTAATAAATTTGGAATTTGAAAGACTTTCAATAAACTATCTATTTTGTAATAATGCTGTAACATGACAAAATGTGGAACAAGTTAAGCGCTGTGTATATTCCCTGGACACACTGTAAAGTTTCTGTTTGGTCACTGAGTTGAATGCCAGAATGCTATGAATATCTACTGCCTGGGGACACGACTTCTATGCAATCAATCAATTTCAGCACCTTTAAAAATACTATTGCTCATTTTTCAAGGTCAGCATCCATCCAATGATGTCAGCCTGAACACAAAAACTGATGTCTCTGCAGGTCCATTTACTACTACTATGAGATGCAGTAATACTTCATACTGACTGACGCCAATGTGGAGAGAATCTTCATGGCTCAGCAACTTCCACTGAACTGTATCACACAGTTCTTCTCACACGCTTCCCTATAGAGGAGCTAGGGGATGCAAACGGAAACAGAAGGAGTTGAATAGGGAAACAAAAGCTAGCTGCAGTATTTGGAGGTGTTCAGTACATTAGACGTGGATTCACAGAAACTAGAGCAGGGCTTATTTTTAATGCCTTGTTGTTGAATGTGAAATTTATTGGCCACTGCTCGAGGATGCCAAATTGTGTGCAGATGCCAGACACTTTTGTCCAGGGTCAGAGGATAAGTATTTACAAGCACGTGTGCAGCCTGTGGACTATAAACACATACAGCTGTCCTGGGTCAGTCACACACTTTTTACACAACCCCAAATCCATAGCCTCTTCATCTTCCTAACCCAAATGTCATCACACTCCTGATAATGTACAGAACATCACCAAATTCCCTAGGCTAGATTACCACAAAGACAAAGTAATCAAAACTGTATATTGGTTATGTAATTCATATAAATGCAAATTCATTGGATTTGGGCAAAGAGAAAAGTACAATAACAGCTATCACAGTTCTCATTAATTCTTAATGTGAGCTGTTTTGATGTGAGTTTTTTACTTTGTTTATTCTTTGACTCTTAAATAATTTTCTATTAAAAAGATACTTGACACCTTCATGGTGAACACGCCTCTGGCAAAACTGTGTTTAATAGAGAAAGCAATGCAAGTCTCCTAACTTTTACAAATAAACCTTTAATTAAGGAGCCCAATCAACATGAAGCGGAGCGAGAAAAAAAAGGCTGAGGCAGATGAGTTGCTCTCAGCAGTAACCCCAACACGATCACTGGCACATTGTTTGAGCTGGTTTAGCCTGTCCACGATAGCTATGCGTTGCAACTTCCTCCTTAGCTCCACCTTTTATGCTGTTCATGATGTAATCAGTGTCCGCAATGCCAAAAAAAATTACTGCAGTTAGAAAATGTCTTTTGACTAAAGTAGTCCCGATTTGTTCAGGTTTTTAAAGGTTTCCAGAAAATTAATCTTACTGACTTCAGCAACACCTGCTTCCCCTGATTTTTTATTGTTCTAGTACCTCTAATATTGATGACATTACCAGCAGCCTGACCTTGCATTGCCACTATGAATATGAGAACATGTTCCTCCTTGATAGTGGACTTCATGAAGACCAGGAAACACTTGACCCCTGTTTCAATCCAGGGGGTCAGTGTTGACATTGTGGAGGACTATAAATACCTTGGAGTTCACATTGACAATACACTGGACTGGGCTAAAAACACCACAGCACTTTACAGAAAGGGCCAGAGTCGTCTCTATTTTTTTGAGGCGACTGAGGTCCTTCAACATCTGCCAGAAAATGCTCAGGATTTTCTACGAGTCTGTTGTGGCCAGTGCGATCCTCTATGCTGTTGCATGCTGGGGGAGCAGGCTGAGGGTCGCAGATGCCAACAGACTCGATAAACTGATCCCTAAGGCCAGTAATGTTGTGGGGATGGAGCTGGACTCCCTTAAGGTGGTGTCGGAGAGGTGGATATTGTCCCACCCACTCCATGACATGCTGGTCAGTCACAGGAGCACGTTCAGTGAAAGACTGAGATTACCGGAAGCACCACTGAACGACACAGGAAATCATTCCTGCCTGTGGCCATCTCTCTGTACAACGCATCCACTTAACACACTGTTTACTGCTACAGCTACACATGTTTCTTTTTCAACTATTTATTAATAAGTGACTTATATATATATATATATAAGTCACTTATTAATATATATATATATATATATATATATATATATATATATATATATATATATTGTACTATTCTTAGTTAGTGTATTGTCTGTCTTGTTAATGTTTGTTTATAATGGAGCACTGTAACAAAAAATAATTTCCCCCAGGGATCAATAAAGTATTCTGATTCTGATGTTGATGTTACGATTTAGATCCAAGAACCATGGTGCAACTTTAGCCTTACCTAGATACTAAAGCATTACAGCTGACATCTTGATTTTTTTTCTTTTAACAGTTCAGTAGATACTCAGCCACGGCTGATTTTCCTATTTGTCCATTGAAGACAAAACACTTGAGTCTTAATGAACATCGCACTGGACCAACAAGAACTTTCGTTCCAATCAGTCTACATATGTTTTATGTCCATAAAATGTCCATATGGTCCATAATTTTGGGCCATTAAGTCCCTGTACAACCATAGTTGAGGCTCAGTTATTATTGCACCTCTCTGCTTTTTGCAAATAATGTGGATTTTGCCATTGTATTGGACTTCCAGGTCACAAGTGGGGGCAGCTTGCAGCCAAAGAGTCTCCTGGCTGTAGCTCAGGAGGTAGAGCAGGTCATCTACTGATCAGAAGGTTGGTGGGTTAATCCCTGGCTATTCTGCAAATACCCTTGGGCAAGATATAAACCTTAAGTTGCTCTCTAATGCATCTATTGGAGAAAGAATGGTGGTGAATGTTAGTTAGTAAGCACTTAAAAGCATAGAAGAAAGTTCATGTTGCATGAAGTGCTTTGAGTGCTCCAGGAGAGTAGAAAAGCGGTGTATAAGAATCAATCAATTTACCAAATGAGTTAACTTATATGAAATATATCAAAGCTTCAGCTGAACAGTATAAGATTTCCCACAGATTTCTGCATTTAAATACCAAAGGCAGCAAACAGTGTTTCCAACAAACTGCTGGTTACTAAAAGAAAAAAGAAAAGGAAAAAAAGAAAACAACAGGCCACCAACCATAAATGGAGAATGAGCACAGACTTTATTGTCAACAAAATTCATTTTTTTGAGTATGTCAAAGGTTGATTTGGTTAAATTAAATTGATTACATTTTGTCCACAAAAACTTCAAACTCTCCCACAGAGAACCTTCCTTTTGCTTTCTCTTCTTGGTCAGTACTGCCATGCAGTTTCCTGAGAGACACTCACAAACATCGTAAAACCTATATTATGTTTCACACATTGCAAGTAACAAGCTGTAACTGTGTCATTTGTAGATTACTCATACGTCAGCTCATTTACAACCCTAATTAGGTCTATGATGGTCATTTTGAAAAGGAAATGACTACAGCTCTCTGTTCGTGAATTTAGAGAGAATCATCATCGCAGGACCTTTTACTCACAGCTATGGCTTTTCTGACTGAAGCCTTAAAAAAACACCCTGCTCAGTAAATCTGGCCATAAATCTTGTAATTGTCTTATTATCAATGTTGCAAGAAATAAAAATTTCCATCACTGTAAATAATCAAGTTTGAGGCCTAATAAACAGGTTCTCTCTTCTTTTTTTTACTGTGCCCATTTAGACTAACTCCTTTTGCAGGATCTGAAATGGGCTGAAATGTTTTCATTGGAAACTGAATGTGTAAAAATCACACATATACTGAGTAAACCATATGAGAAGACAACCCTCAGCAAAACTGCTAAGTTTCTTATCAATTCCTGTGCACTTACTTTGCTAAACTCGTGTAATTCCCAGTCCATTCAAAGTGTCTGACTGGAATCTGGGACAGAAAAAATAAATATAACATGAGCTCTTTAGGTGCTGAAAATTCTGTGAGTGTGACCCGAATCATCTGTGGAGCCAATGTTTCATCAGCTTATGACCTTTCTAAAAGAGCGCTGGACCATTAACATGAACCCTGGTAAGATAAGGGAGGCACTCAATCAATCCACGTCTCTATACTGTATAATCTTGTTGAACAACAGAAGCGGGAGAGTCAGGGTGCTTATTGATCACACCAGAGACTTTCTTTGACAACACAGTCTTTAGCCATTACACTCAAAGTTTCCTATCACCTGCGACCAGAGAATAGCAATTCCCATTTCCAATTCCCAGGTTGAGCCAAGTCAATGTAATCAGCTTTCAGATAAATGACTGGGCGATCAATAAACCTTTTAGTGTCATGAAAGGAAGGAAGAGAATTAGCATCTGCATTTCTGGAGTGACCTCTGCTTGATTCAACCAAGCCATGACCAAGTCCAAATGCATTTTCATTTGGCAGCTGAAATTAAAGCGTTATGGGAAAGGGGCTATAAGATGATAACCGAGTTAATGAGTGGCCTATCAATAACTCTATAACATTGTCTGCTGCAGCCTGTGAGAGATGGGGATATCTTTTAAGTGGTGTTGATGTGCCCGGCTTTGGACATGGGATTAAAGTAATTATAATTAAAGTTGGAACATGTCTGGTCTGACAGGGAATGATTATGCAGCGCTCTAGCAGTCAAGGATCCTCCTGTTTGATCTTCCAGTTCATCTGGAAAAAATGTGTGCATGGCTGTATAGGCTATAGAGGCTGTGAACATGTAAGACCTACTAGACATATTTTATAGCTTTGATCATTTATTGAAATAACAAGCATAGCAACCAAACATATATGCATAAACAACTTTGAAACTGGTCATACAAGTTGGACTTTGGCCCTTACAAAGCTGTGGTAATCATATGGTTAGCAAAGATACATGAGAAAGAAAGTCTTCTGTTTAGATTCATAACTCAGGTATCATGTGTATCACTAAAATGAGAAAATAGCAGCTCTTTCCAAAATAATGTTCACCATATTTTTAGTTTAGTTTAGTTTGTTAGCATTAAACCAAATAACCAGTACTCTAGTTTATAAGCCAGAGAACGTGTCAGTTTAAAGATGTCTACCGTATTTCCCGGACTACAAAGCGCACCTGAATATTAGCCGCACAAGCTAAAATCAGGGGAAAATCCTGTTTTGTACATACATTAGCCGCACCTGACTAAAAGCCGCAGGTGTTTCAATGTTGACTTATCATATGTAAGAGAATATGCACAAAGGGAATTGTCAGGAAAGAGATGGCTGTTTGGAGACACATCACTTTTATTAATATTTTGAAAAACAAGTTATGGGTACATATTTGCACATGTAGTACATAACAGTAACCTATAGCACACCAGAAAAATAGATTCGGACTACCTTTTAGGCTCAGGTGCAGTGACACAGCTTTAACAAGAAGAAAAGTCAGTCATTCACCACCATCTTTCTCTTCTTCCTGCGCACTAAAACCACCAAAGTCCTCTCCTCCAGTGTCGGATACAAACAGGCTCAGGATGGCTTCGTCATCCACTCTCCGCTTCTCTCCTTCGTTGTCACTTTCAAAACCAAAGAAATCCTCGTTGTCAGTGTCAGAGTTGAACACCCTCAGAAGGGCCGTGGCGGTGTCCTCCTCTCCATCATGCAGCAGTCCAGCCCTTCAAAATCCGTTGGTGATCGTGGATGTTTTCACACTTTTCCACGCTGTCAGAATCCACCAGTGGAGTTGGGCATAACTTGCTTTTCGCAAGTTTATCGCCGCTCATCATCCACGCCTCCAGCTGAACGCGTAGTGCTACTTTGAAGTTTGTTTTTCGCGCTACTTCATACGGCACTACGTTGCCTGGCGGACGGACATGTGACTAACATACCACTCTTGAACCCCGATCCTTCCGCCAGGCAACGTAGTGCCGTACAACAGCGGAACAAACAAAACAAATCGTCTTACGATATGACAAAAATCATGGACAATCCATAGAAAAGCCGCACCTGACTAAAAGCCGCAGGGTTCAAAGCTTGTGCAAAAAGTAGCGGCTTATAGCCCGACAATTACGGTAAATAGTTCTAATGCCCATATGAAAAAAGTTGCATCAAGTACAATGGAATCAGAATGTTCACTCATTAAGCATCACTGAGGTTGAAGACATGTTTCTAAATGAATTCCAACTTAGAACAAAACTAGCTTTCAGGATTTGTTTAGCCGACTCCTCGTGCCTGCTTCCGTCCTTAGACAGCATCAAAGATGGACGTGACTATCGCGACGTCATTGGTGGTTTGTGTAGTTCTTCATGTCTCTAGCGTTTTCGCTGCTATTTTGGTTTACAAAACAAATGGATGCAGAGAAGGCGAGTCTGACAATAACACCAACTAGCAATGCCAGTGACTTGTCTGTCACAAGTCATTAGCCACAATTTCTTATTCAGCATGACCTGAAATGAGGAACTGATCCTGTAATAGTAAAATATTTACATAGATCAAAGCAGAAAGGTTTTTTTCGTAGACTTCTAATGACTTGACGCCTCCTGAGTGAGGTGTTCTTGGATTGTCCTACCGAGATGAGGCACCTGGGCAGACCCAGGACATGCTAGAAAGATTATATCTCTCGGCTGGCCTGGGACAAGCTGGAGGAGGTGGCTGGGGAGAGGGAGGTGTGGGCTTCTCTGCTTGGGACTGCTGCCCCCGTGACCCGGCTCCGGACAAGCGGAAGAAAAATGGATGGATGGACTTCTAATGACCAGAAGTGTTTTTGCAACCACAGCTATTGCCAGCTCGAGATGTTGAGGTAGAACTCAGGTTTAAGGCACTTCCCAGAAGCTACTACAAGTTTGTTTTAGGCATGTAGCTTAAAGCTACGTTAGCTACGACTAACATGACACAGTTGAATAAGAAAGAACATCTGGTGTTCTACACTGATTTTTAATTTGTGAATGAGTGAAATTGACAGTTCTGACTATGGCAAATATAAGAGAAAACGCTAAATCGTACTTTTTCAATAAGTGCGCACGTTAAAGTAAATTGGACTCTGACGTTAAGAAGAGTTCTCAAAAATGATTATTTTATTGTAATGTGCAAAAGTTGCACATAAACTAATGGTAGTTAAATAGTTTGGTGCACAATATTTAAAGCTGAAAGTGCCTGAAACCACAGGGCAAAAACTTTGGGAGAATAAAATATGTATTAGCTGTGTTGTTCTGAGACTCAACATTTTGTGCAAAGACAGATATTTGAATAATTAACTACAGAATCTGATCTGAGCTTACTTACAATATAATATGATTCGCCATTGTCAGTGAACTATTAAAGCTTCACAATAATCCAGCAAAAATGTGTTGAGATATATTAAATGACGTCTCTAACTGAAGATAATTGCCACAGAAAGCATAAAAGCATACTCATGAAACTTTATTACATAATGATGCAATGTTTCAGATGAGATCAAAGTGGCAGGCTCTCACGCAGACCTGAATTTCCATTTACAGAGTGGTAGGAGCCCTGAATGAGATTTTATCAACAATTGCAACTTTAATCCAGGAGTCTCTCTTTTCCCTTTGCTTTATTTGTTTTCCTTTGCCTTATTTTTCCCCCCTAAATAACTCACAGGCATCAGAAGACTTTTCCTGGGACCAAAATGAACATATAAAATCACTGAAAGACAGTGCTTTAAAAGTAATGAATAATTTATTGGAGGCAATTGTCTGTTTTTGTGTATGAATTATTCACTTTTATGTTCAAGCACCGACAATCATTACTGCAAAATCATTCATGCATATTCCCACATCCCTTGCTGACTAATTTCCTCTGCTTATCTGGAAGGAAAAGGGCAAGCATTTAGACCTGCCACTGCAATAATGACATTTTACTGTATTTTTAGAGCATGCTACACAAAGCTGCTGTTCAAAATCATATGATGTACACACAAAATATGTGAATGTATAATGTTGTTGTATATATGTATATAAAAAAGAAGAGACTACCGTTTCTTTTTCTTTATAGCCATTCATCTTTTACAGTACAAATATAGAAGAATTCAGTTTGTCAAGGACGAGGTTCCATATGGTCATGCACTGACTGTTAAACCATTGCCCTGTTTAACAACAAAACCCTACGGGATACATTTTCCACACTAAGTGCATAAAAATCCCAGTTTCCACCTATTTCTGGCCTAAGCTGCAATAAACATGCTTCTACGAGGACGCATTAGGAGTTAGAGCACTTTGACACAGCCTGCCAGGCAGCTGTCACCATGTACAACCTTTAATGGAGGGAAAAAATTATCCATTACCTTCACATTTAGTACAAAAACGTCAGGTAGCACTTGCGCAATGTCAAGGGGCCATTTTACAAAAAGTTGCTTTGGCCAACCAAAGACGTATGTGGACACTAATAAAAAGTAAAGTTACAAGTTTTAAAAAAAAATTAACAGACGCAATGAGCTCATTTGTTACAAATTTGTCTCTCAGAAGGTGTTTAAGTCTCACTGGGCCAGCCTTCAGCTGGAAACATGCAGCACTTTTCATTAGTCAGGAGTGTGAAGCAGCCTTTGGGTGTAGGGAGGGGAAGATGCCACTATGCAATAGTTGAATGACTGAGATAAATTAAATATTTTTTTCTTTGACAGCTACGTATCTATCCTGAAACATTTTTTTTTTCTTTGTGAGAGTTGCGCAAAGTATATTGCTGTTTGACAGTCAAAGAATCCTGGCACATCCACATTTAATTCCAATCTACAATAACATGATATAAAGTCAATCCACTTGGTGATAGGGGTCCAAGTGCCTTTTTCCCCCCTTGGCAAAGTTTATGATAGCTTTTAAACCCCCCTGTGTTTCTTCAGGGAATGTAAGCTGTTCAAATGGCATTATAATTAAAAGTTCATACTTAAAACAGCAATTTAATATATTTTGCTGAATTAAATTAAAAAGTGTCAGGGGATGTTGTGATTGCCTCTGAGAGGGCCAGCGCTTAGCAGCCACCTTAAGACACACATGTATTTTCTGTATATAACACAAGTAATAGACTGTTTAGAAAAGAAAAAACTTTAAGCATGTGCCAGGTTAGAATTAGCCAGTAATGCTTAATGCTAACCTAGCTTAGTTAGGTTTATGTTAGCTTGTGTATTTGTCTAGGCTTTTGTTTTTGTTAGCAAAACAATGGTTATCAAGTGTAAAATCAATAATATATCTATATTTTCTCTGACTGGTACCCTATAGTAGTATACGGCAACACACAGACGATTATATGTTATAGACTGTTTAGAAAATGAGAACTTTAATTATCTGCCAGTTTAGCATTAGCTAGTGCTAAATTCTAACTTAGCATCTTAGCTAGTATTTACTAGCATGCGTGTTTACTGTAGGCTTGTGTGTACAATACAGCATACCCATATTTTTCTGTATTTTTTGGTCCTACAGTAGTATAGGGCAACGCATGGACAATTGTACTGTTTTTGTTTTGTTTTGTTATACTTTTAGCAATGTAAACCTATTTCTGTTTCAAATCATGTTTGTCAAGTATTCTGACTAAATATTCTTATCATGAGTAGAGTTTCAATTGACCATAAGACAGTATAAGATGATTTCCTTTTAACCATTAGTCAGCCCAGACTACCATGCGTGTCATTTACATTAGGTGTTCCAGCATAAATCCAAAATAAATGGAAACTTGTACACCCAAATCTTGTTTTTTTACATCCTTAAAGATGATTGCTGTACAATCATTACACCCTGGAAGAAGAACAGTTCAAAGAAAACTTTAAAACCCTCAAATTACTATGACATTCATGCCCATGAGTGGCTGTAAACCACAACTGTATACACATGAAAGCCTTACTTTGATGGTAGTGGTTAGGGCATTAGAGAAGAATAATATGTGCATGCATATATGTGGTGGGCGTCACTCAGCACATTGTTATCCAACAGTGGTAGTATATGACACACTGCTACTCTCATTGACAAACCACCAAGTAATCAAAAGTAAAGCCCTACCAATATATTAGCTGCTCGTAAATATTGGATTTTCCTGCTATTTGTCATTTTGTGGAAAGAAAGAATCGGGATGTTATTGTGAAACATAAATGAGATTCGTTTCATTAGTAAATGTATGAAGATAAAAGCTGAGCTGAGCTGCTCAGCTGTGATATCCTGTCGTGTCAGTCTGGACTTAGATATGATCTGCATTATAACTGCAATGCAATCAGTTATTTCTATAGAACATAATCTGTAAAAGAACAGCAAGTTTTGCATTGTACATCAGCTGGCTACACCCATAGCAATCCTTCCAAAGCTCTTATTGCCAAGCTGGTCTTTCTGTGTCCTGGCACCTCCACCTTTTCTAATCCTCGCGCCCCCCTTCCCCTGAGTTCATCCTCTGTTTCCCTCTGCTGCACTGTCGCCATTTCTCCAGCTTCCTCTGTAATGAATAGTTGTAACCAAAATTTTCAGAAGTCAAAAATAGGATATTCAAGTACTCCAGAGTTACTGTTAGGGTACTTTATATCATCAGGGGTGACTCCACGATTTATGACTTATGTAGACTTTTGCTAACAATTTTATTTATAATAATACTAATAGATTGCATTTATATAGCACTTTTCGAGACCCTCAAAGCGCTTTACAATTCCACTATTCATTCACTCTCACATTCACACACTGGTGCAGGCAAACCACAGTTGTAGCCACAGTTGCCCTGGGGCAGACTGACAGAAGCGAGGCTGCCATATCGTGCCATCAGCCCCTCTGGCCATCAAAAAAAAAAAAAAAAAGCAACAGCGCTATTTCAGAAATACCATCTACCTCTGCCCTTGAACTTGAGGTCAAGGTCACTGAGATTCAAATTTGTCAGATATTTTTAGTAGATATGCCTATGGCAGGGGTGGCCAACTCCAGGCCTCAAGAGCCGGTGTCCTGCAGGCTTTAGATAACACCCTGGGTCAACACACCAGAATCAAATGATTAGTTCATTACCAGGCATCTGGAGAACTTCAAGAAATGTTGAGGGGGTAATTTAGCCATTTAAATCAGCTCTGATGGATCAAGGACACATTTAAATCCTGCAGGACACCGGCTCTGGAGGCCTGGAGTTGGCCATCCCTGCCCAATGGTATCAATGAAACTCCTTCGTCATGGACAAGCTTGGGTCATCGCACCACCTGCCCGGCAGGTTGACGACAATACTCCATCAGCCTTTTATATCAAATTATTGACATTTGTCAAAGCCCACAGTGAGGCTATAGTGAAACAGACCTCTCTTCCATTTCATGACATACAGATACCTGATCATGCCCCTTTACATCACATTTAAATGCACTGGACATCGTAGGCACAGTCATGATAAATGTTATGAAAGAGCATATGAATCTTTCACCACAGCTTCTGACAAAATATTAGTGTGAGTGAGTTGTAACCTGTTAGTCCATGTAGATTTCAAATAACTATAACAACTTAGGACTTACTAAGAATTCATTATTCATGATTTCTGATGTTTTACCAGCTTTCTAACTTTTCCGTATAAGATGTTATCTCCGTGCCTAAGAAATAAGAATACTAGTCTGCATGTCACATCAGCATACAGAGCTCTGTCAATGCAATCAGTGAAGAGTAAAATGTCCAATACACACATTGCGACAACAGTAAAACAAAGCAGTTATGTTAATGATATCTGTGAGTCAGACATGACGCCTGTCAGGTCCATTTAGTTGACGACTTTTTTAAGATGTTTGGTTTGGCAATTTTGATTTGGCTCTTAGATTGTTTATTGGTACATTTCAGTCCCTATGAAAAGTTTTGTGACAACACCCACACACCCACAATCTCAGTACTACTGATAAATAGTTTCCTTCCCACGCCGACTGTGAGCCAACAATAATGACTGAGATGATTGTGAACAATTACCTGTCAGCGTTTTGGGAAAACGATTGCTTAATATTGATTTGCTTTATTCTACTTAGAAAGCTCCTTTTCTCAGCTGTGTTGTCTGTACAATTGTGCTCTTCCCATTGGTGTTTGTAGTCCAAAATGATGGCAGTGCTAATATAGATGAATCAAGCAACAGTTATCAAAAAAGCGCCACAGTTTTGATGTTGTGCATACCAGCAAGTAGGAATTCTGAGAACATGAATAGACGTGTTCAGCGCTATCTGCAATCACATAACTCAGTCTTTCCTGTTATAGAAAACCCCAACAAAGCCACCAACTCTAAAGCATGCAATGACTCTCATTTTGCTGATGCCTAATTGCCAGAAATGACCAAAGCACAAAGCTGTACTTAGCAAATTTTATAGCACGTCTTGTCTTGTTCTCTTATCAGTTAAAATTTTAGGAATGTTAGAGAAAAAGCTGCTCCTACCTCACAAACTGCTGTTATGAGCTCGTAGTGATGCCGTGTGCGTGAGCATGAAGCTCTCAGTGCACTGCTGACTGCTGGCAGATGGCGATCTACGCGGTGAACGTTGAAAACGACTCCTCCTGTTGAAGTAATTGCCAGTTGTCCACAAGCGCTTGTTCTTCCTCAGATACTCCTTGTAGTTCTTGGTGAGCAATGTGTAGAGGAACGGGTTGATGCAGCTGTTGGAGTACGTCAGGCATGTGGTCAGGTAGTTGATGTTACGTTTGGCTTTGGTGGAGAGAGGCAACGAGGGGTGAAATTGACCCAGCAGTTGCCAGATCCAGAAGGGCAGGAAGCATGCCCAGAAGAGGAGCACAATTGTAAAGATCAAGTAGAGCACCTTCAAGGACATAAGAGCACAAAGAGGTGCCATCAGAGAGACTCAGATTTCACTTGATATTGGGATGTAAAATGCCAAGCTAATGTTAATGCATACATGCCAACCCTCCCGAATCCCGAATTTCAGTGCCCCTCCCAAAAATCTCCCGGAGCCACCATTCTCCCGAATTTCTCCCGATTTTTCACCCGGACAACAAAATTGAAAAACCATATCCCAGAATTCAAAGCGCGGCCCAGCCAATTCCAGTTTCCAACAATGGCGGCAGCTACTTAGTTTTAATATTACTCTTATTTCTCTTTCTGGGTCGCAAAATAAACTTTTAACATATTGTCAGGCGAGAATGTAGCTGTGTACACTTCAAATATTTGAGCCGGCGAGAACAGCAAACCCCCGTCTTTCACTACTCAGGTTAAACATGATAAGTCATTTAGATAACTTAAAAATGTTATTGTTTGGCTTTTTTCAGTGTTTTATTTGTTCGTGAGTAAATCGGTTTGGCTGAGATTAAAGTTATTAGATTAGATTAGATTAGATTAAATAAAACTTTATTAATCCCTCAAGAGGATTCGTCCGGGGTTTTCACACAACTGAATAAACGTCAAACAGAAAACTGATTAAACAGAAATGTGAGACGGTCGAGAATTTACGCCAGCATCCGGTTATATTTTAGATAGCAAGGAGCAGACGGCTGAGTTTCACTCCACCTAGAGATCTCGTGGCGTAATTCTGACCGTCCAGTTATATATATATATATATATATATATATATATATATATATATATATATATATATATATATATATATATATATATATATATATCCATCCATCCATTCGCTTCCGCTTATCCTTTTCAGGGTCGCGGGGGGCGCTGGAGCCTATCCCAGCTGTCATGGGGCGAAAGGCGGGGTACACCCTGGACAGGTCGCCAGTCTGTCGCAGGGCTAACATATAGGGACAGACAACCATTCACACTCACATTCACTCCTAGTGACAATTTGGATTATCCAATTAACCTATCCCCACAAGCTGCATGTCTTTGGACGGTGGGAGGAAGCCGGAGTACCCGGAGAGAACCCACGCAAACACGGGGAGAACATGCAAACTCCACACAGAAAGACCCCGGCCTGATGGTGGAATTGAACTCAGGACCTTCTTGCTGTGCGGCAACAGTGCTAACTATATATATATATATATATATATATATATATATATATATATATATATATATGGGTGGGTGGATGGATGGATGGATGGATGGATAGCAAACATAATGGGCAATACAATGTGCAGACTTAAAGTCTTCCACACCAACTTGTCAAACATCACAATAACGTGCTATAGCAACATATATTACACTAACTTTGATTTGCTGTAAAATAGTAGCAAGACCATAGTAAACTATTAGTACTGTTCATAACCGAACATCTGCTTCTTTAATGTGATGCCTTATGTGGTGCTGCTAGGTCAAAAGACTTCCGGTAAATGTCACTATATCATGGCTATTTTGTAGAAGGTCTACCGCACTAAGAAAAAAGACATTTCAGTCATATCACTTTAGCCAAGTGAAATGACTTAACCCAAACCCTACAAAACCCCTATATTTTGGAGAAAGGCAAAACCAGCTTTTGTGGATAGAGTGTAAATAGTTTTTGAGTTGTATCAGTTATCAGAATGATTTGTTCCCTAAGTGATAAGACTTTGGAGGACAATTTAATAAAAATTACATATTTTGATTGGGTTAAAGGTCATTATTAATGATGAGTTAGTCGTCAGAGGGTAAATAAGCTACCAACCAATTTCTGGTTATAGGTATGGTTAGGATTATGTTAACATAAGTCAGATTATGATTTTCACCTATTTAGCATACTTAAACAAAAAACGTATTACAGAAAGGGAAAATGCATGCATAAGATGTTTTGGCGACTCAAATTATTCGTGCACTGTAATATCAGTGACCAGTAAATCTGGTTGGCCCCAGATCTTTAATAGTGTCCCTACACAGTAACTCGTCTAAGGTATTGTATGGAAGCCAATGTTAACTCATTAATCCTTTCAGTAACTTCCTATAGACTTTGGTTGTGTTGTGTTTCTTGTACTCTTGTGTGACTTTAGCAACTATTGCAAACTATTTCCCTGTGGGGAATACTGACGTAATTTTCTCTCATTTCTTGGTGCAGCATGATAACAGCAAGAGATTCACAGTGAAGCACAGCCCTGGTAGCGAAGGAGAGAATTGTTAGGATATCAAATAGTAGCAATTTTAAAGGTAGGGTAGTCTATATTTTCCCTTGCGCTTCAAGATTCTCACCCTTAAATGCAAGTGATGGGTTACATTTAAGCGTGTCGGGAGAGAATAAAACCATCTTCAGCCCTGCTATGAAACAAAATGGAATGTGCATCAGACAAACACTGCATAAAGTACTTCTTGTTTATTAGTGGAATATCTATGGAAGTTTGTACAGCATCACTGTGTCTAACTTCAAACATATTCATTAGGTTGGTGTTGATGGATGTGTTCATCTCCTGCTGAGCTGAAAACTGGGAAAGATGCAAGAGACGAGGTCGAAGTTGAGGCAGCTCACCAAAAAAGGAGAACTGAGATCGAGTTGGAGAGTCTGTGTGAAAATAACTGAAGAATTTTTAAGATATTATGTGATGCTCTCTTATTGATATAGTTGTTTCAGAGTATTGTACATAACTTGGCCTAAGAGTAAGATTTATTTTTTCATTCCAGCTTTTATATATGAGGATGTGCTTGGCTGAAAAAATAATGAGCAGATAAATCTAGAACATTATAATTATCTGTAGACTAATAAAGAGTTTATCTAATAATAATCATTTGATACAAATAGTGTAGTAGTCGCACGCGCCATTTCTCTGTGGTTTTTGTTCTTAAACTAAAGTTGTGTAATTATAATTACATATTCTTAGTTATGTAACATACTAATACAGGATCTTTAATAGTAATGGAGTCACTAGCAGATGACAGGAAGGTTTTTATCTCATTGTTATCAGTCTCACCAAGCAACCTCTTGCAACCACTTGGCAACCAGTCAGTCATGACATTGACTTTTCTCTAACAACCGGTGGTTACCAGGCAGTCACCAACCAGTCTCTAAACCTGTGTGACAAGGGCTTTAAATCTGTGGGAAACACTGTATTGCCCTTTTGTTTCCAGGAAGAAATGTGGGTTTGAATAGAATTGGCATAGATAGCTGAGTAGTGGCATTTAAATATTCAACCCACACAAAAGGATTTGATAAGTGGTAAGACAGTAAGTGCAATGATAAAGCAAAATAGTCACATTAAACACATTAATTTGTGCTTAACTTACCTTTTGATTTGGTAATTTTTTGGTCTGCTTGAATGTCTCTGTCTGTGAAATCCAATAAGTGCGTGCAAGCTGGATGTAAAGATAGCCAATAATCAGTCCTGGAGCGACAATGCTAGTGCAAAACAGGAAGGAGATGTAAATCTTGTAGGAGAGCGGTGACAAAGTGGACTGACACATAGGCTTGGTGCCCACTGCCATCAGTTGAATTCTCACGATCATCGGTAGGGTGAGGATTAGAGAAGCTACCCAGACAAGTAGGGCAATAGCTTTCCGATAACTTTTCGATCGTTTCACTGTGTCGAGTGGCTTGAGCACTGCAAAGTAGCGTTCTGTACTCATGATTGTCAGAGTAAAGATGCTTGCGTGCATAGTCAGGAAGTCCATGCTTATCAGAATCCGACACCCTGCATCTCCAAAGTACCATCCCTTCAGGAAGTGTGTGCAGACTACGAAGGGGATGGTGAGAAGATACAGCAGATCTGCTAAAGCTAAGTTTATGATGTAGATGTACATGGAGGCTGCAGACCTCATGGAGTGGCACATCACCACCAGGGTGTAGATGTTCCCGGAGACTCCAATGAGACACATGATGGAGAGGATGGTTCCAATGGTAAAGGTGGCGGCTGTATCTTCAAGTGAGTTCAGAGGAGGGTCAGTTGCATTGCCGCCCCTTTCCACCAGGACTCCCACAGGCTCCATGGACACTGTTGTCATGTCTGGATGCAAGAGAAATGTATGGGAACAGGGAAATGATATATTAGCTCTCCAATATAGCCAATGCATGGAAGCTATTTTAATGAAGTGGATCTTTTGGGGATTTATAAACAGATTGCTAAAGTGTTAAAAAGACTATACTGGCATATTTTCTGCAAGCTATCATCTCCATTTTGAAAAAACACGCCAATAGGTAGAGATCTAAACCATCTCTCACTCTGAGTCTCTGACTCATTGCATATTTACAGAGGTGGAGACCAAAAAGTGTCAAAACTACTAAACAAAAGGTTAAATTTCTGTCTGACTAAAGTTTAATCTGATTAATAAAAATTACCACAGCAGTGTTTTAGTAAGACCAAGTTGGTCAAGAAGTGAGGCGTTATCCTAAGTTTTGAAACTGTAGTACTAATGTTTAGATTCAGTCTGCACACTGTGACTCAAATGATGCAGAAAATCTGACACTGAAATAATCTTTGATGGAAATTAGCGCTCTTGTTATTGAGTGTTATCTGTCTGATTAACATTAGCACAATCTTAAACTCTGGTGACAAAAATGTGTCATAATTCTCTGCAAGTTTTTAAATGGGAAGAAGTTCGTTTTTTTTTATCATGCACTAACAAATATGTAGCCTATGGTCTTGTATGTTATTCTTTGAATAAGCTATGACTCCATGTTATGAATCAGAATTATGACTTATGTGCTGAACTTAAAGTAAACATACTGTGAATTTCTAACTTGGTCAGTTGGTTACACATTTAGGTCTAGGCTGGAACCATGAATCTTAGTTTCTAAAGAAAATTTTGCTTATTCCCATTTGATTACCGCACAACTTAAGAAAAAGAGTCTCATGAACATTGCACAACTGAAAAATGATCCAAGTCATTTCTCAGAAGTAAGACTAAAGCTAAATGTATCAGAGTTGATCCAGTTGTTGCACTGATGTCTTTACTGAGTCATAGACATCTTCTTGTCAAGATTAATGCTCACCTGTCAAAATTCAGACAGAAATCACTAAGATGTAATTTCTCCGTTGTGACTTAAGTAGTACCAAAAAGCACCAGGGGCAGAGATAAAGTCAGGCTGGACTTATATTACATTTTAGCCTTCAGTAATAGAATTTCCTGGCAAGCTCAGAAAAGAACAGCAGTTCCTACTACATGCATGTAAATGCACAATTACAAATCTATTTGGGAAATAAAGTGAACTGGCTGACTTACCTGGGCTGCCTTACTGGACAGAAGAGGTTCAACACTCAGCTGTGGTTCCACTGGCCATGCTCTGTCAAACTTCACACTTGCTGGACAAATTTCACACTCCATAAAAGTCCCCACAGAGTGTAGAAAGGAAACCCACAGGTGGAGCAAAGGAAAAGAAATTTATATCCAGGAGTCCTGAAGGAGGAAAATGACCTAAATGACTCATCGACTACAACAAAAACCCTTCCACTGTTGACTCGTCTCTCGACAGCAAATCAACCAATCTAACGTGTCTTGATTCAAGAGAAAGTGCACTGATAGCAGCCTTAAAAGTTCTCTCCTATTCCCTTCACTCTTTGTGCACCTTAGCAGCATCCACGTACAGGATGTCAGCATCGGCAGAATCGGAAGAGAGAGAGAGAGAGAGAGAGAGAGAGAGAGAGAGAAAGAAAGGGGGGGAAGAAAGCATCAGTGAAACAATCACAGAAGTGAGAATCACGTTCAGCTACAGCTGGCTATGGAGAATCCTCTGTTTGACTGAGAGAGAGAGAGTTATAGAGAGAGTGTGAGTGTCAGAGGTAGAGAGGGCTGAGCAAAAGCAGGGAGAAAGGGAGGGAGGGAAACAGAGCTATCAGTGAGGTACTCTCGCTGAGAAGCCTGAAAGTGGGAGGGAGAAGACGCAGAGAACGGACAGCAGAGAGCAGCAGCAGGAAATGCATTCTGCTCTCTCTCCTTCTCGCTTTCACTCTGTAACCCCTGTGCCCTCTATTTCCATGTGACAGGGGCGTGTGCAACAAACTGATATGCAATAACAGGACTTGAGACACACTCGCATGACAGCCTCACAGACACACAAAAAAACATGCAGTAAATAAAAGATATACAGCAATGGCAATTTGTTAGATTGTGTTTGTTATTTTAACTGAATGGTTACAAAGTCAGCGTCAACTACCACTGCAGCAATTTGCCTCAGACTGCTGCAGAGAAGCTGATATAAATTAAACAGTGTTGTTGGCTTTCTGTCACTGCTACATGCTGAATATGGACTACATGTTAATACAACTGCATGTCAGGTCAAAGACGCGTAGTTCCCCCTTTTTACCTAGAAGAGCAATTGTAAAATTACAGTGTATAAAATTTTACCACTAGGTGTCAATAAATTGCAGTCAGCTGAATTTACCCCCACCATTTAGCCTGTGTAATACTAGCTATGGTGACCACTGCAGGACAAAAAAGGACTAGCTGCCATTCATCTGTAGTGAGTGCTTGCTGTTAGTTAGCCGTTTATCTTAGATGTCAGTATACTGGTTATCCTCGCCTATTTTCTGTAGGGAAGACAGTAAAACTTTGTGAAAAGAGTCTGATATGAATCAACGACTTAGTGAACCTCTCTTTTGTCTGATGATAGTGATACTGATGAAAGTTGTTGAGGATATCCTGAACTTTTGTCTTAGTAAGCGTTGTCAGGCGATAGCTGCTGTTAGCCTCCGTTAGCGGGCATTGGCGAAACTGTCTTTGAACATTGTTGGACTTTTACTCTTAGCTAATAAACTTTCATAAGATGTGAGAATGTTATAAAACTGTTTATCAGAGGGGAAGTGTGATTATTAGACTAGAGCCTAACATTAGCTGGCAAAATTTTAGCTTATAACCATCTGTTGCTGAGGTGAGGAGGTGGAAAAGAGGAAGAAGAGAGAACAATGGAGGAAGCATAGAAAAACATAATCAGAAAGAAATAATAAAAATATCCACGTACAAATAAAGAGCTCTTTATGATCTTTAAATTAAAAGTAACTGATAAGGCGCACATTTATTTACAACAATAAATAAAATATATTGTACCTTATAATATAAAGTGCCTTGAGGTTACTGCTGTTATAATTCTGCACTATATGGATAACATTTAATTAAAGCACAACAGTGTATTTTTTCTATTAAATACCCACCACCCAAAAGTACTTGCTGTAGCTTTAAATAAAGCAGTAGCAGATAAAATGCTTTTATCCAATGAAAGAGAAACAGGATGCAGGTCAGAGTAGAGGACAGATGTTTAATGTGCTTACTAAACAACTTTTATTGAAAGGAATGCGGCACAATCTTTAAATGAAACAGCTCTATTACGATTATTGTAATAGGTCCATGGGGGACGTGCAAAATGATCCACAGGCAGAGGTTAATGATCATATTGGACAGAAGTCAAAAGACAAGTGCTGGCACATGCACATTATCCATAACATGTATTAGCAAGTGGATACGTCAGTAGGGTAGAGTAATACTTCAGCTAAGGAGTTTTTGTCTGCAGAGTATTAGGCCAACTCCCATTACAGCCGTGTACGCTATATTGTCTGTTCTTGGTGTTGTCTTACACTCTAAATATTAACTTCAGTTTGTCACAAATGCCTGACAAGTCTTTTTTTTATCCTGCGCATGTTTAATGGAATGTGACAGCTTAATAGTTCTTCTCTTAGAGGTGTGACACCATGAGTGCAGTGGGTTACTACCAAACAGATCTTCCATTTGATGCTATTCAGGCTTTTTCCAACTTAATCTGTGTTATGTCTGGTGCCACTGACGCCTGCTCTATTCCAGAATATATACATGGAATGGTGCGGAGGGCCCATAAACAGCAGGATGATAATATGAACACTGTTTTATAGTAGAAAACAATTTAGGCTAATGCGAGTGTAACCCCCACCGCTTTCTGTTTGCTGTTTCCCACTTATCTGATCGGAGTTGGGCTCCAGGCAGGCTGATTTTTCACAGAGATGGACATTCAGACAGGCTCTCACATTTATAGCGGTTACCTTCTGACCTCAAAGGTTGGAACTCCATTTATCACAGTACAGCCTCTCTTCACTGCGAGTCAATGTACACAGACACTCTAGCTAGATGATAAACTGTTTTCAACTAGCAGCCATGAAGTATTCATGAAACTTCAGCAAATGCATGCTGGCAACAGAGGTGAAATGACAAGTGGCTGCTATAAAAGAACACTTAGGAGGCTCTAAAGAGACAGAAATCTTTTTGACAGTGTGCATTTGCTTTTTGGATGGAAATGAATGTTAAAGAATTGCTATCAAAATCGAGCGGGTATAACCGGATGCATGCGCATCAGTTAACACTTAGACCCCCGGAGAGCAGTCATTTTGGTTTTCTACCTTAGACCCCCGCGGAGTCATCATTTTGCGTTTCTACCTTTAAAAGCCGGAGAGCAGTCAGTCAAATGCTGGAGTCATTCATATGTATATTAGGTCGTTACCTAGGAATTCTGGAGGGAGGGGAGTGGGGGTGAGTGATTGAGGGGGTGGGGGAGCTGCTAAAAGCGGTGAGCTTCCTTTTGTGTTTCATCTTGATGCATTCTCAATCATCCAGGGAAACAAATCTCCAAAAGTCACCAACTTGGAGTGTTTCAGTTTGCCATCTTGGGGAGAAATCAACACACATGGGTGTATGTCCTTTGTTGCTGACATTTATTGATAAAAACAGTACAAAAAACCAACCATTTGTACACATATTTACAAATAATTCAACATTGTCAGCAATCACTCACAATCCTGGCACTGCCACGGTACCTGTCGTCTGCATTTACCACATGTGTACCTGTAGCAGTGAACACATCGCACAGTGGCCTGATTTTTCTTGCATTTGTGTTTGACCTGACACGTGGCTCTTTTTCCAGGGACTCACTTTCCAACTACGCCTTTCCAATTTGGTGGTTGATTTAAGCTGCAAATTTTGCAACTCTCTCTCTTTAACAAGTCAGTGCTGCTGCTGTCCTGCATTGCAGCCCACACTTTAAACCACTCCACCACTCCAGCATCCACCCTCTGGGGACTCAGGGGGAATGTTTACACAATTTCTGTGTGCATTATATTTGCATGGAGAAAAAAGCTTGCAGTCTAGATACCAAATTCTATCTGTATTCTGCTGCTGTAATGAAACAGTCGAACGTACGTAATAAAAATTAAATACTACACCACTCATTAGTGTAGTATTTAATTTTTATTACGTACATCACATACATGCACATATATAGTGCTGTATATAGAAAAGTGCATTGACACGTTAACAACAATTAACAAGAAACATTGCATTGCTAGAAAATGATCAGCGTTATGCTACGTTGCTTTTTCCAAGCACCAAGCAAAACATAAATAAAGATTTTAATAATATTAAAAAAAAAATTTTTTTAAATAATATTAATATATCTGCATATGTAATGAGTGAGAAAATTTAATTACCACACCACCGTAATGAGTAAATCAAAACACCATTCAATTGATGAACGTTTAAAGTTAATTATCAAATAAAAGCTTAAATCAAAAGTGTATTTGTGGAAAAAAAAAACACACACATTCTCCCATTAATAGATGTTTGTGTGCAGTGTTGTGATTGCATGTGTGGATGAGGCCTGCAGTGCTGCAGGGCAAAGATAGGAACAAGCCACTGAGCTATGGGTGTTAAAAAAGGCAAGCGACCTCTCCAAAGCACTCTGCACAAACAATAGAAAATAAATTATCAGGTGTTATGCAATCCCCTGCTCTGGGGGAGTGAGTGTGTGAAATGGCCCTGGAGTTCATAATGTCTGTCTGTGGGGTCTTATCTCGACCTGGGTGACATTGCTTCTGCATGATGTGTGTGAGAATGTTTAGACATCACCCTCACCAAAAAGCTATATGGAAAAAGGGGTTAATAGAGCTGTGATGAGCAGCTATTACATCCAGATTAAGACTGCCCATGAGAAGTGATTGCATGGTAAATTATGCAGTGCAACTGCCTGTTGCAGATTGCTGCAGTCATGAGATTTTACAGGATGACACTCACATCCGTGTCATTACCCGCTACACGCTCACACACAGGAAGGGCCAATTGAGACTAGACTAGTAACAAAAACAGAGTAATCAGGCCGTACACAAAGATAGATTGTTATCCCCATCAAACTGGCAGCTCTGTTGCATATGTGTTCACACATTAGCGTGCTTACCCTCATTCACCATGCTAAATGCCAGGCCAGTCGATAAGGTGTAGTCACCAGTCAGAGGCTCAGAAAATTACACACTTTAACCTATTATCTTTAATCTGAGCTAAATTGCAATCTGATAGAGTAAATAAATGCATCTGCAGTCACATTCATAATTCCATGACCGTGTGTGTGTGTGTAATGACAGGTGTGCATGTTGTGTCCACCATTTGACGCCGATTGTATGAGCACATAGGATGCATAATGTGTCCTCATTGTGAAGTACTTTCTACATCAAATGTAGAAATACAAGGAAACAAATATTAATGAATAAAAATGGGCTGCAGATACACGTGGTCATTCCAACTGGCTAATTTGTGTCAGACCCAGGTTTTCCAGTTTGGTGACTTTGCATGAATGATATGGTCATTCTGGCATCACCGACTCGTGAAGTCCAGCTCATAGTGGAGCCATAGCAGGAGAGGTGAGAATTATCACCTTCATGATGGAGCCCATGGATTCTGAGTATAAAAAAGGGTAGACTACACACTACGGGTTGCTTTGTCCCAGATTGTTGATGTCATGAGTATACAGGGGAATAGTGGAGTTGGAGTCTAGATGGGAAAGTCATTGGTGCCAGTCTGTTATAGTATCATAGAGTGTGAAAAGGCAAAGTTGTCGATTTACTGGTCGATCTACATCCCTACCTATAGCAACATCACCAAACAGTCAAATCAGTAAACAGTAAAAGCAGTATTCCAATTTAGGACACACACTGCTGTCACATGTTACAGGTTTGCATTTAATGGCGCTGAGAGCTTTGATGATGGGATACAAAAAATATGCAAATGAACTATGAGTAGGAATCTTTATAAACTTTAAAAAATAACGGTTATGATGGGTGAACATTTTTGTACAACATGCAAAAACTTGTTCACATGTGTTAAATAAATTAAAAATGTCCCTTATTATTTAAACTTAGTGCTCAAAAAAATGAAAGGAACCATATTTAATCAGAGTATAGTATTAAGTTAAAGATAGATCTGATCAGTTAAGTAGTAGAGGTGGTGGATGGTCAGTTTTGACTGCTTTGGTGTTAATGAAATTAATATTAATGTTAATGTAACAATGAGACAACCCATCCAAAACAAGAATGGTTTTAAAAGTGTAGGCCACTGACATTTTTCCTACCTCATTTGTTCAGTTGTTTTTATTTTCTCTAGTTTTGCATTTGGCTAGGGTCATTGTCACTACTGGTAGCATGAGACAATACCCTGACCCTAAAGAGGTTAAACAGGTCGTCTGACTTCTCTAGGATCAATATTTGCCATTACCAGAAGGTTTACTGTGTCTCCCAGCACACTCTCAACAACATGGAGGAGATTCCAGGAAACTGACAATTACTCTAGGAGAGCTGGACAGGGCCGTAGAACGTCCATAACCCATCAGCAGGACCGCTATCTGCTCCTTTGTACAGAGGAAGAAGATGAGCACTGCGTAAGCAAGAAAAATTACCTCCAGCAGGAAACTTGTATGAATATCTCTGATCAAACAATCAGAAACAGACTTGAGGGGTGTGTGAGGGTCCATGTCCTTTAGTGGGCCCTCTACTCACTGCCTGGCACTATGGAGACCGACTGGCACTTTCCATAATACCAGACTGGAAGGTCAGCAGATGAGAGTGTAGGATCTGACAGCTGTCAGAACCTACACTGGTGCAGTGGGTCCTGGCTTCCTCGTGGTATACACCGATGCCCTGGAGGATGAAGGAATTGATACGAGTGACTGGCCCCCATGCTTGCCTGACCTAAATCCAGCGATCTCAGAATACCCCAAACACCATCCACAATCTCATTGTGAGCGTGACCCAAAGTGGTCATGCATCCATTCAAGCACGTGGGGGCCATACAAACTACTGAGTACCATTCTGAGTTGGTGCAGTGAAATTTCAGCAATTGAAGAAACCTGCCGCATCATTTCTTTTCACTTCAATTTTCAGGGTATCTTTGAATTCAACCCTCCTGTTGGTTGATCATTTTAATCTGCAATCAAATGATTTCACTCCTAACACATTACTCAGTCCATCATCATCACTCCATCAGTACAGATATCGAGCATGAATTTTTCTCCTCCATTGAGATCTGATGTCTTTTTAGACATGTTCATTTGATTGTTTGAGCAACGTTGTTAGCACTGGATCAGGTGTCCCTAAACCATTCCTTGGTTATGCACTAGGCTCAGACTTAATGAGATGCACTGAGCACTCACCTCTTCCCATGTGTTTATATACCACAGGAGCGTGTGTCATTAACTTTTGGTCTTCCCTCCCCTTTGGTCTGTGTTTTGACCTGCACCTTGTGCTATGCTCGCTTTCTTTTCTCTTCTACACATTCAACCAGTTGTGACAGATGGCTGCCCCTCCATGAACCTGGTTCTGTCAAAAGTTTCTTCCTGTTTTTCCTTCCCACAGATGAGGCTCATGCGTGGTGGTGGGGTCATGTCGCTTGATTGTTGGGGTTTTCTCCAGAATACTGTAGGGTCTTTACCTTACAGCATAACATGCTTTTTGAGTGAATTCTGCTGTAATTTGGCACCATCTAATTAAACCTGAAATTATGTGAATTTAATTGTTTTTAAAACTTCACCAAAATGACTCAACACATCCTTATTTTGCCTCACTATCATTGCCTCAAAATGATGAAAAAGATTCTTGATCTCAGCACCCAGAGGGCCTGGTAAACAAAGTGCGGTTTGAAGTTCAACAAGGATTTGGGCACAAGGGAAATTAAGGCAATCTGCACCTCAAACCATGTAATTCACCATCAAAAGAGATGAAAATGGTCTTAAATATGCACAACAGGCTTTCAACCAGCATAAAGAATCACAATGACTCACATGAGAAGACTGAACAGAGCACAAGGGGATTCATGTATGAGCAGTCTGACAATCCTTTCTGCCCGTAGAAGGCTGGTACTTCCAAGGGTAGGCAAGAGCGATACTTCTCTGTCCTCATCCTCAAAAGAAAATAGGTCCAAGGAGTCATCCATATTTGGCAATTGGGGATAGCAACTATTTTCTGTGAAATTTTTTTTTCAAGTTATTAAAAAAATCCATACAATTAAATCTTCAGTCACATAAGAGTAAACATAGGACAGCAATACCTTGGAACTTGGAAAAATCTGTCGTTGAATAATGATTACACTGAATCTTTTTGACCTATTGGTGACTTATTGTTGTGGCAACCAACTGGTCACCCATAGATTAAACTCTCTGAGGCACTTTTAAATGGAAGATGATTGCACAGGTCAACCTGTGGGAGGCAAACAATGGCGGTCCGGGTTCGACGGATTGCAGATTGTCAAAGGTTTGCAAATAACTGCCATCTAATTAATCAACTGCAATCAGTCAGAGTCAGTCTGTGACCAAATGGTAAATGGTCTGTATTTGTATAGCACTTTACTTGGTCCTAAGGACCCCAAAGCGCTTTACACTATACACAATCATCCACCCATTCACACACACATTCACACACCGGTGATGGCAAGCTACAGTGTAGCCACAGCCACCCTGGGGCGCACTGACAGAGGCGATCAGTTGCAAAATAATTGATAACTTATGACAGTCATTGGTTTTTGGGGAGGTCCTCACCCCTTTTAGTCCCTAGTCCCACCACTGTTCATGTTCCATTTCAACTGGTTATGCCACCATTATACTATCACTGTTTTGGAATAAAAACTACCACTGACTATATAAAGATAAATTAAAAGGATTGAGTTTCAGATTTAAAAGCAGACTCAAAGAAACAAATCATAGAAATAACCTTAATAAGTGTCAGATACGTGCCTGATCATCTACATCAGAATTCTCTACAAAGGTAAAACCTGCAGCTTCCTTTTTGATCTTGTTGAAATGCAGTTATACAGCAGGGTTTCTGTCTGTCTTTAATATCCCACAGTTAGAAAGCCTTGCTATGCAGCGGTCTGTGAAAAACTCTGTGTACTATGTTGCTTTTGCAGTTGATGGTCTATAGCTGCTGTGAGGAGCCACACTCCTGTGAGAGAGGATTAGGCCTGACCTGAACATCATTCACTGCATCATTCACAAGTTAGAACTTGCATCTGATAACGTTGCAGAGTTGACTCTTGAACACCACAGGTCTGCTCATGAATAGAGATTTAAATTTGTGGGTTAAAGAGGGGTGATGATACACAAAAGTAGGTAACTAATGTAAATTGTTTTATTCGAAATCAGGTCCAGCTTATTGGTGTTATTTTCGTCATATTGACGAACAAAACACACTTTGTAGAAACAACTGGTCCATGTCCTCACAGCAGCCATTTCACAGGTAACAAGATCACAAGTTCACATTCGCAATAATATTAGTGCTGCGTTCTCCAACCACTGTTTTCTTTAACATGCATTCTACCATAAGCTATATGTAGGGCAGTTTTCTATCGTTAACCAAAGCTAATATTTATAATACATAATTTGATGTGACTTTATGATTCCCTAAACGGCCAATGGGTGCAAATAATCACGCAGCGTAGTCAAGAATACAGCAGTCCCCGATCGTTTATCACGGGAGTTATGTTCCAAAAATAACCCGCGATAGGTGAAATCCGCGAAGTAGCCAACTTTATTTTTTACAATTATTATAGATGTTTCAAGGCTGTAAAACCCCTCACTACACACTTTATACACTTTGTCAGACAGGCATGAACATTTTCACACTTTTCTCTCTTGTTTAAATGCTCTCAAAGTTCAAACCTTCGTAGAAAAATAAGTTCAGTATTATAGAATGAAACCAAAGACACCTTACCTGTGTCTTACCTGACGGTCCAAAATGTTTTGTCAACATTGTTGTGTTTGTTGGGGAGAAAACTTACAAACATACAGTACAGCACTTCTAGGGATGGGTATCGTTTAGGTTTTATCCGATGCCGGTGCCAAATCGGTACTTTTGAAACGGTGCCGGTGCTCAAACGGTGCTCAAACCGGTGCTTAAAGAATGGAGAACACAAAATTGGTCCAAAAACCTCTCATGTTCAGCTGGTTTTTTGTAAAAAGATAACAATGTTAGCCTTTTCTGCAGCTATGGGGCATATATGGTATCACTCTTGGCTGGAAGCAGTGCTTAAACAATGGAAAAAACACAAACTTTGTCCAAAACCTCTCATATTTAACTGTTTTCCACTTTTTCTTTGGTCATTTTAGCCTTTTTGTCCAGGGTGAAGCGAGTATCTGCCATCAAACAAGAAGACAGCTGCATGTAGCTATGATGATGTTTGCTAGTTCACCTTACATGCATTAATGTAATAACGTGGTTAGCCTACTCAACGTAAATTACACTCGAACAACATGAAGCTACTCACGCAGAAAAGAACGGCTGCTGCTGCATCATCATCCTCATCATTTCTGCTACACTGGCAGGGCTAGGGGCCAGGACTCTCCTCTTCGTGTTTTTGGGGGATGTTGCATAACAGGCAACCCACCCGCAGTAGATGTGCTCGGTGTGAGGTCTCGCAGCAAGCTATCAAATACGGCACATTTCTCGGCTTTTAAAAAAAACGCTATGCGTCGCCAGGTGTTTCATCGGATTTGAGGTGTTGCCTCCTTTGACAGTATCACAGTATCAGCTTAAAGCACTTGTTGCAGGCTGCTGAGTTTGCATCTTTTGCTGTGAAGTACAGCCAGACTTTTGACCGCTTCGCCTTGGACATTTTTAATCTGTAGCTCTGCTCTAACAGAACGTACGTACCTGGGCCCGCCTACTATTCTCGGAAACTAAAATGATTGGCTAGAAGTGTATCACAGCTCAGGAAAAAAAAGCACCGAAATAAAGCACCGAAATGTGCGCTGCTTTTCGGTCTGGTTACTACCGTTTATGTCAGAACCGGTGCCATCATGGCACCGTACACCGGTACCCATCCCTAAGCACTTCAGAGCGCTAGTGATCGAAGATTTATGTAAATTTGACAAGCTGGAAAGATTCTGTATTGGACAGGAGACACGGCACGAGAGTGATTGACAATGGTCTACAGCCAATCGGGATGCAGGACACAATGTGCTTTTAAAAAATAAAACAAAACAAAACATGGAAAATTTCACCAAACAAATCCGCGAAGCACTGAGGCCGCAAAGGTAAACCGCGTTAGCGAGGGACAACTGTAATGGAACCAGCCAACTTCTAAATTAGTGCAACCACAGTTCAGAAATTTGTTAATCAGTATTCTGACACAAGAGCCTCATTATTAACATAACTGTCACCAAGTGAAGAAAGCTGATGCCAGAGATTATAAGTAACCAAAACTTGGTGACTGGGGAAGGTGGAGTGACTGGGAAATATCTTCACCTCCCACTGCCACACTTTCACCTAACAAAAACAGCAAGCCTGGAAGCAATTGTCAAAATCATTCTATGCATAATAATATTATTTAAAATAAGAAAAAACATCTCAAATCACTCTGCATTGTGAGGTTAACACCCTGCAATTTCACCAAGAGGACCTCAATAGTCTGATAATTGCCTACGAGCATTTCCTACTGAATCAGTTTTTTCAAAAATGGCTGAATAAATTAACACTAAACAGAAAAAATATTACATAAATCTGTGAGGTTTCAGTTTTTATTTTATATTAAAAAAAATCTGTAATGGCATTTTTAATACTTTATCACATACTGCAATATTTGCTACCATCGTTTAACACCAATAACTTTTTTCATGGACATGGAGACTATAGTGAATCTCACAATTTCTTCCTGTTTAAGAATTAATATAGAATAGCAATGCAGTGTAACTTGCATAATATACTATGCATTTTAACACAACTTTGTCATAAAAAGATACTTTTGCATCTATCAAGCATACTGATAGAAAAAAAAAGCCAATCTTAAAATCACATAGCATGAAGCCTCTCTCAATAAAACATACCATTCAGTTAGCTTCAAGATTTATGTCTATATGCACACTGAACAACAGCAACACATTACCAGCAGTCACTACTAACTATGGCTTTATTTTAATGTGCTGATAGTTTTTCATTACATTATTTAAAGCTCTCATAAGAAACTGGATGCTGTGAATAACTTTTTAATTTTACAGTATTGCTTTTGCTACAAAAGTTTTTATATTTTAAACTGGATCGACAGTGTCTAACAACATGGCTGCTCCTCCATTATTATTTTTCCTATTACTAGTACAAGCTACACCTCTCTTGCACTGAGACGTGAGCTGTCTTTTTATGCTCTACGCGTAGTGTGAACTTTGTGACACATTAGTGGGCAGAAAGCTGGTCCACTTGGTTTTGTGGGTGGGTTATTATACTGCAGCAAATTGAGGCTTTCTTCCAGGTTGAATAAAGCCAACTACTTCATTATTAGATCTGACTTATTGGCCACATCAAAGCTGCTTTCAGCACAAAAACAGAGGCGGCGACCACAAAGAGAGAACAGCAGAGAAATGAAGTCTTTGAGTTATGTAAGGATTAGTTTGCCACTAAAGGCTGGCATCACCGTTCATTCATTACACTGACAGACAGTCAATCTTCCCACATGGACAAGTCTCAATCAAGACATGTTTCCAATACACACACACACATGGGTGTCAGTCATTCTTTGAGATTGGGAAGGGATTTGATTCAAAGACAAATCCCTTGTTTTATTCTCTTATGGGTTTGAATGTACATCTGCAGCCTATCAGCATGACCTTCATTACTCCTTCATAGAAAACAGAGCAGCAGGAGGCTGCATTATAATGAGATATCAGGGAAATTCATAACATGGGTGCAGGTTGACTCCCGTTCAGAACAATGCCGCTTGTATCATCAGATATGGCCAGAATCAATTCCTAGATGTATCTTGTGAAAATGGAAATTTCATTCATTTCGTTTCATTTATTTGTTCATTTCCAGGCACAACAAATACCTATATTGAACATAAAATGCACAAAACAAAAAACAAAAATTGCCTGAAAAAGGAGTGGGACGAAGAAAACTTATTAAATCCCACATATTAAATTACATATAACTATCAAAGCTTCAAACTATCCATAGAGTGGGGATCCAATCATCTCGCACAAAAAGACAGACATGGTTAAGAATAAATGCAGCAACAGAAGATGCAGACTGGTAATTTTCGGACTAAAAAGTGGGCAGAGAATGAAGAGGTTTCACAAAATCTAATCTTTAAGCAGCTATAAGGTCATCTAATGTATTTCTGTGTTTAAAAAAATATATATAAGAGAACTGAAGAACAAAGGACATCAGGGTGAGATATAAAAATCGATTTTCCTTACCAGACAGGTGGATGGCCTCGTTTCAAGATAATAGTTTTATTCTTCTTGTGACTGCTGTTAAACACGCATCGTCCATAGCAGGGCTTCCAGAAATATGATTAGTTCACTCAACGATATATGTATAAACAAATCTGCCAACTTACCAAGTGAAAGCAACCTGCCTACTTGCATCTTGAACTACAATCCATCCAGAAACTTCTGGATGTTTGCATCCAGCCTCTAAACTACCACTTTGTACCTGCAGATGGCTTTTGTCTCCGGAAGCTAGCTTGACATTTCGTGACTTGGAGCTACTGGAATCTAAAGTTTCTGTTATTCTCTTGGGAATGTCTGCGTCCCAGACTTTTTCTGGTTGTTTGCACAAACATCTAGTCTTTGAGCGTGAGAATTCAAGGAAAGCAGAATGCTAGACAAGCTACACTAGTCTTGGCTCAGTTTTTACTGCTCTCCATGCTTTTGTGCAAATGCACACCTATCTACAAGAAAATTAGTCTGTGATTTATCACCAAAAGAGATATTTTTCTCTGACTAATTTCCTTGGCCAACATGTGTTATCTAGAGCAGCGGCCCCCAATCCCCAGACCACAAACCAGTACCGGTTCGTCAGTGTTGGGAAGGTTACTTTTAAAATGTATTCCACTACAGATTACAGAATACATGCCCCAAAATGTATTTTGTAATGTATTCCGTTACTCAATGAGAGTAACGTATTCTGAATACTTTGGATTACTTAATATATTATCATGCTTTTTACAACTACATGAATGTACTATTGTTGTGTGACTTATTAATTTTACTGAAGGTTATTTGCCATACCAATACCAACTAGATTTTAAAACTTGATATAAAATGAGTAACAGTAGGTTGACATTAGGTAAGGCTGCACTTTTTGCAGCGATCTCGTATAGAAAACTATTCCGCACCTGTGAAACAGGTTCGCAGCTCCGAACCGTCAAGGCGTAAAACCGTAAAGGGACCTCTGGCTAATACGTTGGGTTCTGTCAGGCTCGTAGCTGAAAACTCCCTCCCTCGCGCTCACAGACACATAACGGGTATGGCAGTCCATTCTCCCTGCAGCACAGACTACACTGCTCATAAGGCTACATTCTTTAAGGCAATGCCTGTAATACTCTGCCTATTACCTTCACATTGAATAATTTTTGTGAATAATTTTTAAAAATATTTCTTCACATCATTGAGTAACATATGAAATGGGAAAATACCGCCGTGTAATCCATTAATTTCAACAAAGTAACTGTATTCTGAATACCACCTTTTAAACAGTAACTGTAATGGAATAAAGTTACTCATAGTTTGTATTTTAAATACGTAACTCCGGTACATGTATTCCATTACTCCCCAACACTGTGGTCCGTGAGTTGTTTGGTACCGGGCCACAAGAGTTGAGGCTCGGGTGTGAAATTCATGGTTTTGAGGGGTTTAATCAGTTTTTAGCTTTATTTTTTTTTTAACATTTTTATCGTTAACTCAGTTTCCCTGGGTCTTTTTTTAGATCTTCTTTTTTTGGTACCGGTACTGGTTTTATTTTGTTGTATTTGTTCCCGACACCTTAAAGGCTGGTCCATGAAAATATAGTCGGACATAAACCTGTCCGTGGGGCAAAAAAGGTTGCAGACCGCTGATCTAGAGGAGTTAGAACAAAGTATCAAGAAACGTTAAATAACTTTAGCCTCGGAAAGCCTTGATTGACAGACCATGTCAACTCTTGTCTACTACGATTGAATATATCAGGCAAGTTTAACAGGTGCTGTCTCCACCAGCATTTTCAGATGAATACAGTGGGGCAAAAAAGTATTTAGTCAGCCACCGATTGTGCAAGTTCCCCCACTTAAAAAAATGACAGAGGTCAGTAATTTGCACCAGAGGTACACTTCAACTGTGAGAGACAGAATGTGAAAAAAAATCCATGAATTCACATGGTAGGATTTGTAAAGAATTTATTCGTAAATTAGGGTGGAAAATAAGTATTTGGTCACCTCAAACAAGGAAAATCTCTGGCCCTCACAGACCTGTAACGTCTTCTGTAAGAAGCTTTTCTGTCCCCCACTCGTTACCCGTATGAATGGCACCTGTTTGAACTCATCATCTGTATAAAAGAGACCTGTCCACAGCCTCAAACAGTCAGACTCCAAACTCCGCCATGGCCAAGACCAAAGAGCTTTCGAAGGACACCAGGAAAAGTATTGTAGACCTGCACCAGACTGGGAAGAGTGAATCTACAATAGGCAAGCAGCTTGGTGTGCAAAAATCAACTGTGGGAGCAATCATCAGAAAATGGAAGACATACAAGACCACTGATAATCTCCCTCGATCTGGGGCTCCACGCAAGATCTCATCCCGTGGGATCAAAATGATCATGAGAACGGGGAGCAAAGATCCCAGAACCACACAGGGGGACCTGGTGAATGACCTGCAGAGAGCTGGGACCAAAGTAACAAAGGTCACCATCAGTAACACACTACAACGGCAGGGAATCAAATCCCGCAGTGCCAGACGTGTTCCGCTGCTGAAGCCAGTGCATGTCCAGGCCCGTCTGAAGTTTGCCAGAGAGCACATGGATGATACAGCAGAGGATTGGGAGACTGTCATGTGGTCAGATGAAACCAAAGTAGAACTTTTGGGTATAAACTCAACTCGTCGTGTTTGGAGGAAGAAGAATACTGAGTTGCATCCCAAGAACACCATACCTACTGTGAAGCATGGGGGTGGAAACATCATGTTATGGGGCTGTTTTTCTGCCAAGGGGACAGGACGACTGATCCTTGTTAAGGACAGAATGAATGGGGCCATGTATCGTGAGATTTTGAGCCAAAACCTCCTTCCATCAGTGAGAACTTTGAAGATGAAACGAGGCTGGGTCTTCCAACATGACAATGATCCAAAACACACCGCCCGGGCAACAAAGGAGTGGCTCCGTAAGAAGCATTTGAAAGTCCTGGAGTGGCCTAGCCAGTCTCCAGACCTCAACCCCATAGAAAATCTGTGGCGGGAGTTGAAAGTCCGTGTTGCTCGGCGACAGCCCCAAAACATCACTGCTCTCGAGAAGATCTGCATGGAGGAATGGGCCAAAATACCAGCTACTGTGTGTGCAAACCTGGTAAAGACCTATAGTAAACGTTTGACCTCTGTTATTGCCAACAAAGGTTATGTTACAAAGTATTGAGTTGTATTTTTGTTATTGACCAAATACTTATTTTCCACCCTGATTTACGAATAAATTCTTTACAAATCCTACCATGTGGATTCATGGATTTTTTTTTCACATTCTGTCTCTCACAGTTAAAGTGTACCTCTGGTGCAAATTACTGACCTCTGTCATCATTTTAGGTGGGGGAACTTGCACAATCGGTGGCTGACTAAATACTTTTTTGCCCCACTGTATATGTGAGAAATAATGTGATTACACTTAATCAGTTGTGTATTTAATGAAGAACCATTCAGGAAACCACTTTTTCATTACGGTTTGAAGGTATTCACAGTCAACCTTCTTAATTCAGCATTTTCTGTTTGTTTGCATTTTATACACACCATGTCCTCACAGGTGAGTCACTACAAACATATAATATATTTAAGTATTTAACCTGAGTTCACTCTTTAGCAAATACAGCAGTGGGTGCCGGTGAGCAGATGCCCGTATGACGCTCGACTAAATGGTGCATGTCTTCCACCGCTCTCTCTCTCTCTCTCACCACTTTCCTTTCTAATCTTCACTGTGCTGTCAAGTAATGGTGAAAAAGCCCCCTCAGGTATTTTCCAATTATTCTGCAGAATAATTGCTTTTCTTGTACTTGTACAGAAAAAAGAAAGAAAATTTTGCCAGAGCTGCACGATTTTGAGTCTAACTGCTACTTTTACTGAAGGAACATCCTCCACAACTCATCTTTAGTTACTGTAAATAAGCAGGGGTGGTCATCATGTCCACTTGCCTTTGTTTAAAAGTTACTGCGCACCACTGCCTTTTTTAAATGGCCATCACAACCTCAGGTATTTTTTTTTAACGTTTCATGTATTTCACGATAACCTTGCAGTTAATTGAGTTAACCTTTACAGTGTAAGGTTGTTAAGCCTGTTTTGTGCCTCTGACATTCGTTAATCAACACCTCTGTGCATTGTGTGAGGAGTTTTCATGTCTTGACATCAGTGGCATCCATCTCCTCCAGTGGTCAGCTTATTATTCATATAGCTTTTTAAGGCATACGTAGGGATGGCTGTTCATCTGGCTTCTCAGCACCGGACTTATCTTCTGCAGGTATTTGGTTGTCGCTGACCTTCATGAATTTTGGTTCCTGTTGGTCCACCATTCTGCCTTTTGGAAACGTTACCTTTTCTGTCCAGCTCACCGTCCGTCTCTTTGCAATTATTCGGCCACATTCTCCAGTCCAAATGATATCCCAAGATCTAATACGAATATCATATAACACTAAAAGCAGCAGCAGAATAAAGACACTGGGCTTCTCGTAGTCTAATTAGGTCGTGGGGACCTTTTGTAAAACTGTTGTGTGACTGTGATGAAAAAGCCCCTAATTAGCAGTTTTATAAAGAAGCCAAATTGGCACCCTGGCCAGTTCCAAATTCTAGTCTTATTACAGGGAGTGCAGAATTATTAGGCAAATGAGTATTTTGTCCACATCATCCTCTTCATGCATGTTGTCTTACTCCAAGCTGTATAGGCTCGAAAGCCTACTACCAATTAAGCATATTAGGTGATGTGCATCTCTGTAATGAGAAGGGGTGTGGTCTAATGACATCAACACCCTATATCAGGTGTGCATAATTATTAGGCAACGTCCTTTCCTTTGGCAAAATGGGTCAAAAGAAGGACTTGACAGGCTCAGAAAAGTCAAAAATAGTGAGATATCTTGCAGAGGGATGCAGCAGTCTCAAAATTGCAAAGCTTCTGAAGCGTGATCATCGAACAATCAAGCGTTTCATTCAAAATAGTCAACAGGGTCGCAAGAAGCGTGTGGAAAAACCAAGGCGCAAAATAACTGCCCATGAACTGAGAAAAGTCAAGCGTGCAGCTGCCAAGATGCCACTTGCCACCAGTTTGGCCATATTTCAGAGCTGCAACATCACTGGAGTGCCCAAAAGCACAAGGTGTGCAATACTCAGAGACATGGCCAAGGTAAGAAAGGCTGAAAGACGACCACCACTGAACAAGACTCACAAGCTGAAACGTCAAGACTGGGCCAAGAAATATCTCAAGACTGGTTTTTCCAAGGTTTTATGGACTGATGAAATGAGAGTGAGTCTTGATGGGCCAGATGGATGGGCCCGTGGCTGGATTGGTAAAGGGCAGAGAGCTCCAGTCCGACTCAGCAAGGTGGAGGTGGAGTACTGGTTTGGGCTGGTATCATCAAAGATGAGCTTGTGGGGCCTTTTCGGGTTGAGGATGGAGTCAAGCTCAACTCCCAGTCCTACTGCCAGTTTCTGGAAGACACCTTCAAGCAGTGGTACAGGAAGAAGTCTGCATCCTTCAAGAAAAACATGATTTTCATGCAGGACAATGCTCCATCACACGTGTCCAAGTACTCCACAGCGTGGCTGGCAAGAAAGGGTATAAAAGAAGAAAAACTAATGACATGGCCTCCTTGTTCACCTGATCTGAACCCCATTGAGAACCTGTGGTCCATCATCAAATGTGAGATTTACAAGGAGGGAAAACAGTACACCTCTCTGAACAGTGTCTGGGAGGCTGTGGTTGCTGCTGCACGCAATGTTGATGGTGAACAGATCAAAACACTGACAGAATCCATGGATGGCAGGCTTTTGAGTGTCCTTGCAAAGAAAGGTGGCTATATTGGTCGCTGATTTGTTTTTGTTTTGTTTTTGAATGTCAGAAATGTATATTTGTGAATGTGGAGATGTTATATTGGTTTCACTGGTAAAAAGAAATAATTGAAATGGGTATATATTTGTTTTTTGTTGAGTTGCCTAATAATTATGCACAGTAATAGTCACCTGCACACACAGATATCCCCCTAAAATAGCTAAAACTACAAACAAACTAAAAACTACTTCCACAAACATTCAGCTTTGATATTAATGAGTTTTTTGGGTTCATTGAGAACATGGTTGTTGTTCAATAATAACATTATTCCTCAAAAATACAACTTGCCTAATAATTCTGCACTCCCTGTAGATCAAGGTTTATAATTGTTTGGATGTGGGTTTTGGGTCATGTCTAGATCTTATATCTTTATTAATTACATGTCTCGCTGTGCTGTGTTGCATGACTTATCTTCACATATGAGTTTGTGACCTACCTATTAAATATACCTATATACCTACCTATTTGTTCTCTGATTTCTTTGCAAATTTCTTTTTTCTATTTCTTTTATGGCATTCCAACCATTTACACACCAATGTTACATCCCTGTGTATTACCAGCAGCTGATGTACACATGTCGTGTTTAATAGCCACAATGAATGTTGCAGTATGATTCTTGGATTCCTGGATGAACTTCATATTTCTGCAATTGTTGAGCACTTACTTGTATCACGATATTGTGATCATTTCTTTAGATTTCTTCAGCAACTATCTGCAGCATCGATTGGCCTGGCATTTGTTCAGTGCCCTGATAAAACAAGCTAGACATTATTAAACATAAAAACCTGCGAGAGAAAAGTAAATCTCTTTAAACCTTGCTTCGGGAAGACAACATTCTCTCCAATTTCCCCCCCGGTATTTACGAATTTAGTCGGCATCTTCAAAATAACTGCCTGATTAACAGCCAGGAGGTGTTGTTTTCGCGGCACACCCCAGAACCTATAAGTTAGTGGTCTGAGCCCACAGGCAACACTGTGGAAAGCTCTCAACCTGAATAACAACACAGGAAGCTATCACACAAACACACAGTAGCTGTTATGGCTTCTGGAAGACAGAACCCCATTCAAGCCATTAACATACTCAATAAATAATTAAGACATTTTATGAGCAAATATGTGCAGAGTGCTCGCTGTAAATGTGCCTGCATTAGGTAGTAACAGAGCATCTTGTTGTTAATATAGTGTAGACACAAAATAAATGATGTTTAACAATAACAATAAAGGATGTGTAAAGATGTCAGTGCACTGGCTGTTTAAGCTTTGTCGCTTATAGTGTATGAATTTGTAGGAAGTGAAAGGAATGGTGAATGCTTTGATTTAATAGAGTATGAGCAAAATGATGAAGCAGCAGGGCATTTGGCAAGTATCCACAGGCCCGAACGCACTGCCTTTCACCTTTAAAGGACACAACCGCAGTGTGAAATTCACTTGATCAGTTAAACTGGCCCCCAGGCTGATTGTGTGGTTCGTGTGTGTGCGTACGTGCGCATGAGGGATCAAGAGGTCTCATTGATTCCCAGCTCAAGTTAAGCTGAGATTACATTACATAGAGAGCACTGTGATGGTCTGCAGGCAGATGTGACCACAGACGCAGATAAAAGCTGTGCGGGGTGGAACCATTCGTGGTGATGACCACGATTTAATTGAAATGATACACAAACAGTGCTGTAAGACAAGCCTCCCTGTGTGAGAGCGAGCATTGTGTGAAAGACGTCTGGTTGCCTTTCTGTCAAAACAGAGATGGTGTGGTTTGAAATGCCCACTTTTCTTTGTTACTTTTCATTTCCTCTCTTTAAGTGTCACGTTTCTCACATATAAAAAGGAAACAGAAAAGAAACATAAGAATTTTGCATTCCAGTAAAATGTAAGTAGGTTTATATTTCATGCATGAATCTATATAAGACTTCTGTGCCTTGGAAAACTCATGTAAATTTTGCCTCATTCATATTTAAACTGTTAACAGGCCTTTGTAAACCATCTTTGGAGATTTGAGTAAGCCACATGCCAAAGACACTGGGAGATGGTACACGTCAAATTAAGTCTTGTACATTCTGGCATTATGGTTTTTCTCGTTTTAGCACTCCTTCTATTCCGAGAAGGCAGAAAATTATAAAATAGAGGTAGACAAAGACTGAATGGGTTTTAATGTGTTTCAGTTACAATGATAAATAAAAGGTTCCATAATCTGAATGCCTAAGGCTACAGTGTCAGGGTTAGAGATGAGGTTGCCACTGATGATGACTCAGACCAAGAGTTCATCCTTGCCCTAACCTCTAGGTCACTAGGTCTCACCTATCAAAGGTCACCAGTAAACTGGTGGAAGATAAGAGATATGCAAAACAGAAATACTTTTGTGAGCATAACCATAATCCTGGCCTTTAAGTAAGAGACTTACAACACTTATGAGATGTATAATACACAGAAAACAATCGATATAGTGTCATAGTGCTGTAGTATCTTAGAGGTGAAGGCAAAGCAGACAGATCTGAAACAACACTGCTTTGGAGGAATAAACAGTCTCTGACAGAAATCTGCAGACTCTCAATATTTGCCAAAAATTGTCTAAAGAAATTCATTTAACTGTGAGACTAAATGCCCTTAGGTGCTCCGTGGGGTACTGCGGACATTCATAAAGTAAAAAAATGCTTCTTTTTAATAAAAGAAAACTTTTCCCCGTTTACTGGTTTCTGCTTGTTCTAGTTTGAGACACTTTAAGTTTGCGAAAGTCCAAACTGTGTCCATCGTTGTCTTATGATGAACATTACGATGTCACTCATGGAGCGAATGTTGAAACTAGCAAAGTTTTTTTTTTTTAAATTATTATTATATTAGCATAATCAGATGTGGCTAAATGTCACAAACTAATTCTATTAAAATAATTAGTGACATCATTCCTGTTTTGCTTCTTTTGAAATATTTCTTTGCTGTGGTTATCTTATTTTTGTTCTCTGCACTCTTGTTGTGGCTTATCTGTTCATATGCTCTCAAAGCCTTGCTGTGGCTAAAATCACACATCATGCTGACCAAGTCCAATTCTAAACCATATTCATCAGCCCATAGCCGAATCCTACACTCGTGCATTGTAGCCTCCAAGAACAGTGACCTGTGTTTTTTGGTTTTATTATCTGGTCTCGTTCGGTACTGTTTATAAAAAAAAAAGTCTTGAGTAATAGAAAGTAGTGTATGCTTTCTTAAAAGTTATTCACACACAAAGAAACACGGGGCTGACAAACTGTCTGTGAAGATCTCAAGTACATTCACTGCCAGCTCAGCATCATTAATCACCATTTGATAATTAGTCTGTAGAAGCACAATCACTTGTAAAGGGGAACAGTGGGGATGTCACTAATGAAGCTGAAGAAACTGGTGATCAGAAGCACATTGAGTACAGTTGTATAATAACTTCAGCAGATCTGAAAGAGCTGTATCTCTCAGACTAATTCATAACAGCGTTATCTTGACTTTGATTTAGACTTCACATCTTGGGCTATACTGGGAATTTGAAAGACGGCAAAGCTGCTACATGACTATAGACTGTCCATAAAAGATGGACACATCCATCAGACAAAACCCTTTAGTTTGTAGGATACGGTTTTAAATCCTCAAGTTTAGCATTGTTGCCATTTCCAGCCTAATTTTCAGAGAGAAATAGTGACAAGGTTAGAGAGTGGAATACTAACATCCATTGGAGGCCGATTACGTCACAGCTAGGTGACGAAGGCTGTCCCAATTCGGACAACAAATGCATCCTTCATTTCCCCAGATTTGAAGAATGGGTCGGGTGTATCCTTCGTGGCCCACCCTATTCCTGAATTCATAGCGCGGCCCAGCCAATTCCAGTTTCCAACAATGGCAGCAGCTACTTAGTTTTAATATTACTCTTTCTAGACCACAAAATAAACTTTTAAGATATTTTCAGTCGAGACTGTAGCTGTTTAAACTTCAAATATCTTTTCGATTTATCAGGACATCACATATTTGCAAAAGTGTTCCGAGACATCTGTTACCCACCAGCTCGATAGCCGACTGGGAGGTCGAGGCTCATTAGAGCCAGCGAGAACATCGGACTCCCAGCACATCGTTTTCAGACCCTCTTTTGCTACTCAGGTTAAACATGATATATAAGCCACCTAGATAACTTAACTTGTTTGGCTTTTGTCAGTGTTTTATTTGTTCCTGATTAATCTCAGCCAAACCAATTCAAAGTTATAAATTCATACAGCTGAATAAACGCCAAACAGAAAACTGATTAAGCAGACGTGTGAGATGGTCAACAATTTACGCCACACACTTCCGGCCTTCTTGGTCTTCGAAGGGCCCGGCCCATGTAGACCGCGAAGGCCAGGTCCTCCGAAGGATGCCTATGAATTGGGACATAGCTATAGTCTCCATGGGTATATTTACAGTGGCCCTGAGAGGTCAAACACACTGCAACTAAAAGATAATTGACACAAAAAGAAAATTGATCCAAAAGCACATAAAATATAATGGAACTTGAACAAATACTTTGGAAATAAGACAAAAAAAAATTGTATTTACGGCACAAAAATATATATACACATACTTTCTAATTAGTGCAAAATAACACCAGTTAAAATATTACTCTCACTCACCATAACTGGGGGCACTTCTTTGAGACTTTTTTGGGAGGTTGTTAGTAGAATGAACTGCTCTACCAGGCATTTGAGATAATTGCAATAAAAATTATCCAAGAAGCACCACGAAGTTGGCCAGTCGGTGCCGTTCGGTGATAACTGCATGAGGTGAACTCTTAACTGTCCCAACTTCCTGTCTGTCCATCCACCTGCCATTCGCAGTTATGTTTTATTTTAGTTTTTTCTTGATTATTGATGTACATGTTTATTTTCGATGTTAGCTATTGTATCATTGGTGTGGGTGGGGATTGATGCAATTTGCAAGCAGCCTTGAGTGGGTCAGGGTCATACGTCACATGAAAACCAAAATAATTCCAAACGCCAGATCTGAATGAGAGTGGGGGAGGTCCATGTTAAAAGGAGAGCTTAACTTCTGTCTCGCTAGCTTGCCCTGCGCTCTTCCTTCTGACTATGCTGTCTGTGTCGAGCGCTCAGTGGATCTGCGCTGGACAGTGCAGCCTAGGCGGAGTAGTCGAACGCAGATTCACTGAGCGCTCAACACAGACAGCATCGTCAGAAGGAAAATTGATAAAATAAATTACAAATGTTGTATTGTTCGATACATATGCGTACCGAACCGAAAGCACTGTATCGAACGGTTCAATATCGATACGAATATCGTTGCACCCCTAATATATATATATATATATATATATATATATATATATATATATATATATATATATATATATATATATATATATATATATTTTAACACCCAGCACGCCCCTGCGGGCGGTTTATCCTTTAAGCTCGGGTCCTCTACCAGAGGCCTGGGAGCTTGAGGGTCCTGCGCAGTATCTTAGCTGTTCCCAGGACTGCGCTCTTCTGGACAGAGATCTCCGATGTTGTTCCCGGGATCTGCTGGAGCCACTCGCCTAGCTTGGGAGTCACCGCACCTAGTGCTCCGATTACCACGGGGACCACCGTTACCTTCACCCTCCACATCCTCTCGAGCTCTTCTCTGAGCCCTTGGTATTTCTCCAGCTTCTCGTGTTCCTTCTTCCTGATATTGCTGTCATTCGGAACCGCTACATCGATCACTACGGCCGTCTTCTTCTGTTTGTCTACCACCACTATGTCCGGTTGGTTAGCCACCACCATTTTGTCCGTCTGTATCTGGAAGTCCCATAGGATCTTAGCTCGGTCATTCTCCACCACCCTTGGGGGCATCTCCCATTTTGACCTCGGGACTTCCAGGTTATACTCGGCACAGATGTTCCTGTACACTATGCCGGCCACTTGGTTATGGCGTTCCATGTATGCCTTGCCTGCTAGCATCTTGCACCCTGCTGTTATGTGCTGGATTGTCTCTGGGGCATCTTTACACAGCCTGCACCTGGGGTCTTGCCTGGTGTGATAGACCCCAGCCTCTATGGATCTTGTGCTCAGAGCTTGTTCTTGTGCTGCCATGATTAGTGCCTCTGTGCTGTCTTTCAGTCCAGCTTTGTCCAGCCACTGGTAGGATTTCTGGATATCAGCCACCTCCTCTATCTGCCGGTGGTACATACCGTGCAGGGGCCTGTCCTTCCATGATGGTTCCTCGTCTCCCTCCTCTTTCTTGGGTTTCTGCTGCCTGAGGTATTCACTGAGCACTCGGTCAGTTGGGGCCATCTTCCCAATGTATTCTTGGATGTTCGTTGTCTCATCCTGGACTGTGGTGCTGACACTCACCAGTCCCCGGCCCCCTTCCTTCCGCTTAGCGTACAGCCTCAGGGTGCTGGATTTGGGGTGAAACCCTCCATGCATGGTAAGGAGCTTTCTTGTCTTTATGTCAGTGGCTTCTATCTCCTCCTTTGGCCAGCCTATTACCCCAGCAGGGTACCTGATCACGGGCAGGGCGTACGTGTTGATGGCCCGGATCTTGTTCTTACCATTCAGCTGACTCCTCAGGACTTGCCTGACCCTCTGCAGGTACTTGGTGGTTGCAGCTTTTCTAGCGGCCTCTTCATGGTTCCCATTCGCCTGTGGGATCCCCAAGTACTTGTAACTGTCCTCTATGTCTGCAATGGTACCAGACCCACCTGGCCTTTTTGACGGCCACGTCTGGCCCATGTACCTGAAACATAGATATATATATATATATATATATATATATATATATATATATATATATATATATATATATATATATATATATATATATGTGTGTGTGTGTGTGTGTGTGTATATATATACATACATATATATATACATATATATATATATATATATATATATATATATATATATATATACATATATACATATATATATATATATATATATATATATATACATATATATATATATATATATATATATACATATATATATATATATATATATATATACATATATATATATATATATATATATATATATATATATATATATATATATATATATATATATATATACGGTATATGCAGCAGCTGGATAGTGTAGGCAGCAGCTGGATAGCGTAGTGGTTTGACTACACGCCTTTGGAACAGAGGATTGCAAGTTCGATTCCTGCCTGGGCCGTCTGTATCCAGTAAGGGTCCTAAGGCTAGACCCCCTATGCTAAGCAAAGCCTACCGCAGACATGAGCGAGACAGATAAATATGAAGGCATGCCGGCTCGGATGTCGCCCGGATCAACAAGGTCCGCGTCAGGTGTTGAGGAACCAGGGCACCCTGACGAAAAGTGGGCTACTGGAAGAAGAAGGCATCGGTGGGCAAGAGACGAAAACAGGGCGTTGTTGGAATGCTACTACCCAAGTAACCCCGGCGGAAGGGGCTACATGAATAGGATGAGGGACCTATGGATTCTTCGATACCCAACATCCACAATGACGGTGAAACAACTAGTAGCTCAGTGTTCCAACATTCGAAAGAAGGGACTGCTCTCACAGCTAGAGATTGACGAGGTGCAACAGAAATGCTACGGCAAGGAGGAGTCAGGACGCCAGGTCAGGGGGGAGATATCATCACCCCCACCCGAGATTGGGTACATAGCCCCAAGTGCGATAGGAGAAGGATCGTTGAGTACGAAAGGAACTGACCTGAAAAATAGGATCATGGCCAAGCTTGAAACCTGGATCCCCCGTAGCCGGTTACCAAGATTACGTGAAGTACCCTCAGAAGGTCTGCTAGATGATGTTAATGCAGCACTACGGGCAATACCTACAACCACGATTACCGACACTAACAAGCTGATCTACAATACGGCATCAGTGAGATGCTTGGCTACAAGTTGAACAGCCACAAGGGGCAGTACCCCCCATGGAAAAGGAGGCTAGAGGGCAAGATCAAAGTAGTACGGAGGGAGGTTAGCCAACTAACGGAGTTGCAGAAAGGTGCGACAAATAAGGTGCCTAAGAAATACAGCAAGCTGTCCATACCTGAGGCCTTGGAAACTGCCAAGCAAAGACTCACAGCCTTGGCCAGCCGCTAGAAGGCAGGAGAATAAACCAGCTGTTCTCCACAGAACCAGCAAAGGTGTACTCTCAGTGGCAAGGGAACAATAAGAGAACAGCACCACCAAGGCTGGAGACGGAGCAATACTGGAAGAGCATATGGGAGAAGGATGCGACCTCCCTGAACAGGGTCCAGTAACCATCACAGTGGCAGATATCCAAGAAAGGGTCTCCAGTATGAAGAGTTGGACAGCACCAGGGCCCGACATGGTTCACGCCTACTGGCTGAAGAAACTGACTGCACTCCACGAGCGTCTGGCAGCACAAATGAACCAGCTGTTAGTTAACGAGAGACACCCGGAATGGCTAACCGAAGGCCGGACGGTCCTGATCCCCAAGGACCCCAAGAAGGGACCGGTCCCCTCCAACTACCGACCAATAACCTGCCTCAGTACTACATGGAAGCTCCTGTCAGGCATCATATCGGCTAAGATGAACAGGCACATGGGTCAATACATGAGCGGGACACAGAAAGGAATTGGCAAGAATACCAGAGGCGCAAAACACCAGCTACTGGTAGACAGAACAATCAGCCGAGACTGCAAGACCAGACTGACCAACCTGTGCACTGCCTGGATTGATTACAAGAAGGCCTATGACTCAATGCCCCACAGCTGGATACTGGAATGCCTAGAATTGTACAAGATCAATGGGACCCTAAGAGCCTTCATCAGGAACTCAATGGGGATGTGGCGTACAACACTAGAGGCCAACTCCAAGCCCATAGCACAAGTCACCATCAAGTGCGGGATCTACCAAGGAGATGCTCTGTCCCCACTGCTGTTCTGCATAGGCCTGAACCCCCTCAGTGAGATCATTAACAAGACTGGCTACGGATACCGACTACGGAACGGAGCAGTTGTCAGCCACCTCCTGTACATGGATGACATCAAGCTGTATGCCAAGAGTGAACGAGACGTCGATTCACTGATCCACACTACCAGGCTATACAGCAATGACATTGGAATGTCGTTCGGACTGGAGAAGTGTAGTCGGATGGTAACAAAGAGAGGGAAGGTAGTCAGAACTGAGGGGATTGAACTACCAGAAGGCAACATTGCAGACATAGAGGACAGTTACAAGTACCTGGGGATCCCGCAGGCAAATGGGAACCATGAAGAGGCCGCTAGAAAGGCTGCAACCACCAAGTACCTGCAGAGGGTCAGGCAAGTCCTGAGGAGTCAGCTGAATGGTAAGAACAAGATCCGGGCCATCAACACGTGCCAGTGATCAGGTACCCTGCTGGGGTAATAGGCTGGCCAAAGGAGGAGATAGAAGCCACTGACATAAAGACAAGAAAGCTCCTTACCATGCATGGAGGGTTTCACCCCAAGTCCAGCACCCTGAGGCTGTACCCTAAGCGGAAGGAAGGGGGCCGGGGACTGGTGAGTGTCAGCACCACAATTCTGGAATATTATGTTTTTGTTGCTGCAAGTGCTTTTATGCAATTTTTGCAAAGCTTTATGTGGAAGGAAACCGTGACCTAGGACAAGCCGATGGCATAAGATGTAAGTACAATTCCTCCGGTTTCATATGCAAAAAAAATTATTGCACTAGCTTACATGGTTGCAGTGCTACCGGGATTTAAAAATAGTTATGCAAAATGGAGCGTGCCCGCTCCGACCGCTTTAAAGGGTTAAAGGCTGCTGATGAGAATAACTTTTAACAATTCAGAGTTCATTTATTCTAAAATGTCTGCTTTTGCCCATGTCTTCATTGGAAAACAGCAATTCTGCTCTGGTCTAATAGATAATTTGCCTTCAAGTTGAATATTGGCATAAACAACATTTTTTTTCTGCTTTTCTGGTCTTGGCTCGATTGCTACACACACTTCAAAAGCAAAGACAGATTGAAATAAGATAACGAGAATCTAATCACTGACTTGTAATCTGATCCTTTTTGAAACTGTGCCTTAAATAAAATAACAGAGGTTTACTTGTTCAGGTATGTTGAAAACATCAGCAGTTACCATGGGCTATACTTATGTATATTAAACACACTGTCTATAACTGACAGTCCATCTGTGTTTGCTAATTGACTGAAGTCTAATTAAAATCCAGCCCCAGACTTTTGGCCAATTTCACAGAACTCCTCGACTGTTATTAAACCAGCTGGTTTATCACAATTGCAATCAGAAGGGGAGCCGTTTCTTACAAATATGAGCAGACACAGACACAAGACCTAACAGAAGTGACTCCACATTAAATACTTGTAAAGCAGCTGATACTGTAGATCTGTTTCATGTAGGTGTATTTAAAGAATCTGACTGATTACTGCAGATGGGACTTGTTTGCCATGTTGCCTACTTTAGAAGCAGAAACTGCGCATTGTTGGTCCTGGAGTGCAAGATATAAATTACATGAGCAAAAATCACAAATTCATGAAAACAGTCGGTTGTGGTGAATTAGCCACGAGCTTCTCAGGCTGAGTGAGTGTTACCCTCACAGCACCATCCCTCCCTCAATGCTCTGACCCATGTTCTGATGGTTTTAGACAAGCAATTATGTAACCCTACCTACAAATGATACAGTAATACAGTATTTTAAAAAAAATCATCAATGACTTTAAATAGAAATTAAAAAGGAGCACAATTAATTTAGTAAATTATTTAGATTTGGCCTGTAAGCCAGGGTGAGGAGAGGTGTGACTCCATGTTGGTGCCATGTTCTTCACCCTTCTGGCAGCTGTAAACAAACATAGATTGCGTCCAATACCACAGCACCTATCTTGCAGTTGGACTAATTTAAACTCAAAGACATTCAAAGGAAGGCTGGAGGGGAAATGACCATAGTAGAATTTTGCCTCCAGGTGCGTGTCTCCCAGTAGCTCTGACATCACTTGAAAACTATGGACTCATTTGTGCAACCAGCTGCCTCATCCCAGACTAGGGATGGGTACCGGTATCTGGTGCCATGATGGCACAGGTTCTGACATAAACGGTAGTAACCAGACCAAAAAGCAGCGCACATTTCGGTGCTTTATTTCGGTGCTTTTTTTTCCTGAGCTGTGATACACTTTAGATTCTAGCCAATCATTTTAAGTTTCCAAGTGTAGTAGGCGGGCCCAGGTACGTACGTTCTTTTAGAGCAGAGCTACAGATTAAAAACGCCCAAGGCGAAGTGGTCAAAAGCCTGGCTGTACTTCACAGCAAAATATGCAAACTCAGCAGCCTGCAACAAGTGCTTTAAGGTGATACTGTGGTAACACCTCAAATCTGATGAAACACCTGGCGATGCATAGCGTTTTTTTTAAAAGCCGAAAAATGCGCCGTATTTGATAGCTTGCTGCGAGACCTCACACCAAGCACATCTACTGCGGGTGGGTTGCCTGCTTTCAGACCCGGAGTTAGCAACATCCCCCAAGAACCCGGAGAGGAGAGTCCTGGCCCCTAGCCCTGCCAGTGTAGCAGAATTGATGACGGATGATGACGGCAGCAGCACCACCATGTCTGATTGTTGGGATAATGTTCTTTTGACTTAACAGCTTTAGCTTCACACTGAAATGTGACACATCTCAAAACTTCCAACAAGTTCAACTTTGGTCTTGTATTGTGTACGGCAATGTTAAAAAATAATTCTTAAAAGAAGACTTAAAGCCAGAAAGAAACAAAATGAGTGTGAAACTTGACAAACACGGTTAAGTGAAATTGGTTTGGAAAAGTAAAACAAAGTAAGAGTAAAGTGCTAGTTTTTTATTTACAGGCTGTCATCTTTACTTTGCTTCAGCTCTCCTATGAACCTAGAACTGGGCCTGTACCTTATACATCTTTGTTTTACAGTGACACAAGTGCTGCAATTACACAGTTTAACTTACTGGAGACCTCTAAGGTGTTGGATGAAAAAAAAGTTATAATTGGAGACAGTTTAAAGGAACACAAACAGCTCTCATGAATCAAAATGATTATTTTGACAGGTAATTTCAGACTAATTTTCCACTGCTGACAGGTTGGTTGACATTGTATCAACCTATATATGAATCACCATATGTGGCACATTAGGAACAAGAAGAGAAGCCCTTTTATTCCAGAAACACTGCTACCCACTTTTAACAGTCTGTGTTACGTGATATCATGCCTCAGTAGAATAAAGTTTTCAATGTGACTTTTAACAACAAAGCTTATAGAGACTTTGTTGATATTTGTTAAAATACTGTGAAACAGCTTTCCAATAGACGACTACAAGGTGCCCCATTACGTGAGTGGCTTGTGACGCATGCTTCACAGCTGTGCGCCCAAGACAATTACAAGGACAAACACCTTTTGACGCCACTTCCTTTCATTTAAATGGATACAACATGTAGTTCTGGTTCCAGCTGCTTAAATTAACTGTGCTGATACACCTGTTGTAGAGAACATATCCAAAGACTGTTGTGCTTCCCAAGTTATTCCCAGAATAAATTAACCTTCCTGTGTAAATCCAGTGACTGAAGGGGTTTACTAAACAGGGCAAAATAGGGTGTGAGCGCAATTGATATATAGTGTTCATAGGTGTGGGTAATTTACAGGGTATTTACTCTGTTTCCTTAATCCAGGTGCAGTCAGTTGAATATGGAGTACAAAAAATAAGACTTGTTTGGGGGGGCATTAAATATCGGGACAATTAGCAATAAACTCAGTGTAACAAAATGTTAGTAAATCTCTTTGTGCGCTCCATTTAAAACCTCTCCTCCATATATTTTGCCCATTGAGAAATGAATGAATGAATCTCCCACCGGAAATCTTGTCATTGCATCAAACTCCTCTGGATGAATTTTGCGTCTTTTTGGAGTTAGTTTATCCACCTCATTATTTATGCAAATTTGAAAAAGAAAAAAGTGAGTAGACCTAAGCTGACATTAGCTTAGGTCTGGTAACTGAACGTTTCAGCTAAAATTCACGTGTTCCTCAGATAGCCCCAAGACTTGGAAGTTTTTGTCACAACGGGACACGCCGGTATATTTATGGAACGGATCCAAATGCAGACACGGGAGAAACAAACTAAGGTTTAACAAAGAGCCCAAAAAACCCAAACATGAACACAAAACAGGCCAAGGTGAATAGGAGCGGGAACTAAACTAAAACCTAAACTGGGAAAACTAAGACAATAAGACATGAACATGGAACTGAACAGGAACATTAGTAGTAGTACTTTCACCCTCTGTGTTTCTGCATGAACTACATTTATGACATTAACACCTCGACAGACTGTCTACAACTATTTTTTTTATTTGCTGTTTTTTTGTTGTTCCCACCTAAGAGGGGCTTATGTCCATTTGGCAGGAGTGGAACACATTTTTCTAGCGTGACCTGCTCTTTTGAATATTAATTTAATATTCAGTTTATCGAATATTTATTTCAATAATTTATTTTAGATTTCTAAATAAAATATGGGTGCATTATGGAGAAGTGCCGTGCAGTTTCACTAATTGCCTTGCGCATTAATGCCCACTGGTATAAATTAGCTGCAAACCTGAGTGGCACTGCTGTATCAGCTCCATTATCACATCAATGCCGAGACCATAGAGCATTTGGTCTTGTTGGAAAAGCATGATGTCAGCATTTCTCTGTCCAAAACATGCTAAATGGACTACTTGCACTAACACTTCCGCGTTCTATGTAGTCCTGCCCCAGTGCTTCCGGTGCGGTTAAACCATGGCGACGTTCTACACTCGATGCCTACAAGAGCTCCCAAAATTGAACATCACCGATGTTCATCGGATTTGCAGAGTGACGACTACCCCCGCCAGCAAATTAGATAAAGGATTTAAGTTATATGCTGCATCTTATATACACAACTACGAAGGTAAGAAAACGTAAATTAACCGACAAAGAAACGCTAGCTAACGTCAAATGCAAACACTACGTTACTCCGCTATGTCCTTCATTTGATGTCAGTTCTCTACATTACATGTTTTCTTAAACGGTGTTTTATGTCGTCCTAAACTATAGTTGAGGTTTTCTTAACTAATGTCACTTTTGTTGTTAGACACTGTTATATTAGCGTTAGGTAGTTGGCTAACTATGGAGGTAGTTAACTACCTAATGCTACTCTTGCTAAGTGTAAAATATATATGTTTAAGACATGCTGAAATGAGTAATACAGAAATAATGCTAATGGTACTTGTATCTTTATTCAGTGTCCAATAAAGACAGGTTGTCAGGGGAGGTCGGTGTGAGAGCCCTGTGCTACAGGTCGATGAGGAAGAGTGAGGCACCACACAGACTAAGTGTAGGCAGGAAGCTGTGTAAAGTTGTTAATCCCCGTTCAGTGGGGTTCAGTTCATTTAAGCATTAGTTAAGTTCATTCCTAAAGGCCCATCAACTTGAATGTTTTCCTTGTCTCCCTGCTTTATCACTCCTAATTTGACTAGTCAGATAGTTAAATCAACGTGTGTTTGGGTGATCAGAAACATTTGACAACAAGTTAATACTGCAAATATACACAATCTAAGTTATTACAGTTATCAAGCATGGTTAAGTTGTTTTAATAGGGAGAGAAGGAAACACTAAGCATTCAGGAGGGTACGTAACCATAACACTGAACTATGTTCCTGTTCGGCTCTTCCATGAAGATGTTACATTTTTAATTTTCGTTCTTTCTTCTTAGATTAAGCTTCTGGATTCATCGCCGGTGATACTGACACATAGCCAGTGCTCCTGTGTGGCAGGCGCTGTTATGTGCAATCACACAGTGGCACTGCTCTTCCAAACAGCACACTACTCACAACTCAGAGTGCCGGTTGTCCCCCCTGTGCATAGCTGCACGGAATCTGAACAGCAATGGCACAAGCCACGGACAGTGGTAATTTAAATGAGGTTAAAGTTTTTGAATTAGTCCATGTTTACATATGAACAGCAACACCATCCATAGTAAATGTGTCTTCTGTTAGGGTGTGAGGCCAGGACCCATCAACTCCATGATCTTCACTAAGCCAGTACCAAATAGGATGGCCCAGACTGGAGTACGGTAATTACATTTGTAAAATTTGGTTTCACGTGTTACAAATGTATGTTGCTATTTTTTTTCATACATACATGTGTCAGAATAGGTATTAATTTACATACAACATTACACTTTCTGAAGACGGCTAACTCAGTCATGTACATATACATCCCAGTCTCTAACTTATGCACCACTGTTTTACACCTTTTAGTTTTTAGTTTAGTTGTTGTTCAGTATAATAACCTTCTCCCTTACATTATTGTCATTGATGTTTTCTTTAGGAGTGGCTTCTACAGAGGCATGGTGGGTCCGTTACCAGATCCCTGCTTGTTCAGAATAACGGAGGCATATGCAAAATTTAATATTGAGGACAGACCACTTGTGACCACAATGAACATGAGACCTGACAAGCCCCTTGTGGAAAGTGCCTTTGGGCTGGTGCAGGAGGGCAGTGTTCTGTCATATCAGCAGCCGGTTTTGACATCACACTACACCGCGATGCACCACCAACACCGCACTTGCCTCTGGAGGGGTATGACATCTTGCCATCAGATTGTGTGTTTGTGTGCTCAGAAGAAGAGCTTCTGCATCTGAAAAGCTTGTCTGTAACTCTGGAAATGGCTCACAAAATAGAGGAAGCTACACGTGAGCAAAGCTCTTCGTCTGAGTGGCATCAGCTCCGCAGGCCCAGAGTGACTGCCTCTAGGTTTCGGGAGGTGTGTCACGTCAGAGGCCAGAGCTCGGCCGAGTCACTAGCAGAGCGTATATTGAAGGGAACAAGGCAGACAGCAGACATGAGGAGAGGAACTGAGATGGAGCCTGCAATAGCAGCAGAGTATAGTAGGCTAATGAATGTTAACTACTCACCCTGTGGTCTGGTCATTCACCCCATTGCCCCCTGGCTTGCTGCATCTCCTGATGGTGTTGTTTTTGACCCCAATGAATACCCCCAGTTTGGCTTCGTCGAATTCAAATGTCCCAATGTACAAAACTTTATTGACTGCAAATATGTGCAGATGGAATGTGGTACCCCTAAACTAAAAAAGAGCCACGCATATTACTGGCAAGTGCAAGGACAACTGCTCATCAGTGGGATGCAGTGGTGTGACTTTGTTGTGTGGGCACAAGAGGACTACCTAGTGCAAAGAATATACATGGATACAGATGTGCACAATGCAATCAGAGAAAAGGCAGACTATTTCTTTTTTTACATATATATGCCAAGATACCCGTGTTTGAAAAAATGAACAGTGAAAACAGCAAAAAGAAAAACAGATCCTTCAGGCTGGCTGGAACAAAATAACTGATGTTTTATTTTCAATATATTTCATGAATTCTTTTGTTGTTACATGTTACTTTTATGTGACATCAATAAACTGTTATTTAAGCAATGGCATCAATTTAATTTTTAAAAACACACATTAAAACATTGAATTTGTGCAGAACTTATTTACATGGTAAGTATTTAAAACTCCATGCCTAGCATACTGATATACATTTAGACAATAACTGAACTGTAGAAAATGACAAATGGTATTTTTGATGTTACAAAAGTTCAATGTCACTTATGGTTTTAAAACGATTTAGTGATTTACTTTATAATTTTGATAAATAGTTTTGTTGAATCTGAATAGTAATAATAGTAGTATAATTAAACAGTATTATTAACATTAAACATTTGCAATGAATTTGAATTATCAATAACTGAAACTCAACTATCGGCACTCAAGTACCAGTTCTGTAATCAAGTATTGTCAGCTGAGAAGGAAGAAATTCAACTGTAGTGGCCTCAGCTGCAGGTCATTTTCCATAAGTTACTTGTACTGGCACTGGTGTCTTGGGAAAAATCCATCTTGTCTCACTTAACCCATTTTTTAACTAATGCTGTGTTCTGGTAATTTGACAGCATACATGCCACTGCAAACAGTTGGTTGATATTATAAACATGTGACATGGTAATGATGCTATCAAAAAGTTTGTTCTGTTTGATCCTCCTAATGACTCGCTCCACATGTACCCTGAGTCTGGCTATGGCCTGCGTCTCCTTAACCTGGTATGCTGGCATCTGCTTCTGCTTAGATAGAAAAGGTGGGCAGTACACTTTGCATTTACAACAATCAGTGATTAGGAAGCCCTTATCTACCATCACTGCCATGTCTTCAGTCAACTTCTCAGCAATGCCTGATTGTTTGAATAGTTCCTTGTCACTAACTGAACCAGCATACAGATTAGAGATGAATGTCACTGGACCATGTGGAGCTATGCCAACCAGGGCTTTCATTGTACAGTGGGATTTGTACGAAGAGTACATTTCACTTTGGAGAAGTGGTGAGGATGGTGTCTGACACCTCAGCTCTGTACAGTCAAGGATCATCTGGGTGTCTGAGAAATCTTTGAATTCCTCAGGGAGGTAAGCTTGCACTTCTTCACGTGTAAGCCAGATGCACTGAGACCCCAGTGCAGTGGCAAGAAAATTTGTCCATGTTGCAATAATGCGGCTCACTGTGGACTGGTGTATGTTAAATCGGTGTGCCAGGTCCCTCTCCTTCAAACCAACTGACAGGAAAACCAGGAAAAGAAAAAACTCATCAATTGGCTGTAGCAGCTGCCTCTGGAAGGTGAAAACAAAAGGGAAAATGTTACTCCTTAAGCTATGAACTAGTAAAATTATTCTTTTCTTGGCTAAATGTTTTGTAATGGTTAGGCATACCATACTGTACCATGGGGTAAACAATGAGGTGCTGTAGTGCACAGGTGTATGTATGTAAAGGATACTGAGTCTAGCATACATACACCTGTGTATGTATGCTACTGTACATAAAGTAATGTTATTGTACATAAATACAATAACATTACACCTCTAGTTCTAACTACCAACAAACCCATAACCTACTGTTGATGTGCGTGCAGGTGTCAACACTTCTTCGTTCCGATTGGCAGCTGACTTGGCTCTTGAAACCCGGATCATTTTATAGATGCAAGGCTCAATCAAAACCCAGAATGCCATCAAATGATCATAGCTTGGAAATCTATTCACGAGAGAGACATACATCGTGTCAATCATTAATTAACATTACACACTGACATAAAAATAATGTGAACTGTGACAAATATGCTAATGGAATGCTGTATAAAATAGTCTGATTAAGAGTATTTGGTGTTGTATTTTACCTGTAGCATTAGGATATTGTTTAAATACTAAAGCATCTACATAAAACATACAATCAGCAGAGAAAAAGTAAATTTCTATTTTGTTTTCATTAAGACTGGAAAAACTTTCGAAATTTAACTGATGGTGACCTTGGTATATTTTAAACAGTTAGCTTGAATAGAACTTAGATGTACCTGGTATAGAATCGGATGTCAGTGTCGGAGCCAGCAAAACGCTGTAACCCAAATTCTCGCTGGACACGTAACTCCTGTATTTCCTTCCTCAGAGTCTCCACGTCTTCGGACAGGTCTTCTGCAGCTGATGCTGATATGTCCAATGCAGATGGCTCAGGGACTGAGCAGTAGTCATGATCTCTTGTAAGACTGTGCTCTTCTTGATCGTCAGGAGGAACTAGTTCAGGGCGTCGCTCCGTTCTCTCCCAAACACTACGCCGCGGTGGTCCAAGTTTATAGCCATTCCACTCAAAAAGTGTTGGTACAGCACCTTTAATAAGCCGCCTTCGACCATCGAGGGTTGTTGGCTCTATGAGTTGATCACTGGCAAAGTGTCTGCAGCAGACCCTGGTGTGAGAGGTAATCGTGAAATGATCCCGGCGTATATTTACCAGCCATTGTCTTCTCAAGTCGGAATGGGTCGGAAAGGCATGAAAACTTAGTATGCCGTTAAATTTGGCTGAAGCTGAACAAAGTGGGACACAGCAATGCTCGGAGTATTTCTTCTCCTGTTTTTGAAAATGTTCTGTTTTAAATACTTTCCTTTTTATACTCATTCTGAAGCGACATTAGCATAGCTACCGATAGATAAGCAAACGTACCGGAAACGCACAAGCGGTACTATTTGGAAACGGAAATACGTCACATGCCCTAGTGCAAGTAGTCTATTACTCAATATCAAAATTCGGTTCAAAGCCAGATGATTATTTGATTTAATCCTTATGTAGCTTGAAGAAACGTCTTCAGATTTTATATTGGGCCTACATTTTCTCTATTGGTCAAATTTGCCAGCGTGGAAGATTAGAGGAAGTTTGATTTTGCTCTTTTAAAGCTGATTTATTTGAATGAATGAGAGACCATCTTTTCATTATGTATCCAGTTCTTAATACATCCATCCACTGGTAACTGTATGCCGTACTCCAATCCCGCTGGAGTGCAGGCAGTCCCACAGCTAGGCAAACACCAGGTTACACACTCAGAAAAACTTTTGCATCATAGTGCATTTTGACACGTCAGGATCAAAAAATGTCATTAACACTGATTGTGTTACATCAGAAACATTATTTGAGTCATTTACAATTTACAAATTTCTAAAACTCTAATATAGCATATTGAACTCATTGTACCCCCGAGAAGCTTAAGGAATAGACAAAATTGCAGGAAAGTATTAAACACCAGCAGCAACAGCAACTCAGAGTCTGCACCAAGTGGGATCCTATGGGAATGAAAATGAAACCAAAGCAATGCCAATAACTGCAGTTCCTGGATTTGCCAGTTGAAGCCAAAGGGGAGCCAGTCCCCAACAACAACAACAACAACAACAACAAAGTTTAAATACCCAACTGAACAACTTTTAAAAGCACATTTACAACTTGGTACAAACCCGTTCTCTTTAAATACACATCAACACACATCCTTAAAATCGAATTTTCTACAGCAGCAGTTGTTTATCATGTAGACAACCTGAGACATACAGTAGGTTGTTTCTCTAATATTAAAATATCTCACTGATTAAATGCATAGTTAAACTTTTTACACAGACAGAAATTGGAGTTTCATTCGCCAGGCTCACTTAAGATCAAAACCCACTGTATGTGGCTCATGATATAAAATAGTTTAACATGCCTGGCCTAGACAATCGACAGAACAGCAAAATCAAGCTCTCTGTAATTTAATGCTGTGATTGGAAAACTTGCATTAGTTGAAAATATACAAGTGATTTACCTGTAGTCCAACCAGTTGAAAACAGAAAGGCACCCTGCTAACTTGAAAATCTTTTCTTGCAAAGACCCCATTTGAAGAGAGCGCCTGTCAGAGAGACTTCATCATCCTCTAATTGCCTGATTTAGTTTCTGTGGTGAATTAGCTACAGGTGTTATGTAAATTTAGCAGCCCTTCCACTCTGTCATGGCTGTGAGCACAGAGTCTTTCTATGTTAATTTAAGATGATTCGTTGTTCACAGGAAGTGTAACCAGGGGACAGTGTGAAGAAAATGCTGTTGGCAGGGAAGTGTGCATGAAAAACTTTCAAAGCAACAACAAGGTGTTTACATCCAGAGCTTGAAAGCGTCTCCATTTCCTACAATCTCCCAGTGGATTAAATCTCTTATCCTGGAAATCATGCTATTGTCTTTGGTTTCTGTTGGGTAAACAGAGGATGTGAACAGCTATCTGTTCATAACTTGACCACACGGTTAAACTGCAGTCAATTTACTTACTGATAATACCTTAAAGTGGCATTGAATTCAGTTATCTGGTTAAGGGAAAAGGAAAGGAAGAAAGACAAAATATTCAGCTCCGGAAATCTTTCAGTTTAAAGCAAACGTGATAGCATCTCAGCAACGGGGCGTCTCGTGGTTGACCCGGTCAGTTTGTCTCAACAAAGAAAACTGCAGGATCTGTGTTGTGTTTATTGCTCTGCTTCAGTGTGGTCTGTTAAACCTCATCCCTACATTAATTACCTTTCTCTGACCTTTGCGTTTTCAGCAACTCTACAGACTGTCATACAATAAACACTCGAGATTTTAGACTCTAATTCTTCTGAAAAATGTGAAATCGTGACAGCTTAGTAATGTTGCTTAGGTGTGATAACTGCTCTCTTTTGCATGTGCAAAGGTTGTATCTGTGTGATAGTGTTGAGTTGGCAGTAGACCTGAGATGCTCCGGAACGAATAATTGCTGAGGAAACATGCATACAGAGTTAAACAGATGGTTGCCTTGTCTATTTGGCCCTAAATCAGTGGGAAATGGTAAGACTGCTGCTGCAATCTAATATTTCTAACTGCTAACCTGCGGTAGTGAAAAAGTGAGTGACAGATGCACAGGCATCTCATCAGTAATGCTCTCACATTCACAACAACAAAGTCTAGACATTTAGAAACCTTGGAAGAATTTTCCTTTTCTTTTTTTTGTTTTTTTGCCTGTCCCGTTTGGCTCTTTTGCCATCAGAATTATTGTCTAAAGACAAAGAAAGATGCCCAACGGATTTACTTTACCAAATTGACCATCCCAGCCTTGCCATAATGGTCCATTTGATTCACCTTTTATTGTTTATTTTATTTTCACTTACTGAATACGGGACAGACTTGACTGGGGGAAAGAAGGGGAGAAAGAAAGAGGGAAAGAGAAACAGCTGAGAAGAGGGACGGGGGAGAAGGGCAAAAAACAAAAACCAACAGAATGAGCGGGAAAAAATAATAATAATAAAATGCATATATCAATCACCTGGATCACCTGCTGAGAAAGAAAAAAGAAAACAAGCAGAAGAGAACAAGAGTAATAGAATAAACAACATCACAATGATATATGGGAATATGACAGTAAATATTAAACATTATTGTGCAGCACATAAGATCAACAGAACACAGTGTGCTTTGAGGTAGGAGCCAAAAAGGGTGTAGTTTGTGGGTGTGATCACCCGTGTGTACACCTGTGAGCATGGACGCGCTTGTTTTTTGTTTTTTTTTAAAGGTTCCTTCATGTAATGATCTGCTAGAGGGTGTGGGGGGGCCACAGCCCCGTCCTCCAGGGTATGAAGCAGGTATGGAGGAGATCAAGGCTCCAGACATCCAGACATCACTGGGACACACCCACCTGGAGGGCAAAACTGGACAGGCTTTCCAGCAGTTTTCAAGGAGGACAGAGAGGACAGGCAGGCAAGTACAAGGTGCACAAGAGCTTGAACTAGCAGACAAGTACATGGAGAGATGCAACATACTACCACATGAGTAGAATGGCAATCTGGCAATGAGCGGAAGTCAGAGCCATGTTCTACTGCTAGTTATTGTAAGTAGTAGCGATTGCTTCCAATCACTAATACATACTTTAAAAATAAATTATCATTTCTTTTTTTCTCACACAAGGCCTATATCCTGCTGTCCAGTCAGGTGCATGTTTCAAGATTATTACATGTCCAAAATGGCTGACATGTTAATGTCACATGGTAACTGGTCATGTCTCTGAAAAACCTACAGTTAGCTAGGCTACATTAGCTAACGTACCATTAGCTAATGTACCGCAACCGGCATTTTCAACATTGTATGTTTCTGTAACTTGTCAGAATTCAGATTTATTAAAGAAGCCAAATAGCATGCTGATACTTTGTCATTAAAACAAAAGGTAGTTGGCTAGCCATGACAGCATAGCCAAACATAGGTGCACTAAAGTAAGCATTGCATCTGTAGTGCTTTTTCTTGGCATGATGTCGTTTTGCTTCTTGTGGTCTCTCTTCTTAAACTAGCTTAAACAACTCTTTCCCATATATTCATGGTGTGGCTCATCAACTAACACATACACACACCTCAAATAAAACTCACTATAAGCCTTTCCTTTTACATTTTTCACCTCTCTCTAGCCTTCATTGCTAAGCTCTACTCCTAGCCTCCCAGTACTCCTGTCTACTTTCTTAATCTCCCTGCAATCCCACTTTTTCTTTGCTAACCTCTTCCTTTGAATACATTCAAGCACTTTCTCATACAGCTACCAGTTCTCCTTGTCCTCTTTCTTTTGTCCAGAGGAAACACCTTCATGGCACGTTCCCTCACCACACCAGCTGTAATTTCCCGGTATTCTGACAACTCTTCACTACTACCCAGAGCCAGTTTTAACTCTTCCCTCATCTCTGTGCAGCATTCTCCCTTTTTGAGTTTCCACCCTTTAATCATGACCTCTGCTTTCACTCATTTCTTCTTCTTGATTTCCAAAGTCACCCTACAGATTACTTTCCAGTGCAGATTAGTGACATTCTGCTATGACACCACCTTGCAATCGTTGCTCTCTTTGAGTTCGCACCTTCTGCTTAAAATGTAGTCCACTCTTAAATCCTATGTAAAATCCACCACCATCTGCTCTTCTACAATTCTCTCTTTAACACCATGTCTACCTCAACATCACCTCATCCCCCCTGTTCCCCTACATGTCTTCTCCAATCACAGTCTCTCCCCTCTGGGAACACTTTACTACTTCATCCAGCTTATTCCAGAATGCTTCATTCCTCCTCCTGACATCCACCCTGTGGGGCATATGCACTGACAACATTCAACATCACTCCTTTGATTTCAACCTTCAAACTGTCTGAACTTCTCTTCTACTCTACAACACTATAAACATACTCTTTGTTCTCATTCTTTCCACTACTTCTACTCTTTGTGTAGATGAGAAGAACCCCATTGTTCTTCCCATCTACACCATGGTAAGTTCAAATGCTCCTAGCGTTGATTCTCTGCTTTACGGTCTCCTGCCCACAAAATGTACCTGACTGTCACCACCCAACCGAGGGCAGTCGTTGTTAACAATGGGCCCTGACCAGTTTGGGATGGAACTCATTTATAACCTGTATGTTTGATTTAGCCAAGGTTTTATGCCCGATTCCTTTCCTGACACAACTATCCTTCCTATTTATCTGGACTTGGGACAGGCACTAGGAGTGCACTGGCTTGTGTCTGCAACATTCTGACAGAAATACGTTATTTTTGATCTTCCACAGTGGTTCTGTCATTTCTGTGATGTTGACCAATAAGAACACAAAGTGCTGGCAAGTGTGGAGCAGGGAAATTATTTTACTGCTATTGTTAAATAATTGTCATCATTACCATTGCATTAATAATATAATCTGGAGTTTATATTGCATTCAGGGGTTAAACAGTGTCTCTTTCAGAAAGACTGAGTTGCAGGCTGACAGGAAGTTGTATGCAGAAGTGAAAGCAGATAGTTATTTTGAGCAGCAGGCTAAGACGAGGCTTTAACAAAGTAACAGATAGCTTTAAGAAGGCCTTAAGATGCTTATGCACATAGTTATTATGTTTAGTAGAGGTTCTTGATTAAAACATTTATTTAGTAGAAGACATACACATAGTCTCAGTGAGCCTCCGTTCTGGTGAAAGGTCAGAAGTGCAACAGGTGACACGGAGAGCATGTGAGGTCAATACACACACACACACATTAGTCTGGCTGTAACTGCAAAAGTGTCTCGGTAAAAGAGGAACCGTTCCTTGTTGTCTCGGCAAGAAAGAGGAACAAGACAAGAACTGAAAGGTAGACAGGAAGGGCTAGCCATGAAAATAGAAGATGATTTTCTGGGTGAAAAGTCATGATGATGTTGATCTGATCTATGTATAAAATGTATCTGTGACGCATGAAGGGGCGTCAGTAAATCAAACCCTGATGCTATAAAATATCTGTTCATGCTTTGATTAAGTCGAGGACTACTGGCTGTCTGCGTACAGAGTGTCTTCCCACGCGTGTATTCATTAAAATCATTGTTTGACCAAAGACCTACTGGACCAAGAGTGGTTTGTACTCTCCTTCCTCAATTTTGAATCTTAACATTTGGGGGCTTCGTCCGGTGGTTGAGGAGGGAGGATTGGAGGTTTAGATGGAGAAATTTGGTGGTCTCTGAGGTGGTCTGACGGGCAGACATGAATTCCAGTGGTCGAAGTGAGTGGGCATAAGCCGGCTTATCCAAAAGGTAAGGCACTACCTGTTGAATTATTTCCAAAGTGTGCCAAATTGGAAATGATAAAATTTAAGTCTACTCACTGAAGTTACTGGTGGATGTCTGTTTTGATTTTGATGAGAATCTCATGACAGTACTGAGGATTTAAAAGCAGTTGGACTGCTGGTAATGATTGAATGCGGTTGGACCGCTAAAAGGAAAAGCAGTTGGACTGCTCAATGTTTTTAGTATGTTAGGGAATTTGCTTATTTTTTGGTTATAAGGTTGGACCTGCTTCAGTCTTACACTTTGTTGGGTGTTTTACTGTTGTTCCAAAGTATTATAAATTATTTTAGAACGGAACCGAGGGGGTTCTAGGAAGCGCAGTGCTCAGAGGTAACGCTTGCCAATGCCAGGGACGCTTAGGCATTGTCCTCGAAGAGGGATAGTCAGTTGGTCACTGTGGAGCTTGGGGCACTCCAGAATAACTAGTGGTTGGACCACTCTACCGTTTGGAACGGTAGTCTGCGCTTTTTTGGGCAGCAAAGGTTGGACCTTGGGTGTTGGACACTTTTAAATTGAGCTAGGGATTTTAGAAATGAGGCCAGAAACAGTTAAAGTCTTGATACTGGTTAATTGGTCGCAAAAAACTCAGGGAGTTTATCCGCTGGGCGGTTATTTTAAATTTGTCTAAAATTGTGTAGGCGCTAAAGCTGGCAGATCTGACAGTGGTTGTAAATATAAGACGTCGTTGTAATATAGAATAAGAAAATTTGGTGTGAGAGATCTCTGTGTGTCGAGTCAGTAATGCACTGACTGCCTGCTGCCATTTTTAGATGGAGAGTGTGTGTGCATGCAAATGAGGCAACTGATGCAGAGCGCATGAGAGGACTATGCTTTCGGTTTTGTGTGATTATTCAGCTCTATAACTATTGTTTGCAAATGTGGATAAATGTCTGCGATTAAAATGCTGGCTTAGTAAATAATAACATTGTAAATATATGAATGGTGACAGCGTCAAAATAGAATATAAGAATTGTTTGTGTTTAAAACCAACGTTTAGGTAAGAAGATTTAAGGTGGATTTGAAGGCATAAACAAAAAATAAAAGGGTTACAGTCTGCAAGTGTTGTTAATTCATGAGCTGACTGGATGCAGAGTAAGTGGAGTGGTCATCCTGAGAGGATTGAATGATACTCTAACTCTGTGGTCAAGTCAGACATAGGTTTTAAGTAACCATGAGCCACTAATAAGCGTGACAGATTAATGAATATGTGTAAATTGAACTTGTTAAATAGCCTTAATAGAAGTATCTCAATGAACACGCAATGAAGTGGACTTTTTAGGGGTAGTTTACCATTGATACCATAAAAAGCAACTTAATTAGTAGTTCAATAACAAATTTTAAAGATAACCTTTGTTATTTGATAAGAGAGAGAAAAATTCAGGTTACATATAGTAAATAAGGGAATGTTAATCTCTGCGTCATTCCACACTGAAATTTCAATTGTAGGGGATCATTTGGAGGTGAATTGTGTAGGACATGGGGAGACAGAAGAATCTCCCCATGAGTTTTCGGTGTGCATAGAAATTGAGGAGGCTGAACTGGAAGCCTGTCTGGGTCGTTGTTTTTGTTTATTTGAGGGTCTGCTGGAAATTTGTGAGAACGACCACCTTGATATGTGGGAGCCTTCTCGGGCAGCGATTTTTTGTTAAACATGTGGCAGGCTGTGCAAAATGGAGAAAGCTTTGACATGATGAATAAAGGTGTGAGAGGTATTTCTTTGGTGATGTAAAGTAGGAGGTTTTAAAGTTTGAAAGTGTTTTTAATTTGAGAGAGGCATGAGTGATGTTATAAGAGTTTGAGTTTCTTTTTCTTTCAGTTTAAAACACATAAGTACATACACTTGGTACACCTGTTTACTCTTTGACTTTATTAAAACAGACGGTGTATTTGAGTTTGAATTTCAGTAATTGTATGTTGATATGGTAATTTAGTTTTATGTTAGGTGAAGGAGATGTCCATCTCTGCGTCTTGCAGGATTGAAAGTGAAAGTTGAAGGTTGTGATGTGAATGCTGTGAGTACTCGATTTGAATGATTCTGTGTGAGGTGTACAAAATACTAAATAATAATAACACTATGAAAGTTGATAGTAGAGTGAGTGCAAGGTGATGTGTGAACAGAGGAAGTCTGAGAGAGAAGTGTGTGCGTAGGCAAAATGCAGAGTGTGTGCGTGAAATAAGGGAGTATTGTTTTTACATCAAGGTTTAGTAGAACTAAAGTAGAACGTCACAAACAAACAAAAGAAGGTAAAATGAAGAGAGAAAATAACTGACAATTACATTAATGAATAGAAAACACACATACACAAAGTGTCATATGTGAAATTATTCTAGGAAGGAGTCAGAAGTGAGATAGTTTAATATAAGATGCAATGAAGGAAGCAGCTTACACTCCTTTAATTTCCAGAGCCAGTGTGTTCCCTCCCCTGCCCACTTGGGCCCCGTATCAGGCGAGTATGGAAGGCTGGATAGCCCATGACGGGTAAGATCCCACCTCGAAACCCTGGGACAACCTAAGGCAGGCACAGTCACGATTACTCGGCTTCAGTAAGAAGACGGGACCTGACGGGTAAGGCCGCTGGGCTGAGGCAGAGGGGGTAAGTGGCAAGTGGAGCCCTACCTTCTGGCTGAGGACAAGGAATGCTGCTATTTAAGGTAGGAAATCAGAATTTGGGTTAGTAAATTTGGGGAGGAGAAAATTGACTGTTTAAAGGCAAAATTATGAAGGAGTCTGACACACTGCAAAAGCACCATATGCAAATTCACGTACACAAACAGAAAATGCATTAACCTTATAAAGACAAGACAAGCTCATGGAGTTTAATGCAGAGATAGAGATTAAACCTGGCTAAGAACACAAACATATGCAATGAAGAACAGCTTGCTATTTTGTATGAATGATACAATGGTGTGAATGTTTAATAAAATACATTTGAGTTTGTAATTGAGGAATAGAAGAAGCCATATGACGAAGGAACTTCCTGAGTGTGTGTGTGACTGTGACTTTCAGGAAGAGGAAGCATAGCAGAGACGAGAAGTGCAGATTTGGGTAGGAAATTTATAGTTTAGTGATATGTTGTTGTAAGGGGGTTTTATGCTGAATTGAAGTATGTTACAGAGCATAAGGGGGTGATTTTTGTTTGCAAATTGTGTGGTTTTAATGAGACTTTCGGTGTATTGAGGAGGTGAAATTATGTGGTGGCAAAACTTTTGTGTGTTTAAGGTTGTTGAGGTTGTTGTGGTGATGGGTTGATTTTGTCAGTTAGGTTTGGGTTGTTGTTTTTGTTTTTAATAGAGGGAGTTTTAGGAAACATGGACATGTCTAAAAAATTGGGCCCATTATTTTGTAACAGTGCACTTAAAGAAAACCTGTCGGGTGATTTTGTTTTGTTTTTATGAGCTAACAATCAGCTCTATTTTTTCCATTTTTGTTTTAAGCAGGCCTGCAACAGTGAATAACGGCGCTGAAAATTATCGGGAGGAGCAAATATAAGGGGGCTTTCCAGATTTCAATTGGCTGAGGAGAAAGCTACCTGGGGACAATTCAGGTCGTAAGTCCCTGTAAAAAGGATTTTATGCGAGTTAATCCAGTCCAAAAGCATAAAGAAATATTTTCCTATGGAAAATAAAAAATGACTGAGCTCATTTTGCTGAGGGTGGAGTATCTGATCGTGCGGGAAGCTCCACTATCAGCAAATACAATGTGTGACTGAATGTGAGTGAGGATGAATTAATGTGGACAAACAATTTGCTTTTACCAGAGAAAATTTCTGTTTTGTTTTGTTGACTGGGGTTAGATTATGGGATTATAGTATATTGTTGGGAGAATGCCAAATGTTAAAGGGGAAATATTTTTTGATGTAACTCAGTTATCATTAATTGAAGAAACACATGACTGATAACTGTTCTGTTTTAAGTTTATTTTTTATGACATAGATTGGATCATGAGTGCACTGTAATCCCTAACAGTTGTCCTAGCTCATAACTAATAAGCTCATAACACTCAAATGTCGTTTTGTAGTTGAGCAAACTATAAAGTATTGAGCTCTGTTGGCTTTTATGCAGCTTTAATTGAATAGGGCTCAATATTTTTTAGCTAATTTTTTTGGAACGCTCAGAAAGTTTAAGAAGCATATATTAGTGACGTTCTGGTGGGTGGAGTCTTGTCGCTCCCTCAGGAAAGCTGAGTCAGCCATCTTGAATTTACCTTGATGCAGGGAAGATTTGGCCAGCCCTGTGGATTAAGAGTCCCCAACTTCAACCCACCACGACCACCACCTTATTTTTTTTCATCAACTGCCCTAAATTTGGTAAGTCTAACGTGTTTTTGTTTTGTTTAAATTTAATTTCGATAAACATTCTTTTTTTATTTTTTACTGGAAATATATTCGTACTTTGTGCACAGTGAATGTTTGTTATAAATGAATTCGAATCCAAGTAATTGTAATTTTTGAAGTTTTCGAATGTGACAAATACGTAATGTTATTTCAAATTAGAATGGTGTAACGTTTTGGCGGTTTTCCGTGGGGGACAACATTTCCCATAATGCATTGTATTCTTGCCCGGGAGGTTGACGGTGGCAGTTCTAGCTCCATGCGTTTGAACTTTCTACTAAAACGTTCTACTGTCCGTTTTTACCGGTTGTCGTATTCGCCGGTAATGCACGTGCGTATTGTGAGTATACTTATTTCAATAATTGTCCGTGTTACACAGTCAGTAGTTTACGCTGTTGAGCTGTGTGTGTGTGTGTGCTAGCATGAAGCGAACAATAATAAACAACATGAGTGTGTTATCATTATGGTAATTAGACACATGTTTGTATTTTTTCGTAGTCTCAAATGTGTGGTTGTGAGATAATCTCGAAATCCTTTTAACAGTTTAGAGGGGTATTCCACTAAGCGAGCTCTACAAGTCAAGGCTTGCGGAAAAATGCATCGCCTGATTCAGCCTAACATTATACACTGGTCGAACTCTGTGCTACGAACGAAGTTCAGCTAAATTGTTCACGCTAATTCGACAAGGCTCAACCAGCCAGACTGAGGCGCCTCCTTGACACCTTTAAGCCAGACCCTATCGATCTTTGATAGATAAATTGAAATGAAATGAAAATAAAGAGCCACGTTCTGCTCCCAGGCTAAGAAAGAATCATTGATGCAGACTGTGCGGATCACAAATACTCCATAACCTGTAAGGCTGGGGTGTCCAAACTTTTTTCACTGAGGGCCACTTACTAGAAATTAGGTAAATAACCTTAACTTTAGTGTATTAAAGATCACAAAATCACTTAAAAGTGGTCGAATATGTTATATTGTTGAATATAATTAAAGACAAAACTGCCTTCATCACAGCTTTCCATAAATGGATCTTTATTGATTCAGTCAGAAAAAGCTTTGGTAGCTTATTTTCAGAACAGCAGCCTCAGATTTCTTCTTAGACAGAAGATTTACAGCACAGAGAAAAAACAATAAAGGGGAAAATAGGACGGGTAAATTTCAAGTTTGATATTTAAGTTATTAAGCTTAGCAACACACCTATCAACATTAGTTTGAAACGGTTAACATTAACAGACTGAACTGGACTTAATAACAGGAGTGCATATAATCTTAGTAAATTATTGTGGTGAGTATCAGCTGCGCTGGGTATGTAAATCGGGCCATCCAGCTGCGGTGCTGATTTGACGTCACACAAATGTCACTTGATCAAGGAGCAGATCTGCATCAGATGAGATCAGCTGACTACGTGTGTGTGTGCTGTGCAAAAAATGTTTTTGAATATTAATAAGTCGTCTTTGTGCACATATTGTTTACAGATATCAGACTGCAAAGAGTACTACAGAGAGTCAACATTTCACCAGTTGTCAGTGGGTGAGTTTTATAATTTGTCCTAATTTAAATAAAAAATAAATACAAAGAAACTAGAGAATTTTGCCCTGAATTATTCAAAATTTTTAGATTTTTTTGGGTTACCCTTCTAGATTGACAAGTTTAGCCCGTTACACAAAAAGTTTGGACACCCCTGATCTGTAACAATGACAATCAGAACATGGCTATCCAACACTTTGTTTTTACTCTGCATTTGTGTAAATACTATTCTAATAGATATTGTATGTTCATCTAGGAACAGCATGATGTAAATACAAGACGGGCCCTCGTCCTTCGTGCACTTCCTGTGTACACCTGCGTGAAGATGCCTCCACGTTATTCAGGACTTGTGATGTAAGTGTACTGGCCTCAGCATCAACCCCTTTGCCTAGCTGTTCAGTCAAACATATGACATCACTCAGAACTCAAGGAGAACCAGGGTGTATATCAGGAAGGAGGTTCAACACAGTCCTCATCTGACTTGTTTTCTCCCATATATCAACTATTGTTGAATAAGATTGCAAGAAGATTGTTACGCATAAACCAGAAAACATGAAAATAGTTGAAAGATTATTAAACAAAAACAAATCCACAGATAAAAACTCTCCCTTTTAAAATTCAAGTGTTCTATTTTTTTGGAGGTGCCATGTTGTGGTCAGAGAAATGTTTGGTAAATAACAAAAACAAATATCTTGGCATATATTTATTATTGAAAACATTTATTTAAACATATGTTTTGAAACCAAACCCAAATTAAGATTATTGTAATGCATCATGATGTATCGCAATATCAAATTAAATCGTTGACATTATAATCCTAAAAGAAACGTGTGACTTATGAAGATTCACACCTCTAATCAGTAGCATGATTTGTGTCCTTGTGGGGCTGAACTCATTCTTGTATAATTTTTGTTTTGCAGTCAGCAGATGGTCCAGACCTCACTGACACTCCTGTGGCTCTGCTGACAGTTGTCACGGATGACACTACTGATTCGGCCCTCTTCAGTCCCGAAAGCATCTGCATTGTCGTTGAGGATGAAATACTTGTGAATGGTCCCACAAATCTGGCTGAGTCATTTCTCCTGCTCTTTGGGTACATCTATGCACTAGACCTACAATACCCAAAGAAACTTGAGCTTACATTCACATTTATCCAGAAGGTTGTGATGTGCCTTGAGGACAACAAACCACTGAAAGGGCGTCTACTGATGCTGAAGAATGATTTGTTCAATGAGTGAATCACTCAGAATGGACTACTTGTTGAGCTGAGTATTGAGGAAGCTTTTTTTTGTTTGTTTTTTTCCTAATCATTTGCCTCTCCTACCTCACATTTAAGATGAATGACTGTTCAGTTCATGCACTATTCATGTTTAATGTTCTGTTGCCTAATACGTAAATGCACTGCCTTGATGTTTGTTCCCTATAAGTACAGCAGTGGAAACAGTACTGTTTTTTTTATGTATTTTTAAAAAAAGAAAGTGAGCTGCAGCTGTCAAGGTACAGTAAGTGTTAAATGCCTCAATGTTCTAATAGCTGCAATTGCTGTTAATACTGAAAATGTTATTGAATTTTAGAATTGAGATGGAGACCCTTGGAGTCTTTTTCTCTTGTTTTATTTATTAAGCACTTTTTTATGAGTGAGCTCTGTTGTTTGTGCCTTTTTAAAAGCACATTGTGTTTAATAAAAAGTTGTTAAATTGTTAGTGTTGTTACTTTCATGTTTTCTAACACTTTTAGCTGATTATAATTTACTGGGCAAACAGTTTAGAATTATTTGTAAGTGTATTTCCCACAGTATTTTAAAAATATTGAAGATTTTAAGTGTTATTTCCCATATTATAAGTGAGAAAATATGAAAAAGTTTGAGTTTATTTCCCACATCGTATGAGTTGCAATATGTAAAATATTTTGAGTGTATTTCCCACCTTAATTAAGTTGAAAAATATTGAACATTTTGAGTTTATTACTCCCTAATTATAAGTTGAGGAATATCAACATTTATGAGTTAACATTGAGGTAATTTAAGGCAACTGCAACTATAATTTTTATTTTAGTTAAACTTAAAACTTTTAAAAACATCACTAAAAAATTGTTGTGTAATCTGTTACACAACAATTTTTGAGTTCTGTGAACTTATTAGGTTTTACAGTGTGGGGAAAACTGAGCATTTTTAAGTTTTGTATAGTATCTTGACACATGAAATGTATCAAGATAAAGGGGGGTTTAGGGTTTAATAATTTAATTGTTTAATAATTTAGGATCATTTTAGGACCTTTTGGGTTTTTGATCATTTGGATATGGTAAAACTGAAACTGTTATTTTTAAGTTAAGGTTAAAGGATTAAAAGTGAACTTGTCACGGTTTGCGAGGCAAGCCGTGTGGAGTTGTAGAAAAGGACCCAAAAGGCGGCAGCTCTGGTGCAGGTGAATATTTATTTACAACGGTGGGCACAAAACAGCACTGGTGGAAAAACAAGAAACCGGAAACCTAAACTGGGTAAGCTAATAACACAAACCAGAAACGAGACGCAGGGAGACCGAGGGGAAACAACACAGACGAACCAGCAACTACCATAACAGAAGACACAACTTAAATACACCCAGAGAACACAGGGAGATTACACACAGGTGGGGAACACAGGGGATACTGATAAACATAACGAGACAGGGCAGGAGTGAACACAACATTACGCATACTGACGAGAGACTGTCAAAGTAAAACAGGAAGTACACAGAGGTTCAGACAGGAGGAGAGAGAGCACGGGGAGAACACAGACATAACAGGCTGGGGGAAACATGGAATAAACACAAAGAGAGACGAGAGCTCATAAATAGACAGAGGGGCACAAGGGGGTAAGAGTCACAAAGGGAAAAAACACTTAGGGAACACCACAACAGGACACCTCAGAAAACCTGGCCTAAATAAGGAGCGAAAATACAAGGAACCAAGAATACTGGGCCAACATGGCCCAGGACCATGACAGAACTGAATCCTGTTTAGAAGATACAATGCCGGTTTTTCAAAGCTGTGAATAATTCTTAGAGGGAAAATTAGTGAGGGTTGAAGGAGTAGAACAGCTTTGATTTCTTTTTGATTTCTAGAAGTAGTGGTTATAATGTAGGCTTACACATACAGATATTACATAGGAGGTATTTTTAGGATAAAGGGGGAGCTTATAAATAGAAATGATTTTTATACATATTGCATTTTGTGCTTTTAAAGGAGTTGTGGCTCAAATTTGTCTCTGGAGGGTCACGAGCCTTTGGCTAGCGCTATGATTAGCCAATCTACTGTGAGGATAATATGAGTTCATGAAGGATTGCACACGCTTACAGACACAGAGTTAAGAAACACACATGACAGTATTGATTCCAGGCAACAGGCCTCAAATTCATTTAGCTTTTAACTGAATTTAAAGAAGGACCAAAGAGTAAGGAAAGCATATATTTTGGTTAAGTCTGATAAACTAGAATTAGAAGGTATTGTTACATTAAAGGAGCAAAATGAAATAAAAGGCTATACCAAATACGGGTTATAACATAGGAAATGTGAGGTTAAAATGAAGTTAACACATAGGAATTGTTTCAAGGCAGCATTTAGCTATGATGAAATGTATACAGGAGTAATTGCTTATATGCTTAAACTTAATTGATTAAAGTGGTTGTTTTCTTTTGGAGTAGAGGAACTTGCAGCAGCGACAATTTGTGCACAGGATGTTGATGATCAGATAAGGGAAAATAGAGCGAGCAACCGGACGTGAAAGCAGGGCTTAAAGAGTTCTAAAGGGATGAGTAACGTTGAAGAGTATACATAAATACAAGTCAATAAGTTAAGAAGATAATTAGGATCAGGCTTTTGATTAAAGAGTCCCAGATAGGATAGGTTAGAGAGGTGCAGGAAAAGGTGTTTTGTTTCCTTTACAGAAGATCTCGGCGACCACAGGAGGGGCGAGGATCCTGGAGATCTCGAGGTCCGAGACCACCAGAGAGGGTCTGAGCGAGGACACAATGTATTGCGACCTCTGGTGTTCCAGAGGTCGTGAGAGGGAGTGTGGAGCAGGGAAATTATTTTACTGCTATTGTTAAATAATTGTCATCATTACCATTGCATTAATAATATAATCTGGAGTTTATATTGCATTCAGGGGTTAAACAGTGTCTCTTTCAGAAAGACTGAGTTGCAGGCTGACAGGAAGTTGTATGCAGAAGTGAAAGCAGATAGTTATTTTGAGCAGCAGGCTAAGACGAGGCTTTAACAAAGTAACAGATAGCTTTAAGAAGGCCTTAAGATGCTTATGCACATAGTTATTATGTTTAGTAGAGGTTCTTGATTAAAACATTTATTTAGTAGAAGACATACACATAGTCTCAGTGAGCCTCCGTTCTGGTGAAAGGTCAGAAGTGCAACAGGTGACACGGAGAGCATGTGAGGTCAATACACACACACACACATTAGTCTGGCTGTAACTGCAAAAGTGTCTCGGTAAAAGAGGAACCGTTCCTTGTTGTCTCGGCAAGAAAGAGGAACAAGACAAGAACTGAAAGGTAGACAGGAAGGGCTAGCCATGAAAATAGAAGATGATTTTCTGGGTGAAAAGTCATGATGATGTTGATCTGATCTATGTATAAAATGTATCTGTGACGCATGAAGGGGCGTCAGTAAATCAAACCCTGATGCTATAAAATATCTGTTCATGCTTTGATTAAGTCGAGGACTACTGGCTGTCTGCGTACAGAGTGTCTTCCCACGCGTGTATTCATTAAAATCATTGTTTGACCAAAGACCTACTGGACCAAGAGTGGTTTGTACTCTCCTTCCTCAATTTTGAATCTTAACACAAGCTAGTGAGATCTTCTGTCCTACCACTCACCTGTGTAAACAAGCTTAAGGGAAAGACAGACGATGGTACTAGAGTAGTTATGCTGAAATGGAGTAGAGCAATGCTGTCATATACACCAGCACGGGTCGCCACTGTTTAATCATAGTCGGTTTCCAAAAATCACTCACTAGCACTTCATTTACGATGACAAAAATATTGTATTTTTATATATGTATTAGTTTTTTAACATTTGAAAATATTTGTCGTTGTAGTCACTTCGTGGCAATATAGGATGGGTGGCAGTTTCTTATATTGCAGATTCAATATAAGGAAAAGATGCTTATATTTAAAATATGCAAAGGTGCACCAGGAAAGTTCACCAAGAAAAAAATAGATATACCTGGGAGCAGATGCAGTGAAGCATGGAAGAAGAGATCACAGATATTTATGAATCAGTTTTTGCTCTGAAACTCCCAAAATTGATTCTGGTCCAGTGAACTTCTCAGCTGGATAACAGAGTTTCAGACATATTTGTTGTTGAATGAAGGCTCATTTTAGTTCACCAGTTCATGTTGTTTCCATAACATCTATAACCTAAAGTTTAGTATGTTCTGCTTAGTTTAACTTGGTGTTAAAGAGAGAGAAAAAGAGATCATGGTGAATAAAGACAATCGGATTACAACATATTTTAACCTCTTGCAACAGTTACATGGTTCAGACTGTTGGCCCACAGAGACACACTCTGGATTTATTAGAATTAAATCAAGTGAGAAGGATTTTAAATAACCACTCTCCAAAATCCCTGTGGAACATATTTCACTAGGTCTGAGATTCTCCGCTTAGATTCAACCACTGGGAATAAACAGGGGGAAGTTCAAATGAACTCGACAGTGATAGATAATTAAACTCCTCTGGCTCCTGCTTCAGGGAGTTAATACTGGCATGCAGTACCACTCGTTTGCTGTCGATCACACAATAAAGCATACTCTCCTTTATCTGTGTAAGCCTAATTGGGACTATATTTTACACCAAGAAAATATGCTGTATTAAATAATGACTCAGACGAGAGAGTCAGACCATAAACATGTTGGGAACATGTTGACTGATAGAGGTAGTGAGAAGTACGGCAAGGTAACCAAAGGGCAATTTTCTTACAGAAGTCTATACAATCCTTTTTGAAAATACAGAAGGTGACTTTGCATGTTAGACCCAAATGATAAACCCATCTTTTACATATAGTCCTTGGCTGCATCTTCTCTGGCTTTAGCTTTGCATTGACACATATATCGTGGCCATATTGATTTATTTCTCTGACATACTTGTTTATATCAATTACGGTAAAACTGTATAATATAGGGAGTCTTTTGTTTCAACATGCACACACACACACACACACACACACTGAGTCCTCGACCAATGGAAATCTCTTTTCTAATCAATGAAAAATGTTACCATGGCGACACACTTGACTCTCCGACCCTAGATATTGCGTGCTGCTGCCAAACGATAGAACGATAGAAGTCTAACTCACCTAAGCAGCACCTTTTTATTCAGCAGCTCACACAGCTGACCCAGGTTTCGTATATGACTCCGACTGTCAGAAGATGAGCTTTGTATCATCAACATAATATGTAGCTTATAGTCGTTAAAAAATAATTTAAAAAGTTTTCACAGGACTGTGTGCAGATTCAGTAGCTTATATAAAAGTCTCTCACATCAATATGGAGAAATTTAGGCCCACTGTTCTTCACAGTGTTACATCAGTTTGTTGAGTTTGCAGCCATTTTTTATGCACAGACCTTTTAAGGTCGCACCACAGTATTTAATGTGGACTGAGATCTGGACTTTGGCCCATGGCAATACCTTAATTTTTTTGCCTTTTTTTTCTTATTCCGTTCTAGATTTGCTGCTCTGCCTGTGATCATTGTTCATCATTGTTGTTTAGACAGATGTCCTTAAATTTAACTCTAGAGTACTCTGATTCTAGGATTTGTATTTATGTTTCGCAATTTCGCAGCCTGAACTGAACGGGTGAATTTGCTGGGACTCCTGGAAATGACTGGCAGCTGTCTAGAATTTTGTCCACTTATGAATAGATTCCTCTCATTTTTAAATGATGAACATGAAATGGCCTTACAACCCTTCCCAGATTGATGGGCAGCAACACTTGCCCGGGAGGCAGGTGAGGCCACAGGTGCTGGCGATTGGACAAATCGAGGAATGCCCAGACCTCTACATTGCAGAGACCAAACAGCCACTTCACAAGTGCATGGCACAACATAGAAGAGCCACCTCCACGGGACAAGACTCAGCTGTCCATCTGCATCTAAGGGACTCTTTCGAGGATGCCAATGTTCACATTTTGGACAGAGAAGACATATGGTTTGAAAGAGAAGTGAAAGAAGCCATTTATGTTCACTGTGAACGACCATCTTTGAACAGAGATCCTCTACCTAATCACACGAGCTGATTAGGTAGAGAATCATTAGGGGGTCCGTTGTCCCTCTCGGGGGACACTCCCACGGGGCTTAAATCTGGGACTCTCCACCATTCGACCTTAGAACTGAAAAAGTTTCTTGGATGAGAGGTGAAATGTCTTCAAGCAACTTAAAGAAGTCCAGACTCTTTTCTTTCCAAGCTCCTTAGACTACGATGACCTGGATGACTGAGAACCTTCAGAGACAGATTGGACAAATCACAGTCTCTACTTTTTACAGTGAAAGGAGAGTCCAGTGCGAGGGTGTGCAGAGATCAATTCTGAGCATTGTGTAGCTGTACATGTGAAAGTTGGCAACAAATCTGAACTGTGAACACAAACATTGTGGGAGTGTTGGGTCCATCTTACAATCAGATTTTCAAGTCAATATTAAATCAAGAGAATTGAATTAAGACAATGAGATATAGTTTATCCATTAAAATAATCAAATACTGAATGGTAAATGTTACAAAATCATTTGTAAAATTAGTGCGATTGTGTATAAACAGAGGAAATTAAAGGCTTTTTACCCGAGTTGTGTCTATGCAGAGAAACTTACCCCAGCCACGTCTTAAAGTTCATCTGGGGTTTACACTGAGTTGTTCCCAAGCCACACTAGAGAGTTCTATGTCTTCCCCAGAAGACCTCCTGCTAAGGCATGCACAAAACATCTCAAGTGGCTCCTTTCACTGTGGAGAAGCAGCTCGCAAACAACTGAGCTTCACACCCTATCTCTAAGGGAGAGCCCAACCACCCTTTGATGGAAACTCATTTCCACCTCTGGCATGGATTCAGTGTTTTTGAATGACTATGGCTACGTCCACACGTACCTGGGTACTTTTGAAAACGCAGATGTTTCTATGCGTTTGCACCTTTCATCCACACGTAAACGGCGTTTTCGGTCACTGAAAACTGAGATTTTTAAAAACTCCGGCCAGGTATTTTTGAAAACTCAGTTTTTGCATTTACGTGTGGACGAGAAAAACTGAGAAAACGCAGCGTCAAAGGTGTGCGGCTTTTTTGACGTCACACTGTGCGCCACGTTATTGTTTCGGTGAAATGGTAAATGGTAAATGGCCTGTATTTATATAGCGCTTTACTAGTCCCTAAGGACCCCAAAGCGCTTTACATATCCAGTCATCCACCCATTCACGCACACATTCACACACTGGTGATGGCAAGCTACATTGTAGCCACAGCCACCCTGGGGCGCACTGACAGAGGCGAGGCTGCCGGACACTGGCGCCACCGGGCCCTCTGACCACCACCAGTAGGCAACGGGTGAAGTGTCTTGCCCAAGGACACAACGACCGAGACTGTCCAAGCCGGGGCTCAAACCGGCAACCTTCCGATTACAAGGCGAACTCCCAACTCTTGAGCCACGATCGCCCCACAATTGAATTGAATTCCTACAATACTGTTAGTCAAAGGAGCTTGCAAAGAAAAGCGTCTGGACTTCTTTAAGTTGCTTGAAGACGTTTCACCTCTCATCCGAGAAGCTTCTTCAGTTCTAAGGTCAAATGGTGGAGAGTCCCAGATATAAACCTAGTGGGAGTAACCCTCCACAGAGGGACAAAAGGACCCCCTGGTGATCCTCTAATCGCCTGAGCCAAGGTGTGAAACTGGGCGTGGGTCCCAATCAGCCAGAGTTTCGGGTGTGTTCGTCTTCAAGCTACAATACTGTTACTGTTAATTTTACTCTCTGCAGAGTTTAAATGCTTACATATACACACACAGTTACTGTCCCTCCACACATACGACTCGGTTCTGCTTCTATGCCCCATCCTTGTTTACTATTTCCCACCGAGGCTTCTAGACTTCTGATTGGTCAACATTTCTACACAGTTAGGAATATATCGCCACCTGTTGCTTTGGCATGTTCCTAGCAGCGTTTTCCTTCATTTCTGTGTTTACATGTGGACGGGATTATTTTTTAAAATGAAAACGAAAAATCTCAGTTTTCAAAAATACCCGTGTACGTGTGGACGTAGCCTATAATCCAATAGAAGTATTGTGAAATGACCAAAGGTATCCCTTCATAACCAACATCTCACAGCTGAAGCTGTTCTGTAGAAAGAAAAAGTCCTCCAAGTAGATGTACAGGACTAACGAACACAAATGTTAATGAGGTTAATGGGTAACTGCGGATACTGAAATCAAAACAATAACTAATGCCAGATCTCCTTCCTCAATACCCAAATGCAGTATTGGTGTCTTATTAACTTAACAGGGTTCCCTGTATCTACTTTAAAGACTTGTGTAAAAAGCAGGTGACTTTGAGGTCATTTATGTAGAAAATTGGAAAATTCTTAACCACCGTTAGGCTTAATTATATCTTAACTAGCATACAATGAGCCAATCATTCTTGTCATTTACTTAATTATAACAATTTTTAACCAATAAATTGAATATCCACTTCCTTCAGCCAGTCTATAAACATCAAGAGCAGCATCCAGCTGACATTGTGAGTTATTGCTAGTGTACTTTATCTTTCCACAACAGATGCAGCAGTCAGTTACTAGTACAAACAACACAGCAGTCTGTCTGCTTAATAACAAGAACAGATGCAGTTATTAAGCTATAATGCACAGTTAACAAATGGGGGAATGGAATTCTTAGGTGTGAAAATACTGTCTCAGCATTGGCTCAGCAGTTGTAAAGAGGCTAAAATTTGCAAATGACTTTAGAATTTGGTTAATTTGTCTGTGTTTTTCTCCATGAACTTGCACACTTTGTTCTAGTATTCAATCAATAATACTTTAACAAATAAAAGAAACACACCAAAAAAAAAAATCTTCTGGGACATTCTGTTTGGCAAACAACTCAAATGTGCAAATTTAATTAACGTGTTTGCACTCCACATTTCGACTCATCTCTTTCTAACTGAACCATAATCCCTTTCCCCAACAGGCACCAGTCCTTTCTCTGCAACACCCCAGATAATCCCCAAACACACATACGTACACATAAACACATACGCAGAGAACCGTCATCTTCTTTCTGTTTATTTCATCGAAGTTGCGTGCATACACTCTATCAAAGATTTTTTTGGTATTCGGTAGGAGCGCTTGGCAGTGGACAGAGGACAGACTGGGGTCGGTGTACTGGAACAGTCCACACTCGAACTATGCAGCATCCCACACGACCTTCTTAGCCTGCTCTATCACCACAAGTGGAATGAAGGGAATTGGATGAGATGCGTCGGAGCATATCGTCTGCAGGGGCATCATGTGCCGTGGGTTTGAATTTCTCTGTGAGTGCATACTGGTAATAACAACAGAGATAGATGGCACAGAGAGAAAGATTGCTTGCTTTTTTTCAGTAACATCTATCTTTGCTCCATGACACCAAGCTAAACAGCTCATCTCATACTTTAAATGTTAATATAGCACTCAGTGTGTCTTCATCTGAGAAAAAAAAAACAGAGTTGAACTTCAAAGCAGAAAGACGTCACAAACGCCAACTTTTTCTCTTTGAAATTAGCATGTGCTACATCTTTGTAATTCAGCAGGGACTGCATATGAAGCTCCAGCTGGGTCAGCTCATCTCCTTCGTCATCCATGAGAGCTCTCTTCTGGAATTAGAAATGTCTCTCCGATGTTCCCATTGGACTAAAGCCCTCCCTACTTCCTCTGGAAAGCCTGAGTCAGACCCTTCAGGCCAACAGCTCTTGTAGCGAGCGTTATGTCATCTGTTTAGCGCAACAAGTGTGAATCCTCTGTAGATTTTCAATCCAGATCAATGCCATGTTGAGAAGTTTATTACTTCATGACAACAGGAAAGAAAAAAAGAGAATAAAAGGGGTGTGTTTCAGGGAAAATGTTTAACATTTTTAGGCTTTTTTTAGATTTAGATAGAAAGTGCACAAAAATATGCTTACACACTCCCCTCCCCCCATCATGTTAGCGGCACAGATTTCTACTGGGCATTCTTTGAATGGCACATCTGTCTGTAACGTCTCTGGTGTAGCATGACTCTGAAGAACTGAGTGCTACTTCTCTTTGATCAAGAAGTAATTTGTTTGGTTTACGTTGCCAGGCTTGACTATTCCCACCACCATATTTCTCCGATGTATTGTTTGCTCTCCAGTTTATCTCCTTACAGACCCTCTGCTACGACCCACAATTCTCAGTTTGGACTCAGAGAATTGTGGGAAGCAGCCTACCCACCATCAGCAGCACTGACATCAGTGCATGTAGAGAAAAAAGCCTCCTGAATCACGAGGGACTCTACTTACCCAGGAAATTGACTTTATGCCCTGGGAGGCTACATAGGCTCAGAGCCAGGAACAGCGTCATACCCTGATGATGTATAAATTCAGTGGCTGATTCACCCTAAAATCTGTGATTTTACTATTTGCTTTTATGTTTATGTCTTATTCCTATTTTAAACTCTTAAAATTCTATTTTTTTTTACATGCATTTATGTATTTTTAATGTTGTTTTAATGTGTTCACATTCCTGGGTTATTCCTGCTTTTCGTGACTTTATCGTTCCCAGGCTGTCAAACTTTCCCCATCCTCAGTTCTGTTGTTATTACTCCCATCCAATTATATTCTTGGAAACTGAGTTTTATTCTGTCATTCTGCTTTTCAGACCATCATTTGTGCAGCCTTCACCCTGAACTCCGTATCATTCTGGATGTTCAGAGAGCCAAAGTTTGCATCTCACATCTGCTCCACTGCCACCACCACCACTCTGGGGTGCTGCCCTATTTACAACCTTCATTGGAAGCAGCACTCTGCTGTGCCGCTTCACTCGAGTCTGAATGTCAGTGCCCTAATGTTCTTATCACTCGAACTCTGCATTGATAAATTATGGTTTTTTTTTTAATTTCAAATAATCCTTTCTTATTAGAGCTGATTTTATCAATAGATTGACAACCTGAAACAGCAATTTTACTGATCATAAAATTATTTTTGCATTGGAGTGTTTCCAGGTTTCTGACAATATGCCAGTATGTACGTCTATACTAGATAGTACATAGTCTTATGTCACTTGCATGCAATAAAAACTAGTCTAAATCTCAAAGTCAAATGCATAGGGAAGGAAAATAAGGTTTAAAGTTTCCAGTACTGTGATAGAATTCTGCATTTCTTTCAGATTTGACAACAGAAAATGATTTTTAGTTAATTGTCCTCATATCTTGACAATACTGTAGTACTAAAAAGTACATTGTAGTGAGGCTTTTTGTTTGCTTTGACATCACTACTGTTTTCAGACTAACTTGACAAACACTGAAAAGCTTGAAGTTAATGTTCTTTATTCTTTGTCTTTGAAAGTTATGTTTTGACTTGGATACAGTTAGGCTCCCTAATTCTGCTGTGGTTTCTGACTAAGGAAATGGTGGTTCCCGTAGTGGCCCCAAAAGGTCCACCGCACTGTAACTTAAGAAAACACCAGCAGAGAGAAAGATGCCGCAAAAGCACACAAAACCCTATGGGTGTTGAATAAAACAGAAAAAAAAAACCCAAAATCAAAGCACAACAGGTGTTTTGGGGGTGGAGCAAAACAGATGGCTGCTCCTCCCTGAGCCTGCGGTTTCTTCCTATTGAAAGAGAGTTTTTCCTTCCCACTGTTACCAAGTGTTTGCTTATAGGGATCGTGTGATTAGGGTTTGAGGTTTTCTCTGTTATTATTTTTTGGGTCTTTACCTTACAACATAAAATACCTTGAGGCGACTTGTTTGGATTTTGTGTTATTTAAAAAATCGAATTGAACTTGTTTAAATTGCAGTACGTCTGACCTTTCAAGCCCAACACCGTTTCCTGTCGACTGACATTTTATGCTAATATGAAGATTCATATTTAGAAAAGATTAGTTTGTTTTCATTGCCCATGCAAGAATAATATTAAACAAAAATCTTATTTGAAAGCAAAACCCAACCTTCATTGCATCATACTTTTTGCAATTTGTTGGCAAAATTTTGCATCAAAACTGCACTAACATTCAGGGATCATGCAATGTGCAGCTCCAGTTTGCACATCCTAGAGGTATACAGCTTTATCATTGCTTCATTTACTGTAATATTTGTTACATATCCTTAAATTGTGACACATTTCATTGTTTAATACTTGAAAGCTAAAAGATGGAGGTCCCAGCAGGATTATTTAAGAAAGAGAGAGACATTTAAGGGGCAATAAGTTGTTAAAAGGATAACGTTAGAGCAGCTGATCCCTTATAATCTTCAATATACTGAATGAGACATAACTTCAGGAAGTGACAAGGCTATTTCTGGAATCCATGCATGGAGGGGAACACCACTGTGTGTGTGTGTGTAAGCGTGTATGAGGCTGTCATATTGATATTCAGTGCTGAATGTCACCATTTAAATTATAGTGTTTTCAAATGTGCTGTGATTAGCATCTCATTGGTTCTCAAAGGGAATGAATCACAGCAGGTTTAGAGCCTGGTAGCACACATTAGCTTCAGATATATGTGGAAATCATTTCTTTATTAACATACTAAAAATATTTCCTCAATTAAAATTAATAAATAAGCCAAATGTATGTAGAAATGTAGGTCACAAAGCTGCCTTAGTTTCTGCTCTCTTACACTTTAACTGAGATGCCTATGCACCAACATTAAAACATCTTCCCAGCAGAAATGTGTTAGGCATATGCAGCAAGGCTTGCATGTGTTTCTATATTTACTGAGGCAACAACATTAATTGCCCATAAATAAAAGTAGAAAAAGGATTGCAGTTTGTGTTTTTATTAGAATTCTAATTTTAAGCTATTGTAAGGGTCTCCAAGCCATGTAATCTATGTAAGTAGGGCATCAGCTCAGGATCCCATCATCACAAACATGGTAGCTTTGTTATTTATGTATATATTTTTCAGAGAAGCAAACCGTTACATTAGCTTATGTGTTTTGAAGCTCATGCGTAAGTTCAGTAAGGTCAATCTGTGTCATGCTTTTGTCCCACGTGTTGGGTGGGTAATCTAAGCTTTACATCGCTTCCTCTTTCCCACGCTGTCAAGCTCATTGCGATATCACTGGTCTAGTCCAATCATTTTTCTGCCCACCTTCATCAGGCCAATCAGCTTCCACCCCACCTACCCCATCTGTCATTGACTCTTGCACACGCCTTTGCACAACTGACCTCAGGCCAATGTTCCCTCTAAGCTGCGCGCGTGTGCAATTGCGCACTGCTGGCACGGTCTCTGCACACAGAGAATCTGCGTTGCGCACAGAAAAAAAATCTAACCTGAATTGAAATTAAAAGTAATACTTTAGCAATTCTGTTTTGCAGTGTTAGTCAGTAAGTGACTGGCTGCTCCCATATGCGATTACAACGATGCCACCTTATTCCATAGTCCAACCATTGATGCGATTCACATTCGTATATACGCAGCTAATCAACGTCGCTGACAGGCTATGACAGCGTCCTTATGTCCCGACACCAGTGTTTTAGCTAGCAAAGCGGCGTGGCTGATGCGGAGTGGAGCCGCGTTAATGATAACGTGTACAACCATTGGAGATGTGAGCAGGACAGACGGAACAATTGACAGAAAAAGTGTGGACTTTATACCAGTTTTTAAATTGTGTTGATAGGCCACGTAAAACCAGAGTTATAATAAATATATATGCAATGTTTGGTTTTCTTCCTGAATACTATCGTTGTTTATATTTACTGCGGGAAGAAACGGTAAAAACAGCGTTTTATAAGGAAAACGCTCGAAAGCACTCTCCACCTGTGAGCAAAACCAAAAAAAACCCACCCTTTCCTATTGGTCGAAAAATGTACCATGTCAACCAATCAAAACATGGCATTTAGTTGTTTAGGAAGGGGGAAGTTTTAGGAGTGACGGCGGTGTTTTGAGATGTGAGAGATTTGCGACGTTGAGCGCAAATCTTGTGTAGTTAGTGTGTAGTGTAGTCAATAGTTTTGTTGTGTGTGTCAGAACAATGAGGCGACTGCTGAATGTTACAGGTGTTACAGCAGTGATACATCTCCTGCTGTCAGGCCTGCAGGTATCAGGCTTGTGATGTTCTCCTTTATCTCATAGTGAACAGAAATTATTTTTTGGAGTGGCACAAATAATTTGTGTGGCATCAAATTTGATGCAGAACAGCTGATTGTTCTGTAAATAGTTTGAAATGTTTGTTTAAAAAAACGCCTTGGCTGCATTTTTAGGTAAACACACTCAGTAACTGTTTTGAAGAAGTACCTATACAATGAATTGCCCAACATTGGTCATTATATACTGTATTTTGCAGACAGAGTTACAGACTCTCTCCCAGACCACAGACTCAGACTCATAATACAAGTCAGAGCTTTATTAAAAAAGAAAGTTGTGTTTTCAAAATTGGAGTTCAAGTTATGATTTTACTTCCAATAGTGTTAACATACTACACAGGTCATGAACAAGAGTTATTTAAATTTTCATTGTAAGTGGGCTAAAGCAGGTAATTAAAAGTAGTTAACATAAATGTAAATGCTGTAATTTGATTATTTTAATAAACCATGTAACTTGGATGGATTCGATGCTGGCGTGATCACAGTGCACACGTCTGCTGTTGCTCACAGTGGTCCAAGGGATCGCTCAGGGAGTTTGTGTGTTCGCTCAGACACATGAAAAATTAGAGGGAACATTGCCTCAGGCCCCACTCAAGCCTTACTCTTCATCTCCACCACCGACGTCTAGATTCCAGGGGGTTCAGACCTAATTATGGATTATGGATTTCTTTCTGCTGTGATGGCCAATCGGAGTCTAATTGCCAAATTCCTTAACTGAATTCTGTAGATCAATAAATTATATTCACTTCCTTCTAATGATATTGATGATAATGTAATATTATTAGCTTACTGTTAGCTTAAACCACTCATTTACCAATATAAAAAACACCCTGGAAGAATTTGTAGAAGACTAGAACTTTATAAATAAGACAAAAAGATCAAATAGTCCCCTTCTGTTGGCACTGGTTTGGCAGAGATAAACACAACGTGTCCTTTTCTGCAAGAGATAAAGCTCCTCCTTTGAAGTGCTCTAAACTCCACATTTGTAAGTTGGAGGGAAAGCAGCCACAAATGGCATCTGACAGACGGGGACAGCATTTGATGCCTTCAGACGGAGATTAGGGTTTTGTGAGAGGAAGCCAAGATCAGGACCTTTGCAGAGCTGTTCTACCAGTACTACAGACAGGACAAACAAATCTGTCAATTTTGACTGCAGGTGAAAATGTATTTTTCAAAACTGTAGATGTTAAACTTTTAAATAAAGTATTTGAAAGTAGTTCAGAACTGGCTTGAAAGTGAACGAAAACACAGTCAATGAACAAAGAAAACCTTCACAAGACCTTCATAAAACCTGGAGAACTCAGAAATTATAAGAAACTCTGCTTCCTGAAGTACGATACAAAGAATCGAGCGGTGGGTCAAGATCTTTGCACAGAGCTGCAAGTTACTTTGGTTTCCTTCTCTGTCTATAATTAAGTATATCTGGAATATCTTCGTCTGTTCAACTGATTATTTAAACATGATAAATAGAAAAAAACCTCCTTAAACAACTGAAAGATAAGTAGCTGGATCCTTAATATAAGAAGTAGAAACCCAAAATATATGTGGCGCCAATTTCTTGACACCCATCATTGCACTGCATCAGCTAACTGCAAGCAGATGTGCTCCCTTCACTTGAAGCACTTTTTTCCAAACCTGAAATTCCTATTTTTGGCAAAGAGCTGTCACTTACAATATTCCTTATATAATTATCTCCCAGGTCTCTGTCACGTTGGTCTTAAAGGATCCTAGGAATCGTCAGCCTCTTGGCTCACGCTTAAGACAGCTGTACAGAAATCTTGGCAACCTTTTGGAGCGGGGCCATTTAGCAGAAGACCAATGAACAGAGACAGACGTAACTTCTAGCACCAAGCTCCATCACAGGTATGCTAATTTATGTTTTACTTTGTTGATTGTTGTATCTTAAAATTAGTTGCTGTGAATTTTTATGTAGAAGTATGAAGTTTATACTCAGGTCTCTTAAGGGAAATCTCATGTCTAATCTCATTTTAGTCCCTGATCTAAAAATTCAGTGTGTCAGTTTGCCAGGAAAGCCTATCATTGTTATGTGAAGGCTGTGTGCAGGCAGGAGTATTAGTAGGAGGACACAATGTGCAGACACTCGGAGACGGAACGTGAACTCAAAACAGCTTTAATGCTGAACTCAAAGGGGTAACAAAACTGAGAATACAAAATAACCTTACGCAGACAGAACACACAGCAAGATAAGAATAGACTGCAACACCAACAAACTAAAACACAGGGCTTAAATACACAGAGGGAGCAATCAGGGAATGAGTAACAGGAGGGAAACACAGCTGGAGCAAATCAGGCCTAACGAAACAGGGGAAGCAAAACCAGACACATTGACATCAGACATGGACCTTCAAAATAAAACAGGAAACAATACAGACTGAACTAAAGACACAGACTCACACATTGGCACTGCAACAGAGGAAACCGAGACATAAACCATAAGACAGAACACAGACAAAGAAACCAAAGACTAGAAATGATAAATAATATAATAAACTCAAACCTCTGGGTCAATGACCCAGGCATCCTAACAATCATAGGTCGCTCGTCCTCTCTATATCCGGCTTTTTTGGACTGTCCAGGAGATCTCCTCCAACTATCTGCTTTTCCTGTTCCACCACCAGCATCTACACTCCTGGGTGATTAGTCACTATCGCCTACCTTCATTTCCTGGTCCGATCTGTGATGTTTCTTCAGGAAGTATAAGAGCCAAAAATGTATAATACTGGATGCCCAAGATTTTCCAATGAATTCTCCTCCTTTTTAAACAAATATCTCCTTACTGAAATAGTTTGATTATTATTTTGTAGTAAATGACACAAGACCTATTATTTTCCTTTGTTTGGCAAGAAGATATATACTTGATTCCCCATCCCAAGAGAATGAGACTTAAATCACCCGTAATGGCAGAGCTTTACTTCAGAATACTTTATTGATCCCTTACAGCAAGAAGGTTGGGATTTTGAATCTACCATCTGGCCTATGTTTTGTGTGGAGACTCCATGTTCTCCCCATGTTTATATGGGTTTTTTTCAGGTACTTCCTTCTACAGTCCAAAGGCTTGCACTTAGTGGACTTGGGTTAATTGGTGAGGGGTCAATTACTCCCTCACAGATCAGTATCTACTCCAGTTAATTCTGGTGTACCCCAAGGCTCTGTCCTGGGTCCTTTACTTTTTATCATCTATCTCCTACCCCTAGGTAATATTTTTAGGAAGCATAACATCCAGTTTCACTGCTATGCAGATGACACCCACCTCTACCTATCCTCCAAACCCACAGCTACTCTCCCACCCACATCCATTTCTGACTGTTTAAGTGACATCAAGGTCTGGTTTACACACAACTTTCTTAAACTTAATGGCAATAAAACAGAATTAATCTTAATAGGCACCAGATCAAAACTGACTACAGTTCCAACCAGTCTTTCGTTATACATTGATAACTCTGTTGTCACACCCTCCCCTCAGGTTAAGAGTCTTGGTGTCATCCTTGATAGCACTGTTCTTCACAGCACATATAAATAATATCATTCGGTCTTCCTACTTTCATCTCCGTAATATTAACCGTCTTCGTCCCTCACTCACACCACACAGTACCGCCATACTTATCAATGCTCTTGTCACATCTTGTCTGGATTACTGTAATTCTCTTCTCTATGGTTTACCTCATAAATCCCTCCATAAACTGCAGTTGGTTCAAAATACAGCTACTCGTATTATTTCCAGAACTAGATCCACTGAACATATAACACCTGTTCTTAAACAGCTCCTGGTTCACCTCCGGGTCAATTTCAAGATCCTGCTTCTCACTTTCAAAGCACTTCATAACCTTGCTCCTCCATATCTATCCGATCTTCTCCATACATACTCACCCCTTCGTACACTCCGCTCTTCTTCAGGTTCCCTTCTGTCAGTTCCACCTGCTCGCCTGACTACCATGGCACTCAGAGCCTTTAGTTGTTCTGCCCTGAGACTTTGGATGCACTTCCACTTGCTCTACGGACCACACACTGTCTCACCACTTTTAAATCACTACTCAAAACCCATCTGTTTAGAATTGCATACACCCGATCTGTCTTAGGCCATTTTTACCTTGCTCAGTGTTTATATTTGCTTTTATACTTTTATGACTGTTTCTGTCTAAATTTTATCTACCATGTTTGCTATATATACATTTTTCTAATGTTTTTTATGGTATTGTTTACGTGTTACTGTGACCTTGAGGGTCTGAAAGGCGCCTATAAATAAAATGTATTATTATTATTATTCTAACCTGTCCATACTGTAGGTGTGAATGTGACTGTAAATGGCCGTCTGTGTCTCTGTGTTAGCCCTATGACAAACTGGCGACCTACCTAGGGTGTACCCTACCTCTTGCCATCTGGCAGCTGGGATAGGCTCCAACACCCCCGTGACCCTCAACTGAATAAATAGAAGAAAATCAATGGATGACCCACTTTCAGAACTTTTCCTGGACAGAGCACAGGATCCTAAAATATTCAATATCTTGTTGCTGTCTAAGGGGAAATTTAACTATCACAGCCTCAGTAAAAACCTTTAAATATGAAAGACAGAATGGAATTCACAGGTGAAGACAATCAGGCTACACGAGAACAGCCTCATGCATTCTCCAGAGGAGCAGTTACCCAAGAAAAATCACTATTCATGTATTCATGGTTTTATGCTTTTAAAGGTCAAAATAGAATCTTTAACCTTTCATGTCTGTGAAAACATGCCTCCTACCATTTCTTAAACAAACTTCTTACAACCTACTACAATTTAAGATTTAGGAATTTTTGGGCAGAGATTCATTTTCCTTGTCTATATAATAATTATGAAAGCATGTGTGGGGAAAAAAAATATTTGAGCATCCCCACTGTCTGCCAAATCCACTCTGCCCATCAGAAACACATGGTATTTCCTATTACTTAAGGATCTTCTGCCAACATTTGGTCGACCATGAAGCCCTGCAGCTGTCACAGCTCACTTTAACAGATTCTTCATCACTAAGAGCTTTATTTATTTACCAGGGATTGTCTGAACATGGCATGATCCTTTGTGAAGCATTACAAAGTATCTCAGTAATGTAACCTGTTATGGTAGTAAATTCAGTAATTACATCACAGTTACTATTTGTCATAATATTCTAACAATGTTATATTATTATAATATTATTATATGAGCAGAAGCATCTGCATTTGCACAGATAATGTGCTAACACAGAACTAGCCAAGAACCCATAATGATGATAAAGATGAGTATGTGCTGACCCAGGCCCAGCAGCCATCTTTCCTACCTGTTCGTGTTTCTAAAGTAGAATTTTGTGTTGACCACTTTGAAATCTGTTTAGGCTGGTTTTCATCTTTGTTTTCTGCTGTCTGCTTTGTCTTCATACATAAAAACTAAATATGGTCTTATTCAAATTGCAGTGAATGTAGGATACAACTGTTCATTCATAAATGTTTCAGAATCATTCTCCAGTCATCCACAGCATCCTTGCATCACGCCTCAGTTACAGTACAGTCTGTACCTGGTTGTCTCTCCATCTGAGAGAGACTTCGCTCAACAGTGAGTCAATATTTTCTGCAAAGGCTATCGGTGGATCACAGAAGATCTGAAAAGATTGTAGCACTGCTGAAGGAGAGCATCTGTCAACTGCTGAAAAGCGGGACCATCACAGAGGAGCTCACATAGAGTTTTAAATTCTGTGTGATCACTAAAAAGTTAGAAATCGTCTTCTGCAAACGACACATTTATAGGATCTGACGTTAATGGTGATGAGCCTGAGTGTATGTGATGTGATCTGAATTCTTTTCAGTTCTGCAATCTTTAAGTCTCCAAACTCAAGACAGAAACATCAGTACATGATCCATACATGATGTAATCTCACTCTGCATTAGAAAACTGCTGATTAGACAGTAGCAGTTAAAAACCTGCCATTGCTATCATCATCTGTCAGCACTACATATTAAGTTGCCATGGAGAAGCCAGTCAAAAACGTAAATAGCTTTTGGCTTATGCAGAGAGGGCTAAATAATTTAGGACAGTTTGTATTCCCCCACCAGAAAACTGCACAATTGCTCTCTCACAAACTGCTCTCTCTCTCTGTTTTTTACACACACACACACACACACACACACACACACACACACACACACACACACACACACACACACACACACACACACAAATAATAGGATATAGTAACAATGGTATCAATAGCATCATTCTAGCACCACAGACATCAACAGCAGCAGTCAGAGTTCAGGGTAACAGACACCTTTACCCTAAACACACACTGTCTACTTCAAACTACAAAACTTATTCAGCCTTGCTAAAGTAACACAAAGACAAGTGTTCTGCCTGTATCCATGTAACAAAAGAGAGGCCCACTCACCGCAGGTCCTCACAGTCTGGCTGAATGGCTTACTGTAAAACAAGCACACTCATACATTTCCTCCTTGTAACTAGGGATGGGGTTCTGACATAAACGGTAGTAACCAGAACAAAAAGCAGCGCACATTTCGGTGCTTTATTTCGGTGCTTTTTCTTTCCTGAGATGTCATACACTTTGGATTCTAGCCAATCATTTTACCTTTCTAAGGATAGTAGGCGGGCCCAGGTACGTACGTTCTTTTAGAGCACAGATTAAAAATGCCCAAGCGGTCAAAAGTCTGGCTGTACTTCACAGCAAAAGATGCAAACTCAGCAGCCTGCAACAAGTGCTTTAAGGTGATACTGTGCAAAGGAGGTAACACCTCAAATCTGATGAAACACCTGGCGACGCATAGCATTTTTTTTAAGAGCCGAGAAATGCACCGTATTCGATAGCTTGCTGCGAGACCTCACACCGAGTGCGGGTGTGGTGCCTGTTATCAGACCCGAAGTTAGCAACATCCCCCAAGAACCCGAAGAGGAGAGTCCTGGCCCGTAGCCCTGTCAGTGTAGCAGAAATGATGAGGATGATGATGGCAGCAGCAGCCGTTCTTCTCTGCGTGAGTAGCTTAATGTTGTTCGTGTGTAATTTATGTTGAGTAGGCTAACCACGTTATTAAATTAATGCACGTAAGGTGAACTAGCAAACACCGTCGTAGTTACATGCGGCTGTCTCCTTGTTTGATGGCAGATACTCCCTTCATCCTGGCAAAAAAGGCTAAAATGACCAAAGAAAAGTGGAAAACGGCTAAACATGAGAGGTTTTTGGACAAGGTTTGTGTTTTTTTTCCATTGTTTAAGCACTGCTTCCAGCCAAGAGTGATACCATATATGCCCTATAGCTGCAGAAAAGGCTAACTTTGTTATCTTTTTATAAAATAAAATAAAATAAAAAACAGCAAAAAATTAGAGTTTTTAGGACAAGTTTGTGTTTTCCATTCTTTAAGCACCGTTTCGAGCCCGGTGGCGCCAGTGTCCGGCAGCCTCGCCTCTGTCAGTGAGCCCCAGGGCAGCTGTGGCTACAATGTAGCTTGCCATCGCCAGTGTGTGAATGTGTGTGTGAATGACTGAATGTAGTGTGAAGCGCTTTGGGGTCCTTAGGGACTAGAAAAGCGCTATACAAATGCAGGCCATTTAAGCACCGGCACCGTTTCAAAAGTACCAGTTTGGCACCGGTATCGGATAAAACCTAAACAATACCCATCCCTACTTGTAACCTGTCTTTGTCTCCCTCCGTCTTCTGAGCACCGTTTTTATTTGCTTTGCTTGCTGAACAGAGACTATACCACTTCATTCATAAAGCACTTTTAAAAACAACAACAGGACTGACCAAAGTGCTACACAATTACACCAAGGATAAAAGGACACTAAAGAGCTCAACAATAAAGGAGTGCATAAAAAGTCATTTAAAATCACTGCCAAAGTCTTGGACTGGGTTGAAGGCCGGATAGTAAGAGCGGGTTTTTAAATAAGATAAAAAATGTCAAGGAGTCTGGCTGGCGTGCCATGGCAATTTTGGAGCCGTATCTGTGACAGCGCCATAACCTCTGAGTTTGTGTTGCTTCTTTGGAACGAGTAAAAGAATCTGCTCTGCTGACCCGAGAGAGTGCAACAGATCGCACAGATGAAACACGGACTTTAAAAGACGGAGAAGCAAAACAAAGGATTTTAAACTGGATTCATAAGCCAGTGAAGGGAAGCTAAGATTGGAGTGGGATTTTGCACCAGTTGCAGTTGACCTGTGGAGGCCTAGGTAATACCAATAAAAGGTACATTTGTACTAATTGAGACAAGACTGCACAAGTTAACTACTCTATAAGTCTCTCACAGAACAACAATTGTTGCATAGCTGATGTCAGCAGGCGTTGGGAATTTTGTGTAGATCAAAATTCAAATTCAAATTCAAATTTTATTTGTCACGTACACAGTCATACACAGTACGATATGTAGTGAAATGCTTGGACAACTGCTCGTGACCTAAAGAAAACAAAAAAGGAAAGGCTATGAATAAGATAGGAAATAAATATGAAAAATTAAAAAGGGTAAATTTAACTAGGAAGGAATAAAATATAAATTAAGGTTAAAAATGAAATAACTGTACAACACAAATTAGAATGAAGGGTAAATTTAACTGGGAAGAATAAGATAAAATATATAAATTAAAGTTGAAAATAAAATAACTGTACAACAAAATACACAATACACAATATAGAACTATATAAGAATGTATGAAGAAATCTAAATATAAATAAATATATACACAATAACAGCAGCTGTACAAGTATTAACTGGAAATGAAGAATATAGTGACCAGTGTTGTGCAAAAACAAAGTCCAGAAAGTCCAGTGTGTGTGTAAGAACCATATGTGTGGGTCAGTACTGTGTGGTGGTGTGATTGAGAGAAGCTCCTCCTCAGTCTCTCTGTGTTGGTCTTCAGGGAGCGGAATCGCTTTCCTGACCTCAACAGAGAGAACAGTCTGTTGTTGGGATGGCTGAGGTCCTTCACGATCTTCCTGGCCTTGGTCCAGCACCGCCTGCTGTAGATTGAGTGCAGGTCAGGGAGCTCGGAGCGGATGGTGCGCTCAGCTGACCGCACAACCCTCTGTAGAGCTCGTCTGTCCTGCATGGTGCTGTTCCCGAACCAGGTTAAGATGTTTCCCGCCAGGATGCTCTCTATGGTGCACGAGTAAAAGTTCCTGAGCACCTTGGAGGGCAGTTGGAAGTCTCTCAAGCGTCTGAGGTGGTAGAGACGCTGTCGGGCCTTTTTCACCACGGTGTTGATGTGACAGGACCATGACAGGTCCTGCGTGATGTGAACTCCGAGGTATTTGAAGCTGTCCACTCTCTCCACTGGGCACTCGTTGATGACGGGGGTCTGGTAGTTCCTCTCCTGCTTAGTGCTGAAGTCCACTATCAGCTCCTTTGTCTTACTGACGTTTAGAAGGAGGTTGTTCCTCTGGCACCAGTTCTCCAGATTCCTAATCTCCTTCACGTAGGCCGTCTCGTTGTTATCAGAGATCAGGCCCACCACGACGGTGTCGTCAGCAAACTTGATGATGGTGGTGGAGCTGGTAGTGGCCACACAGTCATATGTGTACAAAGAGTACAGCAGGGGGCTCAGAACACACCCCTGGGGGGCTCCAGTGCTGAGAGTGGTGGAGGCTGAGACATGTCCGCCCATCCTTACTGCCTGTGGTCTGCCAGTTAGGAAGTTGGAGATCCACTGACACATAGATGAGCTGAGTCCCAGATGCTCCAGCTTGGTGGTGAGTGTGGAGGGAATTATGGTATTAAATGCAGAGCTGTAGTCTATGAAGAGCATTTTAACATAATTCCCCCTTCTAGTGTCCAAGTGAGTGAGTGATGTGTGGAGGAGATGAGAGATGGCATCGTCTGTGGAACGATTTGGACGGTAAGCGAACTGTAGTGGGTCCAGTGTGTCTGGTAGTGAAGAAATGATGAAGTCTCTGACCAGGCGTTCAAAGCACTTCATCACTACTGAGGTGAGGGCTACAGGGCGATAGTCATTGAGAGAAGCAGGGTGGGGTTTCTTCGGGACAGGAACAATGATGGACTCTTTGAAGCATGTGGGGATCACCGACTGAGATAAAGAGATGTTGAATATCTCAGTGAACACAGGAGCTAGCTGGTATGCGCAGTCTCTTAGGATACGACCTGGGATGCCGTCTGGTCATGCTGCTTTCCTGGTGTTCACTCTCTTGAAGGCTCTCCTTACTTCATGCTCGGAGATGACGAGCACGTTTCCGGTGCTGGCAGTATCTTCCTGTCTGCAGCCGTTAGCGCCGCTAACACTAGCATTGTTGGAGACCTTAGCTGCAGCCTCGAAGCGAGCATAGAAAGTGTTCAGCTCGTCTGCCAGAGTCACGGCCGCGTTCGTCATACCGGTTGTTGGTGCTTTATAGTCCGTTATTGTCCTTAGTCCCCGCCACAGGCTCCTAGAGTCACTCTGTTGGAGTTGTGACTCTAGTTTCCTCCCGTAGCGCTGCTTCGCCTCTTTCACCGCCCTCCGCACGTTATATGACGCGGCTTTGTACGGGTCCATGTCCCCCGTCATGAGTCCCGTGTTGTAGGCAGCGGTGCGGGATCTCAGAGCGTCGCGGATGGTTTTATCCACCCACGGCTTCTGGTTGGGAAACGTTGTGATAGTCTTTGTCTCCACGGTATCATCCGCTAGTTTCCCGATGAATCCCACAACCGCTTCCGTAAACACGTTGACGTCATCGTCGGAGCTGTTTCTGAACATGCCCCAGTCTGCGTCATCGAGTGCGTCCTGTAACGCGGCCACCGATTGATCCGTCCAGCGCGCGACCTTCCTCTGAACCGGAACTTCCTGTTTCAGCCTTTGTTTGTATTTTGGCATGAGGAAGATGGCGGCGTGATCAGATTTGCCAAACGGGGGGCGGGATTGTGCCTTGTAGCCGTCCTTGACCGTAGTGTAGCAGTGGTCCAGTGTCCTTTCACCCCTGGTGGGGCAGGTGATGTGTTGATAAAAGTTCGGCGCTGCGCGTTTGAGGTTGGCGCTATTAAAGTCCCCCGTCACAATAAGCGCAGCGTCCCGGTGTTGTGTCTGGTGCTGTGTGAGTGCCTCATGCAGCTCGCATAAGGCGGTGACCGTGTCCGCTTGTGGTGGAATATAAACGGCACTTACAATGACCGATGTAAATTCCCGAGGTAGATAAAAAGGACGATGACACAAAGATGACACAAAGCAAGGTCCCAGGATCAACTCCACCATCAGAACTTTTTAGAAATGCCGTTCATTTTTATCAGTGGATTGTAAAGTGACTGAGTAAATATTTTCAGCTGAAATTCAGTTTATACAAAAATTGTATACTGCATAAAACCAGGTTAGCTTTTGATCCACAAGATAAAACATAAACATGCAGTCAAACTCCATCCTTGATCCGTCCCCCAGTTGCCCCAGTTTCCCCCTCAGACGATACGCCTTTGCTGCTGTGCCTGATAACTGTTTGATAATCTTATAATAATGTTGAAGGCAGCTACAAAGCTCATTACTGTACAACTGTGTAGATTCAGAATGTGTTGCATAAAGTGTTACATAACTGGTTGCTTTTTGGATCTTTCACCTACAGGGACAAAGAAAAGAAAAACTTCATTGTAGCTATTATAAACGTCACACCAGCAGATCTGTTTTTAAAAACAAGGTCATGTTTTTCCTCTGATCTTGTTCCCCTCCATATCTACTTTAGCCACTAAGCACCAACAAGGCTGTTTCAACACTACATTTACCATCAGCTTAAAACAAAATTCAGAGGAGCAGATTGTCATAATTTACAAAAATATTTTCAAATTCCTGATCGCCTTCATCATGAAGGTGAGATTTGCAACTTCTTGTTTCAAATTGCTGAATTACAGTCATGCACTGGAGCAATTGTTATGCAGCACCTTAGAGAAATGTTAAGCTTGAAGCTTATTAGCTTTGCAGCTGATGGTGCACTTGAAATGGCGGGCAGGTACAGAATCAGACACACTGTAGGATCCAAAAGCCTGCTGCTGATCTCAGTATAATGAATTGGGGGCTTCCTCATTGAGAATGACAGAGGTGTGGGCAAAAGAGATTTGACACGCTTCAGATGACCCCTCCACAGGAAGCAGGCAAAGAAGTATGTAATCAAAGACTTACTCTGGCAAGTATAAATATATTGTAGCAGTCTATTTATTTATTGGGTTGACAGCATGGCGTGCTTCTGAATTTAATAAGAAAAAACAATTAAGTAGATAGTCATATCACCAGGTCAGTATCAACAATCCTGCATGTTCTTAATGGACGGGGACTGTATGCAACTGCTGATGCAATGAAGCCGGTCAGCCTGAAGAAGTAATTCATTAACTTTAGTATAATGTGTGTTTGTGTCTGTGTTGGCATGTCGGACGTTTCCCTGAGTTCTAGTATGAGCAGACACAAGCATTTTGGTTCACTTGCAACTTGACATGGGAGCTACACATCTGTGATAATAAGGTAAGTGACCCATTGAAGTCTATCTATCTATCTATCTATCTATCTATCTATCTATCTATCTATCTATCTATCTATCTATCTATCTATCTATCTATCTATCTATTTTATTTGAAAGGTTGAGGAAAACATCTTTCACTTGCATCAGCCTGTGGCTTGGTTTTGCATTTTCTATCTGTCCATTCTCTTCTGTTAATCCAATTTTAGGCTGGGCAATATTCGTCTTTTAAAGTGAGCCATATAAAGAATGAACAATTCTAATTGAACCCTGCCAGCTGTCAACATAATTGAAGTGTTTTTTCCACTCATCGCTGTTGCTTAATGAACATTTCAGTGTTGCATATAACAAGCCTTCTCTGTCTAGTGTAGTAAAAATAGGCTGCAGGAGACGCAGGTTTGAAAATGGGTTATTATAGTTCAGTAGCTTCTGTTGTAAATAATGTCACCATTTGTTGAATTCTATTTATTCATGTTGGAGCATGCAATACAAGGGCCGTCTATGGAAGAACCTTGGACCATGACAACAAAAAGAAAGGGTTAGAAAATAAAAGGTAAAAGCTGAAATTAGAAATTGAGCAATTTAAGTATTATAAGGAAGGAAGTGCAGTAAATGGTACAAAACGTGTTTGTTTAAGCATCACAGACATTCAATAATAATGTTTTATTTACTTAGGGCAGGGGTGCCCAATCCCAGCCCTTGAGAGCTACCGTCCTGCAGCTTTTAGACGCATCCTTCTTCTGACACACCTGAATCAACTGAATGGCTTGTTATCAAGCCTTTGCCAAACTTGATGGCATGCTGAAGAGGTAATCACACCATTTGATTCAGCTGTGTTGGAGTAGGGATGCATCTAAAAGCTGCAGGATAGTAGATCTCGAGGACTGGGATTGGGCACCCCTGACTTAGGGCCACCTTAAAACTGCTTTGGGATACAGTTTATCACATTTCTTACTAGGGGTGTGAGGTGTGGAAGTGGAAATCCATGGAAATGAACAAGAGTCACTACACAGAGAGGAGTGTCCTAATAAAAAAAGAAAAAAGTAGTGTGCATTTGTGCCACTGATTGCCTAACCAAAATGAGTATAAAATGGTTTACTTGAATACTGATATTCTTCTGATGACTCAGTATGTCAGTATGAACAAGAAGGCTGCATATAGTGCTGCATGCAGTTTTCCTGCTCAGATTTTCTGCAGTGCCAACAGAATTCTTGTAGTTCCCACAGAAAAAAGGGTAACGCTTTATAATATGGCCCGTGTCTAAGGGGGTAATTGTCCAAAAAAATGAATGAAATGTCATATTTTATTTGAAATTATAATGTAATTATATTTACCTACTGGGTTAACAAGTCAGGTTTTTATAGGAAAGGAGGCACAAATTATAATGTCATTTTAATAAATAATGATATAAAAAGAAAAGATTATGCCACTTCATAATATGGGCAGCATACCTATGATGTAAGATAGGGAAACTGTTTGTTTTTCCACAAAATTACAAAACATTTATGTTGTACTTAAAATACCCTTTTCTTGTAAAATACCCAGAATTTTGGCACTTCTTCAAATTACTTATGTACAACTTGTACTTATGTACACAGTATTCACTGTGTTAAAAGAGCAAATGCGATAATAATAGACTGCAGAGTGGAGCTGGTAGCGCTGTGAGAGCACGAGTGGAAAATAAAACTTGTGTGGACATGTGACAATGATGTCAGTTTGGGAGTAGTGAGGAGGGCTGACAGCAAGAAGGAAAAATCTAACAGATAAAAATAAAAAATAAATTTGAATAGAGAGGTGTTTTTGGTGCATGTCACCTGGCACAGCCTCAGGCGTCTAATTTCAAGAGTGCTAGTTTGTCTGCCACTCTGCTATACCGCTAACCTCAGTCTCCACTGAGATATGTGTATTTTAACATGGTGCTTATCACTAATGAGTTCTGTATGTATAAGATGAAATAGATGGGGAAAAAAGTAAACTGCTACTTTATGGATTTCTCTCAAAACAAAATCTAGCTTATTTTTTATGGTGCAGCTCAAAGGAATGAGACACAACTCGTGCTGGTTATATGAGCATTTCTGTGAACATTAGCAACCACCTGCTAATGTTCACTGGCCTCTAATTTTTTCTCACCTAAAAGAAAGGACTGAAATCAGTTCCCTGAATTTGCCACTTCAAAGACTGAGTAAATCCCATAAAGTCTTATGTTAAAATGTTCAGCTTTATTTTACTCTGTCGTACTATTGGGCCTTCATTAATGCAGCTTGCTAACCAGCCTGCTAGCAGAGGCTAGCTAGCCTTAGCTCATACGTTAACATTCGCCAAAACATAGTAATCTCTGGATCCATGAATGAATAATTGAATGAACTGTTATCTCTTGAGTTATACATCTGTGATATTTAAGGACTTTATTTGTAATTCTGCCTTCCATATTTATTATTGACCCAAACATAATTTAGCTGCAGATACACATTTCAGTGATCATTAAGCTATGTATGGGCCAATGAAACAGTTGCAATTGCAGAACATCACATCACATTCATAAGGGAATAAACAGAAATAAAAAAAAAATAAATCAAATAAATCGTTTTTAAAAACATATATTTGTTAATAAAATTTTATGTTTTGTTCAGACTGGCCCACTTGTTAAGGAGGGACTAGAGTACATATCTAGTAATATACATGAACCTCTCTTGTTAAATATTATGAATGAAATAACAAGCGGATGATCTGGACTGACTTCCATCTCGAACACCATAAACAGAGAAAAATAACCTATTCAAGTCCAGTTCTCTAAGTGTCAGCTTAAACATGACAGGCCTGCAAAGCTGAAATTCGCCTTGCTGCCAGAAGGCTTCACGAGGGCACCAAATGTTAAATAATCTACAGCTGAAAATGGCACCCAGTGAATACACAATGAAATCGAGTTCTAAGTAACCTTTTCAAAAATCTCTTAGTCAAAGGATGAAACCATTTTTCAAGACCTCCGGAGTAGGTCCTGGAGCTCAGAGCTGACAGAGTAGGAACGTCAGAAATTGTTAAGGGACATTTATGTGAATTAAACCTGAATGAGCATTATTGATTACTACTGTTCAGAATGTTATAGTCTATTTCTGGCCATTGTTACAGTTCAGGACGCTGCAGTGTTGCAAAAAAAAAAAAAAAAAAGGAGAGCAGTGCTTAAAGAAACAAAGTGTATTTCTCTACAGCAAATGGAAACTTCATGTTGTGGCACTCCTTAAATCGTCCGTTGTCAGTTCATCTTGTAAACAAATTAGACTGGATCCCTGCTGTTCTCCTCCAGCTTGGTTCAATTATTGAGCAAGGACAAAGACTATACGGTTTCCGCTCCATCTGATCTCGACTTAATGAGTCTTTGTTCACATAGCGTCACTGACACTAATCTTACTCTTTGTTTTATCAAGAGCTACAATTATGATTATCTTCATTCTATTACTGTGTTTAGACTGCTATATTAGGACTGTTTAATACCCATTGATGCATGACTGCACAATAAACATTTATGTAACAAATTACAAGGCCTGTTTTTAATCTGAATATTGTTCCCCCATTATTCTACAACAAGTAATGAAACATGCATACTGTGCAGGTGAAACATGTTTATTCCATTTTCATGTTGTGTTTCAAGATTTCACACTGAAAGGAACAGCAGCAGCAAAACCCACCACTCATCTTCTCCCCAGAGGCAGTTTTTAGTTCATTTTACTCTTTACTCATACACTTCATAGTTTGCAGTGCAACTCAATACTGGAGTAAGCTAGGTAATATTACACTTAGTAAACCTGTGTAATTTTACTGAGTCAGTTCCAAAGTAATTTCCACAATCTTAAAGAATTCACAGCTGTGGTTAAAAGTTGATTAAAGGAATGGTCAAAGAGCAGAGGGTACATTTTGCAGTAGTCTGAACTACCACCAGTGCACATCATATAAAAACAGCAGGCTGTGTGATCTTCAAAAGGAAGATCTTGTGATCTTCCTTTTGGCTTCCCTGCTTAGTTCTTATGTCCTTGTCTATTCTCATGTTTTTTTGTATTACTTTCCCTGGAACACTCTCTCACAGTCTGTGTCTAAAACCTAAAAGAGAATTATGGATTTGATCAACTGGTCTCTGAATGCTATTGACATCCTTTTCTCAACGAGAAATCTGGGCTCGGGAGAACCCGAGTGCCCTGGAGGGACTTTCCCTGCCGGATACACGATGGACGGGCGGCAGAAATGGAGGGTCGTGTGCCTGGCGGGACTGTCGATCGAGGACGCTGAAGATATCTACCTATTCGGAACCATGATAACAGGGTTCTTGCTGATCGGAGCTGGCTTGGCCCTGGCTTATCGGAGAATTAAGAAAGCGGAACCGGCTGTTCAAACCCCCACAAGGCTGCCCGCTGGGATTGAAACGATGGGACGAGGTGCGACTTCTTAGAACGGGCTCATTAAGAGCAGCATGGTTAAGCCCTTGGAGACGCTTACAGCTGCCGTGAATACTCAGAATAACACCTCTGAGCGAAAGTTGGATTACATCGTGGAACAGCTGACTGCAGTCGTGAGTTCTCAGAATCGGCTCTCTGAACAAAAGAATGACAACACCACGGAACACAAGTTTGATACCATCATGGGGAAGCTCGCAGTTCTCCAACGGGAGATTGAGAGACCAGTGTCGGAGTGTCAAAGAACAGCTTTGAAATTTGACGCATCACCCTCCCTACCCCGGATCCAACGCCACCTCCAACGCTTACCTTGGTTCTGATGTGGACATCGGGTCAGCTGGAGGCGCAGTTGAAGATTGCAGCGGTCCCAGATCAGATGTACACACTGGAACACTTTCCCATGTTGCTTGTCTGTGTTTATTGTGTTATGGTGTGTTTATACCTGTGCATTCCTGTATTATCCTTTTGTGTTACACATTTCAATGTTTATTTCCTCGCTACCTGGCCTGACCTGTCTCCCCAATGTGATGTTTGTGTATTGTATGTATGGTCGGCAAGGTCTGTCATCTCGGTTGTGGGCAAAAGATCTGCAACTGACAAATAAAGGCTATCTCATCTCATCAGTATGTTCCACCAGCTGTTGTATATGATTTTTTATTTTATTTTTATCTCTTCCGCAAAAATCATGTGTTGGTGGATTTTTTTAATTAACTGAAGTTAAAGCTAGTGAGTAGAACTGATTGGTAGAGGAATAAGTACAGTTTCAGTTAATTATCATTTTTGTATTAACAGAAACTGGAAACTTTAACTACTAGTAAGCACATTTATCACTACAATAACTGCTTTCTGTATTTCATCAACCCTTATCATAGTATAATTGGTACAATCATTAGCTTAATATCTTGCTGATGATCATCTAATGATCAAGTTACTTCAGTGGCCAAATAGCTGTTTAAAACTGAGGAATCAGTTAAGATTCAGGCTACAGGTCCCAGCCTGTTTTTGTAGCAGAGCTAAACCACATACATACCGTACTGTGCAAAAGTCTTGAGCCAACCCTCATGTCTCAATATTTTGCTTTCAATGAGACAGGCTTTCTTGCAGTTTTTAAAGGTTTTTGGAGAAAATGGCTGCATTTTGACTCAGTCATGGTACTTTGCCATTATTAGAGGAATTTTTTTTTCTTATATATTAAGTCACTTAACACTGATCTAACACTGATCTTTAAACACTGTCCATAGTGCATGACCCATATCTGAAACTCACGTCCTTAATAAATAGGAAGAAAAAGATTCAGGACCTGTAGCTGGCCCTGCTTTTCAGGTTGTAGTTCCCAACTTTCTTTCACTGGTCCTAAGGTCCGTCAGCACTACTGATTTTTAAAAAAGAAACCTAAGACCCATCTGTGCAGACTTGCACTCATTTACTTTTATGTAGTTATAACATTTAATAATAATGTTTAATAAACCTTACTTACTTACTCCAGTTGATCCATCCACAGGTTGATGAAGCCTCATCTGGAATGATCTTGCTTGAGACTTTTGGACAGTATAACTAATAAACATCTGTAAGAATCTGTATCTTGTGGATGTAAATTTCATGGTAACAGCTCTTGACTGCATTAAGCAGGTAACAGTATGTTTAAACATCAGTGATGTCAGAGCCACTTCAGCAACTTTTGATACGTACCACTTGTCTTCATGGCGACTTTTCCCATCCTTAACTAAAGTTACATCCCTTTAATTAAACTCACATTACACTGTTCACCTGCTACAATATCTATGTGTTGCCTAAGTGCTTAGTTTTGACACTGCTGTTCCTTCTTCTAAGCAACAACAGTGTCAAAACACCAGAGTGCCAACATCGTTTACCTTCCAACACTGATTGTATATTATTACTGCTGACCTCAGTTTAGACACATTTGGGAGTCTCTTACTCTTACAGTCCAACCATCCTATATAATTACAAATCAATTTGACTAGATAATAAATGTCCAAAGATGTTCCTACAAACCATACTGCCCACCTGTTCAGCTTATCTTGTGCTAGGTTAAAGGAGCAGAGGCCTGAGCTCAGAACCTGCCTCTCCTCTGCCTGTCCCTCCCGCCCTTCAGGGAGGATTTAATCTTTCGTACGTGTCCTAGGTCTGACTTTGTCCTGGGGCCTTTTCTCAGTTGGACATGCCCAAAATACCTTACCGTCAGCTCATTCTCTAACTAGTCAGCCCAAACAACCAAGATGTGCATGTGTACAGTGCATCTAGAACAAGGCTGTAACATGGACAGCGCATTGATTGTACCATGTTACAGCCTTATTCCAAAATGAATGAAATTAATTTTTCACCTCAGAATTCTACACACAATACCACCTAATGACAAAGTAAAAAAATTGCTTGAAAACTTTTTAGTTCTTTCAAATGTATTAAAAACAAAAAAACAAAAATACAACATGTACATTACCAGTCATAGCTTTTGCCCAATACTTTGCTGAAACACCTTTGACAGCAGATTTCAGCTCCATCCGGTTTGATGTGGAACATTGTCATCATGAGGTTAAAATTAAGGACGGAACTGCACATTGCTGCGTTCATGTTTGTCCCAATCCTTACGAGTCTCCCAGCTCCTGGTGCTGAAAAACATACATATTGACCAGGTGATGAGCGGTGCTGCTATACTTTTGAGTGTTGCAGAAATGATTGTCCTTCTAGAAGATTCTCCTCGCACAACAAAGCAACACTGGACCTCTGTCAGAGTAACCATCATGTTCTTCATCAATGAATGATGATGAATGTAAAAACAAAGAATTACCTGATTTTTGTTACTGAGAAAAATGAGAACCAGGACCTTCGTTTTAAATTTTGATAGAACAGAGGCAATATAATGTCCTCGTAAGTGGATATCAGGCCCTTGTAGAGCAAAATTTTGTATTTTGGTCTAGACAACCCAAAATGTGGGGTCCACATATGTGGACGCCAGGTCCTAGGAGGTTAAGGCCAAGATTGCTGGGCTGCCAGCTCTAGGAAGAGTCCTAGTGGTTCCAAACATCATCTATTCATGAATGCTAGAGGCCACTGTGCTCATACAGCATGGATTTGGAGCAGCAGAATTTAACTGATATCAATGCCCTCTATTTAGCTGCCAGATTTTAATATATACTCAGATCATACTTAAAGCTAGCTTATGGTAATTTGTTTGTGATCTGTTTGTCATACATGAAGACTAGACTACTGTTGCGTACTGAGTAACATACTCTCCACACACGATTTATGGATCTGGCATTGCAGACATGTAGCAAAAGTCTGATGACTTGCATTTATTTTTATTGTTTTTTGCAAAACTTTATGATTTTTCAGCCATTAATATGTCTGCACTTTTACCGATTAATTTACACATTTACAAATGTGATTACACATAAACACAGATCTGAATATGCACACACACATTTTACCATGCACACACAATCAAAATACACACACCCAAACTGAGATACACATGCACAAATAGTTTTGCTATAATAATAGCCTCATCCTGCATCATCCCTTTGTCAGTCGACCCTTACTTGTGAATAAGACCTTAAGATAACTAAACTCATCCATTTGGGGCATTAACTAATTTCAGAGTCACTGCATGCTTTGTAAGACTAACCCTCAGGATGAGGATATCATATACCTGCAAGAACTCTTTTTCTCAGATTCTTTCTGTTGCCGGTGTTTATTTGAATAAGATTCAGGTTTACAATATCATGGTTCTTTCAATACCATGACGACTTTCCAAACAATTGCTGATTTCAGATAAAGCCTTCTGCAGCAGCCTAATCGGAGTTTACACATTTCAATTGGGCTGCTTGGTGATAAATGATAAATGAAAATAGTATGAAGAGTATAAGAGAAGCTAAAGCAACAAAGGCAAGTGAAGGTGACATCAGATAGCATGAAAAAGGAAAATCTATGTCCGAGTCATCCTCACAACGAAAAATCCAGGCATCAAAGCATCTTTGATCGTTAACTAAGAGGATTTCACAAAATATTCTGCTAGAAGCTGCTTTTCACTGCACTCAGAGAAATACTGTTGCTTTGAAATATAAGAAGTTTGCAACAATATTCTCCTCCACACAAAATGCTGCTCCTGCTACTCTTCAGTAAAATCTGAAAAGAGACTGTTGGTGATAAGCTGTATTATTAGACTTGTATTATTGGTTTAAAAGGGACTGATACTTTACAGTACAGTAACACAGTACAGTAACAGCTTGCAGCAACTGTTTCCTTGTTCTTTTGTTGTGTGAAGGGGAAAAAAGGCTGTAAAAGATTATCAGCAACGTCTCTTTCTCGTACTCCCTAATGTGCAGCTATATGCTAATGGAAAGCATCCAGTCCTACAACCGTCAGTGCACATGTTAAAGTCAATTAGTGTGATGGCGGCGAGGACAGCCATTACATTCTGCAAGTATCGTCATAAATTTTTGAGAGGGTGATAAGAAGCGTTTTTCACTTATGCTAAAAAAAAATACCTGTAACCTGGGCCCATACTGGAGAGTCGTAATCCTTTGAGTTACAGATGTTATTCCCGAAGAAAATAATCACACATTTTGAAGTCTTTTGTTCTAGCCACTGCCATCCTTATGAAGCCAGGTGTAATCAAAGTGCTAAGTTAATAGCTAGCATTACCAAGCTAGTAAGCTGTTGCTAGCTAGTAGACATAAAATTGTTTGTCTCTTTTTGACTTTAACCCACCAAAACTGAAGCACAAACTTCTTGGATGGTTTGGACCACACTGCCAGCTACTGGACCTCTCCACAGTGGAGAGGTCGAGTTCACTGACTCAAATTAGTCCATATGAGGCCTAGCACAAACTCATCAATCAATGTCAGTGTCGCTAACACCAGTATCCAGATAAGTGTGCTATAAAAAACATACCCTCCTCAGAGTTGTAACAAAGAAGGAAACTATCCCTAGAGGCCACAACCACTTTGTGTACCAGGCAGTAAACAAGCTTTTTAGTGTCATAAAATTTTACATTTTAACAGGGCAGTCTGTGGGGGATTGACTGTAGACAGCTTTGAGTGGCACCAGCTGGAGTTTGTGGGACTTCCTTGGTATGTTGTAGTAGAGATGTTACTAATATCTACTCTGTGTTATGAGGTAAAGTCAATATACTAAGTATGTTTGAAATGTACATAGACTACAGACCCTTTCAATAAATATATATGTGCAGGCAGACATTTTCTATAATGTTAGCTTTCTCTTTAGGTAATGATAAATATGATAATTGGCTATAGAAGTTTCATATACACTCATAATAGGCATGAATGTCATCTAAATTTGGCCTTTTAATAATTTCTTTGTTTTTCCAGAACTAATGTTTAAAGTCATGGTGGCTACATCAATCTTTTTATCTTTGAAGAGTCTCTCTTAACCTTGTTCTGCTGTCCACTTCAATGGGAAATACTGGGTGATGAGGATGTGTTAGCAGTGTGGTACTAACAATTCAGCTTACAAATTGATACGCCAGATTTTTAAGCCATGTTTACCCGTACATATATAGATTTCTCCATTCCTAGAAATGTATCTAACTAACATCTGTTTTTAAAATTTGAAATATATGACATGCTGACATGCTTTAGGCACAAATCCAGGATAGGGATTATTACTTCCAGGCCATCCACTGCCTTAATGTGCTTTATTACGCCTAAATCAGTGTTGTTGTTCCTGTTGTCAGGATTGCATGGTCTGGGGTTATTTAAAGACAGCATGAAACAAAGTTCATACATTTAAAAATTCTGAATCTCATAACGCTATATAGATTTCAGAGTGGGAAAGGTTTATTTCTAAAATAAAATTAGAACTTTAAAAAGTGGAAATCCATTTTATAAAACCGTACTGGAACACACTGGCACGCATTAAAAGAAAATGAGAAATAATATCCTTTAATCCTGTTAAGCCTGTCTCTGAGAGGATGGTTGAACTTTCAACAATCACAACAAGTTCATGGAACAAAACTATTTTTCTTGCTTTCTCACTATAAAAGGCACCATGAAAATCGTGTTAGAACTACCACAGCTAACTGTCTTACACACTTACAAAGACATATGCAGCATTAGTTTCTGTATGAGGGTTTACTGCTGTTCATTCATATGTAAAGAAATGCTGAATTGAAATTCTCGGCTCATATGTATTTGTAAAAACATTTCTTTTCATCCTTTGCTGGTCAAATATATGACAGCAACACCCTGCGACTGTAAACTGCAGCTGCCCGGTTCTTTGTCCACTTTTTGTCAACTTTTTGTACGGTGGTCCACTGATCTTTGGTGTGGATCAGAATGAAATATTCATAACTCCCTGATGATGAGGCCCAGCTGACTTTGGTGATCCTCTGACTCCGTTGTTGGTTTTATAGAGCTACACCAGTGAAAAGTTGTGCGTATTACTTGTAATAATGTAGAAGCTGATTGTATCAATACTTTGACACTTTTGGATACTGTCAACAGTATAACTGAGCATATCTGTGGAAAGAAAAACAAGTCTACAATAGTAAGTGAAAAGTTTGAGAATGACACTTTTCATATTTGCTTTCAACACCAGGTAGAAACCAGTCACAGCTGTGCAGGTACACTAACTTTGACTCCTCGTTCAGTTACATAATCACATGCTGGGTTTGACATGAAGAAGAATGTGTGGGACAAGAAAGATAGATCATAATCTTTGAATCTGTGAATCTTTATTTAACAGTCCTGTAGTGGTAATATGCCAAATTTGTCTTTGTTGTCTGTGCATCTTTTATTTCTTAAACCAATAAGCAATCTTAATGATTCAGATTTTAATTTTTATGATACATAAGGCTCAGAGGCCAGAATAGCTCCAGGAAAGTCCTACCCACAGGGTGGCTTTGTAAAACGTGAAGGGGGCATACATTTTGGACTTTTAACTGTGTTTTTTTTAATCAGTTTTACAGCTTTTCCTACTGATAAAGACCTCGCCCATTTCCAATAATATTCTACCAAAGTAATCAAGAAATAGATAATAGGGTTTTGTAATTAGAGTAATTAGAGTCCAGGCAATAGGCTAACACCAAAGTTCTAAAACTAAATGAAAAAAAACCCCACCAAAATGTACCTAATTTAAATAAAAAATAAAACTAACAGAAACAATTTTGTGAACATAGAGAATTAACTAAAATAAATTTAAAAAAAATATGGAGGACATATTTTCTTGTTTTCTTGGTTTTTATACTTTTACTTTCAAGAAGTTACCGTTTTTTATTGTAATAGCTATACGAATTTTATGAAATCTTGCCTCTGACGTATTCCCTCCTTACAATAATATTAAAAAACAGACTAAAACAAACACTAAAATTAATAAAAATTGAACTAAAACAAAACATTTTTAAACAATAAAGACTAAACTGAAACAAGAAAATCCACCCTGAAAACTCACTGAAATTAAACAGAATTTAAAAAAGAAAGTACAATAAATAAAAAATAAAAACGATGGCTGTATGACGCTGTAATTTTACGCATTTACTTATACATTATGACAAAAAAATTTTTATCATGTAGAATAACTGAGGCTTACTGTTGAAATTGCACTTCTTTTTCTTATATTAGGATGTCTTCTTTAAACTTACATGGAGTCTGATTAGCATCAGATTAATCATCTGTTAATCAGATAACATCTCCAAATGTTACTTTGGAGAGAACTTTGTTGAGGAAAATTAAATGTTATTTTTTTCTTTGCTCCTAAAAACAAATTCTAAATTAATTGGCCTGGCCTCCATCCAAACCTTTTGGAAAGATATGCTAGTAATTATTTATCTTGGATACTTCCCAAATAAACATATACCAGAGAGCTGACTTTGAAAAGGCCGACCTAGAGGCACCTTGTTTATTAACATTATTAAAAATTTACATACTAAGACTACAAAAAGACGTGGAAGAGAGAAGGTGGGAGAACTGGTCCTGTTATTTAATATCTGGAAACAGACTTGTGCTAATCGTATGAGATGGTTCTTTTTTTATTTTTATGAACAGTTTAGATTCTCTGTTAATGCAGTAAATAAGACTCCTGTAGAGTAACCGGATCCAGATCTGTGTGATCACAATCCAGGAGAGTGGGTCTCTTATCCTCGCTGATAGAAGCTGCATTTAGCGCTTCACAGCCATCAGAATGTGCTCGGTTGTGGTTGCCAGGACTGCCAGTCTTATCCAGTTGTGGGGACTGGTTTCTTTGCTCTAACTGTTGAGCGGGCGCTGTATTGTGGGCACACTGTAGCAGATGAATAATACCACTGAGATGTTCAAGCTGTTCACATCACAACTGCTCTGACTCCTCTTTGCAGTTTGGCTGCGAAGCTGCTCCGTTCTCTGATCACTCTTACTCTCTGATCACAGCTCCTCATTATGTAGTCTCAGCTGTTGCGTTGCTTTGAGCAGAGCCTCCTGCTCTTTTTACAGTCTTTTATCCTCTCTGTCTTCTCGTCCCATTGATCTCAAATGTCCTATGCAGTTAACTATATTCTAGGGAAATAAGCATATCCATGAACGTAGTCAGAGTTCTTTTCATCTATCAGAAAATAGATGAAAATAACTGTCTGCTAAATATTGGGTATCTACATTAACAGTCAACTTATCTTGATGTCACACTCTGAACTGTAAAGTATCAAGTGTGGCCTGCAAGTCACAGCCTCGTTAGCTCAGGAGAGAAACAGTGAAACACAATGCTCGTGAAGTAAACTTTGGTCTGTGTGGTTCTTGGAACGCACAGAAATTAACAGAAGTTAGACTCTGTCTGAAAGACTAATGAACATGTGGGCAGCAGCCAGACTGCAGAGTGAACTCTGAATGGATTATCTCAGGAGGAGAGACTGCTAAGCTTTCTGATTGGCTGTCAGATATGGGTCGCCCCATGCACGTCATGAAGCACCTATCAGCCCACGGGCTGACAGGATGACTTTTTAACAAGCCTTTTGCAGCTGCCTAAGATGATGCTTTAGATTATGTTGTGTTAAGTGGCACCATAAATCCAGTTAATTCTAGTTTCGTTTCAGTACTGTATGAGGTGTGATCAAAATGTTCAGGGAACAAGCCCTTAAATATTACAAAAGAAAAAAAAAAACACCACCTGATTGATGTTTTCCAATCTTTTTCTGGGGTTTGTCTTGCTGCTAGTTTAACATGAGTCCTTTGAATTTCTTTTACAATAATATTTCCTAAACAGCTAGACTCACTCACAGTGAAATTCAGCTTGAAGAATATCAAAGAATCACCCTTGGTCCATAAGATCTATTTAGAAGTTTAAGTATATTGTTCCTGTAGGCAAACCTATGAAATTCAAATAGAATTCAAATAAATAAATGAAGGAAAAATTGTGGTTCATATTGTTCATATTGTTTTGTAAAGCCCACCCTGTGCTAGCCCACTGCATTACGTGGGATCAGAGGCTCACACATGTGTAGGAATCATGTAAGTGACCCAGGTAAAAATGGGAAATTGCAGCTTCAGGCAAAGGTGCATGATCATTTAAAGGAAATCCTCTGTAAGGATTACTGGCCATAACAATGGGAGCTCTGGTTTTTGCCAAAATTAAACACCTGTTCTGTTCCCCAGATTCCTTGAGGTTTTTCAGTACAACTGGTATATTACACTGTACTTTATTTATTTACCATTAAACACGGAGAAATGCCATGTTTCAGTAATTAACATGCTGCATGGCTCATGCGGATTTTACAGTGTGGCTGTTTGGATACAGTCTTGTAGGGTGGCCAAGAGGTTTTGGAAGGTTTGTAGTTTGTTGCATCTCTAACAGGAGCTGCAGTCTGCTTTTTTTTTTCTTTGGACCCCCCCCCCCCCAATAAAACTTCATACAGAAGAAGAACAAAAACAATAACCAAACATTCTGAGCACAGTTTAGCACTTTTAGTAGTGCATGTCAGAAAAGTGGATCCACTCTAACCAAAACACTTAAAATTGGTGTATTCTCTTAAATACAATTCCAAAAAGTGCACACAGATGTTTAAATGTATGAGCCTAAATTTATAATTGCTAAATATTAACCTAATCTTGAATAATATCAATGAATAATAGATATTCATTAATTTATTGTATATTTATGTGGTATTTAATTATTGAGTTAGCTAAACAAGTAAAAACTACCACATTACACAAGACATATGGTACAACACTGTTTGAATGGGATCGTGGGGTTTTTTGAGAATATGAACAATTTATCCATTCAATGATGACTGAATTTCCCCAATGATGCACAATAAAGGCTATTTCACGATTCACTCTATCCGGTGGTTAAGTCTGACGTCACTAGCCGTGTCTGGGCCTAAACTCCGCTGCAGGTCCATATATCAAACGATCACTATGGCATTACTGAGAGTTGAAAAACTGTCTAAAGTCTTTCATCTTTAATAAAATGATCAGCGTTCTGCTCTACCAGATGTAACAACTGAGTTTAACATCCAGGTATCCATGAAAACGGAATTTATGACATTTAACGGAGTTAGTTAGCAGGAAGTTAGCTCACTAGCTTCTATCTAAATACAATATAGCATGTCCTGACTGCGGGGTTTTGGAAACAAATTAAAACGTACAGCTCTGCTATCACTTCCAACATAAATGAAGACAGAAAACTAAACAGCAGTGACGTTTGTAGGGTTACTGAAGTTTGGCTAGCTGGTATATAATGATGTGCTACGTGACTGCTAGCGACACAGCTATGTTAGCATAATATAAACAAGCTAACTTTTTTTTCCACTCGATAAAAGTTAACGTGAGTGTTCTCGGTGGTCAGGAACAAATGTAATCGCATCCAGGATGCTGTAAAAGGACCAAACTTCAGCCAGGAGAACAACTGAGATAATCCATCCACAATACGAGGTTAGTCATTCATATACTGCTGCATGGGCTGGGCTGTAGTTACATCCTAAGGTTTTAAAAACTGAGCTTAAATAAATGATTAGCGGTAATAAAAGCCGAGAGAGGCCAACAGTGATCACTGACTGTTTTAGGAGCTTTTTGAGATCAAATAGAAGAAAATACAAAACATTAAACATGTTAACAACACAAAAGCCATATTAAACGCAGACTACTTTAGGCCCGGAAGTAGGATCCATCACGTCATCACTTAACGACCGGATTAGTAAATTAATAATAATAGTAATAATAACAATAATAATAATGATAAAAATAATACATTTTATTTAAAAGTGCCTTTCAGAGCACTCAAGGACACTGTACACAGCAGAACAAAGCAAGCATACAAACAGGCAGTTTACAAAATCATAAAACATAAAAATAGATTTAACATAGAAGAATGGAAAAGGTTATGTGGGATAAGCTATTTTGAACAGGTTAGTTTTGAGTCTAGACTTAAAAAGAGAAAAGGAAGTGATATTTCTTATATCAGGAGGTAGGGAATTCCAAAGTCGAGGAGCAGAGCAGCTGAAAGCCCTGCTCTCCATGGTGGCAAGATGAGGAGAGGGGACGGACAGAGAAAGAGAAGAAGAGGATCTGAGACACTGAGATGGGATGCTGAACCACATCCAAGAGATATGGACGGGAGAGGAGATGAATTGCCTTAAATGTATAAAAAAATATTTTAAAATTGATGCGATATTGTTGTATTTCCATGAATGTGAGTGCATTTATAACATAATCCCACCTGTTTTATTACTGACTTATGCAGTGTTGCATATCAAACAGTAAGCAAGATGCAAGCCATGTGCAGAAAGATGAAGTTGTCCGGGCAGAGGACAAAAAGATACAGGACAGAGACATTCAGCTCAGAAATGACAAACAAACGATTAATCTCAAAGGGTTTTAACTGGGTTTATTTTTATGAGTGTAGTCAACACCGTCAGCTGATTGCTTGGTGGTGGTGGGGGCTGGCTTTGTCATTGACTCTGTCTTTCTGCAAAAAACACGTATGGCACTGGGAACTGGCAAGAATATCGCCGTCACTGAAAATGAGAGAGAATTTTGTACATGAAGAAATGATCATGTGGCCACTGTTCACGTCCATGTGCTGAGCACGTTTGTCATTGTTTGCAGGACAAATGCATTTATTTCCTTCTTTGCCCTATATTTCTCACATTGTAAGCCTTACCCAGCCTCTATTCTTTGTGGAATAAACGTCAGCATCTGTCCATCTACAGCTGTGTTTTCTTTGCTTCTTTGGTTTCTGTTATATCAAACTGAGCTTTGTGTAGCATGTGGCTTTGTGGCGACAATGTGTTGCGATTTTCCTATTTAGAAAATTCCAGTGCTTTTTTTTATAGATGGATAAAAGTTAGACTTCAGAAAAGAGTTTGCCCTGCTGTGTTGGCTTTTGTAAAACTAGAGGACAGAGTCTGACAGCTGTTCAGGCCAGAGGGACAACTGTGACTCAAATGTTAAAACATGAGAGACACAAATTGACGCAATAAAACAAAAGCAGCTGTTTTCCCGTTTGTGATGGCAGCGTCATGATTTTATGGATTTTTTTTCTTCTCCTACTTTCATTTTTTGTTTCTCTGTCTGAGTGAAAAAGAATATAACATAATTATAATTTATTAATCATCATCTTTACAAGTTTTAAATTATAGATTTATTGTCTTTAAACTGCCGAGCAGCAGGAGCCCCTCTAAACAGCATGACTTTGTTATTATCGCTGTTTAAACCCGTTTTCTTCCTGTTTTTACGCATCACGTCATTAGATACATTTCCAAAGGCAGTTATTATTTAAACACAAGCACCTCAGGAGCTCCCATTTGCTTCAGCACAGATCTTAGCGCTTTCATAATTACCACTAATTTCTGAATGTGGTTTATTCTTATGTAAATAGCTCTGCTCTAAAGCTGATAATGCTTATTTTACCCAGATTACCATGAAAAAGAAATGATAAGTCATATTTTTTCCTAAATATCTTTGAATGATTTCATTAGAATTTGACACGATACCCTTGGCAATGTCGGTGTATCGTGAACGTTGATGCATGTTGCCTGCATCTAATTTCAACCTGTAAGAGGAGAAATCGTGTATAGTGATGCTTCAGTGGTTCGTGAAATACATTCAACCCAATTCACGTTTGTGCTGGAATCTATCTCCCTGTTAGCTGGCTGTGCTAATATTAGATTGGATATTTGGGGCTATAGTTGCATTTAAATCACAAAAAAGAAAAGAAAATTCTGCCGAAAATCTTGTTTTTAACTCATTTACTTACATGTAAATTTTCCATGTAATTTTCTAACAAAAGGACAATGTAGAATCTCACATTTAATGGAATCTGGTTAAATAAAATCCCCATTTTCCTTAATGATTGAATATTTGAATAAATAAACCTTTTAGATTTTTCAGTTGCATTCGATTAAACATTATTGCTTCATGTTTATTGAGGGTGAACAATCATTTTTTGAGTTATTGTCACAACACTTTTGTTATATCATATATAGCTTGAGCTCTATGTTACATTTCTCAGTGCCTCATGATCATACAATTTATTATAATACTTGTAAATTATGAAAAGAGAAAGTCATAAATTCATTTAAACAAAATGAAGGTTGTACATGGAATGGCATGTACTGCCACAGCCTTTGAGACATTCCCTGTCTTTCTTATCACTGATCTGATACTCTGCTTGAGCTCGTTAATTTGTAGCTGATAGCGACTGAAAACAAAGGTGTTAAAAACCTAGAAATCTAAAGTGTCTTTAGCCTTCATTAATCGCCACCTGACTTACAGTTGGAGTGTTGGATTTCACCTGTCAGAGCAGACATCCTGCAGTAAAACAGTCACACTGTCACACTGGAAGGGATCTTTTCACACCTGCTGTGTTTCGTCAGTTTATATTGAACGCTGGTTTGTTTTCCCCCTCACGGTAATCGAACTCGAGTGCGGACCAAAACAACCGCACTGAGACCAATTTGGAAGAGGCGGTTTCGGTGTGGTTCCAAATGAACTCCGGAGCGTTTTGTTTACAGTGTGAACGTGATCCCACCTCAAATGAACTACCGTGTCTATGTTGCAAGTTTGACCTAAAACACTTCCTGTATCCACATACGTTTTGTATTCTGGGATGCAGCAAGTTACAATAGGTTGTGAAAAGGTCTGTGTGGGTGGGCAACTAGCTGTGGAATGAATATAAATTCTACATGTTCTCCAATAATCCAGAATACTGGACATTTACTTTTATTGGTCATGCCGCAGACACATCTGTCCAGTAAATGAACTGAAATTTCTCAAACGGTTTGTAGTTTACTTGGATTTTTCTCAGTTTGATAAGAAATCAAATCATGAGGTAAAGCTACAAGTTTACAAACTCATCAGCTGATTGGCACCAGAGCAAACGAACTGTAGATGTGATTATACCCTCATGAACAGATTAAAATAAAACAATTTTAAAACTGATGCAACAGGACTGCAAGACAACATTACCCACAATACAGCTTAACTGCTAGCAGTTTTAATGAAATGTGCAATATGTATAATGGGTGAATGACAATTAACCTATGTGTTAGTTGTCAAAGGAGCTTGCAAAGAAGAACGTCTGGACTTCTTTAAGTTGCTTGAAGACGTTTCACCTCTCATCCGAGAAGCTTCTACAGTTCTAAGGTCAAATGGTGGGGAGTCCCACATTTAAACCTAGTGGGAGTAACCCCCCACAGAGGGACAAAAGGACCCCCTGATGATCCTCTAATCGCCTGAGCCAAGGTGTGAAACTGGGTGTGGGTCCCAATCAGCCAGAGTTACGGGTGAGCTCATTGTGAAACCTGGCCCCACCATGCAAATTCCTGAGGTCAGATGGCCCAGGATGTGAGTGGGCGTTAAGGCGTCTGGGGAGGGAACTCAAAACTGGATTATAGATGGCAGACAGTTTGTGTCGTAAACCACCACCTCTGTTCAAAGATGGTCGCTCACAGTGGACATAGATGGCTTCTTTCACTCCTCTTTCAAACCATCTGTCCTCTCTGTCCAAAATGTGAACATTGGCATCCTCGAAAGAGTGACCTTTGTCCTTAAAATGCAGATGACTGCTGAGTCTTGTCCTGTGGAGGTGGCTCTTCTATGTTGTGCCATGTGCTTGTGAAGTGGCTGTTTGGTCTCTCCAATGTAGAGGTCTGGGCATTCCTCACTGCACTGCACAGCATACACCACATTGTTGAGTCTGTGTTTTGGAGTTTTGTCTTTCGGGTGAACCAGTTTTTGTCATTTGACCTTAGAACTGAAGAAGCTTCTCGGATGAGAGGTGAAACGTCTTCAAGCAACTTAAAGAAGTCCAGACGCTTTTCTTTGCAAGCTCCTTTGACTACGATGACCTGGATGACTGAGAACCTTCACAGACACTTTGTGTTAGTTCTTGTTCCCTTCTGAACATCCAAATAGCAGAATTCGAATTGATTCAGTTTTATTTATATAGTGCCAAATTGGAACAGTTGTACTGATAAAGATAAAGGTAAAGACCCTGCAAAAATAAAAGGAGAACTTCAACAATCACTTGATTACTTGGGGGAAGAATAAACTCCAGCAGAACCAGGCTCAGGGAGAAGCAGCCATCTGCCACGACCGGTTGGAGGTAAAGGGATGGAGACAGAAGGACAGAAAAGACATGGACTGTGCTTTTCACTGTACTGTTGTTGCTACCTCTGCAAGCCGCTTCACAACCCAGCTCCACCAAAGCTTCTGTAATGTTATGGTATTCATGTAATTTCTGACATTACCAATACTGGCTCCAATGGCACCACTGTCTGCTCTGTTCTGTGAGGGGGTCTCTCACAGTCTATACGCATTCTAGATATTAAACCATTAAAACAGAGTATCTAGTCTATAAGTCTGACGTCATTAGCAGTCTAAATTTTGCTTCAGGTCCCAAAGTCAAACAAACACTGTGGCATCACTAAGAGTTACAAACTGTCTGTCTGTTTCATCTTTAATAAAATGGTGGCTACTCTAACAGGTGTAACAATTAAGTTTAACATCCAGGCATCCATGAAAACAGAATTTATAAAATTTAACAGCGTTCGAAGTTAGCAGGGAGTTATCTTGCTAGTTTCCACTCAAACATAATATACCATGTTCTGATTGAGGGATATAGCTCTGCGATCACTTCCAACATAAACGAAGACAGAAGACTAAACAGTGACGTTTGTAGTGTTACTGATGTTGGGGTAGCTGATATATAATGATGTGCTACGTGGTGGCTAGCGACACAGCTATGTTAGCATACACAGTGAAGCTGGAGAGTGAATGCTAACTTTTTTCTACTCGATAAAAGTTTACGTGAGGGTTCCCGACACAAATGCAATCACATGGCAGGATGCTATAAACGGACCAAACTTCAGCAGGAGAATAACTGAGATAATCCACAATACGAGGTTAGTCATTAATATACTGCTGCATGGGCTGGGCTGTAGTTACATTGTAAGGTTTTAAAAACTGAGCTTTGAAATGAATAGTGGTAATAAAAACTGAGTGAGGCCGACAGTGATCACTGACTGTTTTTAGGGGCTTGTTCGTGATTAAATAGATCAAGATACAAAGCATTAAAACATGTAAAAACACAACAGCCGTAATATAGGCAGAATAGTTTGGACCCAGAAGCAGGGTTCAAATATCATCACTTAAAGACAGGATAGTTGATGACAGAGAGCAAGAGGGCCACATCTCTCTATTGCTAATTACTTTATACAACTAAAACAGGTTTTGCTATATCTGTTGATATTGCGTTACTACATGGATTGACAGGTGAATTTGAAGCTTCTAACATGCAAGTCAGCTAGGTAAAAATAGACAGCATGTAAAGATAGAGCCAGAGCCAGGAAAAGAACTGGCCATGAAAAAGGCACACAGACACCACTCGACAGCAACACCACAGGTGCCAGCGGTTTGCCCTTGGCACCTGTGGTGTTGCTGGAATGAGATGGAGAGGATTGCTTTATTTATTTATTGGATAATGTAGCCTTGATTCTCTAGCTGTACACAGAGATGAGTGGGCTATCGAGCTTCTTTTCCGCCCCACACCCTATTTTCATTTTCAAATCGGTGGTTTACACATTTACTCGTGTAACAGACTTTTCAAAGTGAAATAGGAGGCATAATCTAAGATGTAGAATAAAAAGATGTAGCCTTCAAGATTAAATGTCTCCACAATCAGTTCCACTTTCTGTGAGAAAGGAGCAGTACTATAAATGAGCTAGCAAAGAATGAGGTGACAGAGAAACAGAGCAGATATATGTCGCCTCATAAAGGTTTTTACACACCTATTAATCATTTGTAATATTCTTTGAGACCTTTACACAGGTTCTTTGACATATATCATCAGAGTAGTTCTCCTTAACTATATTTCCCAAAGTTTCCCTTCACTTTTACAGTGTGTTGCGAACATACTTTTATAAGTGGAGTTCCACTTAAGTAGCTTAGACTTATAAAGACTGAATATAAAAGATGGACATGGCCTCTGGTTCTGAAAAGTTAAGGTAATGCATAAGTCCCTGCATTGCTTTAGTAAACATTTTCCAGCAGGGTTTGTGGTCTCTCAGCATAATATTCATGCTGTATTGAAAACAGATGATAAAGCAGTGTGCTTAAGGCATGGCTGTCTTTAAACTGTCAAATCACTGCTGTATAGGTTTTCATATTGTCCTCGGGTTCTAAGTAGGCATAGATATTAATAGTACAATGCAAACTGCAAGCTTTTTTGTAATGTCTTTATGCAGTTATCAGGAATACTTTTCCAGTTGTCTTAAAGAACATTCAAAGCTCTTTTTTGGCTATTGACTGCATTTTATTCTGTTCTTTGTCAAAATGATGCCATTTTGATACCAAAATGCTGCAACACATATTATTGAGGTCCAGGCTGTAGGGAGGCCAATCAATGACTGATAATGTTTTTCTGTCTCGATATGCTTATACTGCACTGGCTGCTAGTAACAAAGATATAAATAACAGTAAAAAGTAGGCTGCAAACCAGTGCATGTTATTTTGGTGGCAAAACTTTTTTCTGTGCTTCCATTTTTCCATCCATCTTCATCCGCTTTATCCGAGGCCAGGTCGTGGGGGCAGCAGCCTAAGCAAAGAGGCCCAGACCTCCCTCTCCCCAGCCACCTCCTCCAGCTTATCCGGGGGAACACCAAGGCGTTCCCAGGCCAGCCGAGAGATATAATCTCTCCAGCGTGTCCTGGGTCTGCCCTGGGGTCTCCTCCCGGTGGGACATGCCTGGAACACCTCACCCAGGAGGCGCCCAGGGGGCATCCTTGTCAGATGCCCGAACCACCTCAGCTGGCTCCTTTCGATGTGGAGCAGCAGCGGCTCTACTCTGAGCCCCCGCCCGGATGGCTGAACTTCTCACCCTATCTCTAAGGGAGAGGCCAGCCACCCTTCGGAGGAAGCTCATTTCCGCCGCTTGTATCCGCGATCTCGTTCTTTCGGTCACTACCCACAGCTCGTGGCCATAGGTGAGGGTAGGACGTAGATCGACCGGTAAATTGAGAGCTTCGCTTTTACACTCAGCTCCCTCTTCACCACGACGGACCGGTGCAGCGTCCGCATTACTGCAGCTGCAGCCCCAATCCGTCTGTCGATCTCCGGCTCCCTTCTCCCATCACTCGCGAACAAGACCCCGAGATACTTGAACTCCTCCACTTGGGGCAGGAACTCATCCCCGACCCGGAGTGGGCACTCCACCCTTTTCCGGCTGAGAACCATGGCCTCAGATTTGGAGGTGCTGATCCTCATTCCCGCTGCTTCACACTCGGCTGCGAACCGTTCCAGTGCGAGCTGGAGGCCCTCACCCGATGAAGCCAATTGGTTAGTGAAATTATCTTACCTCATTAGTTTCTTACACCACAAATGATGATTTTATGCTTCATAAACCACATCATGGCAGCAAAAATGCGTAATCTAACACAGTGGCTACAAAAAATTTTAAGCCACCTTTCGTTTCTTAATCGTTTTCCGGAAACATGGGAAACAGGTTCAGGAATTTAATGAAATCATGAAAACAAGGAAGTACATTATTGTAGAGTTCGAGCTTGAGAATCAATATTTGATACCGTATGAGCACCTTTAATCTTTACTACAGAGTGAACTTTCTCAGGCAGCTTTCCTGTAATTTCTTCAGGCTTCTCAGAAGACATTAAAAGCTCTTCTTGGCTGCCTTTTGTATTGTTCCCTGTCAAGATGATCCCACACTGCTTCAGTAATGTTGAGGTCTGAGCTTTGGGGAGACCAATCCATGAATGGTTGTATCCCATTGCGTGTTTTTCTGTCCAGGTATGCTTTTACCGCATTACTGAAAAATTAAGCTCAAGAACACTTTAAAAAAATATAAGTCTGTCCACTTTGAAGCAAAGTTCTGAAAAATGAAGCGTTGTATAGGAATAAATTTATGAACTGCTAATCAACACTCTGTTGTCTTATGACTGACTGGATTTTGTAGCCATCCACTCACTCCAGCGAAGACAACCCCAACATTCTGGCAGACGTTGAAGATGGCTGGCAGATTCTGTTTCTCCACTGTAGCTCTAACTTGTACTTACATTGCTGAAGAGGTCCCGGTGTAGCTTCAGATTGTACAATCATTGCCATAGAACTTGTGCCACAACATATAGAAGCAGAAATACAGCTTAGACGTCACTGTTGTGTATGCAGTATGTTTAGAATGCAGCCATTTCCATATCAGTTAAACTATCAATCAATCATTCTTACAAATGTGGTGTATTACCTTTGTACTTACCTAAGATATCATGAGAATTTTTTTTGTGCGGACTAAGAATGCTGAATCTGGGGTGAGTGGCCATGAAATGTGAGAAGAATTGACATGGCTGTTTTTCTCAGACTGTTCATCAGTCATTCTGTCTAAAAGGCTTTGGAGCTGTCAGGAACACATGAAAGAAACAAGCAATCAGGTTATCGTCCAACAATCAAACCACCAAGGTCTGCGTGTGCTTAAAAATCCAAGCTCAGTTTAATGACTTGTTTTTTGTTTTTTTTATATATATATATATTTATATATTATTCCTACAAATACTGGTTTTCACCACTTTGAAAAACGTTCACTTTCCTTAGTAAACCAAGAAAGCTAGAAATATCCTACAGTGAAAAAGAAAGACAAAGACAAACCATTGTTGACCAAACAAAAAACAAAAAAAGAAAAAAAAAGAAAGAAAATCACAAAAAGACATGAAAATAACAGTTAAATGAAATTAAAAACAACATCCTGTACAAACACTATGGGCCAATAATTTAAGAAAATAGTGTCTCTAAATATTGCTTTGTACCTCCACTGACCAGGTCCGCTCTGTATTAACACCAGGCAGTTCATATGGCGACCGCAGTGGGCGCTAATAACCCAGGCGCTGATGTCACTCCAGGGGTTATGGGGTCAAGCTGCAGCCAGAGAAATATTTGTCGTTCTCTTCTTCTCTGGCTGTTTTGGCAGTAACAATACAAAGACAAGGGATGGTCACACTACTACAGTACTGCACTCCTTATGAAACCAAGGATGTTTTTACTGTTTGTTGTAGTTTTACCATTATTACTTTCTACAGCATTATTACTAGAACTATCACCATCACAGACACACAGAGTGCATCGTGTGTTTATGTGTGTGGAGGGTTCGTCCGGCTGTGTGTGTGTGTGTGTGCGCGTGTGTGTGTATTCGAGTATTGGTGTTCAGTGCTCAGAGCTTGTTTTCTCAAAGGAGAAGCTGGGAAGAGTTAATAACTTGGAGTTGGTGTTGGGGTTCGGTGAACCTCCGTCCTGTCCTGAACCCTCTCCGACTGCCAGGTCAAAGGAGTCCTTGGAGTCACTGGAGGGTGCTCTCCTCCTCAGGTAGGTGTCCCGGTTGGGTAGGGGAGGGGGCATCCCTAACCCAGTCAGTCCCATGCCACCGAGCCCACCCAGGCATGGGTAGAGGCCAGACTGGGGTTCCAGTCCCTCAGGGGGGTCCACAGATATACAGGGTGGGCTCATTTTCTTCTTGCGGCGGGGGGAGGTCTGAGCGGGGATCTGGCTTTGAATCTGCAGGCTGTCGGCCCGAGACACAAAGCCGGAGGAGGTGGAGTTGGTGCTGCACTGGGGGCTGGAATCAACCGGAGAGCAGACTTCCACAGAGTGGCGCCGTGGGTCGTCCAGCCAGGAGTAAGGGCGGGGGCGGGGCAGGAGGGCGTTGCGGCCCTGCGTGTCAGCGCTGTGGAACCTCTTCAGCTGCCTCAAACATGGACTCCGACTTTCCTGGCAGCCCGCGTAGCTGCCGTAACCCTCGTTCCCGCCGCTGCTGCTGCTGTCCTCGGCCGTGATGTCATCGCTGCCGGCCAACACCATCTGGTTAATGAGGGACACTTCCCGATCCTCTGACACCTCCTGCTGGGGTGGCCTGGCGGGTATGGGTGGGGGAGGCGAAGGGCAGGGGGAGTAGGAGGCGAGGCAATGCTGGTCGTGGTGCTGGGTGTGCACTGTGCTGGGACGTGATGGTTTAGGGGAGGCGCCCGGTGTGGCAGGGACCAGGCACAGAGCTGGTTGTTGAGGAGTAGGGTGTTGATGATGATGGTAGGGAGAGGGAGAGGTAGAGGAGATGGAGGGGATAGGGGATGGAGGGAGGCCAAGAGAGGCCACATTCACGAGTCCTTCACTGCTTTCCCCTACGTCGGTACAAAGGGCCTCCTGAGAATCAGTTGACACTGCAACCTGGAGAACGGGTGGGGGGAGGGGAATTAAAGTAAATGTGCAATGAGAGGAAGGTCGGGAGGGGGAAGGGGGATGAGAGGGGGGAGATTGGTTAGTGATAGATGATGAGGGTGAGAAGCAGCAGTTTGGGTCAAAGTTCACAGTCTGACCAGCTCACTGTCACAGTCCTCTGTGTACTATTTTAGTTTTCTAAGAAACATTATTGTGATAATTGTAAGATGATGTTGCTCAATGCCAATATTTCAGATTAAGATTTCTCAAGAGTAACTTGGGTAAGAAACATCTGACATTAGCGGATACTTTCTGTGCTTTCACATTCATGTGTTGAAGGTTTAAAGTTACTCTGTGCTCTGACGTTTAAAAAAGAAGCCAAAAAAACGTAGTAAATATTTGTGTCACGTAGGCATTGTAAGATTTATGTCTCATTCTTCAGTTCAATTCATTTTAATTCAATTCAGTTTTATTGAGAGGCACTTCATAATGTAAGGTAAAGACCCTACTATCTGATTTAATTTTGAAAGTAAACCTTTTTGCATTTTTTTCATGCAAAATAATGAGAAAATTATGGTTGCCTTGGGAGGTCAAACACACTGCAACTTAAGGAAACCGGTAAATTTAAAACGCTGCAAAAAGCCAGAAACCAAAACACGTGAAGGATCGCACTGAGACGCGTTTACACGACGCAAAGAAATCTTCAGCATCGTGAGGGAGATAAAGATGTGAGGTAATATGTCTTTTAATCATGTGATTCATATAATACTGTAGCTACATGTTTGCTGTTAGCCATTTACTGTTAGCTTGGTACTTCTGCAATTCATTTATTTATATAGTACCAAATCACAACAGCAGTTGCCACAAGGAACTTTATACTGTAAGGTAAAGACACTAAAGTGAGACAAAGAAAACCCCAACAATCAAATCGCCTTTCAGTGAGCACTTGGTGACAGTGGGAAGGCAAAACTCCCTTTTAACAGGAAGAAACCTCCGGCACAACCAGGCTCAGGGAGGGGCGACCATCTGCCATGTATGTTAGAGGTTGCAGTTCTGCAACTGTTTTGTCACCTTATTGTCACCGAAGAAACACTTCCATTTTGTTTTTTTAGTTTTAGTTTGGGAGTTTTGTTCTGTGCTTTTGGGGTTTATTTGTTTGTTTTTTGTGAGCTTTTGTGGCACTTCTGTTGTGTTTTATTCAACTTCCATTGTGTGTTGTTTTTTTTTCTATTTACATTTTGTTTTGCGTGCTTTTGCAGCATTGGCTGGTGTTTTCCCAAGTTGCAGGGCCACCATAGCAAACTGCAAAAGGACTACTTTTATGACAAATCATAATGTGAGACATAGAAATCTTACAATACTTAAAAATTGCCACAACATCATAAATAGCTTGGAGTCCAATACGCAGCCAAAACTGTTGCAATTTTTAAGTAGGTAATTTTATTCTTTAAACTAAGAAACAAAAAAGTGTTAAGTACAAGCAATTATTTCAGTGTTTATGTTTTCGACTATTTTTTCTACTTCCAGATCAGCGTGATGGCACAAAGACGGGATATTCCTAATATGGTCATCTCAGGCTACGTCCACACTAACCCGGATAGATTTGAAAATGGCGTTATCGTCGTTGTGCATCCACATTGAAACGGCCGAAAACGCTTACGTTCCAGTACTGCGCATGCGTAAAACGCAAGAAGATTCGGCCTGGCTCATTTTTGTCTGCCGTTTATTTACTTTCGGGCTCGTTGAAACGTCACGGCAAAATGGCGAGGAAAAGCACCGCGTTTTTTAAATGGACTAACAATGAGGTGGAGTTGTTGCTGCGAGTAACACAAAAGTACAAAGTTGCAAAAGCGAAGTGAAATTGAAGAATTTGAAGAAAAGCTAACTGAAGCATGTACAAACTGATATTAATCTTTAATAGGGCTGTCAAAATTGAGAGCAAACAAAAAAACTGCTGTATAATGCCCTCCGCTATCTTTCTTTAATTGGTCACATGACTGCATCACATGACTAAAATGCGTCATCGTTTTCGAAAGTCTCCGTTTTCGCTGTCCACACTGTGACGCGAAAGCACTGTCTTCAAATGTATTTGTTTTCGAGAGCGTTTTGAAAACGCTGTGTTTTCCTTCGGGGGAAAACGCAGACTCAGTGTGGACAGGAGGCCAAAATGGAGAGAAAACAATGCGTTTTCAAACAAAAACGCATTCGTGTGGACGTAGCCTCAGGCACACAGCTCTGTATGTTTGTGACAGGCAGAGTTAATTGGAGGACTCCTTTATAGGCAGACAATCTAACACACAGGTGTCGAACTCTAGGCCTCGAAGGCTGCTGTCCTGCTTGTTTTCCAACTAACCTGCCCTGGTAGCTTCTTACTGGCAAAGCACACCTGATCCAGGTAATCAGCAGCAGGTAGAGCAGGGATATCTCAAAAACAAGCAGGATACCAGCCCGAGGACTGGAGTTTGACACCCCTGATCTAACATGTCTCATTCCAGTATACTACAAATAAAGATTATTATGCTCGTTGTATCATGCAAAGATCTAGCAGTCTCGGTCGTTGTGTCCTTGGGCAAGACACTTCACCTACCGCCTACTGGTGTTGGCCAGAGGGGCCGATGGCGCGATATGGCAGCCTCACCTCTGTCAGTCTGCCCCAGGGCAGCTGTGGCTACAACTGTAGCTTGCCTTCACCAGTGTGTGAATGTGAGAGTGAATGAATAGTGGAATTGTAAAGCGCTTTGAGGAGTCCCGAAAAGTGCTATATAAATGCAATCCATTATTATTATTATTATTAGTAGTAGTAGATTTAGAGAAAGATGACCCAGGTAGATGTTTCGGCACATTACATTCATCTGAATAATTTACCCTGAATTTTAAGGCATATATTTTCACTAATTCAACTAATAACTCAGTCCATTAATAAGGTTTCGAACAATATAGCTAAACACATATGTGAATAATATTTTAAAGAACGAAGGTAGCTGGGAAAAGTGTATAGTATTTTATTGTTTTGATTATTGTTTTGTTATATTTTGGGGTTTTTTATGGACTGATTGACCGCTGGCTGAAACGGTGAGCTCCGAGCCAGACCAAATGACCATCTAACCTTTGACCATTCATACAAAACCCTGTTAGCCGTCAGCACTGCAGTTTCACGAAGAGTTTGCAACCAATTGTGACCCTTATCTCTATTCAGAACCATGTACAGGGTGTGAGGCCAGCAGGCTGAGGGAAAACAGTATGTAACGACTGCAGTAGTGGAAAGGTCAATAAGCACAGTGGTTGCTAAAATGTCCCGATGAACTCATGACTTTTTCTTCATCTCTCACAGACTTGGGAGAGGGCATTGATAGCAGGGTGCTTGAATCTAACAGTGTTGAATTGGGTCAGCTCGAATATGCTCTTAAATCTATAGAGATGAGGAAATAAAACATGCATGAGTTTTAGAGCACAGCACTCGGAGCAGTGTTTGGATTTATGGGGGTTTCTCTGCATGAGAATGCTGTAACCACAGTGACACCAAGTGGGCAAAGGTATCACAAGCAGGCCTGGCCAATCACCAGCCACAGCAATGCAACACCAGGTAGGAAATCATAAGAGTGCACACTGGAACGAAGCTTAAAAGGATCACCCTGTCAAAGTTCATTTTTCAAAACTATTTTTATAAGCAAAACTGACTTAATAGTACCACACTCAACTATTAATAACTATTAAAGCACTAACCTAGGCAATACAAAATTCTCTGGTGCTCAATAATCATGATTCTGAGTAGAAAATAGCCAAATGCAACTGGACAGCACTTGCTGTTTTGTAGCAATCCCCTGAGTTGTATTTGTTTGTAATATATTAAGTGCACCGTACCATGAGTGACATAGCCACACTACACCTGTATCTTGCTGCAATACATTCTATCATGTGATCCAGTTACGAGATGCTATGTAGTTCCAGTCACTTGCACAAATCAATAAACTCTCACTAAGTTAGCTCCTTACAGGCTAACTAGCTACCTGTTGAGAGAGTTAAAGATACTCTGTGGCTGATGCTTAGCAGTAGACAAACATTTGGGTCAATGAGTGGCAAAGAAGGGAGGGGGGCAAGAGAGGACTCTATTTGTGTGTGTGTGTGTGTGTGTGTGTGTGTGTGTGTGTGTGTGTGTGTGTGTGTGTGTGTGTGTGTGTGTGTGTGTGTGAATGCAATAGTGTGTTTGTTGGGCTGTCTCTCTGAAGATGAACATGGAGTCCAGTGTTTCTGAAAGGCCCAGTGGTAACTAAAGTCTACTGTCTGTTTCAGAAACAGGAGTATCTGTGTTTGAACAGAAGCTCAGGGTCGGGCGGCTTTTGGGCCCAGCTGAGCTGAGATCAAAGACCAACAGATACAGTGTGGAAAAATGAGACAGCAGATCAGTTAAACCCCAGGAAGAAGAAGACAGACAGAGGGGGGAAAGTGAATATGTTTAGAACATCCAACATGGAAAGCTTTAAATGATTCTCTTTCATGGAGTTTTAGAGCCACTCTTGGGATAGACTCTTTTGAATTAAGATTAAAGGCCTGATTTATCAAAAAAGGCATATTATAGGAGCATTAATTTCTGTTTGATAAAGCTGACAATTAATATTCCAAATGTGATTATATGATAAAGTTTTCCTTTTTGGTTAGTTTTGGTGATGTTTTTAAATAAGTTATGATGGCTGGGAATTTTGCGGATGTCTTTGCTGAGGCATTCTCTATCTGGATACCTCAAGGACCCGACAGGCTTTCAGGCTGCTTATTATCTAATTTGAAAGATAGTAAAGAACCTTACTATGCGTTTCCTTATCTGGACCACGGAGTAGATAAAAATGGTTATATAAAAATGTGAAAGGTTGCATGCAGAACTGGATGGCTATCACTGCTTTAGCACATGCTCATTTTTCTTGTTGTGATATAAAGTGTTTTAAAAGTCTTGAGCCACCCCTCATTTCTTAATACTTTGCTAGAGAAATGGAAAATAGCTGCAGAGATTTATTGAAAGATGTGTGTTACAATCTCGTGGAATGGAAATGCAGTATATAAGGCAATGCAGTTCTAACACGCTTGATATTTGACTATTATTTTTTAACACACACACTCCCTGAACTCTTTTAGGTAAGCTTTCTTGTAAATTCTTTAAATACTTTCAAGGAATATTTCTCAAGGCTTGGAAGGCATTCAAATGAGCAGTTATGCTAACACAAGATTATATAACAAAAAAATCAATACTACTCACAAATATGCTCTCATCAGTTAGTTTAGAGTGGAACTAAATTGTGCCATATTGACAATTTTCATTAGATGTTGGTAGAAAGTTGTTTTCTTTTTTATTTGGACTGAACTAAGCTAGCTGGCCTGTGTAGCGCAGCTTGAAAGGGCAAGGTTAGCTAAAACCTTTTTTATGCTATGCTAACTGTGCTATGCTAACTTTGGTACAGAAAAGTGTATTTCCTTTCATTTTAATTTTGAGATTTCATCAGCATCTTATTTATATTTATATATATTAAACTGTTATTAATAATAACACTGTAATAAATAAAATAAATAAATAAATTTAAAAAACAGTGTAGGAGGCATGTTTTCTTATTATGGTTTATGGTGAAAATGAAGACACAATAAAACAATACTACCTAATACACTAAACGTTGAGCATAGTTAATACTTGTAGCCACAAATATCTGCAAAAATAAGGCTTGATCGTTTCATGTAAAACTGCCATTATGTATCAAATTGTTTTAATATTATATTTAATAACAGGTACTAATATTTTGTTATAATACATAATTTTTTTTTTATTATAAGTTAGTGATTCAGCATTATAGAAGAAAGCAGGAAAAAACGAAACTTTCTTTTTAGCTATTATGGTTTAAAAATAACTGCTTTCCATTCAATATATTATCATTTTTCTCCCAGAGTGGTTCTAATACTCATAACTCGTATCCCACCGATTCCACTGGCAGCGAACAGTAAAAACTCCAGCAGTTTGTATAAGCCTGTATAGAGTTTGGTATGAACAGACAGTTAAGGACCACAGTCAAGTATAGACATATAATACAGATATGTATTATCACACTAAGTAGTAAAAAGACAGGATAAAACTAGAAAAGTAAATTTGGAGTCAAGTGAAAATCTGAAGCAGTGTGTTTTGCTCACCTGTCTGCGTAGCGTACGGCTAAATGTGTGTGTGCGTCTAGAAGGTGGGTTTCGTGGTATACTCTCTGAATCTGAGTGGCTGTGTGGGCTGATGGGTCTGAAGAGGTCTGTGGGAACAGTCAGCTGCTGGGAAAACTCCGCGGGTTGTGAACGCACCGAGCCACTGGAGCCTGCACACAAAGCACAGTGCTGGCACCTTCAGTGAATACACAACAGTTACAGTAGGTGTGTTTACCTTAGATAAAATAACCTCCTCATGCCACAATGCTTTATGTTAAAAATCAAGCCCACCCATTTCTGTTCTGTCCTAATGAAACACATTCTACGCTAAATGACATTAAAGAGAAATGTGGCATTACCCGATTGGGCCCTGTGAGTGCCCAGTATGTGCTGGGGCCCCTGTGGGTGTGCTGCAGTGGGAGATGTTTGCCCCATGGGCTGTGGCGAGAGGAACATGTAGCTGTCGTTGGGTAGGGAGTGCGTGCGTCCCACCGCAGGCTTTCTGACGCTCAACAGGTTGTCGTCCCGAAGCGCCCCAGAACCAAGCTGCTCCGCCTGGGGAAGCAGAGAAAACAATCAGGGTCACCCAGAACAAGAAGAGCCTGGGCTGCTCTTTAACTCACTTACTCTCACACTCTTACCAGTACACTCACAGGTTGTCAACTGTCTAAGACACAATGTCAACAAAGAGGTACTGATCATCAGCATACACAGAAAACACAGAGGATCTTTGCACATTGGAGTTGACTGGCACAGAGCTGCCACAGATCACAGAAACATTTCCAATTCCTTTTTTAAAGCATGTGACACTCTGCTTCTTGTGTCTGCTTTTAGCCCGTCGGTCGTATAACTTTACATTAAGCCGTGATTGTGTGTCAGCTAGGGCAGTGTCCTGCAGCCTGACCCATTAAAGAATCAGTTCCCATTCAGCACAGAGCTACAGGGGGTCCAACACACTTTACAACCCTGTAGCAAACACACGGCAGCTCAGAGGAGACTGAAAAGTACACCACCAGAGGACAGCATACAGCACATCCACAGAAGTAGGCTGACAGGAAAGGACTGCGAGAAAAGACGAAGACTCACACGTAAAGCACAAAGGAAAAGAAAGAAGGAGGGGAGAGAACAGAGTTTACACACAGAGAGAGAAGAAAGTGAAAAAAGTAGTCAAAGGAGAAAAAACTGCAAACTGGCAGGTAAGGAGGCGCACTACTCTACTGGACTGGACTGGACTGGAAAGTAAAACACACCAGGCTGAAAAGGCGGAATGAGAAATAAAGATAAATTTGTTTCACCAGGGTACTTCAAAGCCACTTGAACACCTCTACCTCTTCACTCCATTGTCTTTATTTTTCTATTGCATTTGTCCCAGAACAATCCAATTAAGAGCACCTCGTTGGCCAGCGCTCTTTTTTTCTTATGATATACGTATTAATTCAGCAGCAACGCTGAGCCAAGGTGACAGTGACCCTCTCTGGTCATGAAGCCATGTGATCATTAATGACCCAAACCGGTGGTTAATAATACTCTGACACCCAGACGACATTCAATTTCATTTTCAGAGCCTGTAGGATGGCGTGTCATAGAGGGATCTATAGATTAATTGCAGTGAGGACACATACATGGGCTGCAGTGCATGACGACATGTTCAAAGAAAATAATGAACGGGGTCATGACAAAGAATGCCAGGATGTGGAAGATGCCTTTTACCAAGACCCTTACTCACTGTTATACTTAACACAACGTCTCATTTGTTTAGCAGTTGTCACGCGTCAACTATGGTTTAAGTGACCCATTGTTATTGTATGTGCAAGTGTAAGCTTTCCACATTTTATTTATTTAATTATTTGGAATCAGTTACATAGAAAACAGAAAAAGTTCTCCACTCATATTTCCCATATTAGATCCAATTTTGACAAGTTCAATAAAGTCTCACACGTTCCCAGAATCTGTCTATAAAGTTTAAACTAAAAAAAAAGATTGGTTGTTTTTTTGCTATGCTTATACATTTTTTAATCTCAGCTCCAAATAAGCTGTTTTAGTATCTGTAGCTTCGAAAATGAGCTGCTGCTGGCCACGCCCCCATTTCAGAACAGTTTAGGTCCCAATTCATAGGCCGCATCCTTCTGAGGCCGCATTTGAAGGCCGATTACGTCACAGCTAGGCAACAAAGTCTGTCCTAATTTGAAGGCTGCTCCAAATGCGACCGACTAATACATCCTTCATTTCCCTGAATTTGAGGGATGGTCGGGTGTATCCTTCGTGGCCCAAACTATCCCAGAATTCATAGCGCGGCCCAGCCAATTCCAGTTTCCAACAATGGCGGCAGCTACTTAGTTTTAATATTACTCTTATTACTCTTTCTGGGTCACAAAATAAACTTTTAACATATTTTTAGGCGAGAATGTAGCCGTGTAAACTTCAAATATCAGCTCGGTTTATCAAGACATCGCATATTTGCAAAAGTGCTCCGACGTTTTCTGAGACGTCTGTTACCCACCAGCTCAATAGCTGACTGGGAGGTCGAGGCTCATTAGAGCCGGTGAGAACAACTAACTCCCAGCACATCGTTTTCAGGCCCCAGCGGTCTTTTCGCTACTCAGGTTAAACAGGTTAAACACCGATTTACTCAGGAACAAATAAAACACTGAAAAAAGCCAAACAATAACACTTAGATAACTTAAAAATGTTATTGTTTGGCCTTTGTCAGTGTTTTATTTGTTCCTGAGTAAATCGGTTTGGCTGAGATTAAAGTTTTCACACAGCTGAATAAATGTCAAACAGAAAACTGATTAAACAGAAGTGTGAGATGGTCGAGAATTTACTCCAATGTCCTGTTATATATTAGTGAGTGAGGAGCAGACAGCTGAGTTTATTAAACTCCACCGAGACAGTTGGTGACGCAAATCTGAAGGCTAGACCGTCCCATTTCGCAGCCTCGTACTTCCGGCCCTCCTGGTCTTTGAAAGACCTGGCTCACGTAGACCGCGAAGGCCGGGTCCTCCGAAGGATGCGGCCTATGATTGGGACATAGCTTTAGAAGCAGCAACTTTAGCAAAGAAATCCAAATACACAACATGGCCGACTCCAGATAGAATTGTAATGAGCTGCACGCCAAAGAGCTCATTCAGACGTTCTATGAAGAAAGAAAAACAAGTGTGTGGCTTTTACTTATTTTCAAAAATAAGTAATTAGTGGTACATATAAATGCTATCTTCTTTTTTTTAAAATATATTTTTAGCTAATTTAGCATCCAGTTGGCTTCCCCTTGTTAAACCCCAGTGTGTAAGCTTGGTGGTGGGGAGGGTCAGGTGACTTTGGAAATACCCAGTGAAGGAGACAGTACAAGCCACTGCAGCGGGGAAGGAGAAGAAATAACAATGGAGAAAGATGAAGAGAGGAACTGTCAGTACATTGCATTCCAGAGTGGTTAGAAATAGGGGGTTAAAATCGTCAGGGGTTGAGTCGTCTGTCAGAGCTAGGGACCAGGAATTCTCAGAGGCCAGAGACAGAGCATCCATCTCCGCTAGAGGGATCTAGGCAGGAAGAGACAACCGCTGGTGAGCAGAGAAAACAAAGGTGCACTCTGTGCAGTACATAAATAGAAGGACGTTACACAGATAAAACCTGAAACTAACAGAACAATACAAGTTTAAAAAAAAACACCACATATAAACTAGAAGTATGTAGCAGAGCAAAACAACAGAGGAAGAAGGACAAACTAAAAAAACACCAAAAAACGGCTGTATTTAGTCAGCTGTTAGTGGACTTTTTTTGTGACACAGGCACAGCAGAGAGATTCTTTAACAGCGAAATATGATGCCAGTAAGACATTACACGACAGCACTGGGATTCATTTACATTAAGTACTAAATGGCACATTTAATTGCTTATGTTGCTAAAGAAGAAGAATCCAAATAACCTAATTTTCTAGGGACCTCTTGTAAAACACCTCAGAGATTGAAACACTCAGAGATGAAGCCAAAGTCTTCAGTATTTCTGGCTTACGGAGCCCCGCAAGGGACATGGGAGAAAAAAAAATTACGATGAACATTTGCGAGATCTTGAAAAAGTTGAATTCCAACAATGACGGCAGCTACGTAGTTGTAATATTACTCTTTCTGGGTCACAAAATAAACTTTAAAGATATTTTGAGGCGTGAATGTAGTTGTGTAAACGTCAAATATCTGCTAAAACCTTTGCATGATCCCCCAGTTTGTTTTGCGAGATCTCGCAAAAGTCCGTCTTAATTTTCTTTTTCTCCCATGTCCCTTGCGGGGCTCCATACTGGCTCATGTAAAAGGAGCTGCTATTTTCTTTTTTTGCCTTCACACTGGTTTAACAGGGGAAATTGTTTCTGTCAGGCAAATGGGTCATTCGTGAATAAAAATGCAGGGACTGAAACATATCAGAAGGAGAACATTGCCCTGTGGCATCTAACGCTGAGATCTCAAACCCATTTAAAGCTTTTAGAAGATGGGGGTTTTACAGCGCTAATGTAATTGTGCCAAATTTGGCTTCAAATGAGAAAAACAGGCACCCAGATGCATTATTCAGTGGCTCAAGTGATCCATAGCCTATTGATTGAGCCACATCTGTGCAGGATTTAACAGTGTGTGATCTGCTGGCTTTAGGTGGTTATCACTCTGCTGTGACTGACTGGCAAATGACACAATCACCTGAGTAAATGCACAAGCATTGTCACGTCCTCATACAGATACAGAGACACGTTGTGTAGGGGAGACGGGCAAACTTTAAACCACGCCAGTGAGGCTGCAGAAGCAGACCAAAAACCTGCCAAGCATGAATGAGTGTAAGTGAATGAGGGAATGAGCTCATAGTTGAGGCGGGACATGACGCACTGTGCTTTGGTGGGCAGCGAGGCTGGTTAGTAAGGGGAAAATATTCAATGAAGAAGAATGCCAGTACAAAAATGGTAATGGCTGTAGGGCTGCAGGATATTAAACAGACAGGGATGTCTTTATTTAATAAAACTGAGTTCTTTGGACAGTTCATACTTCTGTTTGCTGCTTTCTAGGCTAAGGCTTATGCATATACTGTAAAAAACTATTTGCCCCCATCCTCATTACTTGTATTTTTTTACTTCCATGTTTTAGATCAGGAGTGAGGAACTCCAGGCCTCAAGGGCCGGTGTCCTGCAGGTTTTAGATATTACCCTGGGTCAACACAGCTGAATCAAATGATTAGTTCATTACCAGGCCCCTGGAGAACTTCAAGACATGTTGAGGAGGTCATTTAGCCATTTAAATCAGCTGTGTTGCATCAAGGACACATGTAAAACCTGCAGGACACCGGCCCTTGAGGCCTGGAGTTGGACAGCCCTGTTTTAGATCATCAAATAAAATGTAATATTATACAAAGGCAAGGAAATACAAAATGCAGTTGTTTGATAATGACTTCAATTAGTGGGAAAGAATGCTATCCAAACCTTACCTATGTGGAAAAAGTGAAACATGTAAGTGTGACAAACATGCTTTGAGTGAATTAAGTATTTGATCCCCTACAACTCAGCCAGAATAACCACAGAATCTGTTTCTCACATACTTAATCCTTCAGCATCATGGGCCAAAGACCGGTCAGAAAACAGGGACAAGACTGTTGACTTACACAAGGCTGAAATCGTCTACAAGACCAACAGCGAGAAGCTCGGTGAGAACTGGTAGAAATATAAAATTAACATCATTAAAATTTTGCCTCATGGGATGAGAATGATCATGAAAAAGATGGTGAATCAACCTGAACGCAAGCACGGGAGGAACTTGTTAATGATCTGAAGGCAGTATACCATACTGTAATGGATATTACAGTCCCTGCAGGGTCCCTTTGTTCAAGAATGCACATGTACACACTTAAGTCTTAAGTTTGCCAGTGAACATCTAAATAATTCAGAGAAGGTTTAGGAGATGAATTGAGTTGCTTGGCATCAACTCGAGCTGCCGTGTTTGGAGGAAGAGAAATGCTGAGTACGGCCTAAAGAACACCATCTACCCTGTCAAGCACAGAGTTGGAAACATTATGCTTTGGTGCTCTTTCTGCTAATGGGTCTAGGTTGAGTTTAGCACATCAAGGGGCCTTGTACTGTAAAATCTTGGATGAGAACCTCTTTCCCTCAGCTGGGTCATGCATGGATCTTTCAACATGACAGTGACCCAAAACATACCATCACAGCAACAAAGCAGTGGCTAAAGAAGAAGCACATTAAGGCCATGGAGTGGCCTAGCCAGTCTCTAGACCTCATTGCTATAGAAAATCTGTGGAGGAAGCTCAAGCTTAAAGTTGCCTAAAAACCAGCCAAGAAACCCAAAGGATTTAGAAAGTTTCTGTAAAGAGGAGTGGTCCAACATCTCAGCATAGATGTGTGCAAACCTGGTGACCAACTGTGAGAAACATCTTACCACTGTACTTGCCAACAAGGGTTTAATAATAATAACTCAATAAATAATGAGTCATGTTTTACCTGGGAATCAAATACTCATTTTACTCAGTGATATGTAAATCAATTATGCAATGTGCTTTTATAAGACCATCATAAAAATTAGAGAGTGTTCATTTCTTTGTAAGCGAGCAAACAAATTCAGCAGGGTATTAAATAATTACCTTTTTTCTCTAAACTAGGTGCAAACACACCCATCTCTTGATTAATGTTCTTTTAATTGATGACATCACTATCTCTGCTGCCTATTTAAACACTTTATAAAACATTATTAGCATCAGTTAAAACTCTTTCTTTTTTTGATGCACTACAGTCCAACTAACTAGTAAATAATCAATTAGTACACCTTTGTTTTTCATTTTATGATCTATAGTATCCATATTATCTATATTACCTTTATACTTATGACCCAAAGCTCAGTTGTACAATCAATACTTCATTTATTATCGATCGATAATTTGTAGTGTTACTAAAACAAGTGTGTGTATTATATTAATAGCATCAGATGTGACAGTACAAGATAAATATTAGTATTTTCGTTACTTCGTACTTGAGCAGCCCTACATGGTGCACACAGATAAAGACACTACAAAACCACATATGACATGGAGGAGGCGATCCATCAGGGATGCTTCTGGTGATTATTGACCTTCTTGTCGGTGCTGTGCTTGCTGGGCTTGGGGGGCAGCGCGTAGTAGTGGCAGATAGAGCCGGACAGGTTGTCCATGAGACTCATCTCCCCCTCCATTGAACCCTGGATGACCAGGGAGACCGAGTCAAAGAGTGCCCTCCGCTGGACAAACTTGGATAATGCAGAGAGAATAGAGAGAGAGAGCGGAGACAGAAATAGAGGAAAAAAGAAAAGAAAAAAGAAGAAGACAAGGACAGGGGGAGAGTTACATACAAAGATACACGAATAAGTATGGACAGAAGAATGGATCACAAAGAAAAGGACAGTCAGTCAGGCAGAAACAGTTATAGAAACCCAAAAGACAAGAGAAACATCTCAGAGGGAACAATGCTCTCTTGTGGGCTGCTAAGGGCTTCTTACTAAATGACCTGTCGAATCTTTCAAATTGCACAGCAATGTAGTAAACAAACACCCTTAACACTCAAACCCACAAGGGGGCACTACAAGACTGCAGCAGAGCAGGTCTTCAACAAGGCTGGGGAGAAGAGTGTGACTTAGCCGCTCACGTTTTGGGAGAGGAGCATAGGGAAGAAGGATAAGATCTTAGGGAGGGAGGGATAACGATAGCGAAACCTCTATTTCCTATCCCCCAAAGTTCCCCGTTGTCTGGAAATAGCTGTTGAAGTGAACAACAAGGCCCTGTGGTCCAGCTTTCCCATGGCACTGTGACCTGTCTGTGACTGGCATGTCCTCTAGAGGGATCAGCTAAACACAGACACACACATAACCACACACACACACGTAGCCGTGAATGCACACAAATTGTAAAGCATCCCGATATGGGCCAGTGTGGGTCACACAGCATAATAAATCTGCACAGCTATATTTTCTGGATGTGACTGTGCATAACCAAGAAAGACCCAGACATTTGCAAACTAGCGTCTGATATGCGAGGGAGCTATGTCCAGTCCTGCGTAGTGCACGTGCAGCAGACAAAGATCTTCACCTGAGAGCTTCAAAATATGACAACCGTTTTGGGTACGTTTCAGATAAATGCATCCATTTGTATTCTGAGATGATGCCAGGCTGTCTGGTAAACACAGCCTAATATAGCCATCCCTGGCTTGGTTTATTTATGGGTGGACTACAGTTATTGTACCGAGACCAGCGAAGAGCAAGTAATCAACTTTTTTAGATGGCGTGCCACATTCTCAGCATTACTCAGCGCGAGCTGCTGAATCAACTAATGGTTTGAACCAGAGTTAGAGGTAACGACAATGAAGGGGTCATCTAACGAGCCTCACAGCCTGGCTCCGGTCCCAGCAGTGTCCAAATCATCTTATAATGCACAACAGAATTAAAAATCGTGTTTCCAGCTTGGTACAAGCTAAGCTGAGTAACTGAATTAGGTCTGTTCTTTTTTTAATGGGATTATCTGGCAAATAATAGTGATGCTTTGTTGTGAAGTACAGATTAACTTTTTTTGAGAGACAGAGAGAGAAAAAAAAGATTAGTTTGGCGACAAGATTCTTTACCTCCAGTTGGGGCTCTGTGCATGAAGGGGATTCTGCTCTGATGCCTACAGAGTCTCTGGTTATATCGGCAGTGGGTGAATCCATAGGACCATCCCTTTCCTGCTCTGTATCCACTCCTCTGGGAGACCTCCAGGGGGAACCCCCAGAGCTTGACCTGTCCATACCCAGTGTCAGAGGGTTGAGCTGGGGCGACCTTGCTGCTATGTCCCCCGCTTCCATCTCCAGTTCCATCATCTCCGCCTCCAGCTCTGCCTCTTCCTTGGCTTCCTTGTTGCTCTCCTCCAGGTGCTTCATCAGTACTGCGATGACCACATTGACCAGGACAAACTGAGCGGTCAGGACAAAGGAGACGAAGTAGATGGGAGAAACCACAGTGTTGTAGCAGGTGCCTGTATCTTGGGCGCAGTCCCTCAACGTATCCTGGAAAGACCGTACAGACGGTGGATTTAATAGTATTCTAGTTAAATGTTCTAGTTAAGAACATGCACCTACAGGTGGGTGACCATTCGCAGCCGATGATCATTACAACAGCAAGAAGAACAACTTTGTAAGAACAACTTTGTACTGGGTTGCAGTGACCCCTCACTCAAGTTGGCTTACTGATGGATTTAGCTACTGGATGTCTGCCAGGTGTCACCTAAGCTAATTTTAATCACTGATGTTAGGCTGGTCTGTGGTGTTTTTACCTCTGGGAGCATTTTAAAGTGAATTATCTCACCATTAATAATGCTTCCTGGTTAACTCTACTAACACACCATCCAAAATATCTGTGCTTTGGTTTTGGTGGTGAAGATCCAGTATTTTATTCATGTGTTACTAATTAGCATGAATCTGTGTTTGTTTAAAATCAACTTACGCTCATAACTTAGCTGTACATCCTCCTATGGCTTATTCAGTAACACTGGGGAATAAACAGGACGGCATCCTCCTTGAGACTTGGAAATATCGGTCATTGCCTTGTAATTGCACTGATTTTTGTTGCTGTTAGAGCATGTGGAACTCTCAACTTCTGGGTGACCTCTTTCGAGCATAAGGCAATCTGCCTGCAAACAACACTGCAACTGCAACTGCAATCACTCTCAAAGTGCTGAAGGTTTGCAAAAACTGACTGCCAACACAGTGCAATTATCTAACTCAGTCTTTCTGCAGTAGGAAACTCCACTCAACTGGTTGCATTCTGATTGCAGAGCACTTCTGTCATTTTGCCGTTGAATCACAGTCCTACAGCAACTACTTCACAATTCGTGGAAGAATTTCTGTTGCAAACACACAAGATTCTGATTGGAACCTGAATATAAGTAGTCAATGTGAATGTTTGTGTATGCAGATGGCAACAGATTTCCATTGTGTGCCACTTTATCAGATAATTGATAATTGTATGTATTTGCTAGCTTGACCCCATTTAACTGCAAACTGATTGTCTTAATAGCATTTTGTCGTTTTCTTAAACAACAAAATCACTTTGAAGACAGAAACTGAGCTGTGGCAAACCTGGTCCCCATCTTCAATGTAACCATGTCATAGCAAAATTGCGAGTTCATTGCACTCTGTCCCAATAAGGTGCGTCATGCTGTGATCTCCAACCACAGTCCTCCAAACTGTAAATGCAGTATTATTTGAACATAGTCTCATCTGGCTAAAAAATACGATGGCCGCACTAAAGACTGACATCCGTTTTTTAGTTTTTAAACCAGAAGTTGACATTATGAACAACTTATATACAAAAAATTGAGTATGGTTTGAAGGTCCGAATGTGATGTTTTTTTCATCCATTACAAGCACATTCATATTGCGGAGTCATTTTAAAACAGAACTGGACCTGCAGAATGTGCAGATACAAAAGAGTGAATGTAGAGTATGAGTGGTCTATGGATCTGAAACTGCAGAGTTGGTTTCACCTTCATTATGCCATTCCAGTTGTCTCCAGTGGAAACTCTGAAGAGCAGCAGAAAGGCCATCCCAAAGTTTTTAAATGTAGCGTAGCGCCCCAGACCCTCACAGGTGTGGAGTTCATCACAAACTGCAGAGACAAAAGGGAAGTGGGAGGAGATAAACAAAAAGAGGATTAGCCAGAGAGTAAAAGAGAATGAAACAAAAAAAGATAGCAGTGTTCACGGCTTTCAGTTGGATTTTCCTATAATAAAATAGTTACTGTGATAGCATTTTATAGCTCTGAAAGCTTCAAGATAAAATTAAGGAGATCAATATAGTATTTCAACAAAGGATTCGAGGAAGCAATTAATATCAGATGAATTAAACCCACAGAGGGGAGAGTTAAATGCTCGGTGTATGCCCGTGAATGACCTGAGTGGAAACTAAGAGATTTCATTTTCTTCTTTTTCTACTGCCTGCACAGTATCTCTTTATTGTGCATGTGTTCTTACTTAAGTCACCAAACAGCTCCACTCCCAGCGCTGCAAAGATAAAGAAGAGGAGCATGAAGAGAAGACCCAGATTGCCCACCTGCAGGGAGACAACAGGAAGGAAGAGAGCGATTAGTCAGAGGAGATAAAGCCCAGGGAAAATAAACCAATAAGGAGGGACAACAAACTTCTCATTCGGAGGCAGGGTAGAATGGAGGATGGTTCTAGAGCAGTTAGAGAAAGTATAAGATAAGCTGTAGTGACTGAGCATTTGTTAAATAAACACATCTCCTATCCAAGCGAATGCATGCTTCAATGATGTGAATGAGTGTCTGACAGAAAGCAGGTAAAGATGGACAGCACCACAGCGTCAGCGCTGCCATCTAGTGCTGCTGACATCACTCACAGCCAGTTGTTTATTGTATTCGGGTTGTTTATTTTGTTAATTTGAAAATTAGTTAATGTGTTACAATCTAGACAACTAGCATGATCTGGTTATTCATCTGGAAAATAATAAATTGACAATGAGTGCAGGTAGGCTGTGCATAAAAGATTGGTGTTGCTTTTGGGTTTGAAAAGTTAAGTCAGTGGGGATGTGCCGTAACCTTGCATTCTTTCTGAAGGGGGCAACTCCTCTGGACTCCAACTGTGTACAAGTCTATTGTGGAGTCTGAGTTCATCTCAGTGGCTAGTTTAAGTCTCTCCGAGGACAACATGACTTTCATTTTGTAAATGATCTTTTTCAAGCAGGCCAGCATCGTGACTGATGTGTCCAGTTTCAAAATGCTAAATCTGAAGGGCTATCTATTTATCGTAGGGTAAATCAATCTGTATGATAATAAGGGTAAATGTGATTTGGTGTTCTCCTGCTTGTACACATATATTAATGCTGACTTGCACAATTACTCTGTTGGTCTGTGCTAGCCAATGATTGTAAAAATGACTTTTATAGAGTTAAGCTAGTGGATCCACCGCACAATTAGAAATTAGCTAGCATTTTGCCATTAAAGAGATGAGAAAAAACAAACAAACAAAACCAAAAATGAACAATGCCAAATAGAAGACAGATCATTGTACGTCAAAAGGTTCCACTGGGCATGACTCTCTGGCCTCCTCCAAAATGGCAAAACATCAGCAGATGTTGGGGTTAAGCCAATAACATCTATTACATTGGCAACCCACCTTGTGGACTAGACAAGCCATGGATTTTGGTGTATGTGATTTTACAACTGATTGGTCCTGACACATCTCTTTACCTCCCCAGACTCGATGGTTGTATAATCACAAAATACACTTAAATCTCAAATGACACCATCACAATGTTGCTTTTCCCAGCTAAACTCTTAAGCTACAAAATTACCTAATAAACTACTGAAAATACAAATCTGCACGTTTAAAAAAGCTGGAAAACTGAAATTGAGCGCAATTAACAGGTATGTGATTTCTATGTAAAATCTAGCCTATAATATGCGGTAATTAGTAACTTTCAACCCACATATATACAGTATGTGTGTGATGAGTGTCCCAGCACAGAACAGAGCATGACACTGATTATTACACTCTATTATACAATATCATGTTTTGTCTGGTAAAATAGTCTACTCGGTATGCAGTATTTTAACTGTTTGATTATGTTCTATTTTGATTTACTGTAAATTTAGAATAAACTTTTTTGTCCTTTATCCGCAGATTGTTTTGTATTTTCTTTGATAAATCTGTCTTTTTAATTTTTAGTACCCTTAGGGGTTGAATTACTTGGTGGTATTTAATCCTGACTGATTGTGTATTTGTGAGACCCTGATGAAGAGAGAGAGTCGATACCCATTGGCCTGTTTTGCTTGCTGAACTGCTTCAAGAATAAATTTGTTACATTTTATCCTTGACAGAGTGGCTTAGCAACCGCACCCTTTTTTATATTGAGATTTTGTTCGCCCTACTGATGAGCACCTGTTGAATAATCCTTTAGAGCACTTCCTTTTTTCCTTTTTCTGATGACACTGAACAAGTCAGATACAGCATGAAAGGAGTATCTGGGGTGGCGGTGGGTTGCAAAGCGGTGTGCAGAGTGCCTTGTGAGAGACACTAACTGAAACAGTCCAAACTGAATCGATTTTAATGCATAAATGTACATTTAGAGGAGGTGTCATTGGTCGATTTGTTTCAACTGGGCTTTCTCTTTTAGATTACATAGTTTTTCTGAGGCTCTTGTCCAAGTCTGCCACTGTGCGACTGAGTCAAATGCCTCTAGAGCCTTCAAGTAGCCTTAAAATTAACCTGTATATGGAGAAAGGACTTCCTAGCCAACCCATTTTTATATGCAGTCTACAAAATAAAGGTGCAAGATTGGAATAAAAATAAAAAGAGGAGCTGTAGAAAGTGATAGGAAAAACAAGGGATTAGAGCTTTGACACAGGGGTGGTTTAAATAATGAAAAGTGTTATGGTTTGCTGCTGTCAATGATTATCAGCATGTAGCAACCTGTTCGCACCTCCACCACCCGCCTATCATCAGATTTATTAATAATGAACACTTCTGACAAGCTCAAGGAGCCTGGAACAACACTCGATCTCTGTGTCTCTCTGAAAAGCAACAACAGAGGTGTTTTGAAAGAACATTGCGAATATAAGACTTTTTGACTTTCTGCAAAACACTGCAGAAGTTGTTCTAATTTACTAACTCTATCACCCACAAATCCACCCACCCTAGGGTTTAAAACAAAAACCTGAAGCTACATTCACTTTCTAATCTCTGCAGGGGGCTTCTAATGCAAATAAGGGTCTCTGGAGTTGAGCAGAGAAAACTCGTGAGAAAGACGACGCCCTGAAACAGCAGAATCTGCAGCACACACACAAAAAAAGGAAATGCTTTTGAGATGTAACTTTAGGGACAGTTTCTGTGGGATGTGAAATCCATGGAGGAAAAAAAATGCAGATGAGGACGGAAGGAGAGTTTCGCGGCTTTGGTGGGTGTTATTTAGCGGCGCGTACCTGAGGCAGGGCTTGCATAACGGTGTCCAGCAAAGCTCTCATCCCCACCGCCATCTTCAAGAGCTTCAATACTGTGGGGACACGCAAACACACAGAATGAAAAAACAACATCTCACCAATATTATGATTTTTCAGTCTTACATAACAGAGCAGGCCTGCTGTGGAACTGAAAGGACACAACATTTCTCTCACTTACAGTTTAATCCTGCTCTGTTAGCTTAGTCACTCATTTTCTTGTATTAAACACCACTGAGCTCTTAAGACGACATGACTGAGGTCATATCCCCCAGTGACTCGGTAGGGTTACCAGTATGACTTGAGCACCAATTGAACTACAGCAAGAATGACAGATGATACATTGTAGCAAATGTGTAAACATTAACCCAAGGAAACAAAATTAGGCAGCAAATGACCCCCCCACTCCTCCTGGGCAATCTTTCAATACACAGCACAAAAATCAGACAATAGATTTAAGACATAACACTTCTGTAAAATGCTTTTGTCATCCTAATTTAAGTGATTTGGGATTTATCAGCCAATAAAGACTCGCAACATAAACAGCTTGATAATATCAGGGTATGCAAGGATTTCCAGTCTTCCATTGTTCAACCAGAGGAATGGCACCTGGTGTAGTCTTCTGCTGCTGTAGCCCATCTGCTTCAAGGTTTGTGTGTTGTGCATTCAGAGATGCTCGTCTGCAGACCTTGGTTGTAATACAGACTTCTTTTTGTTAGTGTTGCATAACTGTATTAGCTCGAAGTGGTCTGGCCATGCGCCACTGACATCAACAAGGCATTTATGCACAGAGATGCACTGGACAGTTTCCCTTTTTCAGACCATTTTCTGTAAACCCCAGAGATGGTTGTGCAGGAAAATACCAGAAGATCAACAAACCACCAAACCATCGTCCACCAAAGCCACATCATGCTTAAAGCCACTTAGATTACCTGTCTTACCTATTCTGATGTTGCCATGTGATTAGCTGATTAGATATGTGCATTAACGTAAAGATAGATGTATAGTCCTGCTAAACACAAGATGAATAATCAAAATAAGCATCAATAGAATCACAGTGCTATCAGGATCTCTTTTAAACTGGGAAGAAAACATGTTATGGAATAATAAGAGATATTTTTTTTATCTATATCAATTACTCACATATTAACAAAAATCAGTAAACATAGGACACAAAAAAGGGAAATCCCACATTTGCAAAAAAAATGTACTTTTATTTTAACCACACACTTTTAACCCACACTGCCAGACATCTGTTAGCTTCAATATATTAGCTCAGCTAACATGACACATATTCCAGTGAGAAACACCACTTTTCTCTGAATAATTATATGGCCACTAATGATGCATTTACCACCGAAAGGCATCTGTCTGCACCTCAGCTGCTACCACTGAAACATCTAAACATATGCCAGACAGATTAGCAAAGCGCTGACCATAACTTGATAAACATTACATCCATTAATCAGCTGTAAAGACAGCCTTGAAAACATAGTAACAGTTCAAACTGCCTCAAGGTGATTTTTCCAAAACAATCTAACTTTATAATTTTCTGGTGTAATCACTCGAGCTACAGTAACTAATAACTCCACAGCGTAAACTAGCAAGACACGAGATAACAGATATTCCCTTGTTATTTTGCACTTTAACACATACTTTCAATATAAATGTCAAAAGCAATTTTTAAAAGGATTGAGTACTGTCAACTTCAACTACTTTACAAATGAAGTAGGCGTGTGTTTTGAATCATGGATTTGACCATGAAATTGCTAAGAGGGATAAAAGCCGACAACTAACCTTATGTCAATGTCTATTAATAGCATTTTGTGTGGGTGTGTTGTGCAAGTTCAAGGTTTGAAAGAGCAAAGCGTATGCACATAAGGTCATGTAAAATGCCACTCACTGTGGTAATGTTTTATTTGCCTTCATGTTAGGATTGCTAAGCTGTGACACCATGAGTGCAAGGGGTTGGTGGGCTGATGATTCTCAAGCTGTTGTCTCACTGCTTATGGTGAGTGAGTTGTTACTTTTTGCCATATAGTAAAATAATAAGCAATAAAAGTATGAGGAATTGCTTTTGTTATTTATTTGAGATAGTTATTAAACACATCAGGAGGGGCAGGGATAGCTCATTAGGTAGAGTGGTGGCCCCATGATCGGAAGGTCGGGGGTTCGACTCCACTGAACGGCTACCCTGAGGTACCCCTGAGCAAGGTACTGCCCTACACACTGCTCACCGGGCGCTGCACTGGTGGCTGCCCACTGCTTCACTGGGTGAATGGGTTAAATGCAGAGGAACTATTTCCCTATGGGGACTAACACATACACTTTACATCACTTATTGGTGCCTAAACCAGTGTAATTACAGCTTTTGTGAAATGAATCAATATTGAATTTTGTTAAAACACAAGAGTGTGTTAGGGTGCTTATTTTTTCATTATGGTAATTTAATCCAATTTGAAGTGAGTTTAATAGTTCATTTTATAAAAACTGAAAATACTTGAGCTGATTTAATCTGCAATTTAATCTAATCAAAAGGTATTGTAGTAAAAATCTCATCGTTCAGGCTGAAGTTCGGCTGAAATGCAGACGCAAAAATGAAATGAAAGCAAGTCTGCAGCCGCTGAAAAAATCCAATTGACCAAACAGTTCTCTGGAAAATAGCTTCACCATTCCTGGAAGATGCATCAAACCTCTGCTTGGATAGTAGGAAGGAAAAGTTTTTTCAACAGTTTCTGAAGTTTTAGAGCATCAGTAATAAATATAATTTCTAAGACATTTCTTCCCCGAATTTTCTTTGTTAGCTGTAAGCACTTTTATAACATTTTTATTGTTCTATGAGCATTATTATCCTAAACCAGGACACCTATTTGTACTTGTGGACTACATCAAATTCGCACATGGTCGAAGCCTACATTCTGTTTTAAACATTAAATGTAAAACAACACTTAGTTTTAATCCATCAGATTCTCCTGTGTCTGAGTTGTGATATTGATTAGTCTGTTAACTTACACAGCTGGAATTTCTGCCAGCTTTTCTGTGCACAAAGGACACACATGTGATGCATCTCACTGACAGCGTTGGACAGAAAACCCACCGCCTTTTGATTCCAATGCTGACAACATGTGAATTTAATCTAGCTAACTCAGATTCCTGCTCAGACTGATTATGAGAGGCATGCTGATGCCAGACAGAAAGACTGGACCCATCAAATACACACAGACAAACAAAGCAAAAAATGTGTTTGGGTCGGCTGAGCGACAACAATTAATCACGACTTCCATGCTACCTCATCGCTGCACATTCAGTGTTTGGACCAAACAGACAGGCTCCCGTTCTGCATGTCTTAGCTCCTCTTTCTCTCATCTTCCTTCCTTTTGCTTCCTCTCCTCAAGCCTTCAGGTAAAGCCTCTTGTCTCTCCTATCTTCCAATAATCAGCCTGAACCTCTTTTACTCTGCACACCTATTTCACTCCTGACTTCATCTCACCTTCTGGTAGTCTATTTTAAGGTCAGAAGTCATTCATCAATCCCATCTCTTTCGTTTATTTCTCTTTTATTCTTACATCTCTTTCATCCTTCTTTACTGTACCCCATCCTCTCCTTAGCTTCTTGCAGCTTAGTTCACTTACTGTCACAGTGTGTTTTGGCTCTCTCACACCCTAAGCTCACTTTCCTCACCCTGTGTTTTTCTCTCCCTTCGCTTCTTCTCAGTTTGTCAGCTGACTGTGTGTCTCTGTGCCATCTGGTCGGCTCACAGCCTGCCCGAACCATGCTGAGATCTGCCATGCAAAAAATGACAAAAAGGGGAGTCCCGGGGATGTGTGTTTTACATCATCTTCAAAGTACAGCACCTTGAAAGAGTTTGCTGTGGGTTGGTGTCTCACACTGTGTAAGGGTCGGGGGGGGAGTGTCATACCTCGAGCAATCCTCAGCACTCTCATGATGCGAATGATGGTGGGGTTGATGGGCAGGGAAGCGTTGACCTCAATCTCCTCCAAAGTGATGCCCATGATGGACAGCAGCACGATGGCCAGATCCAGCTGGTTCCACCTACACGCCAACAACCACACACAGACGTACACAAAACATACTCATCAGCACCAAACACAGACTTGGGTTAGTTGTTTTCACTGAAACCTCGGATAAATGTGATTGGCTGCAAAAATGGACTCAAACAAATCACCCATATGTGAGTCATTTCCACCATCACACAAGTGTGAACTCCAATCATATGAAGTGGACTTCAGTCAGAACTGAGTCACAGATCTGATGACTTTGAACTTTAAGAAATCGACAACAGTCCAACTCAGAACTGCAGTCTTATGTTTTTGACTGAGTAAGTTGGAGTGCTTAGAGGAAACACTCCAAATTTGACATCACAATAGTAAGAACTCCACCACAATTCTGCCCAGACAGAGACAGAGACGGTCCCTTATTTAGGAGAACTTCAACATGGATAGAAAATGGATAACGCTAAGGAAGAATCCTGGGTACAACACAGCTTTCATGGCCTTTTTTAAGTCTACAGTGACGCTCAAAAGATTCTGTATAATGTATCACCTCAGTGTTCCAAAGCTTTAGTCATGCATATTTAACTAATCAAATAACTCATGAAATTTAGAGACGGATCATTTTCTCCATGACAGTGAGAGCGTGCTGACTATTTTAAGTGCTATGAGGAAAGTTTTTTAAAAAGCAGCCACGATGTGATTCCAGTCACATAGGCATAGTCCACAAAATGTTCAGACATGACCAGTTTTGAAGTTGCCGTTCAATAAACGACAAGTCTGGAACGAAGTGAACGTACACAGCAAAATCTCCAGTGTTAAATTAACACTGGAGAGTGTCTATATGGGTCCACACCTCTGAGTGTTAAATACAACACTGTTGAGTGTTAAATTAACACTTTTGACAGTGTTATATGTTTAAAAGTAACCTAGTCAGTTTTGAAGATTAACAAAGACTAACACTGAGCAGTGCTGGTTTTCTAACTGGAATATTTCTAACATTTTGAGTTATTTTCCAGTGTTAGAAAACCAGCACTGCTCAGTGTTAGTCTTTGTTAATCTTCAAAACTGACTAGGTTACTTTTAAACATATAACACTGTCAAAAGTGTTAATTTAACACTCAACAGTGTTGTATTTAACACTCAGAGGTGTGGACCCATATAGACACTCTCTAGTGTTAATTTAACACTGGAGATTTTGCTGTGTATAAAACCTGAAGACAGAGGTGGGTGGTCGCAGTAACCTGGTTATTGTACTGCTATTTACATTGTTAATATCCATGTGAGGCTTTGTTTCACTCAGAGTTTGACATTTAAATCCACATATCCCTACATCTACTCAAACTGCATTAATCAATCCGCCTGAAATTATATATGTATTTTTAAATTAGCTCAGGGTTTTTTTTGGCTAAATGCTGCTGTACCTGGAAACAAAAATAAAAGGTTGTGGACTGAGCTGTTCTTAAACTGGGTTCTTGCCAGACTTGAAAAGGATAATGGTCTTTCTCTGGTGAACGGGACAGACATCGTGGACTCCTAGGTGGTCAGCTCTGGTCCAGAAACACGATGTCTCCACTGAAGCGTGTGGGTTTAGTGGGTGTATTTCTTTATATGCAACATGTGCCAGTATGCAGCAATGCTGCTGGGATTGTGTTTGTGTATTATTGTGTGGTTTTCACCAGAAAGCCAGAGATTTCAAAGCTATGAAATCATCTAAGGCATTTGTGTTTTATTGGTGTTTAACAAGGCTGTTTGTATTCATGCAGGCCTCTCTGAGAACCAGTCGCTGGAGCACCTTAGAAAAAGCTCATTTAACTTGTCTGAACGCTGCCTCAGATTTTCTACATGACTCACAATTTTTAAAGACAAGTGCTTGCAACCACTAATCTACTAAAATATCACATCCACCCCAAATGTCAGAACCGAAAAACAGGAGGCAAATGTTTCTTCAGAATCTCAGTTTTTCTTTGTGTCAGTGTAGGAAAGTTCAACATGACACGTCGGGGAACTTGCGAGAGATTTATATACTGACTTGTCCTTGAAGAAGCGTCGGAAGCCGAAGGCAACCAGCTTGAAGACCGACTCCAGCACAAAAATGAGAGTGAAGATGTAGTTACAGATCTTCAGTGCTTCATCCAGCTCCTGAGAGAAATGATAAAAAAAAGTTACAGATTCATAAAGTGCAAAAGTATTCATTTTAACAACTCTGTAAAGCCGGCATTAAATTTTCTCTCTTACTCCACCATGGCGATCTGTGGTTTTCATTATTTATCGAAATGTGCTGAAGCTGCAGAGAAAACCAATGAAATGATCTCACCTCGCTGCTATCTTTTTCATATTTTAATGGGAAAACACTGATTTAAACTGAATGGCTTGTTATGCTGCTTAGTTTTGCAGCTTAAATAAACCACGTTCATGCTTTTATAATCCTTACATAAAATACTAAAGGGTCCATAATGCAAAGGCTGTCCTTTCTTCAGAATTAGCCATTCCATGAATAGATCACACCATCCCCTCTGTTCCTCCCTCATTCTCCATGAAAAGCCCATTAGAATCAAAGTGGCCATTTCTCCTTCTTTCTTTTTTTTGCTGGAGGGAGAATTCACATTTCCCATCTGCATGTAAAAACTGACCTTTAACAGAGAGCTGTGGAGGGAACTGGTCATCAGGAGGGATTGGACTGAAGTCTCACTGGTGGCAGTTCATACACTAACACCAGTTTGTGATAAATCCCTTGATGCCAGCCATCTATTATTTTCTATTTTCTACAATTTGTTCTACTTTAAAAGCAGTCAGAGACCATTGATTGATTCCTGCAGGAAGATTTTACACTTATAACAACATTTTATGCTAGCACTCTCTGTTGACATATCATACTCCCAAGTAGTCTCTTATCAAACCAAATATATTCAGTTCTACCTAACATTATTTAATATCTATACTCGGCAATTCTATCTAATAACAATTTTACTAATGATGTTGTTGTACAAGATAAACAAACAAAAAACAAATTCCAGGCATTTTAGCAAACCTCTTACTCTTCCCAGAGATGCTGCACTGTATTGGCCACCATCTGTTGTGCTAAACTTTCTATCCTAACCAATAACACTGTTCAGTCTTACTGCCTTCTAACAAACAACATTCTGTTTCTCTTAAGGGTATCCGTTGGTACAACCTTCTGTTGTACTAAAAAGTAAAACCCCCACATTCTAGCCAAAAAGCTTCTAATCTGACACCAACGGCTCCTTGAAAACATCATTCAGTTTAACCAATCACTGCTCTAAACCACCAAACCTTCTATTGTACCTTAACATATTCTCTAGTACCTACTGACAGAGATCAGCTTCCGGTTAGTTCCATAAATGTTTGGACAGTAACTCAGTTTGTGACCACAGTAGATTTTAAATCAAATGATAAAGATGCCTCAGGGTTGTCACGGTCAGGTGTGAAGAGAAAGAGGACCCAAATGCAGTACTCGCAGATTTATTATAAGTTTGGCTGAACTGTGGTAACTGTTTAGAAATTACAGCTGTTTTGACATGTGGTACCCCATTTTCAGAAGCTCAAAAGTAACTGAACTAACTAGCATTATTTTAAATGTAAGGACTCTCTCCGCACTCGGATGAAAATCTTTTGCAGCGACAGAGAGCACAGCTCTGTATACTGTAGAACTCATCCTGCTTCTCCTGGTAACGTCACATTATCAATAGACAATAGTGGCTCGCTTCCAAAGGCAGCCTCCACCGTGTTTGACAGATGACGTATTATGCTTTGGATCACGAGCTGTTTCCCTTCTTCTGAATCCTTTTCCCCCAACATAATTTCACTTTCATCTATACAAATTATATATAAACATATACTAATCCCATAGGGAATTAGTCCTCTGAATTTAAGCCACTCACTCAGTGAAGCAGTGGGCAGCCATTGTGTAGATCTGGTACGAATTTGAACCCCTGACCTTTTGATCATGGGGCAACCAGTCTACTTACTGAGCTGCCTGTCTGGCAGCACAGTGGCACGGTGGTTACCACTGTTGCCTCACAGCAAGAATGTCCTGAGTTCAATTCCACCATTAGGCCAGGGTTTTTCTGTGTGTGGAGTTTGCATGTTCTCCCTGTGTTTGTGTGGGTCTCTCCAGGTACTCCAACTTCCTCCCACAGTCCAAAGACATGCAGAATGGAAACTCTAAATGGCCCATAGGAGTGAATGTGACTGCGAATGGTTGTGTCTATGTCTTTGCCCTACGACAGACTGTTAAGCTGTCCAGGGTGTACCCTGCCTCTCGCCTTAAGACAGCTGGGATAGGCTCCAGTGACAGAACTGTTTTAGATGTTTTCTTCGTTGTAAACCCTTTTATATTTACATTCATGAAGATGTCTCTTCATTTTAGGGTCGACAACGATATGCCCACTCAAGAGTGTGCTTGACTTTGACAGATGTTGTGAAGTTGTTTTTCTTAACCATGGAAAGAATTCTGTCATCATGTCCTTTTTAAAAAAAAAACAACTAGTTGATGATTTGGTGACTCCTAAAGTTTTTGCTGTCTGTTTAATAGGTTAATTGTTTTCAGCTTTAAGATAGACTCTCTCACTTTCTCTGGACCTGGGCCTCACATGCCCGTGAACCTGCTTGTCAATCAGTTGCCTCAGAAACAGTGGAAAATGGGGTAACATGCATAAAAATGGCTATAATTCATCAACAGTTAATGCAAGGCTTTTATGAAATCCCTGAATTAAAGTTAAAAGTTGAAATTTGATTGTTTGATCTAAAATCCACTGTGATGGCAATCAGAGGCAACAATTCAAACATTATATTGTGGTACTAGCCAGATATTTAGAGAATTCAAAAAACAACTTCAATTTAGGGCTCATGTAATTTTTTACTGTCTACTAATATTCTTAGCATGTTGCTAGGATCTAGCTTCCTGCTCTACATTTTCATATACCATGCCTTACAATACCCTTATCCACCCTGTAATGCAATCCTATGCTTTTGTTGACTCTCCATTGATATCTGATGCATCTTGCTTAAAACAACTTTATCCACTCAGTCACATTTATTTTTTCAAAAATCCACCTCAGTTTGTTGTTGGCCAACAATGTGATACATGAAGTGATGGACTCATATTTGAGTGTTGGAGAAATCCCAGCTGGCAAAGCCTGATGCCTGATGGTGATTAAAATATAGACTATAAATCCTCAGAATCCATAACCAGACCTCAGTGATTCTCATATAATTACCTTTCTTTAATGGATTGGATCTGGGCTAAACCTGGTTACCTTAATTCTCTACAGTTTGGAGCATTATTTAAAGTCCTTTAATATGACTTTTTTCTTTTCACTGATTGTCCAAATATTCAGTATTTATTCTTTTGACCTCCCTCTATAGTTTACCACTGCCTTTCTAGCCAAGCTTTTTACAGTTCTTATCTAACTTTCATTTGTTTTCCCTGATGACCTTATCCCTCTCTCAGCCTTGTTCAAAGAACTGGTGAGGCGGGGGTTTTTTTCATTAGTATTTTATTATCGTTGGAAAGGCTTGTTCACCTGACACTGTCTCCTAAAGCATTCAAAGCTATAAACCTCATGTTTCTGGAAGGCTGAACTAGAATTCCAACAACATTCGTTTTTAGACGCCACTGACCTGAAGATTAAGGAATGGAGTGTCTAACAGCCAACGTGCGTTGCCAATAATCAGCTTTTTATATTATTTTCATGGCAGGAAAACTTGAAAGAATTGGCAAAATTTGAAGAATTAGACTCCTGACACAACAAAAGAGCGTGCATTTGTCTGTAACTGTAGGACTATGAGAAGCTGCACTGTATTCATTATCATCTGAAGTGACTGATATGAGATGGTAATTAAAAACCACTCATGGAAAAAGAACATCCAAAGGAATTTTTAATATTTAACATGAATATTTTTTCATTTATATTCAATATTAATATTCAAACATAGTGATTTTTTTTAGATTGACATGTATACATATGTGTAAAACTTTTTTCTCTTTTTTTCCTCCAAAGGACTGAGCCAAGCCAGCATCCTGTTTTCCCAAACATCTGACCTTAGGCTGCTGATAGTGCTCCATTGACATGGTGATGACGTTGAGGCCTATTACGATGGTGATGAACAGGTCCAAGTAGTGGCTGGTGCACATCTTGTGGATGAGAAGGCGGGTGGGGGAGTAATCCGAGTAGTAGGGCTTACTCTGAGCTTCTGTTGGAAGTGGGAAATGGTTGGGGGGAGTTGGGGTGAAGGCAGGGGTGAGGAGGAGGAGGAGGAGGAGGAGGAGAAGGAGAAGGAGGAGGTGGTGATGTTCAGAAAGTGAGACAGGAGGTTTTACACTGGGACAACATACAGTAGAGCTGCTGTGTTGAGGACTGGAGTCGACGAAGCCTTGTTTTAAAGGAAAGTTGTTAGTGGAACATCAGTGCATTAAAGTCACTCACAATGGCTGACTCCCATTACGAATATGAGAGTATGGGAAGAGATGCAAAAAGAGAAGGCCGATCAGATAATGAAGAGAGAGAAAGAGAGACTACAGCCAAGCGCTCCTGTGGTCTGGAGTCACGACTAATCAAATCAGATCCCCTCCCCTCTGATCAAATTTTCTTTTCTTTCTCTCTTGCTTTCTTTCTTTTTTTAAATAACTCTCCCCTGACACGATAAGAGACAAACAGCAAGTGCTCAACGTGGGTTTGAAAGAGAAACTCCAGGGAGGCGGCTGCTGTCGGGCTATTCCAGGTTGGAGATGTGGCCCTCTCGCCCTCTTTCTCCCTGATCATCACGTGACACTGCCTCTCCTTATCTCCTCTGCTCCCCTCCTCTCAGGAGAAGAACATTAACGCATTAGGAAACTTTTCCATACTCATCCATCACTTCATTCCTCACCCCTTCCTTTTTGTCCAGAGAGGATGGATGGATGGATGGATAGGCTGGGAGTCAGGGTGAGGAAGAGAGAGAAGACTCATTCCATCTATCACCCTAACACTCCATCAGTGAAGGAGAGGCTCTAGGTCACACGAGTAAAGGGATGTAAAAGGGAACACACACATTTAAAAAAAGATCCTTTGGGTGTTGTGAGCACTCCCTGTCTACCCAATTAACTGTGACTGCAGCTGTGCTGAACTCAGACTATTCCCAGTGTGTATGTGGGGTGGCTGTAGCTCAGGTGGCAGAGCAGGTCAGCCACTAATCAGAAGGTCGGTGGTTCGATCCCAGGCTGCATCCTGGCTGCATGTCAAATATCCTTGGGCAAGATACTAACCCCATGTTTGCCTACTGGTGGTGGTCAGAGGGCCTGGTGGCGCCTGTGTCCGGCAGCCTCGCCTCTGTCAGTGCGCCCCAGGGCAGCTGTGGCTACAATGTAGCTTGCCATTGCCAGTGTGTGGGTGAATGACTGAATGTAGTGTAAAGCGCTTTGGGGTCCTATGGACTAGAAAAGCGCTATACAAATGCAGGCCATTTACCATATGTGTGTGCCATTCATGGTGTGTGCCTACAGGGTTCCCTATTGAATCAGGAAAACCACATATCTATCTATCTGAATCAAGATGTGTATTTATGATATAAAATTTAGCAGGTGCAAAGTTATAAATGTTGAGCTCCATCTATCCCACTGTATGCAGTATTCCTTTTTGTATTTATGGCGGTCAATGTCAAAACCTGTGATTGGCTGCCCTTCAGAAACTTTGAGCGTGACTTGACAAAAAGGGAGGAAGGTAACTCGTTTAGCTTTAAACTAAAATGATCGCGCGTTCGAGTACTGCTATCTTTGACTTAGGCTATTTTTCCCAATTAAATACAAACAAAAGACACAAATCTAATTAAAATATAAGCGTGATATTCAAAATAAAAACAACACAGTCAGCTAATGGCCTCCTCAAAACTGACTGCAGGCACAAACACATCAATTAAAGGCAGGATAAAATGCGCTCAAGAGGATGAAACCGCCTACGCTATAATTACGCGTGGCATGCCTTAGCATTTTCGCTGCGTTATCTTTAGCGATACAACAAAGGGAAGCGGTCAGACCTATCGATCTGATGTAAGTGCTCCTTCATAGCAGCAAAAATACTGTTTGCATTAATTAATTACAGCTAAAACATGCGATTCAGTGTTAAATAAGTGAAAGAAATGCCACTTTTCACTTCCTATAAGATTTTATGTCCTGTCATAGGAACTGCCGAAAAGCTTTTGATGTAAGAGTTTTGCGTGGGAGGTTGTTCATTTCATTGACAGCACGCTAAACAAAGACTAGCAGAGTTGCAGCACCTGGAATTAAGGATCGAGTCTAATATTTCTGTTAAAAATAGAAATTCAGAGTAAAGCAATGATGTGATATGTCTAATCTATTATTGCTTCTATTGGTGGAAACAGTGCTGTGGGGATTTATCATTAAGACCTGGCTTCATTTGGAGTTTATTTACACTTTTCTATCTGTGCAAGATGACCAGTTTACTGACATTCCACTCTTATTTAGAAAGGTCAGTTGGTGCTCACCAGTCAGCTTGGTTCCTTCCCATTTAATAGTTTCATGTGTGGCAGTCTTAAAGAAAGCCCTCAATGCCGTTCTGCTGTCATTCAAGATGGTGGACTTCGACGGAGGATGGAGGAGAAAGCTGATTTTTATTTATTTTATTTATTTAATAAAGCATGGACGCATGTTTTTTTGCATGCACAACAATGCAAACAACGGTCCTCCACTGAGCACGAAGAGGTCAGAAGTCTTACTTAAAGATAGGGATCTAAAACTAAGAGGCTAAAGGGTCATGCCCGAAAATATGTCCCTAAATCGACGATATTTAAACAAGTTAAGGTGTTTGACTTTTAATAGTTTCTTCCTGAAAACTTTTGTTTATGCCACATATGAGAAGTCAGACTCATGGGCACAGAACATTAAGAAATAAAGCCTGCCTCTGATAATAAACCTGCTTTGTTGTCTTTGGTGCTGTCAAGGTAAATAACGGAGAGTTGAAGACTTGTTGAGGTCTGAACTCTAAGGAGTGCCTTCAAGTGAACTCATTCTATATTTGTGCTCCAGTTCATCTTCGCTGAGAGCCAATTTTGTGCCCGCTGGTAATTATTGATATTGACAGCAGGAGCGATGAACCTGAATGTCAGTGGTGCAGGCAGAACCGCGGGGGCGGCCAGCGGTGGAAGTCTGACCGCAGACATGTGCGTGCCAGACAGTGAAAACGATGTGGCTTCTGGTGTGAGCGGTCTGGCTTTTCAAATTAATGTGCTAACACAAGCTGACGCGCTCCCGTCACCTGCTTTGCTTTTGCAGCAGGACGGCACCTGGAATTATCTCCGCACCAACATTTCCTCGTCTTTTACATATATATTTATATATATAAACGCCCAAACTCTTATGGATGTTTCGGCACTTGGCCTCTGAGTAGACAGTGATAAAGCAGATGTAAAATGTCTGGGACACATGCTTTTTGAAACGGGGTTTTGGGTATGGCCCTTGCGGGGACGCAACAGCTTGGTTCATTCACTGGGAGTTTGCATTTACGAGCTCGTCCATCATCTCTGAATGAGCAAACATTATTTTTACTCTGCTCTACTTACCGTCTGCAGGTGCACTGCCGGCTAAGCCAGACAGACACACACACACAGAGGAGCAATACTTTTGCTTTACCACCCCATCTCCTATATCTCATTCATTTAGATATTCTGCATAACATGTTGTTTTTTTGTCCTATTGCCCTATTTACATTCCTTTAGAGTAAAGAAAAAGTTTTCTACACCATAGCTAAAGTTAGCTAAAGCTTGGCTCACTTTCCTCTCCCTGAAAAAGTGATCTGAGTAAGTAAGTGAGCACTGCCCTTAACATTATGGATGTGGCAGCAAGGGCAAGGCCCAACAAGAGATATGTGGATAAGGGAGAAGAAAGTGAGAGACATAAACCGTTTGGCTAAAACTCAACTAGTCTCTGGAGGAGCATAGCGAATGAAGTGTGAGAAGAGAAGGTGAAAGTTTAGGGAGCCAAATTACACCGGCTGCCCCTGCTCCCCTGCTCTAACTCCCGCTGCTCTTTTTTCCTCCACTGGAGAAAAAGAAAGCTTCTCCTTAATGAGGAGCAGAGCTCACGCAACTCCTACTTTCAATCACACTGGCAATTATTTTTTCCTCCCCTAAGCCAGCTGGGCTACCAAAACATTCAGAGGATTGGAAAATGATTTTGCTTCGGCTCCCACTTTCACTTCCTCTGTCTCCACTTCCCCTTCTCCTTGCACGTCCTTCACTGATGTGGCAGGTGGAGCCTCCTCTCTGAGCTTTGAAAAGGAATGAGGATGAGCGCAAATGCACAGAGGGGCCGTGACCGACCGCCCGTGAAGGTCCCGGCATCTGCTCTTTGCGCTTCCATCCTCATTCGCGACACCGCTTTTGTGTGAAAGTGTAACAGGACCAGCTGGGGCAAAAGGGGCAGGGACTTAGAGCTTCTTATGCCTGCTGTTCTCCCTGTTAGGTTAAAAATGAACCCTGAAAATGCTGGGGGTTCATACAGAATAAAACTTTACAATTATTTCAACTTCATTACTTTTACAGTTAATGTCCACCAGATCTGGCTGCATTAAGCTGCATCTTTGTCTTAGCTGAGCAGAGCACCAGTTGCCATTCAAATGGCTCCATTCATCCGTCTTTATGAGCTTTTTACCCCAAAATGTTATAATTTCATAATAATTTTAGTAATTTTTTTTAGCCTGTCTCAGTTTCTTCTATCTTATCATCATGTTATTGTTATTAATCTCTGGCTCTGATCCACAGTCTGTCTTTTGTCCTGTTTCATTGAGTCTGGTTCTATTGGAGGTTTCTTCCTGTTAAAAGGGAGTTTTTCATTCCCACTGTCGCCAAGTGCTCATAGCAGGGTCATCTGATTGTTGGGGTGTACTCTGAATTATTGCAGAGTCTTTATCTTACAATATAAAGAACCTTGAAGTGACTGTTGTTTTAATTTGGTGCTGTATAAAGAAAGATTTTAAAAATGAAAAAGAAAAATCATGTAATCTGAGACTGACTCCATTCTTTGAGATGACAGGCCTGTCTTGAGGGACTCCATGTCATTGTGTCTGTCTCTACTAATGAATAAGCTTTATTGCAATTGGAGGACAAGAATCTATTTATTTTATTGGAAAATGATTTAATATTGTCGATTACAATTATCATTATTATTAGTACCCTAGCTAATGGAGCTTAAATAGAAATAAATGTTCATTTAGTTGTTAGTTATAAAAGTCATATGTTTGCCATTCATCCCCAAGTCATCCCCATGCTGCTGCTGTACTGATAAAAATAATTAACGATAATATTTGTGTTATTAACACAACTATAAACATTCAAAAAGAGTTAGCCACAAACCAAATGTTGCCTTCTTAGAGGAGACCAAACTATTACAATTATTACCAACTAAATTGCTCAATTTAATTCAATTCAATTTATTTTTATAGCACTAAATTGAAACAGTCACCTTGTTTATATTGGAAGTTAAAGACTCTACAATTATAAAAACCCCAACAATCACACAACCTCCTATGAGCAAGCACTTGGTGACAGTGGGAAGGAAAAACTCCCATTTCACAGGAAGAAACCTCCAGCAGACGCTCACAGAGGGGCAGCAATTTGCTGCGAATAGCTAGGGGTGAGAGCAGGTGAGAGGAGGGAGGCAGGACAAAAGATAAATGTCATCCTTATTCAAGTTAGAGTATACACTGCCTTAGTACTTAGTACAGCCCTCAATACAACCTCCATCTCAAACACGCTGTCTTAGTTAAGGATAGACATTGGAGGTTATGAGTTTTATCAGTGGCTACCGGGTTCTGAGGTCAATCAGTAGCTAAAGTACTACCCAAAAGCATTTGTTGGCACACTTAAAAGAGTAAAATACAGAAAATTAAAAGTATCTTAGAAAAGAGGCTGGATGATGCTCCACCCCTGAAACATTTCCTGCATACACTACAAGAATGTAGCTCAGCTCGAATGCAGATCCACAATCCAGTGGACATTTGGCTTTAGGTTTACTTTAATGATTTTAAGTGCATCTAAAGGAGATCTAAAAACCCTGCTGAAATTTTGCCCAAGGGTCTGTCAAACAGGAGGGAAAAACTCTTAGAATTAACAGGACATAAACAATTCCCTGTCCAAAAACAACTCAAAGACCAAGTTTCCCTCTTTATTTACTCACCTTCCCTTACTCACCATCTCCTTTGTGGGAGGTGGCATTAAAAAGATTAGGATTTTGGCCTGGCAGTTGCTTTTGGACGTGGCCACACTCAAAAACATGAAGGCATACATTTTCGAGGTGGTCTTGTTTTGGGAAATACAGACAAAATAAGGGTCCTTGGTTGTCGGACTGATGGTAAAGAACCCCACAGCACAGCACTATGGGTATCCTGTGACCGTGTGGGTGAGGGCAGGTTGGGTTTGATTGGATATGTGACATATGGTTCTGGAACAAAAAGTGCCTAAAGTTTCTCAGAACCTGGTGATCATGTGAGGGTGTCCTGAGTAAGCTGTGAGGTGGAAGGGATGCCGTGTCGACTACTCTCATGAAAAGGAGGCCTGACAATGAATCTGAAAACAATACGAGGCACTGCTCTGGCTTTGATTCATTGGTGTAATGGCTGCTGGATCGCTTCTCAATGTATCTGAAGGCTCTGTCAGACATTTACAGCTAATTGGAATAGTGGGATAAGGAGTGAATTGATATGGATGGAAGTAAAGGATGAGATGTAGGGATTAAATTGGACTTAAAAGTTTGGAATGGGAATGGCTGTGAAGGGAAGAGCAGGACACGGGACGTAAAAGCAGCTACGATGCATTATAAAGGTCGGACGGAAATAAGTAACACAGTTATGGGGCAGGTGTTTGGGTGGATGCAGTGGCTGCTTTTATGCCCCTATCCTTCATGGTGAATGGTTCAGTAATAAACCTTGAGACTCAGCGTCTGCCGGAAAAAAATATGTCAACCGTCATTGTCAAGGACCGGATGTCCATTTTTGATATCCAGCAAACACTGAGTCTAAAAAAAAAGAAAAAAAAGATTGTCAATATGAATAGTTACAGTCAAAAAAAGATTTAAGTGGAATTCCTGAATGCTCTGCTGTCCTGCTTAGAACATCAAAAGAGACAGGAAGCGACACAGTGGTGAGAAAAAGACAAAAACAGCGGAATTCGCATCAGATTTGAGAGCAGCGCAGAGGAACAGCAGAGCAAACTGAAAAGTCCAGAGGAGAAGAGGTAAATAAGAAACATGACATCGTTCAAAATGACAGGGCATGGTAACACCCACTCGTGCCAGCACTCTTTAACACACCCACACTGACACACATTGTGCTGGTTCACATAGTAGACCGACACACCTTTCTGAGTCATACTTGAGCAGGATGGACCAATTGAAATGGGGGACTGAATGGTGAATGCAAGCAATTGGACAGAGTGAGTGGAAGGCGGAATAACAGGGAAAACGGTGAGAACAAGATACAGGACGGATGGGAAGCTTTATAACAGCATAATGACTGCGTTTAACCCTTCTTCCTTTACCTGCATGTGTTTATGGTGAGAGCGACAATATGCACAACAGCAAGATCTTGATTTTAATGTCTTCACCCTTTCTTGGGCGAAGGCTGGACTTGATATTTGATGCCAACTTTTTGAATTTGTCTACACTTTCAGCTAATATTTTGCGTTACAACCATTCATCATACAGCTGTAAATCACACAAAAAGGCATCTCTATAACAGATTTGCAATACTTGCTAAAGACTGATACATACTTTAAGACAAGCTCTAATCTACTTTTAAGAACAGAAAGAAAAAGGTCCCATATCAAACGTCCGAGTAAGCTTTTACAACAACGCACTAAACATTGACAGACTGTGATTCCACTTGTTTTATTTGGCAAAAAGCCAAAATTCTCACATGTTCCTGAATCAACAAGAATGCTAAAACCCTTCAACACTCATAAATATGTGCGCAAAATCTGAAAAGGGAAAATAAGATTTAAGGTTCTCATTTAAGGTCCTCAGTTTGACTGAGGGATTATCAAGATTGTTACCATCAACGACTACAATCCATTTACTCTGTTTTAGTTTGCAAGAAACGTTTTTCTAATAGGTTTTGGTTCATGAAAACTTGACAAATTTAACATTAACGACCAATCAGTGACATTTCTATCAGGTTCACACAACCTTGCTAAGCTAACATACTAAACAAAGTTGGTGAAGATGGTATATGATACATATTATATTACACTGTATTTAAGCTTTGAGTTAATCATCCTGATTACATCACTAAAAATCAAGGACCACACTGGGCTCTTTTTGGTGCTAAAAAAAAAATTAAAATTATTAGTGCTGTCAGAGTTAATCTCGTTAAAATGGCATTAACGGCATAACCGCATTAACACGGCAAATCTCCGGTAGCGAGTTAACACGGATCAACCCGTGAGTGGGGCTGCACGGCGCTAATGCGTTAACGAGCTAACCGTGCTAACGAGCTAACTGCGCTAACGAGCTAACTGCGCTAACGCGTTGACACCGTGCAGCCCCACGCACGGGGTGATCTGCATTAACTCGCTAATGGAGACTTTCCGCGTCAATGCGGTTATGGCATTAACGTGGGGTTGCACAGCGCTAACGCGTAAATGAGCTAACTGCGCTAATGCGTCGACACCGTGCAGCTCCACACATGGGGTGATCTGCGTTAACTTGCTAAAGGAGATTTGCCGCGTTAATGCAGTTATGGCGTTAACGTCATTTTAACGAGATTATGTAATTAAGTATTTTGGGGGGGGGGGGGGGGGGTTACAGCTGGCCTTATTGTATTGTAAGTATTTTGCAAGTTTCCTCCTTAGCACACACAATTTGGGGAGACGAATATTTAAATGAATCATAAATGAGTTTGCAGCAGGTAATTTACAGAAAAATTGTGTTAAAATAATAATGCAAGAAAAAAAAACAGCCAGAAGGATTTGTTATCAGATCAAGCATGTAATAACTGCAGATGGGTAACTCAAAGCTATGAGTGCTGTGCCAAGGCTAGCTTTACCCCGCAGCTCTTTACTGAGTCTTGACACTGAATATCTGTGCTGCTTTTGATAGACTGCACTGGTCTTTGCATTGTTAGCAGATCACCCGCAGAACTCAAGCACTTAGTACAATAAATCAGAAAAGGTAGTGAATATTTTACCACCAAGTAGCCCATAACTACACAAAAGTGGAAAAATGTCACAAATATATTTCGTCAAATGATGTTGTTTGACCCGGACAAACATAACAATGAGCACGTGCAGCTCATGACACAGCTTTTGGCGTTCCAACTGAGTGTTTCTTCTTGACTAAACCACACACACACAATGGTTAAGATACAGCTTTTAGTTATGGCCCTCTGCATAAATAACTATGCCCAGGAGAAATAAGAAAGAAAAAAAAATCTGCCTCATGTCTCTTTCATCACTACATTTCGGTGCAGCAGGGCAGCGCTACAATATTAGGCTGTCTGCCCACTCTGCTCCATGCTGCTCTCTTTTTGACATTTCTGCAGATGAAATATTCATGGAGAAAGTTTCCAACATGAAACATTCATAGTGAGTGTTGTTGGCGCATTTCTACAGCGATGGAATAGAAAGAAAGAAAGAGGGGCGATGTGAAACTTCTGTTCGATTCATCTCTGTTAGTGCTGACCCAGATACAGCTATGGATTGGCACCGGCTGGCTTTGTGTGGCTCCTTGTGTATATGTGTATGCGCGCCAAGCTAATAGATGAAGAAAGCTATTCATGGAATGTCAAGCTGCTTTGTGTATCCACGCTAATGTTTTTTGGATGTCACAGTGTATGTTTTTGGTGCCAGGGGAACCAACGTGAGAGGGGATGATCCCATTATCCTTGTGTTCTTGTTAACTGCTGGACGTGTGTCGACAGCAAAGATTAGCAGCGTGGCATAAGAATAAACTACCCAACTTAAGATGGTGAAGTTTTATAACTCGACATGAAGAATACAACAGTCATATTGTCCACATCAACCACCTGCGCAGTTATCTGCAGCGCTGTGGGCACACTTTTTGCAAATAGAGAAACCGTTATATATGTGGGGAAGCAATGAAGCCCTGTCAAGTTTTCCCTTGAGTTTAAAAACTTCCTCTGTGTGATGCTAAGCAAAATGTGTCTTTATAGTTGGTGTCAGAAGTTTAAAAAGCTGGAAAACTTTGTGAACCTCGATATACATTTACATGCATTTGGAGCTCAGTGAAAAAAAGCCTAAGAACTCATTAGAGCAGCGGTCCCCAACTTTTTTTGCGCCACGTACTGGTTTATGTCTGACAATAAAGACACCGGCCTTTAAGGTGTCACGGATAAATACAACAGAATACAACCAGTACCGGTACAAAAAAAAGAAGATTTATTTATAACACACAGGAAAAGACCCACGGAAACCGAGTTAACGATAGAAACGCTAAAAAAAAATAACAATAACGATTGGTCCGGTACCAAATGACTCACGGACCGGTACCGCTCCATGGCCCGGGGTTTAGGGACCGCTGCAGTAGAGCATACTAATTGTTTTGTTTTTTTATCACTTATTAGTATGTGACTTGAATTTATAAAAAAAAATAAACATGAAATTCATTAATCTACATGGGGAAATATGAGCTTATTATAGGGATGTACGAGTGTTCACTATCCCGTCTTTAAGCGATGACGTGATGAACCCTGCTTACGGGCCCAAACTACCCTGCGTTTAATAAGGCTGTTGTGCTTTTAACATGTTTTAATACTTTGTATCTTGTTCTATTTAATCTCAAAAAGCCCCTAAAAACAGTCAGTGATCACTGTGGGCCTCTCTCGGTTTTTATTACCGCTGTTCATTTTAAAGCTCAGTTATTAAAACCCTACGATGTAACTATAGCCCAGCGCATGCAGCAGTATATTAATGATTAACCTTGTATTGTGGATGCATTATCTCAGTTGTTCTCCTGACTAAAGTTTGGTTTACAGCATCCTGCCATGTGATTGCATTTGTCCTTAACCATCGGGAACGTTAACTTTTATCGAGTGGAAAAAAGTTAGCGTTCATCCGCCAGTTTCACTGTTTATATTATGTTTCTTATCTTCATTTATGTTGGAAGTGATAGCAGAGCTGTACGTCTTAATTTGTTTCATAAATCCCTCAGTCAGAACATGGTGTGTTTCATTTAGATGGAAACTAGCGAGCTTACTTCCTGCTAACTTCTAACTCTGTTAAATTTAATAAATTCCATTTTCATGGATGCCTGGATGTTAAACTTAATTGTTACACCTGGTAGAGCAGAACGCTGATCATTTTATTAAAGATGATGGAATTTAGACAGTTTTTCAACTCAGTTATCCCGCAGTGATCTTTTGACTTTGGGACCTGCAGCGGAGTTTGGGCCCAGACATAGCTAATGACGTCAGATTTAAAGACTGGATAAGGACAAAACTACTGGGCCATCAACACATCACACCCACAGGAGCTGCTTAACCATGGAAAACCATGCAGTGAAGCTCCTGTTTTTATGCTGATGTTAACACAGTTGATTGAGGAACAACAAGGTTATTATGGTTAAGTAACACAAAACTAAAAATTACAACTAGATATGAACTTTTTTTTCGTTAACTAAAATAAAAACTAGATTTACTAAGGCAATCTGCTGCTAATGACATTGCATTTAGTTCACAGGATATATTAATAATAATATTAATCTGCCATGTTCCACAACACAAAGGTTAGTGGATAAACAGCATGAAAGTGTTGTTGTTGGGCTCAGAGTAGGAGGCTGATTTACAGAAAAGTATCAGCTGGCAATCAGCTCTTAAATATGCCAGTTTCCACAGCAACGTGAGACCACCAACAGAGATGGAAACGGCTCAAAACATATGTGGTCAGTGTTAAAATCATGCAATCCTATATCAAAAAGATAAAGTTACAAAAAGGGACAGCTGTTAAACCTAACAGATAAACAGCAGAGAGTCAATGTGAAGGTATACAGATAGCCATGTTTGTGTGCGACTGTTTGCAGTATTCTGGGTTTATATTACGCTGTCCTGCACTTGTATTTCTTGATCAGCTCACTGTTTGGGGTGAGATGTGATGACAAGTGTGTTATGATAGAGTGAATTCATGTGGGGGCTGACCCAGCCAGAGCTGCTTGGGATACAGCGCGATCTGTTCGCCGTGTTTGGGAAGCCGAGGGCCATCTGTTAACACGACAGAACCATGGTTCCCTCAGACTTGACTTATAGCCGGAGTATGGTGTGCGCACACACACACACGAACGCACAAACACATACACATTAAAAGTACGACTTTAAATTCTAGTCATAAACAGTTAGCATGTCATCACCTTACAAATTCACAACACATTCACCTTCAAATATTCAAATGTACTGCAGCTTTCAAAGCTTTTCTCTAAACCGTGCTCGTTACTTTCCTCTCTGCTCCCAATTACAACTTTTATTCTCTGTTTAGCCTTTTGGTCCATATTATGTGTATGTAAACACACTCAAATAATGATAGAAGCAGATACTACAACAGAACAAGAAAATTATTGTTTTATTAAAGATATCCGTGTTTTACAAACTTACTGTGGATTTTACAATGATGCCTCTATAAGGATACATCTCTTTTTTTCATTACTCTTATTTCAGCCATCATTACAGTTTGGTACATCACTTTTATATCACTTTAATTAATATTTTTTCAAGATGTCCAAGACTTTTAGCACCTCTGGTATCAGTTTAAACATCCTGTTTTAAAAGCCACCCGAAAGCCATGACAACAATACCCCATCATCCTTAAGACTGAGGGGTAAAAACTAGGGGTTCGTATCGATATTGAACCGTTCGATACAGTGCTTTCGGTTGGGTACGCATATGTATCGAACAATACAAAATTTTTAATTTATTTTATCAACTTTTCTTCTGACGATGCTGTCTGTGTTGAGAGCTCAGTGGATCTGCGTTCGACTACTCCACCTAGGCTGCACTGTCGAGCGCAGATCCACTGAGCGCAGCTCAAGCTAGCAAGACAGGAGCTAAGCTCATTGCAACATGGCAAATTGAACCTCCCCCACCCTCATTCAGATCTGGCCTTTGGAACTATTTTGGTTTTCATGTGACGTATGACCCTGAAGGTAAGCGCGTCATGGACAAAAGTAAAACAGTATGTCGGATGTGCCACACAATGCTCAATTACATGGGTGGGAACTAGTGTGTTAGCGCAGTTAGCTCGTTAACAGAGATTTGCCGTGTTGTGGCGTTAATGTCATTTTAACGAGATTAACCTGACAGCACTAATGGAAACACAACGAATGTGACTGCACATCCTAGTGCAGAGACAAGTGGAAGCAAACAAAAACAACAAGCACGCATGCTACAAACTTTACCCGAGTCATTTAGACAGCCGTTAGCACATGATTCTCCTTATGGGGACCTGATATGTTTAATATGCTGCTGAGAATATAGCCCAGAAGAAGCGTATAGTATAGCTTTTATTTTGGAAAGAGACATTTCTCTGTAATAAACTCTCTTTTCCAAAGATGAGTGATTTCTCGATCAGATAGATTTATTTTTTACTATTATTTTGTTGTTTCAGCAACATTACATTTAAAAACTGTACATTTTGAGTTAAAATATATATTTATAATTTTAATAAATGACAAATTAAAAAAGCATGAACATTTTTTTGTATCAAAAAATATCAAACCGTGACACCAAAGTATCGAACCGAACCGAACCGAACCGTGAATTTTGTGTATCGTTGCACCCCTAATAAAAACGTCATCAAACTTCATCTAAGAGGAAGCGAATGTCTTGGGCTTTGTTTCATAGTTTCTGTTCTAATTGTTTAGCTTTTACTTTGTAACTCTATGATTTGGTTTGACCGCTTCCTTACAACTTCTGTGCAGTATAAGAAGGTAGCGTTTTGGTTCCTCTGTATAAAATATACATGTATACAACTGTATTACAGCAGTATTTTTGGTAGCTCTATAATATGTACAGTGGTAATGTAGCTGGCTACTTCGAAGTATGGAATACAGATAACGAGCAGATCTGCAGAATTAACCAAGCAGTGCAGTGAAATTATGCTGATTTCCTTTGCAACCCTACAATTTTTTGAAAGTAGAATTCCTCTCAGTTTTAGACTTTCTACACTAATTTGACAACACGATGGGGTCTGGGAACTTGGGCCTTTCTTCTCAGGTCCACAAGCTTCAAATTGTTACTGTAAAAGACATTATAGAGTTTTTTATAGAGTAACTGTGACTACATTTAATACTATGGCTGCATAATCACAGCCAACAGCCTATAGACTCAGGCATCAACACTAAGAGCATCATTACCCTGATGCAAGCCGCTGTGTGTCAAAAGATCCAGAACGCTATCACTGTGGTAGCTCCTCGAGAGGGAGGAAGCAGCACGCAGCTATATTTACAATTTGCTGCATACACCATGCAGTGCACTGTAGCTTCACTTGATGTGTCTGCCACAGCCAGCTGACTGTGACTCAACACAACAAGTCAACTCCAACAACAGGGCAGAGTTTCAAATTTAGCCTTTCTGCGCTTGCTCTCTGCATGTCACAATGCATCGCCACTTCTTCTTCAGCGTGCACCTGTCTGTGCTTACATCACTGCATTATTACAGCCTGATACAGTGTTTGTGTATCTCTGCCACCTCCTCCACCCACGTACATATCTTCTCCTCCTCCCTGCATCATCAGTGGAAATCTTAATGCACCTCAGTGTGGAGTGTGCAGGACACCTCAAATACACATACGCAGTTTTTCTGTGGGACTTTTGTGTTTGTGTCAGTACTGTAATTACCTTTTGGGTAAAACTACCTAAATGTTACAAGACACTGAGGCAAAAAAGGATCAACAGAGAGGCTGTGGGGGTCAGACATTCATCCACACTGAGAGGAGGGAGGGGGGGGGGGGGGGGGGGGGGGGGGGGGATTTGAGGATGAGATAGCTGCTCCTGCATATTTCACAACCTGTTTTGCAGCCATCTGCTCCCCGACACACTCATATGCACACAAGAATATGAAGCAACACAGCCGGGTCTACCTTCCAGGAACGTGCCGCAAATTAACAGACACCACTCCAGCTTACCTGCTGTAAGTAAACCGAGGCGATGATGGGACCATCGGGATATAGCTAAGCCTACTCACACAAACTCTCATTCACGAGCTTCCATCTTTCATAACAATACCTTTAGCAGATTTCCATGGAAACTACTTGTGACAATTCAGGCAGTGGTCACACCGCCCCAGGATGACCTTTTATGCCCAACAAGAGGCAGCTGCTGTGAACAAACCTGCTGTGGTCTCAGCTAATCACAACTCATACCGATGCGACCTTTGCACACAGTGTTTCCTAGTGAATCGGACATTCTTTTATTCTATTTGAGATCATGATTTAATAACGATGCACACGTGATGAAGTAGAAATAGACCAAAGGAACAGTTTAAACCCTTGAGCGAAACAAGCTGGAGCTGATTTCAGTTTAATAATATAGCAACATCTACACATTCTGATTCTGGATGTCCTAAATGAAGATTTCTAAACTAAGCAAAGATTCAGGGACCAAATAACAGGAATTTCTTGATTGAATCTCTGTGGCCTTTTAATAGAGGCTGGTAAGCCTTAATAGATAATTTTACCTGTACCTTTTTGGTACCAATCTATAGTGACAGCAGTGAGCTGAAGTTACAAGACACAACGCAAGAGAGAGAAATCCAACACATTATTAAAGTTTAACGAATAGTTCTGAGTAATCAAAACTGGTCTTTAGCTTCTTTCCTATTGGTTTTGATAGGTCAGTAACTTTTTTGGTCAGTACCGAATAGGTTTGCCAGAACTTGTTACTAAATGGTAAACGGTGTAAAACAAAAAAGGATCGGTATTATCATCTAGTGTTGTCGCAGCTTGCGGTACTAGAATTTCAAACTTGATGCTGAAATACTCAGTGCAGGTTTTGATACCAGCGGGGGAAACTGAGAAAATTAAAAGACTTTTTTATTAAACATCAAGATTAGAAAACTTCATGCCCTGTTTATTTGATGTGCTTACTACGGAGCCCTGCAAGGGACATCTCGCAAAAGTCCATCTTTTTTTTTTTTTCTTCTTTCTCCAACGTCCCTTGCAGGGCTTCACTAAATTCAGTAGGCTGATTTGAAAGTCAAAGTAATAGAAATGTTGCACAGAGCTATTTAAAACTATTTTTCTTACTGCCATTGTTTGTATTGACAATATATAGGCATACAGGGAATGATATATGACCTCTCCTCAAGGTCAAATTAGGTCAAACCTTCATTAAAATGTCTTTTATCTTTGAAATTCTGCTTAAAATCCAGCTGCCTTTGTTTTTATTGGCAAAATGTAGGAAAAGATCTGGTATATGGGGATTCTTAACATCACATTATAGTTTACAGCTAAGATCAGGTCACATTTGACCTCTGACCTCACTTTTACATTTCACATCTACCTTTCTTTCAAGTCGACCCCAAAATGTGTTCTATCTTTAAATAAAGTATGAAGAGAAAGAGAATGAGCTGCCTAGTTAGAAATATACTGTTGATATATTATATCAAGCTCAAGTTATTCATGTTGTCACAGTCCGGGGTCGTATGACCCAGCGCTTTGTGTTTTCTTGTATTTTGATATTCATTGTTTATAGTTAGTACTTTTAGATCCTGGGTTCCTTAGTTGTAGTTATTCATTGTTTAGCAGGTCTCCTTTGGGTCATCTTCCCATGTGTTACAGTTCCCCTTGTGGTTTATTGTGTCTTATCTGTCATGTTTCTGGTCTGCCTGGTTAATGCTGTCATGCCTGTGTCTTGTCATGTTTTCCTGTTTATTTTGAAAGTCCAGTTTCCATGTCTTTGTGTTTTAGTTTACATTTCCTGTGCATCATTATGTTCATCCTAGTCAGCTGTGTCTCCACTTCCCCTGATCACCTCATGTGTGTATTTAAGTCATGTGTCTCTTACTGTTCATTGTTGGGACGTCTGCCAATTTCCCTCATATCGTCTAGTCCCAGTCACAGTCTGAGTCATACTCATAGTTTTACCTTTTGTTATCATAGTCAGTTATAGTTTCTCATAGTTATTCTTGGTGTTTCATAGTTTCATGTTTTCAGCTGAAATAAAGGCTCGCCTTCTGTTTGCAAACCAGCTCCTTCCTCCAGTGTCTGCTTTCGGGTCCGCTCTAACAAACACACCGGCACATCTCGCCGTGACACATGTCCAGTTATTTACAAATCAGTACCTATTATCCGTGACCTACTCCTACATAATGCTGGTGTCATCAAAGTAAGCATCTGTCACGCTACGCTTATCTGAGTTTAGCTGCACTAAACCAAGAAAACAAAAGATTGCTGAGATCTCAAAGTCAAAGTAGAGCTGCTTATAGATTCTTGGCTGGTTTTACTAACTTCATGACTCCACTTACCAGCTGATCACTTTCATTCAGAGTGAAATATCGAACAAAGTGTTTACAGTCTTGTTTGAATCAAAGATGATGAATGACTAGCGAGTGTGGTAGCGACTTTTCGTCCAGAGCCACCGACAGCTCAATTTTACTTACTTAAACTTCTATGTTAACGTTTGTTTACTATAGTGATGTCGAGAAGTTTCCTCCAGTACCACCTTGAGGTTTGTGTTTCAATCAAACAGTAAACTAAATAATATAAATGTCAAATACTGCGTTTATCGAATCTACGTATGTTAGCATGCTGACAATAAGAGTTAGCTTAAAGCACAGCTATGCTAAATTATACTTCTATGCCCATTACAACATTTATGTTCTCAGTTTGCAACACTTTTTTCTAAAAATGTCACCACGCTTTCAAATGACAAAATGGCTTTGGTGCTGAGAAAAAATATTATTGTAACTAAAAGAAAAGAGCATCATAAGCTTATACTGAGAGAATTACACCACGTCTGTCTGGAAAACACTAAAGGAAACTCTGGAATTCTTATGTGGAAACATCTTTTTCCCTTCTCTCCCTCTCGCCACCTGAGTTTCCCTGCTAATTAAATTTTACACCAAAGTCTTCCTTTCTTGTGGTGTTGGTGGTGCAGCAGCAGCGGTGCGGTGCTGTGAACAGTGGATGGATCACGAGCGGTGTGGAAGAGCTGTGAAAGACAAAGGCACGACAGAGAAAACAGGTAACAGCATGTCCAGCGGACTGAGAGCTGATGGGAGAGAGGCAGGGGGGCGGGGACGCAAGATGGGGCCCTACCTCCCGTGATCATTGAACTTATTAACCCTAGCCACCGTTAATGGGTGGTCGTGGTCGGTGGCGGTGTGGGGTTTTAAAAAGGGACACACAGAACATGCTGGAAACTCTGTACCTTTCAGTGTGCCGTCAGAGAGGGCCCAACTCACCCCCGGAACCAATAAATCTAGAGGAATGAGAGCATGTTAGTCAGGCAGAGGCCGAAGAAAGCGAGAAAGGAAAGATGGCTGAAAGTTAGAGACAGAAGAGAGTCAAAGAGATAGAAAGAGGGAAAGAGGGATGGAGTAAGGCTTAGAAGGTAGCGATGAAAGGTTAAGCTGGTTTGTGTGCCTATGGTTATTTTCGTCTTTCCAGAGATTCTGAGTCCAGTTCTTTGGATGAAAAACGTTCACATGTCACAAACCAAAGGTTTCAAAAACACCCGCTTTACAAATTGTCGAGTTACAACTGCAACTGTTATGAGCAACTTTTCATTTTCGTATTGCCGTTTTACTAAGGAATCAACTGCCCTTTAGCCACCCTAAAGACCAAAACAAAAAAGCATCCTGGCAAAAAATACTGAGCCAGAAATTAAGAAGAGAACCGTTTCAATGAAAAAAAATCAGAGAAGGAGAAAAAAAAAGCAGGGAAAGAAACTCAGAGATGTAGAAGAAGACGAGTTAAAAGGGCCTCTTGACATATACTGTGTGTACACGTAGACTGTGTGTGACAGGGTCGGGGGTGAGTTTCTTGATTGGATGAGATAGCCTTGGCGGACACCTCCTGTAAAAGCAAGATCAATTTCCATCTGTATTTCTCAAGAGCTCGACGGAAACATTCCGGTTATCAAATAAAATTATATATATATAAAAGAAATGAAAAGGTTTGGGTTTTTTGCCTTTTGGCTTAAAAAAAAAAGTGTCCACTGCTCCTTGTACAAAATATAGACATATATATAAAAAAGTGCCTTTGGAATAGATTCGGCAAAATACTGTACAGGCATGAGTATAGGCCTCAAATTCCCAAGAAGGGTAATGCTAGCAGAAGCTAGCACTGTTTTGTGGGGTGTAGGAGGCAGTGGAAAGTATTAAAATAGGTAAAAAAAAAAAAAAAAAAAAGCAGTTTGTCATCAACTCCTATACAGCCGGAGGTGAGGGTGGGACAGGCGTGAAATTAGCTCTAACTCCTTCGCAAATCTCACAAGCTACAGCTGAAACTCTTCCTCCTTTTCTTCCAGATTTTGGTCTATCCCTGCTCCTCCGGCTGTACTAAACCGCATGCAGAAGAGAGGAAGGGAGGGGGGGTCATCTCCTTTTCGGGCCACGGTGATGAAATCATTGACTCCCCCTCCCTCTAGCTCTGTATACCCACCACCATGCAAGCCCCATCTGTCAGCACTCACTGGGCATGCTCCAAGGGGCCATCCCAAGCACGGTGTCTACGGTAGACCAGGCAAGTTAAGGGAGGAGGGAAAGGGTGGCGGCTAACTCCAGCGGTCATCAGTCCTAATTCTGCGAGCCTGCCGATTGTGGGAGCTTTTCTTAACATCCAGCTTGATTAATTATTGCTGGGGTCGAAGAAAAGCCTCCACAGCCTGCAGCAGACTCAACAGAGCCAGAGCAGGTGACCACCAGACTGGGTTAAGAATTCTTTCCATTTTACTCACGGTAAAAGGGAAAGAGGATGGTCGAAGGAAAGGGAGTTCTACCGCAGAGTAGCAACTATATTTGATACTAGCTCACTAATTGCGTTTTTCCGTATTCGGCCAAATCAAATTAAAAAGCAAAAAGGAAAAAAAAAGGCTCAAGCTCGAATCAAGCAGGACTCAGAAAGATGTGGAAAGACTACCGACCAGCCAGCTCCTTCTCCTTACTCCGTCTCTTTTTCTCCATGCGTTTCAGTCTCTTCTCCTCCCTGCGTTTGGCCTCCTCGGCCTCCTGGTGGCGCCGGCATTTATGGAAGTTCTCCACCACCACGCCTACAAACATGTTGAGCACGAAGAAGGCGACGATCAGGAGGAAGGAGATGAAGTAGAGCAACATCCATGGGTTGTAGTTCATTATAGGCTGAAAAACAACAGAAAAATCAGGAAGGACGTTAATTCAGGCTGGCTGCAAACCCGGGTCAGACACAATCAGGTTAGATCAGCTGATGTTGATGCCCGCCCACGTCAGCTGATGGCCCAGGTAATCGAACTAGCAAAGCTGCTTTACCTTACTCACAAGTGCTTTGTAGCTGCAACCTGCTTTGCAACCTCCTCCTTTCATACTGTATCTGACGTCTTCAGTGTCTTATTCTATTGTCATTGCTGCCTGCTCTGTTCTGTGCAGGGCTCTTGCTCCAGACGGAAACATCAATCTTCTTTTAGCTCTATGTGGAGGATTTTTTTTTTTACATTAAGAAGTCTTCATCACTCATTCTAAGTAATGACTGCCTGCCAGGTACGGCTGTATTAGACGAAATCCAGAAATTATATTGAACAGCCAAGGGACTTGCCAACATTTTGTGTGCGCAATTTAACATTTACCTGTTGGTCAACTCCCACAGCATCAAGCCCATCGTACATAATGTCGACCCATCCATCTTTTGACGCCAGCACAAAGAGAGACATCAAGGCCTGAGAAAGGATGACAGGGTTGAAACGTAAACACGGACTAAAGTTAAAAATCGTTGAAAAACGTGATCAGCATCATCAGTTTTTTTTATTCATGCATCTGTCCATCAGGAATCTTGACATTTCGAATGTCTTACTTGTCCTAGGTTGTCAAAGTTGTACTTGTGTCTGACCCACTTATAGCTGGCTTGCAAGCAGTCTGACTTATTGGTGATGTTCCTTATATCCTCTCCTTGACAAATGAAGAATTTTCCCTTGAAAAGCTGAGGAGAAAACACACACACACATACATTTGAACCACCACAAAAACACTGTTAAGTTTGTATGGCTTATAGGTGACCCTGCTGTGATTGGACTCCAGGTTTTGAAAGCTTTAGTTCAACCCTGAGAGTATGTGTTTCATATTACACGATTTAGGGTGATATGGGACTTTGCAAAGTGTGTATGCTCTTTACTGAAGCTATAAAAAGCTCCAAAAGCACATCGACACTGAGCGACAACATATGGATCGGTAGCGTTGGGAACACTGGAGGTTGAATTCTGCACTTCATGAGTGAATATTCCAACTGCTGCCTCATGGTGTCATAACAGCCATTAACCCTTTATGACCTTACTTTACTTGGACAGATGGTTAAAGGACATTAATGTCCTGATGGCAGACAAACAGGAGTTGGAACTACACCAAGGCCACAGAGCTTGTTGGTATGGATTGATCCTTGGGCTGTTAGCCATGAAAACTCATTGCGGCCACATAAGCATACATAAGCGTCCAGGCCTATGAGTTATAAGTCGGACAGTGCATAAAAAAATAGCTGTTTTTCTGATAGCCCTTCCAGATGTACATACACCCAAGGTGGTTCGGGAGAGGGTGGAGACCTGCGCGAGCATTCAATCACATGTCAAATTGCTCAAGCAGGCTTACAGAGTCTTCTCATTAGGTCTGTGCGTATACTCTCCATTTCCCCCTCCCCTCTCACCTGTACTCCCAGGATGCCAAAGATAATGAAGAAGGCACAGCAGATGACCACGATGTTGCCGATGGGCTTCAGGGACGACATCAGGGTCTCTACCACCAGCTTCAGGCCCGGGGCTCTGCTGATCACGCTGGAACATGGCACACAATGAGGCATTAGTGCACTATGTGTGTGTGGGGGTTTGTGCAGGACACTCTTAGGTCAGTTACTGTGCAGCTCACACCAGATGGAGAATGGATGCCTGCAGCGATCCAACCCGCAACCTCATCATGCCCCCTACCCCCCAGGCCTTCACTTCAGGCACTTTTAGACACGCACGCAGCCCCTCCCTCCATCGCAGTTTGTTTATTTGCTGTGTCTCTCATTTGCTCCCTCTTTTCTTTTCTTTAAAAACACATCTCTTTGCTTATTGCAGTCAAAGAAACAGAGTCTTCTAATTAAGCTACTGGACTGATGAGGATGGTTCATTAGCACCAGCAGGGCACCTGGCACTGCACTGCACAGCAGCTGTGCTTCTCTGACAGGGAGAAACTCAATACACAGATACTACACGGAACCTAACGGGTAACGCGCTCGCCTGCACGGGCTTTCTCTTCAAGCAAGCACTAAACATATGAGGTGATCAGGTGATTAAAAAACAAACTGCCACACAGTTTCTCAGCAGCCAAAGCCGCTGAGGCGATAATCTTCTCTGCCACTGTCTATTTGTCTTTGTCTACACTGTATGTTTTTCTCCAGGCTGACAATTGAGTGATAGAACAGTCGATAGCACATTAAGAGAAGACATGAGATAATAAGGAGCCAAGACTGACCAAGGTCGCAGTGATCAATAGCCCTGATCAGAGAATTACAAGTCAGTGGCTGCCCTTTTTTTCCTGCCTGCACTTCACTGCTTTTTGCTATTTTAACTATTTGTTTATTGAATGTTTCAACCATTTGTGTGTGTATGTGCCATTTGGTCTAAAGTTAGGGAAGACAGGTGTAGCTATTAGATGTGGTATAAGGCTTAACCTCAGCTACTTCACTAAACTGAACTTCTCCATTCGTTTTCTATTATCAGCGCCTCTTGGAGTATATTTCTAATCTGACAAAATAAGAAGGCATGATTTGTATTAAAGACTACCCAGCAGGCTTGTGCTTCATTTTCACCGAGTTAAACAGTATATCTGTGAGTTACAACTATAAAGATTATGGCTATAGCATGCTAAAGAAACTTGTTTGCATTAGCACCTTTGTGCTCCACACTGTAGTCTAAACATGGCTGCGTCTGGATGCAAATAAACAAACATGGCAACAACCAAATGTTGAAGCTTCAACATGTGAGTACAGAAACCAATCGATGTCACAGCCTCAAAACATGTCAGAGGAGATTGCTTTAATCAGCGTAGACATATTTATTGCCAGTATTCACAGCAGATTCTTTCTTTAGGCAAACAGGAAATGGGACGTGTTGTCTAAAAAAGGTTAATCTAGCAGAGCGAGGGATCTCAAATCTGAGAATCTCTTTAAGAATCTCTTTGCAATGTTTGAATTTTTACATGTTATTGGCTATAACTTTGCATCTAGGGCAAAAATTTGAAATTGATTTATTTGTCTTTGGTGTCTTTCTGGTGTAAATAGACACTGTTGTTAAAAGTGAAAAACCTTGTGGTGGCTGGTAGTGCTCCCTCACATTGTGGTTTCCACTCACCATCTTCAAAAGAACACCCCAGGTCCTGTTCACATTTGGTCTTAATATTTAGTGGTTCAGTCTCTGTGAGAGTCCAAAATACTGTAATGTGCTCAGGACCAAAGTGGCTCCAATGTGTTTGACTCACTGCCATAATAGGCTGAGGCTCCACATCTGGCCTATAGAGGGCACTAGTACTCAAGGAGTGCAACTGTGAATGTCTCCAGGGAGTCATTCTCCTGTTCTTTGACAGCATGTTTGCATTCAGTCCCTTGGCAATGACACTGATCAAAGTCCAGTTTCAGTCTGTAGTCATTTCTGGTAAAAAAAAAAAAAAAAAAAAGACCAAATGACGTCCAGGTTTTACTCATATTTCTTTTCATGGTGGATTTTAAAGCATTTGATTAAACTTATTCCATTTACCTACTTAAATTTACCAAGTGACTTTATTAACTTTTTACTACAGTTTTACTAAACTGAATAGGACACAGAGCAATGCTTGGTTTCCACCAGAAAAGTTGTTAAGAGTCATTGCTTTCAGGAGTTAACAGACTAGCATCCACCCAACAATACTGCATGCTGTGTGGCAGCTGTGTGTCATGTAGCTTCAGCTCTAACTGCGCAGTGCTTTAGACACACTGCTGCTGCTAGTGCCAGGAGAGAGATGGACTGTGGGGAAACAGTTTAGCCCTCAGTATTTAGTAAATATTAGACGTTCAGCCGAAGAAAAGACGTTAAGTTACTTGCATAATATTAGCTTAGTTCTTTTCAACTTTTTAAAACTTAACTAAGTGTAAATAACACTTCCAAGCACCATCCAACCATTTTCTTCCAATAATCTAATTCAGGGTCACGAGGCAGGGCTGGAACCTATCCCACCTGTCATAGGCAGAGAGTAGGGTGCACCCTTCAAGTAGAAGAAAAGTCCATTTACCATGGAAGGACAGACAACTCATAACGTTCAGATCTCTGAAAAGACACGTCTATTTTGAAATACACATAACCGACCTATTCAAGTGGTTGTGTGTTGAGTAGCCTGAATAATTGAACATTTTTGACCAGTTTGCTGTAGTTCCCGCACACTGCTGAGTCGCATATGAACACCTCAGACGAGCCTCTGTACCTTTTCACGTCCTTTCAAACCAAACTCTAACAAGTACGCTGAAGTGAAAAGGCTTATTAAGGAGAGAAACTATGGAGAGACGAGGCTCTCACTCTAAGTCAATACACTCTGATGATGCGGTACATGAAGGACACGCTGCAGTGGGCTTCTCTCCGTTATGTCTATTTGCATATGGCACAAAAAGGAGGATGAGGGGAAGCTGAACGGAGAGAGCAGAAGGAGAGAAAGAAGTTTGCTTTGTCTGATCTACCTTCTGCATAATTTCATGGCGGTGTCCTTGTTTTGCACCGCACAAAGGAGCAATGAGGAGCGTGCCACGATCCTCACCACCTGCACACATGCACCACCCATCTCTCTCTCTCCCACTTCCTCTTCTTCCACCACCAGCTTATTCCTCACACGGAGTAAAGGGAACAACAAGTAGGGCAATAAGTGGCAGCCGTACTCCCACAGTGCAAACACTGGGTGTAATTAAGCGACGCCGAGAGATAGAAATAGGGAACAGAGGGAGGAGAGGAGGGCTGGTGAGTTGCAGGAATACAGAGGGAATAAAAAATGAGGCAGCTCTTCTTTTCTTGCTTTTTTTCTCACTTTTTTTTTGGTCAGAACTTTGCCTGTCACTCCACCTAGCTCTGTGAATTTTCTTCTCCTTTTCAGCCCCCAGCTGGCGTTCCTCATCATCGCTTCAGCCCAATCTCTCATTGTGCTTACGGAAATGCAAAAGAAAGACAGTGACATGTCACATCGCAGGGTTAGGCACTTGTAATTATATGTTATAAGTCAATTAGGCCACCAGCATTGAGGTAATTACATCATCATCAACTGACGGATGTGCTCAAAAGGCTGATCCGATCGAGGTCAACCACAGCAGGGGATTCATCGATAAAAGCAACCTGCTGGCTCTCTCTGACCTCGACACTCCGGTCTGCCTGCGATGGAGCTCGGTGGCAGCTATAACTAATGATGAACGTGGAGAGGGTTTTGGGGTAGGGGTTTCTAGGTTGCACCTTAATTGTCGATGAGCTGTAGGTGCTGTGGGGTGACATAAAAGTGCCACTCGATGACATGGGGGGTGTTAACTCGCGGGACCTCCCCGAGGACTGCCCTCAGCTCAGGTAGTGGGCTTGATGAATGACTGCAGAGGTGTGTGAGTGCTCCCTGTTAAACAAAGCCGATGCATCATTCTGTCACATGCACAGATACACACAACACACACGCGCGTGCAATGAATGCTATCATTAATATCTCTAATGAGGAGGAAACAGCAACAGACTCCTGCGTAACGTCTGTTGCAGTAAAACTCATCCAACATACACGGCTAGTTTAGAGCAACCGCTTCACCTTATTGCACTTAAGATGTGCAAAGTGCATATTGTAACTAAGTATTGTAGCCTTAAAACTTGGTCGTCTAAGTTGCTACAGCTTTTTAGGCCCTAAGGAAATGAATGATTGTTGATTGAGTTTTCTTCTCATATCGGCGTCGGCAGCTCTGATGCTGCCTGCGTGAACCCCCATGTGCCACCGCGGTGCCGGAGGGGAAAACACAGACGAGTTCATATTTAATTAAAATACCCAGTGAGTGTGAGTTTGCCACAGTTGAATTGGGGTGATAACAAGCTGATATTGAAGGAAATTCTGTAGCTTTATGAAGCCGTGCCTGTTTTCTGGTGTGTTTGGGGAATTTGGGGGACTAACTGATTTAATGTTACAGTTTGGAAGTTTTACACATACATTATTCTGGTTGAGCGGTTGCTGTAATTTTTTATTTAACAAACTGGCAAAATGGTAATGACATGTTCTAGTAAATATTTTTAAAAGGGCCCCGTTGTGCTCATTTCCTGCTTCATAATTTTATTTTTGGACTCGACTAAAGTAGCTTTGCATTGAGTCATGATTGGAAAACAATCATTTGTCTCATACCGGGGCTTGGCGCAGCTATTCAGTTGATTTTCTGTTGGAACCAAGTCATTTTAGCTCCTTTCCCCTTCCCTTTAAGCCAGTTTTCTTCTGATTGGCTGCCCCTTGTAAACAGAAGGTTTGAACAGCTGGTGGGTTGGGCTTCTGCACTTAAAACAGTCTTAATACAGGAACAAATAAGGAAAAAAACTCTGGAACTGAGCAGCAACCTCCATGTGACTAAGAAGAAATTGGTGGTTGCCCGTGAGATTGATTATTTTCATTTATTTATTCATATTGTTGTCGGTGACCAAATGCAAGTAGTTGTGGCTACCAGACCTAAGTGGTGACCTTGAGCTTGAGGATGCAACACCTACAGGTGGCAACAACTTTCAATCACAAGGTGATTGTTCTTGTTTCTCGCGTTGGAGGCAACCTGTTTCCAAATATTTAGGATCCTAACCCAACTGACACATCACTGTCATCCCGATTGATTCAGTCTGAATCAATCTGCCCCTATGAGCTGAACTAGGGGACACAACTTATGTGGTTACTGACTCTTTGTATTCTTGTTGTATTCAGAGACATGTTGAAGCAGCAAGCATGACAACCATTCTGCAGTTAAACCGCTGACCTTCAACAACTACCTCAGTACTTCTAGAGGACTTTCTGAATTTCAGTTTCAAATCTGTGAGGTTCATGTGAATTTTAGACATCAATAGATTTGGATTTTCACTGATATATCATGGTTAATCACTGTATCCACAAACTGATTCGATGTAGTTGCCAAATTGACGCCACTGCCCAACCATTCTATTGCTTACTGATAGCAAATTGACTCTTGCTGTTTTATTGTGGTTTTGACACATCAAAGTCACTTTGAACATAGCAGCTGACAGCACGTGGGCACAGTCCTGATGACCATCTTTGAAGCAACCCATTTTAAAAGCAACGCTATGCAAGATCATAAGTGGTAATAGTTTTTTGTTGCACTATGGTACCCAACCACTGTTTTCTCTAGTGTCACTACAGCCTAAGTAAGGACTCAGCAGTTACTTTGGCTGAAAGTTAAAATTTGATATTAAGAATCTTACCAGCCATTCATACATTTCTTGTGCTTATTCTGTTCTCCAAATATGTAATTTCAAGAAGTCACCTTGAAATCTCACATTAATCTGATGGCAAGTCAATGCACCGAAACCTATTGTATTCTATTCCATTCTCAGACAAATAACACTAAATTGTCCTGATACTGGGTCTTTCTGTGTTTCCAGACTTGTTTGTTGGAATATTCTGTGTGATTCATAGTTTCATGGTTATATTTACGTTGTGTATAAAGTATGCTTCAGTTAGCCTTCAGTTCTTAGTCATCTTAGAGTTTTCAGTGCATCATCTTCCCCTGTGTTTAGTCAGCCTTGTCTTCATGTTTGTTTATCTCTTGTCTCCATTGTTGCTGTCCCCGTATCTGTTTCTCTGTAGACTTTTTTTCAGTTTTTCTGTAATTATGTCCTCAGTCTCCCTCTGCTCGTGGTCACGTCGTCAGCTCATACTGTGTGTTTTTTTTTATTTTTCTGCGAGTTCCTTTTTTTTTAGTAGTTTACATGTTTTCTAGTTTCCGGTTCCTAGTACCTAATTTTGTTTTTTGTATTTCCTTTGAGCCTCTAGATTTGGCAATAAAACTGCTTTTTAGTTAATTATCTCTGTCTCCAATGGCTGCACCTGGGTCCTGCCCAACCTAAATAATCCAGCGTCTGCACTATGTAGCAGCTATCAGTGGTCCTGCATCTTATGCGATTTGTTTTTTTTTGCTTAAATAGAGAGGAAAAGTTAGCTAGTTAGCTTGTTTAGTAAACACGTGAGGGAGTATGATTTGACAACTAATGTTGATGTCCATACAACGTCCTGTTAATGTTTGAAATGATCTGTGCCAACACAGCTACAGGCATCACTGCTCTGCGTCTGCATCTTCCCAATGAGGCTGGATTAAGCTTTTAGCACTTCAGTATTAGTTTTAGTAGTAGCTAGCTTCAAGAAGCACAATTTTTTGCTGATAACTGTTTCGCTTCTGAAGTCAGTGTTGTCATCTTCCAGGTAACAGTTTTAAGTACAGAGTACACTATAATCAGACTATACCGTATAAACCAGAGCAGCAAACTTATAGCTTAATATAGCCTTTAAAGCTGCACTCCTTCTTATGGATTAAAAGTTAATAACTTAAAAATGATTTTTGGTATTTCTTTCCTTTAATTCATCTGCAGCCTCAGCAGAGAAGAGAACCAAGCTCCACAGCTCAGCTCTTTCTTATTCTCTTCTTCTCTTCCTGTCTTTTCTCTCTCCTTTGCTTTCTGCCTCTCTTTGTATCGAGTCTAGATCTGCCCATCGTTCCCTGCCATTCTGCATCTCCGTCAAACTGGTGACATCATGCCTGAAGGAAATTGTTGCCCTTTGCTCCTAAAAATATTTCCCCCAGACTCAAAATAGGTCCAATTTCCTCTTGTAATTGTTTCATATTTTTTTTCTAATCTGACTTTAAAACTGTTGCTAGCCCTGTTAATACAAACTCAGCTGTCATCTGAGGATTAAATAAAGCAGGGCGTATAACAGGAAGACTTAAAGAGGATTCAGCGGCATTTAGAAACAGGTGAATCTCTTCAAGCATTTAGTTTGTCACAGTTGCACCAAATTTAATTAGGAAGCCACTCATTTGACAGCAAGCTTATACTTTTAATGTCACATTACCATTTCAGTAAGACAGCACCAGGGCTGAAGAAAGACTGATTTTTTTGCATTGAGGGATTTCATTAGTTACAAATTCATCCCACAGTGGGACTGCAAGCCCAAACATATATCCATAATGAATTATCCACAGGAAGATCACGGGCTTTCTAAAAGGGCACTCACAGTGATTCCCCTGCCAAAGCCAGTGCCAATGCAAATGCCAGTGTCAGCGCCAATGGCAATGTCAATGCAAAAGCCAATTCCCTGTTTAGATTCTTCTTTTTCCTTTTTTTTTTTTGCAGAGAATAATTATGGATCCATACCAAATTCCACTCGGTCCTTCATCTGCCCATGCTTCACTTCACCAACAAGATCAGTGCAATTCAGCTCAGTAGTTTTGCTGACAAGATTGCACTTTGCAAGAAGTTGCTTATGAATCCTCTAAGGTCTAAGGCAGGGGTGGGGAACTCCAGGCAACTTCATGACATGTTGAGCAGTAATTTTTGGCCATTTGGATGAAGGACACATCTAAAACCTGCAGGACACCGGCCCTTGAGGCCTGGAGTTCCCCCACCCCTTGTCTAAGCTGTCATTGGTGATAACTCATACAAACAGAAAAAAGCCAACACAAATATAAATGGAACACTTTTTAGTGCATGTCAGTAAGAATGGTTACATCCTTTGTCCCTGATCGAGTAGACTTGAGTGAACAATTTAATAAAAACAAAAGTTGCAAATTCTGGCTAGGATTGGCGTCATCGCCAATAATTTAGACCTCAGAGGGTTAATGAGATATCTATTTAAGCCTCTTTTTTAGCAGCATCCGTAACCGTTAAACAGAACATGCACAAACCAGTAACTAGTAAAGATTAGAAGTTAATTACTTGTTACAATAGTTTAAAAGGGACTATATTTATGCCTCAATTTCTCATTCAACCCACACAATCCTCAGTTTGCATTAAAACAGTCTTTGCTGTTGTAGAAGGTTTTACAGTGACTGATAACAGACACTTAACTGTTGTTATATACTAGTAAACGCTGCTAACACAGATACGATGTGGACATTAGGTTAATCCAGTTTTGAGCATAGTTTCTTTTAAAAAGAACAGCATTGTAGCTACTACACTACTGATGCCTACATGTAGGAACATGAAGAAAACACTACAAACAAACCCCAAACCAAGTAACTTCTGAAGGCTGTAATGTGACAGAAAAGTGATGAAAAAAACAGAACCTGGCCAACTAACTGGAAATTCACCCAGTTTAATTAAACCCAAACATTACAGAACGAAGTCAAAGACGAAAGTAGCGCTTTGAACGCAGGAGAGCAAAAGCAGTCTCGTCAAAACATTTCACTTTCATGTCAAAGGTGAAAGTTAAAAAAGCAAAAGGATGGGGGAAAGAGATCAGTGCTGTTCAGCGGGTAAATTTGGCAGGATGAAAATGAATATTTGATTTTTGTGCTCTTCCCGAGAATGGTGATAAATATTCCCTTCACGAGCTCCCTTCACGAGATGAGACATCCAAGAGGCTGCATGTGTACAAGCACACACACACACACACACACACACACACACACACACACACACACACACACACACACACACACACACACAAAGAATGGATAAAACTCAAAGCAGTGCAAATATTTGGAAAATACAAAATCGATGTTCAAATCGGTAATTTCTGAATTATTTCCGCTCAAATAAACACAACTGTGAAATTGTGTGCATGCTGACATTAACATGAATAAAATGCTAAAATAAATGCATACACACATAGACACACACACTGACGCACTTGCATCTCCTTACTGAGACTGAGAGGAAGTTTGTTCCTACCTATTTATGACAACACTTGAAAACATATCGTTTTTACTACTGGAACTATTGAACCAAGGATTTGCAACACTTTTACGTTTGCTGTATTTAAGAGTCTTTCCTATATGTGTCTTTTAACATTGCTCACCAGCTACTGATTATTATTATTTTATACTGTCATGTGAAAAAGGAGGTTTTCGCAGACTTGTATAGAGTCCTGTGAAAAACGAAATACGCCCCATGATTCAAGAGCTTGTAGACCCTTTTTTTCACACTTTCCGCTCACATGATCAACAGGACCTCTAAATAGAAAAAAAACACTTGGAGTTTAACATATTGGACTCTCCACCTTTTGCTTGTAAAAGTGAAGAAGGTTCTAGGATCTAAGGAGCTTGGAAAGAAAAGTGTCTGGACTTCTTTCATTTTCTTGAAGACGTTTTACCTCTCATCCGAGAAGCTTCTTCAGTTCTAAGAGCAACTGGTTGAGATTATCAAAGCTTCTCAAACAGCCACTTCATAAACGCATGGCACAGCATAGAAGAGCCATCTCGACGGGACAATCTGCTGTCCATCTGCATCTAAAGGACAAAGGTCACTCTTTCAAAGATGCCAACGTTCACATTTTGGACAGAGAAGACAGATGGTTTGAAAGAGGAGTGGAAAAGCCATCTATGTCCACTGTGAACAATCATCTTTGAACAGAGGTGGTGGCTTATGACACCAACTGTCTGCCATCTGTAATCCAGTTTTGAGATCCCTTCCCAGACGCCTTAACACCCACATCCTGGACCATCTGACCTCAGTAAATCACATGATAGGGTGGGGCTAGGTTTCACAATGAACTCACCCAAAACCTTGGCTGATTGTGACCTACACAGCTTGGCTTGTGTGATTAGGTTGAGGATCAATAGGGGGTCCATGACCCTCTTGACGACACTCCCATAGGGCTTTAAATCTGGGACTCTCCACCAGTTGCTCTTAGAAGCTTCTCAGATGAGCGGTGAAACTTAAAGAAGTCCAGATGCCTTTCTTTCCAAACTCTTTAGACTACGATGAGCTGGATGACTAAAAACCTTCACAGACAAGTTTCTTGGATAAACATCAAACCTAAAGTTCAGTTTCCTTCTTTTTCTCAACCTCTCAAGAGTACCATGACCACACAGAAACTCATTATCTCCATTAAAGTAAGTCTGAGTTGTTGTTAGTCAAAATAACACAAAGTTGGTGTCAACAGTCCTGACAACCACAGATAAACAACTGCATATTGTCTGTGGTTGTTCACGTTCTCAACTATAAGGCATTTACCACAACTGCTTGCTCCAGAAGTACAGTACTGCATACCAGCTTGCTGTGAAGCTCAGATGAAAAAAATGTGCTAATGCATCAAAAGCACCCATATCCATTTTACAGCAGGCCAGGAATATCAGCAAATACGTATATTGATAAGAAGTATTTGAAGCGCCTTGAGGCGACTTTTGTTGTGATTTGGCGCTATATAAATAAAATTGAATTGAATTGATAAGAAGTATTGGTGTCAATGCTGTTATCAATAAAATGCTAACAACAACCATCCCCAGGGGAAGTTATCTATGACGTTCAGTCACTTACCGTAGCGGTCTCAGAGTTCTCAGCAGCCTCAGCACTCTGAGCATGCCCAGGATCTTGGTTTCGGATTGGGAAATGAGAGACACCAGGATGTCAATAACAGAAATCATGACGAGCATCCCGTCCAGAATGTTCCAGCTGCTCCTCAGGTACGCCTTGTCCCCGAAAAAAAAGCCCATAGACACGATCTGGACAGCAAAGAAGACAACAGTATGTTATTATAAAGCAGAAAGCACTGAGTTTAGACTGCCGAGTGCCAGTTTGGTTTGGATATTAGTTCAAATGAATTATTCACCATGAATATAAGTGGCTGACAAATGATACACGAATCAGTAATTTAATATCTATTTTTGTCACTGTGGCTGCAATTTGTTTATCAAGCCAGTGTTCTATTTATTAGGAGTCGGTGCTTAATGTCCCATACGCCCAGCTTATTGACTTAGTGAAGTGACTGTTTGTGTGGCAGTGATGATCATAAAAGCTGCAAGCACTCCAAACTTCATGTCTATTTCCATAGGTTTCACTCATCACGTATTCTGCTGATGAAGCGATATGCATTCCAGAACATTATTCCCTGAGATCAAACTTATTAAATTAGGCCAAGACAACAGTTTTTGCATCATGCAGTTTCACAATACTCCAACTGAAAAGATGAGAGGCGATAAGATCGTTTGTATAAGTCGATACTAATCAATATAGTGGACAATTAATTAAAAAAGGCTGCTACAGAGGCCTTTGTTTTTGATTTGGACTTGACAAGGCCATTGCAACACTTGACTCTCTTCTTTTTCAGCTGTTCTCTTGTACATTTTCAGCTGTTATATGATAAAGTTTGGGAAGCTCATCTTGTAACCGGAAGGTTGCCAGTTCGATCCCCAGGTCTGTCTGTCTTGGTTGTTGTGTCCTTGGGCAAGACACTTCACCTACCGCCTACTGGTGTTGGCCAGAGGGGCCGATGGCGCGATACGGCAGCCTCGCTTCTGTCAGTCTGCCCCAGGGCAGCTGTGCCTACAACTGTAGCTGCCTCCACCAGTGTGTGAATGTGAGAGTGAATGAATAGTGGAATTGTAAAGCGCTTTGAGGGTCTCGAAAAGCGCTACATAAATGCAATCCATTATTATTATTATTGTTATTATAAGCTTTCGTTCTCAAACACATGGCCTCGCATTTGACCCAAGAATACTTTGGCAGTCCTAGGAGTTTATGGTCGACTCAATGGCTGCAAGGTGTTGATGTCCTGTTGCTGCGAATCAAGCCCAAATCATCACCCTCCACCTCCGTGCTTTAGAGCTGAAGCATTTGTGCCAATATTTGATTTTTGCTATATATTATGGCCAAACATTTCCACTTTGGACTTATCTGTTCAAAACACATTGCTCTAGAAATCTTTTGGTTTGTTCAGCTGCAGTTTTCCTCAGCTGTGCTGCCATAGTCTTTTTAGAGTGAAAAGGCTTTCATCTAATAACCCTTCTAAACAAGCCATAATTTTTCAGTCTTCCATGAACTTTTAACATTTAACTGAAGCATGTAGTGACTTTTTAGTTTTTAGGGGTTTTTTTCAGTTTCTCTGAGCATTGCACAACCTTGATATGAATTTACTGGGACATCTACCCCAGGAAGATTAGCAGCTGACTCAAATGGTTTCCCCTTGTGAATAATGTTTCTCACGGTAGAATAATGGACTTGTTTGTAAATTGCCTTATAACCCTTTCAAACAGACAGACCACACAGACCTAAGTCCTCCAGATGTGCAAACTGCCAAACAATGTTCAAACTTCTGGTTTTATGGAGGTGCTCACACTTACTGATGATCAATTAGTCAAGACCATTTGACTACGTGTCAGTTAGTCTGCCACTTACTTAATTCTGGCTGCTACTTACCCCCTGAATTCCTATGGAAACAGTTACACAGCACTTACTTACTCACACAATGCTTCATTTTCATTAAATAAATAAATGTACAGTAGATGAATATATAATATATAATATTTAAATACAGTCACTGAAAAAGTATAGATGAAAAATTCAGTTGCATTTCATGTAACTGCTAACAGCTCAGTCACCTGAGGGCAACATGGGACATCAACTACACACTAAACATCTGTCAGAAGTCAACAGGCGTAAAAATACAATGTGTAATATTTAACAATGCAATCTATTTTTAATATGAAAGGCTTCCACTCCGTGTTCAGCTACATGCAGGTATCAGGCAGACTCTGTTATCGCTACAGCTTTGTGTCTTGGAGGTTTTGGGAGTGCGCTTTGGGTTTCTTCCTCTCATGCAAAAATCTTTGTTTTGTTTGCAAACACCAGGGTGTCAAATCATTTTCGTTTAAACTTCAGAGCAAAGTTGAGCAAAGTCGCGCTCTCGATGCGAGGCAACCAGTGTTTTCACGGCACCAAAATAACCTGACCTACCAAATATTTTGAGGCACGAGAGCTGAAATCAACTAAGTGAATAAAAACAGGAGTCAGGGATAACTTCATGGGAGAATGAACAGCAGATATTTGAGTCTTTAAAAGGGTAAAAGTAAGTATGGAGTATGCAACATCCTCTCACACAGTGGCTAAAATGAGCAAAGCCTTTCACAAACTTTGCACTGGAGTTTAAAAGGTATTGTTGGCAATTCAGCGTGACTCACCTTTACAGTCATCTCAGTCACAAAGATTGCTGTGAAGATGTAGTTGGACACTGTCAGGAAAACCCGCTCCTGCCAAACAAAAGGGGAAAGGAAAGAAGAGAGTGAGAGAGAGGCTTCGTTGAGCAGAGGTAGTTCTCATTAAATGTTCTGAGCACCTTTTTTTTTTACTCAGTTTGTTGTTTGCTTCTAAGCTGACTAGTGTACAGCTGAATAATGCATGAGAGCTGCTTTCCACATACACTATCTGAAAACATGTTTGTGCAAACACCCCTATTGTACGCTCTCTAATGATAGCTGGCAGGCAATTATAACGTTTACTTTGTATTAAAACAACATGAAATATTGAAACAAGGGATCTGATTTGGTATTTATGCTCGCAACCTTATAAGAGCGGTAAAAAAATGTACTCAAATATCTCATAAATCCCCGAGGGGTAAAATTCAAGACAATAAATGAGATCAAATAAAAGAAAAAAAGGAATTTTTGTTTTTTAAAACAATGCAATGATAGAAAAACTCTTCAACTCCCTGAATAAACAGCACTGCACTGGGAACAAGTGGAATAATAACAACAGCACACTTTAAAAAATTGTTCTTTTAAATACAGTTGAATGCTGAAAGCACTGGTGCCTTTGAGGAGTAGCACAGGAATGGTTATTTCAGCTATTTTGTGTTGGTGTACATTACTGTGCAAAAGTTTCGAGTCATCATTCATTTCTTTATTATTCTGTTTCCAAGGAACCTGACTTTCTTCATTTCTTTTTTTAAAGAGTCTTGAATAGTAGTTCTCCAGGCTTTCTGAAGGTCTTTCACAGTTTTCTTTGGACATTGGCTGCTTTTTCACTCAGTTTTAGTCGGGTCCTTTTACCTCATTTTCAATAATGTTTTGTTTTATTGTGTTTGTTTGTCAAGCCACTTAAACTGACCTACGAATCATTCAATCACAAAGGTGGAATTTTGAGAATAAACTACTAGCATGTTTAAAAAAAAAATTATTGGTTCTAAAAACACGTCATATATTACAAAAATAAGCTGTTTCTAGCGATTTCACTAGGAACAGTATTATACTGCAAAGCATATTTTCAGTATAATGTACATTATACTGCACACTGAGCTTTTAACTGCTGACAAATCACACTGTCAGCACTTCACTGTAAGTTAACTGTGAAATTTCTCACAGTGAAACACACACTGCTTGTGTTGAGAAACAACAATTAAAGGCTGAAATTGGCACTTCACCAATTAAACAAGCATGTTGCATCAGATGCTTTATTTTTTCATGAGAGAGTCATTTTCAAAAACAAGCACCATTAATTAGTTGTGTGTATGCACACAATTCAACACCATATCTCCATCTATACACAATCATATCATTGCGCTCCCATGCTCCCCTGTTGCCTGAAGCAGTATCTCTCAGTAGTTTAGTGTGTGCGCATGCAGGAGAGGATGGGAGCCTATTTACTGAGCTAAACAAGGACTGAGGAGAGAAAACAAGCACGAATAAGATCCTTTCACTGAGTGCTTGTTTACCCTGCATCCCCTCTGTCTGAGGAGACATGACCCTGTCCTGCCACTGAATGTACATATGTGCGTGTGAGCGTGTGTGTGGGTTTAGGTGGCTCTCTTTCCCACGGCCTCCAACTACCATCACACATACTCAGTGGAACGCAAAGTTATGCACACACGTATAAACAGAGATGGCAGTCCTGTGGCGATTTTTCTGAAGTCTCTGGGAACGTCAGGCATGACATCACTGGGAATGCTGTCGTAGCGAGGGTTTATAAATTCCAGTCTTGACATTAGCCATTCCTGTTCTCTGTAAACAAGTGTTCATACCTCCATTCATTACAAAGCAACAGAAATTTTGATGTTAAATTTTAAAGTGTGCGTCACTAACTAAGCTGCAAAAAGTGCAATTTGTTCTCGGTCTAATGTTCAGTTCACTTTTATTTATATAAGATCAAATCAGAGCTACAGTCGCCTAAAGGCTCCTTGTATTGAAAGGTAAAGACCCAACAATAATACAGAGAAAATCCCCACAATCTCACAAACCTTATGAACATGCACTTGGCGACAGTGGGAAGGAAAAACTTCCTTTTAACAGGAAGAAACATTACATAATATATCTCACTTAGCCAAGCACCTTTTTAATGTCTTTTATCTAAGGGGTTTTCACAGTTGCTGTGTTTAGTTTGTTTAAATCAAACTCTGGTTCGTTTTTTCCTTTTGTTGTGGTTCGTTTGTGCAGATGTGAACACAGTAATCACGCTCGGGTGCAGACCAAAAATAACAAACTGGAGGCGGTGGTCACAGCACGTTTTCAAATTAACTCCATAGCAGCTCATTCATGGTGTAAACAGGTGACCAGACCCCGATCTGAACAAACTACCAGGTTCAGTTTACTAGTTTGTTTAAAAAGTCCCATAGCCACGGATACTGTGTGTTCTGGGATGCAGCAAGTTAGTATAAATTTCCTCTGTGTGAAAACAAACCAAATCACTGGAAAAAGTTAAAGTTTACAAACTCATCAACTGATTTGGGCCAGAGTAAACGAGCTACAGGTGTGAAAACGCCGTAACATTCACACACATTTACACTCCAATGAATACATCAGATGTGTCTGGCCAGATTGGCCAGATGTTTCTAGCCAAAAAGCGGACATAAAGCATAAAGTCGTCCACTATTCTGGACCACAGTATGTGAACTATAGGTGTTTAATGCCCTAAACACACATTTTTAAGAACCCTGTAGAAGAAGAAAGAGCTAACATTTTGTAACTTTTAGTAAAAAATGCAGGTTTCTGCCCACTGTAGATACCAGAAATACAATGGTAATAAATTTGGTGACTGCCAGAGGTGAATTAAATTAGCTAATAAAGCTTGTTTTTGTTAGATACTTTGACTGAGTTAATATTGGGCTACCTTTTAAGTGTTGCAGAGCGTTAATTGCCCTGATGCATGCTCTCAATCACTGAGAAAGGAAATCCCAGAAAGTTGATTCTGTTCATTAGGATTTAGCATTTTCAGTGGGAGAAAACATTTTGTTGTTCATTCAAGGGCCTTCTTCGGTCTGAAGAAGAGACAGCTAAATGTACAGGGTGGGCCATTTATATGGATACACCGTAATAACATGGGAATGGTTGGTGATATTAAAGTCCTGTTTGTGGCACATTAGTATATGTGAGGGGGCAAACTCCTCAAGATGGGTGGTGACCATGGTGGCCAAGAGGGTCATGTGACACATCAAACTTATTGGTAATGTCACAAGAAAAACAATGGTGTGCTTGGTTTCAACATCTGAAAGAATAAAGTTATGTTGAAACCAAGCACACCATTGTTTTTCTTGTGACATTACCAATAAGTTTGATGTGTCACATGACCCTCTTGGCCACCATGGTCACCACCCATCTTGAGGAGTTTGCCCCCTCACATATACTAATGTGCCACAAACAAGACTTTAATATCACCAACCATATAGCAAGCTAAATAAAGATATACAGGCAGGCTAAATATAGTGTACTAGCTGCAATACTGCAATTAACCAGTGTCATTTTAGCTAGCTAAATGGCAAAAAAAAAGATGAGTCATCTTTCATTTCACTTGATCATATCATCAAAAAAGATGAGGCAATAAACTTTTGTCTATGTATATTCTCTGGGTCTATTTCTCTACATCTTGGATATATTTTTAGCCTAAGGCAGGACAGTGACAGGAATCCGGGCACCCTCAATAGGAGTAAAGCACCTCCCTGTTGCTTCTTAACCTTCATCTCCGGTGGTGGTGGTGCTGTTATTCGCAGTTCAACACCTGGAATCTTGTTTGCCTGACCACAAGTCTGGTCGCCCCAGGAATCAGACCCAGTTTGAAGTAATGCTAAATATAGTGGCAAAAGCCAGCTATGACCTAGAGGTACTTTGTTTAGCCATATGCCAGTAAAAGCAAAACCCATTACTAAACACTTTCAGTAGGTGATTTACACTGGAAGCCCTTTAGAGGTTCAGTGCCTTTCTTTTCTTTAAAGGAACTCAGTATCATTAGTTATATAATGAACACCGTGTAGTCATGCACATAAAAAAATAAATCTTTCATCACATCCTGTGTAGAGCACCACTTCTATCTTAATTCTGTACTTCTTAAAGGTTTTTGTGGCTGTGTAGTTCATTAAACATACAGCCCAGGGAATATGAGAAGTGTCACAAATGTGGTATTGTCATAGTTTAAAAAAAAAAACCCAGACAAATTAATTCAGGCTACATTTTGCATATACTTCACAGTAATTAACTGTTTATAGCCATTTACACCTGTTTATACTGTAAAGAACTAGATATGTATTTTCCCAGCAACATACTGTTGTTGTACTTTTCAGAGGGGCTGCTGTAAAAGTGCTGAAACACAATGTGGATCAATCTGCCTGTGCTGAGAAACAGCAACCAAAGGCAGAAACTGGCATTTCTCTTTGTGTCTAGCGGCACTTCTATTCTAAAGTGGTCTGGAGCGATGACGCGGCCCCTGAAAACTTCGATGGATCGTACATTATCCTGTTCACGCTGATATAATTCAGTTTAGAGCTTTAGACAGTGATGCATTGTCCCCTAGCTCAATTAGAAATAATAAATCATAATAGGTGCTATAATCATCCTCAATCATTTCCACTGAGCTACAGGACGACAGTATCCAGGCAACACACAGCACCAAACCAAAACAGTAATGGACCGCAAGCCAAATGCAATGCGAGTGACATAACTTCCAGGACAATAAGCTAATTATGTAGCGTGCATTCCACGCTAAAATGTTGCGACTGAGACGCTTTATCTCTGACATTTCTATTTAAAGTAAATTACATGTGTTGTCAAGTTGGCGCAGTGGGGTGATGTAGAGCAGGTACTTTCAAAGAGTAGCAGAGTGATAAAATATACATGTTTGGATGTTATAAGCCGATTCACAGTCGGCTTCATTAATTCAAAACAACCCGCAAAGACAAACAAATGGCATCATGCAATGACCACCCAGGCGAATGAGGTCTGTAGCAGTAAGCATCGCAGCTCGCAACTGTAATGACTGCTCATTCACTTGTTTGAGGCTGCTTTCTGCGTCATACATTTCCATCTCATTTCAATAACGACCTCTGGGTGCAGGCCGGACACGGCGGCCACGGCAGGAAGCTGGCGAAATATATGTGCATCTGAAAATACTGCTCTCTGATGTGAATCCTAGAGCGGCTGCTGCGCTGGATTTCGCAGACGTGAGAGGGGAGAAATCAATGCTTGTGTATGTGTGCGCGTTCCTTCTGCCTTGATGAGAACGGGCGGCCTGTGGAGGCAGCCTCCATTTGTTAAACATCTCCTTTCCTGGACATTAGCCACGTACACCAGCCCACGGATAATTGAATCAATTACAACAGTGCTGTCTCCTCCGTGTTTCAGTCGCAAAACAAGCAAAACGCCACGTTCCAGCGAGACTGAACTGCAATTAGGCCGATCCGCGGAACACCTCGCCCAGCGAAGGAAAAAAAAAAAAAAAAAACCAAACAGTGATAATTATTGTGTTTATGCATGGAACTTCTGGGCCCGGTTCTGCTGTTATTGCTGGAAAGGACACAGAGTTAGGTGTGTGTTTGTGTTGCTGCAAGGCATCCTGCCAGTCCTCTGTTTGAAGGGAATGGCACATTAGCGAAAGAGGTGATGGTGTTGATGATGTAGTGCAGTAGGTACAGGGGTATAGCACACACTGCTGGCTTGCAGTCAAACAGGAGTGGTTCCCTGTTAACACTATGCTCCACTCCATTTCTCTGCACAGAGAAAACTACACACCTGATTCTTTCCAGGCGTTCGTGTTTGTCTGAGCAGAGGTTGGAATTCCCTTTTGTCTTCCTTTATCTACCTACCTACCTGACATGTTGTGACACTTACAGCGCTTTTGGAGTCGATTCGAGGCCTCTCCATGGCGATGGTGATGCAGTTGAGGAAGATAATGACCAGCACGATGTGGTCAAACATCTTGTGGGTGATGATCTTATTGCACAGGATCCGGAACCTTACAAATAAAAGGCAAAAAGCAAAGAATGGACATTTCTGTGAGAGAGGAAATAGGCTTGGCATATACAGAAAAACTGTCCTATGTTCCTTAACAGGACATTTCCTCCAATCCATCCACACTACAGCCACTGTCACATGACTGCCTTAAACACTACCTTAAGGCAGTGTCTGCTTCCTTTCTCCTCTAAGCCTGCAAACGAGCACAGTGCCCTCTGTCCACCACCAGTAGGTGAAGCATCTTGCCTAAGAACGCAACGACTGAGACTGTCCGAGCCGGGGCGCGAACCGGCAACCTTCCGATTACAAGACGAACTGCCAACTCTTGAGCCACAATGAGCACAGTGCTTCGGAGGTAGACAAACCCGCTATATCTAACTGTGGACACACGGCAATCAACATAAGGATAAGAACAATAATACATTTAAAAATAATAATAAATAATACAGTTTAAAAAATGTGTAAGCATTACAGAAATACTTAGACAAACGCAGCAACTTAAGCAACCAGGCATGGCTGCTCTCTCAACTATATCAGCAACTGGAATTACAGCAACATCTGCAACTAACCAACCTGTACTGCATTTAGAGCCAAAGATAGAAACCAAACATAGCAGCTCACACTGCAGTCCCAAAAACTTAACCGGCTACTGCAACTGCAACAAAACCTGTACAAAAAAAACACCAAAATGTGGCAACGCCTTTAAATACTGAAGCAATTCAAGTTACTTTATTACCTGCAACCAACAATACCTACTATGAAACTAACCACCAACTGGAATTACTGTAATAGAAATGCAATTTACAATTCCACCTGTGCAAGGAAAAAAAGTGTTAAAATTACAGCAACACCTTAAACCAAACACAAACATCTCATGGAAAAAAAATCATCCATTGCAACTACGGCAACAAAAGATGGCAATCCAAGAAACTTACCCAGCTATGGGAACTATGGCAAAACCTTTAACAGTATGTTGCAAATCCTGCAAATACAAATTCCATCAACAGTAAACCAACTGCAGGAATTACAGCAACACCAATAACTAATCACAGTGACTAATCAAAGTAAATCAGTTACTAAAATTACAGCAACACCTCCTGCAACTAAACTACCAACACAAAACAAAAAATATAGCAGTACCTGCAACCTACAACACCAACTCAGCAACTACACCAGCTGCTGCTAATCTTGCAACTAAGATATCTATTGATACTGCAGTGGCACATGAAAAAACAGCAGCCTTAACAACTTAAACAGGTAGTATAAATACAGTACCCATCACAGCGGATAGCCGCCCCTCCCTGAGCCTGGTTCTGCTGGAGGTTTCTTCCTGTTAAAAGGGGTTTTTTCCTTCCCACTATTGCCAAAGTGCCTGCTCATAAGGGGTCATATGATTGTTGGGTTTTTACTGTATTTACAGTACAATATAAAGCGCCTTATGGCGATTGCTGCTGTTATTTGGTGCTGTATAAATAAAATGTAAAATAAAAACAAAAACACATTGACTTCTGGAACAAACCAGCAACTAAATCAGCCTCTTCAGCAACAGAAACAGTTTTCAGTAAATAAGCAAAGACTGCAGCGTCATACGTTAGCTATTACAGATATATCAAAGTGCATGTAGCGTTGTTATTGTAGTCAGCTGGACTTTGATTTTATTTAATAGCTGAGCTGATGAGATTTTGGATCATTGACTTTGTAAGAGTGTGTCACATTTTACAAGCATTTCAAGTGTGTTTCGTCTGGGAAACCCTCAGATGTACAAACACTGGAGCAAAATGTGCAGTGTTTCCTCTGAGCTGCACTGGCGTAGACATTTAAAGCGCCACGAAATGGTTCTACTCATGCTAGTGGAGGCGTGTTCCATAAAACCTGGAATAATACTATGTGCCGCACAAGGGCATTCATAAGAAATGAACAATCTCATTTAATTTAAGAGCGCTTGTCTCGCGTACAGTAACTCTGTAATGAAGAGCTGTAGATTTAGGAGTCATTAATTATGCCTTGCTTTCATTACACAACATGAAAAGGTTCTCGTGGCTTTCGGTTTGTGACAGCAGGGAGAAAGAGGGAACGCTTGTCATGTATGGCAGCAGGGATTAAACTGTGCATCAAATCCACTTTGATGCCTCGTATCAGCAGAAGTGTACAGCAGAGGACAATATTGTGAGGCTCAGATCTGGATTTCAGGCTCTATTTGGCAATACAAGCATCGCTGTGTCGACACTTGCTGCATTTGTGTGGCACGTGTGTATGCGAGTGTGTTATTCATTGTCGTACAGGCTGTGGTATTTCATATCTGTGTGCAAGAGGCTTAATGATAAAGAGTTTGTGTGTTTTCCTAAAGTGGCGTAGCAGCTCCTCCTCTGATGTTAGAAGAGCTCATTCTCTGGATGTGAACTTTCATGTCAAAGTCAAATAACCTCCTCTTCTTCAAAATGCACACTAAAAATAGGGGGGGAAAACAAAAAAAAACCTGCCACTACAAGATGAAGTGGAAAATGCTCCGTTCGAAACACTCGCTGACATCTTGGTTCAAGTTCAAGTTCAACTTTATTGTCACTTCAACCATATACAGTTTAAAAATACACAGTGAGGTGTTTCTATGACGGATTTCGACGCGAGCTTGAAGCTTTGCCCTGAGATGATATTTACTGACCTTTTGAGTTTTCTAGCATCAGAACTTTTAAATGACAGCTGACATCATTGACTTATTCATTGCGGTTAGTTTTAGCTTTTCAAATGTCACAAAGAGCATCTGAAAACTCCTCTCTTGTATAAAGCTTTGAAAGTCCTTTTCTTAATCCTCTGAAACTGCTGATGGTTCTGTAGACTGGCCACCATTGTTAATTAGAATGTTAACATGATTTATTACTCCAACTTGTGGTACAAACTGGTTTTCAGGTTCAGCTTCCAGGTTCAGCTTTAGTTGATATCTCATCAACACAGTACAGTGGTCCCTCATTTATCGCAGTAGTTAGGTTCTAAAAATAACCCGCGAAGTAGCCAACTTTATTTTTTTACAATTATTATAGATGTTTTATGGCTGTAAAACCCCTCACTACACACTTTTTTCTGACAGGCTCAAACATTTCCACACTTTTCTCTCTTGTTTAAACACTCTCAAAGTTCAAAACTAGAAGAATAAGTCCAGTATTACAGAATGAAACCAAAGGCACCCGCGGTTGCCTTTGATGGTGCAAAAACATTTCGTCGACATTTTTTGCATTTTTTTGAGAAAACTTACGAACATACAGTACGACACTACAGAGTCACACTGCTGAACACTTTCTGTATTGTACAGGAGACACGACATGAGATTGATTGACAATGGTCTACAGCCAATCAGTACGCAGAACAAAATGGGCTGTAAAAAAAAAAGAAAAGAAAGAATTTCAGCAAAACAGCGAGACCGCGAAAGGTGAACCGTGTTATAGCGAGGGACCACTGTAAATACAGTCAAGTGGGGTGTGTGACTGAGTAGTTTGCAGAACCACCTAGCACTGATAACCTGAAGTAACCTTTATATGTATGACATTAACAGTCTGTCATGTCATTGTGGAAGGATTCTTCTTTACATTGTTGCTTCATTTCACTTTTCTTCATTTGCAGGCATTTGTGCAGTTATGCCCTTAAGATCCTGACACAGTATTTCTGTGTGTTTGACGTCTGGGCTTTGACTGGGTCGTTGCATGAGCTCATTTCAGACTAGTTTTAGCTGTCAGAACCATGACCTCACATTTCACTGTGGAATACTTTGCTACTCAGAGGAGTTCTTGGTTCACTCAGTGACTACAAGGCATCCAGGTCCCATGTATGCAAAGCAAGCCCAAATCATCACCCCTCCACCACTGTGCTTGACACTCATTGGGTGTTCAATTAGTTTGTGCATTATGACCAAAAATCCCCACTTTGGTCTCATCTGTCCAAAGGACATTGTTCCAGACACTTCAGATAGAAATGTAGCGGGTCGGCGCTGGCATGGAAGTGACTGGCATGGAAGTTTACAGCACAGGGTTAAGAAGGGGTTACGTCATATGTTATGATGTAGATTTCCTGCTGCACTATAATTCAGGCATTTCCTAAGCAGCACGTGGCTGCTACCGTAAGTCCCGGACTACAGAGTGCACCTGATTAAAAGCTGCATGCTCTAATTTTAGAAAGAAAATCAATTTTGTACTTGTACAGGCCGCACCGGATTTTAAGCCGTATGCGTTTCACTCGTAATATGAGATATTTACACAGAAATATTACACGTGAGGATTTTTAACGTTTAATTTAATCTGTAAGGTAACATAAACATGGTAACATAAACATACAAAAATACATACTGCAAATGCTTTTTTTCCTCGAACAGCGCCTGTAACACGGCTACCTTTAAGTATACGTACGTATCAGTAACACACAAATTACGTTGCTTATGTTTTTTTTACGGAACAGTGCACAAACAAGATAACGTCTCTTAACAACCGGTAAAAATATATACCGTATATATACTACTTATCAATTTTATTGGTCTACTGTTACCAAGAAGAATGTTTTTGGCTGCATGAAAAAAAAATGCATTCGCCGCACAGGGTTTATGCTCTGCTTCTGCGTGAAGTCCAGTTCACCATTAACTTTTTATAATTATCTGAACCGTGAACCGTTTTTTCCCACACTGTGTTCACAGTGTGGGAAAAAGGTAGTGGCTTATGACCCGAAAACTACGGTACTTAACTTCTTAATTTCTGTGGAAAGAGTAAGGGCTTCCTTAGTTTCTCCCTGTGAAAACCTTTTTCACATGACTATTATGTTTTGGACATAAACTCACAGTTCTCTCACATTCTGCTCACACCTTCAAAATTCATATTTTTCAGCATACTTGTAAATTTTGTCAATTGAGTGTTTTGTTCGTGCCCTTTTTGCAAATTGCACTCACTTCTCATAATTCCCCTGCCACTTTAACAGTGTAGGTGGTAGACTGTCTGGTCCGCTTGCATCCTCTGCCTTAATTTTTCATGACCTCTTTGTAGCTAAAAAAGACAAAATCCACTTATACTAATTACTCAGTTCTTCTTGTGTGCATTCCAAAGAATCCATAAACCGCATCCCTTCCTGTGTGCTGGATGATTGCCTTCCTGGAAAGAGCTGACGGATGCTGGGAACAGTTAACATTTTCTTCAACCTGCACGGGTACATATTTCCTGATAGTGGAAAGCGGCAACATACACACATAAAAAAAACGAGCCACACATCATTGCTTTCACTATTTAAAGGAATTTTAAAACCCGCTCCCTGCTTCCTGTTTCTTCTATTGTTGCCTGTATCTCACTATCTGCTGACGTGTCAGTTCTCCCACAAAGTGCAGCCTTCTTTTGGGTTTAATCACAGTCTGTACGGGGTACCGCATGGGCCCTGCACATCTCTGGTCCACATGTTGACAGACCACTGTTCTTTCTTACCGCGAACATGTCTAATCGCTGTGACTGTACCTCAGTCTGCCTGCACAGCTGGCCCACTCCTCCACTCATTAAAAACTTCCCCTGCAGTAATCATCAGTAGCGGCAGTAACAACAGCGTAGCACAAAAGGCAGGTTGAGGTGAACTCGGGTCCATGTGAAAGCTGCTGGAGTTTGGCCTCCCGCCGTGCTGCTGTCTCTTGATGTGATTGTGAGCACAGGCAGGCGTCTGCGGTGGTTCAAGGCCAGAATGGGCGCCACGCTGAGCCTATGTCCTCGGTGTCACTCTCAACGATAGCCAGCTCTCGCAGCCTGCTGTGACTGAAAGCCAGCTAGAAGTCCAGTTTGAGTCAAGCTCCTTCAGTTTTCTTACTACTCCAACAGGAGCAGAATACATGGAGCTTTTCTTATTAACCTTTTCTAAATTATAAGTTATGACCAACAGAGAGGAGAACCAGCCACAGTTTTTAGACTCGCGTATGCACTGTAGCTCTCCAACACTGAACAGATGGGAAATTATCTCTAATAATATGGACGTACACTTGATTTTGATCTTAATTTAAAGCATATGATAAAGTGTTTTGTTTAAATAATGTATCAGTCAGTATAACTTGAGTTTAGGATCAACTGTTGTTCACTTTATGAAGAAAGCAAGAAATACCAGAATTTTCTGCATAGTAAATCTGCTCCCTTAAAGCCCTGTGCCTGAATCATACTTGGTTACATTCACACAAATTAGCTCAAATAAAATAATTATGTGTATTTTTTGTCATTTTAAATGTTAGTGAGCCAAGTGGATCAAATTCCAATACAAAAAGAGCTATTTGACTCGTCGGTAACAAAAAAAGTCCAAAGATTTCAGGTGGAAAAAAAACCTTTGGATAAATGTGGAGGCATAAATTGCTGCAAAGTAATTAAAATGCTACGTCAAAATCAGTGCACAACCCCGTGGTGTTAAAGCTGGCACACTGTTAAAATACAGCAACGATTTCAGTCAGAGCCAAACAAACACAGCCCCCTGATACCACTGCAGGAAAAAACACAAAATACACATACCATATAAATACACAAGCTGAAACCAGTAACCATGAGTATGATATATAGATATTATTTAAAATCTTTTTGAGTTTACTGAGTCTTTAACACTCCCCTTATGCTTCCAAATTCATCATTAAATTAAAACCATCACAGCAAAAGATTAAAGCATCTTCTGAGTTGAATTGGCTAAAATACAGCTCCTGCATGGCGGGTTGTTCTGGGATGTTTAATTAGCATGTTGTTGTGGCTGGGGCAGCAGGCTGGGGGCCAGGGTGTTGCTTAGTGTTGCCTTCGCAGCCACATCTTCTGAACAGACAGCAGAGACGCTCGGATCAAAGCTCCAGAAGGGGAGGAGGAGTGAGGAAAGAGGGGGCGAAGTAGAAGGGGAGGGAAGCGACAGATTCAGCACGTGGCCAAGATAACATGCAGCACTCAGAGGGAGAAACTCCCTTCCTCCCTCTGCTCCCGCTTACTCACCCCCTGACATGGCAGAAATGTGCAGATAAAAGAGACTTCTGAAGCGAGAATGTAGGACGGAAGAGGCGCTGATATCGGCAGAGGGGAAAAAATGCTGATGCGGTCGCAGTGCGGTTAAAAAACTCTTTGCCATTTTAGTCAGCATCATGGGATGTCAGTCAGACGCAATGGTAAGACTTGTTTCAATCTTTTTTTTTGGTACGCTGATGGCTGCGACAGTAGAAAGCTGCTTATAAGCATCTTCCTTTTGGAACAACAGCGTTCTGTGCCCAGGATGAGTATGTAAAAAATATAGTTTTATGGCAGAAAAACAAGAGGGCAGGCCAAAGATCTATAAGTGTGGAGGTGATCGGAGATGTGAACATTACCTTGACTCTGAAGGGAAGAGGTAGAGCGACCAGGTATCTCTCTGCTTACACCACGCCGGCTGTTTTTTCTCCAGCCAGCGGAACAACCTGGCAAAACGACCCTGCACGGAGTAAAAAGTGCACAGTGCATTTATTATTCATCTGCACACAACTTCCTGTTGCATATAGTGAGCCACAAGCCCGTTCAAGAATTTCTGAAATATATATGCTTAAAACCCTGTTTGGTTTATATGTATCACAGACAGCAATGGAATAAACAGGGTTCAGTGAAATAGGCAAGAATTAGAAAGACATGCAATATATGCAAATTTATTTGAAGACTTTTAACATGCTTAACCGATCAATAATCAGTTTGGCCTTTGCTTAAAATTCTAATAAACTTTTTTAGCCTAATTGCTAACCTTATACAATTATCTGGCCTTAGACCTGCAAGAAAACCAGTCATAAGAACAAGCCCACTTGGACGGTGACTGACCAGGTTCACCTCCTCCTCTGCGTTCTCGTCTTCGGTGTTCTCTTCCAGCGAGACGTGTGTGGGACCCAGGACTGATGGAGATCCCTTTCCGTTGCAGTCATTGTGTTCTGGGGGCCGCAAATGGCTCAGGGAGGGGGGTCTGGAGCTGTGCATGCTTGCTGAGCGGTACCGGTAGGGCACCTACACGAGGTGAAAAAAAATGTAAATAAAAAACTATGGAAACTAATTTTAAGTTACGACTCCCAGTCAGGTGTCATACTGTCCATGAATCTTAACAATTAGTACGAGGTTTAAACTGATAACTGTTAGAGGGGTCTACCTGGAGTAAAGCATCAGGTGGCAAATCCATTGAGCTCCGAGTCTCCACTGACTCCATCCTCCTGTGCCTGGGCCCTCTCTGCGATTGGGACATGGAGTCCGTCCTGGCCAGTGATGCGTCATCTTCCTCCATCAGTCCACCACCTCCTTCTCCTCCGCCCTCCCCGTCTTCTGAACTTGAGCCACCCTCCCCCGACAGAAGCGACCGTCGCTCCCCGGACTGCCTCTTCTGGCGTTTGTATGATGGAGCACGACCCAGGCTGTTCCAACTGGATCTGCGGCTTGTCCGGCCACTACCGGAGCTCCATGGGGCATAAGGGGAAGAGCTCCGGACACTGGTCTGGAGCAGGAGGGTTGCAACAAACGGGAGGAGGGTAAAAAAAAGTCACAAGTGTAACTGCATAGTGCAGTTTTAATTTTGTGGCTTAGTGCTTTGGTTATGCAAATAAAGCCAGCTGAATACAACCGACGAGGCTTTGCGTGAGGTGAATTTAAGTGAGATTCATGCTGACAGATAGATAGGAGCAAATGTAGGTATCAACATAATCTGTCAGTCTTTCATCGTTGTCATCAGTTTGTCAAATAAAGAGCAGCAGTGGTACCAATAAGTTGACTGTGAGACTGGCGCACTTTATTAATCATCATCAATCATTATGACCCCACACATCATTAGAGCATACAATGTTTTTAGACGCACATTCTGGAGGAAACAGCTGTCAGGAAAGGGGTAAATTCTGGCATTTATCACACAACACATGTGATATTGATAGCTATGTGACAACTTGGAACTGGATTATTACCCAGCAGTAACTTCCAAAAGGTTTAAAAAGGAAGCCAAAATGAACGTAGGGTGGTATCAAAAATTAAACTTCCTCTAACGGCCACTAGGGGCTCACCTCAACCCCACCAAACTGTCAAATGCCATAGACTTTTAATGAGCATGTTTTAACACTGGCACAAAAATCGGGGCTAGTGTGTATAGCTAAATTATGCCTTCAAGCAACATACTGGGGGCATTGATGTTGCCTTTTTTTTTTGCTAGCTAGTAACAAAGTCTAGCATGTTGCTGACCAAGCCAACTAGCTTTTAACAAGTACATAGTATAGTTTTGAGTCAATTTAAATAAATTCAGTTTCATTAGCTTTGTGCCAAATCACAACAACAGTCAGCAGTAGGTTAATATTGTAAGGTAAAGACTGTACACTAATACAGAGAAACCCAACAATCAAATGTTAAGTTCTTAGCACTGGCTAGCTACTTAAACTATGTTTCTAAATAGCAGTCCACAAGCCAAAGGGTGATGTCAAAGTAGCTACATCCATGTTTTAAATACAGTCCATGGTTATTACATGAAAATTGGCATGCCCTTTTGTTTGTACATGAGAATATTAAATAAATACACAAACCGGTGATTTCTCATAGCAGGCTGGGTCTACAGAACTGCTGCTGCCTCGACGAGTCTCATAACCCGGGTTGGATTCACCTCCCACGGGCAACTTTGGTACGGGCATGGGGGTGGCAGCAGTGTGGGTAATTAGCGGTGGAGTCAGGTTAGACTTCAGGTCCACATGACCATTTGCAGGCACTACTAGTGGAAGAAAAGTGAATGAAAAAAGAGGACAAAAACAACACTTTACAGTGGTGAAATTGATAAACTGAATAAAGACATGAGAAAAAGCAGGAATAAGGGAAAATGTGGTACACCCTCAGTCATACAGTGACTATAAAAAACAACAAATATATGCCTCTTACTGTTATTGAGCAACATGAATATTTCAAGAGGGCATTAATCTTATGGGATGCGTAGGAGAGAATATTATGTTTGGCAGCAACACAAATGCATGACGTGCAGGGGAATGCAATTTTAATAACGCTAATTCCTCCGTCTTCGAAACTTTATCCGAGGCCTAGAAGATGTTAGGCTCTTCCAGCTAAGTAAGCAGTTTTACACAGAGCATTTGAAGGGGCTGAAGGGGAGATGATACAGTACATCTGGGAGTTGTACTCTATAGTGTATCCACTGGGCTTTTCAGTCTTTGCCAACACTTATTAGAGGGGATGGTATGAGGAATTATGAATGAGGCCACTCTGCCGACTTGATGTTGTGTAGAGAGATAGCCGGGCACGTGCCCACCGAGAGTGGTCGGAAGCGGGAGAAGAGAATGACAATAGGAGGTTACAGACTACAGAAGCCTGAGGAATGTTTTCACAGGGTACTTTTTAAATGCCTGAGGCCTAACTTACTGCTGTATCACAAACTTTTACGTGCAATTTTTAAAGAATTGCAACAGTGTGCAATCCACAGGAGTCAAGCAAAGATAGGAGAGGGGAAAATGCAAACACAGATGGCGGGTGTTTAAACAAATGTTCGTAATAGGGGCTTTAAATGAATCCCACAGGCTTGAACTGAATTGTTCCCGTTGAGCTAAAATCAATATATGTAGTCTATGTACATGCTGTATGAACAGCAGATGGACATGCCTCACCTGCAGAGGCCGATAAATCCTTCTTGCTGCCGTTGACGTCCTCCATGCTTCGTGCAAAGGAATCAATCTCTGAGCATGATTTAGAAGCATCACCCTTGGCACACAAAAAAAGCACACATAAAAAGTGTTACAGAAAAAAAAACCCCAAAACATCTGTGAAATTATCTGGGGGGATTTTTGCAAGATTTAAGAGAAAGCAGGTGGGTTGACGTTGCCTCTAAACACAGATTGCTGCTCAGCTACCTCTACTTTCTGCTTAACGTCAGTTCTGGTTCAGACCTGACTGCGGATCAGTCAGTAGAAGCAACCTCTCTTTGTAAGCAGGTGGGTGGGGGTGTGGTCTTCATGCTCCCGGAGACGGGCGCTCACAGGTAACAGGTGGGGAAGGTCATTGGAGTAAAGCGTTGCCATGCAAGGAGAAGTGATAGAGTTCAAAGAGAAACCACACTGAAAAACTGAAAGTTAAACAGTAACATGAAGCTTTTTTTGTCTTTAGGAGAACCTGGCCCGAATATGAGTTCAAAACTTTGGAGTTGCTGTGACTCATTAACAGCTAAGAGCTTCAGTGTGGTTGCTGGTTCTACGGTTTTCACAAGTACATACAAATACGCAAAATTCCATAAAACATACTCCACTGTAGCATCTCTATAAGTCACTAAAACAGTTTGACTTTTATCAGAACAGCCGAAGAGATTTGGTCTTCTTTTGTTCTCCATCATTCTTCATTTACAGTCTTTGAAGTTGTCCTTTGTCTTTCACCGACTTTTCACGAGCTCCTATAATTACTCTCTTCTAGCCTCTGCCACATGCTGCTTCCTATTTACAAATCTGCTGCAGTTGAACCTCAGCGTCCCTGTTTGTATTTGTTGCGCTACACCAGAGCCCAAAGACTCCATTAATATGTGTGAGGGTGCCAGGTGGATGCTGGATTAATAGAATGCCGACCCAGTGAGTCAGACCTCTGTGGTAGCAAAGTGAATAAACTGTGTGCAGAAAAGCCTCAGGACCTAATCACCATGCACCTCCTTTTGAACTAACAAATTACTTTCCTGATACTTCCCATGAGTATTGGAAAGAAACAAAGGAGGAATGGATATATTGCACATCGTATTTGTTTACTGCGGGAGTGTTGGGTATGCTATCTTTGAGAGACCAATTTGCATTTAATTCTGCAGTTAAATCTACTATTTTGTACCCCAGACCTATCTCCCTTAAACTCTAAAGGATGGGGAAAATACGTTAAGAGAGTCAAGGGCTACTGCAGTCTTCTGTTGTTACCTTGCTCATCACGTTCCTGCATCTAGAGTGCTTCATTTGTTGTCTCGCAGAAAGAAACGTGAAGCTGAAGATATGTGGTAGTTACAGTAGCAGTAATTTCTAAAAACAGATATCAACATATCACGATAGAATTTATGCACCTACTGGGTACAGTGACTTCCTCTCACAGTCCAGTCACATGGATTTTAGTTTAACTTATGATTCTAAATTAACCCTAGGTGTCAGCGTGGGGATGAATGGTTCTCCATCTACGCGTTAACCCAGTGATAGACTGACAACCTTTCCAGGGTTTACCCCAACTGTTGCCATCTGCTGCACTGCAACCCTATTTTTGAATAAGTGGTTATGACAATGAATGGATGGATGGAAACTTCTGCAGTGGTCCTACTAGCGTTAACCGATAATGGCTTTGGCTTTACCCAGGTGAATAGCCACTTCAAAAAACAGGATAAAACTGTCATTGTTTTATTAGCTTTTTACTTTAATATCTGTGTTAAACGCCAGACAGCTATCACAGGTTAGAAGTAGTAGTAGTAAAAGTCAGAACAGTAAGTAATCCTTCTTTATTTTATTTCAAGGGTCCAGTTTGGAACATTATCGTTTTCCATTCTTCCTCTAAAACATATTATTCATAGATTTGGGTTATCTGCCACTTGTACCTTCCTGTTAGACCCAAAGTCAAACAATGATTTGATCAAAACATGATTTTTTTTTTCATGTCTGAATTGCTCCTTCAACCTTACAGAAGCTTTTGTTATTGGGTGCTGGCTGATCAAGTCAATCAACTGATCAAGTCAGTCTACTAGTTTTTTTCAAAGGAGAAGGTGACCAGTTGCAAGAAATCGTAGCAATTAGTTTTAAGGTAAGCGATATTGTGAACACCTCAGTCACCTTCAAGTTATAAAGAACCCAGCTGCAAGCCTTTTAAGTAGACCCAGGATGTCTGTCTACATTTACTGAGTAGAGCAAAAAAACAAGATGTTAAAAATTACATTTAAGGCTTGACCTTGACTTCAGTAGTTTATAGGGTGTTACAAAGTAATAGTAGTAAGTAATGTTTCTGTATTTAATTTCAAGGGTCCAGTTTGCAAACTGTTACGTTATTGTTTTACATTCTCATTAACTGTTATGGACAACGGAGTAGTAGGGAACAAAATGGTGGGGTTTCAATATTATTGAATATTTTGAGAATAAAGTCAAAATTTTGACATTAAACTTTTTGTTTCAACTAACAAGTGCTTCAGCTGGTATACTCTGTACAGCAGTGTTTCCCAAACTTTTGGAGCCACGGCACATATTTCACATTAGAAAAATCACACGGCACACCACCAAACAAAAATGTCACAAATAGCATATTGATCATTTTTCCCCCACGCACCAGGTATAGCAGAATTGGTTCAGTTTGTCCCCAGTATAGCTTTTTTTGCTTTTTTCTGAACACTACTCGTACTGCGGCCTTCATCTGGGTTGGAATTTTTCTCCAGGACCCAGGTCAGATTGTTTACTTTTTCTTTTCAAATATTTATCTATTGCTATTACGCGCTGCGTTTTCTCACTCACAGCATGACTATTATGTAATTTCTTCTTGGTGTTTTACTGGCAGTTGGCAACCCATTTCATTACAGCAGGTAGTTGTACTGCCCTCTAGTGGTAGAGAATGTAATTGTTCTGCCCGTTACTCACGCTGGTGCTCCGAGTACTAATCAGGTGAAACCAGATAATCTTCCACGGCACACCTGATCATTTTTCGCGGCACATAGAGAGTGGTTGGGAAACACTGCTCTACAAAATGACTTGTGTAGATGAGTTAACAAAACAACTTGATCAGCTGGCCTGTTATTGCTGTAATAAACCATACCCCTCTTTACTGCACAAGAGTGTAACCATTGATATCCTTGCATCTGTCCATTGCCAGCTATTTCTTTTTGCGTAATCCGGCTAGCTCTTCCAACTCTTCCAGGTTTGTGTAGTTTTTCCTTCTGACCACATGCAGCTTTCACCATCCTCATACCTAACTGTACTTACCCATATGGAAAAGCAATAGTAAAGACTTCTAAAAGACTTGCATAAGATGTGGCCTACTTCATATAGTGAATCATATAAGGCTTATATGATTTACTCATGAAAGTGGCCACTTTCTCATTACTTTCATATATTGTTTTAGTAAGTATCCCTCTGGACCCAGTGGAGGTGGTGAGTGACAGGAGAATGGCGGCTAAGCTGTCATCCCTGTTGGACAACGTCTCCCACCCCATGCAGCAGACTGTGACAGCACTGAGCAGCTCCTTCAGTGGGAGACTGCGGCACCCACGGTGTGGGACGGAGAGATTTCGCAGGTCTTTCCTCCCCACTGCTGTCAGACTCCACAACAAAGACTTTAACTGAACAAACACACACATCCACACATGTGCAATAACACTAAGTGCAATAATCCTTTCTGGCATCGTTGTATTTTTACTCAGTTGTATATAGCATTCGTATTCTATTTTTATCTTATTGTATATTTTTATTCTATTTTATTCTACTGTATATAGTATATTATTTTATTCTATTCTGTACAGCTGTGTACTGTATTTATTCTTATTGTATTCTAATTTTTGCATCATAACTTTTGCACTGTCCACTTCCTGCTGTGACAAAACAAATTTCCCACGTGTGGGACTAATAAAGGTTATCTTATCTTATCTTATCTTATCTTATCCAAAACATACAAGTTTTATTTATATAATTTTTAAAGGGATCTTATATCTGTTTTCACTCTTGTTTTACACAAGACAGATACAAACTTTATAAGATTTATATATATCTTTTCCATATGGGTAACTCATCTACAGAAGACCTTTTATAGTGGGTATAGTGGTCATGACTTGAAACGACACAAATTTAATTTCCACGTATTGACTTCAAAATGTAAAGATTAAAAATGGGCTTTAAAATAGTATTTCTCAACGTAGTATTTCCACTTTATTCTTAAATGAACAATAATAATGAAAAGAATCCTTTTTTTTTAAGGTGGCCCAATACTCCTTCATAAAAAAGTCCCTCCAACCTAATTCCAGTGAAACAGAAATCTAGCACATCTACTGTTTTTGTTATTTTTTGTTTTTTAATAATTAGTTTTAAGGATCTTCCTACATTTTGGCCATTTCTGACCTTCTAAAGATAACATCTTGTAATTTTGATACAAGTGACTTCTGTCGGTTACTAAGTCCTGCCTTAAAGCCTTTTCGTTCAGAGTTTGATGCTAAACTGTTCTGATTAGTTGGTCTGAATATGAATATTTTGCCTTGTATGAACCAGTAGTTTTGTTTTTTAGAGCAAAGAGACCGAGGCTAACATTTGTTTAGCACTGCTCTCGAAGAATGTCTGAACAGAAGCGTTAAACCGCAGACAAATTGTCACACATCCACCAACACACAGACGTACCACTAAACCAAACACAGAGCCAACACCCACAACAATTTATCACCACACATAAATTTACAAAAGAAAAAAAAATCTGTTTTAACCACTGCAGGAGCTTGTTTCCCACAGGGCTCATCAAACCACATGCAATCAATCAGAAGGGACAGCTGTGATTGGACAAAGCCAGTGGACCGTCAGCACTAAAAGATGGTGTGTGCGCAGTGTGCAGTATTATCTTCTCTCTGTGTATCTCACAGGTAAGAAGTACGTGTGCTACTGGTCTTGGCTTCTGTTCTTGGCGAGCAGTTTTAAGGTAGGAGCTTGTACCTGCAGTCTCTGTTCAGTGTAGAGGTCAATATGGCAGAGTGTCTAGATGTTTACTCACAGAAAAAGGGAAGCCAAGGGTTTTGTTGTATTGGCTTTAAGGTAGAAGTAAATGAGCAGACCTGGCAGGTCCAGGTAAAGAGAAATGTCTGCTTTCCAAGGCACAAAAACGAAAAGATGACCTAAAGGAATCGACCGCAGCATTTAAAGAAAAAAGCTCAGCAGTTTACGCATTGACAGAAACATCAACATTTGGGGCGACCGTGGCTCAGGGGGTTGGGAAGCGTATCTGTAACCGGAAGGTTGCCGGTTTGATCCCAGGGCTCTCTGTCCTTGTCGTTGTGTCGTTGGGCAAGACACTTTACCCTACCGCCTACTGGTGTTGGCCAGAGGGGCCAACACCAGTAGGCCCCTCTGGGGCGATATGGCAGCCTCGCTTCTGTCAGTCTGCCCCAGGGCAGCTGTGGCTACAACCGTAGCTTGCCTCCACCAGTGTGTGAATGTGAGAGTGAATGAATAGTGGCATTGTAAAGCGCTTTGGGTGCCTTGAAAAGCGCTATATAAATCCAATCCATTATTATTATCCACGACTCCTACACTGCACAGGTGCAACATTTCTCAATGCGAAGAACTGAATCAAACAGTGCAAAGTATGTGTGATTAAATACCCTCCCATTTCATTTAGAGGCCAGGTTTGCATATAAAATCAAATAGAAGATATCTAGAAGGCATGGATAGACATAAATTTTGTTACTGGCAGAAAACACAGTGAGGTCAACAAGATGCATCTTTGCAAGTTTTTCCTGTTTTGTTTTGCACTGATCCTCAGGCTTTAATCTTGTATGATTTCATCACCCTCCAGAGATGAAAGAGTGAGACTATAGAAAAATAACTCTAAAAGATCTTGGTGAGCTCTGATGGAACATTTGCTTTGATTTCTCCTGGAACATATCATACAGATCATTCTGGTGCTTTACAGTGAAATATGTTGTCTTCCATGTACTAATTTTCTGTTATGTGCCATCTTTCTAGCATATTCCTATACGGCAGGTACTTCAATAGTTTTGTTATGTAATAACCTAAAAATGCCATCCAAATGTTACTTGTTTTTACAGCAGCAAACATTACTTGAAGAGCAACATTAGTCTGATCTAATCACTGTGTTGCAGCAGCATGACCTTTGATTTATCTACAGGTGGCACTAGCAGGTCAATACAGACAGAGTAACTTAAAAAGGGCAGTCCTCCCTACACGTGTCAAAAGAGCAAGATCTGGACAATGCTAATCTTCAGATTGTCATCTATCTGGATCCTGTAGATAGAAAATTTTGAAAATGTTTAAATTTTCATTAAAATAGCTAACGCTATTACTTAGCAACTGGCTGATTGCAGGTTTAATTCTTGGCTGTGCTCTTTTGGCATGTTGGTGCCGTCTGTGCATCTGGTATTCTAACCAAGAATTACACAATGAAGGTTTCATTGGGGATAAGAAAAGGGGAATAAAAGCTTTAAACCAAAGCGGGGGGGTGGGGGGGGGGGGTGGACTCGAGGGAAATCCCTGGTCCTGAAATTGGTTGTTTGGATAGGTTGTTTACACTCTGCCACCCCAATTTGGGCACGGTGGTGGGAGCAGGAGATGGGCCAGACCAGGTCTGCTGTTGATAGCCGGACAATAATAGACACCGGCAGCACACGGGAGATCTCAATTATGTTGCTTCAAAAAGGGTGTAAATGGGAAACGGAGGGTGGCTGTTGATAGGAGGAAGTGGAGTAATTGTTTACGCGTATGTGTGTGTTTGTGTGTGTGCACGTGTCCACAAAATTTGTAGCCTACCACAGCTGTACATCACACAGAATCAGATTTGCCGTTGCCTATGTATACTGTCCTGTAACACCAAAACACTACTCACATCTATGGAAGAATAAGCTAGTGAAATAAAAGTAATTTAAAAAAGTATATTTATGTTATGCATGACTTTAAAAGTCTGTTTTTTTATTGGCAGCCTGTTGAAAACCACATTTATTTTAACAAGTTTGTAATTAAAATCCTTAAACTAAATGCTAACATCTACAAATTTAGCTGAGAATTCAGGTCAATTGTTTTTCTATTATTAATTTTAATTGAGATATTTCCTCCTCAAATATTTTTTTGCAATCAGTATTTATATTTTCAGCCAATTTATATTTTCTAAGTGGTCAGTCCACCAGTTAGACAGGAAACAGAAGTAAACATTACTTTGTGAAAAAGCATGGTGACCAAACAATGACTCAACATAAAGTCAAAAGAAAAAACAAACATAATAGCTCATCAGGTTCATGATCCACCAGAGAAACAACCATGCATTCTATCTCAGGTCACCAAATGCTGAATGCTGTGGTTGCAAAAAGACTTCTGGTCCTAAATGATGGATCTTGTGTAAGCACTTTTCTGCTTTACTGCTCAGCCACTTATTCTGGGTCATACTGATTAAAAAATCAAGTCTTTTTTTGTAAATCTTGGCCACACCATGTCTCAAAATGAACATGCACGCTCATTGGCAAATGTGCTGTCAATCATCAGTCATTAGCATGTGGTTGAGCAGCCAGAACCACTGCTTGTTGTCACAGTAGTGCAGATAGTGAAGTTGGAAACACTCATCTCGGGTAATGGCTGACATAACGGTAGCTACCTCCATCTTTTATACTGTCTATGGCGAAAACCTGTTAGGTGATTGCTGCTTGACTCAAATCAGACCAATATTCAACGAGGTGTTATGAGTATTGTGAAAATATTAAAGTGCCCATAAATAGCAAACATGACCAAGGCCTTGAGTAAAATTTGAGCGAAGACCCGTTAGTTGATCACTGTGTGTACGTTTTGACCAAAACTCTAGGAGAAGCAGAGATTCTTGTGAACAGAGGGTTGGATGGATAATGGACGGACCAAGCTCGCTGATCCGTCAGCTGCACGAACTAAAAGCTGATTCACTGAACTTCCCTCTGCTGGATGGAAGTCTTGTGTATAACTGACCAACCCACCTGTTTCATAATGCAGACTTTTATGTGATTTTTGCACAAGGTATTTTTGTCATGGTTTGTAGTTTTTGTTATGTATTTGCAGTGTTTCAGTTCTATTTGTTTTCTTTTCTGTGCTTCTTTGTCTTTCTAATTTCACCCATTCCCTTCTCAGTCATACTTCCTGTTTTGGGTTCTTTGACTTCTTTCTGATTATGTCACCTGCCTTTTTTTTTTTTTTAAGATTTACTCATTCAAATTAGTGCAGTTTATTAATGTCTGTACCAAAAATTTATAGCATGGAAATTCATCCAAAACTTGGCATGATAACTCCAAGGAGCAAGCCAGTCACAGGAAGGCACTGAAAGAAAAATGACAGTGAAAAGCCAGCAAAGACTTTAAAGAAAAAAATATCACTGCCAGAAAGCCAATCAAATTGAATGATAAACTGACTTTTCCTTTCAAATCAATTGAAATTGACTTGTTATGCTGGTACACATGTCAGTTAAGTTGTGTTCACAGAATAATAATTAAGTTAAAAAAATATCACCTTACAGGGTTTAAGGGGTTCTCTCATGCAGAATGTAACCAAACTATGGAGTACTAATAGCTCTTTGAGGGAAACAGAGGGACATAAAACTAATAACCGATTTGACCATTACACCAGAGAGCAGACTCCACCCAAATTCTCCATGTCATGCCTCAGACTTGCCCCTAGTAAGCTGTTGAATTTTTACCAGCTATGATATTGGACTCAGAACAATCTTACCACATAAAAAGTCCTGGATCAGTTTGAATAGTGTTCAAGTGTGCAAAGTTAGAGGACGTGAGGACGAGACTTACACTCATCTGATTTTTTAAAGGATTCATTTCACTGAGTGTAAGAACCTGGATCCTCTTCCCCCAAGCCATTTATTACCTCTCATCCTTTAGTCGGGCTGGATTTCTCTGTCAGTGCCGGGGTCAACCATAAAGCCAGCACTCACCCCGTTTCTCCCGCATGGCCCAGCCAGATAAAACAGGAACAGAGAGGAGGGGGGATTTTTTGGCTGAGCTGGTGGATTGTTCTTATCTGGAGGCTAGACAGAATGGGTGGAGGGCTGGTGGGAGTTGAGCTTTCTGATGTGGAGTCTGCTCTTAAGGTAGGACAAGAAAGTAGGAAAACACACACAACAAAGCCTATGTTGTCTTTCAGATACTCCACACAGCAGCCCCTCGATGCTGCTCTTACAGAAAAGACACCATGCAGGGTTAGAGAACTTCTAGATGATGTGACAACTCGTCTGGCAGCCATATTGGAGCTCTTTTGCCGCAAGGCCACTTGGATGACTTAAAACTGGCTTTCTGTGCTCTTCACTCAGGAAGACACAGCTTATGTAGCTGTGATGAATCGACACTGAATTAGCTGACTTGTTACGTATGCTGAACTGCTCGTTTTAAATGTCTTTATTGAAAGACATCTTTTTTCCATCTACCACTAGCTCCATGGTCTTTTAAGCTTGAGTGTAAAATACAGCCAACAGGAGAGTCTGCAGATGTTTTTTATAATTACTGTGAAATATAAATGGTCAGTTATAATTATCTGATGATTTATTACAGGACTTTTATGGATAATGACAAAAGAAAGAAGGGATGTTGATTTTTCATTGTATTTACTTGGTGCTTGCAGGCAATCTTATATATTTATGTCTGTTTTTATGGAAATGGCTTTGAATACATGCTGCAGGCAGCACAATTTTCAATCTCAAGATGTTTTCTTTGTTTTGTTTCTGAGCTCATCACTTCCTGGGAATACGTTCATTGTGGAGTGATGAGTAAAAAACCATCTTGAATGAATCGTACACGTGGAGGCTGGAGCGGTGGAGGGACCGAGACACGGGACAGCCATGGCACCAGGATGTCAAATATAAAAAGACAGATTTCTTTGAAAAAAGTATAACTCTATTGTAGTTTTTCAACCTGACCTTAGATTGGCCCAGACTTCAGCCCTATGAACAAAGACTTTTGCAGCATTTGAACAAACGATTTCCTCCTAACATTCTCCTTGGGAATTATTCGCTGCTTTCCAATCAGAGAAGCAGATATTTTCTAACACAGTTGCTCATCTTATGTACTCATAACTTAGCCAAGAGAGTTTAATGTCCTTTCTAACCTTGGAAAAGCTCCCACTTCAGTACTCTCTTGGATTGGATTGGCAGCAGCAAAGATCTCAAAACTTCTGTGAATAAAATTGAAACTACTCTGCACGACTAGGAGGTACCAGGGGGCAAGTTTGAAAGCAAATTTGTTTTCCTAATTTGGTTAAAATGTCCCTTTAAGACACTAGGAGCAAGCTGTGTTTAGAGCCATCTCTTATTACTTACACATATTAGGATTTTTAATTTAGTAGGCAAAACGTTAGGGGCGCGTGAATGGCGATATTCATCAATCAGTCATTAATGGCGCTTCTGCAACAGAACTCCAAGGTGTAGCTGTTGAGAGGTCAGAGGCATCACCGTAAAGTTTCTGTACGGGCTGGGGGAGGGAGGGAAGGGGAGGAGAGGGAGAGCTGATGCAAGGGAGCGAGAGGGCGGTCAGTCAGCTAAATGGAAGAAGGGAAGGTGGAGCTGCAGAGCTGTACATACCCCTGAAACAACAGGCAGCTGAATGAGGCTCAGCTGGGCATGCAAGTCCTCCCGCTTGGCCACTTCCTATTAGCGGAAGTGATCGGTGCAGCCGGACAGGAGAGGGAGGCACACACAGGAAAAGAGGCACGGAGGTGAGAGGTTGAATCACAGCAGCAGACGAGAGCAGAAGGAGAAGGTTAGAGAAGATTCAGCATGTTGGAACATTTGCAGTTTACCATGCGACAGAACATGTCAAAGCAACTGTCCTGGATCGCAGTGTGCAGTCGTGAGCCGTACACGTGCATTTCAGCGGTCTGAAAGCTCAGGGAGTCAGGACTGCAGGACAGAGGTGATGCACAGCCGTGTTTTATCCACCAGGCAGCCCACTGATGTTTCGTGTGATGAAATCATTTTCTCACAAAGCAGATATGAAAATGATCCTCATATAAGCATGAATCCTCCAGACTCGTGACTGTGCAGTAGAAACCGGCACGGAAACATTCCTCTGCATCTGGCCCATACCGTGCATGTTGGTGCTTTGGTGTCAAATGCATGTTTATTGTCACAGTGAGAAGTGCAATAAAAAGAAAGAAACACTTTTCCCTCTCTTCTGTTAAAAGCTCTCTCTAAGGTGGTCTGGTTGCATTCTCTGCAGCGGATATTGGATTCTGTCAAACAGACACATGGGCAAAACCTGACAAAAGGACACAATGGTGAGGGCGGACACTGGTAAAGAGCAGGAAGATTATGAGTATGGTGATGTGAGGGGTAAAGGAAGGAGTTAAGATAACAAAAAATGATAAGCATGATAAGATGTCCCTTCTGTCTTTAATTCCAAAGCAATATGGACATTTGAAGTACTCCACTTCTTTGTATGAGGCTGTATGTGTGTGTGTGTGACTTGGCACCAACGGCGTACATGTCTCCTGGCTTTGCTCACATCATTCAAGTGCCCGTTACCTAGCAACCTTGATGCAGGGAAAGTTTGGCTGACTAAAAATAAACTTAGTGTTTGCAGAAAAGGATGTAAAGCTGAAAAAAAGAAGGTAGGGAGAATTACGCCGGCAGCTCTGCAGTAATACAGGAGGGCAGAGGGGGAATACAAGAGCATAAAGGTTTCCTCATACAGCTGTAGGCTGTGCATTGTACTGTGTGAGCCTGCAGTTGTTTTTCTAATCTGTGTTTCTTTTCTACTTAAGTAAACATTTATTCACATTTCCAAAATGACATTAGCACAAATTAGTTTTATCTTTGTGTTAGAAAATATAAGCACTTATCTACAGTATCAGGCTTACATGACATTAGATAATGACCAAAACATTCAACATATGCTACAGTCTTATAGTTACTAACATAAATGGATATAGCAGCCGTTTATGGGAAAATTTAAAAAAAAATGTTTAAATGCAAATCCTGAAGTAGTATGATCTTTTAAATTACCTTTCATCAATCTGGAGAGGTTTCTTAACTCGTCAGTAAGGGTACAGAGTTTGTCATCAAATGTTGTTTTTATGTGAGTATATATATTTTTTTTTAAAAACTGTTTTTGTCCCGATCACTCCCTGAGAGAGACAGCTGCATATTTAGCAATGCTAGCTTCTACCTGCTGTTCACCAGGTAGAAGCTAACGTTGTGTGTCGTTTGTAGTTAGCTGCTTTCTTTTAATGCTCCGATTACTCATAAGTCAGTGTTTGTGGATTGATAAACAAAACCATTACTCTGAAAAAAAAAAACTTTTGGATAGCAGTGCAGAAGATGTAATCGTTTATTCCGCTGGGAAAGCAAAGGCTAGCTAGCCTGGCTAGCAAAAGTAATGCTAATTCGCACTAGCGCTTTTCTTGCATTTCAGTGTCTTTTTTACATGGCCACAGCTGTGGTGACAAGAAATAACTACAATGCTTAATCTAACAGAAAATAGCAGCACTCTGGCCACAAAACTTAACTTGAGGGCTAACAATTCTGCCAGTAAGCGTTTCAACAAAACACTCCAAGAACCTTCGCTAACTAGCACATTGTGGTTTGTATTTCCAACAAAGCTGAAAGCCCCAGAAAATTTTTTGTCTACTCCAGTAGGCAACTAAAGTTCAGACAAGATCAAATTCACAAGAAAAACCTTGACTTTGGTGCTGTCCTATCAGTTGCTCCAGCCTTACTAGTACTGATAGTACATCCTACAGACTGAACGTCAGTTAATTTAGACCATTGTTCCACTAGAAAAGCAGGTCGGGAATCCTCAGAAGGCTCTTGCACTTGGCAAAATCTCCTATAGTTTATTGATATGATGTTAAAACGCTAACTTTGGAAGTGCAAAAATATAGATGGACTAATGCATCATTCCCAATCTGACTTCAAGACGCCAAGGCAAATTAATTTACTTTATGCTTGGCCTCCATCCGGAGCTTTCATCCAAAGCAGTTTGGGTGATTTGCACCCAAACCTCTGTGGAATTCCATTCACCATAATACTGCGTTTGATATTTTGATAGCAGGTGAGTGCAATAGAAAAAGCAGCCCATTCCAATTAATCCATATTGTATGAGCCTGTCAACCTTTCTTGCTGCTACCTACCATCTATTCTCTGTCCTCTCAGAGAGCTAAAGAGTGTCAGAGATCAAAGCACAGGTGTTGTCACCCTTTAAAAGCTGAGAGAGAGAGAGAGGAGGAGACAAGCAGCTGGGTGGGGATAGACTGGATACTTGTGCGATTTACTCTCACCCTCTATTTCTTTCTCTGACTCACTCGATCTGTCTCAAATAAAACATTGGCTGAAGCCTGAAGAGTGGTCTCTCAATGAGTTTTAGCTGCTTTCTTCCTGCGGCCCTGTGACTGTTCCCCCCAGCTGCCTCTTGTGCTTATCTGAGCTCACAAACACAGCACCGTGGCAGACAACATATCACCTTTGTTTTATGACAATAAACAACTCGCAATAAGCAGGGGGAAGATTCAGAAGGGGGGCGAGAACATATCCGAGCATGAAACTTAAAACAGGGGGATTTGGGTGATGTGGGCTGATGCACAGTCTGGTCTAGCGGACATAGTTTTCTTATGATGTACTTTATGGCGCTGGCAAATAAGCAGAACAATAATGAGGATGACTGCTGAGATAGTGGGAAAGCGTAGGAGGTGAAGTGGCTGACAGCAAAGAAAAGAAAGAAACGGAGATGAATACGAAGGGGAGACAGGAAAAATGAAATACTGCATTGCTATGCGTAACCCTGTGTCCTCACATAACCCGCTGCAACGAGTGCAAGAAAAGGCACGTTTTGTTAATGCTTATACAATTAGTTCTTTGTTGAGGTATGTGGTCCTGCACTGAAAAATATGAAGCATGAAAGCAAAGACTTCAAAATAACTACATAAAAAACACTTTGTTAAACACATCAGATCTCATTGGGGAACAAAATCATGCTGGATATCTGTACTGATAAGGTCTGGGCAATGTGTTACAAGTGAAAGGATGCCACAATTTTTGATGCCAATGAAAATTATCATTCTGCAGAGGGCTTAATTCAAAGACCCCCTAAAAATCAACATGGAAAAAAAATAATGCAGCAGGCTAGTCCATTCTGCTGAAGCTTCAATGCAGCAACTCAAAAATGGTAGTCAGTAGTTTTTATGGCCTCCCAGGTCCTTGGAGGTCTCCTCCCAGATCTGGATCAGGGCATCACTGAGTTCCTGGACAGTCTGTGGTGAAGCCTGGTGGTATCACATGGGCCAAAATATAATATCCCGAAGGTGTTCTAGTGGATTTAGTTCAGGTGAGCGTGGAGGCCAGACAAAGGTATCAATTCCTTCATCCTCCAGGAACTGCCTGCATACTCTCACCACATGAGGCTGAGCTATGTTGTGCACCAGGAGAAACCCAGAACCCACTGCATCAGGGTCTGAGAATGGATACAAGGTTTTCATCCTGATAGCTGATTGTAGTCAGGGTGACATTGCCAAACCTAAAGAGGCCTGTGCATCCCTCCATGGATTGGCCATCCATCTCCAAGCCAGCCATGCTGAGTGATTTTACAGTCAGCATAATGTTCTTCAAACTTTTTCTCCAGACTCTTTTATATCATTCAGTGTTCTAAGGGGGAACTGCTCTCATCTGTGAAAAGCACAGGGCTCCAGTGGTGGACCTGCCACTCCTGGTATTCTATGGCAAATGCCAATCAGGATCCTTGGTGCCTGGGCAGTGATTACATGGCCCACTAGAGGATGGCAGGTCCTCAGGCCATCTTCATGAGTCTGTTTCAGATTGTTTGGTCAAAGACATTCACCCCAGTGTCCTGCTGGAGCTCTGGCAGTGCTCATCCTGTTCCTCCTTGCACAAAGGAGCAGATACCAGTCCTGCTAATGGGTTAAGGACCTTCTACAGCCCTGTCCAGCTCTCCTGGAGTAACTATCTATCTTCTGGAGTCTCCTCCATTATCTTGAGACTGTGCTGGGAAACACAGAAAACCTGGTATAGGCACGTATTGATGTGCCATCCCGGAGGAGTTGGACTACCTGTGCAACCTCTATAGGGTCCAGTATCACACACTGACCCTGGCCAAATGCAAAACTAATGAAGAAAAAACAGTCAGAAAATATGAGGAGTAAAAAAAAATGTCTGTGGCCTTCATCTGTAAAACCATTCTTGTTTGGGGGGGTTGTCTCATTGTTGCCCCTCTAGTGCACCCCGTCTGCTACTTAACTGACCAGATCAATGTCCCAGACGTTTAACTGACTAAAAAGTGTTCCTTTATTTATTTTTTTTGTGCTATGTAGATAAAGATATAAACAAATACAGATCTGACAGCAAGGTACATCAAATCATCGAGAGCTTTAAAAGAGAAACAATGTGACAAGATACAGCCCAATAATTTAACTTCAATTTAGTTGTACCTCTGCCTGAAACCCTTCAACCAAGATGGCAACAAGCAAGTTGAAGAGGACGTAGTTGCCAAAGGTCATTAGCGCGATGAAGTAGAGCGCAGCTACGGGAGAAGTGGAGGCCATGCCGTTATATAACACCTTGTTCCAGTCCTCCTGTGTTAGGATCTGCAGAGAAAGTAAGAGAGGCGCTTATAGGTAAAAGTATTGTTGAGCAATTCTTCTAGAAATTTCCCCGTGTGAGGTCTAAGTCTTCACCGGTCCTGATAATGCTTCATACTTCACGCCCCTACCAAGATCAGTGCAATTCAGCTCGGCATTTTTTGACAAATTTTGCTGACAAACAAACATTTTTCCCCCTCTGCTGCATTTTTGCAAGAACTTACCTGTTAATCCTCTAAGGTATAAGCTGTCATTGGTGCATGATAACACTAACTATATTTAGCAGAGAACTAAATGGCTTTTCTGAGAAAAATAAATTGAACACTTGTTAACACATGTCAGTCAGAAAGGTTATTTTATTTCTTCCCTGATTGTGTAGACTTGAGAGATCAATTTAATAAAACAAAAGTTGTATATTCTGATTGCCCAGGGTTGGAGTTACAGCTGATGATGATTTAGACCCTGGAAGGTTAATGAGATACTTATTTAAGCCTTTTTTAAAACAACATATTGGGCCTCATGTAGACTGTAACGTGCAGTACATGGTAACTAGTAAAGATTAGAAGTTGAAACCTGTTTGCTGTAGCTGGATTGTTTGTGTACTGCTGGCAAAAATATTGGACTTTTTTCAAAGTCTTTGTAAGGCTGTAAAAGCTTTTCATCATACATGCTTAGTTTTCTTCTTTCTTTGTATTGTTTTATCTTTTTTCTTTATCTTTGCCTCCTTGTTCTCTCTGTCCCTGTCTCATTGCGTTTTTTTGTCTGTGCCTCTCTCTTTCAGTATACTTCCTGTTTTATTTTGAAGGTTCGCTCCCTGTCTGGTTATTGACGTTGTCTAAATACACTTAAATCTTTGGTTAATCAGAAAAAAACATATTTTGAAAATACTAGCAGTATTTTCTCAATTCTGCTTTAGACTGCATTCAGCCTTTCTCTGATTAGGACCCAAGAATATGTTTATTTGACTAGTAATAGCCCTTTTTTATTAGTACTTTCTCAGGTTCATGTGTGTAAATAGAGTCCTTAATCAGCGCCACTGTACCAGCACCAAAGAACACCTTGTGAGATTTCACAGCTTGACAGAGCAGCAATATTTGATTATGAGAATATGCCGATTTTAAGTAACTGTGATTTTTTTTTCTCTCCCCTATCTATGTTTTTTAAATTCCTGGTCGTAGTAACACAGATCAGTTAAAGAAATGCATTAGATGCTCATTCTTGCCATTAATCAAAGCTCAAAGGCTCACCTACTAACAGCAGAGCTTTTAGCTGCAATAGAAGAAGTGGTTTTAACAAAATCTCTGCATCTTTATTCAGTGAAGTGCGGGAGTACGGCAAAAACTTGCTGAATTTACGAAGTTGTGTGCTGAAGGATAATGTTTCAGAAAAACGCAACATTAAAATGTAAACTTTCATCATTCTGTTCAACAGATTGAAGCAGTGAAGATACACTTGAGCTCTCCATGGGAACGGACACATCAGTACAACGGTCTGTACAGAGAAACATGCATACATCTTACAGCCAGTCAGGTGAATAATAAATGGTTACTATATTGAGAGTGATATATGCTGGACCCCCACAGTTACGGTTAATTCATGAATCTAAGGTGACATAATGCAAAGCACAAGCCTACATAACCTATAGAAGATAGCCAGAAATAGGAAATTAGATGACTGGAAGAAAATGATGAAGACAGAAAAGGTCTAGCGGGGCCATAGGGGAAGAGGTTGATAGATTTTATTTATTCAGGAGGAGGAAGAGGTCTTTCAGGCTCTGAACAGGAGCATGTTCAGTCATCACCAAGACTCAAGGAGATCTTACTGGAGGTTAGTTGCTCGAGGGACCACTCTGACAGGTACAGTTAGATTAAACAGGCAGCTGATGAACATACATACTGTAATTTCTTCATGCTGCTTATTTTTTATTGTTTCAAGACGGTGACTGTAAACAAGCAGTGAGGAATAAACAAGCCTGGAGCACCACTAAACAGCACTGGGGAAGAGGGGGAAGAGAAGACAAGCTCACCTGGAAGACAGTCACTATGGCCCAGAGAAGAGAGTCAAAGTTCTTCCTGTCTGGTAGAGTGTCTCCGTCTCTCTCTGACCCAAACCTACAACCAAACAGATGCATCCCCAGGATACTGACCCAGGAGGGAGGGAGGAGGGGACAGGAAAAAACAAACAGGAAAAGGAGGGATAAATGTTTACATCACAGCAAACCCTTAGATACCACACAAATAAACAGAAATTATTTGTTGAAATGACATGTTTACCCATTATTATTGCTGCCTGTGAAAAAAAGAAGAAAAAAGCGGAGGATAAACAGAGCTACAGTCATACAAAAGCTTAAATAAAACTATATACTGACCTGAGACAGTTGCAGAGGTGATATTACATACTGAGTCCTGCCCCTGATTGGGTAGCATTCACTTTATTACCCTATCTCTTGACCAACAATGCTAATGGAAGTGCTTTCACTGGATTCAGCACCATGGAGAGTGACACAACCCACAACAATGACACCTCATGTATTTATTTATTTTTTCAGAAGATTACTCACATGCTGACTGATTTCCTCTACTTTGGAACTTTAAGGAGTAGTTTAAGAGACATTTACAAGCATAAGACGATAGCTAGGATTAGCTTAGTTTTGCATAGCACCCCATCACTTCACAGTAGAGCAGTGCTCCACAACACTTAACACTTTTTGCCTCAGTCAGAACCTCTGATTATTATTCCTCTTCCACTTTCAGCTTTCCAGCACAGCCGTTAAAATCCTTTCATGATTTTCTTTTCTTAGCCAGGCTAGCTGGTTGCTCCTGCCTCCACTTTTTATGTTAACCGTTTGATTACCAATCATGGCATACAGAATAGATTTGGGATATCCATTATCTAGGATTATCAGTTTTCCCTGGATTATTCTCATGTTAAGAAAATGTAAATAATTCATTTAATGGTGACACATGGGGGAAGCAACGTTTGCAAAAGCAGTCATAGTTTTTGTCAACTCCCTGTTTGAAGGGAAAAAAATAAAGGAATACATGTTTCTACTACAGAGCAGAAACTATTCACAGCACTTCACTTTTTCCATATGCTATCATGTTATATTCCAAATGGATTAAATTCATTTTCTGCCTTAAAATTCTACACACAATGCCCCATAATGGCAATGTGAAAAATGTCTGCTTGGAGGAAACCAGGCACCAGTCATGATCTGCTTAATACCATCCCTGTAGCAAGGGATGTGAATGCCTATGCACATGTTATATTTTTGTTTTCATTTTTAATAAATCCGCAAGAATTTCAATCTCTTTTTATTTTGTGATTATCTGGAATTGTGTGTAGAATTTTAAGTTGAACAAAATAAATGTAATCAATTTTGGAAAAAGGCTGTAGCATGACAACATGTGGAATGAGAAACTCCAAACATATACCCATATAAAGCTCTATCTGCAGCCACACGAAGAACTGTAGTAAAGAGTAAATAGTATAGTAGCGCATATACAGTGACACAGCTAAATATGGGTAGACTGGCACAGCGAAGCAAAGGCAACACTATGAAAGGCAGAGGGGATAAAGACAAAGAAAGCTAAGCTACATGTAACAACTAAGCGGGGGTGTTATTATTATGAAGCAGCAGTGAGTCGGCACCGCAGTCTGCCTTTTATTCAGGAACAGACACTGAAGCTCAACTGGAGCTGAGGGATCAATGAACAGGCCTCCGCTGCGTCAACTTGGCAAGCCTTCACTCAAATCAAGAGCTGTTTATCTATGCATATACAAGGCCCTTGGAACTTTGTGTATTTGTGTGTGCGCGCCTGTGTACTGAAACGTCTGTGTGCATGCGTGTATGTGAGGGCACAAATCTCAATAAGCTGTTGAAATGAAGCAGCAAATTCTTCGGATACACACAGAGACATGCTCCTTTAGTCGTAACACTCCCTCTTAAATAAAGGTGGGGGTCTGAAATACACAGAGAAGCATTTAGTGTCTTATTTAACAATTGAGTGGGTTTTTTGGGCTCAGCCACAAAGTCTACCCAGCCAGAAAGATGGAATGCTGATTGAAAGAGGGAACCACTTTAGTCTTTTCCCCCGATTAAATCATCTCACTGTTCCTGTCGCTCTCAACACTACTTGCTTCTCACACAGAAGTTATGGTGTACTGATTTACCAGTTTACCTTCATTCATCGCCTTTGTTCTTTTCAGTTCCACGGTCAGTGATTGAAACACTTTTTTCCCCTTTTGATGTTATTCTTCCATTAGAATTGAGAAATAGAGTGGTGCCTACCTCCCCTACTGTTTAAACAAGTGGAAGACTGAAACATAAATATTTTTTCAGCCTGACTCACTCACTCTCCCCCTAAGAATACCTGAAGATGAAGATGAAGAGCATGAGGAGCATGCAGAAAGTGGCCACGTTGTCCATGGTCTTCATGAGCACCACCAGCTGTCTCTGCAAGGCCGGCATGAAGCGGACCAGTTTGAGGACGCGCATCAGCCGGAAAGTCCTCAGCACCGACAAACCCCCACCCTGCTGTCCCACGATCTCCCACACGCTGTCCGGAGAAAAGACAAAAACACATTTATAATTCACGTAAGGTCCAAATTCCAGTGAACTGTCTTCATGTCAGGCGAGCAAAAACCCAATTTTTCACTTTCTCTAAACACTGCGGGTTCCCAGATGTGGTCCTGACCACACTGACACAAATTATGGTCTAGCACTGCACAATCATTTTCTACAAAGAATAACATTTTCAGTAAGTTATGAAATGGTGAAAATGTGCTGCTTTTTTAATGCTTTAAAAATGATTTTTTGTTTTAATCAGTGAATGAAAGTATTTATTCTTCTGGCCACTTTGGATCAGCAGAGAAACCTGTAAACAAACACATGAAATAACATAACACAACATAACATAACTGTAGAAAATATCTTAGCTTTATCCTCCTGAACTGATCTGAAATTTATGTGTGAAAATGTACTTAGACACAAGCTCCGTCTTCTTTTAGCTCAGGTTTGGTCTCCACCTCCAGGTGAAGGAAAGATTTGATGCACCACTATGAGATTACCAGACACTATTCTGTACCTTTGCTTAGCTCCAGTTTAGTGTTGTACATAAAATTAATTTCAATTAAATTCAGTTAATTTTATTTATACAGCACCATATCTCAACAACAGTCACCACAAGGTGCTTTATATTGTAAGGTAAAAACCCTACAAAAATACAGAGACAACCCCAACAATCAAACAAACCTGCATGAACAAGCAGTTGGTGACAGTGGAAAGGAAGAACTCCCATATTTTCCTAAGTCCTAAATATGGTATTACTGATAAATATAAAAAATCTTCACAGACAGTGCTTTAAAATGTATTCGATTTTCTACTAATGTCTTTAGTTTTTGATACATAAGAAATTGTTTTATATTTAATTTAATTTAATGCTGTGATGCACAGTTTTATATATACAAGTATTAAGTGATAATTGCGTGCTGGAGGACTAAGGTTACCCAATACAAAGTGGGTTTGTGTAAAAAAAAACAAAAAAAGCAAAGAAAAAGAAATCTGGATTAATATATCCAAAGAACTACGACTCTACATTGATAACCTGCAGCTGGACTAGACACACCGAGGCCTGATGACAACCAATCCCGTTCAATCATTTTTCAGAACCATCAAAATAGCCAGAACTACAAGCACACCAGTATTCTCTTTTTCTCTTTTTTTTTTAAAAAAAAAAAGTGTTTTCTCTCCATTTCAGCTTTTTTTAAAAATAAAATAAAATAAATGCACTTTTACGTGACTGAAAACAAACCCTTTCTGAAATAAACTTTCTGATTTCTTTCTCCCAGGGATAAAGGAATTCAGAATGAATGTTTCGATATGAAGACAGGGCTGAAATTGAGAAATTGGCAAACAATAATAAAGCCAACACAACCTCGTCTCTCCGGACTAGCAACTGGATCACATCGCTGATTACGTTCCCTTTTCCAACATGTCGAAACGAAATAAGAAACCTCCTGTTTAGTTCTTAAACTGGCGCACACACCACAGCAACCTTTTTTTCTATTCAATTCATGTAGCACCAATTCACAACAATGGAGCTTTTTTATTGACAGGTAAGTGCCTTAAAATATTTGAGAGAAAATTCTAATTCTCATTATCGCACTGCCCCCTATGGACAGCAGTTGGCGCCAGTGGGAAAGAAGAACTCCCTTTTAACAGGAAGAGAACTCTGGAAATATCAGGCTGCGGGAGGGCCGCCATTTGTGCCCACTCAGTTGCGGAGTGGTCAGGTAAAGGAAGAAGAACTTTACCTTTCATCTAAATTTTGTCACAATGCACCCAGATGACCTTGAAACCCTCTTTTAGGACAATGTAGACAAAAGTTACCAAACACAGGTAAAGAAAACAAAAAGATAGACCCAAAGGTCAACTGGGTCTTGATCTAGGCAGAGATCTTTTGACAGAGACAAACATGAACTCTGGTCTCTAACAGGATATGATATGGCTGCAAAATTCCACCACAATGATGTCAGGGACTCTTTTTCCTTTCTTTTTTTTTGCTTCAACAAACATTATTTGAAGGCTGTGCATTTCATTCGGTCAGGTTGCGTTTTGTATTTTATTACATTTTGTTTGAAGATCTGACATCGTATGAGATCTGCACAAAAATAGAAGAATTCATGTGGGAGTTGAATTCGTTTTCACTGCACTGAGCAGGGTTTGTGTTCCCAGTGGCATCCTTTTAAATATAGAAGCCGAGTGCAGAAAAGGATACGTGTTTTATTTGAGGGCATTCCTGTTGCCAGAGAGCGAGTCCTCACCTGATGACCACAATTATGCCGTCAAAGATATTGTAGGGGTTTTTGATGTAGCCAAAGGGCCCATACACCAAAACCTTCAGCAGCATCTCCAAAGAAAACAGGCTGGTGAATACGATGTTGCTGATCTCCAAGGCGTTGGTCAGCTCCTCAGGCTGAAGAGACAGAAAGACAAACAAGGGAGTAATTAATGTGTTATTACAGAGGAAGCAGCTCAGGATAAGTTGACTGTATGACTACAGAATAAACATCTGCTGTATCACATGAGTAAAAGGCAATTGCTGAAGACTAAATGCAACTAAAATATGACAAATTGGTCACAGTTTCTGTCTCTCACACGCGCATTACACCATATATATCATAAATGCATGTATGTACAGTGTCCTTATCTTCCACTGGGACAAGCACACCGATTGGAGTGCTGACATGCAACGTCTGCTCAAAGCTCATCAGAGAAATGGACTGCCGCTCACATTTCGATCAATCAAATGGTGTGTGTGTGTGTGTGTCTGTAAGCATCTGAGCGCAGAGGGGAAAACAGGCAATGAGAACAAGCAGACAGACAAGGGAAAGAGCTTCCGAGCCAAAGATAAAAGGCGCGGCACATCCAAATGTGACGCTTTATGTAAATCAGACTTCTATAGCGGGTATCAGTAATTATTGGTGGGAAGAAAAGAGGCAGAACGATGTTGTGTGTCTGTGGCCTGTGCAGCAACCCAGACAGGCTTCATGAGGCCTTTCATCTCCATGCAATAAACAGTTTACACAGCTCAAAACGTGGTGTCACACACACACACACAAATCCGTAGCACGGACATGACATACAGGATAGGTGTTGAAGGCCCAAAATGGGTTTTTACGTTCTCTATCATAAGTGTATGTGTCTCAATATCCCACTGTGTGTGTGTGTGTGTGTGTGTGTGTGTGTGTGTGTGTGTGTGTGTGTGTGTGTGTGTGTGTGTGTGTGTGTGTGTGTGTGCGTGCGTGTGGGTATAAATAGAGTCATCGTCCCAGCAGAAACATAATCCCCCGGCTGAACCAGGAGGTAATGCAACGTAATGTAAACACAGTGTGTGTCATTAAGGCCCGTCCTGGTGGGCTGTCACTAATCACTACACACCATGACTGTTTAAGCAGCGATTACACAACACTAGCAAGGATACACAGAGAAAAGGAGACAGAGATTAGCATCACCAGTTGAATAACAGATCCACGTGCTGAATCGTGGCACCAGTTTGTCTAGAGCCCTTAAGCAGCAAAGTCAATCGGTTACTTCGAAATATGCTCACTGCTGGTATTGTTACACTGCTTTCATGTCAAACTATGGGAAAGACAAGAATTCACCTCCTCCAGTGTGCAGAACTTGGAGACATCTATTGGCAGACTTTGAATGGAGTCTATAATGACCTGGTTTGATCCTTGGCCACACTTGCTTCTTGTTTAGACTAGTATGGAGATGCTGTACTGAGGGCATGTGTAGGGATCGGATTTGCCTTAGAAGATGGACCAGGTCAAATACCAGTTGGAAGTTTGGTGGTTCAATCCCCGGTTCCTCCAATCTTATGCCAGAGTAGATACAGAACCACAGATTGGTTCATCAGTGTGTGTGTGTGTGTGTGTGTGTGTGTGTGTGTGTTAATCCTAATAAGGCAGAAAGTCCTTAGATGTAAAAAACAAAAGTGGTCAGTTGAAAAGTGTGATATTTAGCACTTATATGTAGGTGGAACTATAGGAGGAGAACTTCTGGTCAAAATCAGAAGAAAATTCAATTCGATTACATTTTATATTGTAGCCAAAATGCAACAACAGTCAGGCTAAGAGCAGTTTATATTGTAAGTTAAAGAACCTACAATAAGAGAGTGAAAACGTCAACAATCAGTTGATGCCAATGTGAGCAAGCACCTGGTGACAGAAACCTCCCACAGAACCGGTTGGGTATAATCTGTGAATCTCTGAGCATCTGTACTGATGCATTATTAAAATGGCAGTAAAAACCAACGCAATCGTACACTCGAGTCTTCAGTCTGATTGCTACAATAGGAGCAAAAGCCAGAAAGTCACAAAATTTTTGCCCTGATATGAGACTGCAGGGAGCAAATCTGAATATTTCCCAGAGCACAGAGCGTAGATTTTAGTGCTGTTTTGTGATAAGGTTGGAGATTGTAACCAATTGAATTCCTGCTCATTACCTTTCCTTCACACACAAGTAGAACAACTTTCAGTACACTGCCAGACATGTGCATGGGTGCAAAAGATCACAGTTATGAGCGCCTGTTTAAAAACTTTTAACCAGAAAGGCCTTTTTTCAGCCTACCCTTAAGTCACTATTTTATTTGCTAAAAAAAGTGCAAAAAGTACACAGTGGCAGCATGCTGAGAGAGGAATGGCTAAAAACAACTTCTTAAATCTTAAAGATGAATCGCGTTACTCACTGGGCGCATGTCTGAGTAGTGAGGAGGCAAATATCAGTCCAACAACACCAAGTGCTGATGTTGCACCATAACTCAGAGCTTGAACTTTCAGACTGTGCTTGTTATAATTAGCATTTTTAAAATAAGTTGTAATTGGCTTTTGAGATTTGTAAGGAAATAATGCACAGGTTTTACTAACTTCAGCTGATAATATCAACACTGACTGTTGGTAGATTAGAGTTAGAGGTAAACCTAAAGCAGTTTATATTCAACCAGTTGAGCTGTGGGTGCAAACAGACTTCCTGTTCTTAATATCAGCACTAGTGCTTTTTTTAGTTTCCCCAGAGCCCTGAAATCTATGTTTCTTGCGCTGCAACTGTTCAAGATTACTTTGTGTCATGTAGTATGTGAAGTAGTATTTTGTTGTTTGTATGTCTGACGTGCTAAATAAAAATTTGAATGACCAACTTGTCTTCCGTGTTATTCATTTTTCTGTGCTTCTCTAGGAAGTCCAAGGTTTTCTTTGTTTCCCAGCACTCAGGTGCATGGAGGAGACACCAGTAGACAAGCAAATACCTAGCAGAGCTGGACAGGGCCGTAGAAGGTCCTTAACTCATCAGCAGGATCAGTATCTGCTGCTTTGTGCAACGGGAAGGAACAGGATGAGCACTGCCAGAGCCCTTCGAAATGACACTCGAAACCACACTGGTCACACTGGTGCCCGATTGGCATTTGCCATAGAATACCAGAATCTACCACTGGAGCATGTTCACCCTTTGAACGTGTGAAAGATGTGAAAGAGTCTGGAGAAGCCGTGGAGAGGGTTACGCTGCCTGTAACATTGTTCAGCATGGCTGGTTTTGGTGGTAGGTCAGTGATGGTCTGGGAGGCATATCCATGGAGGGACACACAGGCCTCTACAGGTTAGGCAATGACACCTCGACCCCCATTAGGTATCGTGATAAAATCCTGGTGCAGTGGGTCCTGGGTTCCTCCTGGTACATAGCAGTGCCCAGCCTCGTGCGGCAGAGTATGTTGGCAGTTCCTGGAGGATGACTGGCCCCTACGCTCGCTTGACCTAAATCCAGTAGAACACCTCTGGGACATTATCTTATCCAACTAATAAAGTCGTGTCAATGTTCAGTAAATTAAAGTGAGAAAGTAAGAACGTGTGCAACTTGTAAAAGTCAGCAACTGCCATAGCTATTCCAAGCAACCAGTGAGGCTTCAGTGTTTGATTTCCTGTGCTTTGCAATTTGAGAATAGGTCAACAAATTGTCATATTTAGGTTTTTGTGCATTGTACCCTTTCACTCGTTATGCATTTTAGGTTGAGCACCAGCATGTAACACAGCTGCTGTATTACACTACACGGTAGAGAACATGTACAGAGCAGAGGGCCACATTGTTAAAAAAAAAAGAATAATTTGTCGACAGTCTGCGGAGCAGCTCCTATCAGTGAACCCTGCTTCCTGAAAAACAAGCTTTCCCCCGTTTCATCTCACCTTTGTGTCTCCTGTGTCTGATTCTGTGTTCACAGACGCAGATCAATCTGTTCGTTTGATCCCGTTGCTTTATTGTGTCCATTCATTTGTACAGGGACGAGTGTGGCGGCGGCAAATCCTTCTTATTCGTGCACGCGCGCGCATAGATACACGATTACGGAAAGTTCAAGGGGGTAAACAAATGCGGGGGCACTTAGATGTTTGTGTTTTCTCTCAGATGAATGCCCTCACACACAGTTATGCAGAAGCACACACACACACACACACACTCAGTGCAGTGTGCAAAGAGGCGTCTCCAAAGTTACATTAATAGCCATGTGCACGCACACATCCACAGGCCACACACATAAATCCACACAGTGCAGCTCCACTCCCACACTCCTAACAATGTACGCACATATTTCTGCACAGACTCACACTTATAGCCATGCATGCAGACACACACATCCAGCTGTATAATAGATGTGGTTGATAAGCCAGAACAAGAAGTACACTTTTTATGAGGTGAGACTTGGACTGCAGACATCTGGGCCTTGAGACCGAGGTTCAGGTCATTATTTTTCCCCCACTGTTTCTGCTCTGCTATTGTTTCAGCTTGTATATTAGACATTCCTCAGACATCATGCAAGATTACTGCAGGAGAATGAGACCATAAAAGAGTTTCTCACACACAGAAGGAGCACACAAGAGACAAAGAGGGTGAAAGATACACCAACCAAACAACATATGCATACACACACGCTAGTGTCACAGAAGCCTCACAGCCATTAACTTATCAAACGGGAGAAATTTTTTAATTGACTAATGGCCAGTGAGGTGCACGTGCTACCTAGAGAGAGATTAATGCGTCCAAATGCCCGACCGTGTAAGCGAGAAAGACACTCTTGCTTTTCTAATTGCTTCCTTCGATGGCTGTTTCCTGGGTAATGAGGCTGCGGGAGCATTAGGAGGTAAAGTGTGTTAGATGAGGAATAGCGTTATCTGGTTAGCACTAATGTAATGCCACCTAATCTGATGTGATCTAATCTAAACGGGATGCTGTGCCCTGCGGCGCTCCAGACTGTCAATGATGCAGCGCCATGCCCGGTGTGTGTGCGGCGCGCGCATGTTAGTTTAATCAAGTGGTTTTCATGGGCTCGCTACAGAAGAGGGCATTTCAAGTATGAAACGGACATTGATACACTCACTACTGGGGTTAGAGGTGATTTAATAACAATGAGGAGGATACAGTATCTCCTCATCATTGTCTTGTCTGAGATGATTTAATGATTAGGAAGTCTATAGCAGCCACTTAACAATAATTCTGAAATGAAATAATGATGCGGAATTTAATTTGGCTTTTGTTGGCCATACTGATACTACGATGGCCCTGAAACGCATTGCAACTTGAGAAAATGCCAATAAATAGAAACACAAAGCAAAACAAAATGCCACAAAAGCCCCCCCCCGACACAACAAAGACAACATTGTTTTTGGTGCTTCGCAGCAATTTTTTCTTAAGTTGCAACCATTGGAAGTGTTCTTGCTAACTTGATTTAGGTTTGCAACCCATCAGGATTTAACTCAACATCTGTTGAAGTTGGAACAATATGGGCTGTCCTTGGCGTTTGTAAAGCATTATATACAATTTTCTTCTTCTCTTTGCTGTGACACTACAGCAGGGGTGTCTAACTCTAATTTTCGAGACCTGCTGACCTGCAGCTTTTAAATGCATCCCTACTCCAAATCAAATGATTGGATTACCTCGTCAGCATGCCATCAAGATTGGCAAAGGGCTGATAACAAGCCATTCATTTGATTCAGGTGCATCGGAACAAGGATGCATCTAAAAGCTGCAGGACAGTAGCTCTTGAGGACTGGAGCTGGACACCCCTGCACTACAGGTTTCCCTTTTTTACTGCTGTTCTGAGATAGTACATTCCAGCCATTCTAAGCTTCAGCTCCCGAAGCAGTAGTAGGCTACAGATACATGGTACAACATTGGTCCCAGCCTTATTGAGCCTATGCAATGTTGAAAATGTAAAGTGACAAACTTTTGAATTATTTAGTTATTTTTTGCTCACATTTCTTCTCAACTTGCTACTTTGGGCATCCAAACAGCAGTGCAGAAAGTAAGTAAGTAAAAGATTGCACTCACGATATGTGTGAAGAGCTGCAGCAATATAACTTTGCTGTTCCCTCTGTGCCACACATAAGGTAACAGTGTTATGGTAGGTTTTTAGTGCTATACATGAAATTGTAACTCCCTCTTTGACCTTGAGCCTGGCTAAAGCCTTGCCTTTGCAACTCTGTTGTCGTTACGAAACCCGCAATGCGCAAAAACCACAGCACTCCAGTCATTATTGTTTCATGTTGTGCCAACCGCAAACTGGCAAGTCACATTAGCATTCTTATTGATGGGGTGAATTCAAACAGAAAGAACTATTTAAAGTTTCGTCAGGAAGTTGCTAAAGTCTTTTGTGGCTTATTGTACCTTTGGTTGTGGTGCCTTCATGGATCTGTCGTGGCAACAGTGTGACCAGTCTCACTCCCAACTTTTCATTTTTGGATTCTTGGCCAGGTTCCCTTGTATTCAAGCTAGATGCACTTCTTACTCATGAGCTTCATGTTAGCAGTGTGCAGAGTTAATGTTGTGAAAAGAATATTTTAGACCAAGCTGTGATGTTTCTGAGCTGTTTTAGTGACTCAACCTGACCGAAGAGGGAAAACTAAGAACCTGCGTGCTTTAACTGGATGCAAACTTTTTCTGACAACACTGGCTTGGCCAATGTACAAATTAAAATTTAGGCTTGACAATGGGAGTAAAGCTAAGCTAACTGGCTACTTGCTGTAGCTTCATATTTACTGAACAGATATTATAGTGGTCATGCTTATTTTTCATTATCTCAAAAGATCATATTTCGTACTAATGCAATAAATCTGGGGTTCAACAAGGCTCACTTAATATAATGGTTGATTTAGTAATTGTTGTTTAGTCTCTAAATAACAATGTCACCTTGTTATTATGGCATCTGACATATTCTGTTATAATAAACAATATAAGTCAAATGAACTTTTACCCCCGGTCTTAAGAAAACGTAAGAAATTTCAGTACCAGTAAAGTTCCTTGGAGTGATAATAGTTAAGAGATGGAATTGAACTTGTTGTGTTGATAAGGTTTTAGGAAAATTATTATAAAAAACTGATAATTTCGATAAAGAGCACGTAGAGTCATGTGAAAAAGAAAGCTTTCACAGGACTGCCTAGGGTCCTGTGAAAAAAGAAGTAATACCTCGTAGGAATTAAGAGCCTAAATCACAGCCATGTGCTGCTAATTAAATACACTTGATTAACTAATTATCAGCAAGTGTGACCATCTCTATAAAAGCAGAAGTTTTGGCAGTTTGCTTGTGTGGAGCGTTCAGGTGTGTGTTAACACAATGCCACAATCATCCCAAGAGTGAGCAGTCCAGCAAATTCACCACTAGGTTAATCCGTGTAACACTCTGAGATGCAGTTTCTGTTTTTGGTTTTTTTGGGGGGGTGGGGGGACTTCACAAGTCTCAGTTAGCATGTTAAATGTTCAACTTAATGACAGTACAATTAGAAAAAGGCCGGCTTGTTTGTTTGTCTCTAAAAACAACACGGCGGCAAAGCTTACATTTGCAAAACTGCATCTGAGCAAACCACAAGACATCTGGAACAATGTCCTTTGGACAGATGAGACCAAAGTAGAGATGGTTAATCATAAAGCACAGCACCACATTTGGCCAAAATAAACACAGCATATTCAATACAATTCACTTCACTTCAATTTCTTTTCTGTAGTGCCAATTCAAAATAACAGTCAGCTCAATGTGTTTTATATTGTGAGCTGAAGACCCTGCAATAAAGAAGAAGGAATGAAGAAAGAAAATAGCAACTATCAGATGACAGTGTATGAACAAGCAGCTGGCGACAGTGGGAAGGAAGAAGTCCCTTTTAACAGGAAGAAACCTCTGGCAGAACAAGGCTCAGTGCAGGGTGGCCAACTGCCAAAAGCATAAAACCAGTTGGCCGTGAAGGGAGAAGGACTAGATAAAAGACACCCGTGGATGAGAAGAGATTAATAATAACTACCGATTAAATGCAGAGTGTTGTATAAACACATGAGAGTAAAAAGAGGTAAGTGAAGAATTAATACTCAGCTAACCTAACTAAGTGGTCACCTGATTACCTGATCCAGGCCTAACTATAAGCTTTATGAAAAAAGAAAGTATGACCTAATCTGAAAGTAGAAATGGTGTCTGTCTCCCAAATCTTCTGGTTCCATAGAAGAGGGGCCTAAGATGGGGCAACAATACTCAAGACCTTGTATGTAATATTAGGAAATACACCAATTGTGTTTGTACTGATATTACATACAATACCAACTGTCAAGTATGCTGGTGCTTGTTTTGCAGCCTCAAGAACTGGGCATCTTCCAGTCATTGAGTAGATTGTTCACTCCTGTGTATACCAAAGTGTTTTAAAGTCAAATGTAAGGCCATCTGTTCAGAAGCTGAAGCATGGCCCAAAATGGGTTATACAAATCTACAAGAAAAGAAAATAATCAAGTCATTGCAATGGCTCAGCTGGTGTGCAACCTTTAACCCGAATACAATGGTGAGCTGTAACCTTAGGAGAGCTGCGCATAAATGAATGTCTGCAAACCTCAGTGAACTAAAACAATGTTCTAAAGAATAGTGGCTGAAAATTTCTATACAGCAAAGTGAGTAGAGACAAGGATGAAACGATTACTTCAGTGTTTTGCTGCTAAATGTGGTTCCACAAGCAACTAAATCAAAAAGTGAGCTCAGTTTTTCACAGGATCTGTCATATCTTGCTTTTTGGCATGACCACAATATTTGCTTTCCACAGGTTTTGTCAAAGATTACTTAGTTTTTTTTCTTTGTTTTTTGTTTTCAAGAATCATCCATCTGTGTGTTCATTTTTTCCTCTTTTAAAATCAAATCAAAATCAAATCACTTTTTATTGTCACATCACATGTGCAGGCACACTGGCACAGCACATGCGAGTGAAATTCTTGTGTGCGAGCCCCACAAGCAACAGAGATGTGCAAACACAACAACACAAACGAGCAAAATACAAGAATGGCCAACCTGAAACTAATAAATATATGTACAATATATAATAGTGTATGCATTTCTGGATGTGTATACTAAATATTTTCCTACGTGTGTGTGTGTGTGTGTGTGTGTGTGTGTGTGTGTGTGTGTGTGTATACACATTTTTACAAATTAAATAGTAAAAAAATAAAATAAAATAATAATAATAATAATAATAATAAAATATATAAAATATACAGAGTTGAATATGTGCAAAACAAGTGGCATTTATATACAGTGTGGAGTGCATAATGTTGAATGAAATGTTAAATCTTTCCTGCATAAACATCTGCTCTTCAAGGCAAAATAAAGGCTGAGACCAGTGCTTAAAGCAACAATAAGATAGGGATGAATTGGCAGATCCAGCAGAAGAGCTTGAAAGAAGAACTTTCTAAATACAGGCAGCATGCTATTTGACATCTCACTGAACCAGGAAATAACCGAAGCCATCATTTGATCACTCCATTGATTCTCTCTTTTTGATTTCATAGCCTTCAGGGCTGGAAAAGCCCTCGTTTTATAAGCCAGGATTAAGGACTGTTGTTTTGCTTTCTCCGTCTTACCGTCGTACAAATTAGAAAAACACATTTCCTATGCCTGTCTTGGAGGGTGGCCAGTGTCTTCACATGCCAACTCTACATTCCTCTGCCAGGGCAGGATAAAAGCTGAATAAATATTGTCTCTGGTTTGAGCGAGAAATACAGCAAGAGGGTCTTTTCTTGGTTTGGCAGGGGCAGAAAAAAAATGCGCATGTCTGCCCAGTACAATGGGGCAATATGTAAAGAGGTGTTCATCGCACATAAACACACTGTTTATTAATTCCATCACCGGCAGTACAGAGAGGGATTTTAAAATTTGGTTAATGACATGACCTTACTTTAATGAACCTGATTCTGTTTTATTCCTGGATTAAATATCAGGCTGTTTTTATAAAAAAAAGAGAGAGCTGTCTTAAAATAGTCACGTGCCCATACAATTCTGCATCACGTCCAGCAAATGTGAAGAGATTTTTTTAATTATCACTGTAATCAGTTACTAAAATCAACAAAACATGACTATTGGGGATTTCCCAAAAACAGGTAGTCTGGAACTAAAAGCAGGATGTTTTCCTAAAATTAACCACATAACTCTGATGTTGAAATCCATTAAACACAACATCAATGTCACTGATTTTAAAAAGAAGCTTACCCTCAAAACTTTAATATATGACATATATGAGCTTCTATTTTCACTGCTCCTCCTATAATACCCCCAAGTATACATGGTCCAAAAAGGGAAATGCGAGGGCTGCATTAGGGTTGTGTATTTTGCTTCTTTTCCAACACTCATGAAGGAAGAACACAAGCTCAAACACGTGCACGATGCACAATCGCTGACATGTTTCGCTGTTTCTTAGCGCTGAAAAGATCACAGAGCACCGATATACTTTTCCTCTTCAAGTGAGTAGCTTTTAAGGTCAATAAAGTCAAACTGCTGCTTATGGGAAACATGAAGCAAGTGACCCAAAAGGGACTTCAGATCACTTTGTGCTCATGTAAAAGCTGCATAGCCAAATCAATATTCATGGCGGTGCTAAAAAGCTTTCACTATAACACCAGCACCAATTTTAAAAAACACAGGAACCATGCATTTAAACCTTTTCCCTTGACACCTCTGTTTTGCCATGCCTCTTAAACTTCTACTCAAACTATTTTGGTATCAGCGCCTCTTCGTTGAGGGAGCGCAGAGGCCGACGAGGGAGCTGAAGAAAAAGGATGCAGAGGAAAGAGTGACAGGCTGTCTCTGTGGCCGTATAGATGTAAAGTGAGAAAGAGGTTGACCTTCCCAAGTAAACAGACTATGGGCTGTGTCACATAGTTGGCATGCACACAACTATTCCATCAGCTCCACCATAAATGGTAACAGTCTTAAACAGCACAGGGAGCTAAAACAGACACCCTCTCTTTACTCGTCCAACCCGCCCTCCACACATCACCCCCTCTATCCCATCATCTCTGAGTCCTAACACTCCCCTTATCCATATCCAACACTCTATTTCATTATCTTTTTATATCTCCGTCTCTGTGTCGCATACACATTTACATACACTGCTCGCGGGCACGTTCTGCTGCCCCTCTGCACACAGAGCATGTGTGCGCTGGTTCAAGTGTTTGTGTACGTTTTTCTGAGTGTGCATTTAAGAGATAGGAAACAGACAGAGGGGTTCTGTTATGTGTCACGGACAGCAAGGCTGAGGCTGTAGCTCTGCACAGGGGGCTGCAGAGTAACAGTAGGTCTGTATTTTGAAGGACGCGCATATGAATCAATTGGACCTGTGGTTTACATTTCAGGGGTTAAGTCACATCTGCACATACTGTACATATATGTGAATGTGTGTGTGTGTTCATTTGGACTCATTCAGTGTGTCAGATCCTTTTATATGTCTTGAGCTAAAGAGTAATTATTTGCAGAGCAGTATTTAAAGCTCATGGCTCATGGCCAAAAGTATTACATCTGCTATTTAATCACTATAATGGGTAAATATTCTATAGAGAGATGAAAAACAAAGTGGGCCTTAATATAATTTGAAAAGAATTATGCTGTAAATGCAAGACATGTTTCAGGCAGTTGTTTCAATCTGCCAACTAGCTGAACTAATTAAGCAACAAAAAAAATCTTTAAAAAACAATGACATATCAGCACTTTACAGAGTGTAACTTTAATGGCTAATTTCCCCCTCCATAGCAAGCATAGAGGAGCAAATGAATTTCTTTAAAAACTTTTTTGAAACTATTTAGATTTAAAGTTATGGACGTGGCTGCTTTGGCTTCCTTGACTGACAGGTGTGCTAGCATATTAGCCAATAATTGCTAACTCTGTTATATTAGCTTTAGCGTATAACTCTGTTATATTAGCTGTTAGCAGCTTTTCTAGCACTTAAATGGATTTATCTGTCAAAAACACATGCTTGCTTTGAGGTACAGCCCATCCAAGAAGTTTACCTTTTGAGTAAAATTCAAGTATTTTATTAGTCAGGCACTTTTAGACAGGCTATATGTTTATGAACGCTGGTTGCTAACCAGTCTAGCTAGCTTTAGCTTATGGGTTACAGTTGTTACATCCGTCCATTATATTGAATCTATGACCATAAACCCTCTTGTCTTAGTCTAGATATATTCTTGTAAGATTTAGAAAAAGGAAAGACTTGGGCAAAATTAGCTACATGCCCCACTTTTGGTGTTTATAAGAGCGCCAACAATCCAGCTGAATTTAGCTTGAAAAACCACATTAACTGTGCAACATGCTTACTCTAAGGATTTTTCTTCAATTGTACTATTGGGACATTGGCGTGAAAAAAAAAATCCAAAACCAATAGAGCACAACAATGTCTTTGCAACTAGCAACAGAATATGTGGCTGAGACATTTCAAAGTTAGCGGCAGTGGCTCTGGTGAGCAGATATAAAAGGTGGGATGTGAGACAGCTACACAGTTTTCGTTTGAAAGCATTTCAAATTAACTGCAGCCCGGCCATTATGTAATGTGTTACATTGTGTTTAGTAAAGGAAGTAAATCTCATACTGAAAACAAAGTGTGACACTCAGTTAAAGAGCTTCTGTGCTCACAGTCTCTGTCTGCCTGACAGCAATATCCGCTTTTACTGACATCAGAGCCATGAGTAAGAAAAAAGTGTGTTTAGGGTCTGAACTTTTGCCTCACACAAGTTAGGTGTATATATTTTTGTAACATTGCCAAAGAAATCAACTGAAAAACACAGAAGATTAAGGATATGAAACAACAGAAGTTTTAATATGTTGCATTGGTTTCAATACCTTTCCACAAAATATGTCTTTTCAAAATTAAAGCATACCCATATTGATGCCCTGCTGTGGTATTTGTCCTGCGTATAGAATTATGGATAATAAACTAGTGAGAAAAATGGAAATTACAGTTAGTCTGGATCTTAAAGTGAAATCCGCAAATACAAACAAACACAGCTGCAAAGTGAAAGCATATTCTCTTCTATCTGCTCATACTTTGCATACTTTGTGATTGATGAGCACGTGCAGTGCATTTATTTCCAGCAGACACCCTGACGGGCTCTTTGAAACAGGTTGCGCTTCGAGTTGAATTCACTTTGCACGTGTGTTGTAGTCGTGTTTCGCATGTTTGCCTCTTCATCAATTATTCATCAGCGTGGTCGTTTCATCTTCATAAATTCTCAGCCAGAACTCTATAACCTCATTTGGAGACGAATTAGACACATAATACCAGCTATATATTATGTGTCTGTGTGTCTCATCTATTTACAGAACAGAAGGGGGTACCAGAAAACGGGTCAACGTGATCGATAAGCTGTCACACTCAACGCAGGTGAAGCACTTTCTTAAAGGTGTAGTTTTTCTTTCTTTCTTTTCCCCTCAAACACAAACTTTGACTTGCAAACAGCAGATGATACTATGGCAGTTCTATGATTTGTTTGGATTACATGCTATATCCATAATTATGACATCTACATTGTCAAAAAGCATCAGTCAAAAAAACATCAGATCTCAAGGAGAAATATATATAGTGATATAGTCTGGGCATGGTTTAAGGAACAAAAGAATGCCACATGATTGGATTAAAAATGAAATCCCTGAGCTCCTGGACGGTCTGAGGTGCAACCTGGAAGCATCGGATGGACCAAAGCATAATGTCCCAGGGTTGTTCTATTGAATGTATTTCAGGCAAACGTGGGGGAAAGTCAATGATTTCAATTGATCAGTTCCTTTGTCCTCTAGGAACAGTCTGCATACTCTCACCACACAAGGTGGAGCATTGTCATAGACCAGGAGGAACCCAGGACTCACCGCACTAGTGTAGGGTCTGGTGCAGTGGGTCTTGCCAATAGGTTAATGGCACTCAGGGTTGCCTAGCCTGTAGAGGTCTGTGTGTCCCTCCATGGATATGCTTCCCCAGACCATCACTGAAACCACCAACAAACTGGTCATGCTGGACAATGTAACAGACAGCATAACAATTTCCATGTATTCTCAAGACCAGAACCTTCTCTAACATGTGAAAAACAGGTCACCAGTGATGCTCCTGCCATTTCTGGTGTTCTCTGGCAAATGCCCATCGGGCTACACGGTACCAGGCAGCGCGCAACCTATTCCTCTGAGCACAAAGGAGCAGGTACTGGTCCTGTTGGTGGGTTAAGGACCTTCTATGGCCCTGTCCAGCTTTCCTAGAGGAACTGCAGGATGCAGGTATTGCCTCGCTAGCAGCCGTGACGCTAACCTTAGCCTAGATTAACAAGGGATATTTCTCATTGTTCCTTTCGTTTCTTTGTGCAGTGTATGATGCATCCACTTTGTCTGAGCCACAACCCATATATTATTGAACACATTTGTTATTTAATCTAACCAAAAGTAAATACAGAAATTCCCACCGGGAAAGGCTATTTTAATCTCTGCTCTTGGGATTTCTGTTCATCAGCCAATTTCAGTAGATACTTTCATGTTTAGAACACGTCCGTGCGGAAGCGGTTGTAGCTAATTAAATATCCAGCTAATAAAACAGCTATTTCCTCATTGGAAAAGCTTATTCTTACCATATGGAGAGTGGAGCATTCATCCTAGATTTTTGCTCAATTTTTGCTTTCCCATTTGTTTCCCAGACTTTGAGAAGGTGAAACGCCGTCTCCAGGACACCAATATTTATCAAATCTCCAAATTTCTCTGTTTACTTTCGGTCAGACTTGGAAACAAACACTTGAAATGATTCATATAAAAATCTAGATCTTGGAAAGCTTTGAGGACATTGTGGTTTTCGCCCCTCCTGCTGAGTTTTTCTGCAAACAAGGTGAAGAATGCAAATCAACCACAATTATCCATCCTTATCCACTTATCCAACTTGGGGTCACTGGGGGAATTGAAACCTACTGCAGCTGTCATAGGGTGGGAAGCAGAATACACCCTGGACAGGTCACCAATCAATCACATGGCTAATCCACAATGACTTACACATGATTGAGAAATACGTAATACACACACACACGGCAGAATTATCCTCATTTTGAAAAAAAAAAGTATAATAATAAATATACAGACAGCAAACCACAACAACAACATAAAAGAACAAATGTGTTTGAATGTCAACAGGATGTAAAAAGAAATATTACTGAGAAGCAATGATGATGTGTTAGTGGCTGAGTCAGCGTTTCAGTAATTTTACTTATTTATTTTTGTTTGTGAAGAGAAAAATAACAAGGTGAAGCAGCCACTGTGGTTGAAAAAGAAGCCAATATATAAATGTCAAAAAGTGCAGTTCCTCTAATGGCATCACTTGACTGTTTCTTAAACATGAACTGCATTAAAGATGGAGGCAGCCACTATGACTTCACCTGCTGATGGTGAAAGGCCTTTTTGGAGTCACCATCTCGAAAGCTTCTTTTGAAGTGAAACACAACAAGCAATTTAATGGGTGGATCTGAGTGTGAGACTGAGGACTGCTTACTGATTGGTTAAACAATGGTCAACGTTTTCCTATAAGCGTTCCTAAATCTTTTTTTAAACCAGTGGTCAGCCATGCTGGCCACTAAAACAACAACAAGATTAGGGCACTTGCATCGACTTCATCTGTCTGAGGAGTACAGCCCCATAAACCTCCATGAGAAAGATCCTTCCTGGTACACGGTTTATCGTCTGTAGTTCTGTTTTCTCTAAAGTTTCCCATGCATGAGCTAATCCAACTGGTATAGCTAATAATGCCCAAGCTCTATTTGATCATCCAAAGATGCTGACATCCCAATTATGAATATACAGCTCATGACAGCTCAGTGAGACAACTGCATCCCATTTCAATAGTTCAGCTTCCCAACTGCCACTAAAGCTCATGAGCTTCAAGGATAATGCAAGACAATCCATAACTCTGTTAGACACAAAGCATGTTATCTTGTAAGATAAATGCCCTACAATAATACAGAGAAAAAAACCCAACAATCAGATCACCCCCTTAAGAGCAAGCACTTGGTAACAGTGTGAAGGAAAAACTCCCTTTTAACAGAAAAAACCTTCGGCAGAACCAGGCTCAGGGAGGAGCAGCCAACTGCCGTGACCGGTTAGGAGTGAGGAGAGGAAGACTGGACAAAATACATGCTGTGAAAGAGAGCCAGAGATTAATAATAACTAATGATTAAATGCAGAGTCGTGTGTAAGCACATCGAGTGTGAAAAGAGGCGGGTGAAGAACAAACACTCATTGCATCATTGGACATCTAACCTACAGAGGGAAGATTTAAGGTCACCTCATCCAGCCCTACCTATAAGCTTTATCAAAAACAAAATTTGAAGGCTAACCTTAAAAGTAGAGAAATAGTTTCTGGGACAACCCGGTAATAATGAAATCCAAAAGTCCAGCCTAAAGGTAATAAATGCATAAACTAATGTTTCAGCATCACTCCGAGACAGGATGTTTCTAAATGAAATGAAACATTTCAGTGTGGATATGTTTTAAATTAACTTAAAACACTTTATTTTTTTACTTTCTAATAAATTGCACATCATGCTGACTCCAGAGTTGTTACAGGATATAATCTGAAGGTGTTTATTGCAGTTTAGACAAACCAGCAACATTTGATGAGGATATTTATGATTTTGTTTAACTGCCTCCACATGACGAGAAATTAAATAATCAGAAATATTGTCTTTTAACTTTTGCACTACAGATTGATTTGTTCAACCTCATGAAAATGCTTCATCTTCCTCCAAAATGTAATAGACAAAATATGAACTTACGCAGTACTAAGTGCAGTAGGTGAAAATTCGGGAGACTTTCTGCCCGTCAAACTAGTTTTAACAGGAAAAATGGCAGCATGAGGTACACACTCAAAACTCCAGGAAGAAACTTGGCTGGAGGATGTATGGAAATTGAAAGGCAGCCTCTCCTCCATATGGGCAGAGTTACAGAGGAAAAGGAGGCTTAGTGATCTTTGTGGCTATTGGATGTCGATGGGCTTACAATCAATGAAGCGTCTCACTAAAGTCTTCAGCTGCCTGTCTGGAGACTGGAGGGATCCATGTTACCCAAACTAGAAAAGAGCACTTGAGAAAGAAGTGAAAAGGTTGAAGAGGACAAAAAAAGGCAGGGGAGAGGCTGACGCAGAACAGAGAAGAAAGGAAATAAAAGAGGTGGAGGTGAACAAAAGCGAGCAAAAAGTGAAAAAGCAAAAAGAGGTTGATGGAGGCTAATAGGTCTACAGAGGAGGAAGAAAAGAGGAAGCAGTACAACCAGAATTAGAAAAAAAAAGCTATGAGCAAGAGCACGAGAGGAAAAGTCAGGAGGAAAAAAAACGATGAAGGGAAAGTAGAAACTAGAAAGCTATAAAACTTCCTGCGTGTGTGTGTGTGTCTCTGACATCTGGATATGTTTATAGGCACTGGGTCAGTGACCGAAAGTAACCCCCTAAAACCTGGCTAGGCTTCAATCTCCTACTACACACCCACACACACAGTACTTGTGTCCCTAGTGTTATATAACTTTACACCAAAACCGCACGTGCCAAAAACATAACCCAACACAATAGCCTCAAACACAATACATACCCCAAACCTGAAAGCTGCACTTGGCAAACTTCTTTATGTCCTCCATAAAAAAAATACTCATGAGAACATCAGAGGAGGAAATAAGACACCACAAGACAACTTTTTTTCCCATTTTAGTAGAAATTGAATTGTAAATCATGAACGCTAATGCAACTAATATCCAGGACTAGCATTTTGCTTTGCCAAATACCTTTTGAAATGTATTCAGTGCCTGTATGGAGTTGGCAACAAAAATAACTGAAGAAGAATGGAAACAGATGTTTAATGAGATTCATGAAGCTACCAATCTTTAATTTTGAGGGAATTTGCTTGGAAAATAAACATGACACAGTTGTTGACCCTGGAAATTACTTCTAATTATAGCAGGAGTTTAAATTCTCAACACTAGAGAAACTGTAGTGAAAGCAATGCAAATTACTGGCATAATATTTAGTCATGCAAATGATCAGAAACCAGTTTGTACAGAAGGTGTTTTTTTCTCTCATATATAAAGAGTACAGTTTGTGTGTGTGTGTGTGTCTATGAAAATAATAAAGCTGTACTCAGTGTATGCAACACTTTGTGTTTTTGTATTTTAATTAAATTTCTTTTTTAATGAACTTTAATATTAGGCGGATAAAATGTGTTTATTAGTAAAGCTTTGGTAAGGCAAAAAATATCAAAACATAGATGATAGAAGTCTTGAGCAACCTCTCATGTCTTTATATTTTGCTTTAATTGGAGATTATGTATTATGTATTGGAATTTCAGGAGCGGGACCACGCCTCCAAACGCGCTCCTTCCGGTTGTCATCTATATAGGTTCCCCCCAGTTCTGCAAACTGTTCATTCTCGTTTACGTGCCCCACCCTCCCTCCCTCCTTGTTCTCAATTCTTTAACTTCTTCACTCCTATTTAGTACATGGGGATCTGCCAGGCCCAGGAGCCGTCGCCAGTCCCCTTCGAAGCCTTCTCCAAACCGCAGCTCAATTCATGTCCAAGCATTCACCTTTACCTACTAAAACGCTGTCAAACCTAAAATGAGGACGTGGGCCCAGCTAGTGAAATGCTATTTTGTTTGTTAAGCCACTTAACAATAACTCATTTAAGTAGAAAAAGGGCAGCTAACTCAAGGGATTTAACCACGCAGGTAGAGTAGTGCAGAAATGGTTGTCGCACTGTAAGGTTCTTTTCTCTCCACGGAGCAACACTGGAGCTCTGTGAGAGTGACCATTGGGTTCTTGGTCACCTCCCTGACTAAGGCCCTTCTACTTCAATTGCTTAGATTGGCTGGGTGGTCAGCTCCTGGAAGACTCCTGGTGGTTCCAAACTTCTTCCATTTAACTGATGATGGAGGCCACTGCGCTCATTTGGACTGCCAATGGTGCAGAAATTTTTCTGTACCCTTTCCCAGATCCGTGCCTCGTTACTATCCTGTCTCAGAGGTCTAACGGACAATTCCTTGGACTTCATGGCTTGGTCAACAATGGGATCTTATATAGACAGGTGTGTGCTTTACCAAATCATAACCAATCAACTGACTTTACCATAGGTGGACGCCAATCAAGTTGTAGAAACATCTGACAGATGATCAGTGGAAACAGGATGCACCTGAGCTCACTTTTGAGTGTCACAGCAAAGGCTGTGAATACTTTAAGTACATGTTATATATTTTTAATATAATTTTTTGCTTTGTCATTATGGGAAATTTGAGGTGAAAAATGAGCTGAATCCATTTTGGAATAAGACTGCAGCATGACAAAATGTGGAACAAGTGAGGCTCTGTGAATACTTTCAGGATGCACTGGGCCAGTACAAAGAACCAGTATGAGCATTTTCCTGATACCTCTTTTAAACTCTGTAACCTCAACAGAAATCAATAGACTCCACTCAGAGAAATCATCTGCAAAAGATCAAATGTTATACTGACACAGAAAAAGAGGATCAGTTACATCATTACTAATAGACACAACAGTATCAATGCCAATAAAAGTCTGCAGTACAACTGCATTAATATAAATACACACAGTTGGTTGGAGCTGTGACAAAGCACTTTATGTGCTGCATATTTGACAATGAAAAGATTGACTGTAACTTAATTAACAGACAGCTTAAGAATAAGCTTAAAGAATGACTAAGCTCAGTGTGACCACTCATTGCGTTCAGCAGATATCCTTTGTTTTTCCTCACAGAAACTTAAAACAGACTGGATTCACACCTGGGCAACATCTGATCATACTGAATGTCAGACCATATCCAGATGTGGTCTTCCGAGCATGTTGGATGTATTTACACCTTACATTAGCATCCATTATTCGTAATCCAGACTAGCTATCGCTAGCGCATGTTGCATGTGAATATCAGGTGTGAATTGGGTCAAAGAGACAGCAGCGCAGGGATAAAAACAACCAAACAGCAGATTGAGAGGGAAAGAGTGAGAACATCTGACGTCAGATGTTGCTGGGCCTTCCCTACCCGTTAAATCACCCCTTTACTTTCCTCCCTCTCTCACTCTGTCTCTTTCCGTTTTCTCTCTCACATGGCTGTAATTATGCTCATGTAAACAAATGAGACCAGAGAGAGACATCAGGAATTCCAGTTGGGCCTGTGGGAGCGGTGTTGCTTGCAAAATCGCACAGAATGACACACGCACACACAGAGGATGTACAAGTCAAACTAATACTTTCCTACAATCGTTGTCTATCTGCGTGACTATATGCATCAGGATACTTCACATTTCCACAGAGAAATTTTTCAAGGCATTTGAATATCACAGCACAGCAACTGCACATCCTTTTGTTGAAGAGAAAAACACATTAACTAACCTGCTCATGGTACTCGATTCCCATGCTCAGAGTATTGATCAGAATCGCAATCATAATCCCTCGGCCAAAGTACTTGCTGTCCACGATCTTCCGGAAAGTGTCGCACACCAACCTCCAGAAGTGAACAACCTTGGCGGCCGTTTTCCCCAGCCTCTGGTGCTTCTTTTTGGGCTGCCGGCTGTCTCTTCTGTCCCTGTGGTGGAGGTCCTGAGTGAACTCGTATACCCCATCACTGTCTGAGTCTCCAGGTGTCTCGTTGCCCTCGGTCCCGCCCTCCGATTCGTTGGCCAGGGCCTTGGCGCAGTAGGGGCAGCTCTCAGGGTCTAGTGTCAAAGCGGCCGTGTCCATGGCGCTGCTGGTGGTGCTGAGGTCACGGGCTGACAGCTGGCAGGAGAGCTGGGCTGCAATGGAGTAAAAAAGGTCAGATGGAGAAGCTGAGGCAGAGAGAAGGGTACTGCGGTGGAATCAGCATGATTTTGATAAATTACTTAAATGAAGTGGTTTGGACAAATTGTCAGATCCAATGAAAGAGATCGGTTGTGAATGGGAGCATTTTTAGACAGTTGCGTGTGTATCAGGAAAAGTGTGTTTGACGGTGATGGGCAGTGTGTCTGTTGTATGACTAATGCCTCGTCTCTACAGATTCTCTGGCCGCTAGCCAGCCTTTTTCCACCACCTGTACAACCCGAAGAGACCTTAACTGACTTTTGTTTGGCCTAAGACATTTTTTAAAAGTTGACCAAGAGGCAAAAAAAGTTGGCTGGACATGAGGCATTAACATTTATTGACTCTAATTAGCATCTGCTTGTCATGAAAAGAGCAAAAATCTCTTTCTGGACAGTGTTGTAGCTCGAGGCTTAGTCAGAACAGATCAATACTGCACAGCGCCAAATACATGATTGCAGTTAAAGGAACACAACCACTGGTGTGTTACATCATTTCCTTCAACACCAATATGGAAATTAGCATGGGCTGAGTAAATGAGATAGCAGTGTTTCCCACACAAAGAGTCTTCTCGGGCAGGCTTTCCAGGTATATGAATGGCACCCCAACTACAGTATGTGATGATTAATTTTAGCATATTTTGAATTCTTTCTATCTGTCTGAGAAAACAATGTCATCTGTGATCGATTTACTGCTGGACCATTCCCTGACTCTTATTTTGTTCACTTGCTTGCTAGTCCTGGCCTTTCATGTTTTCTCTGCCAGCTGGCTCCCCGGCCAGGTTACTGTTGTCCTCCAAATCGTTCAGCTGCTACCCCAAAAGGGATCTTATCCATAGCCAGACATACTCCAACTTCACTATCATGGCCTACAGCTGGCAATTGTAGACTTTGTTCTGGTCTGGAGGACCACTGCAAACAGGATGGCCTCTCTAAATACAACCTGCACGTCGACAACTGGTTTGTGTGCAGCCATGCTGAACTCAGAGGGTGCAGAGCAGAAGGGCTACCATTTACCAGCTGCAAAACATGATGGTTTAGTTCAACCGTGTGAGACCTTGGGATCATATCAACTCTCTGTGGATATCAGCTGAGTGGCATCACGGACCGCCACAATAGCAACCTGTCCAGTGAGCCAGGTTGTAGGGAAAACACATGAAGCACCTGGGTTAGGCAGTTAGCAGTAACTAAACTGTCAAAATAAGAGTGAGAAGATTATCCACGAGTAAATTAATTGGAAAATTAAATCATATCAAATCTAATCACTTGTACTTGATCAGCCAGTCATATATCAGGGTAGCTCACTCAAGTAAATCTAAACCTGTGGATATTCTATTTTTTTCTCCTATTCAGCTCAGCTAACACACAAAAATGTATCTGCATCTGCTGCCTCATTGTGTGTCTACCTGTTGGACTGAGCGGGTCTACCAGACTCGATGGCCTTCTGTCCTGGGGCATTGGTGGAATATTAAGGTTGATGTTCGTCAGGGTGCTAGCTGCAATGCTCCCTCTTCTAGACTCGGCGAGAGCCCGAGCTTGAAGGGTGGGGTAGTTCTTAGGGCCTGGAGCAGCAAAGGGCACAGAGTTCCTCTTAATGGCCCTGGACTTGGGAGCCGGAGCCAAGGAGAAGAAGCCTGGAGCAAATCCAGAGTTGGTGTTGAAAATGCTGCAAACTGAGGATGAATCAGCAGCAGGACTGGACAAAATCGCAAGGTTCATATCAGAAGTTGCTGCTGTCACTGAAGAGGGTAGCGCCACGGCAAGATGCCCACTTCCAGTGTTTGCTATGAGAGTTCCCCCGTTGTTGTTATGAGCCCCACCTTCTGCCTCCCTACTGTCCAAACATCTGGTGCTCCCTCCTCCCCTCACACTACCATTCCCTAGATGGTAGTGGTGGTGGTGCTGGTGATGATGATGCATTATGTGGTGAACTGACACAGACCCCTGCCTGGAGGTCTTTCTCCTTCTCCTCTGGCTGTGGCTGCGTTGGATATCTGTGGCTGGGGGCGAGGCAGCAATGTGGAGCCCAGCACGACGGGCCAAGAGCCTGCAGATATGGGCCACTTGCTTGGCCCCCTTGCGGATGATGTGAACCAAGTACTTGAGGAGCTCGTCATAGCAGGAGCCTGGCTCGGATAGGGATGCCAGAGTGCTGGCGTTGGACATGAAGCGCACTCGTTGTTCCTTCATCAGCTGGCTCTCCCTCTGCTTGGTCTCTGAGAACTGAGTGGCAATGACCACCAGGCACAGGTTGATCATGAAGAACGAGCCAATCTAAGGGGAAAGAAAGAGAGATGATATTGTTACTGAGGTCTGAAGAATGAAGACTACAGAGAGAACGTTGTTTGAAAGATGTGTTGACCCAGGTAGTTGTTAGCATTAGCAATTAGCTCTGCTAATCTGAATAATTCAGCTGGACCTCTACTTAATGTTATGCTGTTGGGGCTTTTTCAGTTATGTTACATACTATGTTACTTAGCATCTGTCTACACTTGTACAGTTTGTGGATAGAGATTACCAAGCTTGGTAACCATTAGCTAATATCTTAGCACCCCACCCTCTTGTCCAAATATGCTAGCAGCTGCAAAAATTTTAATATTGAGGCTTAAACCATTGGGTCATATCACAGTACTTATGTCCATCTTGTGTACAGCCTACATTCACACATGATCGGTGGATGCTCACACCCCCAGTTGACCCTCTTCTTCAGTCGTGTGCAGATATACTTACAATGATGAGCAGGATGAAGTAGATGAAGTTGTAGAAGGAGTGAGCATCCATCACAAAGTACATGATGTCCACCCAGCCTTCCAGGGTAATCACCTAAAAATGAACACCAGGAGTTAAGTACATACAAACATTAAAAAAAAAATTGAAAGAAGAAACCAAATAAAGAATGGAATTTAAAAATAGAAATTGAAAGAGGACATATTTCCCAGTGCTATAAAAACCAGGACTCAGCATAAGAGTAATCCTCCAACATTTATGTTGTTTGTTTTACCCCATGCAGGCTGAACATCTTCAGTCTGGCTCTCTAAAAATACCCGTCCCCCAGCAAGACAACTATGACTGAATACTCTAACAAAATGTTATTCAGATGATGTGAAGATAGCAAAGAAATGGTGTGGAAAAAATAAGCTGCAGTCTGATTGTGCGATGTTGGTGACCTGCTAATCCTCTAAGCCCTCTTTCTCTGATAGACTAGCCCAGGGGTAATTAGGCTCCATTTCTCCCTCTTCATCTCCATTTTGGATTACAGGATTGTGCATGGGCCAAATCGTACTGTATGTTGCCACTGCAGAAAAACTATTTTGGTATCTTCAAATCCGACCATTTGTCCTACCTGAAAGATGGCGATCCAAGCATAGCAGATGTTATCAAAGTTGATGGCTCCCTTGAAGGGGTTGATCAGACCAGCAGAGCAGTTGGTATAATACTGGTTCCAGTTGACGCAGGTGGTGTTGTCAGTGCTGTTATAAGAGTCAATATCCAGGGTGCACTCCAGGCCCCCCTCCTCATACAGCTTGGGAATCGAGCTACAGTCCCTCATGCCGTTGTCTCGGGGTTGAGAGCAGATGAAGGGGTTCTCGTCGTCGTTTTCAGTGTGGTAGTACTTTCCCAGCTCCAAAGACAGAGGGCTTGCATGAGGAAGAAGGGGAAATATTAGTATGGACTTCAGATTGCATTAACTCACAGAAAAATCAGGACTAAATTAAAATGGCAGTGAGTTGGCCAAAAGACCCCGCAACATCAGACAGACCCCAACAAAACCCCAGCAATTAAATAATCCAGAATCAGGGTCAGGGAGCTGCAGCTATCTGGTGCAACCAGTTGGGAATGAAGGGAAAGACAAGAGAGCATATTTTAATAATCACTAATGTTGGTTAAACTTCTATATGCAATAGTGATTTATAAGTATATGGAGAGCAAAAAGAGCTGAGTGAAAAAGAAACAGTGATGAGAAGCATTCAGGCTTTGCAGCATAACTAGGATATGTACATCTGATCCAGCCCTAACTATAAACTATAAATAAGCAAACCACAAGAAACCCTACAATTTGAGAGTGATGTGTCAAATTTGGATGTTATGGTACTACACTGTAAAAAGTCTAACATGCAGTCATTCATTCAATCTAATAAGTGCCATTCAAAACAGAATAAAATCATTGATTTGATTGTGAAACCCTTTCTTTTTGCATTTTAAAATACCACTTTTGATTTGGATGAAACTAAATATCTGTACAAAGGACACAACGCAAAGTTTTTGATTTCTCTCAAAACATATATTCCTTTTCATGTTGAACAGATAATATCTTTAATTTGAGTCAAAGTGATTTGCACTTGAACACGCCCACCAGAAATAGACCGGGACCAATTTTTATTCTGCATGGCTGCTGGAAACATCGTGTCACATCTTTGATTAATTTCATCTGAAAATAAACGTAAGTAAAGCCAAGTGTGTTACAAAAGCTTTTATAATTTGTATTGCCAAAATTGCAGAAAATAACCCCATTTAAGCTGGATCGACAGCCACCCCCAATTTTTGCATGATTGTAGCTGCTAGCTACAAGCTAGCTAGCTATCCGGCGCGACGTTAGAACTGGTTACCAGCAACCGACCATCACAGTCGGGAATGCAAGTTAGGCAAAAAGCCGTTTTTTACCAGTATACTAACTGGCTAGCGTTACCACGATGCATCGGTGGTGGATACAGCTAGCTAGCTTAAGTTCATAGTTCATAACATTCATAGTATAACTCCGTGCTCCGCTTCGTTTGAATTTCTCTGGTGAGCTCGCGGTTTCTAAACACAAGCTTGTGTTTGTGCGCGCACGTTTGTCTCTGTCTCTCTTCATATAAATATCTGTGTGTTATGTGTGTGTACACCGAGCGCAAAAGATAATTATTAATGTGCATGATTTAGAGACAAAAATAACAAGCCAGCATGTAAGATCAATGACATAAGACTAATTCCTTCAATTGACTTTCAGGCGCGGCTCTGAAAAATGTGCATTTTCTGAATAAATTTTGATTTTAACAGCAAAAAACTGACCCTATGCCAAACTTAGTCGCAAATGGCTGGTCTGTAGACTGTTTGGTAAACCTAAATCAAATTATAGTACTAGCTTTTTATAAGGATGTGTATGTCATGTTACGTATTTCTTGGTTTTTCTATGTTATGTGTTTTATAGAGAAGTAACATTATTCTTTTTTTTCTGTATGCTTTCAGAACCACAGATCGCTCCATCCATTCCATGGCTGAAGCATACATTTTCATTTAATCTGAACAGGTATCATTTTGCATTTACACTGCACATCCTTTTTAAACATGTCATAATAATCTAGACCCTCCCTCATTATCCTCTCATTCACCTTGCTGATGTGTTGGCACTATTGTGTGCAATAATTGCTCTCTCGGCTTCACCCAGGTGTGTGCTCAGTGCTGGTTGTGTAGGGAGATGTGCCCCATTTCCCCTTTTCTAGTCTTTGTAATTGAAAAGCACTCTGATTTTTCTATGGAGGGCAAAGGGAACATTTCATTTTGGTTGTGTCCTGTTATTTTGGAGTGTAACTACTTAAAGAGTAACTGAAGCCTAACAACTTGTTTTGCTTAGAAACTGTTATAATGGGTTTTTACAATGCAATCTTCCAGTTTTGGGCAGTTTTTGACATTTCTGTGTAAACTTGTTAAATTCTACCCTTTTTGGTCTAACTCTTACACATGGTTTACATTGGCCACAGGAACACTTCGAAGTGGTGTGCTTAGGAAAATCATACACTGTCAGCTGCTCCGCTGTTCATACCAGATGCATATTTCTCCACAACGGTCCAAAAGCGCTTCTGTTCATCTGTTTATTCAGAGCTAAACCCCCCCCAGTAACTGGCTTTGAGTAATAAAATACCTGTTTGAGACCAACCACTTGTCATTCATTCGGAAGCTACATTCATTTATATTTTTCCAAAATGATTTGGCGACCCCAAGAATTATCTCGCGACCCCAATTGGGGTTGGGACCCCAAGGTTGCGAATGTGTCTTAGAGACGATGCTGGTGACTGGCATGTACCGCTGACGTAGGCATGAACTGCTTTCAGCCAATCACAAAATTCAAATGCAATAGCCACCTTTCAACCCTAAGAGGGCAGCACTAAGACATTTTTAGACCAAAAAGTGTAGAATTTAACAAGTTTACATGAAATTGTAAAAGAAATGCCCAATAACTGAAAGGTTGCATAGGTAAAGACTCACTAATACAGTTTATAAGCAGAAAAAAGCTGTTTTGAGGGTGAATTGCTGTTTAAGTAGTGCGACGTGTCAATCACAGCTCAGCCTGCCACCCACATGAATGCTGATCCATCAGGCACCGCCCCCTTCTGAGGCATTTCTTCAAACAGAGTTTGACTAGGGATGTAATCTTGGGGGGGGGGGGGGGGGGGGGAATTACTCTCAACACAAAAAGGAAAAGCCCTCCATTATTTTCTCATTCTCATACTGATGGAAAGGGGTGGTCAAATAAATTGTCATTGCAGCAGATGGACAAATTCATTTTTGGAATTCTATATATCGAACCAATACAAACATTACCTGTTTGGGAATTTAATATATTCCCTTTGTTTCCTCAGTTATCGGATGTGGAAATGCAAGGACTGCAGCCTGTCATTTTCAGGAAAATCTGAGCTACTACAACATTATCGACTTGATCATCGGTTTCATGGCAGGCACCGTCCTTACCCATGCATCCATGAAAATTGCCCCTGTTCATCCAGTACATGGAACGGTCTACAAAAACATCTAGCTAGGAACCATCTTTCTCAGGAGTCCACACAAAAAGCCTCTTCATTCAAGTGCTACATTTGTGACCACAATCAGCTTTCCACAGAGTATGATTTTTTTCAACATATCAATCAACATTTAAAAAGAAATGAACTTGTCTCTTGTATGTTTAATGGTTGCTCATACAAAAGCAATATATATGGCAGTTTCAAGACCCATAAATGGAGAAAACATAATTCATGCACTGTTAAAGACTTAAAAAGTGGAATATTTGTCACATCATCTATCAGCTGCTATCCTACAGACTCGTTGAACTCTGAATTGGATGAGCCAACCATCACAGACTCAAGAGATTTTGAAAAGGAAGTTGAACTGAAATTAGCTTCACTTTTACTTAAATTGGAACACACATACTTAGTTTCCAGTACAGCTGTGAATGAATTGCTTGAGGAGCTACATCTTATAGGAACTGTCTCTGTGCGAGTTAGTCAAAACACAATTAGTCAGTTTTTGAGAGATAATAACTGTCATGTGGAAGCATCTGTGGTTGAAGAGCTAGCCACTGCACTTTGTTCTTCAAACCCAATTCAAAAAGCAATAGTGAAACAAGGTCCATTGTCTACTTCTTGGAAGCGCAAATCATATTATAAAAGAGAATTTGGTGTAGTGTCACCAGTGGAATATATTCTTGATAAAAGAAAACAAAAATCACTACAATATGTATCTGTGCTGAAAACATTGCAGCAGCTTCTAAGTTCAGATACTATTTTGTTAAAGACTGCCAATTTGAAGGAGAGATATGAGTCTCATCTGAGTGATAAAGCAGTTTATAGTTGTCCCTTTGATGGGGAATTTTTCCGAAACAACAAACTTCTGTCTCAAGACTGTGCAATTTCAATAAATCTCTACATCGATGATTTTGAAATATGTAATCCAATTGGGACATCACGAAGAAAACATAAAATCTGTGCCCTCTATTGGACCTTAGCTAATCTGTCCCTTGGTTGTCAATCTTCACTGTCATCGATACACTTGGCTCTGCTGGTCAGAAGTGATGATTTGAAGGTGTATGGCTATGAAGTAGTGCTTGAGCCTCTCATTAGTGATTTAATTTCCTTGGAAAACCACGGTGTGTTTTTGCCAAAGTTAGGGAAATTTGTTAAGGGAACAGTACAGTGCATAATAGCTGATAACCTTGGAGCCCACGGCATCGCTGGATTTGTTGAAAATTTTTCAAGTGGTCATCTGTGCCGATTTTGTACAGCTTCAAGATCAGAAATTCAAACCAAGGCATTAGATAGTGGCATTTTTATTTCAAGAACAGAAGAGATTCATTCTGATCATCTTAAAATCATAGAGGAAAAATCTCTGGACAATTTCTGTGGTGTAAAGAAGAGATGTGTCCTTGCTGAGAAACTAAGTCATTTCAAAGTAACTACTGGTTTCCCCCCAGATCTGGTCCATGATCTATTTGAAGGGATTGTTCCTGCAGAGATAGCTCTATGTCTTTCCATCTTCACGTCTAAGAAATATTTTACACATGCATATTTAAATGACTGTATACTGAATTTCCCCTTTAAGTGGACTGACAAAGTAAATCGTCCCCATCCAGTGCCATTGAACTTTGTATCTCGAAAGACAATAGGTGGCAATTCACACGAAAATTGGAGTCTGTTAAGGTTTTTCCCCCTCCTTGTTGGCCAGAAGGTGCCTGCTGATGAACCTGCATGGAAAATATTGACAGATCTAAAGGATATTGTGGATATAATTGTCTCACCTGTTCATACAGAGGAGTCAATTGCATATTTGAATTTCAAGATCTCCGAGCACAGAGTGCGACTCAAAGAGGTTTTCCCAGACTACAACTTGCTGCCTAAGCACCATTTCTTGGAGCATTATCCTCAGCTTATTCGTCAGTTTGGACCATTACGCTGTCTGTGGACTTTGAGATTCGAAGCCAAGCACAGTTTTTTTAAAAGAGTTGTTCGATACACAAAATCTTTCAAGAATGTGCTGTTATCTTTGGCAGAACGACACCAATTTCACATGGCACAGCAGATATTGATGTACCCTAACAAACCTCTCCTGGAAGTATCAAATGTTTCAACTCTTTCTATTGATGTGTTGAAAGAGGAGATTGCACAAGCAATACGGTTGAAACACCCAACAGTGGACCATGTGTGTCTGGCAAAGAATATCACTTACAATGGATTCAACTACAGAACTGAAATGATCCTTGCATATGGATCTTTGGCTGGGATCCCTAAATTCACTGAAATCATCCACATGTTGGTTCTGAAGGACAAGCTGTTTTTCATTGTTCGCAAGCTGAGGGCGTGGCATTGGGAGCATTTCAGGGCCTTTGAACTTCAAGTGAGCCCCAACAAGGACATTTTGCTTTTGGGTCCAGATGAACTGACAGATCCATATCCATTGGTGGATTATACTGTAGGAGGAATGCGTTTGATTACCTTAAAGAGATATATTCAAGTTTAAGGTCTGCATTGACATAGCACTTACAATTTTAACCTGATCATCTTTATGCCAACACAAGGAGATTGTAAATGGGAACTAATGCCTCCTCCCTCCCTTGCTCCTTTTCTATAGACATCCAGGACGTGTTTTGACATTAAATTCCTGCGCAACATAAGTAGTTTGTGCACAGTCTACATCAACCCTTCAACACGCACAGGTAAGAATGACAGTTGTGACTTGTAACATTTATTCCTAACCTGGTCTTCTCTTGCCTCCTCTGGTCTCCATGGAAGAGCAGGGCCCTATTTCAGGAAGCTGGTTTAGAAAACTCAGAGTGAAAAACGATACTCAGGGTTGAGTAACCCCGAACTGTCCAACTCGGAATATTCGGTTTCAGAAAGGCTGATAACAATTAGTTCAATCAACGCGGAGTTACTTTAACCCCAAGTTAAGCGCGCGCACGAGGATACATAAAGCCCTGATTAAATGTAAAATTTAAGTAGTAGTTCAAGTATCACCACATCATGAATTACGTTTTGTTCATCCTACTACCTGCAATTTTGTGGAATCCCTCTTTGATAAATCTTGTGGGTCTATGACCGGGGAACACCACAGACGAGTGCAGGAGACGTTTTCAGTGCAACTGTAACAGTTGAAATAAAATGTTAGGGGGCAGGTTAGCTTCACGGAGTGTGTCGTCATAGTCACTCACTCAGGATTAATCTAAACTCGCTTTGTGAAACCAAAAACCCAGTGTTTTCGTTAACTCAGGGTATACTTACTCAGAGTTTGCACTAAACCGGCTTTCTGAAACAGGGCCCTGGTCCACAAAAAAGTCAAGGTTGGACTTAGAGCACACTTTATCTTCTGTGCAATACAGGCTAGAAAAGTCAATGACATAACTGGACCACTTTTGGCTTTGGAAAATGTCCTTTGTATAGGATAAGGTGTGGTTGTACACACTAAACATGCAATCCAAATTTGCAGTCTTCTGTGACAGTACCCTTATAACATATGTTCAAAAACCTGCAGTGGGAGCTGATACTGTGTTGTGTCTCTTTCCTTTGTGTTATTTTATGTTGTAAGTTTTGTGTGCTCTAGCGCTGAGAGGCAACTTGATCCACAAATATGGCAAATCCCATACGACTCCTCATTTTGTTGAGTGACAATAGCTCTGAGAGGATAGATCTATCAAGGGTGCCAGACACAGTTGAAGAGCTCATTGAACAAGTTAAAGAGTCATGCAAAGTTGCTGGAGGTATCAGGCTGCAATATAAAGATGTAGACTTTGGTGGAACATTTGTGAACTTGAACTCAACCTCCATGATCAAGGATCTTACCACCATCAAGGTCATACCGTCTGCTACTGAAACATTACTTTTAGAATTTGTAGAAAGTGACCTAGATACAAGCTCCATCTCAACACACACTGATGACATACTAAGCAGCAGCTCCTCTGAGAAACTCCGCACAGAGCCCTGGCCAAAGGAGTTCAACATCCCACAATTCTCTTTTGAAACAGAAGGTCAACTTGAGAAAGGGAATGCGGAATACACAAAGGACCAAACCAGGCTCACACCTACATCGAAAATGTTGTCCGACATTCTGGAAAGACTGGCAGAGAAGATTTTCTCCTACAAGGCGTACCCCAGTGATGCAGACCTGAGTGACGTTGCGGAAGCTCTGACAAGGAAACATCCCTGCTTGAGGCAACCAGACCCCTTCAATGAGAGCTACGGATGGAAACTCAGACTAAAGACTAAGATGAGCAATTACCGCACTCAGCTTAAGTCACATGGACTTGCATCTGAGCTCTTAGTAAATACCCTCAAATCAAAGTCACGAGAAGATCCTGTTCCCAAGCCAGCCAAGAACAACAAAAAGGCAAGAAGAGGTGAGGCCAATTACTATCCTCAGACCAGCAGTGAGAATCCAGAAAGCCTAGAACTAGAGCGAATATCTCTCCTGACCGAATTAAAGAAGAGAAACAATGAGAAAACTGTACGAGAGAAGATGGCCAGGACCTTCGAATTCAGGAGGAAAGAGGTTGTGGATAAGAAGCCCGACATCAAGAACCTCTTGGAAAGATGGCCAGGTCTATTTCAGATGGAAGAGGTATAACTTTAACTTTTTTGTACTAATGCCTTTTATCATAGTTTGGAAATGGGACATATATGTTTTGACTTTTTCTTGTTGGAAGTTGGTCTTTAAAAAAATGTATTGTACACTGTCTACTCATGTACAGATTAATGCAGAGTTTCTGCGGGTTACTGCAGTTCCCCTGCTAACCAGATTCATGGCCCAGCTGGACAAGCACTCCCCACAGCTACTTAAAATAATCAGAAAGAAAGGAGGGACAACCAAAGCAAAAACTGCCATAATCCTAGAGTTTCTTGATCAGGTAGGGTGTATATAATTAACTATTAACATGACAGTTAGCATTTTAACCCCTGTATCTAATGAGAATTTGTATCCTGTTACAGTTTTATTTTGGTAACGTCAGTGATTATGGCTGTGACCTTTTAAAATGTTGAAAGGAAGTGTGGGCTTTGTCCTTGAATGAATGAAGAGATTTATTGTCATTATAAAAGTACAGAGCACAACTATAACAAAATTTATTTCGGAGACACATTTTCACTCTCACTCGCCAGATACACATACATACATATATACGTATAAACTTTTATTTAGGGACAAGAAAGCATATGCCGCTTTTCCACCGACAGAACACGGTGTGGCTCAGTTCACTTTAGCTCCCTGCGGACGCTTTTCCACCACCTTTACACCTGATTGGCCCGGGTATGTGTGGTGCCCACGTGATGTGATATAGAAGCGCTCCCACAAAAGGCTTTAAAAAAAACTCCCAGCAACCATACTCCATTGACTTTGGACCATGGCGACTTCCTCCACAAGAACCAAAAATCAAACCAATCAAAATGAACCACAGACAGAGCAAAGTACAAAAACACACATATATCGCGATTGTTGTTGTTCTTCGGGCTGTGACGTTGCAGACAAAGACTTTTGCGCGCGACTTTTCATAGTCAGATGGGTTCGTCCCTGTTCCCAGTTACGTCCGCTTTATGTTTCCACCGCAACAAACGAGTTCATCCGCGCTAAACTGAACTGCTCTCAAGCGCACCGTGCCGATTTGTCGGTGGAAAAGGGGCATTAGTCACCTCATGAGGATAGAGAGGTGAAAAAAAATTCCTCTCACGCAGCATACTCTCCATATTGCATAGTAACAATTTTAACTGTTCCTGCAGGATGCTGATGCTGACATTAGGAGGGAGTGTATACTTAAATCTCTCATTATCTACCTTGGAGAACGTTTTGAGGACTTGATAAAAGAATACATGGTATGTCCATATCTGTTCTGTCTCTACATGAGACGCAGTCTCTTGATGTAAATTTGACAACTCTGCTATTAAATGCAGTGATTAATGTAGGACAGCAACGATTAATCAACTCATCAAGTTAATATCTTAGGGTTCTGTATTGTTTTCTTTTTTTCTTGGGCTTTGTGGAACATTTATGAAAATGTTCCACCATTGATTTAATTTAATGATTATGCAATTCACAATCTGATTAGTCAAATAATTGTTCTAATAGTCTGTGACCAAACAACTATCAAAATAGTAGTTTATTATGGTCAAAGATTTATCAGGTGTGCCAGACTTCAGTTCTTCACTTGTACATTTTGTTCCATATTTTACCTCAAGATATCCCAGAAAGATGAAGCTGAGGAAGAGCTGCAGAGTGCCACCATGGCACTCTTCGTCTTCAGGGACAACTCAAGCCTCCTACATCAGCCTCGAGACATCGGGATAATTATTGATGGTGTGGAAGTCCTGAATGAGTTGCCTTCTGTGGCAGCTGGAGTGGCAATGATCTTTGGACTCTGTTATGCTCTTAATATGGAATATCCACGAGGATTCAGGTTCACCTTTGAGGCTCTTCAAAAGATTATGATGGAGCTTGACTTTAACAAGATGACCTCTAAGATTCGCAAACTTAATTGTGAACTTAACACTGCACAGTAGTGTGTTTGCATGCATGTGTGCATGTGCACATGCATGTGCATGTGTGCTTGGTTATTTTGCTTGGTTGGCCTGCAGTGGTATTCTACATTCAAAATTTATAAGAACACCCATTTGAAAGGGAGATTTAAGTTGATTTCATTGATACATGTGTAGATTTTTTTTATTTTTTTTTACATTGTAGAGGCACAGTGCACATATAAACATTTTTGAGTACTTGCAAATTGGTTTAAAAAGAGTTTTTATAATAGTTTTATTCCAGTTTTAGACAGGTTGCAGGTTTTATACTGGTTTTCAAAAGATTGCAGGTTTTATAAAACAAACATTTCTCTAATCATTTCTGCCGTAGCACTAAATCTGTATATTACTAATCCTCTCTATTGATTATAGTTAAAATGGTTTGGAACAATAAATAATTTTGTAATAATTGGTTGGCCAACTGTCTTGTTTTTTATAGGAAATGCAGAGCATTTTTGAACTGAAATAAAATGAAATGTAAAAAATATAGTTTGAATATATGTAAATCAATTACCTGGCTTCAACACAAACATATTAGTTCATGTTAATTTGGTTCGATGTGAATACATTAGGTTGGTTAAATTTCAATATATTAGCTTGGTTCAATAATTAAAATATGGTTCTATGTAAAAAAATCAATTTGGATCAATGCAAAATTTAAAGTTTCAGTCAAGTCTAGTAATATTGTTTATATCAACATAAAAGTATCAGGTCATATCAAGTGACTCAATTTGGATTCTATGAAGTCAAATATTTTGGATGTGACAATTGGACATCATTCTTTTTAATTTGAATAGGGTTATTCTTTTTACAGTGTATTAGATTTTTAAAATACAACGGGGCTTGATTATTCAAATCCTTGTATATGAGGAGAAGGATTTCAAAGTCTGTTCTGGATTTAACAGGGAGTCAGTGATGCCCATGTTCCTAATATGGGCAGAATATACCCTTTACTCTCACTGTTAATACTCTTACTGCAGCATTCTGAATCAGCAAAATGGTTCTTAGAGAGACTTTAGAATGACCCGATAATAATGAATTACAATAGTCCATCCTAAAAGTGATAAATCCATCAACTAGTCTTTCAGCATCACTCTGAAACTAGATTTCTTTTTAGATTAAAATATATGTGCAAATGAATAAAGGAAGTCCTACATAGTTGTTTAACATGCGCACTGAAGGACATATCCTGCTCAAACATAACAGATTTCCTCAAGTTTACTGAAGGCTAAAGTAATGCCATCGAGAGTAAGTACCTGGTCAGATGCCATGTTTCTAAGAGGGCCGAGTACAATAACCCCAGTTTTGTCCAAATTTAGAAGTGTTGGCACACAGCATTGAGGATAATAACACTGGAGGAATTGCTTCCATAAACTCAGTTACAGCACTTTCAGAAAGACTATTGTATTATCTACTGTATTTAAATGTATTTCCCAGTGCAGTGTAATTAAATTACAATTATGTGTTTAAATTACACTCTGAGTTGGGTTATATGCACTCTGAAAAAACCCAATAAAGTGTAATAATTTAATGAATCTGTGTCAAGGCTGTCAGCATCAGCGTCTACATGAATGTTAAAGTTACCCAATATTATTCATTTATCTGAACTTAACACTAAATCTAATAAAAGATAAGACAGGTCGATCATATATAAAATAGACAGACATATAGGGTTGTAGAAACAATACTACAAAAGTACTGCAATTAGAAAGAATCACATATTTTAGTCAAAAATGCAACTATTTTTATTAATAAGAGTAAAACCATGTTTTTTTTTCTTCTTTCAAAAGTTAGAAAATCTCATACTAAATGACTGGACCTCAAAAAGTGAGGCAAATAAGATATATATAAATTATAAATGATTCCGAAAGAATTATCATCTTAAAAGTAATGCATAAATTTGAGCAGCTGCATGTTGCAAAACAGCCTGACGAAATATCTCAGGTTAAATATGTGACCTTGAATGTTTCCAAGAAAAAAAAAGTCCAGAGATGTCTTTCCTCAGGAAATAGTCTTTTTCACATGTATTCAACTGCAGCCTGCATTTATTGTCATAATTGGCGGGACATTTCTAATTTTCCTAATGGTGTTCCTTTTGGACTTTATTATAAACCCAGCACAATTTTAAGTGGATCAACTTCAAAATCCCAAAGTCTGCAGGTTTTAAATCCATGCAAACACTACAGCAGCTGATTCCACTGATTAACACTCATGCAAACAGATTGGAGTAAATAATCAGTGAAGCTAGCTTTAATTGTGTTTGAAATATCCAGGGCCAAATACCCAGGGAGAACCCAGTGTGCACTGGATGAGTTGGATATACAAGAGAATTTGCCTGCTATAACACATCTTGGCATATCTGTTGCAGAACACTCGCCTGTCTGGAATAACTGGTGTGTGTCTGGTGACTCTGTAGTATCTGGCTCATCTGTCAACACACATTCAGTTTTATTAATTGCACTGTAGCATCACATGTTTTGTGTGACTACATATCCACTTATCCACACTCTCTTATTTATATATTCTTAAAATCTGTTTCCCACTTTGGGATGATCTACAGGAGCACTTATTGCTCTGATGAGCTCAGTATGTTGTTCGGTCGATTTATCACACCCTGACATGACGCACGGGTCCACTTCAATAGTCTCGATCATACTAATAAAGAGTTACTGTCAACCAAGCTAACAGCCTGTGCCGAAGCACTAAAATATGTATCAGTGATATGCGTTCAAGAGAAATGGATGCAAGTGTGGCGCCCTGAGTATTTTGCGCATTAAGAACAAGTCTCAGATGTGTTCCTTATGTGTTCGTGCCCACCCCCCATCATCATTTTTTGCTATTTGTTGTGACAATAGTTTGCATCATAACACAGAGCGAAAAGCTCATTTGCTCCCACCTGATGTGATGTTAGGGCGATATTTAGTTTCGCCAGTAGGTGGCAGTGGTGGCTCAGCCAAACGGGTAACTGGCAAAATAATCCTTCACAAAAGTAACGCAGGCCAGTTATTACAATGGAAGCCGCCAGTAACACTGAATTGTTTTGCTGTGTTTCAGGTGAGAGCAATATACGAGAACTACATACATTTATGTAAAGTTGATGCTTATTTAACATGTTTGGAGTGTAATTCTTGTTTATATGGTGTTTAATGTGAGCGAATAAGGGAGTTGTTTCACGTTATCTGTGGGTAAGGCTAGTAACATTTGTGCGTTAGCTAAGTCATGTTAGCCTCCTGCATTAATCTCTGTAACCGTGTTGTCCCATCAGTAAGGTGAAAGGAAACTATTAGCTGGTTTCAGTTAAAGTTATAGGAGATAGACCAGCCAGTACATGTTATGTTGTCTATTGTTACTGGTCATTTTCTCTGTGTGTTAAGGGCTGATTAATACGTGGCCATTACACGTAATGCCACAAAAGTAACGCAGGCCAGTTATTACAATGGAAGCCGCCAGTAACACTGAATTGTTTTGCTGTGTTTCAGGTGAGAGCAATATACGAGAACTACATACATTTATGTAAAGTTGATGCTTATTTAACATGTTTGGAGTGTAATTCTTGTTTATATGGTGTTTAATGTGAGCGAATAAGGGAGTTGTTTCACGTTATCTGTGGGTAAGGCTAGTAACATTTGTGCGTTAGCTAAGTCATGTTAGCCTCCTGCATTAATCTCTGTAACCGTGTTGTCCCATCAGTAAGGTGAAAGGAAACTATTAGCTGGTTTCAGTTAAAGTTATAGGAGATAGACCAGCCAGTACATGTTATGTTGTCTATTGTTACTGGTCATTTTCTCTGTGTGTTAAGGGCTGATTAATACGTGGCCATTACACGTAATGCCACAAAAGTAACGCAGGCCAGTTATTACAATGGAAGCCGCCAGTAACACTGAATTGTTTTGCTGTGTTTCAGCGCAATAAATCTTCATGTGCACCTGAATGAACCCTGTCGTCCTTCAGTGTGTAACATAATTTGGCGAGCCAGCCAGGAGCATATTTCCTGCTCCAGACAAGAACCTAGAACACATTAAATCAACATCTGGTAAAGATGGAACAACTACAGGATGAGATCAGCACAGCCTTGTGGACACTTGGGAAACCCGAACTCACCAAGGTATGCCAGCATCTTAAGTGCAGCGAACCAGCAGGGGTGGGTTTTAAAGGACAGTCCCGACGTGCTCTGATTCGGCTGGCAGAAAGTACTCTGGATGAGATTGAAAAAACAGAGGAATCTGAAGTGTTTCAGCAGTTCATCCGTGATCTCCAGTCATTCATACAGTCATTACAAGAACATCCTGTAGCTGAAGTGGAGATACAACGAGCAGAGCTCAGTGAGATAGAAAGACTGAAACAAGAGTACAGTCAGCTCCAACAAGCTCAAGCAGAAGCACGACGTGTTCTGGAAGAAAAAATTGAAGCGTTGGGGACCGAGTTTAGAGGTGCAGCTGGGATAAGTGAAAAACAAGTAAGTCAGCCTGCACCCTTTACTACACCAGAAGTGACTCTGAGAAAAGACTTTCGGATCTGGGGTCAGATCGGGGAAGCAGGACAAAAAGACAAGTTATCTTTCACTAGCTTGACCAACCAAATTGATTCCGGGCTTAAGAAAGGCTACTCAGAGACTGAAATCATTGAAGCTGTGATTAAGGCAGTAAGCCCTGGCCTTCACCTTCGAGACTTGCTGGAAGTGAAGCGTGACCTCACACTTCCCACACTAAGAACTATATTACGGGGACATTACAAAGTAGACTCGTCAGCTGACCTGCTTCATCAACTCATGAGCATATCTCAAGACCCCAAAGAATCTGCTCAGTGCTTTCTGTTCAGGGCAATAGAACTCAGAGAGAAATTGCTCTGGAAGTCTGGTGATGACGATGAAGGGGAGCAGTTCAGCCCAGACTTAATTCAGCGCAAGTTCCTGCGCTCATTAGAGACTGGCCTCCTCAGTGAAGCCGTGAAGTTTCAGTTAAAGCCTTATCTTAGCAACTACCAAGTAACAGATGAGGTTCTAATTGAGAAGATAAATGAAGCAGCCAGCCTTGAATTAGAGCGACAAAATAAACTGAGGAGAAATACTACAGTAAAAACACCAAGGATAAATGAGGTACACGCAGAGTCACAGCACAACCACACTCAGCCACCTTTGAACAGTGAACCAGACAGAAAGGATGAAACTCAGACAAAGGGGGGTGAAGGAGGTGCCACAAAGAAAAAGCAAGGACAGAATAAGGGCCTGGATTCAGAGACAGCTAAGCTGATTGAAGGCCTGAAAGCTGATGTGCTTGAAGTAAAGAAAATGTTTAATGAGACTTTGGAAGCAACAAAAGTAAGGTCAAGTATGGACAGTCGGTTCTCTCCTACAACAAGACGTGCTAGAGGTTGCCAAATGTGCAGAGAGGCTCAGCTTGGTGATCTGTGTAGACACTGCTACCGCTGTGGTCAGGAGGGTCACCTTTCCCGAGGGTGCAGGCAGGCTAGGATCACCCAGGGAAACGGGAGGGGGCTACTGAGCCGGGACCCACAGTAGCCCACTCATCACCCAGGTCCCAGGTAGATCCTGTCTATGTGCAAAACACCTCGCATCAACAAGCACCACAAAATGATTCCACACGCACTGAAACTGGCCCAAAAGAGCCAAACAGCAACAAATTGACAAGTGATACATCTAATGGTTATATACCCTCACAACGGCAAACCAAGCTCATCAGTCTCATTGGGAAAAGATGCACAGTTCAGTGCCACCTAGATAAGGTACCAGTAGAGGCCCTGTGGGACACTGGAGCTCAGGCAAGTCTGATTAACAATGAATGGCGAGAACAACACCTACCACACAGCACTGTCAGGCCACTTGCTGAGCTGTTGGGAACAGAACCTCTAGTGGCTTTAGCAGCTAATGGTAGTGAAATCCCATATGATGGGTGGGTAGAGACAGAATTCTATTTGGACTGTAACCCTGAAAATTGTCTTCTAGTCTCAATGCTTGTATCCAGTGACCCCAATGTTGCACAACTGCCCATTATTGGATTTAATGTAATAGAGGAAGTTGTGAGTAAATGGGGCAAGCGACAACCAAGCTCACGCAACGTTCAAAAAATCAGCCAAATCCTCTCAGTATCAGTACACACTGCTAAATCAGTACTAAAACTATTGCAGTCACCAGACCAAAACCAAAGTGTGGGCACAGTATTGGCAGGAAAGAGGGGACTATGTCTGGCTGCTGAACAGATTACCACGACATATGTCCGTGCACATATTGGAGCCCAGTTTTCAGGACACAGTCTGTTATTTGTCCCGAATGAACCATCACAGTTGCTTGAGGGTCTTGTCATTCAAGAGGGACTGGTCACAATAATGGAGGGCAGGTCAGTGTACATCCCAGTCGCGATAGCTAATACCAACAAGCGGGATGTCAACTTAATTCCTCACACTGTTCTGGGACATCTGGAAGAAATAAAAGCAGTGTACCCCATCACCCCTGAAAAGACACAAGACTCAGTAGAGCAGATTTCATCACAGCCTCCTATACAGGTGAATGAGGTGATGAACACACCCTCCTCCAGCCATAAGCCACCTCAGTGGGACCCTCCAGTTAAGTTGGACCATCTCAGGGAAAATGAACAACAAACGGTGAGACAGCTGTTAAGAGAGGAATGTCATGCTTTTGCTTATGATGATAAAGATGTTGGGTGCATCCCCAGTTTAAACATGCACATCACATTGCATGACACAACACCTGTTCGAAAGACCTACATATCTGTGCCAAAGCCTCTGCACCAAGAGGTGAAAGACTATCTTCAAGACCTGCTGAACCGTGGGTGGATTTCAGAGTCTAGGTCACCCTACTCGTCTCCAATCGTCTGTGTTCGGAAGAAGTCGGGTGAATTGAGATTGTGCTGTGATTACAGGGAACTCAACCGGAAGTCAGTACCAGACAGACACCCAATTCCCAGAATTCAGGATATGCTAGATTCCCTTCATGGCAGCTCCTGGTTCTCTGTTCTTGATCAGGGGAAAGCATACCATCAGGGGTTCCTGGACCCTGAAAGTCGCCCCCTGACAGCCTTCATCACACCTTGGGGCTTGTACCAGTGGAACCGCATACCCTTTGGCCTCAGCTCGGCCCCAGCAGAGTTTCAGCGGAGCATGGAGGACTGTTTAAGGGGACTGCGGGATGTAATCTGTCAGCCATATTTGGACGACAACCTAGTCCACTCTACTTCATTTGATACTCATCTTGAACACATCAGAGCCGTCCTTCAGAGATACCAAAAACATGGTGTCAAACTCAGCCCACAGAAATGTGACATCTTCAAGAGAAAGGTACGTTTCCTTGGTCGGATGGTGTCCGAAGAGGGATATACCATGGACCCAGCGGAAATAGTCCCTGTACAAGCTCTCAGAGACAAACCACCATCCACAGTGGGGGAACTGAGTCGGGTCCTAGGATTCCTGTCCTACTATAGATCCTATATCCCAAACTTTTCAAAAGTGGCAAAACCCCTGTACCAGTTGCTGACACTGCCTCCAGATAAAGCACCGCCACCAGTGCCCAGGACAAAGGGGAAAGTGGTTAAGACAAAACCGAAAGGTCGACCACCGCCTAACACACCCATTAAATGGACTGAGAGCCATCAAAATGCCTTAAATGAGTTGACTGATTGTCTAACACAGCCACCTATTTTGGGTTACCCTGATTTCTCAGAGCCCTTTGTACTCCATTGTGATGCCTCACAACAGGGCCTGGGAGCTGTGTTATACCAAAAGCAAGCAGGCAAGATGAAGGTCATTGCATATGGCTCAAGGACATTAACACCCCCTGAGAAAAACTATCATATGCATTCGGGAAAGCTGGAATTCTTGGCTTTAAAATGGGCAGTCTGTGAACGCTTTCGGGACTACCTATATTACGCCCCACATTTTGTTGTCTACACAGACAATAACCCTTTGACATATGTCCTTACGACAGCAAAGCTGAACGCCACAGGCCACCGCTGGGTGAGTGAACTGGCTGACTTCAACTTTACTATCAAATACCGGCCAGGGAAGAAAAATGCTGATGCAGATGGCCTATCCCGCTTACCACTAAACATTGAGCAGTATATGGCACAGTGCACATCAGAAGTCAAACAGGGTGTCGCTAGAGCTGCTGTTGAAAGTGCAGTATTGCAGAGGGAGAATCTGCTGCATGAAACTGTTGTTGTCAGCCTGAGTGCCGTCAGTTTAGTGCAAGACGCGGTTACACTGTCTGCTGGAAAGTCTCTGTCACCCGAGGAAATCCGAGTGAGTCAGGAGAAAGATCCCATCATTAGTCGCTTTTTACAACACAAAATCAACAACTACTTACCAAAAGGTCGTGCCCTAACAGCAGAACCCCCTGATGTCAGAATCTTGCTGAGGCAGTGGAGCAGAGTGCACATAAATGATGATGGGGTCCTCTATAGGAGAGTGAAAGGCAGAGATCAGCTTCTTCTCCCTAAAGAGCATCGTGACACTGTGTTCAGGGAACTGCACAAAGAGATGGGATATTTGGGGACAGAAAGAACTCTGTGTTTAATAAGGGACAGGTTCTACTGGCCTCGAATGCAAAGCGATGTGGAGCATTTTGTAATGCATGCCTGCGAATGCCTCAAGAGAAAGCGGCCAAGTAAGATTACCAGGGCCCCACTGACCACCATTACAACGACATTCCCATTTGAGCTTGTGTCCATAGACTTTTTGCACCTTGAGACTTGTAAACAGGGATATGAGTACATACTGGTAGTGATGGACCACTTCACACGTTTTGCACAAGCTTATGCAACAAAAAACAAATCTGCAAAAACAGTGGTGGATAAGGTCTTCAATCACTTTGCTCTGAACTTTGGTTTCCCAGCACGAATCCACCATGACATGGGCAGGGAATTTGAGAATCAGATGTTTTCCCAGTTGCAGAAAGTCTGTGGTTTACGTGGCTCTCACACTACCCCATACCATCCACAAGGAAATGGGCAAGTGGAGCGTTTCAACAGAACTTTGTTGTCCATGTTGAGAACACTAACTGACCTTGAAAAAGCAGACTGGAAGGAATCATTGACAAAAGTGGTGCACGCCTACAACTGCACTCGGAATGAGGCTACTGGGTTTTCCCCGTACTATTTGTTGTTTGGCCGTACTCCAAGACTTCCTATAGACATCTTGTTCAACTTGCCTTCACAGGAACAGCAATTAAGCTACGAGGAGTATGTGACAAAATGGCAATCCCGAATGAAGGAGGCCTATGAGATTGCATCTATGGCAGCCCAGAAAGAAGCTTCGAGAGGTAAACATTATTACAACCGTAAGACCTACGGAGCTCAACTTCATCCGGGGAACAGAGTCCTGCTCCGCAACCTCAAGGAGAGAGGAGGCCCAGGCAAGCTTCGGTCATACTGGGAGGATACAGTGTATGTGGTGGTGAGTCAAAAAAGCCCTGACATCCCAGTTTACGAGATCAAGCCAGAGAGGGGAGGAAAAAGCCGCACAGTACACAGGAACCTGTTGCTTCCATGTGACAGTCTACCTGTAGAAAAACCACACAGACAGGAGCAAAACGAAAAAAGAAAAAGCCTGAGACAAAAAGGGGTAGAAGCTCAACAACAGCTACTACAACAAGACACAGACGTGGAGAGTGAGGATGAGGGTGAGCTTGTGTGGAGGTTTCCACAGCAAAACAGTACCACCACCATTATCCCTCCAACCCTGGAATCTCTGGTGGGTGAACAACAACTGGGGGAGCCTCAAACAGCTGACTTCGACCCTTTCTTACAGGACCACAGAGAGATACACGAACCTGAGTTGCAGACAGCAGAGCAACATTACAACCACCAGGAGTCACAGGATGAACAACAAGATGAGCAAGGAGACAGTGACTCCAACAGTGAACTAGGGTTGTCACCTGTCCTCAGACACCCCAAGAGAGAGCGACGTCAGCCCAAAATGCTGACATATGATATATTAGGACAACCCACAGTCAGACAAGCTGATATGGACAGTGTTAAGATGGGAGCTATTTGCACCCAGAGACTGTGGAGGCCTTGGTGGCCTGAAGATATACCAGCAAGGTGTGAGAGACAGTAATAAGAAACTGATCCAAAATGAAGACATTAACATGAACATTGTGACAAGCAGAATAGAGCAAACGTAGCACCAACAGACAATGGACAGAATCTAACACTCATTCTTATGGTGTGTGCTAACTTGTCACATGCTGAACATATGATGATGATGACCATCTGTAAAAGATGCCTTGATATGTAAACAAAGTTAAGTGTGGTAACAGACTAGTGTATTGTTGGCCGAATATTGAGTCTGGTTACAGTCAGAAATTCAGAGTAACATGATGAACTTGTTTACTAACCTTGAGGGAGAAAAAATGGTTACTTGGCACAACAAGATTCATGATTAGCTTCTACCATGACTTTTAATTTGCTGAATGCAAATTGTTGTACTGCAATGTTTCATTGAACAGATGTCAGAAGCATGTGTAACCATAATTGTTACCCAGGGATAGGTATACTAATAGTACACAAGAAATGTACTGACAACGGCAAACATGTTCAAAGAGTTTAGGAAAAAATAGACGGAAGCCTTTTTTTCCCTCTTTCTTTCTTTTTTTATTAAGTAGGGGAGGGTGTGGCGCCCTGAGTATTTTGCGCATTAAGAACAAGTCTCAGATGTGTTCCTTATGTGTTCGTGCCCACCCCCCATCATCATTTTTTGCTATTTGTTGTGACAATAGTTTGCATCATAACACAGAGCGAAAAGCTCATTTGCTCCCACCTGATGTGATGTTAGGGCGATATTTAGTTTCGCCAGTAGGTGGCAGTGGCGGCTCAGCCAAACGGGTAACTGGCAAAATAATCCTTCACAAAAGTAACGCAGGCCAGTTATTACAATGGAAGCCGCCAGTAACACTGAATTGTTTTGCTGTGTTTCAGGTGAGAGCAATATACGAGAACTACATACATTTATGTAAAGTTGATGCTTATTTAACATGTTTGGAGTGTAATTCTTGTTTATATGGTGTTTAATGTGAGCGAATAAGGGAGTTGTTTCACGTTATCTGTGGGTAAGGCTAGTAACATTTGTGCGTTAGCTAAGTCATGTTAGCCTCCTGCATTAATCTCTGTAACCGTGTTGTCCCATCAGTAAGGTGAAAGGAAACTATTAGCTGGTTTCAGTTAAAGTTATAGGAGATAGACCAGCCAGTACATGTTATGTTGTCTATTGTTACTGGTCATTTTCTCTGTGTGTTAAGGGCTGATTAATACGTGGCCATTACACGTAATGCCACAAAAGTAACGCAGGCCAGTTATTACAATGGAAGCCGCCAGTAACACTGAATTGTTTTGCTGTGTTTCAGCGCAATAAATCTTCATGTGCACCTGAATGAACCCTGTCGTCCTTCAGTGTGTAACACAAGCATTAAAACAGTTATGTTTATGACTTTGGACATTAAAAAAATGACTCGGCTTAGGTGCCATTTTTCTATTGCAATGATAATGATTTTCAAGGTACAAGAGGAATGTCTAAAAATTGACAATGATGATGAGAAAACGAGAAAGAGACAGAGGGAAAAAATGCCTGCATAGCAAAGCCATTATGCATGAACTTCAATTATAGCTGTGAGGAGTTATACATCGAGAGGGAACGATGAGGGCAGGAAGATACAGGGAATATGAATAAGTCATTGGTTTCCATGTTCTATATGCCTGGTTCACATGACGTCTTTCTCATTATTCCCAGGCTTGTCTATCCCATTCATCAATGTGATGAGACTCTGTGATCACAGACCTTTTGACCTAGTTTAGGGTGCTCAGTCAAAGTTCACTCCCCAGATTGACTTCGATCTCCTGCAGAATTATGCTGCAGCAATAGCATCACTTTTCAAGAAAAATAATAAATACATAAAAAAATCCTTCCAGCTTGTGGACCTTTAAATTATTGAGAGAAAGTGGTTAACATGAACCACAGGGTTTAAATCAGCAACACTCACCTCATTTCTTCCATTCTCTACAAATCTAGACAGATAAGAGGTTGGGAATACTGACGACTGATAGCTCTTTCTTGTTGAGTATAAATATCCATTATTAACCTGTAAATAACTGATTATTAATCTGTATCGTTTACGATTTGTTTCGATCAATTTAAAATATATTAAATATTTTAGTGTCTATTGATGTTAATTTTGCAGATTGAAAAATGAGATCTGTCTATTAAAGATTTAATAGAAAGCTTGGCTATTTGTCTGGGTCAAAACTATTCATTTTTTAACAATTAATTGTACTACTACTGTGACATTTGCATAATAAGAGTTGGTGGTTTAAATTCTTAATTGTGCTAATGCAAGTGTGGCTGCATAAAGTCTACTAGCAGTCAATTAGTTACACTTCTTGTTCTCACTATAGTCTCATCTTTGCATGTAGTTGAACAATTTTCAGCCTGTAGAAGGAGGATATATCATTACCATTTTTAGCTAGCTAAAAGGGCTTATTTGGCACTGAAGGTAAAGTAAAATCTAATGCAGGTTGTGGTATTGTTCTCTATACAGGAATTGTTTGATTGTTGGTTTTCTCTGCATTACTGTAGAGTCTTTTCCTTAACAACACAAAATGCCTTTAGGCGACTGTTGCTGTGATTTGGCACTATATAAATACAATTGCATTGAATGGAATTTGGACAAGAAAGCACCAAATGTGTCGAACACCTTGAGAGAACCGTTGTTGTGATTTTGTGCTATATAAATGAAATTTAACTGAATTAAATAGAACTGAATTGAATATAGACAATGCATACATGAGTACAGTAGAGATGGAAAGCATGGTACTCACAAGGAGAAGTTGTCTTCGACGAAGCAGCGGTTTCTGAGCAGGCCAGACCACAGCTGGACACCCACTATGCCAAATATGAAGAAGACGAAGAAGCACAGCAGCAGTACATTACCCAGCATAGGCAAGGTGTCCAGCAGCAGGGTCACAAGGATACGCATACCTGAGAGAAGAGACAAAGCAAAGGTCAAACATCTGTGCAGCACACAGTAGATCCATATAGCTGCATTGTGTGGATCAGGTCTGTTTGAATGGAGAATCCAAGCACTTTCAGTTAAAGAGGCACTGCAGAACGTTTTTCATCGCTGCATATATCCTAGTCAAACAAGTACCATTCACACTAAATGCTGCATAAATCCTGTTTTAACAGACCTGCAGGGACAAGTGCAAAATTTTGTGTTTTATTCATCTGATGAAATGACACACTTTCCAGCAGATGCCGAAGTAGCTTTTTTCAGTTTAATGAAAATGAAACAAAAATGATGAATCACAGAAATAACAGCCTGTTACATGTCATAATCTAGTAAATATAGCCGCTCTGCGCTTTATGTTTTATACTACCAAAACAGGGCTTATTAAAGGACTGTCAAAACACGGTCATTCATTTTAGGAGACGAAGTACAGTGCTGTGGGTCACTCGTAAACAATATGGGGCCCTTGACAAACAGAAATGATTCAGTGTGTCAGTTTCTCAGGATGAAATTTTTCGCCAGTAAAAAGGTTTTCAGGAAATTGAAATGAACAACTGTAGACCGCCATGTATAGCAGAATTTAATTTTGCCCATCCATTTTTTTAATATATAAAGCACTGCTAATAATGACTTATAAATGGCATGTTGCACTGACAGGACCGATAGCTTTTGTTTTAGTTTTTAGGCTTTTTCCACATTTTTGATGTGAAAAACATAAAGAACTGGGATGGAGGTGGGTTGCAAAGAGGCTTGCAGATGTACAGCAATGTTGGGCAAGCTAAAGCAGCCAATAACTCTTGTTAGAGTTTCCATAGAAAGGTATCAGCAGAGCCAGATTGATCTTGTTCTGCCTGAACTGACTCTATGCTCAACAAAATTAACATCATGCAGTTTGACACATAGCTAGCTACTGCCTTTTTATTCCACACATTGTTTATGTTTGCTTTTTTGACAGAATCTAATCACTACATGGCCCACAGTACAACTCGAACACAACGTCTGTTCACAGTAGTATCCGATGATTGTTAATAAAACACTAACTAGGCATTATAGACACTAATATATAGTGTATACACACTACAGTAAGCCCTAATTGGTCCAACACCAGATTGCCAATGTGACAGTGACAATGTCTTTCCAAATTTAGCGAGATGCTATTTAGAAGTGGTGCAAACCAACAGCATGTATTGATCATCAGTGAAGTATGTCAAAGTTTCTGCTGCTGAAAAGTACTGTAAGTGCTATAACTGTCCACGATGACACTGGTGTAGCAAAAATCCAAAGTGACATCCCAGTCAGAGCCCCGGACGGCATAAATGCTTAGTAGTTACTAGAAACCTGTCATTTCACTGTGTTGGTGTGCTTAGCAACACCCTTTTAAAATAATGTTTAAAAATATATTTGGAGAAGACACAATGGTACTGAGTCAAGCGGAAGTAGTTAGCAGTCTGTGAAAGTACCAGCAGGACTCCTACAGTTTGTTCTGAATTAAAGCCACAGTAAAAGACCTGCTTTATTGCCTTTCATACAGTACATCTCTAAATCTGTCTGCTCTGGACAGTGTTCCCTCATGTTTCTGACAACACACACACTTCCTACCGCCTACACACTCCCTCTGCTAACTCTGGCTCTGTCCCTCAGATTTTGATTTGATTTTCACATTGATTTTCTCACTAGCTGTATACTATCCAACCATCTGTTAATCTATCTTACCTAACCTTGTTCAGTTCTCTCTTGTTTTTGCCAATGTGTAATCTCTATTCTCCATCACACTGCTTTGGTTTCCCCTTTTCCCCTCTGTGTCTTTAGTTCCACCTCTGCCTGCCCATCTCTCTGTCTCTCTCTCTCCTTCTCTGGCTGTGTTTTTGAGTCAGGCGTTAATAATGAGGATCATTTTCCTGATCAGGGGTTTTCTGGGTAATTGGATAGGCCGAATCGAAGCCTGCCATTGCAATGGCAGAACTCATTTGATGGCACTGAGGAACAGAGGGCAGAAGGGAAGGACACTGAGTCAATGGAAAGGGCACCAAATAGGCAGAGGGTGGGAAAACGAGATATATGAAATCAAAGGGTTATCTGGTCCCATTAAAAGAAACCAAGGCACTGAGCTCATTAGTTTATTTGGGGGATGCTTTCAAAAGGGCAGGTGCGGATTTGATAAAAGAAAATGTTACAATTTGTTTACTTATAGACACCCTGTAAAAACATGCTAATTTTAAGACTTTTAAAACATTTTGGTATCATTTTGAATGAAATTGTACCAAGGTTGGTTGGTTGGTTGGTTGGTTGGTTGGTTGGTTGGTTGGTAGGTAGGTAGGTAGGTAGATAGATAGATAGATAGATAGATAGATAGATAGATAGATTTCCCATTACAGTTTTATGTTTAATCACTTTGTGTTTTTTTGCAAATCCTTGATTCCACTTTGTGCTTTTTTAATGTTGCCTCAATTTCAGGCCACACCAGCATCCCATCAGTTATTTACTCTCTCAAGTATACAATGCTGTAGTTTCCCTTTGTCATTATCAGAATATTCATTTCTAGCCAAAGTTTCCATACCTCATTCAAATTGTACATAATCTTCCTTTTTTCCTGTGCATTGTGCTTTGGTTTTGTCATGTATTCGTTTTCACACGTGCCTTGTTGTCTAAACTGACTTGCCACCTGCGTATGACCACAAATATTTTATTTTGGATTTGACTCAGCCTCCTGGTAGCAGCATAGCGTCCTGCTGGCTTTATATCAGTTTTGGCACATTATTGCCACCTTGTAAATTGGACTGTGGATTATAGTGTTGTCTGATCCAAAACGGCATGGATGCAGCTGCATTGTGTGATCTAAATGTGCATAGAAATTAAAATAGCATTATTTTGGTCTACAATGCTAAAAGTATTTAAAACCCCAAATATATGAATGTAAGAACATTTTATAATTTTTAAAGACTAGTGCCAGTTTTCAGGACATTTCAGGATGATGAACCATCTTGTTCTTTAATAAGTAATGAATTAATAAAATGTCAACATTTCAGCAAACTCATTTAAAATTTGGGCCAGTGATATTTTCATAGTGAATTTTAGGTATGTAAGAATCTCCCTTCTTTAAAAAACTGCAGTGTTTTACCATTAAGAACTGACCATACAGATAAAAAAAAATCAAAGCAAAATAATTCAGTTAGTTGATTTCAAATTTTATCTATACAGCGCCAAACAACAACAACAGTTGCCTCAAGGCGCTTTATATTGTGAGGTAAAAACCCAGCAATAACACAAAGAACTCTCCAAATTTCTCTGCTCGCTTGAAATACTTGTAAAGATCCTGAAACCTAAATGTTTTAATCTGAACCGGACGAGTGAGATGAGAAGGCTGTCAGGAGTCTATCCCAGCTACCAGAGGGTGAGAGGCGGGATACACCCTGGACAGGTTGTCAGTTCTATCATGTGATGTTATTTATGGGTCCTTAATAACATACTACGACAATGCAGTTTACAAGACAACACATTACTTGTTTACACTCTGCCTGCTCGGATCTGGTTGTTATGTTTGTGCCGTTCCAAAACTTCCAAACTTTCCTCTAGCAGATAAACTAGTCAACATCAACACTTACAGCATGATTGAAGGGTGTCTCTTCCATCTCTGCTTTACTTTTTAAATTTGTCTTTATTAGCTGTGATGAATGTGGATACCAGTATATTGGCAAACAGCTAACATTAAGTTATAATATTGAGAAAGTTAGAATATTTCTCTGCTGAGAAATCAGTTGGGCTCTACTTCAAAATATTAAAGGGTAATCAGAAAAAATGAGCAATTTCCAAGTTAAAATCCCATCAGATGTGTTAGGAGCAAAAAAAAAAATGGGAATATGAGATGAAATGAAAAACAAACTAATGAATCAAAGTGGGTTTCCCTTGACATCTTCATGGTTCTTTTTTTAAATATACATATATCAGGAATACTTTAAAGTGTGATTTGGAGGAGATCCACTGTCAGAATACACAGTAAAGTCTTTGCTTGTGTCCATATCCACTAAAATCTCCTCTGGTCTGGAGTGAAAGTGCATGCATTTACCATTCCTGTTTTAAAGTTGGCGAAATTTCATCCTTTTCATGTTTAGACGACTGCGCCATCTGAGACTGACACAGCAAACTGCATCAGAAACTTTTCATATCTTCAGCTCTGAGTTTGTTTTTCGTTTCAGTTTTTTTTTTGTTTAATCGGGTGCACACTGACAGATTTTATTTTTTTTCCCGTGTTGACAGATGGGAGGAAATCCAAGAAGGAGTTTGCGGACTTTCTCAGATCTGGAGAACAAAATGAGCCACAGCCCGTCAAGAGAGGCAGGGGGAGAAATGAAGGGAGGAGAGGAGCAAAGGTAAGGCACAAGAGAATGAGTGACAGTGCTGAACATTTGAAGGATAACTTGCGTGTTTCGCAGACACTGGAGAAAAATCCAGGAGCTGTGAAATCCAGCTAAAATTGAAAAGTGACAGCAGAGAAAGCCTGGAAACTTGAATGGTACTTGAAAAGCACGGTTCCGTTTGTGTAATAGCTGCCACATTACACACTGGACGCGGTAGCAGCATAAATAGCATTTACCATCACGGCGCAAGATGAGAGGCGTAAAGAAATTATCTGCGATGCTCCACTCATCGTGCAAGTTATTAAATACGGCTCTGCAGGGCTGTTTACAAGAGAAACATCCTGTCATGATTCAAGGGAAGCGATCCAGTGCAGGGAGTTATGTAAAAATGAAGGCATGACTCACTGCCTGTGGCCATTTGTAGCCACTTGCCCTTTGGTGGGAGACACCTTCATCACGACTGCCTGAACTGCCTGAAAATATACGGATTCATTCAGAGGTGTGAGGGCCCATACGCTCTGAGAGACCCGAGTCAAAAGGTAAATCTACCCCGTGTTTCGCTGTGTTTGGTCATTGCAGACACACACACACACACACAGAGTGCACATTAAGCAGCGACTCCTTCATGTGATCGCTCTCAGAGAGTAATGTGCTGAGCTGTGAGGATGCTGCTTAGCTGTGCCTGAGTTAGCAACAGCAGCTGGGATTAGTGTCCAGACAATGACGGGCTTCATATGCTGTGATTCAGAGCAGCAGTACTACACATCTGCATCTGAGATTTCTATAACTGACACAGCTCAGACTTACACACACACAAGACTTGTTACCATCATTATTTTAACAGACCTTCGTGGGATTCTGTGAAGTGGATAAATGTGTGAAAGTATAATGGTTACAACATTGAAAAATGCTGGAAGATAAATATCAATAATGTTAAAAACAAAAATTTAATATGTTCATTTTGAAATGCCCTCATTTACATTTAGAGTCATCATGTGGAAATATGTTTGTAAAGCACACACATGCGCACACAAATAAAAACATTGTTACAATTATTTACTTAACTACTTCAAATTACATTGTCCTGCAGATTTGCAGGTAGGTTGTCCAAATGGTGTTGTCCTGTTCCAGCAGAGTTTATGTAATCATCTTTTTAGAAGTCCATACAGTTCCCATCATAGCAGGACAGGTATGAAAAGGTAATGTAGTTACAACTGAACATTTTGAACTGAGACTGATAGGTGATATTAGCTAAAAAGGGTCAATAACTTCAATGAGTGGAAACAAAACTAGTCTAGTAGTGAGTTTTAATCAATCAGTTATTGCTAACATGACAAGATACATAGACGTTACTAACCAAGCATTCATCCAGCTATAAAGTGGCTATATTTGTCAGAACCCCGTGCAGTACCAGTTATGATAGATTAAATATGTAATATATAGCAGTGCTTTTGTTTGTTTGTTATTTTGCTTTTTGCATATTCATATAATCTATTGTATAATTGTACATGCTTGTGCTGCATTCACAGTGAGGCTCATTATTTCCAAGAAACTAAATGTTGTCTTGGAGTTATGAAAGAGCTACGTGAACTCGGTTATTTCAATTGGAGAGAAAAAACCACCAAAAGACAAAAAGACTGTTCATAGAAGAAGGACGTACCATCATGATGTCACTGGTTTCTAAACACTGCATTTTGAAGTCAATGTTTTGGCACCTAGTTAGAAAGCATGTGTTCTCAATTTTCAGTAACAAAAAAAATCTACTTAAATGAAGAAAACTTTATCTGTATCTTTGAAAATTACATTTGGGGACTTGTTTTCAGAGCTAGCCTCAAGTGGTCACGAAGGGAACCGCAGCTTCGGGCACTTTGGGTTCTCACATACAGTGAGAGTGCAACACATTACAACACATTCATCACATTAACCATCTTAGAATTGCTGTAGTCATCGGCAAACATATTAATGTTATTCAAGTACGGTATGTGAAGGGTTTTTCTTTTCTCTCTTTCTTTCTTTTTTTAAAATATAGTCTAAATATGTCCGGAGTATGATCAAAACCAGAAGAGTCTCAGAGCTGGTACGCCTGTAATGGCTGAACATTAAAGAAGTCAGCTTTGAGCGATTGGTATTTGGAACAGGCGTGATGGCAGTTAGGAAGCAATTTAGCCAGAAGTAAGACGACATAAAGTATTTGAAGTGGCAACAGTTTGTTTTGCAGAGTGCTATTGTGAGAGGAGTATAAATCAGGGCATTAAACAATACATCGTCTGGATCAGAGCCATTCATGAGAGTAACTTGTTAAACAGTGACAGACGCGAGCATGAATCTCTTAAGAAGAACCTCTGTTTATGTCCGAGGTAAGACAATCAATCCACCAAGCCTCTCCCAACCTCTACAGTGTGCTCATTCCAAGTGATTGACATTTCATATTCAATAACAATCATCTCCTCCTCCGCCTGTGTGCCCTCTCCAACCTCGCCGTGGGCAGCCACTCCATTCCAACACGGCTGGCAGGCGGGTTGCTGCGTGTGATCGGGGGAGCCATCTGTTAGCAGGCAGATTAGGTCTGCTTCCTCTGCTCTGCTGTCCAGGTCCAGCTCCGGCCCAGCCAGCTTTGTAATCTGTGTACTGTGAACTAATGGGCTTTCTGAGTCGAGGGGCAGCATACACCTGCGTCTCTTCTTATTTGCTCCGAGTGGACGGCAACAAGCTCGCTGTAAGCGACTCCAGACAGAGATGATTGCATGTCCCCAAAATGAAAATAATCCTCTGTGTAAGTGAGTCATGAGACTCATAGCCAGAGTCCATGTGGAAAAAAATGAATCCCGATGAAGAGAACGGGCTTAGAACTGAACTTTTGTAATCATCGGAATTTTTTTTTTGTATTGACCAGTGGATACAAAATTATGAGAAACAGACACTGAAAAAAAAATCTAAATTAGTTTACTCACATAGTTTTATGCTTATGATTATTCTACATACTGAGTCAGACTGATCCATTTTCCACAACGGGCCTTCCATACAAACAAACCCACATGGGCATAGCTGTGCAAATGCAGATAAACAAATCCCTAAATTAAAGATACACAATTTATATGAGTGAGTGAGTGCAATATACATATATAAACACACCGATCAGGCTTAACTTTATGACCACTGGCAGGTTAAATGAATAACACTGATTATCTTTTCATCTTGGCTATCAGGTGATAGCGAGTGAGGTATATAAGGAACCAGGCGAGCAAGCAGGAAAGATTAGTATTTGAGCGAGTTTGACATGGGCCAAAATTTGATGGTTTGTAGGTTGTTCCTGGTCAAAGTGGTCAAAGGAAGAAACAGCCCAATATTTATATGTATTTATTTGAAGATGGTTTAACTTGATTGGATACTATTTTTCTTCTTTGTACTACCCTTTTTTCACCATTTCATCTGCAATAGACTCCGGCCCAGCTGTGAGGCTAGTTGGATAAGCTTGAAGGAACGATTGGATGTGATAAATGATGCCCTAGACTCCATCATTCACTCAAACAAATGATGACTTAAAAAGGAACATTTTTCCACCTTTTTACACATCTACTTGTTCACTTGCACTTACCCCTGCATCAAATCTCTTTGACAAAACACAGCTGTGGGGTGATGATTGTGCGTGCTTTCGTCTTCTGCTTATCTGGGAATATTCCAGCTGATCAAAGACCTGAACTTCAAGCCTTTAGAAACTGTGGCAGCTTAAAACCTTGAAAATGACTTGGGACCGAAAATTCAAGTAAAACACAATCTCTTCTGTCTTTAGGCAAGGAAATATCACTCGCCCGCCAACAGCTGCTGGGGGTGTTCTTGTCATAATAAGATTCGCCTAAAAAGAGCTTTTTGTTTTTTACAGCAAAAGATTGACAGCGGAGAGCAAGGATTACGCTGTGACATTCTTTACTTTCATCCTCTGGCAAACAACTTCCTCTTCTGAACTCTTTCTAACCTTATCAGCGTGTTATTACTTCAGCTCTCCTCTTTAAACAAGGAGCCCTCCGGATCAAACCCGTCCCCTGACTCATCCAGGCTCTCCCTCTTGTATTTACATCGCAATAAAACAGCAAAAGTCAGGGGGTGACTTAGGCCTTTCTATAAAACCCTTCTCCCAACATCTTAGGGAAGAATAGACGCTAGGACGTTCTTGTGAGCTCTTTAATTACAGTACTGTGGCTTGGCAAACAATGTGCCATAGGAGGAGGGTGAGGAGGAGGGTGAGGAGGAGGAGGCATGGTCGTGCTGGGAGCTGCGAGGTTGATAATGTTCCTGTGTTGCTGTTGCCTTTAGGGCGTATCTGGGTGGAATTACAAGACAGTGTGCATGAACCTGGTACAGCTCAAACACCAAGCCTAACAGAGCGTGGAGAACAGGATGAAACACTACGTATTATTGATGCATGGGTAGAAATAACAGCTTGCATGTGCATGCACTGCAGGTTCGCGAGTGTGTGAGAAAGTGAGGAAAATGTGTACGAGCTCTACCTGTGCATATGTGTGGGCTAGTTTGATAAGGCTCTGGGGAAAAGGGCACATGAGGCAGCTCAACAATCAGCAAGTGCCTGAGGGCTATTAATCAGTCTCATTAAGACAGGGATGGGTAAGAGTGTGTGTCTTGTGTGTCTTGTGATAATCAACTATTGACTGCTGCCTCCAGCTTATCAATCGCTCAAATGTGGCGTACTCGCAGCAGCCAAAAGTTTCATCGAGACTCACCGAGTCTGGGAGGAATGCAAAAGTTTTATCTTGTTACGTCTGCTCATTTGCAAGCCTGAGGCATAAAACCACCTTTGCCCTCCAACCTGACGCAATCTATTCGGTTTCTTAAGTTACCCATGAATTATTGCCTCATTTAAAGACACAATCGGATGAACTAAGCTTTGGCAAAAGTTCAGTAAGATCAACACATTCTCATTCCTAACTTATCTTCATTTAACGCACTGAGTGCATATTTAATGTTAGTTTGCAATGTGCAGGGTAGTCCTCCAGAATACTATCTCGCTAGATGAGGAAGTATAAAAAACAAAATCACGTCCACGTTAGGAGGGATGGCAGCAACTTTGACCTTTAGTTTTCAGACTGTTTCGGGTAGGTTCAATCAAAACGACTTGATTAGGTTTAATAAAAGCTTATGATTAAAATAGGAACAGATTAAAAGTCAAATACTGCTCCTACAGTAAGTTTAAGAACGGTTTCTGTAAAGTACAAACCTCGGACGGTACCTGTAACTTGTCTCATGATGTTTTTGGCATTTTTTGTTGTGTTAAGCTTCAGAATGATTCGGCTTTGTTTTGCTTGTTAAATTAAGGGTACGTGTGTAAAATCTCACCACTAGATGTCAGATTGCAGTCAACTGAATTCTTACTCCTCCTACTTCAAGTGCACAATGCTAGCTATGGTGGCCGCTGTAGGTGTCCACGTCTCATCACCCTGGAAATGGCTGTAAAACTGACTGACTAATATGGGAGTTTGATATCAGTCAATGATTTGGTGAAGCTCACTTCTGTCCCATGACACCTATACTGAGGCGAGTTGTTGAGGATATCCTGAACTTTTCTGTCAATGCTGCTGTTAGCAGCTATTAGCCGGCAAGTCGATCTAACCTTGTTGGACTCGGGCTCTTTGACTACATCCTCTCATCATATGAGAGTTTATTCACAAATTGTTTTTCAGAGCCGGCACATTAGCTGGCATAATGTTAGCTTATAACTACCTGTTGTTGTTCTCACTTCTCTGGAGAAGTTGTAATTACAACAATACTGGGAATTAATAATTATGTTTATGCGCATTTAAGGTTAAGTGGCTTAATTCCAGGTTAATAAGAATCAGTGTATATTTATGTGTACAACATTGTGTTTGTCTATTAAATAACCTTAAATTCTATTCACAGTACCTTTACATTTATTATGATATTATCAAAATGTCTGTGTCCATTTGTGACATAAAATAGGGCTAATACATGACTTTGGGTCACCTGGGTTACATCACTGGTCCTAAAAATGCATCTCATAAAGACAAAAAGTATATATGGGGATTCTGATCATAATATCCAGAAACCTAGTTGTCCTATGATGCAAACCTTAAATGTCTTTGTCTGTCAGTTCCCACACCTTTTTTGTTCCCATACTTTTTAAAACGCGCTTTAAAATGCACGTTTAAATTCATAGTGTCCCGATGGTATCACCACTCGGTATTTTTTCTGACTTCCTCTGCAGCTACAATCACTTTCAAAGGCTATGTTGTACGCCACATGTCTACTACACTGTCATGTATTCATAAACCCAGTGGAGTTCCTCTTTAATCCCAGCAGCTGCTGTTCGGAATTAAGAACTTGCCGATAACCATGGTGGGAAAATTCATTAAAACCAAAACCAAATAAGGAATTACAATTTCAGTTGGCGGGTAAGTCTACTAGGAACTTTGGTAGATGAGAATCCATCATGCTGGATTCCTTTTCTATTCTGAAAATACTGCGTGTTGCATAGTAAAATAAGTGTGAACTAAAGCCTGAGGATAAAAAAGGATTTTTTTCCCCTTCCCTGCATAACAATGGCACCTTTACGCCTATAAACACAAGGCAGGAAAAATTACATTTCAGCATTCTAGTTAGTATTCTAGCTTTCAGTGCCTCAAGGTCTGTAACTAAAACCTATTAATGCAGCTCTCTTCAATTTGAATTTTGTAGCAGCTGACTCGAGGATACAACAGTAGCATTTGCTGATAGTATATATTTAAATATTAAAGAATGTGGTTATTAAATAGTTACTAGAAGCACCTTTTGCCTTGAATATCTTGAAGAAAGCCGGGGATGCTCCTCTGTCACCAAGAAAACACTGTATTCTGGACACAAGAGCACCCAGTAACTCCGTTTGAATACTACACAGAGGTATGTCACTGGCTGTCATGTCTGCCTTGATTTAGCCAATGACAGGCTGGTACAAGGTCCCTGCGGACTGGTACTGGACGTGAGGGTAATAGCCAATCAGATGGCAGACGGTGGGTGGTGATATGGTGGTGACACAGTCTGGGATTTTTGTTTTTTTGTTGGCAGCCAGCGGATGGAGCCTGCGAAATGTATCTGTCACTTCCACTGGCAGGACTGCCATGTTAGCGCATCAATCATTGCCAGAGTGCCGGACGTGGACACCGGCCCAGGAACAATGTGCTCGTTAACAGGAGTGTGAAGATGTGCGTGTGTCTGTGTTTTAGGATGAGCTTCAGCCTTCTGTTCCAATATGGACTCAAGGTAAGACAAAGAAAAAAGTCCAAAAAGACCCGCGAGGGGCTCCGGATAACAACAAGGAGGAATGTGAACTCTTAACAGTTTATACATTTGCTGAGCCAGGTTCAGATGACTTACATTCTTGGCAGCAGTGGACTAATAGCAACAAGAAATTTAAATACAAGGCTGGAGATGGAAAGTTTTTACCATATTAGCAAAAGGTGCTGACCTGTAAGTGCTTGCATATAAGCCATCAGCTGAGGTGTGCAGACACGTGTCACCTGCAGGTTTAGTTACGTTTACATTTTTGATATATTGAAATATACAACTGACAATTAAAACTAGAGAGTCATCACAGATAGATGGATAGATAAAGAGATCTATTGAGTATGGTGACCCATTTCCCTTGTTCTCCAGTAGCAGAGATATACCATTTCCATTTCAACATAGCAAACTGCAACCCTGTCTACACATTATATACCCATCCATACTAAATAGCAATGACAGTATTGGTGATTTGAAACTTTGCTGGTGCTAAATAAAATACCTTTTCCTACACAACACCTACACTGCATAGAGCTGATGCTCACTGCATTAGAGTAATTGCTGTTAATGTGCCAAATGGCTTTCTTTCAACCTGTGGAGTGGTCAGCTGCTCTACACCTGAGCCCAGAATGCTGGCTAATCACTTAGAAACATGAGCATTTAATGTTCATGCATATGCAGCTCTTAAGCCCAATTCACACTGGATTTGAATAACCCCAGGTTGATTGCAACATATTCACACCATGTTAACAGATTTACTAAGGAAACTCTCTACATAATGCTAATTGTGAGGCACAGATGGAACAGCGGAAATACACTGGCCTAGATGCATCTCTGTGCACACAGTGGACGAAAGAGAGACACCAGGGAGTTTATTTCCCGCCAAAACTCCTTCTTGAAGCAATCATGCCACTCGGCCTGCAGGCACTCGTATTTCAGCGGTTGTTTTCAAGCACTAAATTAACTTGAATTTCGGTGGTCACCAGGACACTAAAATTGCAAATATTGAATCAACAGTCAAGTCGACTAAAAATCACAATAGAAAGGTTACTAGTTTGATAGAAGATAATGTTCTTAAAAGCCTTTTTTCCCTCTTGGTAGATATTTTTCCCCAATGTAACTTGATACATCTCTCTTTTGTCTCTGAGAGCACTGAATCACCGTTAACTTCATTCATGTAAAGTACTGTCCATAAGTCTTAAGTTACCCAGTATTTCTTTGTGTTTCATTAGGCAAGTGGGAAAAAGATTAATTTACTGAAATGCCCGAGTTTGTAAAACACAAGAGTTTGTAAGTCAATATTTAGTATGACCATCTTTGTAGCTCAACACAGCCTGAACTCTCTGATAAAAGTTTTCGTTCAATTTCTTTAAGTAGACTTCAGGAAGTTCTGCGGGCTTCCTGAAGCTTTTGAACAATGGCTTCTTGACAGCCACCCTTCTACTGAGACCATTTCTGATGACGCCCCACCGAACAGTAGGTGGCTCAACTGAAGTCCCATTTGCATCTCTGAGATCCTGTGTCAGGTCTTTGATGGATTTGTTCCTATTTCTTATGGAAATGACTTTCAGATACCATTCATCTTTTATAGATAGTTTTTGCCACTTCTTCGTTTGTGCCCCAGAAAAAGAAGGGCAATTTCCTCAAATTTCTAAAAACACACTATATTCCATGCTGAGATATACTGTACCAAGTTTTCAGCTAATAGCTCTTTGGGAATCACCTTGTTGGTGCAAGAACACTATTTCATGCTTGTCCAACTGTGTTATCCTTGGCATTTTTCATAGATTCAGCTAAAGAAATGGGAACGAATTGTGTTGCTTCTAGCAACAAAGTGCCTGCAGATGCTATTTAAAATGGGTTCGCTGCTAAGTTGTTTATTATGTATAGACACAAAAATGATTCATCCCTTAAGTAAGGTGCCAGTTTATACTTTAGTGATTCTTAGGCAAGTGTTAAGTGACTTAAAAATATAATAAAATAATTGCCTGCCAATAAGTCAAATATACCACTTGTCCCCCCTCCCAAATAAGGTAGTAAAATCAGAACAAAATATCAGATACCATATTTAGACAAGATATTCGGTGTTGGTGTCTGCTTTGGTGTTAATGAAATTAGCACCAATCCCCAAAATATGAATGATTTCACAGGTTAAGGCAAATTACATTTTTTCCCTCTTCATCTTTTCTGACTGCTTTTTTTTTTTTTTTACTAATTTTGCATGTGGCTATGGTCACTGTCACTACTGGTAACATGAGGAGATACTGGGAGCCTGCAGAGGTTGCATAGGTAGTCCAACTTGTCCAGGGTGTTATCTCAATACATGCTATTGGCAGGTTTCCTATGTTTCCCAGCACAGTCTCAATAGCATGAAAAATATTCCAGGAGAGACACAGTTACTCTAGGAGAGCTGGACAAGTCCTTAACCCATCAGCAGGACTGGTATCTATTCTTTTGTAGAGCACTATAAAAATGTTCTCCAGCACGTCATTGGTGTAAACAATCAGAAAAAGACTTCAAGAGGGTGGCTCGAGGGCCCTACATTCTCTAGTGGGACCTTTGCTTGCTGTTCGGCATCATCCTGATTGGCATTCGTGATAGAATATCAGAATTAGCAGGTCCACGTGTTGGACCTGTCACATCTGCTTACCCGGAGCACATGTGACAGACATGAAAGTAGGGCTGGGCGATATGACCCAAAATTCATATCTCGATATTTTTTAGCTGGATGGCGATATAAGATATATATCTGGATTTTTTTTTTTAAAGCCATAAGTTAAGAACAAAAAGAGAGTTCCTAGTCACACTGTCCCAGATGTCACACGGGCACTTTTATTTACATACAGCGTAGATGTACATGAAGAAATTACTCAAAAATAAATTATCAGCATTTATTAAATAATCATGGTCCATAAATAAAAGAAAACAATGTTGTTTTTGTGCATAACAAAAAGCTCACAATTGTGCAGTCAAAATGTAAACTAATAGACGCTGAGCATAATAACAAAGAGACAGATTTCACAGCTGCACCACGTCTCTGAACAGGTGCCATTTGTGGTCCTTATACACACACAGTACGTATCACTCCGCGAGGCTCCTCCTCGGTAGCCGTAATCCTCCGACAATCCATCAAGCGGTGCAGCTCTGTAGCTTAGCAAAGTCATAATAAAATTTTTTTTGACAGATTGCTGAGCGCTGTGTACCACATAAAATCGGTTCGCGGTCAGTAAGCACAACCAGAATTCATACATAAGGCGCACTGTCGATTTTTGAGAAAATGAAACGATTTTAGGCCGTGCAGCCCCTCCGGGCTGCATGTCGTTAGCGCGGTTAGCTCGCTAGCGCGGTTAGCTCGCTAACACGTTGACGCCGTCCAGCCCCATGCACGGTAACTCGCTAACGGAGATTTTCCGCTTTCATCTTGTCATTGCCTGCAGGTGAAGCTATGGGGGAGGCGGAGTTGTGTTCAGTGAAGGAGAGGCGAGGCCGAGTAACGTTGCGTAGAGACAAAAGTGGACGAAAGAGAGGCAAACCTGCGGCTCCACAAGTATAATTATAACGTAACATAGACTATATCGATATAAACGATATTGTCACATCTTATATCTCGTATGAAAATATATCGATATTTTTAAAAAACTCGATATATCGCCCAGCCCTACATGAAAGGGTCTGGAGAAGCCATGAACAACATTATGCTGCCTGTAACGTTAGTCACAGTGAGCAGTTTGGTGGTAGGTCAGTGATGGTCTGCCATTAGATATCAGAATAAAATCCCTGCACCAACTGTCAGGTCTGATGCTAGGTCAGTGGGTCCTGGCTTCCTCCTGGTTCATGACTGTACTCATCCTCATGTGGCAAGAGTACGCAGGCAGCTCCTGGAGGATGAAGGAACTGATACCTTTAACCTGTCCCACGCTCTCCTGACCTAAATCTAAGAGAACACTCCTGAGACATTATCTAGTCCATCTGAAGCCACCAGGCTGCACCTCAAACTATCCACGAACTCAGTGATGCCCTGGTCCAGATCTGGGGGGTTTCCCCAGTACGTCATCTCGTTAGGAACATTCCCCAACATTGCCAGGCATTCAAACAAGCAGGTGGTAGCCATACAAACTACTGAGTACTATTTTCAGTTGATGCAATGAAATTCCAGCAGAACTGACCGGCCTGCTTCATCATATTTGCGCTTTGATTTTCAGGGTGTCTTTGACTTCAGCCTTAACGATAATACCAATCTCCATCAAACAGTTTGGTATCCTTTCACTCCTAACACCTTACCCAGGCTGTATAAGTATTGATATCCAGCATGATCTGATGACTTTTCTAAGTGTTTTTTTAATATGCTTGAGCACTGTATATCAATAATAAATTATATAATTAATTAGGTGGACAGAGCTGCTTTTGCATGTATGACTCAAAGCCACATCACCTCTTTTAAAATGTGGCAAATGCGCCAATTAGGCAAGTCAAATTCTTTTATCAACTTGGTGAACTTTCAAATGTCAAACTGCAGCTTTGGCCTTTGTATCACTGTAGACTAATGAAACTGGGGAAAAACAGAAATGGGAAAAAGCCTCATACTCTAAAACCTCTCTATCATCTAGGACATGAATGGCCAACATCAAAAAACTGGAGAACCCACGTGTTCAGATTCAATTCAGTTTACCTCCAAATAGCCCGAGCTACACAACAAACATCCCCACCCAGAGTCATGATGAATGCTGCAAGTTTCTCCACAAGATCTGATTAGACAGCAAAAAAGCTAAAACGGGGGCAGAAGACAGATAGAAGCCACACCAAAGGCATCCCCCCCACCACCCGCCCCATCACTACCACCAGTACAAATCTACCCAATGACATTTTCCCCACAGGGCCAGAGTCAGACCAAATCATCCGCACATGAATGCCACTATTAGTTCCATGATTAGGGTGAGGGATGGTTGGATGCCTAATGAGCGAGTCAGTGTGAGTAACTGTGCACTCTCTTAGTGTGTGTGTGTTGCATATGAGGGGTAATGAGCAAGGGTGAACCCCCCGCAATGGCTTTGATTGACAAGAGAGTGAGATTATACAAGGGGCTTAAGAGTGTCATCGGCTGGGGGAATGGGTGAGGAAGGGGGTTGATATCCCATTCATGCACCCACATGGGGTAAACACCTGCACACACACACACACTGAAACACATTGCGATGAAATGATTCTGAGAGAAGCCAATGACATAATTAGGATCTGTATCTAAAATGAAAGCATTGCAGGTGCTGATATCAAGTTAAGAAGGAAGGCACCAAGTGGACTGCTGGGGTACTATAGAAATCCTTATGATTTATTTAAACCTTAATGTGTGCACTGGAAATTCAATCTGCACTGATTAAACAGTAATGCAGACCAATGGAATAGAAGGGGAAGGGAACAGGGGGCACTCTTTCTGGGGAGGGTGTGAGAGTAAGTATGAGATGGGCGAGGATGCGAGACAGGGCGAGTGACTGAGGGTCTGTGAGTGTTGCTATGAACTACAGTCCTTTAATAGAAGTTGGTGAATTGGAAAATTGCTTATAAATCTGTCAGAGACCAAAACTGTTTGGATGGGGAGAATAGCAAAACACAGAGACGCTGAAGGTGTCCAACCGTGGATCAACTTGCCTCTGACCTACATACCGCCATTGTGGAGGAACTGAACCTGCATGACCAACAATTATAGCAAGCAACATTACAGGCAAATAGACCCAATATAAGATATAAGATAAGATAAAACCATATGGCTAATATCTTTGGCTATCAAGCCTAGTTCATCACGAGAACCAAAATACTGCTTGCTGGCCATTGGGAAGCAAGCAGTATCCATTTTTGGATGTGCCTTTTGATTTCTATTTACAGGACTCCTCAGCATCAGTTCAAATCAGTTTTATTTATTTTACTATAATGTACAGACTCTACTATAATGCAGAGAAAACCCCAACAGTCAGACAACCACCTATGAGCAAACACTTGGCGATGGTAGGAAGGAAAAACTCCCTTTTAACAGGAAGAAACCTGGAAGAATCAGGCTCAGGGAAAGGCAACCATCTGCTGCAACAGCTTAGGGTGAGGGGAGACAGGGTCAGGGCAAAAGGGATACTAATTTTAATGCACAGGATAGTTGTTAGCTGTTTTTCAGCATGCTTCAAGGGGAATCAAGAGAACACAACTGAGTGGTCCGACTTAGTGATTTGATTTTAGCTGTCTGCTAAGCATCAAGTCTGCTAAAACAACTTTAACTTCAACTTTAGCCTCAACAAGATTGAAAGAGGTGAATTACAAAAAAATACAAAGGTCACTCTTTGCTGTTTTTGCTCTCTTGATTTGAAGCATACTGAAAAACAGCTAATAGCAAACAAGAGCCTAAGGAGTGAATGTAAAAAAAAAATACTGCTATGTGGTTATTATAGAGATCAAAACAACACATGAACAATTTTTTTGTTGGCATTAGGCTAATTTCTTAGCAGAAGTTAGCCATTTTAACATGAAAGACTGTGGGGATTTAGTCACTCTTGGAGCCAGCCTCAAGTGGCCTGTCACGGTCTGGCTGGGGCAGACCGTATGTGTTGCAGAGGAGGACTCAAACGCAGACCAAAACGTAGTGTGGATAAACAAAACAAGCCGTTTATTGAGGCTAGCAATGAGGGTAAAAATAATCGGGCATCGGTGAAAACTAAACAATAACCTAAACTGGGTGAACTAATAACAAAACATGAAAAAGCTTAACCATAGTGAACTGACATGGGTACCTGGGGATGAGACATGGATGAGCAGACGACCTGACAAAGAATGGCTGAGAGCACACAGACTAAATGGACACAGGAGGATAATGAGGGAAGTGGCAACACATGGGGAACCAGCTGACACACATGAACATAACGACGTGACAATGGGAGAGTAAAACTGAACACGATGAACACAGACACACCAGACCTCTTCACAATAAGACAGGAAACAGTGAGATATAAACATGACAACCTGGACTGACAACATACGCCACAGACATAAAATACATGAAAGCAGGGGAGACTTAACATAGTGGAAACACGAGGGGAAAATAACTAGTAACACCTAGGCATGATAATGATAAACTTAGGAAACCTGAAGGCTACATAAACTAAACACAAAACGCTGGGTCAGCAGACCCAGGATCATGACATGGCCATTGGCGCTTTTCCATGCCGGCTTCATTTTTCAGCCCTGCAGGTTGGTTGGCTGCTTGGTCAAACTATGATATGGTGTCTGTTGCACACATGGGTTCCTGCTTTTGCATGCAATTTAAAAAAAAAGAAAGAAAGAAAGAAAAAGGAAAAATGCCAAGCGCATTTAAAATTGGACCTGACTGTTTTGGCCCAATGAAAGGAGCGATACTGAGATATCAAAGGAAGCAAAACAATTAGTGTGCTGAATGTGTTTTTGAATGTTTCCATACTGTCTGTGTGATTTTTTTTGTCAGAGCACAGCCGCTTGAACCTCACAGACTGGACGATTATCTGTGTTCTCACCCTGCGCTTGCACCGCCACCATCTACTTTTTAATAATAACTGAAATTGGCCTAAAGCTATTCCCAGACTAAAAGTTGGGCAACCTGGCCTGACTTTTAGAAAACAAGGAGAGGAAGCCTAAAATTGCAAAAGGACGGAGTGTATGAGGGTCTGGGATGTGGCTTGTGAGCAGAGATCTACACTCACTTGGCACTCGGTTGATGGCTCTCAGCGGCCTCAGCACACGAACTGTCCTCACTGCTGAAAAGCTGACGTTCTGCAGGTTGAGCGAGTACTCCAGCATCCTGGAACATACAGAAAGAATGGAAGCATGTGTGAATAGAGCCGCGGCAAATGCTGTTGCTGTTTCTGCAGGACGTGCTCGATCACGCTGGGAATTAAAACACAGAAAAATGGGAAAACGTTATTATGTAGCTAATTATATTTTGCATGTATTAAACACTTCCCACCCCTCACAGGGCAAGTGGTGATCCTACTCTCTGGAGGGGAGAGGGAGGGGAAACAGGAGGACAAAGGAGGGAACAACTAAGCTGTAGTGCCTCTTCACCTCACTGTGCAATACCTTTTGTGCAATACTTTTGTAAATAGTCAACGGTGCAATAGACTCAATACTTGAAATGTGCAATTCACTTGTATTTTTATTTTTTATTCCTATTTATTCTATTTATCCCCTTCGTATATTTTATTTATATTGTCTCTGTATTTATATATATGTGTGTGTGTTAACTCTGTAACTTCTGTCGGTGCTGTGCTTTTTTGGAAATCGAATTTCCCAGAGGAACCCACCCGAGGGATTAATAAAGTTCTATCTTATCTTATCTTATCTTATCTTATCTTATCTTATCTTATCTTAATCATCGTAAGGTTCTGAACCACATTTACATTCTTGCTTTTAGACATGGCTGCAATGCATGTGTTCTGGCAAACAATATGCTTTCATTCCAGCGCTCTGTGGACTGCAACTGAAAGTCCAGAAAAGTTTGAAAAACGCACACATGCTTACACACTGACACTGAGACACACACACAGTGCTGTGCCTGTTTGTGCTTGCACATGAAGCAAAGCATCCACGTGATGTTTGCGAGCCTGACAAACACACGGTTATATTCGCATGTACCTTCGCACAATCAGCCTTCAAAGCAGAGAGTGGCATATGCGCATCCCCTTTGAGACGTCAAGAGCGGGTGAATCACTCATCACTGGATGGAGGATATGGCTTCGACAGTACATAAAAGAGCAGCATCAGATCAGTCGGCCTCTTAACCTTGAGAAGCCACACACACACAGACACACACACACACACACACTCCGGCAGCTCTTTAGAGGCGCTTTTCTGACTGTGATGGGAGGTTAGAAGGACAACACTTAGGGGAGAGACTGTGGAATGCCTGAAAAAACGTTTTTCTTGTTTTTTGATCAGTGTTTATCGTTATCCCTTCTCACACTCACTGCCTCTGCTTACGTGTGTGTTGGATATGTGTGTGTGTGAGCGTGTGGACCAGATGCTGAGCACATGTGCTGCTTGAAGGAGCGTGCAGATGAAGGAATTCCCTCCTCGAACTGACTCCAAGTCTGTCTGTCTGACAAATTCGCAACACATGTCGGAGAGGGTGTGTGTGTGTGTGTGTGTGTGTGTGTGTGCAGCACCTTAAGTGGGAGAAACTCCCTTAATGAACCCATGAATGCCCGCCTTTTACACATTAAGGTGTCCCGGGACAATCCCTTCTTGCTTGTTACACTGGAGCAAAACACGAATAGCTACTCCTTCCCTCTCTCGTTCTCTCAGACGCACATACACAATCACAAGTATGCATACACAGAGCTGACAGATGGCTTGCAGGCCGGAGAGAGAAGGTAAATGGGTAAACAGTTAACAGAACAGCATGGAGATGCCCTCCCACAACCAGCAGAGACATGAGGTTAGCGGTATCTTCCAGTCCCTGGAAACAGGAACCTCAACCTGTGTAATATTCAGTAATGGTTGCTATGGACATTCAGTTTATTTTTATGAAACAGTGACTTAGAAAAGAAAGACATTTGAAAGTACAGAACTGAATCAGCGTAAGGACGGCTTTATGACAAAATATTACACATACTATGGTTGATATATAAGACAACATTATAAGAACACTCAACCTATGTTTCAAATCAGCTCATGAAAGTGCCTCATTTGGCTCTTTTGTCAAGTATAGAAAATTTCCTTAAATAATCTCACTTCATACCAGAAAATAGGAAACAGCATACTGTTAGATTATGGGAAATGTAGGTTTTTCCATAATCACATTTTACATTGTGGGCGACATATAGGGCCCACTTTGATCTTAAATGGGCTGGAGAGGTGATAATGATAAATGTGCAAAGCTACAGAAAAAGTAATGTTAGTTCATTTCCCAGATTGCCTTGGAATTCTAAAATAGTTTTCTTTTAATTTTTTTACTGCAAGCTCACAATAATTTTCCTGTCATTTAATTTTTTATATGTGAGGTATTACTTTGGTTTAGTATGAATGGCAAATGAGAACTCGTTAAAACTTGAAAATACTCAAAAAAAATCCAAATCTATATTGTCCTTCACATTTCCTGAAGTTGTCTGGACGTATGAGACACCTGGTCTAAAGCAAGAGCAATAAAAAGTATCTGTAAGTAACCCTCACTGTAATATAGACGCACAGGACAATTTCTAGGGCAGCACGGTGGCACGGTGGTTAGCACTGTTGCCGCACAGCAAGAAGGTCTTGAGTTCAATTCCAACATCAGGCCGGGGTCTTTCTGTGTGGAGTTTGCATGTTCTCCCCGTGTTTGCGTGGGTTCCCTCCGGGTACTTCGGCTTCCTCCCACCGTCCAAAGACATGCCGGTTGTGGGGATAGGTTAATCGAATAATCCAAATTGTCACTAGGTGGGAATGTGCGAATGAATGTGAGTGCGAATGGTTGTCTGTCCCTGCGACAGACTGGCGACCTGTCCAGGGTGTACCCTGCCTCTTGCCCTATGACAGCTGGGATAGGCTCCAGCGCCCCCCGCGACCCTGAAAAGGATAAGCGGAAGCAAATGGATGGATGGATGGACAATTTCTATACTAAAAAACACTGTACTAATGAAGAGGTTATCTAATATAAGAAATAATACAAATTCTTTAATTAAATCAACAAATATTAGTTTATAAGCACCAAAAGACCAAAGATCAACATATTTCATATTTGGAAGAGAGCATGGATTGCTTTGTTTTTAGCAAACAATAGCTAGCTTGGTTGGCAAGATGTGCTAGAATCAGTGCTAATTTTAACAAAAATAACAGCAAAATTCAAATGTTACTGAAAAAATAAATTGTAAGTCAAATTAAGAGTGGGAATATCACAGCAATCGAGCTTTAGGTGGTTACGTGTGTTGCTCGTCATGCATCGTTTTGTAGCTGACCGTTGATTGTTAGCAGACATTGGAGTCACTAAAGTCATTTACTTTCACAAAGTCTCTTCTTGTGTTGAAATGTCTTTACTGTTTTTCTCTTTATCTACAACAGTTATCCGATCTTTAAGTCTGACATCATTAGCCATGTCCGGGTTCAAACACCGCTTCAGGTCCCAAAGTCAAACAAACACAGAGTTACAAACTGTCTAAATTATTTCATTTTTAACAAAATAATCAGTGTGGCTGCTTTGCCAGGTATAACAATTAAGTTTAACATCCAGGCATCCATGAAAACAGAATTTAGGAAATTTAACAGCATTAGAAGTTAGCGGGAAGTTAACTCTCTAGTTTTCACCCAAATATAATATACCACGTTCTTACTGAGAGATTTGAGAAAAAATTGAAACATTCAGCTCTGCTATCACTTCCGACATAAATGAAGACAGAAAACTAAACATCAGTAATGTTTGTAGGGTTACTGAAGTTGGGCTAGCTGGTATATAATGATGTGCTACGTGGTGGCTAGCTACACAGCTATGTTAGCATAACATAAACACAGTGAAGCTGAAGTTAACATGAGGGTTCCTGATGGTTAGTGACAAATGCAATCGCATGGCAGGCTGCTGTAAATGGACCACACTTCAGTCAGGAGAACAAACAACTGAGATAATCCACATTACGAAGTTAGCCATTAATAAAGTCTGCATGGGCTGGGCTGTAGTTACAATGTAAGGTTTTAAAAACCAAGCTTTAAAATGAATAGTGGTAATAAAAACAGAGAGGCTGACAGTGATCACGTCGTTTTTGATAAGGGGTTGTTCAGATTAAATAGAACAAAATACAAAGCATTAAACCATGTTAAAAACACAACGGCCTTAATAACACAGACTAGTTTGGACCCGTAAGCAGGGTTCAAACATCATCACTTAAAGACCGGATAATTTCATCTGTTATCATATTTAAGTTGTAGGATATTTCTGTCACATCTAAGATGTAATTCTGCATATACTTCCCTTCCACCAAGGGACTTTTTTTCCTTTAATAGTACCAACTGTTTCCATGATGTTCAAATGACATTAACTGAAATCCTACTGTGTGTAGATGCCCATTCATTTTTTGTTTTCTTAATAAATATGAAAAACAGATATAGATGCATTTCAAAGCATCCTCATTTTCATTTGGTGTGTACAGTATTTTCGTAGTACTGTCCATCCCGCAACCAGACAGCGGCTTACATGAGCACAGCAAGGGCAAAAAGGTGAAAGAATCTCACCAGTAGGAGAACATATAATAAATCCAGCATGATCTCAGTTTTGAGCACTGAGGTCCCTGTGGGAAATTTACGGTATCATCATCAGGATGGGAAAACTTATGTTCAAGCGCCACAGACAAGCTATAAATCCCCCAGAGCAACAAATATTAGGGTAATTTTTTCATCAGACAGATTAACATAAACAAACTTAAAAAGCAGATGATGAATGATGTCTGCTCAAAAATAGACTGTAAAAACACTTGCTGCCCCTGATTAGAGCCAGATGACGGTCGATGTGCTCAGTGAAAACTGACCCATCTCCCCTCATCTGGAATGAAGAAACAGCTGAGGAGAAATGGAGTGTATCAAACAAACGATCTCAACTGCAGGAAGTCGTGCGCTGTTTTGTCAGAGTCCGTGCCAGCGTTGATGATGCTGATAGAGGGCAGGGCGACGGGGAGGAGGACGCAGCCTTGGAGGGAGTTTGCATGAGGCAAATTCCAAACTGAAGCAGATCTACGCAAGAGGGTGAAGTGGAGGACGAAAAACACGAAAAAACGTCTTCTTCTCTTTTTTGTACTCTGTACACACACTGATACGGCGCCCCTGCATATCTTTATATAGATATATCCTCACAAGGACAAACTTGCAGAAATGTGTAATGAAATTCATGTCATTTAAAATAAAGCCACCAAAGACATAAAGTGTGTATATCATTGCACACACGCACATACACACTTCTGGGCGTGATGCCTCTTGGTTTGTCCTCTCTCTTATCGTAAAGGCTGGACGTGTGTGTGTTTGTCCCTGAAGAGCCAGGCACATGAAGGATGGTACACACGCTTTCCAGCAACGCCACCTTCTTAACGGAGCCTGCACACAAATACTGTGATATTTGCCACCCAGAAAGAACTATAATAGGAAAAAGTATGCGAGGCAGCTCAGGAATGTAGGACACTGTAAAATGTTTAACTAGTGCTGTCCTCACCTAACCTTTATCTGTCGCCCTCTATCTTTCCATCTGTCCATCTTCTGTCCACCTCAGTCAGCGTATCCATCTGTCTGATCACAGCCACTGTACTGTGATCAAATTAAGTAGCCACCAGTCTCACGAATAAGGAGTACTCATAGATGAAGCGAAGATAAACAGTAGGGAAGAAATCAATGGCCATTTTTAACATGAAAGTCTGCAGGGATTTACTTGCTCTTGGAGCCAGCCTCGAGTGGCCATTGAAGCATTTCGATCCAGGCTTCGTTTTTCAGCCCTGGAGGTTGCTGCTTTGTGAAACTATATTATGGTGTCTGTTGCACACGTCTTTGCATGCATGCAAAGATTTAAAATTGGGCTTGTCTGTTTTGTCAATTTGTTTCTAATGAAGCAATGTTTAAATATCAAACGATCCATGGTATGCATAAGACATTTTTCAATGTTTTTTTCCCCATACTGTCTGTTTGATAGTTTTTCAGAAATCAATAGTGCGAGATATGAAAAAGAACCTCGCTACTGTATATTATTTTATATTTTCCCTGGCCGGCTTTCCAGTGGCGTATTTTTATGCAAATCATGATGGATAGACAGCGAAATGCTGAAAGGAATTGACAAATTTTGATGGAGCCTCCTCGGTTTTCATGCTCGATTTGAGGTTAGGGAGTTTGTTGTATCTGTGAAGGAATTCTGTGATAAATAAGGTTTGAAATAAACTTGCTGAATAACTGATGAGGTTAGCTGGGGAGGATTCAGGCTGCGTAGCACATTGATGAATGACTGGGTATCCAGAAATGGTTTAGGCAAAGTTATCATGACAGTAAAGCATACAGTATGCACACCCACTGCTACACTATCCATTGATCACTGCACAAAGAGAAGCTGATCATGTCTACATTATGTCTGTTATTAGACAAAGCTTTGTAGTGAATTTAAAGTGCACAGAAAGCTCCAGGGCATGTTTAGCCTAGCACAACATAAAGAGTGGCTAATAGAAATGAAATTGCTTTCTAAAGCACTACTGATGTCTCAAATGCATGAATGGAATTTAAACAAATGGGGTCTAGTGACAGTTCTATTACTACATAGTTGCACATGTGAGGGTTAAAACTAGGGTTGCCAACTCCCTGAAAAATAAATAAGGGACACCTCGTGGCCAGGGCCGGGCGACCCAGTTGTCTTCACCCTTCCCATGCAGTGTGGTGAATTTTCTAGCTCTTTTTTTGTGTGTGAAATTATTTTTTTTAACCATTTGACTTGAAGTTGATTTAAGTAGATGCATATTCTATTCTTTGTGATATGAACACATGTGAAACAAGTGATCATTTAGCCATTTATTTTTAGCTCAAAATGACAACATTAACACATAAAACAGGTCTCTTTCTTAAACAGAAGCCTGTCATGCTTAACTTTTGAGAATATAAGTAAATCTTTCTTTAAAAGAACTCTGTCCTGCTTAACTTAAAATAATAGAAAATAATAGAAAGAAAAACATTCTTGTAACAGTGCACATATAGTGCATTTAGTACAATTGGCTTCAGTTGAGGTATTATTTCAGCTTTTCTAATGCTAATCAACTGCTCCTGTTTGTAAACCCGCTTGTTCCCATGATTACGCATCTTAAGTCATCATCATTATTCATCTATGTATTACTTTTTTGTATTACTCATCTATTTGTTGTAATCATCTATCCTTGCAGTTGTTTATTACACAAAATAAGTTATATTATCACACTTCTGGCCACATAGCGCTGATATTCACTGCACATGTCCATATTAACTTTTTCCAGCCAGGTGTTTTCCTTTTCCCATTCTTCCCTTTCTCTGAGGGGAACAAACATTGCTGCTCTAATGCTGGGCTTACACTGTGCGGTTTTAGGCCCATTTTGAGCCGATTTTTGAGTCGTGCGACCGTTTTGGTGATCGGACCGATTTTGGCCTTCATCGTGCGTCGTGTAGTATACGTGGGGTAACGAGAAGTGATTAACACCTCACGACCAGCTCCCGATCATCAATCGCTCGTGAGGGTCTCACCACAGCTGCTCACACTGCTCACGCGCAAACACGTAAACGTCGGTGAAAAAGATGGAGCAGCACGGCTGTGCAGACTGTGATCTGGACACAAGCGATGGAGGCACAACTTGTAGAACTTTGGAAACCTCATCTGAGCCTTTTTGATGTGGCATCACAAAATTATCACAACCACAACAACCGTGAAAATAGTTGGATTTACACTGCTGCTCAATCACAGCTGCCTGATCAATGTTTTTCATTAGCAATTTAGCAAAGTTGATGGTGGTGGTGTGTCTGTGTGAGTGAAAGACAGAGAGAGAGAGAGAGAGAGCGACAGAATTTCTGTTATAACCTTCATTTTTATGGACGCACAGTGTGAGCACTCAGGTCGCATCAGAGCATCGGGACGTATAGTGTGTGAGCTTTATGCTGGGCAGACACTGTGCGATTTTTTCAGTCGCGCGATTCAGCTCCTGCTCAAACTGCACAATTGACTCGCAGGGGTTAGAAGTTCGTAGGTCACGATGCAGGGTCTCACACTATACGTCCCGATGCTCTGATGCGACCTGAGTGCTCACACTGTGCGTCCATAAAATGAAGGTTATAACAGAAAATCTGTCGCTCGCTCTCCCTCTCTGTCTTTCACTCACACAGACACACCACCACCATCAACTTTGCTAAATTGCTAATGAAAAACATTGATCAGGCAGCTGTGATTGAGCAGCAGTGTAGATCCAACTATTTTCACGGTTGTTGTGGTCGTGATAATTTTGTGAGGCCACATCGAAAAGGCTTGGATGAGCTTTCCAAAGTTCTACAAGTTGTGCCTCCATCGCTTGTGTCCAGATCACACGCTACACTGCCGTGCTGCGCCGTCTTTTTCGCTGACATTTGTGTTTGCGCGTGCGCAGTGTGACAAACTGCGGTGACACCCTCACGACGGTCGCGAGGTTTGAAATCCTCACGACCAAGCGATTGATGATCGGGAGCTGGTCGTGAGGTGTTAATCGCTTCTCGTTACCCCACGTATACTACACGATGCACGACGCAAGATGAAGGCCAAAATCGGGCCGATCGCCAAAACGGTCGCACGACTCAAAAATCGGCTCAAAATGGGCCAAAAATCGCACAGTGTAAGCCCAGCATTAGCTTTACTGTCGTCCATGTCGTCCGTGCATGGGGGCCCAGCCCTGGAGCAGGGTGCCGCCGGTGCATCGAGCCACCTGGGGGGCTCTTCAACTGGTGGGGAAGATTGTCACATCTTGCAGGAGCTTTCCTCTCCTCAGGGGCTCTCTCTGCAGGAGGGGGAGATACAGGAGAGGTGGAAGAAGATCTCAGCCTGGGTGTTTATTGTCTTATGTAGTCTGGAAGATGAGTGGATGGTGGGGTGGGTGCAGTTTTCTCTGTGGTGGGGTTGGGTGGACTGTCCCGGGCTCTGTGGGGCCGGGAGGCGCTGCTGCGCTAGGCCCCGGTCTGGATGGGCCTGGGCCCCCTTTCCCTGGCGGGTCGCGGAGTATGGGGGTGCCTACTGGGGTCAGCGGGGGAGCTGGCCCCAGGGAGGGGTCACTTGCCCCTCCCTTCCTTCCCTCCCCATCTCTAGCTGCCTCCCTCTTCCCGCTCCACCACAACCACCCACACATGCAGGACCTTGGAGTAGGGGTATGTCACCAGGGTGCAGAGGAGGCTACCCCCCCGTCCCCTTCTGGCTGCCTCTGCCTCAATTTTATCCCACAACTTAGACATTCACATTACTCACACTCTCATTACACATACATATAGGATCTTGGGGGTGGGCACGATACACGGAATCCAAAGTACCATCAGGGTGTACACCCCACCCCTGGCGTCGTTGCCCACCTCTCAATGTTAAATACACGTAGACATTGAGGGCTAGCAGGAGGGACCATGCGCTTACCTGCTGCTCTCTGGCAGGTAGCTCCAAGCCCTCCTGGGTTTTAAATGCACCTTAGAACACACATGCATCAACACTACAATGAGCGGGTTGAGGGAGGTTTGGAGTCTTCTCTCACCCCCGTTCTCTGCGACCTGCTGGAGCGGGGGGGCTAGGACTAGGAGGAGGAGTTGGCCGTCCGACTGCGGTCTGGAGTGTGGGGCCTCCCTGCTGCTGCGGAGTCGGGGCGGTCTGCCTCCCCCCACCGCAGGGAAAAGGGTAACACCACCTGGGTCTGGGTGCAGTTCCCCCCTCCAGGGGCAAGGGTACCTAGACCCGGTTTGTAGAGTACGCTTGGGGAGTGTGATCGTGTGTACAGCGTCTCTTTATGTCTGTCTCCTCATTGGTTGAGTGTGGAGTAAGTGTATATGAGAGCATGAGGGTGGGAATGGATGTTTGTATCTGTGTGTGCCTGTATTTCTGTGTCTATATGTCAGGTTGGGTGTCAGGCGCCACCTCTCTGGGGACATCTTAGGCCCTCCAAGGTTTGGAGGCCTATCTCCCCCTACCACCACTTCCCCTGCCAGTGGTGGACTCCCTCAGACATCGGTGCGTTGGTGGTTCTTTGTGTCCGGGGATGGGCGTCCAGGTACACACCGGCTCACTCCTTGGCGGCCGCTTATCGGGGCCTGGCTGCTGAGTGAGCCCTCATCTGGGACTCTCCTCAGCTCTTTCTGGGACAGTGGCGCGGCTGCCCCTCTGTTGGTCTTCCTTGGTCTCTTCTGTTCTGGGGGCCTCTGGATGTCTGGAGTTTTGATCTCCTCCATACCTGCTTCATACCCTGGAGGACGGGGCTGTGGCCCCCCCACACCCTCTAGCAGATCATTACATGAAGGAACCTTTAAAAGAAAAAAAAACAAGCGCGTCCATGCTCACAGGTGTACACACGGGTGATCACACCCACAAACTACACCCTTTTTGGCTCCTACCTCAAAGCACACTGTGTTCTGTTGATCTTATGTGCTGCACAATAATGTTTAATATTTAGTATTTACTGTCATATTCCCATATATCATTGTGATGTTGTTTATTCTATTACTCTTGTTCTCTTCTGCTTGTTTTCTTTTTTCTTTCTCAGCAGGTGATCCAGGTGATCGATATATGCATTTTTTTCCCCGCTCATTCTGTTGGTTTTTGTCTTTTGCCCTTCTCCCCGTCCCTCTTCTCAGCTGTTTCTCTTTCCCTCTTTCTTTCTCCCCTTCTTTCCCCCAGTCAAGTCTGTCCCGTATTCAGTAAGTGAAAATAAAATAAACAATAAAAGGTGAATCAAATGGACCATTACGGCAAGGCTGGGATGGTCAATTTGGCAAAGTAAATCCGCTGGGCATCTTTCTTTGCCTTTAGACAACAATTCTGATGGCAAAAGAGCCAAACGGGACAGGCGAAAAAAAAAAAAAGGTTTACTGTCGTCCGAGACTTGCACCGCAGTGTCGGCGTTTGTTTCCCTGTTGGCCATGCTTCTTGTTGTGGTCATCTGTTGTCTTCCAGTATTTTCTCCGTAAGCGACCTTTCCTTGACCAATGAGATGAGCGGTAATCTGAATTGTCATACTCGAATTGTCATAAGTGTGCTGTCAGCTCATTGGTCACAAAGCAGGAGAGGGGCTGGGAATTATGTTTTCAAACAAAGTGTTAATTCCATTAAAAGTTATAGACTACTTTTGATTCTCACTGTATTACGGGACAAAGTGCGTCCCTTATTAGCTCAATACGGGACGTGTACTTTTGTTTCTAAATACGGGACGATTCCGTATTTTAAGGGACGGTTGGCAACCCTAGTTAAAACTGAGTGCAATGCTTTTTAATACAAAGCTATTAGCATTGAAAGTCAGGGTCAATTTTCCATGCATGTTTCATCCTGTTTCTAGACTAAGTTGGATATTTTGGAGTCAAAAAATATAGTTTATTTAGCTATGAAGTCACACCCAATATGTAACACCATTTAGGTGATGTTAGATGTTAGTCATTCCTAGTTTTTGTGCTTCCTCTCTGTGAAGATGTTAGCTTCTATTAATGTAGTTTTTTTGTTGTTGTTTTTTCACATTAACAGCTGCCTTTTTAGTGAGTGCCAGCATAACATGGTAGCAGCTAAGTTTACCAACTAGCTGGTGAAAATGGTGGAAACATTAATATATTATTTGCTTAAACTGGTGGAGACTTTTTCATTTATGCTAATGCACGGTATGCTAATGCAATGCAACTGCAAGTACAAAGAGTTTACTAATAAACAAGGCAAAGCCAAAATGTGTAAATTGTACCTTGTGCAACGATGGTAGACATAAATGACAAAAACATATATTAAAGTGATGAATCCATAGATAGATTATAGCTTGGCATAAAGCGCAGGAGAAACTGCTACTGGAACAGCGACCTTCCAAAAACGTCAATGCTAAAAGAAGTATCTTTCATTTCAATATTAATCATAGTGAAGCTACTGATCTATAACATTTGGTGCTTTAGAATAAAACTGGAATAAACTGAATATGTTTCTTCAGAAAATAATGCATTTGAATCTCATTCATTAACACATTAGCATTCAGCTAATAGTTATTGGCAGTTTTGGTGCAAACTGGTGCTTTGACTTTCTACACCACACTGTGTGAACTACACTCACCTTGTTTCCAGGAATAGACTACACTTTCCTGTCATAGTCTGTCATGCCATTTCTTTATATATATTATGAAACAACCGTCATCTGTTGCTTCCTCTGATACTCCTTTAGTCACATATTGTTTGCTTTCTATTCGCCTTCACATCAGTGACAGGCAAGCTGTCACCCTAGATGTCCCACAGCAAATGGATTATGACTGATGGATCGCTCTGAGTGTGTGCTTGTGTGAAAAGGCAACATTTGCATTTCAGGCCACTGCATTCATAACAGTGGGTTATGATTCCGATATTGTCATCTAATAGATGGCAACCTGTCGAGGGTTGCCCACCTCTAACCAGATAAACAGTTAAGAAAATGTATAGCCGTATGGAGTATGATGTTAATGTAAGAGCATGTGGTATCATCAGAAAGAAGTGCAGAGAGGATGACCTGCAGAGAGGAACCACTCTGTAGACAGATGGAGTGTTTTCATGCTGAATCAGACTGAAAACCTTTCATCGATAACACTTTCTTCCATCAACCCACTCTCCTGCTATCTAACCCAAATGTTAACCAACTTACACTTTACAGTCATGGCTGATGACTGAATATCCCCATTTCTCAGATACTGAGGGAAATCTCCTTTTCTTTTCCCCCTCAAGGTTAGGAGATCTTAGTGAGAGAACTGCTTCAGGATAGGTATTAAATATGTTGGTATGTCTAAATTGGAAGTCTAACTTTTAGACTTTCTGCTAATGGAAATGGGATAGGGCTCACTTTAAAAAGGTAGCATGAATGAATAAATTTATTACAAAAAAGAGTGCTGTGTTTTTACTGTCGCTCTCTCCAAAAACTGTTTTTTATTGTTATATTTTTAATTGTTGTTTTTCGTGCCTTTCAGTTGCTGAGCTGGCGAGTACTTTCAGTCTTTTTAAGATTATCAGATTGTTGATTTGGCCCCTCAAACACACACACATACTCTGCACAAATGCATAATGCACAAATTCAGCTCTGCAAATCAACTCCAGCTTTTTTGTCATGAAATAAAAAAGGAACCTGACCTGACCGTGAAACTGGTTGTCAGACAATTGCTCATTTACTTTAGAGCCTCTAAATATTGTGAAAAGTCTTTGTATTAAAGCTGAAAATCTGCATTTCATGTATTCATTTGCTTGATCTAAATTTTAGATCAAGCAAGATTCTAAAATCTACTGTGGTGATGCACAAAGGGAAAACTGCAGAAATTATGCATAAAAGCATCTTGTTATCATAATAATGTGTCTGTCCACAAAGATTTCTATCAATTAAAACCTATAATTGCAGCACATCCTTTGGTAGACACTATCTTATTAACTTTTTCTTTCTAAAAATGTCATTGGTCTGTTTTTTAAGTTACAGGCACACAAATCCTGCATGTTGATGTCAGCAAATTCTACAGTTTACAATCTAGTTTTTCACAGCACAAAAGAAAAGTGACGAGCTGCAGCTGTAAACTCTTTCAGTTTGAGTACCGTGAAGTCGTGGTGACAAAATCTAAAGAAAATGTTGTTTATGAGTGTTTACCGAGATGAATGTTTTTGTCTTCAAGCAACATATTTGCCCATTCTGACGAAAATAACCAGAATAATTTTTATAACCACAGTAATTATAATCTTTAATACCTCATGGAGCAACTCTCAACAATGCAATGGCACATCTGGTTTCTAATGTTTATTTTAAGCCTGGACTCACTGCACAGACTTAACACACATAAATGATTGCGCTGCTCTTTATATGACACTTTACACTCTGCCTCACTCAAACATGAAGCAATGATTCTGAATAAAACCTGACATACAAACAAATCAAAGGTTTATTTATTCTAATAATTCATCATTAAAGAACATATGGTTGATATAGACTAACTGTATAACAGTCAAGTGAATTTCATTTGAGCAGATTTCATTAAAGTTAACGTTTTGCATTTGATTTATGTAACAAAATTACATGGTAAAGTTACATGTAATCAAATTACTTAAGGGTTGGATTTTAGAGATAAATATTTTATGCCATCTCAAACATGCACTATGCTCTATTTTATTTATAACCTTTAGCACATTTAAACAATAGAGCTTGACCCAAAGTGCTCTGGAGGATTTTAAAATAAGCTGTATTTTGTTGTGTTAAACAATTATTGTGCAAAATAAAGATCACACTGATTTAGTGGTCATTAAAATGTGTTCAGAATTTGATGATCAATGGTGATTTATCTCATTAATCATGACACATAAGCTGTCTTTATAAAAGTATAGATGTGGGTATTACTGGCCCTGTATTTACTGTGTTGTACTGATGCAGCATCGCACATCAATACAACACACACACCTATGTGCAATTCTAAGCATATTTCATCTTATATATTCAGTTTAACCTTAAACTTACAGTGGGGCAAAAAAGTATTTAGTCAGCCACCGATTGTGCAAGTTCCCCCACTTAAAATGATGACAGAGGTCAGTAATTTGCACCAGAGGTACACTTCAACTGTGAGAGACAGAATGTGAAAAAAAAATCCATGAATTCACATGATAGGATTTGTAAAGAATTTATCCGTAAATTGGGGTGGAAAATAAGTATTTGGTCACCTCAAACATGGAAAATCTCTGGCTCTCACAGACCTGTAACGTCTTCTGTAAGAAGCTTTTCTGTCCCCACTCGTTACCTGTATGAATGGCACCTGTTTGAACTCATCATCTGTATAAAAGACACCTGTCCACAGCCTCAAACAGTCAGACTCCAAACTCCGCCATGGCCAAGACCAAAGAGCTTTCGAAGGACACCAGGAAAAGTATTGTAGACCTGCACCAGACTAGGAAGAGTGAATCTACAATAGGCAAGCAGCTTGGTGTGAAAAAATCAACTGTGGGAGCAATCATCAGAAAATGGAAGACATACAAGACCACTGATAATCTCCCTCGATCTGGGGCTCCACGCAAGATCTCATCCCGTGGGGTCAAAATGATCATGAGAACGGTGAGCAAAGATCCCAGAACCACACGGGGGGACCTGGTGAATGACCTGCAGAGAGCTGGGACCAAAGTAACAAAGGTCACCATCAGTAACACACTACAACGGCAGGGAATCAAATCCCGCAGTGCCAGACGTGTTCCGCTGCTGAAGCCAGTGCATGTCCAGGCCCGTCTGAAGTTTGCCAGAGAGCACATGGATGATACAGCAGAGGATTGGGAGAATGTCATGTGGTCAGATGAAACCAAAGTAGAACTTTTTGGTATAAACTCAACTCGTCGTGTTTGGAGGAAGAAGAATACTGAGTTGCATCCCAAGAACACCATACCTACTGTGAAGCATGGGGGTGGAAACATCATGCTATGGGGCTGTTTTTCTGCCAAGGGGACAGGACGACTGATCCGTGTTAAGGACAGAATGAATGGGGCCATGTATCGTGAGATTTTGAGCCAAAACCTCCTTCCATCAGTGAGAACGTTGAAGATGAAACGAGGCTGGGTCTTCCAACATGACAATGATCCAAAACACACCGCCCGGGCAACAAAGGAGTGGCTCCGTAAGAAGCATTTGAAAGTCCTGGAGTGGCCTAGCCAGTCTCCAGACCTCAACCCCATAGAAAATCTGTGGTGGGAGTTGAAAGTCTGTGTTGCTCGGTGACAGCCCCAAAACATCACTGCTCTCGAGAAGATCTGCATGGAGGAATGGGCCAAAATACCAGCTACTGTGTGTGCAAACCTGGGGCCCGTTCTTCGTACGTCGCTTACTACATCCAAGATCAAATGACACATCCAAGATCAAATCATCGCGCTAACCGTGAGCTCGCTAATCCGGTTCCCCGAACACACCTGCTGTTGACGATTACTACAGCTGGACGCAGTAATGTGACATCACTGGGTGTAGTAAAAGGGGCTACGCATCGATAGTAGAAACATTGATCGGCAACCCTCTGATTGGTCGGCGAAAATGTCGAAGGAGTGCGCTCGGCTCGGTATTTTTCGGCAGCAGAGCAAGAACTCCTGAGTGAGGGATTTCAGGAGTTTCAGAGTTTAATCAGAACGCAAGGGAACACTGCAAAGGCTGCAAAAGCAAGGAGCGAGGGCTGGCAGAAAGTTGCTGACAAATCAAACTCGTAAGTAATTTAATAATAATAATAATAATAATATATTGGATTTATATAGCGCTTTTCAAGGCACCCAAAGCGCTTTACAATGCCACTATTCATTCACTCTCACATTCACACACTGGTGGAGGCAGCTACGGTTGTAGCCACAGCTGCCCTGGGGCAGACTGACAGAAGCGAGGCTGCCATATCGCGCCATCGGCCCCTCTGGCCAACACCAGTAGGCGGTAGGGTAGATTTATTATATTACACTATATTATCCAATATTATATTACATTATATTATATTATAATATGTTATATTTTATCCTCTTTCACATTAGAGCCACGACAGGACCCACTAGAACATGGGAACAGGTAAAAGTGAAATATAAGAATATCCTACAGAATGGTAATATTTATCACTTATATTGCTTTTAGTCTCTTGGAAAGAGACCCTGGAATAATCTGTTTGTTTATAACAGCAACCAAGAAAAGGGCAGAGGAAAAAAAGACAGGTGGTGGTCCTGCACCCCCTCGTCAACAAGTTGGTTAAGTGAATAATACCCTCACGGGAAAATCGATATCTCTCTATGAGCACACTGTCGCGCTGAGCTAAAGGATCCTGTCTGTCCCGCAATATACGCTGAATTCTGAAAACTCTCCTTATCAATCTTGCACCTTCCGCAATGGGTGGCTCGCGTATACGGACAGGACATGGCTGCGACAGACTTCCCAAATCCACCTTCGCTTTTATAGCCGTGGTCTCTCATCTTGATTACACGAAGTAATTTACAATTGCTACTCTGAAATATGAATTAAATCTGTAATAATCACATACATGTAATAGAATGTTAATAGTACATTTCCCTTTTTTAGGAAATGACCTGTGTGAAATCAATAAATGGATCAGGTGCTGCATTGTCTTTAGTTACATTGATGTTATTTATTTATGGTGAAACAGTGGTGGAATATCGCTGTTGCTTTCGTATAAATGAAGCGGACATACCTGCGTGGCCGCGATCTAATCCTGTTTACATAAAGTAAACCTGCTCCCGAGCAGGTTTACGCTTACGGCTCTGTTGCTATGACAGCAAGTCCCGGATGAGCTTCGGGGAACCGAACGATCCAGGATCACGCGAAATCGTCAACAATCTAATCCGGCTAACCTACTTAGCGAGGTACGAAGAACGGGCCCCTGGTAAAGACCTATAGTAAACGTTTGACCTCTGTTATTGCCAACAAAGGTTATGTTACAAAGTATTGAGTTGTATTTTTGTTATTGACCAAATACTTATTTTCCACCCTGATTTACGAATAAATTCTTTACAAATCCTACCATGTGAATTCATGGATTTTTTTTTCACATTCTGTCTCTCACAGTTGAAGTGTACCTCTGGTGCAAATTACTGACCTCTGTCATCATTTTAGGTGGGGGAACTTGCACAATCGGTGGCTGACTAAATACTTTTTTGCCCCACTGTAAATACAAATTTAGCTTCTAGTTTGTTTGTGGATTAAAGAATTACTGGTGCAACCACATCCATGTAGAGAAAACTGAATCACCAGTGCCTCAGAAAATAACAGAACAAGCATATTCATTCATTTATTAAAACCAGTGTCATTTCATGATAATCACCCTTCTTGGCCGCCAAAGCACAACATCATACTGTAAAACATTCAGCGAGTTCACGGTCAGATTGCTCAAGGCTGTTTAGGAAACTGTTTGGTTTTTTTACTCCTCTCTAAGAGCATTTACCTTCTGTGCACAGAGAGGATTTCCCACAAATGACTAATGAAAGCGGATTTAATTTAGGAACATGAGGTGAAACAACAGAGGCCACAGGATCCTCCTCTCCATTAACACAATGTTACTTTGGCTGATAATACGGGGACAGTCTTGCGACCGGATTTATCCCTACAGTACGAAGCAATAAAACAACTCAACCTTTTTCATCTAGTTCTCTTATCTCCATCCCTCCAGCATCCCTCCCCTTACTCCCATTCTCCCTCTTCTCCCTCCCTCTGACTGATAATCTATGGCCGATCTGCTGACCCACATGTAGTGGGAAAATAATCTAGCTAATGGAGGAGAACCCAGGTGGATAAGGACAGTCAGGACAGGAAAATACAGCAGTCTAGTCCTGATGCTGTTAAGCACAAGCTCATAGAAAGATGGAGGAGGGAGAGTCCGGGAGACCTGCTGCTGGACAGCGAACAGTTTGTTTAATGGCCACTATTGTTCATGGATGCCCTTTCTGTGTCTGCTTTTGCTCTCGAACTGTTATATTACACGAAGAGTGCAACATTCAAATGTGCTTTCTGTGCTATACTGTATAGAAAGTGCTATAATGTAACACAAGTTAAATAAGTTTTATGTGCATCTGGAGGTACAGCTGGTGTTGCTCGACTCGACTTAATCAGTCTTGTGTCTCTGGGTTCATTTAAGCTATAAACGAACATAAATCTGTAGATGATGATTTGTAATTTTAGCTGGATTAGGGAGGTGTGCTGGACTTGTGTTTACCAGAAGTGATGGTTAAATAGATCGTTTGGTTTAAGCGCTGTACATGTAACCTTGCTGTGACTGTAGATGTGCCTTGTCCCCACTACAACTAGCCGGATATGCATATCAATCCACAAAATATGTTACAGGAGTAACACCATAAGTGTACGAGTACCACAAGTACAGCATTTTATACGTTTTACTGTGTCTTGTTTCTAGCAATAGACGCATTAGTTTGAAATATGCACACTGGAATTATCTTCTGACATTTTTCCAGCTGTCCTGTGCTGCTGTGGGCAACATCTTCAGCTCTGAACCTCAGCTGCTCCTCTCTGCTGCTGCCGCTGCTCCATCTGCAGGCGCCGCTGCCGTCAAATAACTCCTCTGTACACAGTGGCTCCTAATCAACCTTATTTGACAATTTCTCAACTTCTTCTGAACTGCAGAAGATTCATGAATTTTACATACTCCAAGTCCCAGCATACCATGAAATTCACACCTGATAATGGCAAAAACGTGCTAATCGAGCCGGCCCTCTGAAAGCTGAAGCATTCAAGCTATTTGGCAAAGATTCTCTGAGACGTCTTCATTTATTAGATCACAGCGTGCACTGCATTCGAGGCTAAGTGATGCTTAAGCTGAAATGTGAGGCGGAGAGCTGCTGTTCTTTCCAGTCGAGCTTTCCACTTTAAACTGTGTGTGTGACGCATTCTGTTCATATTCCATGTAAGAAAAGAATTAAAGGCCTGATTTGTGTAACATTACTGAGGCCTCCATCTCTTTTTCTTCTTCCCCTCTCCACCCTTTGATGCAGGTCCAAACGGTAAAGGTTAGCAGCGTATCTGGCTACAGTAGGTTTTAAGAAGTCTGAATAAAAATAATCGCAGGAAACATGGCAAAAAGCTTTAAAGGGGTATGTTAGACACAGAAAGATTTCATTTCTGGCAATGCTGTGAAGTACTGTGAGCTTCACTTAATGGTATCATGGTTTTTATATTCTTTAAAGTGAGATAAAATTAGCTTAAAATAGCTAGCTTGGAGCATCATATACATGCTTCCTAGCTTATGATTCCTATAAACCCATATGGTCAGCAAACAAACTGGTTCTGTAAGTGGGAATGTGTGTTGGGTTAACTGGTGGTTCTAAGTTGCCTGTCGGTACGAATGTGATTATTTAATAACTGTGAGTGTTAGCCCTCTGATAGCATGAATGCTATCCAGTACGTTTCCTGCCTTTCACCCTGTGACAGCTAGCATAAGTTCCCATACAGTCATGAACTAAAAGAAAAAAGATAAGAAAGATAAATTTGATTTGAATGATAAAATTCTGGTTTGCTGGAAGCTCTAAATAATAATAATCACTAAAGTATTTAACTTGAACAGAACATCATTCAAAATATGAGCTTAAGAAAAGAAGACGCCTTCAAGGCACCAAATAACTGGCAGCAGCACAGCTCCATGAAAGGCTTATTAACTGAAAATTTAAGCATGGGAAATTATTTCACATAAAGGTAGAAATGCCTGTATTCCTCACAGATAGGGATGCTTATTAGTATTTAGGCCAGTGGCTAGAATACTAGTTAATCAGCTCGCCTACGCTCAGCGGGTCCAGTCGCCCTAACCGTACACACTAAATTTATTGAAATCAAAGCAACGAGGAACGCTTCATTTGTCTGTGCTGAACCCAAAGGTCTGAAGCTGATATCGATTTTCTCAAAAGCAAATGAGCATATTTAAAATTGTAACAAAAAAACTTTATTAAGGTTTAAAAAATGCATCCAGCTTCTTCACCAACTCGCTCACTAATGCTTGTCTTCCTGTTTCACCTTGAGTGTTTTTTATTTTTACTTTTTTGACCTCTTCCAACATCTGTCCCTCCATCGGCCTTTCTCACTTTGTCTCCCTCCAGACATCTTCAGCCACCTCTCTCTGTGCCTCACATCGCCTTCTCTCCTCCATCCTCACGCTCTTTTTTTCGTCAGCTGGATCGGATCCAAAGTGTCATCAATAAATCATAACGAGAAGAAAGCAGTCGATGCTCAGGGAAAAAATGGTTCTCTCTCTTCTCTTCTTTTTAGTGTGAAGTCTGAAATCCAAGAGGATGCTTTAAAGTATTTAAAGCCAGTTAAAGGTGCTCAGCTTGCATTTTAAAGCATCAGCACAGTGATACCTCCATATAATTACCTTTATGGATTGATTGTGGTCAAGATAATGGCTAGTAGACTGCACAATGTTTTCTGAACTCTACTATTTGAATAAATTTGACTCCTCTGACTTTCATCGGGAGGACAGCGTCTTTTAATTGACTGTAAATGTGGGCTTCTTTTATACTACTCTGCTTAAATGGAACTATTACGCTTTTCCTTATTGTCTCTTAAAACACTGAGGTTACACTATGTGTGAGTGCTTTCAGACTTTATAGTGATTTGAAAGCTCAAATCCTTAATGTGGTCAACTCAGCCACACAGCCACTATTCAGATGTTTTGTTTGTGAGGGGCAGCCTATCAGAGCAGCTTGTGTCAGACAGTGGGATAACATAAATGCTGCCCTGAGGCCATAGATACGATGAATAGGGATTTTCTTAATGATCTGCCAAAGCTCCTCTAGTAGAGTCCATAACCTTGAAATGAACATCTCTTTAAGCCTTGCATATCTAGTCAGAACCAAAGGGGGAGAAAATGTCCAGTCAATCTAAAACTAGCTCAAAAAATACCAGTACAGCTTCTGTCTTTCGACATCTCTGAAGTCGCTCATGACTAATTCTCCACTCTGTTCTGTAGCAGGTAGATGCCGTCACTCCCGTTTGGGCTCAGCTTGCACATACATGAACCCCACAGTGTCATGGTCCGCGGCCCGGCGTCCGGGGTGCTGATGGGATGCCCACGCCCACGGGCGTGGCTGCTAACCCCACACCTGCATCCCATCCCAGGCGATCACCAGGTCGTCTCTCAGCGGTAACGTACATCTGCGGGAAAGCCCTTATGAAAAATCATCCATCTGAACTAACACTGTTTTGCCCTGTGTACTCAGATCACAACTCGGCGTTTTTTGTGAGCCACCTGCCTGTCCACCTGCCCGCCTGAGATTTGGATCACGATCAGCCCCGCCGCCTCGACCCCTTTTGGAGCCCCCCCCCCTCTGGTTCACTCTGCCCGGCTATCACCGTAAGACGCATACTCCCCCTTCCCTCGTATGCTGCCATTTTTCCGCACCCCAGTAATCTGTTTCTCCTTTTTTTTTGCAGCCTCCCACAGCCCTGCTCTCGGCGTTCCCTGCGCGACTCACCTCCCCGGTCCTTCGGTGTTTTCTGGTTCCACACGTTGTTTTTTCCGGCTACCCTCACGGGACACCTTTAGTTATAATAAAATTTGGTTTCTTTATTCTCTCCTACCCTGGTGTGTGAGTTCTGCTTCTGGGTCCAGCTTGCGCACGGAACTTTGGTTCATGACACACAGATTTTATAAAAGCCTTTTTATTAAAATAAATACATAAATTCCACATCCTGCTCTAAATTATATATTGTATGTAACATTACATGTATATATTTATATAACACTCTGCCACCCAAGTTTGCCAGTGATTGTTTTTGCAAGCCTACTCTCATAGATGATGTTAAAGCCTGCCCATACTTTGGGGTTTTCTGAAAGCTTTACTTCTGGTCTCACTGACACAACACATGAAATCCTTCTGATGTTCTGTCAATTTCACCTTGGTTGCACATTATGTAAAGCACAAAAAGTGGCACGATCTGGCCATCTCGCTACAGTCGGACTGGGGACGGTGGTTGGAGATCCCAGCACAACCCAAATTACTGCCATCTCTGTGAGACAGAGTGCTTCTGCTGTCGGTCTGTGACTGAGTGGAGTCAAGTTGGCAACTACATGAAATCTGTCTGTGATTGCTGACAACTGCAAATCCGTTGCTGTCTGTTGGAAAGCTATTTGTTTCTGCATACAAAAAAATTCATATTAAGTAGATTTTCACATAAAGCGCTTACATTCAGAGTCCAGGCAGAATGTAGTGACAAATAGTGACATAGTTGCTGCAAGTTAGTAATTATCCTATAAAATCACACAGGAGCTCAGCAATCTCACATTTATAAAAGAAACTAACCAAAATACAACCAGTTTGCAATCGTTTGTGCTCAGGCACAGGCACATTGAGACTGATTGCAGATGCCATGTATTCCAGCCCTAATCCATCCATGCATATATCATTTTTTGGTATTAAATGTATCTATAAATGTATATAATTAAATTTGTACATATAAATTCAGTTGTTTGAAAATCTTTGCCAAACTACCTAAGAGCGATTGCTGCCAGTGTAAGTTGGACCACGATTCTTGCGTTTGACCAGCTCTTTGCCCCGAGGTTGAGCGTGGAACACCGTTAACTATCTGGACAAGTTGGTTTCTGCAGCTACATCCATCTCCAAAAGCTAAACAAAAACATTTAAGTTTTTATTTTGCAGGCAACCATTGAGTTTTCCTAGCCACAAGGAGATTGCCATCCTATTTTTACTCTAGTGTGGCTGAGCCAATAAAGAGTCTCAAAATTAAATAGTATTTATTTCGTGCTTTTAAAATACTTCCTTCAACTGTGCCAATAGATAGAAATGAAATGACAAATCAACAGGTGTAAATGGTTGTAGTCTCCAGGGGCCAAATTTATTTCACAGCTCTTACTTCAACTTCCACCAGCAGTGTTGTCATGTATTTCGGAATATAACAATGACAGTGGCTTAAAATGTTCTGCTGTGGACGCAGATCTGTCATTTAAAGTCGGTATTAGAATCTCCTCCGGACTGTCATCAAAAGTAGACAGGACAGCCATTATTCATGGAATACCAGAAAGGGTTTAGATTACAGTAACTGACAAGAAAATAGTATATTTGCAGCTGTAACACAATGGTGGAGGTCAGAAATGATGGAGCACTAGCGGTGGATGAAGGCAGTGATTGCATACATTGCCAGCATGTTGATTTTGAATCCAATGTAATGACTTCAATTGTGGCAGTGTACAATAGTGCATGATTAAAGGCGAGATATTACATGTTTTATTTCATTTAACTGCCACGTTATGGGTAATTTCAGAAAAATTGCATATTTAAAAAGTCTTTTTTTCAGCAGAAGTTATAAGTTACACTGAAAAGTTATCCATGGCTGTACAAGTAGTATCAGTATTTTCATCCAAAGACTCTTCAAGCATCAAACCAGATTAAATATTAAGGGCGTCCAACGAAGGCATCGACCTGACTGCCTCTGCCTCGCTTCCCTTCGTCTTCTCTGTCTGCCCTTCCTCCTGTCCCCTCCTTGCTCCCCTCATTACCCCCTTTCTGTCTCTCTGGGTGGAATCACCACCGCAGTGAGAGTGTAACGACAGGGTGATGTACTGATAGGATAGCCTGTCTGCTACAGTAAGTGCCACGGCACTCCCTTAGCTATCGATTGGGCCTCTACTGCAGCAATCAATAAATAAATTCATAAATAAATGAAAACACCCCCCTTATCGGGTAATTTACTCCACAGCTGGCTCTCAAACTATAGTGCAGAGCTTTGCTTGTTTACTATCAGTTCTCTCAGGGCTAAAAGTACAGTTGCCATACATATGATGATGAGTTTAGGTTTGATAGGTTAAAGGTGCATGGATATTAGTGAAACATGGACTTATACACCTATGTAGTTACCTTTCTCACTCACTATGTGTTAATAGACCTCTCTGCACTGAATTATTTTTGTTATTAATCTCTGGTTCATCTTTTGCTCTGTCTTCCTTCTCTCACACTGGTCGTGGCAGATATCCCCTGCATCTGCTGGAGGTCTCTTCCTGTTAAAAGGGAGTTTTTCCTCCCCACTGTCGCCAAAGTGCTTGCTAATAGAGGATCATATGATTGTTGGGTTTTTCTCTGTATGTAGTATTGTAGGGTCTACCTTACAATATAAAGCGCCTTGAGGCGACTGTTGTGATTTGGCACCATTGAAATAAAATGGAATTCAATTCAATATACAAACCTATATATAGTAAAAGATGGACTTAGCATCCTTGCATAGGATAGAAAATGAGCATATGTTCCAGGTCTGAAAAGTGAAGCCAACACCAAAGTATCTTACTCCATTATTTTTAATGACTAACAGGTGCCAACCTTGGAAGCTGCAAAAGATTCTGAGTTGTATAGAACTCATCCATCTATTTTCTACCACTTATTCAGGGTTGGGTGGAGAGACAAGCTGTCTGAGCAGATCTCAGTTCAAAAAGCCTATGGGAAAATAGTGCTTGGGTTCCTTTCCTCACTGACCTCAGTAAACTCTGCCTTATGAGTTTATGGGCTTAGTTGCTAACATTAGGTCATTCATCAACTTCATCTGCTTCTTCAATTCAGCATTAGAGTACTATCCCAACTACAGGTTGCCAATCAATTACAAGGAACAGGCAATCATTCACACTGAGTGCCAACTTTGAATCATCAACTGACATACCTGTGCATGTGTTTGGACCCAGAGAGAACCCACACAGACACAAACAGAACAGCCCCTGAGAGGCAACAGTGCTAGCCACCACACAGCCATGCTACCCAGCTCTGGGTGATATTAAACTGAATATTAAATTCATTTTGAAGTTGATTACCCATGACTTCGGCTACTTGAAAATCACAAGCCGTTAATCAAAGACTGTGCGGTATAGCAACCAGGGCCACCCCATGCTCCATGTACAAGTATTTAAACCAGCATTAATGTCAGTGTCCAGTAGGAGACGACTCTTCTAGTTACAAAAAGAAGTCTTGTTGTATAGAAGTCTGTGGGAAAACGACCCTCAGATTGTGTCATCCGTAACCTCAGTAAATGCTGATGACCAGTTTAGAAACTCAACTCAAACTACGACTACACTCAAAACCACATGAACGTGCTGTTTCCCCTCAATTTCAAAACATCAAGAGGATGACAGTGAAAATGTCCAGGGTTAACTAACCAGTGGGTAATGTCAGGGTATCTACTTCCAATCTTTTATATACAGTCTGTGGTTAGGTCAGGTCTGGCACATTCAATGTGACTACACTGACTTTTCTTCATGCTCTGAAACAGAAAGAAATAAAACAACACCCATCTACCGTTCACATTTTGTACAAATGCTGTTGTGTTCAAGTCCCATGCAAATGATTCTGAACGTATTAACCCTTTAAGACCTACCATAGAACCAAGTCCGCCAGAGCTTATATTATATTTTTACATGCTGTGGAGCCATTTTTGGGAGCATTTCAAGTTGCTATACATCAATACAACCATTATAGCCCAAGCTTTAATAATATGTCTGCATTAGGTGCATAGTAATTACATAAATTGCAAAAAAGTGCAATAAACTACAAAAAAATTGAAAATCGTTTTTGTTTTTTTAACATATATTTCTAGTTAGAGAAATTTAAGAGGCTCATCCCTCAAAACTGTAAATACAAAAAAGTTGCACAAACTAGTTTCCCACCACAGGAAATTTATTTTGAGTGTCTTCATAGTTTTATTTTTGAAATACACCAATTTTTATACACTGCAGGAAAAACGAATATAAATATTATACTGCAAATTTGCAAAATAACAGCATATGCATCAAAATAAACTATTTCCAGCAGTGCAATATGAGTCCTAAGCATCCCAGAAACGACACAGAAAGTCATAAACTCAAACATAACTTTTTAAAACACAAGTATAGGCTCATAAGGCCCCGATCGTAAAAAAACTACATTTCCGCAAAATGACGTCACTTCCGGTTTCGGGCAGGTCATGCGGTCATGTGATAGTTCGCGCTGATGGACGTAGGAAGTGTTACAAACAGCTGATCGGATCGGCGAAGCGTGTTTCTGGAATATCATGTTTTTGTTGCTGCAAGTGATTTTTATGCAGTTTTTGCAAAGCTATATGTGGAAGGAAACTGTGACCTAGGACAAGCTGATGGCATAAGATGTAAGTACAACTCCTCCGGTTTCATATGCAAAAAAAATTATTGCGCTAGCTTACGTGGTTGCAGAGCTACCGGGATTTAAAAATAGTTACGCAAAATGGAGCGTGCCCGCTCCGATCGGCTGTAAAGGGTTAAGACAGAAAGCTCCAATCTACTAGTCTCCCTCTTTATCATGCAAATGCGGTACGGTATCTATTTAACACTCTGCTTTCACAAATCAGAAACTCTTCCCCTGCACATCTATCTGCCTTTCTACACCTTCCACCTGCTCCGTGGAGCCATCCCTCCATCATTCCCTCCTGACAGGGAGGTGATTAGCAGAAGACAGTCCAGACCTGCTGAAAAAGCAGCTTAGCTGTAATTATCGTCTAGGAAAGAAACAAACAGTTCATCAGAGCCTTCCTCCGCAGACTTAACAACTGTTGCCAGGATATATCAAATGCTCGACAACCAGCTGTTACCTTGGTTACCATTGTCTCTGCAAGTCTGGGGGCTCTCCATACAGATGAGTTTTTTTTTTATTTGTTCAGAAATACTAGAACCCATGAAAACAGCTAAACATATTAACATACACTCAACGCCCACACTCTGTGATGTAAGCCAACATACGTGCAGACACCATCAGCTACAGACATGCAAATAAGACTGGTTTTCTGCCACTTTCCATATTGTGCATGCTCTGATAAAAACACACACTCTTCTGATGCCAAACGTTTCCATCAATTATTCTTCCGGAAACCAAGATCCTTAACACTTGCGAGGGCAGGCTGCAAGACCAAACCACCTTAATCACAGTCTGTCCATGATTGTGATATGTGCACATATATCCTAGGATATATCCTAGCACGATTTTTGAACATTTCCCTTTTTATACTCTAGTTCAGCAGCAATGGAGGACAAAAACACAATGCATACAAGATCTGTGACAGTGCATACTTAAGTCCAAAAGTTAAAGTTTCAAGTTACTTGTACTGGTTTCACATAACAATATGTATTCCAATTCAGAGGTTATGCTTTTTGAATTTTATCATCCCACTAAATATAGATATTACTTCAGATAGGGTATTACATATCTGCAAGCTGCTTTGCAACCTGCATTTTACACAATCTAAATTTCATGTTGCATTTGATAAAATGTTGCTCTTTCATATATATATATATATATATATATATATATATATATATATACACACACTGCAAATTTAAAAAAGCATTTTTGGAATGTAGAGGTCTTGACTGAACCCTTGATCGGGATGAGGGAACAGAAATGAAGTTTGTCTCCAACAGAGGTTCGCGGGTGTTTTCAGCTGATAGTGGATTTTCAATCAACTGATTGCATGCAAAGCAGGACCTGATTTTCATTCCACTACTTTTATTACACACAGCTAAAATCAACCAGTTAAAATTAAAATTGTGCATTTAATATGGCCCATAAATTTTACAACTGATTAATTAAATGAATTGTTTCCGGTATGTAGATGTCTCTCTCTGTTTCAGGTTTCAGGTTTTTGTGGGATGTCTGCTGTTCCATGTATGCTTGGAAAAATAATAAAAGATTATACAAGCAATAAAAATAAACTGGGTTATCTATTACAAAAGTCGTATACAAAAATTCACACTGGAATACTTCAGCAGATGCGTAATCCTATGCGATATCCTAGGATACAGGATACAGCCTTCCCTGCAACGATGCAATGTCACCCCCGCAGATGTTTCAGTCGCTGCTATAGCCTGAGCTGCTTTTAACGACCTCCCCATCACTCAGGAGATAAATGCCTCCGTATCAAACGCTGAGGTGTTTCCCATCAAGTTCCTTCTGTTGCGTTGGCACTGAGTCAGATTCTCCCTGAGTCATGATGACCGAGAAGGACGCAGCTCTTACCATAATCATATAAAGGCTTCCACTCACGTATATGATTCAGGTAGAGAGAAGAGGAGTGAAAGGAAACCACGGGAATTAACTGAATGTGAGCTGAGAGCAGACATAACCCAAGGCATCACTTCAGTTGTGGAACAGTAGCTCAGTGTAAAATAAAGGGAATGATCTCGCTCTCTCTATATCTCTGTATACAGTATGCACACACACACACACACACACACACACATATATATATATATATGTGTATATGCTTAAGGACAATGTGCACTCGCGCGCACACACACACACACAAAAGGAAATGTGTCCCGTTTCCACTGATGGACAACAGAAGCTGTGGCAGAAGGATGGCATTATAAACCAGCGGGGGATGTAGTATGATGAAAATGTCAGACTGAAAGCAGCAGGCTATGTTCTGTAACATGTTTAATCAAATTACAGTGTGTGTGCATTGGTGTGTGGGCATGTGTCGCTTGATTTTATGAGCGCGGTATAGTAATTAAAATGTATATAAATGTGCTATAGAGCAAGGGCAGATTTGTAAGTGCTGTAAAAGTTGAAATAATAATAATTAGAAAAGAAATCGACATGCATTCATCAGCTTCTACACAATCTGAACACTAAAGAATTTAAGAGGGTTCGTGGTATTGATTTCAAGTTAAAAGCCTCTAACGGAATACTTAAAGTAAATTTATTTAAGGGCAAATCCAGCAAAGCTCGTGTGAGTTAGAAGGCTTGCTCTACCAGGTTCATGCTTCAGATCTAATACTGTTTGATCCTCTGCCTGCAGCGTCTTGGCTTCCTGTGACACAATTACATCTAGAAGCTCAAAACATCTTTTTGTGCTCCCCAGATTCTATCCTTGTTCTTGAATCTGTCACCGCTTTCCCAGATTCCGCCTTGCACATTGATTATTGTCCAAATTTGTTGCATGTGTGCGTGCTGCTCCTTGCGCGAGCCTCCGGTGTTTATGCACGGTTATGCTTGGCCACCTGTGTGTTTGTGTTTGCGAGTGTAATTGTGTAACTCACCCAGCCAACACTATGAAGAAATCCAAACGGTTCCACGTGTCTCCAAGGTAACACTTCTTGCCAAAAATCCCTAGAGCCACCATCTTGATCACCATCTCGATGGCAAAGAATGCAAAGATGAAGTCATCAAAATCCTGCATAGACAGAAAGAGACAAAAATACAAGGCGTATGATGTAAGTGAGTTATGAGAACTGCAAAGCTGTGGTTGATTAAGAGGCAATCATGTCTGACAGTAGTTTTCTTTGAAAATATACCTTAAATGTAATGATCCAAATACTGGACCAAGATCCGGTATGTATTGATGGTCATTGTTTTTCAAATAAACATCATTCAAAGTCTTCAATTTTGCAGAGAGTAATATTAATGTGATGCTAACATGCCATTTTATTTTGATTTGCATTTGTAATTTGATTTTGTGACTTGATCTACGTTGACTTTTGACCTTCTGTTGAGGATCACCAAATCTCTTAATGTATGGTTCATCCTTTGGGGAGCAGATTAAATTTCAGATTTAGGCTACTAGGTTTGGTTTAGGAAAGACTGTAGTTTAGGCTTACATGCATCCATATTACAACAGTTACCATTATATATTATACAATGGTATTTAAGCACACCCAGTAAGGTTAACTATGTAATTGTGTCAAATCATGATGTGACATCTCACCTTCACCTCTAAACATCCTAATCAGGTGTGTTTTGCCCACAACAAGTGTGTTAGAAATGTAATGACAGTGACATTTACCAAATAGGAGTATTTTACAAGCAAGACTTAAGTAGGGGCTGGATATTTTACTCAAATATGGCTGATAACCATATGGAGGTGCTAGAGAAGTGGTTCTCTGCGACAGGATTGTCAAAAATAACAGAAACCTGTTATAGATCTGGTATTTTATTGTAATTCTCTTATTTATTTATTTTTGCTTAATGGCTCCGTTAGACTAGGTTCAAAATAGGATAGCAACATCCTTGTGACTGAGAAAAAGTGGAACAGTCTGAGACTGATTGCAAGGAGATGAGGCGATCTACCTCATCGCCTGGTGGCAAGCAAAACGATCAGCTTTGCAAATGTTTGTACATAACTGCACCATTTGCCAACTTGACCCCAATAAGTTGCAAAATGTCAGCAGACTGACTGCATCTTAATATCGTTTTATAGCGTTCTTGGTGTGCCAAAGATGATTTAAAGACAGCAACTGGTTGCAGACCTGGTATCCATTTTCAAAGCCAATGAGATCCCAAGCACTAATGTGGTTGAAATAATTTTGGTCTCAAACCACTGTTTTCCCCTAACATCGACTGGCCTCTGTCTTGTTGATTGTTGGTTTTTATTTTCCCTTTTATTATTTTTTAAGTCTCAGTCAGTGCTCAATTCTTTCCCATTTAATTTTGTTTTAAGGTTTCCTGCTTTTGTTTCCCTCCTGTGTGATTGACTACTTTCAGCTGTTCTTGACTGCTTTCCCCTGTGTCTGGTTCCTCTCTTGTGTCACTAATCAATCTCTTTTGTATATAACATCTTTTCTTTTCGTCTTTTGTCAGATCATCCATTTAACTCCCTGTAGTGCTTTTTCCTTTTTTCACTTTCACTCCTCATGTTCTCTTGGATCTCTGTTCTTGTTTTGGATTTGGTGAATTCAGAGGAAAATAATCCAATAAAGGCTCGCTTTATTAGGCTCTACACCACACCATGGCAAAACAAAACACCAGGGAACAAAGAAAATATACTTACAACTACAAGTAAGTGTCAGCAGGCTTCAACCTGAATGTCTGTAGACAATTTTAATATGTCTATAATACACTTCTATATATGCACCTTCATGACAGTTCTCCTGATGGAGAGTACCTGCATTCCCATACAGCACTTTCTTGCTACTTTAGTGGCCGACATTCACGCCAGACTCTGGCTCTACTATTAGTCATACAATATGTTTGATGTTTAAAAATATCCCACTGAGAACCTTTGACAGGAGCGTGATATTTTATTAATTCCTGCAGAGGGATCCTCTTTTCTCTTTAGCCTGTCTCTAGAAGGTCAGGCTCCCCATGGCTCAAGAAAGAGATAACAACCTCCTTGGAGCTGCCAAGGATTTAATGTTTTGCTTAAGGGCACTTCAGCAACTCAGATGCTCAACATCCAAAATGGACCCTGGGACTAATGATGTCTGTCCCGTTTGGCTCCTTTACCATCAGAATTATTGTCTAAAGGTGAAGAAAGATGCACCTTTTCGTCCTTAACTGAGACTCGAGCTAGAAACGTCATTCAGTCAAAACAAACCGCTGATTGCATTAATCAGTATTCCTGCCCTCATCTGTCTGGCTCTCTGACTGAGCCTCGGTACTCCAAATCATTATCAAACTGGACTCCAGACAAAAACAAGCGGAGGAATGAGGACAGGAAAGTACAAGAAGAGAACTTTGACTCTCAAATTATGAAAATCAATAAATAAATGAACAGGAGGGAGGAAGAGTCGGAAATGAAAAGGGAAAAGGATACAGCTCAAAGTAAAATAAAAAAAATAAAGAGGAAATCAAGAAAATTTCTGGAAGGAGATCAAGGTTCAGGACACCCACTGATACATGAGTCATTGCAAGATGAAGAGAGAAATGTATAAATATATCAAATCCTGTTAGCTTAAAGAGAAGCTAGCGCCAAAGTTCACTGCAAGTAAAACATGGAGATTCACGTGGGAATCGATGCATGCGAGTCTGTTTACAATTTCAAATCTTATTCAGTTCTATTTTTGGAAATCATTCATGTCGTCTGCATAAAAAAACCCTAAAACCTCGCCCCATGCTCAACACACAAGGGTCACACTGCTATTTCCAGGGTTACAACCTATCAGACGGCTGTGGAACAAATAACTGCCCCGGATTCACTCCCTAATGCTGACCATACATCACTCCAGATGTTTTACGCACCACTCATTGACTCCAAAGAGGCAGACGAGCCTCAGAGCAGATTGCTTAGTGATGCATAATCTCCCAAAAGAAAAGACAGAAGAAAAAAACCCCAAAACATTGTGTTCAGTGTTTGATCTAAATTTAATCTGAACTGTCTGGATGCTGGAACTCTTCTATGAAAGGGACCACACTGGCCATAAACTGACATGTGATAGTATGATGTGGATTATATAGATATATTGTCATGGAGTATTTGTTTACGGCCTGAAACCTGAGGCCTTGTTTTGAGCAGTAGCATCAACTAGGAATTATAGGGCCAATCATAGACCGTATATAAAAGATAGACAGTACTTGTTGAATTCTCACTGTGATGAGGAGTGGCGGATCTGACTGAGAATAACACACTTATATGTTAGCAACCTGTCATACCGCGGCACATATAGTCCTTTATAGTGCTTCTAGATTCTAATCAGGACTAGAATTAACAAGACGGCCGCCGTGCTTTAGTCGAAAAGCTTTGATACCAGTCAGCAGGAAACTGTTTTAGAGTTATTCCATTTCTTTATCACACAGACAAACCTAGATGTATTGTTGAAATTGCACTTCATCCTCCTTTATTAAAATATCTCAGATATATCTAATTCAACTTCTCTACACTGACATGAGGAGGAGTTTCACTCAGTTCAACCTCAAGCCCCAAATGACACCATCATGTAGCTCAAGAGAACTCTCGTCATAATTCAGTGTTTGAAATTTCCTGCAGGTTGCCCAGAAACGATTCACACTGCAAAAAACTACAATGTATATTAGAGAAACATAAACAAGGATTTATTTATTTGACAACCCTTCAAGTTCAGCCTTCTATTGTTGACTTGACCTGAGATTTTGATTTCAGCAAAATTACATCGTACTGTATGCTGAATCACACAACTCCAGTGAAACTTAAAATAACTATGCGTTTACTCTGATTTCGTCATGCATAACTAGCTGTGAAGGGTTTACGTACGCCTACATAAAGGCTACATACGAAAGCTCCATTGAGCCCTTTTAGTCGTCTTTCAGCCCCAAAATGCTTTGCATATAGAGCCGTTAGATAACAGGGAGCAACAGCCTGTCGGAAGAAACAACATGACGGTCCAGCTATTGACAGATGTTAAAACCCGAGATGCATGACCAAAAGAAAATAAGCGTTGTGTGAAATGAGGAAGAGCAGAGACATTTACCGCCACGCTGAGCCTCAAACGACTGAATTGCTTTCTCCTCTAACACCCCATCTTTCCATCTCCGTTCTGTTTTATTCTGCTGAAAGGACCCATTTCTCCTGTCTCCACCGGGGAGTAATAACTCATCTATTTTACGTTAGACAGTCAATGCATGCCTGCAGAGTCTGTAACATAAGAAACCCCTGTTATGACTCTGTTAAGTCTCCCAATCTCTCTCACAAACACGCGCACACACACACAGGTTTTAACACATCCAACTAAAGACGCACAGCACACAGTCATGATAATGTACAGTGTTCATGCATACTGGAACAAATACAACATGAGACCAAGCCTTTGGGGACTCTTTAAAGTGACACTGAGCGGATGTCAGCCAGCTCAATCTTCTCTAGTGTTTGATCCAACCAGGCCTACACACACACACACACACACACACACACACCTCATTCATATTCATCAAAGTCAACAGGACACGCTGGCGTGAGGCGTTCCCACTGGAGCGTACAGTTCTGGTGGTGCAGTACACGATTACAGGCTCTGCAATCTGGATATTGATTTACCAAAACTTGTATTACACATCAGTGGAGCGTGGTCTCGATGAACACGATGAGATGCGATGTCCAAACATGCAGCCAAAGCCGTGCAGGTACTACATCAATCGCAGGCATCGAAGCAAGTCTCTGAGGTTTCCTCTAAAGCTGCGTGTTTACTAGAAAGAAAATGTGTCGCTCTGTGCGCGGTGTGCCACTGTGGTTCACTGGCTGTACGTCCATGCGGAGACCAGAGAAGCCTAACACACACACGAACACACACACGAACACACAAACGCATCTGCCTCTGAGGGAATAGACACCAGTGACCTGTGGTGAACGGCTCACTGCTCACACACTCCCTAATTTTTACCCTCCACTGCATCCTCTCCCCGGGAAAAGACTTAAAGAGACAGACAGAATACTTTAACCCCACTTTAAATTCTCTGCAAACTTTTTGGCACGCGTCCAAAGAATAATGGGACTTTTACATTAGGGGAAAACAAAGCAAAAAAGTTAATTATGTCATATCATCCGGCCTAATTCCAGTTCAGACGGGCGTCACGAAATTGGCTTTCATTCGGCGTGACAGCCACAAAAGCGTGAAATGGACCAACGAATGGCAGCGGGAGAACTTGCGGCGGCTGGGAGTGGTGGGGTATGTGAGAAAATCAAATCAAAATATGGCTGAAATAAAAGTAGCGACCCGAGTCATACAGTATCCTTTGGCAAATTGAAACCAACTAATGGGCGTATCACAGCTTAAAAAACAGTCCTAACAGGGCCAACATTTCATTCATGTTTTGCATGCACTGCTGTTGCTCATTCTGTTCATTGCTACGCTGCTTTTGCCCTTCATTTTCCAGAGATCATTTGCCAATAGAAAGAGTGCTGGCTGTACTGTAAAGTCTTTGTCTTTTGATATTGCGTAGGTGGCAGGTAACGCTCTTCATCCTTCTATATTTATTCCAAACAAAGCACTGTGGCTGCTGCCAGATATGGAAAAGCCTTCACTTCCTGGGCACCAGACAGACCCTGTAAAGACTAACCAGACACAGACTGTTTATAACAGCTATTGTAAAAGCTTTGTACTTTAAACTCTCTCTATGGGATTGTTTATGATTAAGTAGCAATTAATTAGTCAAATGTAAACCTATTACACATATTCAAATGTACAGAATGTTGACCCTGCATGCACGTGTTCATGATAATACAGACGCCGTGCATGCATTAGCACAGCATTTTCATATGAATCCAAGCAGCGTCCTCCCGGGCTGAGGAATGACGGCAGTGGGGATGAACCTCTGATGGTTCCAATCCCTATAGACTCTGTTTGTGAAAAACTTTCCAACTTTAGAGCAGATGCAATGCTTAAAGACTGCCATACAAAGCAGTTTTCACCTTTCTGACTAATATGTAGGTGATTGATTTTCATAGCTATTGAAGATTAAAGATTATTTATTAAAGATTATTGAGGCTTAAAATTAATTGCATGGTGACCATGTCGTTAAAATACTCTGGGAATACCATGAATAAGAGGTCTCAATCACTAACTCACAAACTTACATTAAATCCGTTAAACCAAAAAAAACAAAACTGGACATACTTAGCTTGACGCAGCTACCTCTAAGCTAATGGCTCAGTCAAATGAAAAAAAAAAATAGGACAGATAACTCTGTGCATCTACAAAATAAAAATTGCTGCCTGCCTGTAAATTGTATTCCAGTGAAATAACATTTAGAGCTTAAGGAAATTGCACACTCACAACCACTTTGAATGCAAGAAGAAGGATAACAGGTTGCCTGATAGGAGGCAACCTTTCTGCAAACAGTTGCAGACTGACTGCGATCACTCTGGTTGTCAAAAGTTTGTAAATAAATGCTGCCTAACTAATAAATACAGACACATTCCCAACACGTATTAATGAGTCTTTGTAAATGAGCACAAGTTGAGGGCACTCAACTCAACTCAACTCAGCAGGCCATTTGTAAATATGTGTACAAAGGGTTGGTTTTTTGTACTGTTTTTATCAATAAATCTCAGCAACAAAGGACATACACCCATGTGTGTTGATTTCTCCCTAAGATGGCAAACTGAAACACTCCAAGTTGGTGACTTTTGGAGATTTATTTCCCTGGATGAGAATGCATCAAGATGAAACACAAAAGGAAGTTCACAGCTTTTCCCATCAAAGACTCGGTGCTGTTTCCTGCAGTATATTGCAAGTAAACCTGACAAGTTTGGGATCAAGTTTTGGGTGGCTTGCGACCTAAAATCCAAGTACATTTGCAATGTCTTCCCATATCTTGGCAAGGACCCCAATCGTCCCACTGGGGAGAGACTTTCTGAAAATGTAGTAATGAGGCTGATGGAACCATTCCTAGACAAGGGCAGAAATGTTACCACGGACAATTTTTTCACATCGCTTTCACTTGCGCAAAAACTTCTTAGACGGAAAACCACCATCCTCGGCACAGTCAACAAGATTCGCAGGGAAATTCCTCAATCCACTCAAACCCCCACTCCCCTCCCTCCAGAATTCCCAGGTAACAACCTAATATACATATGAATGACTAGCCAATTTAGCTTCCACTTGGCTGAAGCTAAAGCTTAGCTAAAAGCCTACCAGCCATTTGGCTGCTCTCCGGGTTTTAAAGGTAGAAAGGTAGAAGCCTGGCTTTGCAGGTGTTAACTGGCTGTATTCTGCTTATATTTCTATAGAACAGGAAATCTGCTGAGCACAAATGCAACAGTTGAATGTGAATTTCTCTTAAATGTGGATGTTTGTGACTATAAATAGCAACAAATATGTGATTTTTGACTAGATAACACAGTTAATTGCTGTATTATCAGAAACAGATTGCATGCAACTGTCAACTTGACCCCATTCAATGCTGACTGGTATCAGACTGACTTTGTCTTATGGCAACATTGATGGCAGGATATCATTTGCAGTTGAAAAAAGGTAATAAATTGCATATTTGTTAGTACAGTATTCCAAGTACTGCAACATGTTAGAAATCACAAGAATATTGCATTATTACTGAAGCATTGTGAAGCTTGTTGGGACTCTGGTGAGTTCCATCTCTAGTGGCTACGTCCATCTTTTACATACAGTCTTTGCACAAATACTGCAAACATACTTTTCTTCACCGTAACAACAATTCAATGTTGTTACAGGAATAACAACATTAACAATAATAAAAATAAAACAGAGAAACCCCTCACAATCATATGACCCCATATGAGCAAGAAACCTCCAGCTGAACCAGGCTCAGGAAACAGAAGAAAGCAGTCCGACATATTTGTTTAACATCTGCATTGAAGGACAAAACGACTTCAAAAATGGCTTTTCAGTGTTACTGGAGGTCAAGGCAACACCATCCAGAGTTAGCATCTGGTTGGATGCCATATTTCTAAGATTTTTAGGGCCGAGAACAATAACCTAAATTTAGAGGCAGTAAATTAAGCTCTTTATGTTTTTAAAGACCTGGATTGTCTCCAATACAATTCTCAAACTATCCCTTTGTATATTTACTCTTTATTTATGTTTAATTAACACTACCAATGTCAACAGGTCTCCACTGGCTGGAAAGCGAAGTTCCTTTCTTAAAATCCTCATTCTAGATGTAAATAAATGTGATCAAACTGGTTTAATCTTTTCAACAGATGCTAACGTGCAAATAAAGTGTTTCTTTTTATAAATAAAGTGTTTTTTTAATAAATCCAAGCTGGGACCTCAGCTTTTTGTCTTCTGTCTGTTTCTCGTGCGTTTACCCATTCTTTTTCTCTTGGCAGTAACATCTGGATTGGATTCCTGTTGTTTGCGAACTACTGGCATTTCTCCTCCTCCTGCTCGGCAATCCACCACTAATTTCCATCTCCGTCATCTGTCTGCTTCTTATCTCTTTCTCCCACTGCCTCCTGTGACACAAGGAAGTCCCACTGCCTCCCCCCATTGCTGTGATTATGTCTCCCAGTGCACCTCATAGTGTATGCAGCTACAGTGAGACAGCATGAGCGGGTAATGCTACGGTCCATTTATGCGTGTATTTGCTGTTTATGATATTTTTCATGTACCTGCTTATAATAACTTTCAACTTTGTTTATATGCCACCATGTGAGTCTATCTCTCAGATGTAATTCCCCTTTATGGGCACACTTAAACCCATAACACATTTTTTTGTCCTCTGAGTTTCAACATGGATTCAGTGTTTCATGAACCTCCCAGCCTAAACAGTGGCACCACACACCAGCTTAACAGCCCCCTGTGTGTGTGTGAACGCCTGTGTTACTTCTCACATTGCCTGAGAACAGGGATAAACACACGTGTCCGCCAGGCTCAGACAGACATCAGCGAGTACAGAAATCTGGATTGCGTGTTATCAATGCGTCAAGCGGGTGCCAACATTGCACGCCCTCTCATCACCCCCTGAACGGAGCCTTTATGCGTTAAGTGCACTTAATCACCAATGTTGAGTGCACTTAAAACACTCCCTAATGACTTGACATGGCTCACTCACAAATCCTCAAGTGTCAAAGCAGTTATTAGATACAATATTGCACCCAAGAGTGCAGTGCCGCAGCTCTTGACGAGTAATCAAGATGTGCAGAGGCATTCCTTTGCGTGATTCGAATACCAGTACCATGTGTTTGTGGACATGAACGCAGGCCTCTGTGTGTAAATACTCAGCAGAGCATCGTGTCAGGATGGGAGTCAAATTACTTTTAAAACAGACAAGACTGTTGAAAAGTAAGATACCAACTGACCTGTGAACAGGTGTGGCAAAGAAAAACTTTACCTTCGAGTGGTTTCCTTTGTTGCCAAGTTCCATAACTAGTAACTATGAAACAGTTTGTGGGGCATTTGTGGATGTAATGTTAACATCTGTTGTTGCTGACATAACACTGTCAAGGGTCCACATCTGTATGTGCTGAAGTAGTTGCTAAAATTAAATAAAGGAACACAAACACTATAACTATCCTTACTTTCTGAAGTGAGGACACAAAACTGAGGTACTTCCTGCTAACAGTTGCAAGACCTTAGACAACCTAATTCTAGCCAGAGACAATCTTAGTGCATTAATTTTATTTGTAGTGCCAGTTCACAGTAAGAGTCATCTTAAGGTGTTTATTTCAACCCAGCATATTTTCCATCGATGCAGATGATGGAGCTCATTGTCGTATGCTAACTTGCCAACACTGTTCACTTCCAATTTAGAGCTTCAGGAAAACAAGCAGTCAACCAAAACAGCAACTAATGGAACAAGTCTGAGCTGCCTCTACTCCTATGGTGCGATTTTTTTTACATGACTTATTTTAAATATTGTTTTCAAGCGTTAGCATAAACTAGCTAACTTTAGCAGTGTTGGCTTTGCTAGCTGTACTGAAGTTATTGTTCAGCAACAACTTGCCAGGTGACCTCATCAGCCAACACAGCCTATTGATCAACACCATGCTGGAGAGTAACAACATTAAATGCCTTTTTTGTTGTTAGCTTTAATCTCACCAGTCTTGGAGAATCAACTCGTAAAAGCTGATTTTAGCAAGTTTGATGCACCACCTCATAGTATGGTTTACCAAAGCAATTTTTAAAATCATGGTTGCCTGGATTGTTCTTATGCATAGACATGTAGATTTTAGAAGTAAGGCATCAACATGTTCAACTCTTTAGTCTGTCAGCCTCATCTTCTCTTCATCTTTCACTTCTGATTGGACAGTAAAAAGTAAAGTTTGACTCACGTCCTGCTATCACCTATATAATGGATTGCATGATTAGCTTGCACTGCAACTAACTACTGTTTCAGGTATTCATGTTCTTGTTAGCTGGCTGTACATGTACTGTAGGTCCCTAATGTATGTAGCAAAATGGGCATTCCAGGCAGCTAATTTGGGGTTTTTACTTTTCTGAATTATTAAAATTGGATCTGTCATGTCAGCATGATCAAAGAGCCATAACAGCAATATAAATGGTCAAATACCCAGACTAAATAAAACCACAATTATCAACCAAAACACTGACCAGATTTATCCCATTCTAAGCTAATATAAATAAAATTCAGTTCAATTGTTGTAAATTTCCAGGTGACACCTGAAACCACTGCACTAAAAGTTGAGGAAAGTTCAACTTTTGTACAGCTTTCTTGTGTTTGTCAGTGTGGAAGTACCGTGAGGATTTGGGATCCCAGCAGTCAGTCAAGCAGCATGTCTTTTCTTCCTCGGATCTGCTGCGGAGCTCAGCACTTCTGTTATTGTTTCTTTTGTCTGTTCAGCTACGGTGCCTTTCATGGCTAAAGCTTGCAACAAACTTTGGATTTATACTTCACTAAAGTCACTGCCAGCATTGTGAGCACATTACTTGTTTTGCAGGAGCGGATTTCTTGCAGGAAAAACCAATCAAGGTATAACAAACATAGACGAATTCCTACTGTGTATGTTTACCCTTCTGATGTTCACCTGTTCTTAGGCTGAAGTCACCATTTGAATGAGCTGAAATGATATCGACCAATGAAGCCCTTCCAAAAGAAGTTTTTTTTTTACCTCCCTTTACTATAAAAGGCAGCTTAACAGACAGGACAGGATCTACAGTGTACCTGAAACAAGTGCCATCAGTTCTGTGAAAACACTTCCTTTCCACTCGTCTCCAAAATAAATCTTAGCCACTATGTATGCTAATTTTGCCTGTCACAAGTCCTGAATGCCATTATCACCGGGGTCAGGTGCTTTCATCACATGCACACACAAACGCCCGCAGATAGGCAGGCAGGCAGCCATACCTTCCGATGAAGGCCTTGTGTGGTGAGGACAATGGGATATGCTAACTGTAATCTGCCATTCAGCTGAGAGCCAGTCCTCACAGGTGGAGAGAGATAATATTGTAGAGAGATTTTTTTTCAGCTCAATCACCACATTTCATAGTAGCAAGAGTAACAGTGCACACAGACACACACGTAAAATGTGACATCTCCTCATCCTCCAGTCACATGCTAGGTGTGTGTGTGTATTTGATATCTACTCAGGGTTGTAACACAGTACATTGTTACATCGAAGCTTATTTTAATTCATAACATCAAACATTAAAGTTGACCTAATGCACGTTTCCTTTTATGTCATATGTATACATAACGTAACTTAGATATCCTAATATGGTCATCTCAGGCAAACGTCTCTGACTGTGTGGATAGAAGTCCCACCCACCTTCTATTCAAATCTTTTGTTTGTCAGGGGCAACCAATCAGTAGAAAGTTGGCTTAAAGGGAGGGGGAGAGCAGATTAGGCTGCTACGCCAAAGTCCAGTATGAGATAAATAAGGATTATTTGCTACCGTAGTAGAGGCCAAAAAAGTAAAAAATAAAATAAAGGAGTTGCAAATGTAACAAATTTAAAACCATTAAATGAGTAATTTATTCAACAAAACTTACAGCAATATAATGGTATGTATACAGTATGTATACTTCATTTTAAAAGACATAAATTCAATCTCTCAGTGAATGTCACGTGATTCCACCCAACTGTGTTAAGTCATTGAGTTAAGCTGCCAAAACACAGCATATCATTGAAACTATTTGTGGCGGAGGCGTGGCCCCGGGCGCAGCTGCAGGGGAGGAGTGGAGCGGAAGGCTCAACAGGGCGGCGCTGCGAGGCCGGTAAGAACAGCTGATGTTGTTTATGGACTGATGATGGTCTCCCTCCGCTGTGTTTATAGTGAGACGAGGAGGAGCGGCCAGGGGAGAGATCAGCTGGGCTCGTGAGCTGTCAGACTGTGTGAATGAGTCAGCTGTCAAAACAACAACATTTGAATAAATGTGGAAGTTGGCTGTACCTACCTGTGTGTGCGTGTGTCTGTGCCTGGTGTATTCTACAAGTGGTGCCGAAACCCAGGATAGTGCCGGTGGGGAAATGTCCGACCCACAGGCCGCGCCACCCGCCCAGCCTCTGCAATTCTTGGCGCAGATGCTGGCGGAGATGGCGACGATGAGCCGGGATCAGGCGGCCGACCAGCGTGCCCACCTGCCACGCCGAAGCCCTCGCCACTGTCGGTGGCGGTGCCCCGGATGGGGGACGGGGACGACCCACAGGTTTTTTTGGAGACCTTCCGTGCCACGGCGGAGGCTTGCCAATGGCCGCGGGAGGAGTGGGCTCCGCGGCTGCTCCCCCTGCTGTCCGGGGAGGCACAAACAGCGGCCCTGAGTCTGCCTCCGGCGTCGAGGAGCAGCTTCGCGGACGTGAGCCGGGCGGTGGTGGACAGGCTAGGGCTCACCGCCGAAGACCACCGCCGGCGGTTCCGGGCCTGTCGGCTGGCTACAACGGACCGACCATTCGCCTGGGCCCGGCAGCTGCGCGACGCGGCGGTACGCTGGCTGCAACCGGGAACATCGGAGGGGGAGACGAAGCTGGTGGACAAGGTGGTGCTGGAGCAGTTCACGGAGGGATTGCCAGCGGAGACGGCGAGATGGGTCCGGTGCCACCGGCCCGCAAGCTTGGAGGTAGCGGTGACGCTGGCGGAGGACCACCTTGCCGCTGGAGCAGGGGAACCCGGGGACGCCGGACGGAGGCCGAACAAACAGGCCCCAGTGCCGGAGAGCAGCACAGACGCCGGGGCCGGAGTGTTGGAAGTGCGGGCAGCCGGGGCACCTGACGAGGGATTGTCCGCTTATGGAAGTGGGGCAGGTGTTTCGTGTTGCTGGCGCCCCAGCACCCTCCCCCGGTCCAGGAGGGACATACAGTATTCCGGTAAGGACTCGAGGGGATATACGCCAGGCGTTGGTGGACACGGGCTGCACGCAGATCCTCGTACACCAAAGCTTGGTTCGCCCCGGGGCATTGCTGGAGGCAGAATGGGTGGAGGTGAGGTGTGTGCATGGTGACGTTCACAGGTATCCCATAGTGCCGCTGTTATTAAAGTATAAGGGCAAAACGCATAGAGTAACGGCGGCGGTTAGCCCGCGCCTGTCGCACCCCCTGATTCTGGGTACCAATTGGCCGGGGTTTCATCAGCTACTGGGGCAGTACGCGGGGGTGCGATCACGACCGGAAGCGGGGTGTAGCGTGTGCGCGGCGTTCAGCGGTGACGCGGGGTCGTCCGACACTGACTCCGGGGGGGAGGAGCCGGCGGGTCCCTCACGGGACGTCCCGCCGGCCCCGGAAGTGTCCCCCATGGGTGATTTCCCACTGGAGCAGTCTCGTGACGGCACCCTACGCTCAGCCTTTGACCAAGTGATGGCTATTGATGGTCACGTGGTGCGCCCTGAGGCCGCGCAGACCTACCCGCGTTTCGTCTTATTAAACGACCGATTATATCGAGTGAGTCGTGACACTCAGACAGAGGAAACACACACCCAGTTGTTGGTGCCGCAGGGCCGCCGGGAAACGCTTTTCCAGGCGGCCCACTATAACCCCATGGCAGGGCATATGGGCTATGAGAAAACTCTGGAGCGAATAACGGCCCGATTTTATTGGCCGGGCATCCGAGCGGATGTGCGCCGCTGGTGCGCGTCCTGCCCGGACTGCCAACTTGTTAACCAGCCGGCCATACCGAAGGCGCCGCTGCGCCCTCTCCCCCTCATTGAGGTCCCGTTTGAGCGCATCGGCATGGACCTCATCGGGCCGTTTCACCGGAGTGCACGCGGCTACCGCTTTGTGTTAGTCCTGGTGGATTACGCAACGCGGTACCCGGAAGCAGTTCCGCTGCGCACCATCTCTGCAAAGAGTGTGGCGCAGGCACTGTTTCAGGTCATCTCCCGAGTCGGAATCCCGAAAGAGATACTGACTGACCAGGGCACGTCGTTTATGTCTCGTACACTGCGGGAACTGTACGAATTACTGGGCATTAAATCTATTCGGACCAGCGTCTACCACCCTCAGACTGACGGGCTGGTGGAGCGGCTGAATAAGACTTTAAAGTCCATGATTCGGAAGTTCATTAACGAGGATGAACGCAATTGGGATCACTGGCTAGACCCTCTGTTATTCGCAGTGCGGGAGGTGCCCCAGGCCTCCACGGGATTTTCTCCCTTTGAACTGCTGTTCGGCAGGAGGCCACGTGGGGTGCTCGACCTGATTAAAGAAAGCTGGGAGGACGGTCCGAGCCCCGCCAAAAATGAGATTCAGTACGTGTTGGACCTGAGAGCAAAACTCCACACTTTGGGGAGGTTGTCACGGGAGAATTTGCTCCAGGCTCAGCAGCGTCAGCAACGTCTGTATGACAGAGGGGCTAGGCTCAGGCAATTTTCACCGGGAGATAAAGTGCTTGTGTTACTCCCTACTTCCAGCTCGAAGTTGCTCGCCAAGTGGCAAGGACCCTTTGTGGTCACACGGCGAGTCGGGGACGTGGACTATGAGGTCGCTCGGTCGGACAGGGGAGGAGCCAAGCAGATTTATCACCTCAATCTCCTCAAACTGTGGCGAGAGGTTGAAACCGCTTCTCTGGTGAGCTTGGTGAAGGAGAGAGATGAGTTGGGGCCTGAGGTGCCAAATTCTATCATTCCCACCTCCCTCCCTTGTGATGACCATCTCACACAGGCCCAGAGAGCGGATGTTGTCGCGTTGCAACAGCGTTTTGCGGACGTGTTCTCCCCCCTGCCCGGCCGGACGTCCCTCATCGAGCACCATTTCGTGACGCAGCCCGGCATGACGGTGCGTTCACGGCCATACAGGCTCCCGGAGCATAAGCGAAAAATCGTGCAGAGGGAATTGGCGGAAATGCTGAGGATGGGAGTAATAGAAGAGTTGCACAGCACCTGGTGTAGCCCCATCGTTCTGGTGGCGAAGAAGGATGGGTCTATACGGTTCTGTGTCGACTATCGCAGGGTGAACGAAGTGTCACGCTTTGATGCCTACCCCATGCCTCGGGTCGACGAGCTCCTGGACCGGTTAGGCACGGCCCGCTTTTTCACGACACTGGACTTAACCAAGGGCTATTGGCAGATTCCCTTGTCTGCCGAGGCCAGGGAGAAAACGGCCTTCTCCACTCCGTACGGTTTGTACCAGTTCGTGACACTTCCGTTTGGCCTGTTCGGGGCCCCGGCCACTTTCCAGCGTCTCATGGACCGGGTACTGCGTCCGCACGCAGCGTATGCTGCCGCCTACCTGGATGACATGATCATCCACAGCGACACCTGGGCGGAGCATGTGCTGCGGGTGGCCGCGGTCCTGGAGTCCCTGAGGGGGGCGGGGCTCACGGGCAATCCGAAGAAGTGCGCAGTTGGACGGAGGGAGGTGCAGTATCTGGGGTACCACCTGGGGGGCGGGCAGGTGCGTCCACAGGTGGAGAAGACGGCGGCTATCGCATCCTGCCCGCGCCCCAGGACGAAAAAGGAGGTGAGACGGTTCTTGGGGTTGGCGGGTTACTATCGTCGCTTTGTGCCGGGGTTTGCGCAGCTAACCAGCCCCCTGACCGATCTCACTTGAAAGGGTGCCCCGGATCTGGTCCAGTGGACGGGGCCGTGCCAGGCGGCGTTTGTGCAGGTGAAAAAGGCTCTCTGTGGGGAGCCGCTGCTTCACACTCTTAACTTTTCCCTCCCTTTTGTTCTGCAGACTGACGCCTCAGACAGAGGGCTGGGAGCCGTTTTGTCCCAGCAGGTGAGGGGGGCCGACCGCCCTGTCCTATACATCAGCCGGAAGCTAGCAGAGCACAAGCGCCGGTACAGCACCGTGGAGAAGGAGTGCCTGGCCATCCGGTGGGCGGTCGGCTCCCTGCGCTATTACCTCCTGGGACGCTCATTCACCCTCTGTTCGGACCACGCCCCGCTGCAGTGGCTCCACCGCATGAAGGATGCCAACGCCCGGATCACCCAGATGGCAGTGGCCGATTTCCTCTCTCGCTCGCGGGGGGGGGAGTTGGCTCGGCCGGACGGCTCCCCGGCCTCGAACGGGCGGTGGGGGTGTGTGGCGGAGGCGTGGCCCCGGGCGCAGCTGCAGGGGAGGAGTGGAGCGGAAGGCTCAACAGGGCGGCGCTGCGAGGCCGGTAAGAACAGCTGATGTTGTTTATGGACTGATGATGGTCTCCCTCCGCTGTGTTTATAGTGAGACGAGGAGGAGCGGCCAGGGGAGAGATCAGCTGGGCTCGTGAGCTGTCAGACTGTGTGACTGAGTCAGCTGTCAAAACAACAACACTTGAATAAATGTGGAAGTTGGCTGTACCTACCTGTGTGTGCGTGTGTCTGTGCCTGGTGTATTCTACACTATTATTTAGGGGTTAGCTAATACAATTGTGTGGAACCACTCGACATAATCTCTTTTAAGTGAATCCAAAAAAGGCTTTTTTGAGTGTACCCCTAGTCTTCCTCATCTTATTTGGTCTCCTGTTCATTGCCCATCTCTCGCTCATTACCTGTTCAGCAGAAACCTAATATCACTACAGACTACAGCTCAGAAACTCCAAAGTGTGACATGTGGGACTGCGATATTATAATATGAGAATCTGTTTTAAAGCATCTTTTGTCCGTTTCCAAATGAAATTCCCCCATATAGTACTTGTATCTCTGTTACTCACCTTCTTGCTCGTGATCTTATTAGCTTTCTGCATGCATCACATTCTCTACTGTAGCTGCTTCAGAGGAGATGATGGAGGGTTAAGTGTAGCTTTTAAAGAAGAATGTTATCCATTTTTCTTTTATGGTAAAAAAAAAAGAGAGACAATTCTCAATGTTAAAGCTGCAGAGATTTTATCACTCATCCCTTAGTTTTCCACCCTGAGCTGGAAAACTGACTGATGTACTCACAAAGATTTTATCTCCGGTCTGTTTACCACTGAAGATAATGTCTCAGAATGAGATAAAGCACAGAAAAACAAAGAACAAACACTTTTTTATTGTCTTTTTCACAACAGAAACACACATAAGGATTATAGATTTATAGACATTTTAATTGATTTAATGATGTCATGATTATGTAGTTCATCCACCCTGTAACAGCAATAAAAGATAACAAAACCAAACTATGCATTTATAATAATACTACAACTTTTCTTGCAAGTGTGATGCCTTTAAGCTAAGTGGTAATATCAGTGTACACGTTCACAGTTACAGTGACACAAAGTAATAGGGTGGGGGGTGCTATGCATTTTAAGGAAAATCCATTTTCGTGTGTTTATTACTGTTTGCCTTTCAGCAAACAGAGAACAGACAGACATCTGCACTGACGCATATAAAGTAAATGTAAAGTAGCTTACAGACTGAGTACAACAAACTGATTCAGTGATGATGTAAGCTATCCTAGGCCTTTTCTCTTCTGCAATGTAAAAGATCAGATCGATTCAACGCTGCTCCCACAAATGCCACTGCTGCAAATATTATAGCATATAAGCAGCAAAACTGAAACTCTATAATGTGCTTGATACACAGAAAAAACCCAAAACAGTTCACGACTCAAGTGTCAGGGTATGCGGACTTTTGGTGAGCATAAAAATGTAGCAACAGTTATCGTGCTGCTGTTGTTCCCACTGATCTCACTGCAGTGAGGTCGACACAGTTGTTCTACACTGTTGTTCTTCACAACTGTGTTGTGTAGAACAACATCCAAGTTAATAAGACTACAGTGAATCACACTGATATATCCAATGATGTACATAATTAATGAAGCCACTGCTACTGTGGACCTCCACTTACAAACCCCCTTATTTTAGTTTATAGACAGCACAGATGAGAATACTGTGATGATGCAGCTATTAAAGTTTGCAAAAAATGTATAGGCTCGAGCCCATACTATCTTAAAGTGTAAAACAGATGAATGGATGATCCAAATAATGCTCATAAAGGAGAAGAAAAATGTAAGCTGTATTGAATACCAGTCTCAAAATGGTCCAAATAATGGCCTTTTATACTGTTTAGTCATGCAGCGATGACACTGCTAACAAATGAATTTAAAGTGACCTATGGATTTCCACTAAAACAAATTGTAAAAAAGGGCAACCTTTCAACAATCCCGGCAGATTGACGAGGGGGTCGTCCTTCTTCCAACCCCGCGGCTACACGACGGCCTGTGATCATTACGGTCGACATTAGCCGTGTCAGGATGAGTGCTCATTTAGAGACATCTCAGAGCAAAGTCTTGGCGATGGTCCCTCATTAGCCCTCATGCTATCTGTGTTAAGCACAGCCCTGATCTGAGAGCTAAGGCACTAATACTTGCAACTGTGGAACACAGATCCATTAACGTTAATGTGATAGGAAGCATTTAGCCTTTATAAAATACTAGATTTTAGACACAAATTTGCTGAATCCTGTTGCTTTAACAAGCACTGAAGTGACTCTAGAACTGAACTGAAACCTTTGGCAAAGTCTACTGACTGGGTAAAACTTGGAAAGGCACACACTTTTCATGAAGCTTACCGCCACTCTAACAGAGCTTCAGTAGTTCTCAGTTTTGAGAGCAGAACCTGCAGGAAGGGCAATCATCACAGCAGCATGCCATCAATCAGGCCTTTAAAGTAGAGCAGCTAGAGAGGCCACTGCATTTAAAAGAGTGCGAAAGTAAGAGGGAAAAGATTTTCTGCATTTCTAAAATATCTTGCAATGGTGATCTCATGTTTGATTGAGGGTTATTGGGGTAAGTTAAGGGCTTTAAATACATGACACTGTGTCAACTAGTAACACAACACAGTGTGTTTTAAAAATGGCTTTTTGAGAACTTTGGAAATGTGGAGTACAGTAGTGTGTAAAAGTCTTGAGTCATCTTCCATTTCTTTAGGTTTTGGTGAGAAGCCTCTTTATTCTTCAGCCTAAACTCTGATAGGCAAGGCTTCTTGTCATTTCCTTGATTAGTCTTCAGGAAAAGTTCTCCAGGCTTCTTTAAGCTTGGATGACGGTTGCCTTTTGTTCCATTCTCTATTAAGATGATCGCACACAGCTTCAATGACACTCCAGGCTTTAGGGAGGCCAGACCATGACTCATAATTGTGCATCCAGGTTCACCTTTACTGCATACCTTAATGCATGCTTTGACTGCTTTTAATGCATTGGCTCTGTGTTTGGGATCATTGTCAGAATGGTAAATGGACTGATTCTTATACAGCGCTTTTCTAGTGCTCTCTTGGAGCACTCAAAGTGCTTTATACAACATTCACCCATTCATACCATTCACAAGAGCACTTTCTTCAATGCTTTTCAGTGTTAGCTAGGCGCTAACACTTACACACATTCATACTCTGATGGATGCATCGGAGAGCAACTTGGAGTTAGTATCTTGTCAGGGATACTTGGCATGCAGACTGGGGGAGCCAGGGATCAAACTACTAACCTTCCAATCACTAACCTGCCTCCTGAGCTAGAAGAATGAATGTGTTGCCAATCAACATGGTGGATCGAAATCTGATTATACTTTCATGTGTTCATTATTCCATCAGTTTTGAAAATATCCCAAATACCACTCTCTTAAATTCAGTGACAGAGGATCCACCGTGTTTTACAAATGGCTGTAGACACTCACTGTTGTACTTCTCTTCTGATCTACTCACACATCACACATGTTGATGATTTGATGATCATAAAACCTAATTTTTAGTCCAGTTCTTTAGTAATTTGGCACACCTAATTTTCCTTTGTTATCTTTCCTTAAGGAGGAAGGGCTGATTGAAAGTCAGGAGGTTGTGTGACATCTTTGCAAGATTTTTCTTATTCTGCTTCTTAAGAACATAACTTTCAGATACTATTCATCTGCTATAGATAGTTTTCAAAGCCACCACTTCTATCTTCTACTTGTCTAGTGTGCCCACATTTGTTAAGGAGACACTGTACACCATGCTGAGCTTTTGGCTAATATCTGTTTAAAGCCCTGCGTCAGATTGGCGACCTGTCCAGGATGTACCCCGGTCTCGCCCTATGGTAGCTGGGACCGCGACCCTGATGAGGTCAAGTGGAAGAAAATGGATGGAGTTCTTTTATTTTTATTTTTTAGTTTTCATTTTGTATTAATGCAGATTAATGCAACTACAGAAATGAGTCAAATGAAGTGTTTTTATGAAAGGCTGCTGGTAACAAATTGCCTAAAGATGCAATTCAAAACTGTTTTTTTACAGTTTTCTGTTATGTGTGGATACAACACTGGTTCATCCACTGTTGTATGCTCGAATGATTTATAGATTAGATTTATAAATTAGTGAACAACCAAGAGACAAAACAACAAAATACTCTGAAGACAGTCAGGAACACAGATTGGACTGAAAATGATTTAAAAAGCAAACAATGTTGAAAGAAAAACATCAGCAAGCCTGAAGAACTACAGCTCCTTTCATTACTTTCAACTTCTTTTAAAAGAAAGTCTGTCTCCTTGGAAGCGAAATATAATGAACGAGGGGAGATTTTGCACGGTATCCATATTGAAACTACAGCCAGGTTTTATATTTAAACAAATGTTTTGCCAATAACAAATGTTAAAAGCGTCAATTTCGTGACTTAATGGATTGGATTTATATAGCGCTTTTCAAGGCACCCAAAGCGCTTTACAATGCCACTATTCATTCACTCTCACATTCACACACTGGTGGAGGCAAGCTACGGTTGTAGCCACAGCTGCCCTGGGGCAGACTGACAGAAGCGAGGCTGCCATATCGCGCCATCGGCCCCTCTGGCCAACACCAGTAGGCAAGTAAGGTAAAGTGTCTTGCCCAAGGACACAACGACCAGGACAGAGAGCCCAGGGATCGAACCGGCGACCTTCCGGTTACAGATGTGATTCCCAACCCCCTGAGCCACGGTCGACCGACTTCAAGCTTGTCATCACACACAGCCAAAGAGGGAAAGCATAGCTGGGGAACACATTAGCCCAGGGAGACAAAGTAGAATTCCTGATGTAAAATGAAGTAATTACAGTTGGTTTATTTATGATGGCAGCTTATCCATCTCAGTCAATGTGTGCATTTATGTTTTTGCTACTGGGTTTTGTTATCTCTGTCTGTGGGCCTGATTGCAGTAACAAAGTTATGGCCATACTTTTATCATCAGTCTGATAAAATCGCTCATTTATTATACACTAACACTTAACACAGAGAGTGACCAGTGTTACAGTTTGTTGAACCAGCTGAATAAAGCCAACAATATCAACTTGTAGCTGCCTACTAAAGCTTGTGTTTGGCTATGGAGACGGAATAAAAACTGTTGGGGGGAAAAAATGCATTTAAAGAGGTTACAAAGTCAAACTGAGCCCTGAGCGCGAAAACAGAAGGAAGAGGAACGAGAAGAGGCCGACAAAACTGGAGAGTGAGGACGTCTGAGACGGTGCGGCAAAGATAGCTGAGCAGTGTGGGTCGTGTGCTTTTATGATCGCTTACAATGACGGGGAGATTGAAATGGAGGAAGCGAGGAATTAATAAGAATGCGTTTAGCCTCTCGGCCGTACATTCGTCTACGCTTCGGAGAGGAGAGCCGCTGAATTAAATCTCATCTCATGTCGGCGAGCAGGAGAGATGCAGGGAGTGGATGGGCTGCCCTGGCAACAGCACCCTCACAAAGCTCTGCTCCGTGTCCCCCCCCCCCCCACAACCGTCTCAACATATCCTGTTCTCCATATTCACCTGTCACATCATCACCTCTTCCTCATATGTCCTTTCTTCTTTTTTCTTTTGCATTTGCATTTTTATTTCTCTGATTTCCTGTCCTTTTCCTTCTCCTGCTTCCTCTACCTTCATTCTTCGAATTCACCCCTACTTTCTTTCACCAAATTTCCCATTTTTCTTTGTAACTCTTTTCTCACCTCTGCTCTTCTTTTCCCCCTTTTCCTCTCACTTCTGTCTAATCTTTCCCTTTTCTCTTCTCTCCTTTCTTGACCTCCTTTTATTCCATATTCTCTATTTTAACATCTTCTCTCCCTCCCTGCTTTTATCCCCTTGCTTTTCCGTCGTCTCCTCTCCACTTTCTTTTTTTTGCTCTTCGTTTCGTTTCCTTTCTTCTCTGCTGTTTTTCTTTGTTACCTCACCTTTCTTATTTTCCTACTTCTATTATCCTTTCTCTTCAGTACTTTTCCTTTCCCTAATTTAATATCTTGTCCTTCCTCCTTTTCCTTGCTTCACATTTTCTTATTCCTTTACCTTCCTTTTCTTCCCTGCATTCTTTTGTCCTGTTTCTGTGATTTCTTTTAATCGTGCCTTTTTCCTTTTTCCATAAATGTCCTCTTCTTGCTCATTTCCCTTTTTTTCTTTCCCTGCCCCTAACCTTAATTTATTTGCTTTCCCTTTTCCTCCCTTTTATTTCCCTACTATCTTTACCTTTCCAACACTCCAGATCAGCACATGCGTTACCCACTAAGCCGACTTTAACATCTGAGACTATACACGAAGTAGATTTCTCATATTGGAATGAAACTGCTGAATTTCAGAGTCAGTGGACAAGAAAATAAGATGACTTAGTTCTGATTCAATCTATTTGGAAACACTTTGCAAGCACATTATCTCCTCACTGCAGAAGATGAACAATGCCAGATAACGCGGATCCATTCTGCTGCACCTCACTCCGCTTGTTTCCCTCAGCACAGAAAACAAAGTGTTTTCTAGGCTTCTGCTTTTCACAGTGCGAACAGCGGCACTCCTCCATTAGTGTTTACTGGGTTAAAGCAGGTCTGTAAATTAATGGAAACGCCTCCACATAATATTGTTGTTTATCTTACATCTCAGATAATGTAAATGGGGGGAGCTGCAGAGACCAGATATGCTGGAAAGCAGCAGCTCGTTCCGGGATTCTTTTAAATGCGTTGTTTTTTAGACATTTTTAGAATTTATCTCAGTGTTTCAGTGTTCCTGCTCCCTGTCAGCTGCTATAGTTCTGTTTAAATAATGGTTGTGTTGCCTCATGATCTGCCACGCAAACAGGGATTTGCGCAGCATTAACGTCTGATGTTTTCTTCCCACACTCTGCATTAGTTGTCCTTATTTACTTGCTATAGAGTGTGTGGATGCTGTCCCTGAAATACCTGTTTAATACTTTCCAGTTACACTGCTTGTTTTTGTCTTCATAAAGGAAACATGGAGGATAAATGAGCGCCAGTAAAGGAAGTGTCTTGCTGCCATGCATATGTATGTTCCTTCTTTCACTTGGACATCTGGCAAAGAGTTCTTGGACAATTGTTAAACCACAGTTCACTTAAAAGCCTGCATTGCAAATGGGTGGTGTGGATTGTAAAGAGTGTTGGAAATTACCAGGCAGTGAGTAAAGTCGCCCATGTGGATAGCATTAAGGCTTACAGTTAGGGCTGTGGCTGCTTTGATTGACGGTTGTGCTGACACTGGCTACTGTAGCTGATAGCTGGCTGCTAAGCTTCACCTGTGGTAAAGCTGACCTTCAGACGCAGACCACCCAAGAAGTCTGTGCTCCATTTTTTGGGGTGAAATTCTAGTATTTTCTTAACCTGGACCAGACTTATACTGGTACCATTACGTGATGAGCAAGTTAATCTGATAGACAGGCTAAAACATATAGTTACCTGCAAATTAGCTATTTTTTGTGTGTTGGAGCCTGGTTTCACTTCCAGTTGTGGCATTGATACTCAGTTATTAGAAAATAATAACATCCCACAGATCAGTTATGCCATCAACACATCCTTTCTTTCTTCTCATCTCTGTGTTATGTTCATGGTGCAGATGTAAATAAAGGTTCAGTTGCAGTACTCAGCTACTAGCTGAACTGAGCTACAAAAGAGGAGTGTGCATAAAAGGAATACGGTTTTTAAGTGGGTGGTAATTTCAAATGCAACTTTTCAAACAGCTTAACAAATCTCACCAAACACACAAACCATTTTTGCAGTTCCTCACAAAATCTGTCTGCTAGCTAATGTCAAGCTGGCAGTGTTTCCCGGAGCGAGGAAAAAAAGCTCAGCGTGCAACACCCAGTAATGGAGAAAGATGTAAGAAAGACAAAGCAGGAGAGGGAGATGTCAGGATATTTTTAAAGGTAAGGACTGCTCTGCAAATGAAATTTTATGAAGTGGAAATTTGAATTTTAGAGTTTGTCAAGCAGATATTGGACAATGCACCACTACACCCCATCTTCCACGTTAACAACTGGTTGTTTTACACAGTCTAAAATCCGAAGGTGATTGGAGGGTGAGGGTTTGTGTAGGCTGAGAGAGCTGAAATAGTATAAATGTGTGTATTTGTTTTATTCTACATGAAAAGTCTGAGAAACAAGGGCTTCAGACATCATTTCAAACCCTGTGAACATAATCATTGCCACATTTGGATAAGATTGTTGACCTGAGGAGTTATCACCTAAAGCTAAAACTAGCTAGCACGGTCAACAACATGCATTCATAATTCCTTGTAAAATTTAACACTAAATTTAGTAATTAAACATTGTATTAAATACTGGGTTTTTTTTGTTTTTTTTAAGGTAACCTTTTTATAATTTCTTTCTTAAAAAATCAGCTAGTACAAAATCATTCGAGAACCTTTGGAGAAATATGTAAACAGAAACGAGCTGATTAAATCATTAACTTTTTACCTTCAGATTATTAAAAAACTTAATTACTTCAAAACCTGCTTAATAAAATATGAATGATAAATGAATGAAATCAACCAAACGATATAAGACATGATTAAAAATTAAAAGCTCAGTGCAGGTTAACTGACAGATAATGTTAGCTTAGCTCTGGTAACTGGTACAACTGGTTTTGGCCTCCCTCTACCGGTGTCAACTCATAAAATTGAGTTTAAGATATATTAAAAACTAATTAATTAATTTTGTATTAAGTACAGGATATCATTCTTCCCACGTAACCCAACTCATGTAAACACACTCAACCCACAATATATAAAAGCAAATACAAATTTAAACATGACAACTACTGACTCTTAGTAAGCCGTTGTTGTGCAAGTTCAATCACACACATATATAGGAACTCTGATGTCCTGGAAGTGAAGCACAATTACAACTTACACAGTTCATACATATCATATTGAGCCAGGAACAGCCTTACCTGTAAGATCTTGCACCTCTCCGAGTCACAGTTGATGTCTTCACAGGGATGAAACATGCCCAGTGTCACACAGTTCAGCAGGATCACCAGCATGGACGCTCGCTCGAACCATGTGCAGAACAGTAGTTAAGGAATATAACACAGAGAGATGACAGCAGCTTACAGTGACAATCGGCAGAAAAATGTGCATTTCTCAAGGCTTTCTCCAGTGACCTCATTATCCCAGCCTCATCTGACAAAGTGATGCATGTTTATCTCTTTATATCAAAAGCTGTTTCTGAAAGGAGAACAAGCCAAGAAGGAAAAATTGGGAAATAGGAAAGCTTGCTTGTAACTGTACAGAGTGGCAGTCACTGCTCTCATTTCTCTTAACCAAAGATCCGTTAGGAAGGCATGTTGGAAATTGTTCAGGGTGTTAGCGAGGGAGATGGATAGGCACTTTAGATGAGATCGTCTGAGGCGGAACAAAAGACGACAAAGGCAGATGCTGGAAGACTGGAAAGCTGACTAAAAGGAGGATGAAGTCTACAGTTAGTGAACGTGGCGACATCTTGATGCATAGCGCATGAATTTTATTGACTGTGGGGTCGAAGTGGGCAGACCTAATGTGGTTAGGCTAAATGCCAGCTAGAGCAATGTGACACCAATCAATGATGAGACTAAACACAGATTAGGGTAATACTGTTTCAATAAGTACACACACACACACAACCACACCGCATTTTTACTGAATACATGCAAGCAAACACACACCACTCGTATTATAGATGGCACTACACCTGCAGGCAGCACCCTGCATCCAGTCTGGCTAACAATGTTAGACAGAAAGATAACAGTTTGTCATATGTGTGTGTGTCCAAGTGTGAGCATTTCACACATGTGAATAGAAGGAGTGGTGTGTAAAAGTGTGCATGCAGGCCGTGAGGACAAATGACTTGTCTGTCTTTTATCGCATTAGTCGCCACTTGCTCGTTCATCCCACTGACCCATTATGAAGCTGGGTCAGCATGACCTGTCAACACAGAAAAGCAAGAGCAGGATGGATGAAAATGGTGAAACAGAGAATTTTAAACAACCCTCTGTTGTGCTAGTCCAAATAAGCCTCCGCTGGCTTGATTGCTTTACACGAAGTAGAAAAGAATCTCAAACGTCTCAGCTAAGCAGTCTTGAATTCGTTCATCTGGGCTGTGGCTCAGGTGGTAGCAGAAGTTTGTTGGATCAATCCTGGGCTCCTACAGTCCATGTGCTCAGGGATCGTTGGTCACGGTACTGAACCCAAAGTTACCCCCAATGCATCTGTTAGATGATGAGTACGTGTGTGGATGTTCCTGATTTCCTTTTTTTTTTGTCACTCTTAAATGTTTCAGATACATAAAAATAAGAAATCAGGAATTTGACTGCGTCCATTAATTGACACTAAGTATTACCTGTGCTACGCAGAAGCATTCAAGAATACAACAATCTTTGGTAGTTCCAAACAGTTCTTAACAGGAGTATTGATTGATGTAGGCTGGATATTTAAGTCTGTGTCCAAAGGAAGCCTCAGTAGCATCACTTGGATAATGATTGTTGCATCTGGAAGGCTGTGCCTGATTATGTCACACACTGGAGAATGCAGAGAAAGTTCTGAGTCCAAAGGGATGCAATTAAAAAGATCAGTCAGTACATGGAGCGGGATCATTAAGCAGGAAACAAAAGCTCAGCCACGAGGGCCTCTACTTTGAGAAGAGTGGCACTAAAAGTTTTAAAGAGTGCAAACTGGAATCGACACTATGGCAGCGCCAGCATGTCTTTGCAGTTAAGGAAGAAGAAGGCGGGGCTAATTAAAAATAATGAGCTCTACGGGCTTGTTTGTTTAAGCAACTGATATTAGCAGTCTTCACCAGCGCAAACCATTATCTCTAGGTTTCTCCATACATCCTCATAAAGCTCCTTCAAGCTCCAGACAAAACTAGCTAGAAATTTTATTATCTCGTTGGCCAACAAATTACCATTATATATAAACGTTATGGAGAGAGGAGAATAGGAAAATATTTTGTTGTACAGCAGGTTTAAATGTAAATTGCATTAGTAACCTACGAAGAAAAAATACCTGCAGTGGGCAAATGCTTTAGTGAAGCAAGTGACCAATTTCACCTGGTGACAGCCAGCAACCGCTCGCCAACCAGTTGTGTATTACACATCATGTCCCACAACTGGAGATTACCAGCAGGTTGCAGACTGGTCTCTAGAGCCTGACGCCTAACTAATGACTGGAAAGAAAAAACAAACAAACAAAATGAGTGAACTAAATTTGAAACATGATTTAAAATTAACATAAAAAAAATAAACCTAGACTCACTTCTTAATATCTACTCAGGCCAACCAAGGCTTGATTGTTATACTACTGGACTATTTCAAACTGCACTTCCTGGAAAGCATGTGCAGGGTTAGGAATCCCTGAACATCTCTGCAGGTTCTCCTGTGCTGTCAGGAAGCTTTTTATCAGCTAACTGTTTAATAAATAGTTATTTTATTTAATGGGTCCATTTTATCTGTGTTGCCCTTAACCATACACTAGCCCGCTAAATTTCAAGTCATCAAAACTTTGAGAAGTCCACGAATAAACAGAAACGAATCATTATAAGCTAATTTGTTAAAGTAGGGGTATCGAACTCAACACACTGATGAAACTTGGTTTTCCTTCCAGCTCAAATACAGGCAAATTTGGTCCTATTTGTGCAAAAATAATATAGCAAACTGATAATAAATTAATTTCCAGAAACCTTTGAAACAAAATAATAATGCTTCTGCATATGACAGGGAATGGTTAAAGATGCGTTTTAAATATATCTATTAATAATGTGTGCTAATTAGCTTCTTCCAAATTTAGAAAACCAAACATTGCTTTTCCAGTACAAGTTTAATCTACACCTGTAGAATACGCTGCTGCCTGTGCTCTAATTAAATCAGAAGTTGTCCTCATTAAGGAAATGTGTATATACTAGATAGGTCAGCAAGAAAACATTCATAAAGGAAGCAAATGTACTCTGCCAAAGGACATAAAACAGGGAACTGTATGCACTTTGCATGAATCTATAGTACAGTACGAAGAAAGGCAGGTCTACATGCATCTCTGCAGAATCAATATGTGATAATCAACCTCTCCCTGGTCCTGCCCTTTTCCCTCTCAGCCTCCTACGCTTTCACCAGAAATGATCTCTTCTGCAATAATATGAAGATCTGTCAAATTAGTGAGTTCTGACAGGCCACTTATTTTTGAAGCTCTGTGAGCCATCTTCAGTTGGGATGTGAAGAGTATGATTTATATTAAACACTTACATGGTGTAAAAAACAGAAAATTTTAAAATTTACACATGAACCTTTGGAAGCAAGGAATAAGAACTAAGAGCAAGAACAACTAGCAATGCTTTTGTAGGCCCAGGCTGAAGATTAATACCCAGACAGATACCCAAGACCTTAGGCAATCTGATGTTCCCCTTTGCTGGTTGGTAGCTACACTAGCTACAAATCAATGGATGGATATTTTTATAGATCCTTAGTGGCTCACACTATAGGTGGTTCAATGGAGACTTTATATTATCTGTTATTTAGCAAGGCTGCCATTTTGCTGCAGTTTTAAATCAATACAGAGGAAGGTTGAGGTTTGGAGAGTTAGAGCTGGTTACATAGTTAAACCCTTCAAACACCCTGTCTCAATCAAATAGCATTGTTCGTTCCAGTTGGTAGCAGCTTCGATTGTTCACCTTAAACAGTTATTTCCCCTGTTATGTTACCGAATTTCAGGGATTCACTGTCGATCTCTTTATGTGTATATGCCGATATGAAACCAACAAGCATAAATGGACATTTAAAAGAAGGTACTCGAAAAAACATGTATAATAATTTAAAAAAAAAAACAATGCAAGCTTGTATTTTGTGTTTTTATTAAACAACTTAGTTGGGGCTTCTGCAATGTTTAATGGTTCTCTTAACTAGTGAAAGGAGACAGTGCCAGTAATAAATAAATAAGTAGTTCTGCTAAGACACACTCTGTGCTACATGGTCTACAACTGTGTAACAGACAACCTTAGTTAGCATCCCCAATTAGCAGCTTTTCCTCTGGAGTTAGACAGGAAAAACAGGCTAGCTCCCACTGGCTAGTCTGCTGACTAAGCCTCTGGGGGCGTATAATGGATATTCACTGAAAGACACAGAACACCTGTTCTGTGAGTTTGTGTCTGAGTGTTTAGTGGTTTGTTTGTAGCTAGCCTTGGTCTGCTACAGCCAGCAGCTTTTGGTGTCTGACAGTAGCTAATGTTAGCAAGCGCCGAATAAATGCTTCAGGCACTGCTACTGCTAGCCTATATACGCTATATATTATAATTGCTTATTATCCTCTGATTACAACTTGCTCCAACAGAGTACACACTTAATTTTATAGACTATAAGTCAAATTGTCACTGTAAAATATATAGAAAAGTCTTTAAATGTATGTGCTTTGTCCTCCTTTAAAGGACAAAGGATTATAAATATAATAATTTTATAGTTAATAACAACTCAAAATTCAGGGAAACCTTTTGAAAGGTGAAGATGTAAAGGGCAGGTTTTACTGATGCATACAAAATATTGTTTACTAGAGGTCTTACAAGAGGATGAGGTGGATTTATAACAGGGAGGCATAAAGAAAAGGCAGAGGAGGGGGTTTATGTAGTGAGACAGAGACAAAGCAAAACATTAAATATGAATAATCTGACTAATGCAATCAATAACTCTTCCTCTTCTGCCCTTGTTCTCTTCCTCTGACTCTCCAGCTGCTGGGCTATAATTAAACAATAAGGGCAGAAAGTTTGCAATGTACTGCCTTTATTGTGAAACCACACACACACACACCTTCATGGTGTCAGCATATAAACAAGCGGTGACACCCTGAGGGATGGATTCAATTAGAGGAAAGATACACGGGGATATGCTCTGTCAAAACTCTGAAAGCAAGGAGCACACATGCGCTACACCACAGGCACACACATGAAAACACACAACAACAGTTTTATATGAGAGGCAACATAATCAAACTCATCAGCACCAAGTATTCTGCTCTCTTGGGTTCTTCGATGCCTTTCTTCTTTCTTACACATGCAAACACAGCGTGCATGCTCCCCCCTTTCCCTCTTTAGTTAAGTTCTTCTTGACTAGTGGAGAAAAAAAAACAATATGCAAGCGTTGTGTCTTCCCCTGTCTCGCTACATCACTCAGCTGACTCTGTGCCCTAATAATCTCACGCAGAAATCAATGCATGTACATATGAACTTTACATATGTGTGTGTATGTTAGCAGAAATAAGTTAGAAAAATTCAAAAAAAGAGCAAAGTTTGTTGCAAAAGAAAGAGAAGAAAAAGTTTCTACCCTTCTCATCAAGTTCTTTCCACCTGTTATTTCTTTCATGAGAGTAGGGAAATGAATCCTCAGCAGGATGAGATAAGGTGCACACATGCACTCTGAGAGCGATCGATATAGACGAGACTCTCTGAATAGATATTTTTCATTGTGTTTACTTTAACTCAAACAAGACGTGGTTCTGCATCCATCTCTGCCTTGCCCGTCTCCACACATACCGGTTGGCCTTGGCTCTTCGTATGTTCTCTCCAAATCTATATCTTTCACTCGGGGAATTCTTGGCACGATACTACAGTTGGGTGAAACAGCTATATAATAAAAGATGCATGTGCAAATACTGAACGTGCTATACCTTATCTTACACAACTTAAATATATTCAGACATAAAAGGAGGATTGAGATCACTCATGTTAATGTTTTCACATTAACTTTCCAGGTTTTCCAGACTGAAAAGGTAAAAAAAAGGCTTGGGTTTAATGTATGCAATGTATGGACATAATTTTAGATAAAAGCTATGGAAAAAGCAGGACACAACACACACGGATCGATCGATAGATGATTTTAATAAATTTTAAGCTGCTTAAAGGTTAAAAATAATATGTGGAAGTTGATGTGTAGAGGCTAAAAGACTAAAAAGAGTGCATGCAAATAAATCTGGTAGGCCACGGAGTCAAGCTCATCTGCCAATCCCAGCAGATCCACCGATCACAGTGTTAACAAACATTACCTTAAGAATCAGCAGATGCCTGTTAGCACGTTTCCTTTGGGCTGATAAGACCTTTACACGTCCTGCTTCTTCTGCAATGGCCTTTTTGTGGCTATTGATTCGTGGTCTTTGATCAATGAGCTTTGATCAGTGGTTGTTGATCAATGGTCATGAGAAGTTGCATATTAATGATCAAGGAACTGACTTCCCAGCCCATTGTTCATTCAGTGGTGCTAGTTTCAGTCATTGTGCAAATGTACTATTCATAAGATTGGGGAAACCTGCAGTCAGCTGAGACTGAAGAAGACACTTGGATGAGTGACGAAATGTTTCTCCCACAGAAAACCTACGTCCAGATGAACGGTGTTCTCTGAGAGGCTTCTGATTTCTTCATGCATGTGCATGGTAGGACAAGGATGTGGACCACCCTGCACAAAACTTTTCATATATGTACATAGTTTGGGGAGACTGTAGCCAGAACAAAGCAATTCTGCCACACCTAAATGCCTTCAGATGGAATGGCAGTCCTATTTCGACTAAAGTGGTCGTGACTAGAAAAAAATGAGCCTAACAAATTTGCTGGTGTTGCAAAGACAGGAAGTCAAGTGTTTTGTTACAAACTGAACATAAAAGGCAAAAAGCAAGCAATTTGAGCAAAATTCATGAGAAATCGGAAAAAGAGAATACACTAACACATCTAGCTAAACAATAAATTAAGAATCATGAACTAGATTCTGTTCCTTTCACTTCCTTATGTAATTTTAGCCTTGCCCTTTTCTTTATAAGATTATCACTATAATAGTACAACTCTCAGACAATACATACGTTAACAATAGGTTGCACCAATCTCCCACCAATCACCAATACTCAATGGAAGCTAAAACAGCTTGAATATTGCTTACTTTGTACATTGCAGAACTGGGACGATTTTCTTGATGCAACCTAGTGAAATTCAGGCTTCACAACTCTCCATTATGCTCATGAAAGGAATTCAGATCAAAGTCAAGAGTGGCTCTGAAAGAGGATGTGAAAAGCCACGTCGCCTTGATTAAAACTCACTCTTCCCTGAAGTTCAAGTACGGCAAAGGCCAAGGTGTTAGGCACAGGAAGCAGCTGAGAGATGGAGCGGGAGCTGGGCCAATGCAGTGACATTCAGCTGAACATGTGCGTTTGTTCCTTCATTAAAAGGTTCCAGCGAGGTGCAAGAAAAGGCAGTCGGGATGGAAACAGCAGGAGAAAGTAGAAAGGAAAGGAAGCAGATAAGGTAGGTGAACATGAGAAACGGGGCTAAAGAAAGGGAAAGGAGCCAGGTGAGAAAAGAAAGCCAGATACTGCTTTGAAATAAGGCTCGATTTATTCTGTACTTGGAAGAGGAGGAATAACAGAGTTGAAGGAGATGATAAGAAATGGGGAGTCTACCATCTAGATTTGTGGACTGTTATCCACCCATCCCTGACATGCATATCTTTATGTCAAGTACAAGAGGATATTCAGAGCCATGAGGAAATAATACCACAGGACTGAAGGATGCAATTATTATTACTGACATGACCACTATCATGAAACAGAGGCAAATTAATCAACTCTTATATGTCGCAGATCCCTGAAGGCGAACATGAGGTCTTGGACTCTTATTAATGTGAATCTAAAGGCTACAAAGACAGAACAAACCAGTAGCTGGGCAAAAACAAATTAACTTCCTGGGAACCCCAAACCTGATCGTGTCAGTGATGGGTCCCCCCCCCCCCCCCCTTTACAATAGGACTCCTGTTCTGAAACCTCAATTGAGGATTTATGTCAGATTTTAACAACCTCAAACATACGAACTCATGAACTCTACAAATCTAAAAGTTTAAATTCAGCCAAACTTAGTTGGAACGAGGTGAGAAAATAGAAACTTTTCATGTCTGACAGGAAATCACCAGGGAGATGATTATAAAATGGCCGCTGTGAAGAGAAATGCTGACATTAAAATCGCTCTCTCCTTCCTTGGTTTTGCTTAACTTCAGTGGCCTCGCTATATTACGAAACCATCTTCGCCTTTACCAATCATGACAACCAGCCTTGTTTTTGTCTTTGCCTCCTTGGGGTTGCAATGCCTTTTCTTCCAAGAGTAAACTTTACAAAGCCGGCACATGTGAATGTGCACAAAGCAGGAAGGAAGGTATCTAAGCGTGAAAAGTGAGGTTCATCTGTGTTCAGAGACAGCCGCTGCTACTGCCTCACCTTTTCTGCTCGTCTCCCATCAATCCCCCTTTCTCCAAATGCGTCAAAGCTTCTTTTTCTTTCTCTGTGATCACTTTTTTCCCCCTTTCCTGTCTGCACTCCCTTACCCCAGCTTTTTTCAGGGAGGAGACTGACAAAAATAAAACCTTTTTTTGGAAAAAAGAGTGCTGAACATGTCAGAATTAAAAAAGAGAGAACTGAAAGTGAAAGGATGTTCATGAAATATTGAGGGTGACTGCTGCAGCCCTTTGTAATTCACAATCCATCTCCGTCATTGTGCATAAATATGTGCATGCATGCTCACGGATATGCATGCATTTATACATCTTTATTTATTTGTCTTCCTTTGCAAGATCCTCATGAAAAATGCCACTTTGTGAGAAAAATCGATGACAGTTCTTTGGCTGTTTTCCTGTTCCACATCTGAGCACGGGAATGTTAATGTAGTGGTGTATCTACAAAAGCCTTTGTCTTATATGAAAATCTGAGATTATAGTTTCCTTAAAGAAGGAATCTAGAAGTGGTGGTCCAGTAGTACACTGCACAGTATCTAAGACAAGAAGCTAAACAGGACAGGTGTTTTAGAGAGAAGTCTTGGATTTGCCATTTGTATTTTTAAGGTTTAGAAAAGATTAGGCAGAACAATGTCGTGTTAAAAGTTGGAGAAAATTCATGGTCATGAATAAAAATTACCCACAGTTATTGATCTGTAGAGGCAGAGATGATCAAAGATCCAGATTTTGGACAATAATAACGATTGCTGGCTTCTTTGAAGTTTCAACAATTTCAACTACAAGTTTAGCATTAGCACCTTAGGATGTATTCCAAGATAGTAGTTTTTGCTGCCTGGAAAGGGTAGTTAAAAATTCCATGTTAAGCATAAGTTATAAGGTAAGACACGATTCATCAAACTGTGAAATGCCTGAATAAAACAATATCTTGAAACATTGGAACAGCTGTTTTCAACTTAGCCTCCATCTTAGAAAAAACAGGCAGCTAGTCTCTAAGAAATAAAAGAAGTGTCCACAGAAAAAACAAAGAAGATTTGGTTCTATCCATCCATCCATTCGCCTCCATTTGTCAGGGTCACGGGGGGCGCTGGAGCCTATTCCAGCTGTCTTAGGGCAAGAGGCGGGGTACACCCTGGATACTTGGCCAGTCTGTTCCCGGGCTAACACATAAACAGAGAAAACCATTCACACCTATGGGCAATTGTTTCCAGTTAACCTATCCCCGTTAACTGCATGTCCTTGGACTGTGGGAGGAAGCTGGAGTACACGGAGAACGCACATAAACGCCACACAGAAAGAACTCAGGACCTTCTTGCTGTGAGGCAACAGTGCTAACCACCGTGCCGCCACAGATTTGTTTTTAAAAGCTAACCAAATAAGGGCTGTAGAGTTAAGAGGTTTGTAGAAAGGACGGGTAACTTTTGCAGCTTTATTTGCTTAACTTATGAGTAGAAATTATACCAGAGGGTCATCTATATCACTGGCACCTGGGTGTTTTCACCATAGTGATCAACTTCGATGTCTGATTCAAAACACCACCATACTTTAAACCTCCACCTCCTCCACCTGTCCACCATGAACCATTCCAAATCGAGCCCTTCATTCGAGAGTGCTATTTGGATAATAGCATTATGTCAAAGCTTTTGATGTACCACAGTGGTGCACAAGTTTTCCTTTGGCAGTGTGTGTAATGCATGGGATTCTGGCAAGTGAGCACAGGTCTGTCACTCCTAACTCCACTCTTTTTGAGCCCCTATCACTACACTTCCGATATCCTAATGGAAAGCTTGTTATTGGGGGCTGGCATCAGAGAAGAACAGTCATAGAGGACTTTCCGGAATGACAATATATTCTACTTTCATTCTGAATTGTTTTCAGGCTGTCAGCGCTGCCCTTTGAAGAGGTTGTGGTCATCTGAAATACTTCCACGAGATCGGGTTACAGGTGGGGAAAGTTAATTAACAACCTGTCTCAGTGATGAGTAACTGCAATCATTTGACGCTGCAGGTTAGTGCAGGTTGCTTTTAATAAATGCATTTTGTAAATTTGTCCGTTTTGCTGAACTGTTCCAATGTCTCCAAACCCAGAAAGACAAAAAGTTAGACAAAACAAATCAAACAAGGTCATAAAATACTTTGCTCTGCTGCATGCTGTCAACATGTTTTTCTGAGTTATTAGTTAAAATGAGCACTGTGCTCGTAAATGTGTTGCTTCGGGCATGACTCCTAGCGAAAGGCTAATGTGTTAAAGAGTAGCGTCCCGGCTCACAGTGTGGAAAATCCTGCTTGTGGAAAATCCTGCTAGTGTAACACTGCGGATCCCAACCGCTTGCTGACAAGCTTTATCAGTAGCCTGAGTCAGGAGGTTAAGAGAAATAGGAGCATATTGTTGCACTGGCTGTATCAGTGGTTACCACGGGTTGTAAAAGAGCTCAGAGAGAAGGATGGATGGGGGGGATAGGATGGATTTCTGGGGTTGGGTTGTAACAAAAAAAGTGGAGAATGAAAGAAAGTGTACATGGGGCCAAATGCGAAAGACTAAGAAAGAAGAAGGAGGCAGCGAGGAAGTCGGGGCCACACTTATCAGTTTAATGTCCCTACAAAGCATTTTGCCGCAGCACCTCAGCAATCATTTGTGTGCGCAGGGGAGAGTCGAGGGCTTGACAGCTGACCAAACGATTTCCCATGAGGGAATATGGGTGACAGCAAACAACATGAAAGTTTTAGTAGCTTACATTATTGATAAATTCATCCCTCGCTCCAACTTGCTGTCTATTTAAATCCGCTGCAACTTTCTTCCGAGCTCCTCGCTCATGAATATGGATGCGTTCAGTACACCAACTATTATACTGAGACAACGCAGACTCAATTTTGATGTGAGAGTGGTGAAAGAAAAGGCTGAGTTCACTATCTGGTTGCCTCGTTAAGATCCGTACCAAAACCAGCTCGTCTTCCAAAATGTCCCCTTGTGGATATGCACAGCATCATTTAAGCTGCAGTCAGCCTGTTACATGTGAGTTTTACATTGAAAATGCGGGGGTATAGGGTTTCTATTAAGCTCGCAGCACAAGCAGTTCCTCCACATGCATACACACAGACACACACATATATAACTCTCATCAGCCAGGAAACACCCCTGTATCTTGCCACTGCGGACTGCGAGTTGCTTAGCAACGCAGGCTTTCATTGGGAAGTATTGTGAAGTCACATCTCTATTGCTGTGGTATCTGTAGCTGAGGCGATGGGCAGAGTTGTCGCAGCTACCGAGCAGAACTTTGAGGGAGGTGTTGGAAAGTCTGAGATGTCTAACATTTTTTTTTAGCAACATCTTCAATTACCATCTAGAAAATGAACTATGCTCCATTAATTTTTAACCTCAACTATCTGCCAAGGCTGGTTTATTGCATTTGTCATATAATTGGATTTATAGATGATCTACTTGAAATAACCATGAATGACTAGATTTACTGTTTTTGTGCATCCGGCCATAACTACCACACAGAGAAGAAAAATATTAGTCTTCTGTCCAATTAAATAAAACTAAGCAAATGTTTTTTTAGAGTCAAGGAAGAGAGAATAAAAGGAGTGGGAGAGAGATTTTACACTACTATAGCAGCTGCCTTGGTGACGCAATGGGAGGAAATATCAATATCTTCAGTACAGTCAGGGTGCAGGCAGAGAAAAGACTACACTGTACTACAGCACATCTCAGGTTGGAACAGTATTTCGTTCCACTGCTGCTTCAGATATGCTAATTTTTGCAGTATACTTTTATGATGTCCATTATTTTCTCAGTCAAAGGTTGGTTTTTTTTCACCCACACATCTAAGATTGTCAAACCAGCAGTTATCCAAAGGCAGAGTAACCTCTCGTGTGCCACTTATGTAACAGGGAATCTCTAATGCCGAGTGTAATCGCCATCCTTGGCGGCGATTACGCCACTTTGCTGTTCACGCTTGGAGTAATGCAGAGGGATTATGCTGTTGAGTTCACCAGTGTGAGTAAGCACAAGGTGAGAGCAATATAGTTAAATCGTCAATCTCTTAGAATCTTCCAGGCAACTGGAAGAGAAACACATTCAGAGAAAACCACCTACTGCCACATAAAATATATGGATAGTTAGACTGAACCCTAAACTGGAGTGACAGAGTTTTTGTTGTTGTTGTTGTTGTTGTTTCTTACTAAAATATCCTGTTTGCTGATTTATACTCTGGACAATCTGGACATCATAAAGATACAACAGCTCTGTGTTAGAGTCACACCCGTGCAATTGAGAATTAACAAATAACCTAACAGGCACAGGCACAACATCCAAACTCCTCCAAGAAAAGTGCCAACCACCCGAGGGTTCAGTCGGCAACGGCTGCGCCATAATGATTTTTCTAATATATGTAATGGATTTAGTGAGAGTTTACTTCACCAGTTCACCTATCAGTTGTTCTCACCAAGATATTGCTTTCCACCACTGAGGTCAGCTTCCTAGGCCAGTGTTTCCCAACCATAGGTGTGCCTTGAGAAATGTTCAGGTGTGCTGTCGAAGATTATCTGGTTCCGCCTGATTAGTACTCTGAGCGATCTGGGTGAGTAACAACAATTACAATCTCTTCCACTAGAGGGCAGTAGTAGCGGTTCTAATTAAATGGGTTGCCGACTGCCAGTCAAACAGAAGAAGATGAGGAAGAAATTACATAATAGTCATGCTGTGAGCAGCGTGTAATAGCAATAGAAAAATATTTAAAAAGAAAAAGTAGACAATCTGACCCGCGTCCTGGAGAAAATTCCAACCCAGATGAAGGCCCTAGCATGAGTAGTGGTCAAAATAATCAAAAAAGGTATACTGGGGACAAACCGAGCCAATTCCACTTTGCCTGGAACGCGGGGGAAAATTCTCAATATGCTTTTCGTGACATTTTTGTTTGGTGGTGTGCCGTGTGATTTTTCAAATGTGAAATATGTGCCATGGCTTCAAAAGGTTGGGAGACACTGATCTAGGCTCTCAGAGATCAAATGTCCAAGGTCTAGGGTTAGGGGTTAGGGTTCTTCATACAAAGATAAGACAAGGTTTTCAGTCCTTTCTAAGCCCACCATTACATCCATAACAAAATAATAAACTAAATTTACAGGAATGTATTATAACTTTCTATATAGGAGGCAAACTGTATAATTTAGTCAAACAATTTAACAAAAGAAGAAACTCATTCATATGACTGCAATGATCCTTTGATGGGAAAGTGACAAAAACCTCACACAGAAAACAACAATATAGTCAAATCTATTAAAGCACAGGTAAAATAGACACCACACTTTACAACTACCACATGCATGCACACACACAGACAGAAACATCTGCGGTCAGTAAGCGCCCTTCAGACTATGAACTAGCAGATGTGTGTCCGTCGGGTAAGATGCAGCACCATCTCTGTCATTCTAATTGACATGATGCACTGGCTCATTCGCGAGTACGGTATGTGTGTGAGTATGAGTGAAGGCAAAAGCTTTCGCACACCAGGGGAACAGAAAGCACATATACAGAGAGTATATAAATTTGTTTGAAGGCAGAGTGACCTACAGAAAGCAGAGAGCACACACATACGCACACACACACACACACACACACACACACAGAGGTGGATCCTTTCCCAGTCCTTGGGCTTAAAGAATAGCTGCAGTTCCTTGAGTCATCACTTGAGACTGGTTTCAAAAACAAGCCTTTCTTTATAGATATGTTTTCATGCCTTTCATGTTGTTTGAAAAGTAAAAATGTTTGGTCTCTGTGACTAATTTACCACTTAATACCTCATACCAGTCAGCTCCAGTCTTGAAAGCTGAAAAAATTTTCTGCAGACTGTTACAATCCGTGCAACTGTCTTATGATCAAAAATGGCTGCCAAATTTAAATCTTTCTGTATGAACAAGTATGAAAACAAAGCCAGCAACACAAAGCAAAGATGCAAACCAGCGTAATGGTGATATTACTGTAATAAAATCACTAACCGGTTAAGACAGAGGATGGGAGTTAACAAAAGGCAGGCTGGCTGCTGGGCTGGGGTCAGCATGCACTCAGCTTTAACGTTACTCTGGGTTCTGGGTTCCTGGCTAGCTCTGTGTTAGCATGCAGTCTTTGCCAGTTGCAGTTAGCAGCATAATGATTGGTTGTTTCTCTCCTAGATGCAGTTTGCACCTTACCATCATGCTCATCCTTTTGTGCAATTATAATAAAAGTAATGTCAATATCTCCAGTCTTCAAAAGCAATAGTCTAACCACCATTTTTATCCTCCTGCACAGCAACTGAAATGATCTGAGAGTAGCTCATCTGTTTGATGAGGGGTTTTTTCTAACCACCTAGCATGTAGAGAACTGATGAACCCAACTAACTATATAATTGTAACTGTATTGTAATTATTGAATGTAGTACAGTAGTGTGTTAGGTTACTGCATTGCTGAAAAATATAATGTGATTACTGTAACACATTACACCCAACACAACTACATGCAATCAGTCACCAAATGCAGTTCTAAGCAACCAAAACCACTTTTTCCTAGAAGTAGGGAGGTCCACATTCTACTTTTATTCTGGTGTTACTGAACTAATATTTATACTAAAAGAAGTCTGTTCTTCAGTTTTGGTTTGTGAAATCATTCGTTTTTCTGTACCCATGCCTGTTTATGCAGATTTCTAAACAAGCTTGCTAGCATTAGCCAGTAACTTAGCACTCCACTGTTTCCAAACTTGGTCACTTCTGGCTCCAAATAAAACTAAAGACTGAGGCTTCGAAACATGGCTACACCAATTTTGAAAAACAGGCATAAAAACAGAGATGGAGAGCTGATGAAAGATCACATAAACAGGCAAAAAGTGATTGAGATAAATCAAAATGAACAACGAATAATTGATCTGAAGGCTAAATAAAGCTTTAATCCTCTTGAGGGAGTTTTCACATACACAAATGCAGAGCATATGCTTTCGCCACAAATAGCTGAAATTGAAAACAGCCTTTTGTAGGCTGACATCCAAACATATCCTCAGAAGTTTTAAGATGCATCTGGTATGGAAGGAAGTTTAAGTGACAGACAAGTGTGTTAAACGAGGCAAGAGGTCAGGCAGTGTTTCAGTTTCCTGGAGCTTCTCGATAATTAAGCATTTACACAATCATTCCCTTGGTCCTTCTCTGTCTCTATCGCTTGCACCCGGTCACTGCTATTGTATTCAAATATATTTAGAGCCCCATCTCCTTCACTTCACTGGAATTAGCACCAAATGCACACACACACACATACACAAACACACACAAAAACATGCACACCTTAGGAAACCCATTTAAATGCCACAGCAAACAAATAGACCCTTAATTCTGAAAGGGAGAGAAAAAGGAAAACACACCTTGTAAAGCACAGACAGGTTAGCGAGAGGTCAGCTAGCAAGAAAATGAGAGAATAAAAGGCCTACAGGACAAAAAGGAAAAATAGAAGTGAAGAATTGAAAATATGCAAATGGAGGGAAATGACGATATGAGAAAAATGCAGCACAGTGCCAGAATCAGCATGATTAACAGGAGGTCAGCTTTATCAATGCAGCTAATCTGGCCCCGGAACAGAACACAGGCTAATAGCAGGGAAGTTAGCGGAGGCACGCTACTGTAATCTGCACAAACGCACACAAACACACACACACACGCTCCCGCTCTCTCTCTCTCTCACACACACACACACTTAATAAAAATTAGCACACATGAAAGCTTTCATAGGCAGGATATCGAGGACGTTCATGTGTTGAAACACGGTCCAAATATTTAGAGGGCTAGGAAAAGCTAATTAGCAATCAGTTCTAACAATGGGAAATGATATTTAAGCTTAAAAACTGATGTAACTCCTCAATAGAAACAGTAAAATGCTTTGAACAGAAACCAAAATTGTATAATGTTGATTAGAAGATAATTCTGTATTATCCCTGGTACCTGGGGCTGGGTTTCCAATGCCTGACCTACTTTTCTGAAAGAACAAAGTCCAGTAAGTGGACCTGAAGTGAACCACTGCTTCAGAGGATGTCACGCTGTACTTCATGCTCACCTACTACACTGCTTTCCTCAATTCCCTTTATTTAACTTGACAAAGATTGTGACTTTAATCCTGAATACATTTTTTTTCTATGACAAGCTTGAAGTCCCTCTCACACCTGTGTACCAGCAACAATGTGCACTGTCGCTCCAATTTCTCAGTCTGTGCCTTCCTCTCATGTGAACATTATTAAAGGAGCCCAGAACAGCTTGTTCTGCCTGTCTCCTGCTGTCATGTTCAAAATAAGGATTAAAGGAGTATTAGAATGGTCTGTCGCAAATCACGGACAGTAGCATCTCTTTCTGACTTTGATAACGGCGATGTCCCTGTGAGGTAGATGGAGGCTGATAAGCTGGTGAATCACAAGGAAACATTTTTCAAACTGCAGACGCCGGGGGAGAGGTAATGGAAAGGTTTAGTACTGAAATATATTTCTAATGTTGAGAGAGATGTTAAGTTTAGTTCTTGGGTTGTAGGCACACTGCCACACACACACACCTACAGTACAGATAGGTGCTATCTTACTCAGAGCGGAGCAGTTAAATATAGCTACTAAGCAGCTACATGGGGACCAGAGCTCATTTCAAGGTGTTTTGTTGGAAGGGCAATTGTTTTTAACCATCTTTATGCAAAACATAAGGCTCCTCCTCATAGCAAGTGCCTGTTGCTTTGCCAAAACCTCAGGTTTCGACAAAATGCCCCTTCATTTTTGCTAAGGGATACAAAGATGTTTCTATCCCTTTAGAAGCTGGAACATTTCAGAACCTTATTGAGAATGAAGGAAAAGGAGCCTTTGACTAACAACATGGGAAAATGGTAAATGGACTATTTCTTGTGTAGCTTCACTCTGCTTGAGCAATGAAAACATTTTATACATCTAAAAGAACTGGGAGGATCATAAGTTGTTGCCTGCAGCTGGCTTTGTCTACTACCACAGTCTGCTCTAAACAAAATAAGTTTAATAGCTATGAAAGCATCCTGTATCAGTATGAAATTTCCACAACATCAGATGTGATGTGACTGCATCAGCATTAACTTACTTTAAAGACACACAGCTAACACGTGCTGTATTACAACACCAGCGTAAGGTAACCCACACAACAATCACACCATTTAACTTAGTTTTGTTACTAAGGAGTGACTTAACTTCATGTGTCTGAGACTTTCCCTACCTTGACTGTAACCACTACAGACTTCAAATCAAACCTTAAGCAAAAACCAAGCCTTAAAAACCTCATATTTACTGTGGCCAGCTTTTCCTCCCCATACTTCAAACGCATGGGTGTATTCTCATCGCCAAGACATTAGCAAGAGAGGTAGACCCTTTCTTGCCATCAAAAAGTATATAATAAGTGGGGCAGGCAGGGTGGTTTGATGTCTGGTGGGCACTGAGTATCCCTAGTCTCCACTTGGTTGCAGCTCGTGACCACTACTTCATGCTAATGCACACAGATACAGTCATTACAATAGAGACCTGGGAAGCCACAGGCCCAGAACAGCAGTCTTCACAGAGCAAAGCTCTGCTTTGTCTCCCCCCCTTGACTCTACTTTCTCCTCTCCTCCGGTCTCTCCTTCTAGCCAAGCCAATCCTCTGGCACTGAGCAGCCCATTATACAAAGCAAATAAGCCATGGCTATAGGCTCCAACTGCTTCTCAGAAAGGGGAGAGCAAGGTAGGCGAGGGGAGCGAGTTTGAGGGAAAGAAAGAGCCTATAAACCCCAGTGACTCTAAAAGCTTTGCCAATCTCAGAGAATGCCTTGTGGATATTAACCTTCACTGACCCTTAAAAATGCATCCCTTTAGAGCCCTGGGGACCAAAAATGGTCCCGCCCCAAAAGTGCAATAAAAAGATTATATATTCATATTTTTTTCCACTTTAAATTGGTCAGTCTTTTAAAACTACTTCTCCCTGAAATATTCATATAAAGTTTTAATTATATTTTCATTGTTTTAACCCTTTAAATCCCAGTTTTATTACATGAGCGCCCTGTTTTTTTAGCCCCAAAAAACAAAAAACTAAATATTTTCCAAAAAAAACATTTGAAGTAATATTTGTTTGTTATTATAATTAGGCCTTTAGATGGAGCAAAGATTGGCACCAACAGTCATTTCGATCGCCTTTTATTTTTTTTGCAGGAGCGCATTTCATAAAATGCACACACTATCGGTCCTAATCGACCACGCCCAAAAAAGTGCTATAAAAAATTTATATATTAATATTTTATTCCACTTTAAATTAGCCAATCTTTTAGACCTACTTCTCCTTGAAATATTCATGTCAAGTTTTAATTACATTTCGCGGATTTTAACCCTTTATATCCCGGTTTCGTCACATGAGCGCACTGCTTTTTTGCCCCAAAAAACATAAAACTTGAATATTTTCCAAAAAAAACATTTGAGGTAATATTCAATTGTTATTATAATTAGGCCTTTAGATGGACTAAAGATTGGCACCAACAGTCATTTCGATCGCCTTTTATTTATTTTTTTCAGGACCAGAAAATGGTCTCCAGGCGGCAAATGCTCCTCCTCTAGGCCGAAATAAGTGCATGTTGCCGGGGTAAGTCGCGACGATCACCGGGGCACGATCACCGGGGACTGCTTTTTCCAGCCCACACGTCCGATACCACGTGACAACAAATACGTCATTTCCTGTTGACTAAAAAAAAAAAAGCACCCTCTAACGGTCCTAGGGACCGAAAAATGGTCCCGCCCGATCAGCGGGCGAAGCCGCTGCTGCACGCCGGAAATGAGGCTTCGTTTCCCGCAGGTCTATCCAAGCAGCCCGCTGTTTTCCAGCAGGGATCAAATGTGGAGCAAGGGCGCCACCCGGTGGACAAATAAAAAAATTACAACTCTAAGGCTCATAGACCAAAACGAGACGGAGACATGAGTAATCACCAAGACATTAACGGTAATAATTCTGCAGTGAAAAATAGCATTTATAATGGAAGTCAATGGCCAAAAATGGTCCCCAGGGCTCTAAGAGGATGTGTATTGTTAGCTTAGCCACTGAAGCTAATTTAAGGAAGTCAGACTTGAATTTTGAAATGAAATTATGCCAAACTTTTTTTTAGAGAATTTGGCTATATTCCATTCAACACAGTGCAAATGGCTTGTAACTGAAAAACTAAAATGTACAAAAATGGTCCCAGGGCCAAAGAAGGGTTAAGTGTTGGATGACTCAAAACTTTCTCTGTAGCTATATAAAAATCCCAGGTCTGTGTTGTTGTTGGCCCCTGCCAGGATCAGAAAGGGAAAGAAAAGGAGGAAGAGAACAAGCCGACTTCCATAAGGAGGTTGCGAATGCAACAACAGCAAATTTAAATCTTTGAGCTCACAAGCTCCTTTTGAATGTCTTCTCCCACTGCGGTGGTGCTATCTTTGTCATAAAGTTCAAGCGTGTGGCAAAAGCCAAGCGAGAACAAACAGTTATTGAAGAGCAACCCTAAATAACCTCTCCCCCAGACCTGCACGCCAGTACAAAGCCAGCAGCCATCAGCTGTCAGCTCCAAACCGCAGCCGCCAGCCAGTCCAGAACACGTGGTGTCAGCTGGAGCATCTCTCCACCTAAAAGCACACCACACTGTGAGTGCCATAAATCTGTGCTGGTATTAATACACCACCAAGGCCCTGATCTTCTCTGGCTCTCTCCTGTGCACCCTCGGGCAACGCGGCGAAGGTCACACACGCACAAATCAGGAAAAAAACAAAAAAAGTTACGTGGCATGCAAACAGTATCCATTTCTCCATGACAACAAACAAAATGTTTACACTCCCGAGAAGGCTGCTTCTAGTTATTGGCTAGGATCCGGTTTCTATGGCAACGGAGTCGGCATCTTTGTGTTTGGGCATGCGAGTGTGTGTTGATGTTATGTACAGTACAGGAATGTGTAAACATATGGCTGTGATTAGACAAACACACACATGCAGAGATGCAGCAGGAATATCATGTGTCTCAAAATTGGATGTTTGACCAATGGCATGTCTTTAAAGCGGCATCGAGTGCTTTGATTGGCTGTTTTTTTTTCCTTCTTAGTTTAACAAAACGGAAAGCTTTTTCCCTCCCGAATGGAAAGGGATTTAATAATAATTAAGTCATTCATACAAAAAAGACTCTTCTTTTAATCTTTAGACATATCTCTTTAAAATGCCTCTTAACTCGTGACAAAAAGAATAAAAACAAACTAAAAAAATGGCTGGAAGCAATATACGATTTTTCATTTTTTTCCAGCCAACTGAGCTACGACAACAACACCAAGCACACACCCAGCGAGACGAACACGTGCACACACACAGAGTCTGTGTGCAGCCCGCACAGAGAAGTGCAGCGGGGGGAAGCAGCCACCGGCGAGCCCCTGTAATGAGGGAACACCAGCAAGCAATAGGGGAAAAAACAGAAGTGGGTGGAAAGAAAGATGGATGGAGAAAGAGCTGGGGAAAGATTAGGTGATGAAGGAAAATCCAAAGAATAGAAACAAACAAGAAGCAGTCTTTAGAACATTGAAAAGACGTAAGGAGTTCACCACAGCTGTTGATTTTCAATAAGTATCAATAAGGAGTTCCTTGTTCCTTTGCTAAGTCACTTTATGCAGACCATACTGAATGGAAACCGGTGGCTTAAACTGACTGCCTGTAATATCAAAACCTGTATTTTGGGGTCTCTTTTGGTAAAATCCATAAAACCTTCTTGGACTGAGTCAATAGCCTGATGTTAATTCCAGTTTTGGCATCCAACGATTATGAAAACATGGATATGGAAATAATGAAGGGCTCACGTGCGGAACAAGACAAAAACAGGAAGTCAAGTCAACTGAGTAATACGAGGAAAATATTTTCAAAATAAAACAGGAAACAAACACGCAAAATACAAAGGCCGTGGAAATGTACGCCTGCCCTCAGTGCAAGGCCGCGTAGGAGTTTTACCAACATGCACCAGAAAAAGCATGCGCAAGCACCAACCAAACCCAACCATCTGAACCGAGACCAACACGAGGGCACATTTCTGCATTTTTGTCACAGGATACTTTAAATTTATGGAAGCTCCAGTAGGAAACACACTTGCTGCTTCTGCAACACACATGCCCCAAACAACCATTTTGCAAACATCTGTATCATAAAACAATGATACACACATTAACTGAGCCTCATCTGTAACCAGGGGAATAAAAGCTGTGGGAATTATGAGGAGCAGTCAGCTCTCTGGGGTTCCCAGGGCTGCACTGTGTGAAGTGGCCGATGCCTTCCCAGGTGTACGCGGCACAAACAATGTGCCTTTGACACAGAAACAGAGACTAGCAAGAGGGGAGCGAGACAGAGAAAGGGAGATCTACAGCACAATTAGAGCATGCATTTCTTTGTTCTGACAAACACTGGGGAGCCAATACTCCCTTTTATTCATTTATTTATTTTACGGAAAAAATGGAACCAGGACATGATAGTGAATAATTACATCATGACTTATCTTTCCTCAGTGTTCAGTCTTCACTTTTAATGTGACAGGGTAATGAGTCTGCTTCATATTTGAAGGTCCCTCTGGTGGCTTTGTGAAGTTTCTGATTCAGCTGCGTTTGAATGAAACTGAATGCTCAAACACTTCCATAAGCCCATCACTACTAGATCCTTTGAAGGCATTTTGTTTCATGAGTTTTCTATCACATATCTATTTTCTGCTTAGGTGTTACTACCCAAACTGCCGGGCACCTGTTTGATTTGCATTTGTTTGATCTGTTTCTCAGTGAAACAGACACCTGCTAACGGGGACAACAATAGTTCTGACCATAGTCAGAACCGTGTAGGAAGTGGGTTTTTGTTCTCCATCTTTATGAAGCTTTAACGCTCATGGCAAATACAAGGAGAAGTTTTCATGAGCCTGGTGGTAAAGATCAAGATTGATTACAAGCAGCCTTGAAGTGATAAAGTCTCTGGACTTGTGTGAAGATCATTAGCGATTCTGCTAATAGCCACAGAGCTAAACATGGAAGTCAGTTAGATGGGATAGATGCACATTACAGATAGATTTCTGAGTGTAGCGCCTAGTGGATAAGAGGGCCCTAATAACAGAGTGAAAGAGCCAGCTGGGGAATGCTAATTAGCCACATAGGCTAACAATCAGCCCTAATGGGTGCTGAGTAAATACCAGCGGTTGGCTAATAGCCATTAATGTCCTGCAGCAGTGCGAGATAACTGTGTGTGTGGAAGTGTTTTTGTTCTCCTGAAGCCCAAAGAGCCTCTCAAGCATGACGAAAGGCAATATTGTGAGTGCATTTTCCTCAGTCTTTTATAGCAAGAAAATGAGCATTGCATTATTTAATTTGTCATTGGTTTCTATTTTTTACTACATTTACTAAGTCATTTTAAATTCTGTTTTTGCCAAAGTGACTGTATATTTGTTACATATTATTAACTGTCTGACTTGTTTTTAATATTTGGGCATAGAACACCAATGTAATTTTGTGTATCACTTGGCAGCATTGAGCTAAAATCTCTTTTTAAAATTTGAAAAAAAAAAATGATAACTCAGGAATTCATCAGTGCACTCACAGAAATACAGAATACCTTCTTGAGCAAATGACTGAATGACTGATAATTTACCCGATGATGGCTTTTATTCTATTTAGTTGCAAACAGATTTTTATAAACTTTAACCAAAAACATTAGCCAGGAGCTGATTCGCTTAGCTTAGCAAATTGGAAGCAGTGGAAAAGAATCAACCTGGCCCAGTCCAACGATAACAAAATGTTGCATAATGCAAGGACCGACTGCCAGGAAACTATTGGAACCTGGAAGTTCCTGAAATTGGCCTAAGAAATGGTCCCACATATAATCATGGTAAAAACCATTAAAACTTTTTGCACTGAGTCACCGAAGAAGGTTAAAGAATTTAAGTAGAAAGTTTTAGATGTGCTCCAAGAGAGAGAAATTGATTAGCCACAAGTTGCATGGCTAATCAAGCTAGCTGCTATTAGACTATTAAACTAGCTTCCGCCATATTTACCATACGTATACTGTACGTATACACATACATATATGAATTTGCACTAACTCCTTAGGTAAACAAGTGTATAATACACCAGTTAAAGTCACACAATGACCCTCTTTAGCTTTAGCATGTTTAACTTGTCCATTCTTTGCTCTACAATAATTTTGTGCCTGTTGAGTTAAAAGGACGTATTTATCTGGAAATTCTTGTTCTATGTTGCCCTTTTTCTACCATTTCTGTACAGCTAGTTACTCTATAGATTACCTTTAGCATCCAAATATTTTCTCCAATGGCTCTATAATATATTTGCTATTGGGAACCAGTGCAAGCCAGTGCAACGTATATTTCCTTCTGTACCCTAGAAATTGCCTTTTGAATTGCAGTATTGAAAGCTGTTTAAGTGACTCACACGACTCTTAACTGAAGTGCCGGCAGCAGCTAGGCTAACCTCTTTCAGTTGTTCCAGATTAGCATCAGTAAGACGGCTTGATTGCAGCTAATTCACTGGGATCACACAACACAAGACACTAATGGAGCTCCTAATGAGTGATCTGTCCGCAAATGAGAGCTGAAGGCCACTTTGTTAACTTTTAAAGGGCTCTTGGCTTTGAGAAATAAAAAATAGGGGGGGAGCAAAGATGACAGGATTTGACTGAGCTGTAGGATGTTAATCTATAAAGGACGGTTCATAAAAACGAAATTTTACGAATCATTTACAGGCTACGCCGGTGTTAACGGTTAACAACATCTCTGACCTTGATTGACTGGTACTTTTTGGCATTTTCATTACCGCCGTTAATTTCTGTCAATGAAAATGACCCTTAGTCTGTTTCTTAATAGCTGTGTGTATCCTCTTACCTGAATAATTGCTTTCTTAAATGCTTTTTTCACAGACATGGCACCCCAGGGGCGCCATATTGCTATACTGTTTTGGCCTAGGGAAAGAAAGTCTGTTTATTTGCAGTGGCACACTGGAGTATATCGATCAACAGGGCCTTGCTTCTTCGCCTTTTCTAAATGTCACACGCGGTCCCTCAGGAGCCATAGGTGTGTGATTCTTACTCTGAATCTGAATAAGTACGCGGGACCACTGTGTGCGGTAAGACCATCTCTTTTACTTCCTGTATTACCATCTACTGGCATGCATTGCCAGTGCGTAACACGTAATTACACAATCAAACAGTGAACACATACTGCCCATACAACAAATGTACCAGAGACAATTATGAATACACCACATCTCCCCTTTTAAACAAAAACAGAATATTCCTTTTCTCAGGACAGAACTTCTCTTTTTCAAAGCCATACAAGAACATCTGGCAAACAATCTGCATTACATTTTTAACCTTTTGTTTTTGTTTTCTTGTTCTTTTCTTTTCTTAACAACTCTTTTTAGCTTTATTTTACTGTGCTCTACAAAACCCTTATAACACAGTTACATAACAACAACCTTTTTTTTTTTCTTACAGATCTAACTTTTTAGGTTTAACTATTGGCCTCCCTGACTTGGTTCTGACCACATCAGTGTTAACAGGTGTAGCAGGGATCACACTGGGTGTTTGAGGCTTCTGCAACACAGGCACATTAGCAGGTTCATGCACAGGTGAACTTAAAGGAATCAAATGCACACGATTACGCCTCACAGTCCCTTGTGGTAACTCCACTGTGTATGATCGGGGTGTAGAGTGATTTTGGATAACAGTGCCTGTAGTTTTGACATCAGTCACCCAAACTTGCTCTCCTGGGGACAGGCTGCATAAAGGTTTTGCGCGGTGGCGCCTGTTGAAGTTTGCCATGTCCATCATCCTCTTCTCCCTTTCCTTTCGAGCGAGCAGTGCGTTGTCCGGCAGTGTGGGCTCCAGCTGCGATGGAAGCATCGGCAGTGTGGTTCGCAGACGTCTGCCCATTAAAAGCTCTGCAGGGCTGTATCCGGACTGCAGTGGTGTAGCTCTATAGGCAAGAAGAGCTAGATAAGGATCAGCTGCTTTTTTCAGAAGATTTTTTACAGTCTGCACAGCACGTTCTGCTTCTCCATTACTTTGCGGAAACTTGGGACTGCTTGTGATGTGTTTGAAGCCGTATGCTGCTGCAAAGTCTGTAAAGATTTGACCTGAATACTGTGGTCCATTATCAGACATGAGGACCTCTGGGATGCCGTGACGGGCAAAGAAAGATTTCAGGTGAGTAATGACATCGTTTGATTTTGTCCTGTTTAACAAAGCAATCTCAACAAATCTAGAGTGATAGTCAACAGCGAGAAGGTAAGTTTTCCCTCCCAGCTCGAAAAGATCTGTGCCCACTCTCTGCCATGGGCGGGCAGGGTATTCTGTTGGCATGAGTGGCTCACTGTTATTGTGTCTTTCTTGAATACACGTTTTGCACTTGAGCACCATCTCAGAGATTTGTTGACTCAGCCCGGGCCACCACACTGTTTGGCGTGCACGAGCTTTACATTTTACAACACCTTGATGTCCTTCGTGTAGTTTTTCCAGCACCTCGTTTCTCATTGCTGAAGGAATGACAAGCCGTGTGTCTTTTAACAAAAGGCCGTCTTCAACAGTGAGCGTGGCTCGGTCAGGCCAGTAATTTCGCAGTAAAGGCTCTTGTTTTGCATGTTCTGGCCAGCCTTTGGTGCACATGTCCATGACGCGAGCACACACACTGTCGCTTTTCAGTTGTTCCTTCAGTGTTTGCATATATGATGAACTGACAGGCATGTTTGCTACAATACTGTCGACATATATGTCTGTGCTTTCCATTAGCTCTTTGTCTGACAGGTTCATTGGTTTTTTCAGATGTGAGCGGGACAAAGTATCTGCTGTCCAGAGCGATTTCCCTGGGGCGTACTGCACAGTGTACGAGTAACGCATGAGTCTCATTCTGAATCGCTGGATCCTGGGTGGCAAGAGATCCAGAGCTTGTCCTCCCAGTAAGGAAACGAGAGGTTTGTGGTCCGTTTCAAGACAAAAATGTTTACCAATCAGGAAATCACGAAAACGCTCACACGCCCATGTAGATGCCAGTGCCTCTTTTTCCACTTGTGCGTATCGTTGTTCTGTAGGAGAAAGGGACCTCGATGCATACGCCACTGGTCGCCATCCTTCTTCCCACAGCTGCAAAAGAACACCTCCGAGACCATAGGATGAAGCATCTGCTGATACTTTAATGTCTCTGTTGGGGTCATACATTGCGAGCACTGGGGGTGAGGTCAGGGCATCTCGTAATGTTTTGAAAGCTCTCACTTGGTCAGTTCCCCAATACCATGCGTTCTTTTTGGAAAGAAGATCTCGCAGGGCTTTGTCTTTTTCAGCTAAATGGGGGATGAACTTGCCCACTTGATTCACCATGCCCAGAAAACTGCGCAACTCTGACACATTAGTTGGCTCTGTCATTTCTGTAATTGCCTCCGTTTTCTTCGGGTCAGGACTGATTCCTGTATCCGCTATGATGTGACCCAAGAAAGCAACCTTGCTCTGGGAGAGCTCGCATTTTTCAACATTCAGCGTTATGCCTGCTTTTTCCAGTCTTTGCAGTGTAGCATGGAGACGGGAATCGTGCTCCTGATGGTTACGTCCCCACACCAACACATCGTCAATGTGACACACCACTCCTTCGAGACCCTCGATGACCTCCGCCATCATGCGCTGAAAGTGTTCGGGCGCTGAGTTGATCCCAAACGGTAGGCGGTTAAAGTGGAACCGCCCAAAGGGTGTGATGAAGGTGGTGAGTTTGGCAGACTCATCGGACAGGGGAATCTGCCAGAAGCCCATGTTGGCATCCAGTTTGCTAAACACTTTGGCTCCTGCGAGCATTCCGAGACTTTGTTCAACCGATGGCAGCACATATTTTTCCCTGCACACATACTCATTTAGTCCGGTAAAGTCTACGCAAAGTCTTAGCCTAGGGCTGTTTTTCTTTGGAACAACAACCATGCCGGCACACCAATCCGTTGGTTCCTCAACTCGGGTAATGACACCAAGCTCTTCCATTCGTTGGAGTTCCTCTTTTACCCTTCCCATCAGAGGCAGAGGAAGCCTTCGCGGAGTTTTGAGTGAGTACGGCACAGCATTCGGTTTGAGTTTAATGTGATAGGCCCGCTGCACTTTCCCTAGACCATTGCAAAGTTTAGGGTAAGTAGTCTTCAGAGTGTCCATTGAAACCGCGTCAACTCGCACCAGCAGGCCAAGAGCTGTAATGGCGGGCAGGCCTAGCAGTGGAGTGCTCAGGTTTCTTACAACATAGACCTTCTCTGTTGTCTGTTTCGCTCCGTAGTTGAGCTGTAGCTTTGTAAAACCTGCAACGTCCAGTGGTGTTTTTCCAGGGCCTAACAAAGGTTTTTCTGGCTGCTGGAGAACTGGTCTGTGTTCGTTAGCAAAAATCTTTGATAAGTCCGAGTCAGCTATTACAGTCACATCTGCTCCAGTATCCAGTTTGAAAGTGATTTTTGCATCTTTCACTTGTATGTTGGCTGTCCACGCCTGGCCGTCACTGGAAACTGAGCCTAGGAAGAAACCTTGCTCCTCTTCCTCCTCAATACTTTGCACTGTCTTGCTTTGTCTGCAGACTCGCTGGTAGTGACCTTTTTTTCCACATAAATGACATTTTGCATCATTTGCTGGGCACTCAGGTTTCGGATGTGGAGAGCCTCCGCACTTGTAGCATTTGTTACTTTGTCTCTTGCTATATTGCTGTTGTGTTTTGACAGTTTTATTTTTGAACATGTTGAACTTTGTTTTGTCGTGCTTTTGTATCACTCTGTCAACTGTTTTCGCATTTACATGCATTACATTTGTTTCACTTCTCAAAGCTGACTGTTGCTTTTTGATTTCTTCTGACTGCCTGGCCATATTTATAGCTTTATCCAAGTCCAAGTCTTTTTCCATCTGCATGCGCTCAGACAGCCTCGTGTCGGCCAAGCCCACTACTATTCTGTCTCTTATCAGCTCATCGTGGAGCGGTCCGTAGTTACAGTGCTCTGCTAATGCATGCAAGGCAGTCACGAATGCATCAACAGTCTCATTCGGCTCTTGTTTGCGCATATTAAAACGTGCGCGCTCATAAACAACATTTTTCCTGACAATGAAAAAGTTGTGGAAGCTATCTCTCACTTTAGCATAGTCCCGTTGGTCTACATCACTTAACTTTAGTCCTCTCAGGACGTCATCCGCTTCGTCTCCCATACAATATATGAGAGTGTTCACTTGATTTTCCTCCGAGCTCGCAGACAGATTACTTGCCTGACGGAATCTCTCGAAGCGACGGACCCATCTTGTCCATTCGTGTGGTTTGGAAAAATCAAAGGGCTCCGGTGGTTGGATGCTAAACGTAGCGCTGGGAGTGCTAGCCGCGGTGCTAACTCCTGCCCTCGGACGATCGTCTACGTCGTCATTCGGCATTTTGTTTCCACCTTCCCCTTCTCCTCACACTCGGCAGATGTATGGAGTCTTACGAGTCACACAGCACTTCTGACACCATGTGTGATTCTTACTCTGAATCTGAATAAGTACGCGGGACCACTGTGTGCGGTAAGACCATCTCTTTTACTTCCTGTATTACCATCTACCGGCATGCATTGCCAGTGCGTAACACGTAATTACACAATCAAACAGTGAACACATACTGCCCATACAACAAATGTACCAGAGACAATTATGAATACACCACAATAGGTACTTCTGCTAACATGAGATGATAAAGCTAACTCACTAGGTTTCGTACAATAACACTTGTAGGCTTCATATTCTTTCTTGGTGGCTCTCAGTGAAGAAGGAACCTAAAAAAAAAACAAAAAATAGTAATATGTGTGCGTAAGCAAAAGTGTCAAAAATCCATCAGCACTGACAAAAGAATAACTGCATGTTGCTCATAAAGTGACAAGTAAAGGAGATGAAAGCAACAACGTGGTGACCATAAGATAGACAAAAGACAAAAGCACATCCTTGCCCACACACTCACACACAAACCCTCTCCTCCTGTCAGAGTTAAGTATCTCCTGACACGTCAGCAGCACCAATCAATTCCCATTTGCATTGGAGCTAGGCTTCTCATTAAACCGCCGGTCTACTTTTTCTCCCTCTGGGACTTTACATCAGTCTATCACACACTTCATCTCTCTCATCTTCGTCTTTCTCCTTGGTTTAGAAGTGGTAGTTTAATCCCTGAATCTTTTCATTCAGAGGCAAACACAAGGAGGACGGCATTGATCTGCAAACAAACACTCAAACAGCGAAGGCTATTTTAAGACATAAATGTGCACGCTCGTATCTGTAGCGTGGTAACAGCTTTATTTTCTTCTCAAACCCAGCATCTATGATCCGGGATGCTGACATCTGCGCGCATGTCCCTATCCACCTCACTATTAATGCATTAAATTATCAGCTTGCATTCCATGTGTGATCGATAAGACTATCTCGACGTTGTGCACAGAGTTAACAGAGCTGCTGTGAAACCGAAAGGCTTTATGGAAGCTGTTGCCTGCCACCATTTATATGCACCGCTGCATCACTACAGTCGTCTTGTTGTCTTTTCCACAAAAGTAGTAAATGTGTGTGGGCAGCTACCTGGGAGCAGTGATGTGGAGGCAGCAGGTATAAAGCTGCAGGGGCCCGAGGCGTAAAGCGCTCTTCCACTGCAGGGATGGAACGTGTTTAGAGACTAAGACTCTCTGTTCCATTAGCTCAATGAGCATTTCTTTCCACAGTGCCATCCGAAAAAATCCGCTCCACACAAGGTGAATCCTAATTAACAGAGGATTCCTGTAAAGCTTTGGGATTTACCATCAGGTTTGTTGGAAACTCTGAAACTATTCTGGGTATTAAGCCGAAAGGTGAGTGCTGTGATGTGATAGCAAGATGGGAGGATGGTGAAAGATAATCTTTTGTTAAGCTCTGTTGATTTTCCTTTGTTTACTTTTTAAAATTCATCTAAAACCTGAAACCATCGAGACTTTCTTTCATTTTCTGGAAAAACTAAGCTTAAAATGTGAGCCTCTCTGGGTGACAGGGCCACAGCTGTCCGTTCTTAACAACGAATACGTGCAGTTTACTAAAAAGATCCCAAGCCCAGGGTATTTTGTCATTATACTAGTCAGGCCAACACAAAAGGCTTTAAGAGACCACTGCAGTTCCTTTAGTGGGCACCTGAGGCTCCAACGTGGAGTCAGTCTATGTTTAAATGCCCGTGCCATACCATGAAAGCAACATGCTTACATGATCTCTGTGGCTAACGCATCCATTTGATATTGTAAAGCAACAACATCAAACTCATTTTACAGTGTCGGCCATGTACAGCCCACATCTTTAGGTCATTAAATCACTCTGATATATTAATATTAATATAAGATAAAGAAGTGCAATTACATTAGTACATCTTAGTTTTTCTACATTACAAAGAAATGTTGCTGTCGTAAATTAAAGAAATGTACTAGAACGACTATTTGGCTTGTAAAAAAAAACACTGTAAAAAAACAGTATCAATAACTTAATTACTTTGGTGCAGTATAAATGACCATGAAAAACTGTAAAACATAGGAAAATATGGTTAAAAGTCCAAAATTGGGACTGGGCTAGATCTTTGATGGGCTGATTCTGGGCCCCGGGCCTTATGTTTGACACTCCTGTTGTAAAAAACAGCAGTAGTTGGCTCCTGTCCGCTCAGCTTCGCCTCGGTTAAACTACCTTTGGGACCATTTTTTATGAAATTATCTGATAAACTATCCAAGACATTTGTGCTGCAGGTTTTGTGAGGCGGTCTTTGGTGATCTGTGTACTGTTTCCTGATGCTTTAGCACTTCACCTTCTCAGGCAAATATGGTAACTTTTAGTGCCAAAACAACAATATCGTGGCAGGCAGTGTCTATGTATGGCACTGTCCAGGATGGGTATACAGTGGGGCAAAAAAGTATTTAGTCAGCCACCGATTGTGCAAGTTCCCCCACTTAAAATGATGACAGAGGTCAGTAATTTGCACCAGAGGTACACTTCAACTGTGAGAGACAGAATGTGAAAAAAAAATCCATGAATCCACATTATTATTAACCTTTATTTAACCAGGAAAAGTCCCATTGAGATTAAAAACCTCTTTTGCAAGGGAGTCCTGGCCAAGAGGCGACAACACGTTGAAATTACAAAGTTACATACATATTATAAATAACAATTACATTTTAAAAACATTTTTCTCTGGCTCTCTCAATCTGGACTTAAAAGCATTTAATGAAATAAGATCTGCTATCTTCCAGTCTTTTTGCATCATGTTCCATGTGAAAGGGGCAGCATAAGTAAAAGCCCTCTTTCCCAGTTCAGTTCTGGCAAATGGAACATTGAGCAATAAAAGATCGCTTGAACGCAGGCTGTAAGAAACAGTACTTCTCCGTGTGAGCAGATCGCAAATGTAGGTGGGCATTTGTCCAAGCAGGGCCTTATAAATAAAGATGCACCAGTGAGCAAACCTCCTGGAGGACAACGAAGGCCATCCCACTCGAGCGTACAGATCACAACAATGGGTCAAGGCCCTACAGTTTGTAATAAACCGTAAGGAGGCATGATAAACTGAGTCAATCTTATGAAGACACTGGGCGGAAGCATTCATGTACAGCAGATCACCATAATCTAAAACAGATAAAAATGTAGCATTTACAAGACACTTTTTTGTCTCAAAAGAAAAGCAAAATTTGTTTCGAAAGAAAAATCCCAATTTTAGTTTGAGTTTTTTCACAAGATTGTCTATGTGAGGTTTAAAGGTCAGAGAATCATCAATTAAAAAGCCAAGATATTTATACGTATGCACCACTTCTATGAGGTTTCCCTCAAGAGTGGACACCAAGGGGACAGTTTGAGGAAATCTCTTCATGTTTGAAAACAACATTAGCTTTGTCTTTTCAGCATTGAGAACCAATTTCAGCTCCAGAAGTGTGTGCTGAACCACGTCAAAAGCTTTCTGCAACGATTCTATTGCCTTTTCAAAGTTTGAGCCAAAGGAATAAATAACTGTGTCATCAGCATAAAAATGCATACTAGCATTGGACACATTTTGTCCCAAATCATTTATATACATGATGAACAGCAGAGGTCCTAAAATTGAACCCTGTGGCACCCCAGTGTGAATATTCAAAAGTTCTGAGCACAGATTTTCACATTTAATGCATTGAGTCCTGTCACTCAAATAATTAGTAAACCAGGAGACAACATGTCTAGACAGCCCCAAAGAAAGAAGCCTATGCTTTAAAATGGCGTGATCCACAGTGTCGAAAGCTTTTGACAGGTCAATAAAGAGAGAAGCACAGTGCTGTTTTTTATCAAGAGCAACAAGTATGTCATTTATCACTTTTGTGGCAGCCGTGACAGCACTATGCTGTTTTCTGAACCCAGATTGTAGTTTTGAAAGAACTTCATTAGAGTACAAGAACTCTTTTAATTGCTCACTGACGAGAGACTCAAGGACTTTTGCCAAAACACACAAGTTTGATATTGGCCTGTAATTAGTCAAAATGGCCGGGTCGCCTCCTTTTAATATTGGCGTAACAAAAGCAGACTTCCAAACAAGTGGAATTTCTTTATTTTGGATTGAAAGATTAAAAAGGATCGTAAGAGGTTGTGCAATGTAATCAGCTGCTATTTTCAGAAAATAGGGCTCTATTAAGTCTGGCCCTGGGGGTTTCCTGTGATCTAAGGCTTTAAGAGCTTTATGCACTTCCTGGACAGAAAAAGGAGAAAAATCAAAAAGCTCCCCAATATATGTTTGGGGTTCTGTGCAGGGAATCATGGGGGCTGCTCCAACAGAGTTAAATAAAAAACCAGTAGCTACAAAGTGCTTGTTAAAGCTGTTTAAGACCTCAGTTCTGTCATAAACTGGGACAGAATCTTTTAAAATGAATTTTGGAAGAGCCTGTGATATTTTATTTATAGATAAGGACTTAATTACTTTCCAAAATTTCTGAGGGTTATTGAGGTTTTCTGTAGTAACAGATAAATAATATTCTGACTTAGCCTTCTTGATAAGTGTCGTGCATTTGTTTCTTAATTTCCTGAAGTCTAACCAGTCAGTCAGGGAATCGTTTTTCCTAGCTTTTGCCCATGCCACGTTACGCTGATGGATGGACTCTGATAATTCCGATGAAAACCAAGGGTTCTCCCGTCCCTTGACCCTAAATTTTTTGGCAGGTGCATGCTTATTTAAAATCTTCATAAAAATTTCTTTAAAATAAGCCCAAGCCAGATGGATGTCTGGTATCAGACTCAAGTTTTCCCAATTTACCATAGACAAGTCATAATGAAACGCTTGCTCATTAAATATTTTAAAATTTCTTTTACAGATGATACGCGGTTTACATTTAGGGATTTTAGTGTTCCTACTGGTAGCAACTACACAATGATCACTTAAATCATTACAAAACACGCCTAGAGACAGAAACTTATGAGGGACATTTGTTAGAATTAGGTCAATCAAAGTAGATTTGTCAGGACTCTTTATATTTGGCCTTGTAGGTAGGTTGACCAACTGGCTAAGATTAACAGAGTCACAGAAGGATTTAAATTCATCAGAAGCTATATTCAGCCAGTCCCAGTTCAAGTCTCCGGCCAATAGAAGTTCGTTATATTTTAATTTGGACAGAAGATGCTTTAGAGATAATAAAGTTTCCTTTACAGCAGACGGAGGCCTATAGCACCCAACAACTGTTATAGAAAGAGACTTTACTATTTTAATATCCAAAGCCAAGAATTCCATTTGTTTAGGAATAGATACAGATAAAACAATGGATACTTCATATCTTGATTTAACATAAATTGCTACGCCTCCACCTTTCCTAGGCCTATCTGTGCGATAAAGATTGTATCCCGTTATGTTGATGTCATCATCTGTAATAGATTTGGACAACCAAGTTTCGGAGATAATCACAATATCCGCGTTTGTCGATTTCGCCCAAATTCTGACCAAGTCCATCTTGTGTAATAAGCTGCGTACATTTAGATGAACACATTTTAACCCTGGCTGAGATTTAAAATCGGCAGGGGTCTGGACACTTTTCAATTCAGGTCCAGGATTTGGTTGCACATCTCCGGATATAAGTAAAAGTAAAACAATCATCATTAACCTTCGTTTTATATTACATTTAAAAGCATTTTCGTACTTTGCAGATGTTAACGACAAATACTGCTTTTTCTTAAGTGAAAGTGAAAGATTATACAGAACAAGGGAACCTTGTAATTTGGGTAATACTTCATATCGATTTAAGCTAGCAACCAGAGCCAGATGAATCGTTGGTGACTCCAGGTGCACTGCTACAGTTGACCTAGTGCCACTAAAATAAGTTTCACCCATACTCAGCTCATATTTTGCAGTTCTCACCCAAGGAGCACCGCAATGTCCCAAGTCCCAAACCACGAATACACACAATAAAGCTTCGATAAGTGTCCTCGTCTTCATAATGATAGCCCAGAGTCCAAAATGGGGGTGAATACAAAAAGCTCCAACCTATTAGCTCCGAATCCGAGCAGAGGTGGACTAAGCAATCCGGGGATCAGATGGAGGTGCGTCGTAGCAGACTCCAGCCCAGCCTGTTAGCTGCGTGTCCGGACAGTGTAGCAGTTTCCAGCCTGTTAACTCTGCGTCCAGGCAGTATAGCAGGCTCCGTCCTGTTAGCTCCGAGTCCGGGCGGTGTAGCAGACTCCGGCTTCGTTAGCTTCAAAATATGGACAATGTAGCCGGCTCCGGCCTGCCAGCTCCAAGTCCGGGGAATGCAGCGGGCTCCAGGCCTGATTAGCTCCGAGTCTGGGGGACACAACAAGCCCCGACCTGCTAGCTCCAAGTCTAGTAGACGCAGTAGGCACCGGCAGGCTCCGGCCCGTCAATCCAGAGTCCAGGTGGAGGCGGACACGGTAGACACAGGTTTGCCTACCCAGAGTCAGTATTTAGACCGGCCCGCTTTGTCCAAAGCCCTATTTCAGTCCAGAGGGAGACGCTACACCGAGAGTTTACGTGTCGCCATCTTGGATTCATGGTAGGATTTGTAAAGAATTTATTCGTAAATCAGGGTGGAAAATAAGTATTTGGTCACCTCAAACAAGGAAAATCTCTGGCTCTCACAGACCTGTAACGTCTTCTGTAAGAAGCTTTTCTGTCCCCCACTCGTTACCTGTATGAATGGCACCTGTTTGAACTCATCATCTGTATAAAAGACACCTGTCCACAGCCTCAAACAGTCAGACTCCAAACTCCGCCATGGCCAAGACCAAAGAGCTTTCGAAGGACACCAGGAAAAGTATTGTAGACCTGCACCAGACTGGGAAGAGTGAATCTACAATAGGCAAGCAGCTTGGTGTGAAAAAATCAACTGTGGGAGCAATCATCAGAAAATGGAAGACATACAAGACCACTGATAATCTCCCTCGATCTGGGGCTCCACGCAAGATCTCATCCCGTGGGGTCAAAATGATCATGAGAACGGTGAGCAAAGATCCCAGAACCACACGGGGGGACCTGGTGAATGACCTGCAGAGAGCTGGGACCAAAGTAACAAAGGTCACCATCAGTAACACACTACAACGGCAGGGAATCAAATCCCGCAGTGCCAGACGTGTTCCGCTGCTGAAGCCAGTGCATGTCCACGCCCGTCTGAAGTTTGCCAGAGAGCACATGGATGATACAGCAGAGGATTGGGAGAATGTCATGTGGTCAGATGAAACCAAAGTAGAACTTTTTGGTATAAACTCAACTCGTCGTGTTTGGAGGAAGAAGAATACTGAGTTGCATCCCAAGAACACCATACCTACTGTGAAGCATGGGGGTGGAAACATCATGCTATGGGGCTGTTTTTCTGCCAAGGGGACAGGACGACTGATCCGTGTTAAGGACAGAATGAATGGGGCCATGTATCGTGAGATTTTGAGCCAAAACCTCCTTCCATCAGTGAGAACTTTGAAGATGAAATGAGGCTGGGTCTTCCAACATGACAATGATCCAAAACACACCGCCAAAACAAAGGAGTGGCTCCGTAAGAAGCATTTGAAAGTCCTGGAGTGGCCTAGCCAGTCTCCAGACCTCAACCCCATAGAAAATCTGTGGCGGGAGTTGAAAGTCCGTGTTGCTCGGCGACAGCCCCAAAACATCACTGCTCTCGAGAAGATCTGCATGGAGGAATGGGCCAAAATACCAGCTAATAAGTCATTATACTACATCTGTTTTAGGATAAGCCTTCAGCTGCAAAATTACTACTAACTGTAGCTGTCAAACAAATCCAGACGAGTCAAAAGTGCAATATTTCTCCCTAAAACACAGAGGGCTATGGGAGCAGTAGTAGAAGATGAGAATACTCAAGTGAAGTACCTCAAAATTGTATATGAGCAAAGTACATGAGTGCTTATTTTCTACCACTGCAGACACTACAACCTTCACATTTCTACTTGTAGCTTCTTCTCAGATGGGCTCTGAGACATTTTCCAGCATTAAATGCCTAAAGAGGTTGAAGTGCGATGATACTAGGAGGCATGTTTTCTTATTTCCAGTACTGTCAATTACATCTGGTGAAACCAGGGCCATTAGTGTTTATGAAGGTTGAGGTGTTCATAAATAATAATGTTTGACTTCCGAGACTTGAACTTCCATTTTGACTTATGTAATTGTAAATATCATGTTATTAAGAAATGTTTTCAGGATCACCATATTTTGGAAAGCTGTTTGGTGAGCATACATAAAGCATACAGGTGAACTGTACTCACTAAAGAGTAACTGATCTGGGTTCAGTATATTACTTAAGCATTGACAGCAGACTGGAGCAGCCTGGGATTCGCTCCAATGTCCTTCTGATTGGTCGACAACCCATTCTACCTCCTGAGCCACACCCACCCCAGATAGAAGGTCAAAGGTGGACAATTTTCACAGAAAACAAAGCCATTTTTTATCTAAGCTTTTCTTTTAGTGTTTTTTTATTTTGGCCCTTTAGCATGGGAGTCTATAGGACTTGCTTTTGAGTCTCATCAAGCTATTCTAGGAATTGCAGTCTTTCCCCTTTATCTTAAACTTTTAGCCTTTGGGTTTGCTGCTTTGTGTGTACCATTGTAGAGAAATTCTTTATGCATTCTTTACACAGAGTCAAAATGTCAGCGTCCACGCTCCCATTATACGCGCCACAGTTATCTTTCTGTTAACTACACTTATCTATACATCAGAGTTATTGGAGAGAAGACCACATACCCTTGAGCATATCCGTACCCCTAAACCTACCCGGGTCACACAAATGCAAAGTGATGGATTGTTATAACAGAGATTAGATTAATATCTAATCTACTGCACCACCATTCCTTTGGTAGTAGAAAAATTGGAGTTTAGAAAAGTCAAAATGAAACTCGGTGACATTTCCACAGGTGCACAAAGTAAAGAAAAGCTGCCAGCATCACTTCCCAAAGAGGCAGACGCAAAAGCAATAATGCTCTGAATAAATACAATTTCGTCGCTCTCACAGATCATGAGTTCTTGTATCCAGAGACGGACAACGAAGGCTGAAGTCCCTCCGCCCCTTTATCTGACTGTCACTTTCTATCTGCGTCTCCATCCATCCCTCTCCCTCCTTTTCAACGCCTGTCTCTTTCTGTCCATCCCTCTCTGCATCATCCTTCCTGCGCAACTTCTCCCGGCTATCGCGGGACAGGTCGCTGCGTATTTCCACGTATCCTTCATCCCTGTGCCCCACCTCTGACTACCTCCTCTGCCTATAACTCCCAGACCATTGATCACAGAATGAAATGTGCCACGGTCGGTCAAAGCTCCTAAATGAGATGACTCAGTTCACGCGTAGAGCTAGTGAGACCCGAGAGGCGTCGCCGTTATTCATCATGCTCATGGTTTTGGTTTATTTGTGGAAAAATCTGTGCTTACACGCTGAAAGAAAAGACAATCAAACATCATGATTATCATTGCGGATTGTGCGGAAGTAATCAGAAACAGCTCTCCCTATTTCCCCGAGAGCTGTAGTACGTCTGTTGTGAGGCCAACAGACAGAACCAAAGAGCAAACACGTCCATAAAGACGGTCGCACATGCACAGATTGATCCACTTTATCTCTTCTTCTTGCGCCTTGTGGGATGCTAAGATCCATCATATAGCATACAGCTGTTGTGCGTGTGTGTATCTGTTTGTGTATTTGTGTGAGAGTAAGTGTTTAATCATCCCTAAAGTACCGCAGCGCTGAAAGCATCTCCAGACACCATCTTGGTTTAAATTGCAAGTCTGGAGGAGATGCCAGATAGTTTCTACAGCCAGTCACGTCCTCGATAAATCTGAAGTGTCGCAAGATTGACAAGTTTAAGAATAAAGGTTGGAACTACTTTGAACTCATTCATCTCTGCACGGCTACATGCTCACAATGATGATCCTAAGATGCTGATGTTTAGCAGGTTTTTTAAGTTCACAACTGGCTATGATGTGATCCTGAGGCTGACAGGCGTGTACTTAGTACTGGAAGTACTAAGTACGGTAACTTAGCGTACATTTGAAAATAGTCGTATTGCACAAAAGTCTAAGAAAATGGAAAACAGACTTAAATTGGAATATAGTATGTATATGTGACAAGTACAACCTGGAAACACCAAGGAAACAAGACAGCTTAAATTAGAATGTAAGACGAAAACAGACTCTAACAAAAAGCTTGAAAACTCAACTTTTGTTATGGCTACCTTTATTCTTCCACTCTCTTAGGCAAGTTGTCTTGCAGTTTCTTTAAGTAGTATTCAGGAAAAGTTCTCTAGGCTCTTTGAAAGACATTCAAAGGACACTGAAAGACCTTCAGAAAGCTGAGAGCTGTTGCTCAAGACCAGTTTGAAAGATATAATGCAGTCAGTCTAAGTGGACTTCTGCACAAATTTTGAAACACACTATGGAACTATGGCCATGATAATCTTTAGGCCATAGGTTTTAAGATCTAAATTCAATATATTTACTGTTTTTTTATGATCCTAATCCGAATAGCAGTAAAAACCATCCTTATAATTTTGCAAACTCTGTAGAAAACTGTTAGTATGATTGGGAAATTCTGGTCATCCTATATTTCAGACATGCTCACTGGTCAATGGATATGAATGACAGGTTGTTAACCAAGGAGTGTGCCGTTTCAGTCAGAGCCACCCATCATCATCATCATATATCATCAGCTCGTCTGACTGGTAACCAGACTTCATAAACCGGTAGATGACGTCACAGCGTCCACCTTTTATTCTGTTTATGATCAGAACCTTATAAAACTGTGAATGAAAGCTATATGTAGCCAATTTAAAAAAAAAAGAAGCAAAACAAAGGTTTGTTAAGTTTTAGAAATAGGGTTTCTTTTCACACTCAAACTTCAAAAGGATCAAACAGCATAAAAGGATGAAATAAAAAGTCTTTGAAAAACTTAAAAGAAAGCCATAACAAGACATCACTTTGCATGAAATTACCATTCAAAGCTGTCAGCGCAGGATAAAAGACGGATGATGTGTTTTAGGTGATGAACGTCAGAACTGATTGTCAGCCAGCACAGCTCCAGTGTGTTTGTGAGATTTCAGAGACAGGGGCTGTTGTGCTTTTTGGGATAGCTTTGGGAAGAAAGAGGAAATACCTTTCTTTCTCATCCCATGTTTTTGTTATCCGAGCCTTTTTTGTTGCACCCCTTTGGTTCTCACATAAATAAAACTGCAAGCTCTGCAACTCCTTTTCCAAAAAGGTAAAGATTTTCATTACGTGCACAAGCAGAAACTGTGTATCAGCAAAGAGGTATTTGCAAAAACACATACAGTAGACTTTAGCAAAGACAAACACACACACACAGACACACACACACACACTGCCCAAGTGCATCTGGTTTGCGTTACCACATTGACGGTGGGGAAGTGCATTGGCACCCTGTTCCCATTGGTCCTTCGCTGCCGGCAGTGGTTTTAATTGACCATCTTAGTGCCAGACCCTCAAGCTCATGACACACGCACACACACACACCAACACATACACACCCCTAGCTAGGGGCTGCAAGGGGAAACTTTCTAGAAAAAAAAAAGAGCAAGAATAGTGGCCAAAGTTTCAAAGTTGAGCTAATTGGGAGCCATTTTCTCCTCCCTCTCTTGCTCGTGTAGACACAGGCGTTAGACTAAATATTCTGCACAATTAGCAGAATTATTAATGCCCCATGCGCATGAGCGTGCAAGAGAGAGCACATGAGCGAGAGAGAAAAGGTTTGTAGTGAGAAAGAGATGCAGCGGGTACGAGCTGAAAAGTTAAAGTATGTCAGGGTTACCCCCTATTAGGTGCACCTACACACACACACAAACACAAGCACACGCAGACACGCTCATTTGGGGTCTCCCTGAGTCAGAGCCAGGCACAGTTTTTGCCTCTGGTCTGTGATGGAATACACACAGCTGGAGACCACATGGCCACTGGTGAAACACCAAACCAGCAATGCGAGCACCAGAAATTTAGGTGAGAGATTTCATTTCAGCAACATGCTCCTTTTAATGCATTTAATTTCACTCTACTCATAAAGAAATATTTGCAAACTTCAGTTTCAGCAGTACATCACTGCTGCGGGTTTTTTCTGTGTGTGAGTTTTGTTTGTTTTTCCAGGCTTGTTATCATGCAAAACTATGAATCATTGCTCTATGAATCAGCACAGAAATTCATCAGAAAAGCCTCGTGCATGCTGAATCATGGCCATAATCTACAAGCTCCCAGTGAAACTTTTCTTCACTGCAATAGCACCTTCTTGCACAGCTGCAGCTAGCCTCAGCAGGGCTATATTTCCCTGGGAACAATACATGTGACAATCAATCAATATCTGGGATCTGATAATGCTCCATTACCACCCTGCATCCCTCAGACTGGGATATATGGAGTGTGAAATGGCATCCCTCTCTCTCTGTGCTGCGTGTGTGCTTACTGATTGTTTAACTGCAGAAACCAGAGGAAGACACAACAAAGATAATGAAAGGATGAGAATATGAGAAAACTCTATCTTGCTTGGCACGCTGAAGAATATTACTCCATTTGTGCTGAACAATACCGATTCCAGCCGTGTGTCTCTCTCTACATGCAGTCGACCGCTACCAGCAACAGAATTTAATGAGAAAATTATCATAAGTACAGTACATGAAGTATTTTTAATATATCAAATACTGCTCACCTGTTGGCACAGACTGTGGGTCGGAAAACAGACTGCTCATCCAAATCTAAAATGCTTTTATTTTCACACGAATTATAAATATTCAGCTACAGGTGCTAAAATTATCATATAAAGGCCTGGAAATTTAAGAAAAGGCAAGCTAGGGTCTGTCCAAAGGAAAATACATCAAATACCTTCATTAGATATTTTTTCTGTCCCAATAAAAAACAGTGTATTCTACAAATGTTTCATAGGGGTCAAACAAACAGCTTAGAGAAATCACAAAAAGGCGAGAGGTATATCTCAAACCTCAGTTAGCATGTTACATTTTATGGTTCATGACAGTACAAACAGAAATACTTTGATGTCACAGGACATGTGTATCTCAGTCACTGAGTCCAGACCTCAACAACCAATGCTGTTTTGGACCAATATAAAGAAGAGTGGGGCGAAATTCCTTTACAATGCTGTGAAAGACCGATATCATCCAAAAATGATATTTCAAGTTATTGCAGCTAAAAGTGGTTCTACAAGCTACAAAATCATGGGTGTACTTAATTTTTCACAGGACTGCAAAGATTCCTGTCAAAACTCTTTGTCATATTTATGTGAATATGTGTGAATATATACATATAGAGCTTCCAAATTAGGCAAATGTTTCCTTATTAGTCTGAAGCTTCAGCTGAGATCTTGTATCAAGCAGTTTATTGGTGATGTGGAGAGTGCAAGACTCACAAACAAACCAGGTGAATGTAAAACTGACCTTTCTGTTCAGGTATGAAAGCACAAGAAGAAAATGCACAAAAGGACGAGAATCCAAGAAAGTGCAAAACATTAACTAAGAGACACAAGGGGACACAGACTGAAGGGAGACCAAGTACAACCTGGAAACACCAGGGTAACAAGACACAGCTGAAATTAAACAAGGTAATGACAAAACAAAAAAAAATAAAAGACAGTGACTAAACGGAAATCAAACTTTAAGGAACAATTATATTCTAACACCAGTAGAAACTGGAATGAAGAAGCTTTAAAGACATGAAAGTCAAAATGTGAATAAAAAATTGAGAAAAAAATTATCAACATTCAAAGTCGTAAACTCAAACCCTGAGTCAAAACCATGGACTGTGACAGAAAGTCAGACATTTAAGTGTATTTGCTCCTGGTAGATGAGTCATGATATGAAAAAACATGTTAAAATTGGTCGACTTTGATGGACACATTTACCCAGATTATTATGGATCACTACTGTTTGTCTAAGAAATGCCATAAAATAGCTAAAAACCAGTGAAAGATCAAAAGCAAAGGAAAACATTCACAGTTAAGCAGGTGGAACCAGTAAATTTCTTAAATAAATGAAGCCATTAACTGACTAAATATACTAACTAATTAACCTACAAAGAATTAGAGTTTTGGTCTATATGCACAACATCATTTTTAGAGGCAAGAGACAGCAAAGTAATCTAATACAAAACTGATATTTTATTAACCTGAGCACCTTCCATTTTTATATAATTACAAGACATGCTGGCGAACCTGCACTGAGTTATAAGAAAGGAGTGAAACAGCAAAAATCAATTATTTTTATTATTTTTTCATCAAGATATTGACAAGCTCACACAGCCTCCAGTTCCATCTATTTTATGAGAAAAGAATTTGGTTCAACCCAGCACAACCAGCTTTGGATCCAAGTTGCGACAAGTGCTGCTCTTCACAAAGGAGCAGGCTACAAAAAGCTTTCAGAGCTACCTTTGAAGCCTACAAGTAAATGCAGGTAGTTTTTACAGCACAAGGCAAGATTTTCATTGGGGCATTCCTCTAAAAGATCACAGAGAGCAAAGTATAAAGGTTTTCCCTGGACTGGAGAGAGCAAAAGAGAAGAATGAGCAAGGCAGAAGAAAGACAGGAATTGTAAAGTGGAGTGGAGAAAGTGGCAAGAGGAAGAAAAGTCCCAAAAATGAGAGAACGAGCACAGGGTAGAGACAAGAGACTGAGAGAGAGAGAGCGAGAGAGAGCTCTTTGAAGTGTCGAGCTGCTGGCTTGGCTACTGGTGGCACTTCTAATGAAGGCTGGGCTGCTGCTGATGTGTGCGTGCGCAGTGTGTGTGTGTGTGTGTGTGTGTGTGTGTGTGTGTGTGTGTGTGTGTGTGTGTGTGTGTGTTTGCGACGCGCACCGGGTAGACTGAAAGGTCTGTGCGGCGATTGACTCGCCATAAAAGTTCAACAGCCACAGGGCTTTGGAGGGAGGCCATATGCTACACCACAACACGCTGGCCCCAAAACCTGCCTCACGCCGGCTCCAAACACCCACCCACACACCCACACACACACACACACAACATCAACACAGGCCCACAAAGCATGCAATGCTGAGATCATCTATAAAGCCACAAATATGGGCAATCAAACATCAGGAGTAAAACACATTGATACTGACATGCACACAGACCCACACACACACGTTCTCAAGCTGCAGCCACAAACTTGGCGAGCTCGGGCAATCTCGTCATACGGTCAGAGCCATAACGCTAATGCGAAAAAGATGGAAAGTATGACAATCATACATCCCAATGGGTAGGATGCAAAACAGAGTGAATAAAAAGTAGCACATAAAGCATTAATAGAAGAGCAGTTTGAGTTAAAAACAAACCAAACCAGCGCCGGGGCCAAGCTGCGAAACTGGGAGTAAAAGGGGATCTGGACCGCTGCTAATTAGTCCATCATTTACCGGACACTCCAATGTGCCGTCACCTCTGTCTTCAGCCATCACACCACTATATTTATTCACACATGCACACGGAAAGGCACATTAATGATGCTCTATATTCTCTAGTTCAAAGGTCACGCTGCGATACAGACACAGCTGCACATTTTAAGGATTGAGCCTATTGCCCCAGCTCAGCACAAAGTGCAGCATTATTAAGAGCCAACCATAACAACGACGAGCTTAGTTGGAATATCGTACTAGACAAGTAAAATGATATCTGAGTCTTTTACCACCAAATATAATACTGGGGCGTACTGGGTGGTGGGGTTCTGGGTTTGGACCCAGGCAAGGCTCTTCTGTTTGGAGTTTTAATGTTCACCCTTCTGTAGTTTCTCCCTCCATCCAAGATGGTGCTTATCCTGGTCAAGTACACCCTGGCAAATGAGAATTGTAATCTCAGGGGTTTTACGAATATAGCCTTTGAAAGCTCCATTGGATCATTTTAGTCGTCACCATCTTTGTTTTTGAAACCAGAGTTTATGATCATAGACTGAAACTGAGGGGCACTGCAAGTTCATACAATAGTGACTCACCAATCGCAGTGCAGGCCTCCCTTAATGAATAATCAGCTTTATTGTCCTCTATTACCGAGGTCGTAGAACAAGGGATTGAAACTGTGCTATTCCCCCTACCACTGCTCTTCTCCTCTAAAAACGATGGTTTAGGTCAGCGGTCCCCAACCCCCGGGCCTCGGACCGGTACCGGTCCGTGAGTCGTTTGGTACCGGTCCGTGAGAGTTGAGGCTCAGGTGTGAAATGTATGGTTTTTAGGGTTTTTATCGGTTTTCAGCGTTATTTTGTTATCGTTTTTATCGTTAACTTGGTTTTCCTGGGTCTTTTCATGTGTGTTATGAATAACTCTTCTATTTTTCGGTACCGGTACTAGTTTTATTTTGTTGTATTTATCCGCGACACCCTAAAGGCCGGTCCGTGAAAATATTGTCGGGCATAAACCGGTCCGTGGCGCAAAAAAGGTTGGGGACCGCTGGTTTAAGTCATGGAAGCAGCCAGGTAAGCTGAACTACTCCTGAAAAGTTAGAAATTTCGCACATGTACAAACTGGATATGTATCAACACCGTTGCCATTTATTTCTGAGTATAGCAGCCCCTCAGTGGCTGAACAACAATAGTTTTCCTACAGCAGATACAAATGCCTTATATGTGATATAAGGCATTTAAAAAAAAAGGGGGGGGGGGGGATATTGCACAGGAATGAGCAGCAGTTCAAACTGAACAGTACAAAAGGGGTTTTTTTGGGGTTTTTTGTTGTTGTTGTTGTTTTTTTTTACTACATCTTATTAATATTTTGCTCTTTACTATTTTTCTGTTTATTTTTGTTATTATTATTATTTTTTCTTCTACTGTACCATTCTGCTGAGTGACTGTCTTCTGCTTGTCAAATACATTTCATTGCGATGTTGACCCTGTGCTAACTTGCATATGACAAATAAAACTGAAAACTGAAACTGATATAAGAGGTCACAGAGTTAGTAGAATCAGCAGAATTCAATTCAGTTTTACATAACATCAAATTGCAACAACAGTCACCTTAAGGTGCTTTATATTTCAAAATAAAGGCTCTACAATAAAACCCAACAATCAGACAACCTCCTGTTTAGACAAGCATTTAGTGACAGTGGGACGGAAAAACTCCCTTTTAACAGGAAGTGGAAGACGGCTCAGGGAGACAAAGCAAAAGACAAGAGTCAGAGATCCATAATAGCTTTTTATTAAATGCAGAGTTATTTATAAACACAGAGTGAAAAGAGGTGAGTGAAGAAGAAATTATCAGTGCATCATGGGAAGCTCCCAACAGCCTAGGCCTACTGTAGTGTTTAGGGTTAACTGATCCAGACTAATTTTAAGACTAATCTTAAGACTAACCTTAAAAGTAGACCAGGTGTCTGTCTCCCGAATCCAAACTGGGAGCTGATGGCTCTTCCTCCCATTCTACTCTTAAATATCTAGGGAACCACAAGAAAGCCAGCAGACTGATCAAAGTGCTCCATTGGGGTGATTCGGTACTATGAGTTCTTTAAGTTAAGATTGGGTCTGATTATTAGTCTTTTATATGTCCATAGAGATTTAAATAGAAGCTACTGCTGCTACTTTTCATATTACAACAGGTATCATCAGAGTATCCAGTTAGAGAATATAAAACTGATGTTTGTCATTCTGGTCGATCTGGAGAATCTAAAAAACAGAAGACGTTCTGGAACAATGCATTACCGAGATACTTCCTTAGTGTCTTCAATTATTCCTTATTTATTATTTAGCACTGCAAATCTTTTTGGTAACGTACACTACTTATCGCTCATGATCCAACATGTCACATTTTATGCATGGAAAGAAATTACAGCTGTCAGCGATGACACAAAGCGGTGATGAGTAGTGTCTGAGATCTCAATTTACAGCTCATTAAAGGGAAAATAACAGAGAACAGTAGAGCTAGAGGATGGCACAGGCAGAAAACAGCGATTTTTGACACGGCTCCATAGGTACGTGGTATTTTAAAGCTGTGAGGAGAGAGCTGAAAGAAGGAATAAAGACTTTGTGAGGTGTAATTTTTCAATTTATCTACGTGGTCAACACTTGAAGCAGCAGCAGAAGGAGCAGCAGCAGCTCACTCCGAATAATAACTCTATTCAAATCTGAATACACAGACGTGATGACTCTCGCTTCCTGAGGATATCATTATATGCAATTTCCAGTCGCAATTGCCTATAAATCTGCTTAGAAATTGTATAAAAAGGGATGGTCCTTGTAGCTCCAGACCTTGCCTGAAAATGATCATGTTTAAAACTTGTATTTCAGCATCAGAGTAAAAAGTGAAAGCCGCCTGCACATGAGTCATTGTAAATAAAGGCCTTGAATAACAAATTCAGCTTTAAAGTGAGCTGATTACTTATTTGCTCACATTGAAAATGGCTAAAGCCTTAAACAATAAGGCCAGAATATGTACAAGTAAAAATGTTAGACTGCTCTAATTGCTCAATTTTTGTAAATCTCTTGGTGAAACAGTTTAGGCTGTGAGCAGCGAAGCTATACTTGACTGCTTTTCAAATGTTCTAAAGCAGCAGTCCCCAACCTTTTTTGCGCCATGGACCGGTTGATGTTCGACAATATTGTAACAGACCGGCCTTTAAGGTGTCGAGGATAAATGCAGCCATCCCTTGCTATATCGCGCTTCACCTTTCGCGGACGTGCTGTTAAGCGAATTTTTTTTGTGCAATTTTGTATGCTTTTTTTTTTTTTTTTTTTTACAGCACATTGTGTTCTGCGTCCCGATTGGCTGTAGACCATTGTCAATTAATCTCATGTCGTGTCTCCTGTACAGTACAGAATGCGTTCAGCTTGTCACATTTACATAAATCTTCTATCGCCTGGTTTATTTATTTTATTTCTTATTTTATTTTTTTATCACCTGGTTTCATTCTATAATACTGCACTTATATATCTACAAGGTTTTAACATTGAGAGCATTTAAACAAGAGAGAAAAGTTTGAAAATGTTCATGCCTGTCTGAGAAAAGTGTATAAAGTGTGTAGTGAAGGGTTTTACAGCCTTAAAACATCTATAATAATTGTAAAAAATAAAGTTGGCTTCTTCACAGATTTCACTTATCATAAATAAGATAAATGAGGGACCACTGTACAACAAAATAAAACCAGTACCAGTACCAAAAAAGAAGATTTATTCATAATACACAGGAAAAGAACCAGGGAAACAGAGTTAACAATAAAAACGATAAAAAAAATACTAAAAACCGATAAAAACCCTGAAAACCATGAATTTCACACCCTCGCTGACCGGTACCAGTCCGTGGCCCAGGGGTTGGGGAACGCTGATCTAAAGCAGCCAATCAAAAGAAACATTTATAAAAATATAGACTTGGAATTGAGCATACGACTAGAGCCTGACCGATACAGGTTTTTTAAGACCGATACTGATATCGATATCTGTTGGTTTAAAAATCTGATATACTGGGCTCACACATAAAACATATATGGATTCGCTAACATTTGTTATGTGTAGTTATATACAAGTCTTTACTGAGATAATATGGCAGTGTTAAAATACTGGTGTGTTATTGTCACTGCCAAGTGACGAGTCGCTGGTTACTTGCTTAGTCTTTACAATCTGATCGCATCTAGTGGTTGTTTTTTTGTAATGTTTCAATCATATTGCCAACAGGGAAGTTGCAGAGTGCCCTCTGGTGGGAAAACTAGGCAAAATCAACACTGTTAACATGGTTGAACAGCGTTTTTTCCCGTCACTACCTTACTTTATGGGCCATTATAAAGGCGAGGACTGATATATAGTTGGACAGGCCTTTCAGTCGTGCCACCCAGAAAGTGTTAAATTGCTCTGCCAATCACTCAAAGGAGTTCTGTTTATTTCTGGTGGTACAAAATAATTTCCAAGAAATTGTGCACTAGAAGAAGAAGAAGAATAAAAGTCAAAGAAAAAAAAACATACAAGTTGGACTTAAATAAATTTTCATCTTTTCTCATTGCCAGCATGCTCACAGCCACGATAGTTGATGCCTGGTTAAAAATGATGACACTGTCGCTGCATGTCACAATCAATCAAACTCTTTCCAGATTTTTATGATATCTCTTATATACACGTAAACACAGTCACTGTAGGACAACAGTACAACAAGAACAGGACAACAAGAAAGAAAAGGTGGACTCAAACAGAGCAGAAGAGAGGAGGAATGGAGCTAATAAGCAGGAAAAAATGTACAGGCTAAAACAACTGAAGATGAGAGGGATGCCGCTGTTTACATGAAGTCTAATGCATCTCCAGGGAGTGGAGGTAATTAAGATAATTTGTAATCAGTCACCAAACACAGCACCATTTCTCCTCCTCCTCCTTTACAGCCATTTTTTCCCTGCCCTTTCATTAACACCCCCACTCTTCCTCCTCCTCCTTTTCCTTCACCTGCTATGTTTTTGTGAATTGCTTTGACAACTGAGCTTTTGATAATGATTATAACATCGTTTTGCCTCCTTTGCTGCGTTGCCACGGTACAGTCCCAATGCATCAGCCTTCAAACATGTAGCCTAAAGCTCACTGTAACGTTATCATGACTGACAAATCCGCCCACAGATAGCGGGGAACTAAGTATCATATTAGCTGCATCCACCCATGTTGGCCAGTTGGGCGCTGACTTCTTTATTTAAACCGTTTTGTATATCCTTCCTCTACAAAACCGATCGGCTCTGCGAGCAGTGATGATATCATCTGTTCCTAGAATGCTTGATGCTGGGAAAAACAGCAATCATAGAAGAGAAAACAAAACACGTGTTTTGACCATGTTTTTGAGGCACTGGCATGTTAGTGGAAGGAATTGACAGAAAATCCATTTAAAAGTAGATTCGGAATGAAATACAAATAAACACAAGTCTGTCTTTAGTTATTGGGGCTTGAAATGAAGATCAGCATATGATTCATAAACCACAGTAATGGATCCTTTCCTTAGTACTGTTTGTTCTTTCAATAAAACTATGCATGCAAAACCAAACCACCCACAAGTTCTATTACTTACTCACCGCTCTGATTTGGTCCCTTCAGTCGTTTTAAAACGGGGGTATTTACACAGAGTGAGAGTTTGCAGGTGGGAGTCAACGGTAAGGCCGCAGCCTGGGACATCATTGATGAAAGCTTCCCACACAGCAAGGCTGATGACTGGGTCGAAACCCTGCAGGCTGTCGGCACATTAAGCTCCGTTTTCACCAGTCAATCCAAGGCCAAACAGAGCGCGACAACTTGACTCTGGAGGTCACATGACTACACTTAAAGTTATGTTTACCATCCAAATTTAGTCCATTCATAGGCTGTTTCCAGATATTTCCAAAGATCCTTGATCCTTGTTTCTCCAAAATGAGGCGTCAAGAAAAGATAGAAGAACATAATCATTTTGCTTGGAGGTAGATCAATAAATATAGAGACTGACAATGTCCAAAGATAAAACCTTTAGACATCCAACAATAAGCATAAGTACATATATTCTGATGGCATAGGGTTAGGATTATGAGCTGATTTAAATCAATTTCAGCACTTAATCACAACAAGAGTCATATCAAGGTGTTATACTGTAAGGTAAAGACCCTACAATAATAAAAAAAAATCTGAAACAAAATCATACGATTTTTGAGAGAGACTTTGCGGAAGCTCTCTGCATTTGTAGAGGACATCAATTAGACCATGAAGAGGGATATACTAAAAGTAGGTTAACGAAATACTCTAAAATATCTATATATACCATTTTACCATCACATATTTGAAAGCCACTGAATGAACGGTGGCTCTGAAACGTGTCCTCCAGGTGTCCTGGCATTGTGGTAGCCTAGCTAAGCTACTAAGAGCAAATATTCAAGATAGAGTCATATGATTTCCAAGAGAATGGCAAATGGACTATGTCTTATATAGCGCTTTTCTACTCTATCTTGAGAACTCAAAGCACTTTACACAACTTGTGCATTCACCCATTCACACAAGCATTTTATTCCCCCCACTGTTTCTGAGTACCTAACTAACATTCACACACATGACCTGCTCTACCACCTGATCCACAGCCATCCCGATTATGAGTTATATGATTATCAGCGAGGAATTACAGCCATTTTCATACACAGTCCACTGTTTTCAGGGGATGATCAAAGCATCCTTTCCATGACAAACAAAAAAAACACTGAAAGTGATTTGCAGCAACCATGGCAACCATAAATCATAGCGAGTAAATGATAGTTGGTGACTTCAAGTGCTGAAGGACAAAACAACTGCTGGCAAAGCCAAATGGGCGGGACCTGTGGTGAACCAATAAGGGTGAAGAACACCATTAAGTGATGTATGACATTTGAAGCTGGCAGTAGGTTTCAGTCTATATGCAGCTTACTGCATGCCCATGAAGACCACTCAAAATGACACATAAATGCGGGATTTTCTCATAGCCTATTTCCTTAAAGGTTGCACCTGGAAACAGAAGGCATGGCTAATCCTTCGGGTCATGGTATATCGTACAGTAAGGTGGGGTAGAGGAGGCTCGTATTTAAAGCAGTGGGGAATAATAATGAATACATAAAAACCACGTGCCTCATGTAGGAGGGTACTGCAGAGCTTTTGACAGTGGAGGTTGATGCTAGAGCACCAGCAGACATTGAGGGTAAAATTGACGGTATTTCTCTGAAAGAAAACAATATTGATATTCAGTCTTTGCAATTCAACCTAACCATTTTTTTTGTCTTTACACCCACCCTCCATCCTTTCTTCTCACTCCTTCATACCTCACTTCCTCCCCTCTTCCCACAGCTTTTGTCAAACTCGTTACAAAACTGTCAGCGAGCAGCGTTTTTGGAAGCAGCAATTAGAAGGGAGCAAAGACTCTTCAAGGGAGGGGGCACGCGCAGGCGTCTCTAGTATTTTCCAGCAGGAGCGACCTCAAAAATTGTCTTCATCGCTTTGGATAATGCGTTCTTAGAACAAAAATAACTAGCTGGAGGTTTGTGTTCTACCCATCGGATTTCCATAAAACTCCACCGGTGAAGCACGACGACTGATGTCTGGGTTTGTTTCACCTTTTTACGGGATGCTGCAGTTGTATTCACTTCTGTCTGAGCACATGCAGTGCTCCTACATGCAAATCTCTTTATGCGCACTCGCATTTCTGCAACTAAGCATACCTTGTCGCCATACAGAAACAGGACTCTCCTCCCACACTGTGTCCCTGTGATGTAACATTAGCCATCAGTCTGCCCTATGTTCGACCACTTAATCCGTGATTCATACAGCAGCTGGGCAGCGAGCATGACCGTGCATATGACACAAATCACATCCTGTGATCCCAGTCTCGTGCGTTAGTGAGATGTCAAATGGTTAACAGTGAGGGGGTCAGCGGTGTCTGCACCAAGCCATTTTTCTGGAAGCCATTCGGCTGCCACCACTTTCTGGTCGTTTATTTCAACTCAGAGGTGAAGGTGGATGAATTATTGATCTCTCTGGGGACAGTGGGCCCCAAAGAACTGGAGGTCAAGATGAGAAAGAATAGACTAATAATGAAAGAAGAATCAAAAACAAAGGTAGGATGTTACAAGAAATAATTTGCTGATCTCCACTTGTAGGTGAAGAATTGTATACAGTATCCAAATGAAAGATTCTCTATTGACTATATCCACGTGTCTACAGGGATCACTAGATAAATACTTGGTGCCTATATGAGAGACGCCTCAATATAGGAGAGAAAACTCAAGACAAAGACAAGGTTTTTTTCAGCCAGAAACAAATAATTTGTTCCATCAGCAGTCATGTTGTTCTTGAAGCTAGCCAAAGAAAAAGCAGAAAGCATGACACTTCATGTGCCCCAGAAGGGAGCGGTGCTGTCATGGTGTTATCATGCTAATGGTCTCACTTCCCCAGTCGCACCTGTGCTTGACACTCACACACTACTTACATAGGCACACACAGAGCAGAAAGCAAGCAGCAGGGAATGCACCAATCAGCAGCCAAAATAACACTAGCTTAGACCGAATAACAACCTGCTCTTTTAACAGCCTCAAACTTCTGAATCTGAAGGATTTCGTTGACTTTTATTAAATGTGCATATTCACTGTATTTGATCATAGTCTGTTACATTATTGCCATTAGATACAATTGTGTAAATAGTTATTTATGGCCGTATTGCAGATAATGACAACAACAAAGAGGTATAGCTAATGCAAAAATACATTAATCACATGGTTGTGGTGTCATAGTTTGGCCATGTGGGGGGAAAAAGGAAAATAACTCTTTCCTGGAATAAGTGGTCGTCATTTCAAATCAATTCTTCATCAATTTATACAATGCAATACATTTATTATCAAGTTAAGTTTGCTGTTAGCCAGATTTTGGTTATTCATCTTTATTTGCAAGTGATAGCATTAGCCAAATTTTGTCTAATGGCAAACAAATGCTCAGACAATGTCATTGGTCAGTGTCGATCCCAGACTAACATTATTGTTATGTATACGAACAACACCGACATTGGGATATCAGATTGTGCATAGAACTACCTTTAACCTGCCTTTTTTCTAGTGGCCAGCAGGGGGCGATTCCCCAAGTTGCAGAATGAAATCTAGTTGTATAGAAGTCTGTGGGGCATTTTCCTGTCTATGACCTCATTAAACACTGTTGGTGAATTTATGGTATTAACTGTTAGTTTCATGTCTAAGTGAACTCAAAATGCTGTTTATTCTGTATGTTATGGTCCACATTAGCATCTGCCGTGTGACCGACAAGCAGCTGCCTGTGAGTGTGCAGTATCTCCCAGCTTCAGCACTCACTCATCACGCTTGATTTCCAAAAACAAGAAAGGCTCAGTGTGAAGATTCACAAAGGGAAATCACTAATAAGTGAGTGACATAACGGTGCTCAAATTTTATTTGCAATCCATATGCACAACACCATACGATAATGATATTTTGGTCAACACTTAATTAAGACCAAAATTTGACTCACTGGCAGCTGTTTTGACATGTAAAAGTGGTTAATACTATTCAAAACTATTCAAAAAGCTGCTCTCTCGCAGAAATGACTGATCATGCTAATCCATTATTTCCCCTCTTTCACAAGTGTGAACACGACAATTTTCTGCACACAGAAGAGGGGAGGCAGATGAACACGGATGAGTTAAATGGAGACAAGTAGGGATTCATTTGTTTTGGTTCAGCAGGGGAGGCAAGACCTTGGCACACAAAAGATTAAAGCCCACTCCAGCGTGATGGGCTATAACCAATTAGAGCCATTAAAAATCATGAGATTCATGTACATGCTAAAATATGCAGAGTGCTTCCGAACATGAAGAGCTGAAGAACCTGATGAGGGAGAAGAGAGGCTGACTCTCCAGTAGAGCTCAGTGATTTATTTATTTATTTTGGCCAAAAAACGATAGAGGAACTAAAGTCAGAAGACATTGTTCCACTGCCAGTCCACGGCTTTGTCAGCCAAAAGCTATTTATTCATCTGATTTCCCCTTCAACCCCGTCAGCTAACAAATGCAAACAAATACACAACACAACTGGCGTCTTTTATTGCTGCCACCCACCCTGACAAAACCACTCCTGCATTTTTTTGTGTGTTTGTGTGTGTTTTACTCCAAGTCAGAACATCCAGTTGCCATGTATGAGGCAGTGTTCTGCATTTTCTTACAGGAAACGGTGGAGTGAGGCAGGAGCGAGTAAACAATGTTGGCAATAGAAAAGAGTTTGAAGTGGGCCAAAATGAAGCCATGTAAAAGTTAAGAAGGGCAGGTGGAGGAGGCTGATGTGAAAATTGTAATGATTTTATCTGAGCTGAGTTTATAGAGCAGGTATGGAAGAGAATCCCTGAGCAACTCCCTTTCATGTTGTACTGAGATTATCCTGGAACATAAACACGCCCCCTAATGAACAGCTAGCTGCTTAAAAACAAAGGCATCAGTTCATTAGACTGCAAGACATGAAACCCTTGCTTTTAATATTGTTTCCTCTAGGAAGTACAAATGCACTGGTGGATTTGATCTTGGATATTGTCTTTCTCTGTGTGAGATTGTAATTTTGTGGCGCATTCTGTAATCATTGCTCTTCTTTGTATTTTCATGTTGAAGAGTCATTTTGAGTCTGGCCGCTCGCTGTTCTCAGTGGATAATGGTCTTTAATATTCTGTTAAATTGAGCATAGCATTAATTTAGACGAGCTCAGCTTCCACACATTCAACTGGCAAAGCCAACACAGCCCTCAGTTGCTGCAGGCCTCTTTGCAACCCACTTTCACCTAAGCTCCTAAACCTGTTTCTGACCAAATCGCTGTCATGGCTGCTGTCACTGATGCCTGCTCTGTTCTGCACCGAGTCTAGCCTCGGCTTCAGCTCAGAGCGTAATTTGATGCAAAAGATGCTTCAAGTGACAGATATGTGACATTCAATGCACTGCTGTAGATCCCTACCTACCCTATGCCTCCTTTATATCATGAAATTTACATGACATCAACCCAAAGATACCATGTGTTTTGCAGGTGCTTAAATGTTTTATATCCACAGGCAACAATATAGTTCAAAATCACAAACCTAAAGTAAACAAACAGTTGTCGGAGCAGAGTAGAGAGAAAGACCAAAATATAACCAGCTTTATGCATTATGTATTAAGCACTGACTCTGTTTTCTGAGATAGACCTGACAGTTCAGCTCAGAGGTCAGGGCCATAGTCCATAGTAATAAAAATGGATATAGAATAGGCCACAATAGCAAACCATAAATGCAATTAGCAAACTTATTTTTTAGGGCCGTTTTAAATTATTAAAACATAGCAACGCTTGAGAGTTATTCATAAGTTTGTAGGAGGACGATAAAGAGAAAAAGTTTGGATCTAATATAGCCTAACACTTTTTTTCTTTGGAAGTGCTGTAAAGTCTGGCAGAGATCGTATTGACTGTGTTTGCAGCTTTGATATTTGACAGGAAATGTAGAAAAAGTAAATCCATCAGTCCCAGGAACATTGTTGTGTGAGACATTATTAAATGAGCACAGCAACAGTTTCCCCTGCCAATAATTCAACCCCACCGAGGCTAATCAGGTGTCGAGTAAACAAAAACTTTCCTTTTAAATGTAAGAGGCAGAGATGAATAATTCATGAATTAAGGTGTTTGTGTGCGTGTATTGTTGACCTAGTTACCACCGTTGTTGTTTTCAAAGAGTTGGTACCAAGTACTCCACCAACATCTGAACCTTCTCGTGAGTGCGTGCGTGCTCTTGAACTGGTTTGATGTGTTACACAGTTTTTCCCTCTCAGACAAGCCCCAAAAGTCCTGCCAGAAAACTAAAGTGATTGATTGATTGAATCTTTATTTTGAACATGTTGAAAAAGTATAAAAAAAAAAATAGAATTAAAAGAGACAAATGAACAAAGCAAACAAAAGGAAAACGAGCAACCACAACTCCAAATAACGTCCATGTTCAAAAAGGAGCAGGAAGAAGCATAAGCTTATTTAATCCCACCCCTTTTCCACTATCTAGTATCAATAGACTACAGAAATACCTCCTTGTAATTACATTATATGTTATGTGTAATTTTTTTTTTTTTTTTTTTTTTTTTTTAATATATACACATATATGTTTCTATCTATCCATACCTACGTATATACACACATACGCACATATACACATTTTCAATAACCCCATTAACACCTGAAGGATACACAACCTTCAGGTGTGTATCCTCCCAGGCCTCGGGTCCTCTACCAGAGGCCTGGGAGCTTGAGGGTCCTGCGCAGTATCTTAGCTGTTCCCAGGACTGCGCTCTTCTGGACAGAGATCTCCGATGTTATTCCCGGGATCTGCTGGAGCCACTCGCCTAGCTTGGGAGTCACCGCACCTAGTGCTCCGATTACCACGGGGACCACCGTTACCTTCACCCTCCACATCCTCTCGAGCTCTTCTCTGAGCCCTTGGTATTTCTCCAGCTTCTCGTGTTCCTTCTTCCTGATATTGCTGTCATTCGGAACCGCTACATCGATCACTACGGCCGTCTTCTTCTGTTTGTCTACCACCACTATGTCCGGTTGGTTAGCCACCACCATTTTGTCCGTCTGTATCTGGAAGTCCCACAGGATCTTAGCTCGGTCATTCTCCACCACCCTTGGGGGCATCTCCCATTTTGACCTCGGGACTTCTAGGTTATACTCGGCACAGATGTTCCTGTACACTATGCCGGCCACTTGGTTATGGCGTTCCATGTATGCCTTGCCTGCTAGCATCTTGCACCCTGCTGTTATGTGCTGGATTGTCTCTGGGGCATCTTTACACAGCCTGCACCTGGGGTCTTGCCTGGTGTGATAGACCCCAGCCTCTATGGATCTTGTACTCAGAGCTTGTTCTTGTGCTGCCATGATTAGTGCCTCTGTGCTGTCTTTCAGTCCAGCTTTGTCCAGCCACTGGTAGGATTTCTGGATATCAGCCACCTCCTCTATCTGCCGGTGGTACATACCGTGCAGGGGCCTGTCCTTCCATGATGGTTCCTCGTCTCCCTCCTCTTTCTTGGGTTTCTGCTGCCTGAGGTATTCACTGAGCACTCGGTCAGTTGGGGCCATCTTCCCAATGTATTCTTGGATGTTCCTTGTCTCATCCTGGACTGTGGTGCTGACACTCACCAGTCCCCGGCCCCCTTCCTTCCGCTTAGCGTACAGCCTCAGGGTGCTGGACTTGGGGTGAAACCCTCCATGCATGGTCAGGAGCTTTCTTGTCTTTATGTCAGTGGCTTCTATCTCCTCCTTTGGCCAGCCTATTACCCCAGCAGGGTACCTGATCACGGGCAGGGCGTATGTGTTGATGGCCCGGATCTTGTTCTTACCATTCAGCTGACTCCTCAGGACTTGCCTGACCCTCTGCAGGTACTTGGTGGTTGCAGCCTTTCTAGCGGCCTCTTCATGGTTCCCATTTGCCTGCGGGATCCCCAGGTACTTGTAACTGTCCTCTATGTCTGCAATGTTGCCTTCTGGTAGTTCAATCCCCTCAGTTCTGACTACCTTCCCTCTCTTTGTTACCATCCGACTACACTTCTCCAGTCCGAACGACATTCCAATGTCATTGCTGTATAGCCTGGTAGTGTGGATCAGTGAATCGATGTCTCGTTCACTCTTGGCATACAGCTTGATGTCATCCATGTACAGGAGGTGGCTGACAACTGCTCCGTTCCGTAGTCGGTATCCGTAGCCAGTCTTGTTAATGATCTCACTGAGGGGGTTCAGGCCTATGCAGAACAGCAGTGGGGACAGAGCATCTCCTTGGTAGATCCCGCACTTGATGGTAACTTGTGCTATGGGCTTGGAGTTGGCCTCTAGTGTTGTACGCCACATCCCCATTGAGTTCCTGATGAAGGCTCTTAGGGTCCCATTGATCTTGTACAATTCTAGGCATTCCAGTATCCAGCTGTGGGGCATTGAGTCATAGGCCTTCTTGTAATCAATCCAGGCAGTGCACAGGTTGGTCAGTCTGGTCTTGCAGTCTCGGCTGATTGTTCTGTCTACCAGTAGCTGGTGTTTTGCCAATTCCTTTCTGTGTCCCGCTCATGTATTGACCCATGTGCCTGTTCATCTTAGCCGATATGATGCCTGACAGGAGCTTCCATGTAGTACTGAGGCAGGTTATTGGTCGGTAGTTGGAGGGGACCGGTCCCTTCTTGGGGTCCTTGGGGATCAGGACCGTCCGGCCTTCAGTTAGCCATTCCGGGTGTCTCTCGTTAACTAGCAGCTGGTTCATTTGTGCTGCCAGACGCTCGTGGAGTGCAGTCAGCTTCTTCAGCCAGTAGGCGTGAACCATGTCGGGCCCTGGTGCTGTCCAACTCTTCATACTGGAGACCCTTTCTTGGATATCTGCCACTGTGATGGTTACTGGACCCTGTTCAGGGAGGTCGCTGTGGTCTGCCCTCAGATCCACTAGCCACTGAGCATTGCCGTTATGGGTTGCATCCTTCTCCCATATGCTCTTCCAGTATTGCTCCGTCTCCAGCCTTGGTGGTGCTGTTCTCTTATTGTTCCCTTGCCACTGAGAGTACACCTTTGCTGGTTCTGTGGAGAACAGCTGGTTTATTCTCCTGCCTTCTATCTCTCTGGTGTACCTCCTCAAGCGGCTGGCCAAGGCTGTGAGTCTTTGCTTGGCAGTTTCCAAGGCCTCAGGTATGGACAGCTTGCTGTATTTCTTAGGCACCTTATTTGTCGCACCTTTCTGCAACTCTGTTAGTTGGCTAACCTCCCTCCGTGCTACTTTGATCTTGCCCTCTAGCCTCCTTCTCCATGGAGGGTACTGCCTCTTGTGGCTGTTCAACTTGTAACCAAGCATCTCACTGATGCCGTATTGTAGATCAGCTTGTTAGTGTCGGTAATCGTGGTTGTAGGTATTGCCCGTAGTGCTGCATTAACATCATCTAGCAGACCTTCTGAGGGTACTTCACGTAATCTTGGTAACCGGCTACGGGGGATCCAGGTTTCAAGCTTGGCCATGATCCTATTTTTCAGGTCAGTTCCTCTCGCACTCAATGATCCTTCTCCTATCGCACTTGGGGCTATGTACCCAATCTCGGGTGGGGGTGATGATATCTCCCCCCTGACCTGGCGTCCTGACTCCTCCTTGCCGTAGCATTTGTGTTGTACCTCGTCAATCTCTAGCTGTGAGAGCAGTCCCTTCTTTCGAATGTTGGAACACTGAGCTACTAGTTGTTTCGCCGTCATTGTGGATGTTGGGTATCGAAGAATCCATAGGTCCCTCATCCTATTCATGTAGCCCCTTCCGCCGGGGTTACTTGCGTAGTAGCATTCCAACAACGCCCTGTTTTCGTCCCTTGCCCACCGATGCCTTCTTGTTCCAGTAGCCCACTTTTCGTCAGGGTGCCCTGGTTCCTCAACACCTGACGCGGACCTTGTTGATCCGGGCGACGTCCGAGCCGGCATGCCTTCATATTTATCTGTCTCGCTCATGTCTGCGGTAGGCTTGCTTAGCATAGGGGGTCTAGCCTTAGGACCCTTACTGGATACAGACGCCCCAGGCAGGAATCGAACTTGCGATCCTCTGTTCCAAAGGCGTGTAGTTTAACCACTACGCTATCCAGCTGCCTTAGTATATATATATATACATACACATATACATATATACATATACATATACACATATATACATACATATACACATACATATATACCCATACCAACAAACCCGTGCATGCGCACACACATGAAAATATTAGACAAGAACACCCTATCAAATCTCTACCTTTTCCCTGTACCCTGTAAAAACCATATCCTTAAACTGCTTTTTAAACTGCGCCATGCTTGGACATTGCTTCATATCTTTACTTAGTCTGTTCCACAGCTTCACTCCACACACAGAGATGCAAAAACTTTTTAATGTTGTACGGATACGAGGATGTTTTAAATTTAATTCCCCCCTCAAATTGTATCCCCGTTCCCTTTTAGAAAACATTTTTAGAATATTGTCAGGAAGCAGGTTATTTATTGCTTTATATATAATTTGTGCTGTGAGAAAATGAACCAGATCTGTGAATTTTAGAATTTTTGATTTTAAGAATAGTGGATTTGTATGATCTCTGTAACCAGTTTTATGTTTAAAGTGTCTTTCAAATATGTTCTTTTATCTGTTTTTTTAAGTAGTTGCTATTTACCAATAGCACATACCCCTAATATTACAACAATGGGATTTTTACACTTCAGCTCTGGACATAATACCAGTTTATAGTTTGGTTAGACTAAAGCTCTAGGGACAGCGGCTTGGATGTATGTAGCTTACATACCATTTATATGTTACTTTTAGCTATTTCATGCATTTATTGATTTTTTAACTTCAGCAATTACGTTGTTTATTAGAGGGTTAATCATTACTTTGATTTACTATAGATACTGTTATTATATGCTGTTACATTTCATCTTAATAATATAACTTTTGTGCACTATGTTTGGTGGCTTTCTTTTGAGCAATTTATTTAATACTAAAAAATAATTTAATGCTAAGTCATTTTTAAGTATGTATTAATTAAATCTATTTGTGTTTAGGAAGTAGAATTGGCTATATTATCTATTTCAACTACTGTATTTTTCGGATGATAATGTAAAATTCTTTAATTTTTTCGAAAATCGGCAGCTGCGAGAGAATTCAACATTAATGAACCAATGTTACGAAAGTGGAGAAAGCAAGAAGATGACCTGCGCCAAGTAAAGAAGACCGAACAGAGTTCCAGAGTGAACAAAGCGAGATGGCGACAGTTAGAGGACAAAACTGAACAGTGGGTTATTGACAGAGAACAGCAGGTAGACGCGTCTCTATTCATCTCTATTCGTCTCAAGGCAACAGCGGTAGCAAGTGACATGAAGATCAAAGACTTCGAGGAGGTCATTCCTGGTGTTTCCGTTTCATTAAAAGGTATAATCTCTCCATCCGCACAAGAACTACCATCTTTCAACAACTGCCAAAGGATTACGAAGAAAAGCTGGCAATTTTCCCCACCTACTGCAAGAATTAGATCACTGAAAAGAAGAGAGTTATTGTGAATGAGTTGAATAAAATTTGACTAATCTGATTGTTTTGTTTCGCTTAATGCGCCTTATGCCTGAAAATAGACCCATTCGTTGATATTGCACCTTATAATCAGAAAAAAAAAATCTGATACTTTAGCTAATAATGTCAACCATTTATTGGTCATGTTTAGCTAACAGTTTAAATTATTAGCAATTATCGGATTTAGCCACTTTCCTTTCTGCCACATGGTAAAATAAAGACTGTTCATTTAGTTCAGTGAGATTCCAACAGCAGATGGGTGTCATGTATCTGAGGAGCCTAATGCAGACCAGTGAATTTCAACACTTAATAGTTATGGAAGTATACACAATGAGCTTGAAAAGCTATAAAAGACTCTGTAAAAGTAATTGTGCATTGCCTGTATTTGAAGTTATCGATTCATTATGGTTGTGAGGACACTTATACAAGTTCGTGGAAGTTATCAAACTGCACAGCTGATGCTATGTGTGAGTTTGTGTGTCTGGGTGCCATTTGCTCCTCTTTCTCACGACAGCTGCTGTACAAGTTCAAGATTTTGTTTTGTGTGAAGTGTTTGTGGCTTGGCATTGCGTGCTGTGAATGCAGTGCTTTTGCCATTACCTTAAAGCCAATTCTCTCAGCAGTTTAGGTGGGCACCGTGCCTTTACATACATGTAAAGCTCACTGTGTCCCTCCACTGTTGGCTTTGACTGCAACAGTGACTGCTCAGTGACTCGGAGAACGATTCCAGCATTATGTTTTTGTCTTTCAGGACTATCCACGGAGCTTAGCCAGAGGATATTTTCATACCTTCCTTCATATTGGAGGACATACCTCCAATATTTTTATTGTTGACAAAGAAAGTGAATCCTCAGAGTTTAAGGCAGTAAATGTTGATGATACCTGGAATATGACAACTAAAATATAATCATTGTACCAATGGTAAAGGCAACGACAGTATTAAAGTGCCAATACTCAAGTAATACTTAGCATTACATTTATATTTTTTGATAGCACAACTTAAAATTCCTATATTGTAATTGTGATTGTGGAGGTCTGGGTGGTGCATGCTGAGAAATCTTCCAAAGACAACCTGCCACAAACCTGCAGCCTCTTATCTACCATTATCATGACCTGTTGTAGCTACCTAATCTAAATCTAACCCACATCACAGTTGGATTATAACTCAGAAACCAGTTCAATCCTATTTAAGGCTAAAGTATTTTCATAAAACCATATACTACATAGCAACCACAGATAAGGCAGAATGATAGATTTCATGAAGGCCAACAGACTTCATTAAGAATAAATTGAAAAAAATTGAGATATTTAAACTTTTTACTTTGACTTTTACTTTGAAGTTCCACTGCTTTACATTTCAACACAGGAAGTGCGTGCCTTTGGTTTAGCGTCCAATGATGCTTGGGAGAACAGGCCGACTCATCCGCCCAGCAGCCTGGAGCTGAGGCTGGGACTGAGGAGAGTGAAGATTTCTGCGCTGTTTGTCTGAACGGAGGAGAGCTGCTCTGCTGTGACCGCTGCCCCAAAGTTTATCACATAGGCTGTCATATACCTCCTCTCAGCAGCTTCCCGCTGTAAGTGCTGTGTGAACATACAAATCTGGATATATGACATATGGGTTTAATGTATTTTTTCATGGACTGTGGTCCTGTGTATTCCACAGAGGTGACTGGGTGTGTACTCTGTGTAGAAGTGAGCAGGAGCCCGTGGAGGTTTACGACTGTGAGATCATGGACTCCTGCGAGGGAGTCAAGGCACCTTATACACTATCCAACCTGGACCAGAGGGTAAGGCTGGTTTAATTCCTAAATTAAAGCTATAATGCTTATTTTCATTCTTATTATAGCGTCAATTATTATTGTAGCGTCCTCATTGGACCTTTTCCCCAGAACTGTTCAAATACATGTAGGTAAAGAAATGAACTTTGTGAGGTCTAAGTCATCATAGGTGATGATGCCAAACCCTATGATAGCACAATACGTAATTTCTGTTCTCTTAAAATTGTTGTCCAAGCATTGGCAAACATGGGATAGAAAAAAAGAGAAGTAATTATAACTATCATGCTCAGAAATGCTTCCAAGAAAAAGCATTTTTTGCTGTTCTCCAGTACAGAGGGTTAGAGTTGTGGCTTCAGACCTCACCGGGTATAATGTACAGTCTTCAGATATGAAGTAGATTACATTTGTTTCCTTATGGATGCACACAACTCTTAAGTAACCGTACGATCTACTCATCTTCAAACCATCTTCCAACGGCTGCTGACTTCATTAATTATTTCCATAAATCTTTCTACTCAGTAGCTTCCTGGCAGCTTCACTATATGTCATTGGTCTCCAGTTCGCCAATTTATCTTCTTTTTTTCCACATTACATCCTCTTTAATGCCTCAGTTCATGTATGCTTGACTCTCATCAATAATTTAAGTCAACTGTATCATTTGGCAGTGTCAGCTCCTTAATTATGAACAGCATTCATATGTTTGTAACCCTTAACAACGGAGCCTGCACTTCCTCTGAGGGACCACAACAAGCTTCAGGCCACCGCAGTCCTCTTCGGAGTTTTGAATATCCCAACAAAGAGATGTCACAAGCCATTAAAGAGAGCAGTGATCCTGGTTCCTCAGTTGTAATGTATAGTAGTCAGTGCAGGTCTATTAAAGTAATGAGCCCATGACCAGCACGTGATTTATAATCAAGGAAACTCAGTAATGGCGCACTGATCATGCCTGGCAATTAACTGCAAGATTAGCCATCAGGAAGTGTGGTCAGAATGGCAAAGTTGTCTTATATACAATGCTTTCTATTGTGTGTGCGTGTTTAGGATGCATATTTCTCTGTGTTTGTCTGCATGGATCTGCATGTGTGCGGCTGGATGTCTGCGTCTGTGCTACAGCTCGGGGAAGGGAAAAAAAAGAAAGGTAGCCAAAATCAGAACCATATGCGCTGTATTCACAACATGCAATAAAGTCCCCCATTCTAACCAATCACAGGTCTCCAAAGTAATATATTACCCAATTTTGTGTCTTGTCTTTGCACAGTGGCTTAGAGAGAAGCAGAGAGACACAGCCACAGCTACTGACAACATGTTAATCAACTGGGACTGCACCACAATGCCACCACGACGAGACGAGGCTCTAAAATGGCTGCCACCAGAAAGGCGGATTACTGCGCCGAGCTGTTCTCCCTTTATGCTGAAAAAAAAAAAAGACGTTCACTTTGTGTGGGCTACAAACTACATTTGTAGTGGGAGGATTTTCTCCAAGCGAGGCTTTTACTCCCCGGGTGCTTCGATAGTTGCTGTCAACAGGAAAGATAGTAAAATTGTCTCGTGAATGTGGAGTGAGGCCATGCTCGTCTTCATGCCAGCTCTTTGTCCTGTTGGTCCTTTCTTTTTCTCAAAGACCCCACACACACACATGCACACATCTCTCGTGTACCCACGGTGCACACAGACACACACACTCTCAACCATGGCGGCGTGAATATGATGCTACACTCGAGGGTGGTGTATACACACTGTCCATCCTTGTATCCACTAGCCCTCTGAGGAGAGCAACAGATAACATAAGAAGAGAACAAAACAAATCACAGGCCAGAAAGGGAAGTCAAACAGAGGGAGAAGGGAGGGGAGAAAAGAGGGACAGTGAAGCGTAGCAGAGGAGTGCAGAACAAATCTCTCCCTTAGGACTTTCCCAGTGCTCGGGACTCTGACTTCGCTACCATCTGTCTGCCCATCATTCCTCCACCTGGCATCTCCTTGAATGCTTCTTAAGGAGAAGCAGTAGTGATTACCGGTCATGATGGCATGATTGTTTTCACTGTGGGGAGGGTTTTAGTGTGTCTGTGGATGTAATAATGGGAAACTAGTCCCGCTGTCAAGGCAGGAACTGTCATAAAGTCTGACAGTCTCGGGACATTGCGATCAAGAGAACGTGAGATACATTTGCAAAATTTTAAAGGTCTGTAGATGTCAACCAGCTGAAGACAGACTTCTAAGCCGGGTCTCGTGTGAATCCTGTGATAATATAATAATTCCTGCTTCATTCTCATGGGTCCGATTTCAAGATGCGCGCAGTGTTGTGACTAATGTGGTCCTGTACATGACCTCGGCCTGCACTTTCAGCTGTATCTGACGCAGCGCTAGGAAAGGGGAAAAGCAGCAACAGTGGATGGGACTGGTACAAATTCCAAATATGGGGTTCCAACTGAGTACTTGATGCTAATAATAGGAGCGAAAAGTTTGATAAACACAAAACGTACAAAAGTATCACAACACAGTTCATCCACCATCCAGGGAACCTTTGTTGGCCAGTACAAAGTCCACGTGTGCTGCACTGCATTAAAATAAGACCTGAGTCTTCAGAGAAGAGAATCATTTGCAAACCCTGAGACCGGGACACAGAAAAGCACTGACCCAGTCATAGTCAAGCGCATACAGTAGTTGTTTAACGCAAAGTTTTGTTTAGTTTCTGATGGTGTGAAGATATTCAGCTGTATTGACTCGTGTTTTGTGTCCCTGTTATAATCAGGCTCCCCCCCTAGCAGGTGCTTTCACTTGATGTCCCTGATATGATTTGTCTTACTTCCTGAGTTTAATTGTGGCAGCAGGGGCAAAAAACTCAAACACAGCATCTTGAAGACATATCGCATAACATGTTTCATATCATAGCAGAATTAGCAGAGAGGGGTGGATCTACTGTGGTGGCATGTGGCACCCTAAAATAATCCCTTGCCAGTCCTTATGCCAGCCTAGCCTAGCTAGCATAAAGACTTTGAAGCTAGCTAGTTAACAATGAATATGAATTATAAAACTAAATATATTGCATATATGTCCACCCTAAACACTTCTTTGAAAAATCGAAACTGCTTTAGTTATTGTTGTCAGTAGCAACCAACGTCTATGACTGGTACCATAGCGCATGTTGAATCAATTGATTGGTGGTTATACCCTGGAAATGGTGTTTTCAGTGCTGTTAACCCAATAAATTGTGAGGTTTAACATTTTTGTTAAAAAAATATATCATTTTGTTCATGACAGTGTGGATCTTGGGGATGATACTAAACCCACGTTGCACTCCGATGCGTCCATCAGAGTGTGAATGTTAGGTACAAAGTGCTTGGGCATAGAAAACTGTGCTTGTATGAATGGATGTGAATGGGGCAAGTTGTATAAAGCACTCAGAGGACTCCAGTAGAGTATAAGAACCACTCCATTTACCAGGATATAATCGGTGTATATGACTTGATATCTTAAGGTCTGATATTTAGCTCAAAATGTTTTTTAAATCTTGGTCATTTGGTGCCATGACTGCAGTTTAAAGCTGTGCTAAATTGCATTTTTTGTTCATTACTTATAATTTTATAACTAAGCTGCAGTTTCATTCAGTTCTACACAGTCTATGATAAAATATGAGGATATATTTGGTAACAGAAGCCTTCTTGTTTCTTGTAAATGTTTTAGACGCCAGCGGTTCGGGGCAACATTTGACCGTTTTTGTGTAAAGACTCAAAAAGTTCTGTGGTTAATCCACAATAAACTTGACAATTCTTTCCTATTTTTACATAAATATATCTTCAATTCTTTTTTATATTTTATACTTTTAGATTTAGATTTATTTATTTATATTGTATTAGCCCGATAATAAGTCAGTGCACTGAAATTTTGTTCTGATGTGCACTAACTGGTATATGCTCATAACTGTAAAGTGGCTGCTCTATTGTATTCTCCCCCTCAGGAATGAGCGGACTGTGGCTGCATTTAAACAAACACTGCGTAAAAGAACAAAAAAGATGGTAAAAATGTTCAAATCTCAACCAGAGCCAGGGTCAACTGATCTCAAATTAGTTAGCTCTGGTCCTACAAATTGACAGGTGCACTAAACAGGAAGTCTTGGCCTGGTTATCAGTTGCCCATTCAAACATTCACCAGCTACATCGGAAGCCACAAAACACACTGGCTGTTACCCACAGAGGTTACATCATCAGAAATCAGCGGATGGGTTTCAAGATTGGCCTCCGACCGTTTTAACTCGTTGGTTTTGTTTTCCAATCCAGCTGTAGGGAACCCGCAATGTGTAAAGTAATAAACCACTAAAGTTAGCAACTAGCAACAAAAAAACCCCCAAAACATATTCATTCTAAATTAGCAACATTCTGGTCTTACCCTGACTGCCCTCAAGTCTCAAACAAATATACAACTGAAGACAAAAATCTAACTTTGTGACTGGCTTTAGCTTGTGCTAACGTTGTGTGATCCAACAGAGCGAGGATGTGAAGCGAAACATAAGTCAGTCCTCCCAAGCATGATCAGCTGACACAGATTAGATATATCCGTGAATATAATATCGCCCGCTGGGTTCGGAAACTAAACGAGACAGACGTGTGGGGACGGAAAACAAACAGAAGGATCTGCCTTTTGCTCCGTGCACGGACCCCAAATTTGCCCCCGGCCCGTCATGAGCTTAGCCGGTCCTAATGAAATGCACATACAGTGTCGAGACAAAATACCACTTTAAAACCGGCTCCAATAACGATTTCAATTAATTTGCCGTCTCTGCTAGCACTGTTAGTTTTCCTCCTGGAGCGGCGTTTAGGATTAAAGCGTTTATATAAAGATGTTTAAAGCAGAGAAATGGTGAGCATAAATCCTGGCGAGCTGTAAGCATTGTCAGAGGACGAGAGGGAGGAAGGAGAGGCCGAGTGAGTGATGAACTTTATCTAGATTACTGTGGGCGCGCGCTGTGTGTACGTGAGCGTGTGTGTATGTCAGATGAGTCATCCTCAACCTTAAACACCCCCCCCCCCCCCCATAATCACAACATCAACACAGCACAAGACGCTCGCTGCTGGCACAAGCATTCCCACACTAATCTGACTGTGGACGGGGGACGCGAGTGTGTGTGTGCGTCTAAGTGAGAGTGCATGCAGTGTGTGTGTGTGCGTGTGTGTAGGAAATAGTTTTGGTGATGATAGCTCTGTTATTGTTACAGTTTGGGCTTGCTTCAGGGATTATCTAATGCAGTTTTCACCCAGCACAATCTCTTCTCTATCGCTCTATAAACAATGGCGAGGAGCTAAAATAACTGCCCGTGTGTGCTTTTCTCTACGTGTGAAATTTCTAGACGTACTTTGGTCGCGTTCGTTGATTGCGTGGTGGTTAAAACCATCCATTTGTCTTGCTTCTATTAACCGTGTACATGAACTAAGCCACGACTTCATGAGCTTTAAAATAAAATCAGTAACAATAAATGCCAAAAAGCTGAAGTTTCTCTAAGGCCGACTTCACTCTGGCTCCAACGGGGAATCAGTCGTGATATATAATAACTTATAGCTTATTTTTCCTTTCATCACAGCTGAATTCTTTATAACTTTAAACCCATATTTTGTCAAGACTGAAACTCTGGGTGAGGCTGCTTTGACTGACTGCAACTCATTTCTGCTAATTTGAATCAATGACCTGAAGCTCTCTTGTTAATAACACCATTGCCTTTTGAAGCATTTGAAATTGAATAATCTAACAAATATTATGACTTCCTGGAAGGTACAGCTTGTACAAGACGTTTAGGTTGCAGTTTTGTGTAGCCCTGTCTGCAATTATTCGGGCTTGCAGTATAAAGAAAAAAGTCTACTGTTATAAAAAAATGGTTAAGATATAAATAGTTGATAAAAGGTTTAAAAATCATATGTTTTGGTACAAATGCATTTCATTTACAGTTAAGAGTCCAATAATTAAAAGGGTTTCATGATTTAGAGTTATTTTCTGTGCACAATAAATATTGTGGCATGCAGAGGAAACTTTACAAAGAAGCTCACAGAGAGATTGTTATTCAACCCCAAGCTGGTAGGGGGAGCTCTTTATTACAACACACACTGATGCTACACTGTGCTTCGAGGGTCGTCAACAGCATAACAGAACTCACCCATGGTTGCATTCATTCTATAAAACAACAACTGTAAGTGCCTTTGAACCACAGTACAAACACAACATTCAGGATAACAGTTAAAAGTAGTGTAACTATAAACAACAAAACAAGAACATCCAAACAGCAGCACACGTCCCAAGGCATGATGGGAGAGAACTAGCCGCTCCCCCAACACGCCACACAGCCCCCACCTGAGTGGTTAGCTGTCCCCAGCAACCAGCATGTCCATAGCAAAGTCTCTGAGGTGTTGGGGAAGGCGACGGCTTCGTTGAGGACGTTCCGTGGGTCCCCCAGCTGCCTCCGAGGCCAGGTTGGGGGCCTGCAGTTGAAGCTGGGACCCTGACGTCTCCCTGGATGGACTCAAGGGCTGATAGGGTGCCAGGCGATCGCGATGGAGTACGACCACCCTGTTCCGTTTGACCAGCCGCACCCTGTAGACCACGTCGGACAGCCTCTCAAGAACAGTGCAGGGTCCAACCCACTGGCTCATCAGTTTGGGAGAAAGCCCTTTCTTCCTCTCCGGGCTGTAGACCCACACATGCTGACCGGGCGAAAGTCCTTCCCCCTTGCAGCGGGTATCATAAGCTCGCTTCTGCCGGGAACCTGCATCTCGGAGAGCCTGCCTGGTCAACTGATGCACCTCTCGGAGCCGGGCGAGGAGGTTGTGGAGGTAATCCAACCCGGGGTCCCCGCACACTTCCGGCCCGGGGGGAGATCCAAACACCAAGTCCACTGGGGTACGAAGCTCATGACCGAACATCAAGGCCGCTGGAGTGCACTTAGTAGACTCCTGGACTGCAGAACGGTAGGCCATTAGGACCAGGGGAAGGTGTTGATCCCAGTCACGCTGCTGGTGGGAGGTCAGGATAGCAAGCTGGGTGGCCAGGGTGCGGTTGAAGCGTTCCACCAACCCATCGCGTTGGGGGTGCAGTGGCGTCGTCCGGGTCTTCCTGGTACCCAGCCGCTGACAGACCTCCTTGAACACCGCCATGATGTGGCCATGATGGTCTCTGACCGGCTCCAATCCAACACTGAACCTGGGAAAGGGCAGGGTCCTGGTTCTGGTTGTGTTGCAGCTGTTGGGGATCCATGGCCTCCAGACCCTCAGTATCCCCCGCGGCGGACTGGACCTGAAGACTGCTACAATGCCCACCTGGAACAGAGTCATTCTCAGGGCCGCCCTGTGGTGACGCGATCACTGAAGTCATGCCCTCCCGGTCCTCCAAGCGTTGGCAGTACCTGCACTGTTTTTCCTCACAAGGGCGTCGGGAGAGGGCATCTGCATTGGTGTGGAGACGTCCCGCCCGGTGACGGACCTCAAAGTGGTAATCTTGCAACGTCTCCAACCACCGGGCTAGCTGTCCCTCCGGTTCTTTAAAGCTGAGCAGCCAAGTGAGGGACGCATGGTCTGTGCGCAGGAGGAACTTCTTCCCGTAGAGGTAGGGTCTGAAATGGCGGAGACCCAGGATGATGGCCAGCAGCTCTCGACGGGTGACACAATAGTTCCTCTCCGGTCTGCTGAGGGAATGGCTGTAGTAGGAGATGACCCGCTCCCCCTCAGGGCCTTCCTGCGACAGTACAGCCCCCACCCCTGTGTTGCTGGCATCGGTGTCCACGACAAAAGGGAGCTGCAGGTCTGGGTAGGCTAGCACCGGTGCCTCAACCAGTGCAGATCGGAGCCGATCAAATGCCACGGCACTGTCCTCACTCCAATGGAACTCCCGGCCCTTCTGTGTGAGCCAGTGCAGGGGGCTTGCAATGGTAGCAAAGTCCTTGACGAAACGCCGGTAGTATGATGCCAGGCCAAGGAAACTCCGCAACTCAGCAATGGGCCAGTCTTTCACAGCGGCCACCTTTGCAGGGTCAGTGGAAACCCCTGCTCCGCTCACAACGTGACCCAAGAAGGTCGTCTCCTTTCGGAAGAGATGGCACTTTTTGGGGTGGAGGCGAAGGCCAGCCTGGCGGATAGCGTGGAAAACAGCAGTCAGGTTAGCCAAGGCTTTCTCGAAGTCTGTCGCGTGGACGAGGAGGTCATCCAGGTAGACCACACAGCGGTCGCGGGGGATGTCAGCCAGAACCCTCTCCATTAGGCGCTCGAATGTGGCTGGGGCATTGCAGAGGCCGAAGGGCATCACCTTAAACTGCCACAGTCCCTGGCCAATGGAGAAAGCAGTCTTTGGGCGGGCCTCTGGCGTCAGCTCCACCTGCCAGTAGCCACTGCGCAAATCGAGGGAACTGAACCAGCAGGACCCAGCAATGTCGTCGAGGGCATCGTCAATCCGGGGCAATGGGTAGGAGTCCTTGCGTGTGATGCTGTTGAGTAGACGATAGTCGACACAAAACCGCCAGGTACCATCCTTTTTCCGAACCAGTACAGCCGGGGCTGCCCAGGGGCTGTTTGAGGGTTCGATGATGCCCGCCTCTGCCATTTCCCTGATCTTCTGCTCTGCTGCGGCACGCTTGGCAAGGGGAAGGCGACGAGGGCGGAGGCGGATGGGCCGTGCAGCCCCAGTGTCAATGTCGTGTTGTACCAGGCTGGTTTGCATGCAGTCCTCATCCTTGGCTGCAAAGATGTCGGCAAACAAGTCGAGTATCTCTCGCAGCTGCCGTCGCTGATCAGCCTGGAGACCCTCGCAGCTCCTTTGGTATAGGTCCTCGACAGCTTGCTTGGTCTCTGCAGACAGTTGCGGTACTGCTGGTGAAGGGGAGGCCCCTTCCCCCGCCAGCGGCGACAGGTCCTCAGGCTTCCTGACGCTGGCTGAAAAGGTGGAGGCAGGCAGCGGGACTTCCGTTGTGGTGTGGAGCTTCACAGCCTCCGTGCCCAGGTAAAGGATTGCTCGGGACACGTCCACTGTGGCCTCCCATTTGGCTAGCAGGTCCAGGCCAATGATGCATTGGTCCTGGATGCTGGCTAGCCAGAACTGGTGGTCCACGGTGCAGTTAGCAACAGTCACCGGGAGGGATCTTTCCCCCTTAACTTTGGCACGCTCCCCCGTGACTGTGGTGATGTGGAGCTGAGTAGGCTGCCAACCCTGCGGTATTGGGCCATCAGAACCAGGGAGGACTCCAGCCTGTACTAAGGAGAGCGTGGATCCAGTGTCTATCAGGGCTCTACAGGTGGTGCCGGCAAGGTCACAGTCCAGATACAGTCCCCGTGTCTGGCCGAGCCGGCCAACCCGCAAGTGTGATTTGGAGGACAGAGTGGTGGCAGGGGGCAGTTCCTCCGTTGTGCCACCCCGCCTTAGTTTAACGGCAGCTGGGGTGCCAGGCTTTGTGGGCTTGGTGCTGGACAGTAGCGTGCGATGTGGCCTGGTTCTCCGCACCGATGGCAGTTACCCCTGGATTGGCCTCCTGCTCGCCTATTCCCTCGCCGAGATCGCCAGGGTGGTGTGTTGGTGGTTTGGCGGGCCTCCTCCGCCTGGTCGCTCCTTTCGTAGTCCGTTTGGCGCACTTGGTGACTTATGCCAGGGCTGCGTGCACCTGGGCTGAGCACATGCTCCACTCTTTCGGCCTCAGTTAGAGCTGCCGCCAGGGTTTCTGGTGCATGCAGACGGATGTGCTCTTGTAGTCTTTTTGGCTGGAGACCCCGGACAAAAGCCTGGAGAGCAAGCTCTTCTTGTGCTGCAGCATCAAAAGCAGGGTACCCTCTACGTGCATAAAGACATAGGTCAGCAGCATAGGCACCCAGACTCTCCTCTTGTCTCCGTGGGCGGTTAGCAAGTTTATCTCGGGCATCATCTGCATGTGTACGGAGGCCAAACCTGCTCTGCATTGCTCTGGCAACAGCAGGCCAACTTAAACGCTCTTCTGGCTGAAGATCTGTGAGGATCTGCAGGGCCCTGCCTTCCAAGGCGAGGGCAACTTGGACAGCTGTCTCCTCTGTTGACCAACCGTTTAGCTGAGCAGCCAGCTGTACCTGGATAAGGTAGGTCTCTGGAGGTGCCTCCCCATTATAGCGTGGCAGCTTCATGCTCCCCCGGACAGGAGCCCCTGATGGCAGCGGCGGCTGGTCGCTCGTGGTCTTGGAGCCTGCAGCATGCCTTGGCGGCTCCGACAGCTCCCCAGTGGGCGGGGGTGTGAGGCTCCATCTGGTAAGCCCCACAGGTCTTCCCCTGGCTGGCTTGCTGCTGCCCGGGGATCTCCCCGCTTCTTCGATTGTGCTCCATTCACTGCTTCCAGGTGAGTGATAAGCTCCTCAATCTTCCTCAGCTCCTCTTCCTCTTTCAGCATAGTGGCCATGCTCTTGGAATCCCACTTCTGACACCAATGTGGCATGCAGAGGAAACTTTACAAAGAAGCTCACAGAGAGATTGTTATTCAACCCCAAGCTGGTAGGGGGAGCTCTTTATTACAACACACATTGATGCTACACTGTGCTTCGAGGGTCATCAACAGCATAACAGAACTCACCCATGGTTGCATTCATTCTATAAAACAACAACTGTAAGTGCCTTTGAACCACAGTACAAACACAACATTCAGGATAACAGTTAAAAGTAGTGTAACTATAAACAACAAAACAAGAACATCCAAACAGCAGCACACGTCCCAAGGCTTGATGGGAGAGAACTAGCCGCTCCCCCAACACGCCACAATATGTTGGGGTGTAACCTAAGCTAATTTACCCATCTAATGTCAGTTATCTCAATATTGTATTGTCATTGGTTGTTGTGCTGACGAGCCAGTCAATGTCACTCTTCTCTGTTATGGGGGCGGGACGAGTGGTAATGTTTGTGTGAATCTGTGGGAGCGGACACAGAAGCTAAGTCCGAAGAGAGAGATATCGTAAGGCAACCGTGGTGTGGATTTTGCATCTAAGTGTATCATTGAGGTCGACTACCCGTGGTCCTGATATTACTTATTTGTGATCTGCAAGAGGTAAATGAGACTGTGTGCCTTGACATTTGGACTGTAACTATTCGTTATAGTGATAAAATAGCGTGATATGTGATGCTAACTAGCGCAGCTTACCGCGTTATGTGCTGTGATGCCATGCTGTATGTTTAGCTCTGTGATTTTCAGTCAAAGCATGCTAATGCTAAATCGTTATGTGATAGCATTTGGTATTGTAGCTCAAGTGTTTTAATATGTTTAGAAGCCGAGGGACGCTCTGAAAGGAGAGGGAGAGAGAGGTTTCTGCCCGGATGGACCCTGCTGTTTTCTCACCCCTGGCTGTTTCCTCGCCCCTGACTGTTTTCTTACCCCTGACTGTCTTCACTACTGGTGAACTAACTGCCCGTTTCTGATTGCCCCACTAACAAACTCATTGTACTCGTGAGTACTAACTGGAACTAAAGTGCACGTATTTTGTTTATGGCTCAGTTTGAGTGAAGCGGCCATCAGTTTTAGGCCTCACCGCACCCGAACTTCGAATCAGGCCTGCAACAAGCACGTGCTACAGGTGTAGTGTGGACAGGTTAAAGTGTGTGTGTGTGTGTGTGTGTGTGTGGGCCCACTGTTACAAATTCGGTTTAAATTGAGTAAGTGTGTAGTTTTAATCAAAGTTATTATCAAAGGTTGAAATTCATCCATTTTAAAGGTGTGAGCTGTTGTAACTGAAATAACAGTTGGCACCTAAGAAAAAGGTATTTTGTGTGGATAATCTTTTATTTATAATCCATGTAGTCACATTTACAGTGTTTTTTTGTTTGTTTATTTTAATTCAATTCATTTTATAAAAGTAACTGTTTATATTAATTTCTTTGCTGTCTAAATAAGTACCCGGTGAGGGATAAATTTGTGTAAAGTACAGTTGTGGTGGTCCTTATTAGTTAAATTAGAGGGTATCAGGTATCATTATTAGTAGCACTACGAACCCAGGCCCAGTCTCATTGTACTATATACTCTAGCTTTACCATAGCTACGTGGGACCTGGGTTACATTTGGTAAATGAAATTCTACTGTCACCTTGGTCTCTCAGTGCTAACAGCATTACAGTTTATGGATACACCTTGCTAATCAGGCTCGCTGTCATTACCTGATGCCCAAGCACACCACCTTCTCACCAACATACATCGTTCAGGCATATAATTATGACCACCTGCCTAATATTGTGTTGGTTTCCTTTTCTGCTGTCAAAATAGCCCAGACCTGTCGACGCATGGACTCCACTAGACCCCTGATGGTGTGCTGTGATATCTGGCAGCAAGATGTTAGCAAAAAATCCTTTAAGTTCTGTAAGTTGTGAGGTGGGGCCTCAATAGATCAGCACATCCCACAGATCCTCAACTGAGAGGCAGCTCAAGCAAAGGCGCTTTAGCACGCCCCGTCTTATCTACGTTAGCATCGCTTGACCATCCGATATGAAAGTAAAAGACATCACAAAGTTCAAAGCAATACACCATCTGACCTTTTAGAAAAGCAAGTATTTATGACTCTCACAGATGATGCAGCTCATCAAGCCAATTACTGCTGGAGTTTTCATCTCAGCTCCTCATATTTTTATATGGTTTTAAACTTTTAAACATTTAACAGCATCTTAAACCCACATGTGAACCAAGAGCTGAAGGTTTTTATAACAAGTGGTCAGCGATATATACCAAGAGATATGTTAAAAGAAAGTGAAGTTAAGATTGCAGCGTCCTCTAGTTAGTCATTTTTATTATCTTTATTTTAAGTTATTTTATTGACCGATTAACTTGCCCACAAACCGGATTCTTTTATGTTTGGAGCATTAACATTCTCAGCTGCACATTCATACATTTTTATTTAGCTGACTGTGTTAGAAACCTCAGGATTTATAGGCATAAAAAGAGATTTTGCATGTGAGTATTCCACAAAGCTGAACAAATAGGGGCCGTATTTTAAACAGCTAAAAGGCTTCTATCACCCCACTTTAAATCAACTTACATTGCCTGCCCTGGTGCATACAATAGTGAATGTATGAACTGCATGTAAGTGTCTCCTAAAAACACTACTCAGCCTGGGTAAACTGTTTTTGAGTGTCTTTAGACTGCACTGTACTTGTCTCTGGCTGACAAAAACACCACATGCAGTGGTGCTGGTGACAGGTAGGGTATATCTTATGTATATGTGTGTGTCAGTGTGAGTGTGGCAGCATTAGTGTGTAGATGTGTAGGGGCACGTCTGGACAGAGTAGGCCTGTCTGCACTGTAAAAAAAAATCCTAAAAAAACAGTAATATTCCAGCAGCTGGGGCGCCAAAATAATACCAGAAAATAACTTTCTCATAAAAATACGGTTATGTTCAGTAATGACAATACAGTTTGTTGCCCTAATTTTACATGGGATTTTGCCTTTTTCAAGTGCTTTTAAACATTAAATTAGGAACATTTTAACGTGATTAAACAATGAAATTACCTATAAACAAGGTCAATGAATGCGGCAATATGAATAATAATACTTAAATGTACAGAAATATACAGTTAACAGTTGGTTTAAATAATAATGGATTGCATTCATATAGCACTTTTCGAGACCCTCAAAGCGCTTTACAATTCCACTATTCATTCACACACTGGTGAAGGCAGCTAGAGTCGTAGCCAGAGCTGCCCTGGGACTGACTGAAAGAGGCGAGGCTGCCATATCGCACCATCGGCCCCTCTGGCCATCACCAGTAGGTGGTAGGTGAAGTGTCTTGCCCAAGGACACAACGACCGAGACTGTCCAAGCCAGGGCTCGAACCGGCAACCTTCTGATTACAAGGCGAACTGCCAACTCTTGAGCCACGATCGCCCCAAACAACGTTATTTGATGTAAAGTTTATAAGAATCATTTTATATATTTTTCCATAGCATTACATTTGAATTTAACAGTTCAATCTTTCAAATAACGGACAAATACTTGTGAAATTATGATACATTTGTGAATGTATTTTAACAATCTACATATGCACATGTACAGACAAATACATTTAAAAAAACAAGAAAATTATGTTTTATTACATTTACAGTGGTTTTACGTTATTTTACATTTGAAATGTGAAATCACAGTCTAATTATGTGAATTTAATGATATTCTAGAAGAACAGTACAAAACTGTAAAATACACAGTAAAATACTTTCATATAACAAATTTTTTTTACAGTGTGGTGTTTGTGAAGAGGGTGCGTGTTTGTTGTGGAGATGTGGCGCTGTGCAGAGTGGACGGCGAAGAGAGCCATTAGTGGAGGACGGCTGCTGATTAGAGTTGAACTTCTACTCTCCTTCACTTATCGCACACACACAGACATACATACCCTGCTGAGATAGCAGGTGGGCAAGAGGCTAAGACATGCCAAACATGTATGTGAGTGTGCGTATATGTTATCTGGGCTGTTATGAATCTTCTTGAGCCTGGACAGCGTGGCGTGTGACTGAAGGGCTAAAGTTTTAGAGGTTGTAGTGATTAGGAAGAAATAAACAGTAGCAGCGGGCAAGAGATGGCACTGCGACAAGGCCACAGCAACAGAATGGACGCCTATGACCCAGGCGGTTTAAATAATTTAAACTCTAAATTTATAACAAAACATCTAAATGTTTCCACAGACAATAGACAGCGTCCTTAATGGTATCTTCTCCCAGAAGGCTATTAACCACCTAACGTGAATTTTTTTTTAAAACATATTATATACAGAACAAATCTGAAAGGTCTAGAAAGGGCCTTACACTGGTTTCTTTCTCAATTCCAGCAGGGAACAAATCCTCTGGTAGCAAAAATAAGGTTTGGTGTACCGAAATCGGTAACACTTTATAATATGGCCCAAAACTAAGGAATTAATTCCCCTGCAACTAACAGGAAGTTTAGTGTATTATACTTGAATTTACGATGTAATTATATTTTCCTACAAATATATAAAGGCAGGGACACTAGGAAGAGGTTCACAAGTCAGGTTTTTACAGGAAACAAAGAAATAATTAAACTAGGAAATTTAAACAAGTGTGCAATTTCATGGTAATTTGGGGTGTGGGCATTTTAAGGAGTGGTCTTGCCTTTTTACATGTGCTACTTAATACCCATTATGTTTGTATGTATGGTGGGTGTTCTATTAATGAACTGTGCTTTTATTTTACCAATGTAAGGGTGATAAGGACTGTTCTCTACCAACTAATGAGACAAAATAAATCCCATAAAAATTTGAAGGCTTATGTAACCTCATAATGATGGAGCCAAGTCTAACTTATTGTTTTTTCCTTCATAATAACTGTTCAGACATAGCTTTCAAAAGGAGTGTACAAGAAAGTAAAAATACTAGTTAGGCAAGGTGAAGCCACTCCACAGTACGGCCTGCAAGAAGTACAGTGTACTTACAATGTAAAATGAGAAAATGCTGTTTGTTTATCAGCAAAATTACAAACCAACTTTACTTAAAATTACTTACAATTAAATTATTTCTTCATTCCTGCAAACTTCATTAAGTTTTCCAATATTTAAAATTACTGGTTTAAATTACTTGACACAGAAGTTAAAATGACTTACAAAGTACTTAAATGTTCATTATAATTATTTCCTTGTTTCCTCTTACCCTCCTTATTCTAGTGAACTTACCTCTGATTATTTGTTGGTAAATATAATTACATAGGGATTTCATATAAATACATATATATTTAGTTATTTATTTATAGGCTGTATTATAAAGTGTTATCTAGAAGTGTATGGGAAAAAGACCCAAATACTCACTTGATTTACAATATCAATAAACACTTTACTGATATGTTAATGATCTACTTTGCTAGTTTCAAGTCGCAGTTAATAAGGCATGATGTCAGTTTTTCATAAAACAGGATAATGAAGGGTTAATGTATTGATTAACTCGTGACTGAAGAGCTGCTACCATAAGAGTGTGCAGTGTCCTTTGTTTCTCAGTTAGATCAACACCTTGCTCGTCTGGTTTCATAAAACAACATGGGTGACATCAGAGTGGCTAAGCCAATGTATTACATACAGTCTATGCTCGCTAATAGCAGTGACAAACTTTTATGCAGTTACATCAGCACAACATAAAGAAATAAAGAGGAGATAAGTGCAGACACTTTTCCCCCTTTTCTTTTTAAGCATTATGACACTGAAGAACAGATGAGCCAATTACTGCTTTACAATCTTGGTCAAAGACAGGAAGCTGCCACTTTTGCTGTATGAAAATATGTCTTTTCTATATGCAGAGCCTCCCAGGTTATGAATCGAGCTGTCCTGTGTCTCCCTGTTGCCTGACAGGAATGATCAAAGAAGGCGTTCACCTTTCATACATCGAGTCATATCAGATCACAGATTTCTGTGTCGGGAGCAAAGCGCTGTCACAGCTCCTGCGGCCTTCCTTTTAATATTCATCCGGCTTCAGCTTCAACTCGTGTCGTGCCATTTGATGTGCTGAAGCAGAACCCGGGGAGCGCTCTGGCACCTCGGTGCAGAAACTTTATTTAAAAACTTTGGCTGTCTGCGTGGGCGGGAGCTGTTCCCGCCCGGCCACAGCTTCGCTGGTCTCTTCTCAGAGATCTCCGGGGGGAAACCAGAAATAATGACCCGTGACCTCAGAGGCAGATGATGGAGGTTGTGGGACGGCTCTGTGACGTAAAATGTCTTGATTAAGTACCCCTGTTTACTCAGCTGACTGCCAGAACACAGAATCGGCAAATGGAGGCAAAGCGGGAGAAAAAGATGAGGGGAGAAAATCCTGAGATGTGGACGGGGGGCAGAAATGCAAATATAGTAGAAAAACCGAGCCAAATAGCCAGGCCAGAATGGGAAGGAGGTGAGAGGACCAGAAGATGAAAGAGAAAGTGGCTACGATTCAATTGACCCTCTTAGGGACGAGACTGTGACTGAACTTAGTGCTTCCCCTTTGATCATGAGACATGGCGAAAATCGCTGCAATATGGGCTATGAAAATGTAAGAAGAAGTTGCAGCGGAGACGGGGATAGACGGTGGTAGAGAGAAATCAGAAACCAGCACAAAGCCAAGCAGAGCGGGAGTGCTGCACTTTCCTTTTCTTTTTTTTTAAAGGAGGGGGAATAAAAAGAGTAATATAAGGAAAAAGAGGCAGAAATGGAAAGTATATGATGTCCCGCTCAAGCAAAACTCATTCATTTTAGTCACCATATTGTAAATTACACTACGGATCTGCGAGAGCCGAAGTAATGAGGAGCTTCTGAGAGGTTCGTAGGAAAAACATACTGAGTTAATTAATAGAGAAAGAACATTGCTGGAAAGGATTTTTACGGCTTCAAAAAGCTAAAAGGACAGAGTTCAAACCATATTGTTTTAAGTGGAACAACTGGAAATTACAAAATGCAGAAAGTAAAGCCAGATTTTTGTTCTTGGCAGACTAACCGCTCTCTGGTAACAGTTCCAAAGGTTTGGTGCCAAAATTTTGATGCTTGTGGAAAAACATCAACACTTGTATTAATTATCCAACGTGATCCTAACATAGTCAATAATAAGCTGTTACTGACACAAATGCTGATTGATCGGCTAAAGATGAGAATAAATTAAGTGAAGCATTCTAGTGTCCTCAAGAATGGACAAAGATCAGACCGTCACACGGCACATCAAACAATGTATATTTGGATGCCTTTTATTTTGAAGGAGACTCAAACTCTCTTCCTAGGTAAGAGGGATAGGACTGTTTAAAGGTCCACTTGTCACGAGCCACGCGAATTCAAATTTTTCAGTCTAACATGCAAAGGAAGTACGAAGACACGAGACATGAAGCAGACGTATGCAAACCTACAGTGTCATACTCTCTCATATCATGGCCACAATTAATTTTGATCACTGTCACAGAAATCACACAGTGTGATTTGTTTAATTTGGTTCATTTGTTTCAGCCCTTTTTCTTTTATTTTTACATTGTAATCCAAATAACGGTTGAATCATGTGATTCAGATTGTTTTAAAGGTGCATTTTTCCCTGTCTTGAGTTGACTGAGTTGTCTGTCTGCTGCTCCACTCCTCCCTGGTTAAGCAAAAGAGGAGGCTGAGGGTGCAGCCAGTCTAATACATAGGCCTAAACCATCTAAATAAACACCATGAAGGGGAAAGGCTTTCTCTGTATCAATTTTAGTTGGTGCACATTTGCATCAAAATGTGTCACATTTGACCTCTGACCTCACTTTTACACTTCATGGCTGTCTGTTTCAGATTTACCCCAAAATGTGTTTTATATTTAAAGGAAGTATCGAGGGAAAGAGAATGAGCTGCCTAGTTATAAACTGCTCAAGTTATTCATGTCCAGTTATTTACAAATCAGTAGCTGTTATTCATGATCTGCTCCTACATAATGTTGGTGAAACCAAAGTAAACATCTGTCATTTTTACTGTGCTACAAACTTCTTCAAGTCAGTTTAAAAAGATCAAAGAAAACAAAATTAATATATGGAAAATACAAAACTAAAACTGCCCAAGGTTAGCTTCTCTGTTTCCAGTGCTCTGTGGTTTTTATACTTTGAATATTTTGTAACTTTTTTGGGTTAAATAAAACAAGTTGTTTGAACAGTGCACGTGTCAGAGTGTACGCTGAGAGCACAACACCCCAACTTTTAAAAAGAGATGGGTGACCTTTCTTACAGTGCTGTTGCATCTTAACACAAAAGCTGCGTTAAGTAATATTCTCATGTTAACAAAGAAACAAAAGAGTTTCTGTGATGTTTCTATGACGCAGCAGCAAGGATTCAGCTCACGATTTGGTGGAGAACGAATTGGAGCTAAAAGAAGAATGAACACATTCATCAGCTGCACGCATATTCAAACCACAAATAAATGTTAACATTGCTCTGTGTCTGCTTATTGGTGAAGCCATAAGAGAGTGGGGTAAGGGGTTAAGAAGTTATTTAATCATTTGTTTTGAGTGCTAGTCGGTTGGCCTTGATCTCTCAGCAATCTGTGATGAAAAGCTAAAAGTCTGATGCTTTTAGATCAATTCTTCTTTTGATCTCTGAATCAGAATGCACTGCGAATGAATCAACAGCAAGAAAAGCAAAAACTGAAGACACGGATGTGGATGTTCCCATTAAAGCTTTGGAACAATGTTCTGTCATCTGCTTTTTTGCCTCTTTTGAATAATCTTTGCAGGCTGCCATCTGTAGCTTTAACATGGTTCTCACGCCACACACGGGGACCTTTCTGGGGGTTTTCCACAACCTCCTGACACAGGGCACTGCCTCCCACTTCTTTGTCCATACATGTATGTTTGGAGATGGACCTGTGGTCCACAAGGTACAAAGTGAGCTATCGTTCATATGCCACTTCCTCTCCACTTCATCTTCTTTTTGTCATTCTCTTGTGTTTCTCCCCACAGACACGTTTATGTCTTTCTGTTCTTTATGTCTGTCTGTAGTGTCTTCTGTGCTGTTTCACCCTCCTCTCCTCCCCCTGCCCTCTCTTCTCCCAGTGCCCCAGTCCTTCAGCCTCTATCTCTATCTATATAAGCACATCAAAACAAACTATAACTCAAGATGGACCACCGCAGCCTCCCACCAGTTCCCATTAAAAGACACAGGCACGGAGAAGAGAGAAGATGGGAAGGATGAGGATGGGGACAGAGTGGGAGTTCTGGGAGGGAACAAATGGCCAGATAACACTGACATAATGAGAGAAAATGAGAGAGATGACAGCAGAGCGGATACAGGAGGTGGACCGGGAGGGGAAGGGAGAGGGAAAAAAAACAGGCGAGGTGAGATGGGCTGCGGAGCTGTGTAAAAGTTAGGAAATGAAGCACATCAAATAGATTTGACACTATAGAAAAAGGAGGAAGAGGAAGAGATGGAAGGTGAGAGATTAAAGAGAAATAGAAGCGACTGATTCAGGTGGGAGTTGATTAGTGGACTGGAAATTAGGAGAAATTCCCACACAGCTAGTGAAGCACAGCAAGAAAGGGAAAGAAAGGGTGGATAAGGGGAAGGAAGGAGCACTGAATGAAAAAAAAGAGGATCCAGCATGGCCGGGGGGAAATGTAGAAAGTGAGATGAAAGAGTAAACCGTGGAAGAGTTGGAGGGAGGGCAGGATGAATGCATTCAGTGTGGTCTCCTGGCAATTTGTGAAATAGTGACGAAATGTGATCTATTTGTTCGGCTACGTGGACACACATTTTCCGTTTTGTTGTGCCACTCGGCTTGACTTTGAAACTAATGTATTACAAGTGGGAATATGTCTTCTGCCAGAACCACATATGTTTGGTTTGGTTTTTTCAAGACTGTTGTCTGATCACCAGGAGTGCAGTATTTTAACCCGAACCACATTTTTCTAACCCAAACCAAGTAGTTGACCAAAACTAAGCATACATACACTGGATACACACATACAGAGTAGACAGTGCTTTACTTTTGTTATAAAAGCAGTGTGATCTGATGCAGAGCTGCCCTCAGACAAAGTACAGCCACCCCCACCAGTCAACCAGGAAATGTATCCAGGCACAGGATGCAACAACAGCCAAGACTCTACAAACCTCAGCTCTCAATATCACACCACATGCACTCGATAATGAAGTTCAAGTTCACACTGGGAATGGATTACTTTCTATAAAAGGCTTTAACTAAGAAATCCATGCACATTTACGATTTTAAAGATATTGTTCATCTTCTAAAATTATGGATGGATGAAGAAACACAGCAAAGACGTCTTAAACTTCATTTTTCTAGCTTGATAGGTAAATTTGTTGACCAATAGTATCGAACGACGCTGTCCTTTTTTGAAAGGTTTTCTGAATAACTATCCATACAGTGTTTTCCACACTCAGAGTTTACTCCAGGCATATTTGATAGTTAAGGTATAAATTATATTGTGATCTTTTTTTTATCCTTCTGAGAGAACAACACTTCCTGCAACTGATACAGGGAAAAAATCCCCTCACTTTCCTGACCGACTTGTTTGCCAGCCAAGTAGATGTTCCATCAAAATAACTCAGCTGTACGAATGTCGTAGTTCGACAGACCCCAGTGCTAACCATAACCTGCAGATAGAGTAGAATTAGATCGCCTCACAACACTAACTAATGCTATGGTGCAGAACAAGGACCAGAATTTCTTAGGCCGTTCAAAAAGCCAGTAAAATCCAGTATTGATCAAGTGCTACCAATTGGTAAGATATCTACATAACGCCTTGTGCTAGACGTGCTTTTTGATTGATACGTGTTTTTGAATCTTTGTGTTATCTTAATTCAACAAAGATATGCAAAGAGTAACTTTTTGTGTATGTGTGTCCAACAGAGGTGTAAAAATCTGTTCTAGTGCTGACTATTCATCAGGATATAACTGTAATTTGCATTTGCATAACAGGACAGTATATTTCCTGAGACTTTATCAATGCAGCCTTGTTGCTAAAGGGGTGGCAACATAGTTGCTCAATCAGTCAGTCTGTTTTAGTCCAACAGAACCTGGTTGCTTTGCAATACAATTTTTCACAACTCCTGATCACTCCCACAGGAAGGTTTCGGAATGTAATGTCTCAACAAGTACCCAGTGTATTAAATGGTCAATACAGCAACGTCAGGACAGAAACTCATGCAATTGCAAAACTAATAGCATTAGTTTTGCAATTGCAGCTTTAGCTGTACTTTTTGTTTTTTGCTAAAATTAACATGCTAATAATGAGTTTAACATAATCAGCATGTTACATTCCCATGCCAAGTCATGCCAAGATGATTTAGCAACACCTAACCTGCATAAATGCCTAATGTTGTTTATTGCGCCATGGTATTATAGATTCCTGTATGCCAAGTTCTCTGGTCTACAGACGTACGACACACAGTCACCATAGAAACTTTGTGTGTTCACAAATATAAGCACATGTCTAATGGATGTTAATACAGTATAAAACAGTGTTATGCAACAACCTGCAGAAAACCTATAAAAGTTATCGACTTCCAGCCTCAGCGAATCATAATCCTGGGCAGGGATGTAGCTTTAATGGCTGCTCCTATCAGATTATGAAACTGCAGCCAACATCCCAACGGTAGTCTCATGCTAGTGGAGAGGCGAGGAATGTAAAACGATTCAGTCCAGGCCATGAATGAAGTTGAAATGAGGCTGATTAGATCCCTTCTGCTTTGCTCTGCCCTCTAGCCAAGGAAACACCAAAATGACTTGTTATTCTTGTGCTGGAGCCAGAAACCACTCAATGTCTCTTATTTTGGACTTCGAGATATCACAACAGGGTATCGGATCGACTCGAAATGTCTGCGTCAATCAGAGGGCTCAGAAGTATTTCCTGATATCAGGATACGATTTGATCACATTGCGTGTGTGTGTGTGTGTGTGTGTGTGTGTGTGTGTGTGTGTGTGTGTGTGTGTCTGAGAAGTGGCCCTAAGTGAAGATGAGGGGGAATATAAAAAAAGAAGAGAAAGAATATAAAGGAGAAGAGGCCTATTTAGGGTAGGAGACTGCCAGAGCCCTCATTTAAAGACAGCAAGCAGGTTTTACAACCAGCTAAGGAATGCAGACATGAATCGGCTTTTATTATTTTACACAGAGCAGTGGTGAGCTACCAGCAGCAAATATCTCTATCTCACCACATTTAAAGCTTTCTTCGCCCATTTAGCCTAATGTTTTTAACCAAACTTCAGTACTTCTGTTTCCATATTTTTTGTCATACACCTGTATGCATGCAAAAACCTTATTCTTCCACAACACGGTCTCCTCAAAAATGTAATAAACTTGTGATCCAATCTCCATCCATGTATCCATTCATCTAGTCTTCTAAGGCTGGGTACATCCTGTACAGGTCTCACTATAGTACTATAGCGAAGTCACATCACAGGAGGTGGCTCAGCTTTGCTTTCATTATATATTATATTCATTATATGCTAAAGACCATATCTTATTAGTTGTTAGCAATGAGGCTATGTGTCACTGCCTGCTCACTCAGCCACTGCGATAACTTAGAAAGTCAGTCATTAGAGTACCCTTAGCCACTTCCAAATTAGCTACCTAATGTGGTGAGACGTCAACCTGACCTTCCAGTTCTGAGGCTCACACATTGTTATTAGTATAGGGTCAGGCTACATGAGGCAGAATCCTTCAGGCTTTTTCTATTTTCACTGGTTGCCTTTACTCCTACCATTTTTGCTCGGTGCTAAGCACCGTGTCTCTGATTCTTGCTTGATTGTTGTTCAGTTTGTTGGTAGGGTGTGTCTGCGAGAGAGAAATGTTATAGCAGAATGTTAAAATTAGTCTTACTTTAGCATGTTAGCACAGTAGCTAGCATTAGCCTAGCATTAGCCTAGTCTTTATATCATTCCGACAAAAGGAAATACTCTTGCATTGCATTTTTCTGTGCAGCTGAAACACTGGGCATGCTTTCCTATATATGTGATGAACTTCTTACATATAATATTAATACATGTATATATAATACACACATATATGCATATATAATAATAGTAATGATACATGTAATATGTAAATAACTATCTCATAGAGATAGTAAATTACTAGTTACAGCTTTCCTTTATGCCCTTTAAGGAGTATAAATTCATTATATTTTCAGTCTATAAAGTCCAGTAGAGTTTTTATTGTTTCTGGCAGAGTGGGACTCATCCACTCAGGAGTCTCATTGTAAACCTACACAAAAGTGATTTGCAACAAATGGTTGATGAGTGAATTTGTTGCAGCGTGGAAGACAACAATCAAACATTAGGCCAGTATTCAACAATACACATTTAAAATGAACTCTGAGTGATTAAGCTGGGACTTCAATTTCAATACAGTTAGCTTTAGAAGCAAAGGAAGCGTAACATTCCCTGGTTAAAGTTTTTCATACATGGGCAGCAAATGCTTTTTTCTCATTAATGTGTGCCGATAAAAAGATTACACAAATTTTTTGTGGTTAGGACTGCAGTATATTAGTATGCTCTATGGTGCATTACAATTGCCATTTACACTGTTTCCTGATATTCTCCACACAAATGAATGATTCTACTATTACTGGATATTAAAAAAAATAGATATACAAGTCATTGTACTTCGTTAGATTTCCAAAAGAGTAAACGGCTTAACTTTTCAACAACCAGCATTAAAACTCCTAAAAGCTAAAGTTAAGAAATCTGATCCATCTTTTTTTTAATAGCATAGGGTCCATCAGTGGTGTATTTAGGAAATAAGTATACAAACAGAAAGTCTGCTAACAACAGGATCATAACTCTTAGCTTATAATGAGAAATGGATTGATGAAGTGAGGGCAAACATTTTTGGTGGCTTTTAGGTACAATCAGCAAACTCAAAAAAAGCTCAAGGGTCATGACCCATAGAGTCTGATCCCAAACTATATGAATACCTTTAATGATGGTGATGATGAAAAGGTTTCATAAGACAAGTCAAAGTATCCACCCTGTGGATGTGTGAGCATCAGAAGTGGACCATGTAGCAATGGAAGGTGGTCTGGTCTGATGATCGATGGCCTCATGTTTTCTTATACCTCATGTGTTTGCATGCACAATATTAGACAGATGATTGCAAAAGGGTTAGATAACATTACCCAGTGAAAATATGCCCAAAAAATAGTTGCTACGTTCCATATTAATACCCCATTCACGCTTAAGCAAGTTGCTGATTACAAAAATGTTGGTTCAGAGTGTGCATGATGGAGTCTTCCTCTGTCTGTCTAAACGAGCTGCCTTCTTGTCAGACCTCAGGCAAGCTAATAGCCTGCAATAATTAACTGAATACAATATTCAAATTTTATTCAGCCTAACAAGAGTTAACAGGAGCTAACAGTCAGTTATTTATAATTCTCAGATAAATATTAATTTATATTATTCAAGGATATGCTTGAATAAATGAAGCATTTTAGGGACAGTGTAAGTCAGATATCTAGCACTGCTCCTGGAAAAAACACGCCTCTAAGACCGGAACTTCGTGACCTACGATAGAAATGTTAAAATTAAAACTCCTTTATGTAATTTGCACTGATAGCACTAGTGCTGCTACAAATGGTGAAGTTGCAAAAAGTTGCAACATAAAATATTCACACTGCAAAGTGCCCATCAGACTGTTAGCGCTCACGTAAGAAAGCTGAATAGCCTGTCTGCAAAAACAAATAATGCTACTTGTTTATGTACTTCTATGTACATCTTAAGCCTCTGTGAGTGTATCATCATTACAGACCTCACTGTATATGATATACGTTCCCCTCCACTGGTGCATGTGCATAGTATATATCCATGTGTGAGTGTGTGTTTGCGTGTAAGTAAGTGTGATGGATGATTGTGTCTGGGCAGCAGCATTGAATGCCGAGCCAAGAGAGTCTGTAAGGGGTCGACTCAGGCCGTCTGCTAGGGGTGTACTCTCTCTCTCTCGTTCTCTTGCCCTAAACACATATAGTAGCGTGTCAGCGATGATAAAGCGAGGCTACACAATGCAGAGTTCCCCCAGGTATACTTAGCAAGGCAAACCCAGCCTCACAGACAAAACGCTGTCATTTCGCAAGACAACAATAGAACGGTATAAAAACAAGACAACGCAGACTTCACTGGCAAAATAACTGAATGAGGAAGTAATCCATATTAACCCGACTGTGTCGGATTTTCAGTGGCAGTAAGTTACATACAGGGAATCCCACATATCCACATACACACAGTATAGATACTCCAGAGTTCTTAGATGACACAATGCCTCCGTTGAGCAGGAGTACCTCTTGGATTCATGTCATTTTTGGTCATGTTTAACAAAAAAAACATCTCTAGTGCAGTTTTATGTACAAGACCCTGTCAGGGATTCAATCATATCTCTTTTATACCTTTATACCGATGTAACATAAGCAGCACATTTCTACCTGAGGTGAAATAGGTGTGTCATTTCTTGTTCATCATTCAGTTGTTCCTGTTTAGTAAAGTTTTACAGTAGGTATAAATTGTCTGAAGCCTTTTTTAAACTAGCCAAAATTAGTATCCACGTGTTAGTGATTTATTGCTGTTTCTTGTTAATGGCTCAGTCACACTGGAGTAAAAATAGGACAGCAACCTCTGTGTGACCAGGAAAGATCAGTCATGGCACAAGTGATTTTTTTTCTTGTCAAAGACCAACTGCAAGTAGTAGTGAAAACTAGGTGATTGCCCAGAACTTGAGTGTGCAACACTGTAACCTCCTGGTGACCACTTATGATCACAAAGCGATTGCACAGGTTACCTGGTGGTAAGCAACCTGTCTCCAAACGACTCAGACTGACTGCAATCACTCTCAGACAGTTTGCAGACAATTTGCAAATAACCACCATCTAATTTATAAACAAGGACAGGTTGCCAGCTCGTTCCAATCAGTATGAATGAGCCTGTGTTGATGGGTGCAACTCTTCTTCAAAAATTCCTATTGGTTGTATTCTGATTATATGAATAAATATATAAAATAAAGATAGCAATAGTGTGTCAGGAGCTAGCACTGGTCATCTACTAATTGGAGGGTTGATGGTTTGATGCCTGGCTGCTCCAGTCTGCATGCCAAAGTATTCCTGGGCACAATACTGAACTAGCATTACATAGCTAGTTAGCGTGTTCCACCTTGAGCAGATAACTCGAACATGTTACTCTCATGCCCAAACATGGTAACTTGTGGCTCCAAAAAAATAAAGATGGCGACAGTGGAAATGGCTAATTAGGCAGTAGTGCTATAAGGATGTCTGAGATTCAAAAAGCATGGCGAAAAGTTATGGACACATTTTGGTTTCTACACAAAAAGTAATGAGCTCATGTTCCCAGTCTGCAAATAGTTTCCAGGTAATAATGTACTGCAGCTACTTTCTACAAAAGTAACAGTCACACCAAATTAAATTTCATTCACTTCTATTGCAAACTTTAAGACGGTTATTTCAAAACCTTGGTAAATTAAAGCCAAACTATTTCTAATGCTAGGATACCACTGAGCAGTAAAATTTGTGCTCTTTGTAATGTAGCTGAACCAACCCTCTAACCAAAGGAGATAAGTTGCAAGGTCTGTTCTTATATAATAATTATAGCATACCATGGAAAATTTTTGACAGCCTAAACACACGTATATAAAATCACAGCTTCTGCCCCTCACGTCTTACTTCATCGTCCAAAAATGCATCGGAGCTGGCCTGTTGCTAATCGTTGGCTTTTGTAAACCACACTTCAGAAACAGCAGCAGTCAGGCTGCGTTCCCCTCAAAGACTAATTTGTTAAAATCACTGTGTAGCCATGCATTTAACACAAATCCTCCCGTTCATTTAACACAAAGCTCTTCCCATCCATCTCTACCTTCGTTTTGTCTGTCTCTCATGAACCATAATTTATGCCAAAACAGATGCTGCTACGTCTGCTGCTGCTGCGGCGTTTTATGTGTGTCTTTGTATGAATGTGTGTGTATGTGCCTGTGGGAAGTGGAAGTAAGCAGAGCGAATAATAAGCATAATCACTAATACAGGAAAATAAGGAAATTCTTTGACACACATGCCTACAAAAGTTAGTCCAGTCCCAAACACACACACATAAAGACATCCTATCAAACATGTATTCAATCATTCTTGAGTTTACATGACAACAATATATATTTCATGAATCTTGTGCAACCACTCTATAACACACACACACACGCACATAGCATCCCCCCACGCATGTGCTCTAATATTCCTGAACCTCATTGACAGTGATGTTGCTGACACAGGCCTCTGTGGGGGTTAAAGGCCTTTGGTGTTGCTGAATGGGCTCCTGCAGGACACAAATACCCACGTACACACAATCGCATGTAACACACACACGTGCATGCAAACCAATTAGCATCACCTGAAGGCGTGGAAGGATGTGCGTGCCCTGTACCTGCCATAATCTCACCCCCTTATTCTTCAGCTTTTGCTTGCACGTGTATAAGAGCAGATGAACAGACGGCTTTGATCGGAAGCATCGTGAATGCTAGCTGACTCCTGCATGTGTATATATGTGTGCGTGTATACACGTGCGGGTGTCGGTGCATGTATGCGTTCGTCTGCAGGGCTTTTCATGTTCTTCAGTTGTCTGCACAGCAGAGCATCAGCAGAGATAAATATAGTGAGCAGAGAAACGTATACGGCAAACAAAAACATGTCAGATGTGCACAGACCAACGTAGACGCTGCAAGATTCTGTTAATAAGTCAATTAAGTGTCAAAAAGCAATTGTTTTTCAGTTACCAGTGGCATTGTGTCTTTATTTTTTATTGACTGAACACCTACTTTAAAGGTTACCAGCCCAATGAATGACAATTGTTATTAGACTACATATATGACCATTAAGTGGCCTCCAACACCTACTAACAGGATCAGTACCAGTTAACAACTCATTCAATGGTAGTGCATCGAATGCATTAGGAAGCAGCAGGGTTGTTAGAGGAATTATTGCAATTATTGATTATAACACATTAGTTGGAGGCTCATCTTTTGTTCTTGCTCTTCATTTTGAATCACTTTTGCTAGCTCCGTTTTCTAGCTTATCACAATTTGTACCACTGAAGATTTTACATGCATTCTGCTGTGTGCTAAAATTCTCCTATATAATCAGTCATTTTTGTTTACCAGTTATTGCAATCACTGCCTAGCTAGCATATAAGTAATTCTGCTAGAATTTAAAAGTATGGGACAATCCAAAACATCTATGTAATTCACACTTGGGATCTGTTGCTATAGGTTACTGCTATTTTATTCTAATGTTCATTTTTGTATGAAAGTCCACTGTTAGGACAAGCTAGCTTTTAGGAGAACAATATTTTTGGTTTTCAGTGTTTTAGACCAGCGGCCCCAACCTTTTTTACACCACGGACTGGTTTAAGTCTGACAATATTTTCACAGACTGGCCTTTAAGGTGTCACGGATAAATACAACAAAATAAAACCAGTACCAAAAAAAGAAGATCTATTAATAACACATGGGAAAAGACCCAGGGAAATTGAGTTAACGTTAAAAACGATAAAAAATAAATAAATAAATAACTTTAAAAACCAATAAAAACCCTGAACCTCAACTCTCACGGCCCAGTACCAAACAACTCACGAACCTACAGTCACCGAGGAAAAAATGTGTATTCACTGACCGACTGGAGGCTGCTAGCTGTCATTAGTGAAAATGGTGTTAAAGAAAACATCCAAAATCAACATATTTCAAAAGGAACAACTTTTATTTTTGAGCCGGTGAGTGTTTGGAGAGAATTCACTCAAATTACTCACAACCTCGGCAAGCTGCTGGTGACCAAAGCAATGACGAGGAAGCTTTCGGTGCAACACTGTAAATCTCCTTGTGACCAGTTTCACACTAGTGACTGCTAACAACCTCTAGCCAGCCACTTTTATCTAGCAACCAGTGACTTCCTGGGGTAACTAAACTGTCAGTAGGCAGCAATCAATTTCACAGCCAGAAACCTTCAAGGTCCACTTTCAACTGGTAGGACAATCCACATGTTGCCCCAATGACCAGTGGTTGCTAGTGGTTTGGCTTTTCTAGCTTATCCTGTGGTGGACTGTAATAGAGTGAGTTCTAAATATGGGTCAACAGATTGAACCCTTTGCCGTGTTCCTCAAGTAGCTTTCAGTGGTGATGCGGTTTTCTGCTGCCTGTAAGAGCATTATTTAAGAGTCTTTTCTTCTTTTAAAACCAGTCAGCTAGGAACAAAATAACAAGTCACTCAGAGACATTATATGCAGCCAAGTTCTGAATTAATTAGCACATTTGCTATAGCTAATAATAACATTTGCCAGTCAACAAAACCTACGCTTTACGGATTAGAAAGGAGAAACTGCTTTTCTTTCTCTGTGTCCTATATGGATGTTTCAATAAGCATTCTAAGTCATTAATATGCCACCAATCAACTGCGTGAATGGCCCATAAGTCTCATATCAACTTTTATTTAAAATCAACTTTAAAATCAACGCATACATATAAATTATCCCAAACCCATTTTTAATATTTTATTACAGTCTAGCAGACTGTTTACATTTCATTTCTTTCTCTATCCACTGCATCTGGAGCTGAGATTATATCGTTCTGTCATTGCCTTGTTTTTAAAATTAATTGTGCTGCTGGTGGCAACCATATCTCCCCAAAGGGAACAACTAAGTTTCCTAATCTTATCTCTCATGACTCAGATCACTTTAGTTCATTTCAGCTTCTCTTGGCCAAATCGTGTTTCCCACATTTTTCCCCAGACAGGGTTTCTGTCTCATCCTGAACACTTTCCACAGCCTTAAACTGTGTTTTCCCTTTTCCCCTTGCTGCTCGTCTTAGCTCCTTCCTGCCTCCCCATGTGGCTGCATGCTGCGCCCACAAAACCCTGACAAATACGGGAGTGCTAGACCACTGTGCGTGCACTTCTGCGAATTTCACACACACATGGACACCCATGCAGATCATCTCAATGAGAGAAATCTGGTGTTAGGTGGGCAGACTGATGAGAAGACTTGAAGCGTATAGAAGGGTAGGAAGCACAAGAGAGGGACAGGAAGAAGCTAAAACAGAGGGGCAATAGTGGTGCACAGAAAATAGGAAGAAAGGGAAAGTAAGGAGTTGATTGAATTGTTTAAGACAAAGGAAAATAAAAGATACCTCTCTGCTCAATACACAACCAATCCACCCTCCAGCGCATTCAGAGAATGAGGCGGCTAATAAACACACAACTAAACACCTCAGCTCTCAAAGCCAAAACAATGGCTGCATCCTCTGCATAGGAAAACCTACAAAAGAATGCTGAGGAAGGAGGAAAAAAAACACACTGGAAGAACTCCCAGTATGTACATATATATATAAAGTCTTCCATCACCATAGCAACCCTGGCTAAGGAGGGAAGGTATCATACCATAAGGTCGGAAAACAAAATCTATTGCAAAAGGAAAGCATGGAGGGGAAAAGAGCAAAATAAAAGTGCCTCAAATTTGGGGAATTAATAGATTGATTGATAATTGAAAGAAGGAGAGAAATTATGGCATGTCAGCAAAAAGATGAAAAAGGCCAAAGGGGCGTCGAGTCTGAAACAAAGTTGAAATGTGACAGAACCAATAAAACATGAGTCTGTCAATATACTGAACACTGTGTGCAGCTTTACTGCTCAATGTAAAGAGAAAATGTTTGTGAGATATTCACAGTGTGTTTTTAATCTTTAGAAAATGTAATAATGTAGTTGAAGAGCGGGTCAGACTGAAGCTGTATCCACACAGGAAGTGATTCCCAGAAATGCGGTCACCAGAGACCATACAAAGCCACTAAACCACCACAGGCAAAGAAATGCTGGCAATGTAAAGTGGGCTGGTTCCAAGAAAAATTATTCTTAACTTCAAAGCAAGTGATTGAAGCAACTACCAATGGGACTGCAGGGTAGTAAAAACATTTGAGGGTTACCTGGGCAGCCTGCGCTTTGAAGGCTTATACTAGGGATCAACCATCAGCTTCAACATGATGCACGACAAGTGAATTGCTTCTCATGTGGATGCAGATAAAAGGTCTTTCATGGCCTACAAGAGATGGCAAAATAGACCTGACCCATTAAGGACTCATGGGGTTTCCTGAGGTGCCTGGGATCAGTTTTTAATGGATCATTTTCGGTCCTGTGGGGTTGCAGGATTGAGCCTCTATGAATCTGGTCTGTTGCAGTGTTCTTGGTAAGAAGCCTCTTTTAGGCAAAGAGTATGCCATCAAAGTTACGTGCAGATGCATCCTCAGGTTCTGAAGAGAATACTGCATTGTAGCGAGGTGATTGTTGTTATTTGCTTCTGTTACCCAAGGTTTTATTGTTGTGGCCAAGGGCGTAGATTTGGTTTTGGCATTGGTGGGGACGGATGATTCAACCACCAAACCCTGCCCTGTTTCTTTTTTTTTTTTTCCTTTTTATTTTTGTTTCTTGATAAAAGGAGAAATATACTTGCCTACATATGCTATTCTACATGCTTTTAAACCATTTAAAATTACAATTCATAGTTTTATATGTGAATTATATAATGTTAAATTACTATTAAGCAAATGACTAAAGTATTTTAGACTTTAGTTTACTTCAGCCATATTCCATACAAATCAGGTATCATACAAAAATAAAAATAGCTTCAAATACAGTCATGACAATAAAAGAATATGACTTTAAGGATTTAACATCATTACTTCAGTTATAGTACACCAACATGTCTTATACATTAGCACTAAGGGAAAACTGAATGATCTGGTGGTTTTTGTTAATAAAACTACTCATCTAAGATTACCACAAAGTAACAGATCTCTCAGCAAAATTATGCAACATTTTAGGCACACTATCAAATCAGTGAGCTGGGATTTTTTATTCTAAACATGAACTACTGTTACAGCAACAGACATGGACACAACAACTCAATGTCCACTATGTGAAGGAGCCAAACACATGCTTTCTCCTCTCGTTAACTGAGATAAACTGCTGGCATATTTGTTTTACATCTATACTGTCCAGTCTCTCCTGGTGGACATGGTACAGCCTCTGTAAACTAATATCCTGGCTTGCTCGAGGCTGCCGTTTTCTCTGACAGTTTCAATCAAAATTAGAAATGCTACTCTGAGATTGAGATAACTAATAGTGCTGCCTGATGTGCAGTTAGTTTCCAAATCACGTTATTAATGGTTACATACACTTTTAGACTGATGTGGGCCTAAGCCTAGCATGGCCTGTAACGTTATTATGACACATCTTATGAGTGAACTTAACTTTAAGTGACTTACAGGTTTCTTTGAAAAATACTTTCTCATATCCAGGTTCTTCCTTTTTGCTGCCATACTCCTCTCCTCCTCGCAGCGCAGGTTTGCCGCTGCTAAAACTAAACAGAGCTCCCTGAAAGGCACAGCCAATCACATTGGCCATATTTGTCACATGAGGTAGGACTCTACATCTGACTCAGTAGAGAACGTAATTTAGCTCTTTCTGCACCGCTGGGTGAATGAGACGCTGACAGATCTTTTTTTTTTCTTTCTATCGGGTTTGATTTCTTTACTCGAAGAGATCAAATTATTGGTGGGGATAAATTCAATAATCGCTGGATATTGGTGGGGACATGTCCCTTCTGTCCATGCCAAATCTACGCCCTTGGTTGTGGCTGATCAGCATGTATGAGGATCTTGTCGTGAGCATAGAAGTGTTATGAAATGTATGCGCTAGCATTAGAGTTCCTCTGTGTAAGAGCAGCAAAGCTTAAAGGATAAAGGAAAACATGTGCCAACATTACACATCAAAGTCTCCTCAGAGATAGAAGGGAGTACTACTGAACATGTGAAGTAGATCGTGTTAAAGCTTTAGTGCAAACCTGATTGCGTCAAGTGATGAACTCAAAAGAAAAATCCAGTGTCGTGGAGTTAGAACCAAGTAAGCCAACTCTATAGTCATCTCTATAGAGGTGAACTGTTGGCGGTCAAGAGTGTGATGTTAGGTATTCTTTTCTTCACAATGAGGCATTTGATAAGGGGTGGCTGCAATCAGCACAGAGTAAAGTCTGACCACACGTTTGTATGACCACCTTTGTGCATTTGAACTGAAAAGTCAAATGCAAAAGTCAAATTTTAAAAAGTAGCTTTTTTCAATTTTCTGGTGTTGTCTTAACTCGCAGTGTTTTTGTCCTCTCAGAGCCACCGTACTTTTGGACAATCCACAGAAACAGTCCATTAACGGACTAAGGATGTATCAATTATCTGACCAACACAGATTAGCTACTAAGAATAAAGCAATGCAGCAATTTCTATGGCACCCCAATATATGAAATGTCAGGTCTTGCCTCTGTTGTGAGATTTTTTTTTACCGTTACTGTTGTTATTAGGTTTTCTTTCTTCTATTATTGGTACAATTCCTAAACTGTTTAACCGTTGTCAGTGTTTTATCACTGATACCAATTTAGTTTGGTGTGTCAACATTTTCAAAATTAGCCTAAAGTGCAAAGAAACTGTGAAGGCTCATGGTAATAAACCAAATTAACTTTACAATGTAAACATTCAGACTCACTGAGAATCTCTGTGAGCCACCCAAAGTCATAAAATCAGCAGATTTTAAGCATGCTGTCTAATAGTTTGTCATCCCATGCTAGCAGTCCAGTCCCATGGTTAAAAAAGAACAAATCACGAACACTGAAAGGTTATTCTGCTTCAAAGACTAACGCTAAACGTAAAATTCTGATTCACCTTCCAGCACTTCTTTGCCTTATAAACTCTTACTGCTGCTTTTTTTCTTTCATTCCATTCCTTTTTATCCTTTCCTCCTCCGGTGATCATATTGTATCCTCCCCTTCCCTTTTCTTATTTTCCCTCTCCATCTCCTTGGGGTAAGGACGTATTGAATAATTCACAACGGGTCCTGATTTATAAGAGTGCTTGTAGTGCCCAGACGCTTCAGTCTCGCTCATCAGTCTGTCAGCTCATTACGGCTAAAGAACGGCACGGCGGCCTAATCTCGAATGACACGCCGCAGTTTCCTAACTGGTGTACAACATCAGCACAGTGTGTTCCAAATGCACTGGTGTAAGCAGTTGTGGCTCTGTGGCGGATGAAAGGCCATGATCTGGCTCTTCATAGTAATGTTATCGCACTCAGACAGCCAGGCACAGTTCTTCTCGGGGAGCAGAAAAGCAACTACTGTTACGTGAAAGAATATCCAAACTCCAAGGTTTGGCAGTTTGAGCGCTGATTGAGGTATTTCATGGTCTTAAATATAACCACCCAGTCTGTGAAATACATTAATGAAAGAGGAGGGAGTGTTTCCTATTTCGTCTCTCCCCCCACCCGCATTTCACCGGCCGCGCTGTACATCAGAACAAGCACTGCTGCAATTACAATCCCACCTCTTCTGAACACCAAAATAGACATACATTTCATAGATTCTAGCTCCAGGGAACACTTGTATGGGAAAATTTGTGTTGCTGACTTGTAAATGTCTACACCAGACATGAAGAAAGTATAGTAGTGGGAGGCAAACTTATGATTACACCAGCCAATCTTATACACACATCAAATGGGATAATGTGGACTTAATTGAAGTATAGGGAAATTGAACAATTACTCATTATAATGGGGCTCCCTCTTGAGGACCACTGAGAATCCCAGGACTCTAACAAAAGCACTGCACACCTTAATAACCTCTTGTGAGCGAGATGCAATAAAAATGCATCTCGTATAAGTATGCAATGTAAAGACGTGGCTGGAGGATGAACAACTGTATTCGGCTCGTATATAAATCTAGCATCTAATACATTTTCTAAAATGAATCCATTTAAATCGATTAAGGAATCTATTTCAATTTAGTGCTCAAGAAACGAGCGATTCCACCGAGGTCTACCTAAATAGAAGACAATGTTTTTTTTAATTTCTTTTTCCAAATGGGTCACAGAATCTTTTGTTTAGTGAACGGTATGGTAGCCTGTTCACCGCCTAAGAAAAAGATGAGCAGCATTAATATGAAATGAAGATTAAAAATGTACCTGAAACATTTAGAGCTATTTGCTTCAAGTACTTTGGGTCCCGATTTAATACTACTAAGGTCAAAAGCTTAAAGGAATAGGTTCATAACTTGGGAAATGCACAGATTGTGATTCTTTCCAAGAACTAGACAAGAAGACTGATAGTAGTTGAATAGCTTTAAGCTAAATGTGAAGCTGTGGCCAGCAGAATGTCCTATAGTAATAAAGTCCAAATACCAACTATCTGCAGTTTCCTCGACATGTGCAATAAATTCTCGGTGTCTTCAGCATCTCACCACATCTGCCCACAACATAATCCACCACATATCTTTCACGTTAGGCTAATACCAGAAGGTAAAAGTAAGTAACTAGCTTCTTATAGCATAGCATAGCATAGCATAACAAATGATAAAACAGCTATCTTTGCTCTGTCCAAATTTAAGAGAGAATTTCTCAAACAGTATGTCTAAATTAGATTAACATAAATTAATGTGTAGTCCTTTAAAGTTGCTGTTCTTCATGGAGCCTTTAAACATGGATCACATGACAGCCTGCCACCCGAGAAGTTAAAATATCTTGGCTAACCCCCTGGTGACTGTTTGCAGTATAGGCAATGAACCTTATATTTCGGTTGTCTTGTACAATGCCCAAGCACAATTGTCATGCCTCCCAAAAACCCACAGGATTAAAAATATGGCAGTTAGCCTGTGCATGTTTTTATTTTTAGAGTAAAGTAGGAGTTCAAAAATCAAAAACAAGGCAAATATTCATTTATTTTATCCAGTGCCTTGTTGCACTCCTTCAGATACCAAAACAAGCCATTTTAGCCCCCCCTCCATCCCTTTAAAACCACAGTCCTCATTGGCTACTCCTTGCAAACAGATGTTTCTATGCTCACAGCTTTATTTAGGATATCTCTTGCACATCATACAGAGCCAAAAAAATGGGGGAAACATGGTATGAAACTCAAGATGAAGCCAAAGCTTTCAGTTCATATAGATTAGTCTTAAACACACAATGGCAGTGTTTAATATGTGTTAGGGCAGGTATCATAGAAAATTGGAAAAAAATATTAATATTAATAAAATATCCCATCATCATAAAAATATTATCAAGTTAATGTAAGTGTTAAAAAGTTGGATTCTGATTAGTTATATTAATCAGAATAGTTATTATAACTGACAAGTATAGTGGGGAGGGTACCTGGAAATGCATAAGAATATTCATTAATAATATTAATTATTGCAGCAACTATTATTTTAGAGGTTTTGATTAGCCTTTTCAGTGTTTTTGGTGATTTAGGTGTTTTAAAGACTAAGGATGCTTACTAAAGCTACAGTAAGCTCTAAGAAACATATCAAGCACATTTCCTTGATCACAGCATGTTTGCAAAGCCATTTGTTGTTGAATTTTACGTGAGTGGAATGACACAGTGTGCGAGCATGAAATAAACAAAACCACAACCCACTCACACAAACCTCCATAAAGAACCTTCAAGCCCTGCAGATGCTGCATGTGGTGCGCATCTGTGCGCGTAGTGGGACAGGTCAAAAGGTCCTTTTTGCTAAGGTCAAGATATCGTGTTTAGTCCAAGGAGGACTGGATCAGATATCAAATGACTCATCAAGGGGTAACCATTTCCCTGTTAATCTCAAGGGATGATATGTAATAGGGGTGGATTAAAACAGTAATTCAAGATGCGGACTCCATCCCAGGATGCTCTGTTCACACAAACAGCATCTGCTCATTTTTAGGCTAAACTCTAAAGCTGGCTAACCTTTTCACTATATCAACATATTGGCCTAAAGTGTTCAGAGCTGATGTTTACCACTGATTGGAATGACGGTTTTAAAGAAAAGTGCACTGGAGCTAAAACAGCTTCAGATAGTAGATGAATTGAGGGGTCGCACAAGGGCGAAATGTATTTGGAATTATTATTTTATTTCATACACATATATGCTAACAGTCTGATCAGTGATCAGTTTAAACACTAGCTTTGCTAACACAGAAAAACTCAGAGAACGAGGGTTCAGCAAAGGACTCACTTACAGTACTGTCAAAAACTAAATGCCCCTAATAGAGATACAACCAATGAGCTGCTCTGCTGAACCAAACCAGCCAATCAGAAATGAAATCTAGTCCCTGGATGAACAACATCAAGACCGTATTTATGTAAGTGGTTCTCTACCTTCTGTTATCTCTGCTCTCTATTCCTCAACACAGCACTTCTTCCCCCTTCTCCCACCAAAATTTTTTTGCCTCAAGTGTTGGAATATGCTGAAAACATGACTTTTTCACCGGTGGGGATTTTGGAGAGAAAAGCTTAACAGATGATGCTTCCTAGATGGCTGACTTTGTCAGTCTCTCAATTTCCTTCAAAATGTTCAATCAAAGCATTTTGACTCCAGTCACAGTAGCTGAAAAAACCCAAATGAGCAAAGAGGGGGGAGGATAACGTAATGAGGGAGTGATCGATGAAAACATCCTGAGACACTGGTAGAAACAAAAGCCATATATCTGAGGGACAGGTGCGCTGTGCAAGGAGAACAGCAGCAGTTTGCTTTAACAGGTTTTTTCACCAAGACAGATCGAGGGAATGAAGCTTTGGGGCAGTTCAATATGAAAGAGACCTCAAATCTAACCTTTCACAAACCTTCCAAGTATAAGCAGATAGTCAACCCTCCGTAAACTATTCTGGGATACATACGCTGCATCTTGACTGGTTCCTTTATTGGCCCCATCATGCTCCGACATTAGCATTAGGAATGCAGGCTCAGCATGTTCATTCACTTTAAGCCTGTTTATTGTTCTGACCTTGTGCTTGTATATTGTCATGGTTGTGTATTGCAGATTCTGCTTTAGGGAATGTTGTGAGTGATGTGTTTGTGGAAGTTTATTCTGGAGCATAATAGGGGCAAAGTAGCTTTGTCATATGAAGATTAAAAAAAGACCAAAAACAGCTGGATTGGATGCGGAAAAGTAGACGGAAACATTATGCCATGCCAGCAGAGGGTTGGCTGAGGAAACTAAAGCAGAAATATTTGACAACAAGTAAGATAGAGTTACAAGATGTGTATTTAATTTTTTAGATCCCCTAAGCACACCACAGGAGTGAAACGCCAATTAATGTAAGGTGTTTAAATTAATTTGAGCGAGAAATATTGATTTTTGTAGTTGGAAACTACAGAACTAAAACACACCTAATATTTTCCTGTAACACCTAGAAATTGCATCTATATAATACTAATTTGTTACTGCTGATAGGGTTTTATTAAATGGGAACCTTTGGGGGAAACATGCTACTATATACTAAATACCACATGGAAACACGTTAACAAGTTAAAGTCACACGATAAAATAGCAATAGAAAAATGCATCTTACTATTACACAATTGCACATCTTGCCGTTGGTGCTGCAGTATGGCCAACCGTGAGATGTTGGCCCCGTTTTAGAGATGGTGTTGTCATAACTCACTGGCTCTTGTTCAATTGGACCTTTGGGTTTTGCACTTGGTTAGACTTCTCTCAGCTTGCTTTTCATATGTTTTTATTTTTACCATCGTTATCAACAGTGTGAAGGAAAAACTCCCTTTTGACAGGAAGAAACCTCAGGCTAAATCAGCCATTCATTGGGTGTTAGGGGAGGGAGACAGAAGACAAAAGGACAAAAGACACACTATGTATTGGGTTGAAATACACTCTCCCTAAGCAGTAACCCTTCATGTTGAAAAATCTCAAGTCGGCAGCAACAGATATGTCTCAGTGCTATTATAACTTGATTATGGACCAAAGCTAAAAGACAATATTGCGTAACTGAGGCAAAATTGTATTATTTAAATGCCCCTGGAACAAAAAGCTCTGTACCACCAGACATGAACTACAGTTCAAATGTGCAACTGAAACAGAAAGAGGGTGAAACCTTACATCAGTAGCTATCAGTATCTTTCCAGGTAGGTAAAATTGCACAAAAAAAAAGCTCCGGGAGAGGACTTGAGAGATGTCATTGTGTTTTATTGTCTAAAACTGCACATTCTAAGTTTGTATATAAGTAGTAAGATTAATAAGAGGGGAGGCAAAGTTTAATTTCCAACTACAAGCCCCTACTCCTTATTCCCCGGTCTTTGAGGGAGGGTTATGAAGTTAGTTGTGTACAGGCACCTTAATTAACCATGTAACTCAAAAAAACTGATTACATCTATAACTTGTTAGTTCCTCACCCTGATTTATATGGAATTTCCCATTTACAAGACATTCAAGCAATCAGCTTAATGGAGAACGATAACTGTAAGCTGTTGCTTTTGTGCATGTGTCTTTGTAACAGCTCTGATTGTTTTATGCAATTACAGAAAATCAATGAGCAGCCCTCCTATATGGGAATACTGGACTTAAAGGATTATGGTATTAATGTGATGACTTGTCTTCATTTACTAGATTTATTTCACTGAAAAACAAACAAACTTTAAAAAAATTGTATATTATTGTAAATTATCAATTCAGCTTCTTGCCTACCCTGAAGCATGTTTCAGTTATGCTGCTATAGGTCTGGGCTGTCGGGGCACTTCCAGTGATGCACTAAGCATCGTCTCTTCTCTCCCTCTCTGCTCCAGCCGGTCGACGCAGACGGCCGCCCACCCCACGTCTAGTCCTGTGGGAGGATTCTTCCTGTTAAAAGGGATTTTATCTTGTGCTTCCTCATGGGGGAGTCAATTGTTTAGTCTATATAATATTTAACTGAATATTGAGCAATACTATAAAACCTGATAATACCATATCACCCCAACAGAGCATTTAAGGTATTTAAATGTAGAATGGGAGGCAGAGTCTTCAACTTTGAGACTCTTCTGTGGAACCAGCTTCCAGTTTGGATTCAGGAGACAGACAGTCTCTCTACTTTTAAAGTTAGACTTAAAACTTTCCTTTTTGATGATGCGCATAATTAGGGTGGGATCAGACGACCCTTTCCTTATTTACACTGCAATAGTCCAAGGCTGCTGCAGGTTTCCAATAATGTGGAGTGTTTCTCTTTCACTCTGCATTTCCACAGTGTCTCTTTTGTCCGGTATTCCTCCCCTCACTCCCAACTGGTCGTGACAGATGGCCTCCCCTCACTGAGGCTGGTTCTGCTGGGGGTTTCTTCCTGCTAAAAGGGAGTTTTTCCTTCCTACCATCGCCAAGTGCTTCCTCATAGAGGGTCATGTGATTGTTTGGATATTCTCTGGATTATTGTAGGTTATTTACCTCACAATATAAAGCATCTTGAATTGACTGTTGTTGTGATGTAGTGATCTCTATACATAAAATTGAATTGAACTGAATTCAACTGAACTGAAGAATATAAGAGCTTATATATAAGCTTATATGTAATACATAAAAGTTTAGTATGATATAACACTATACAGTCATAAAACAATATAGCGTGTACCATTATCACGCCACAATAATGTGATGCACTGCTGCAAAGGCAGAGTTATGACAGAGTCATAAAAGATCATGAATAGAGCAAGTGAAGTTAGATATGTGGAGCTTTTGTTCAGCACACACACACAGGCACATAGGAAAGGTAAAGGCAAACAACTGGGGCTCCTGTGTGAGCCACAGGCACACGGTTTTATTTCATGAATTTAATTTGTGTTATTTCTTAAAGATGCACTTGGTTGCCTGCCTCACACAGAGGGAAGCTAGGACCCAGAGCAGGACAGCGAGGGAGCGTTTTAAATTAGAAGCAGACTTCTCTCTCTCTCTCTCTCTCTCTCTCTCTCTCTCTCTCTCTCTCTCTCTCGCTTTCCCAAAAGACAAAGAGACAAGGAGGAAGTGAAGAGAGAGGAAAGAAGAGAGAGAGAAAGAGTCTGGAACTGGTTCTGTAGCCACATCTTGTAGGAAATCCTGAACAGAGCAAGTTAACGAGGGACACCGAAACCACGAGCGCCGAGGCTCCCCTCCCTGCATTGTGTGTGTGTGTGTGTATCACAATGCACAATACAATCCCTCAGATAGTCTGCGTGTGCCCAGCGAGACACTACTGATAAACACACAATAAAAACAAGAAAAAAATTTCTGGCAGGAATTATGCACAGTACAACCTCACATATGGGAAGGACTGGCAAATTACACAATACAGACAAATACACCAACAGAGGATTACATATCACACAAACATACAGTGCAACAAACATGAACGTCACTGAACAAATCCGGCACACACACACATACACCTCCAGGGAACAGACAGGGTTTCCCTCTCAGTCTACATCTGCAAACTGTATGTATGGGACCATTGCAAAACTTACAGTGAGACCTCCCTGTGTGCCCGCATGTCAGGCCCAGCTATGCTGTGTTGGCCTATGCTAATATAAAGCCTAATAAAGACCAGATATTACACATTCATGCAACAGTATGCACACCTGTTCTAAACACACACACACAAGGGGTGGAAATAGACGGGTTGGGGGGTGATTGGGTAAAGCAATGGTGACTAAGAGAAAATATTAATCAAGACGAAAAGCAGATCCCGCTGTCTTCCTCATCCTGCATGTGGGCTGGTCGGCACCCTCGGGTGGAACACAATGCATTTTTCTCCCTGAAATGATATTGTCACATTTATGAATGTGTGGGAGCCACAGAATGCAATATGTGTGATGGAGGAAGAGGGTCGAACTGTTTGCATTTAGGTATCATTTGTATCCGTGTGGGAAGCAAGCACTGTCGATTTTTGGCATATTCTATTGAACTGTTGTTGCTGTGTGGCTGTTTCTGCTGCTGGTGGGGTTTCAGAATATATAGATTTTTATATTACTTTGTCACTTCATTATACTGTTATTAATCTAGTGTGACTTCATCTGAAGGAACACAATTATGACAAGCAGTATTCCCACACAGCACCATACTCCAGACAATGGATGTGAATAATATACTGTAATATAATATAAAAAGATAAGCAAACTTTTTCAACATTTTCGAGGTAATACATTTTAAAGCTAGCCTCAGTTGTCATAGCATAAACTAAGGTATAAAGACTTACTGATAGCATAATGTTAGCACTGTTCTTCAAATGTTTTTGACAAATATACAGTTCTCCTGCACATAGCAACTACATTTTTAAGCAGAGCAGACAGCTGTTTCCAGAAACTAAGGCTTTAAAAAAGGATATCGACGCTCACAGTACCTGCTCAGTATCAAACAGGCTAAAGAAGACTTAGCTGTTAGCTAGTAAACAATATGGAAAAGACTGAAAGCCACTCTCGTTAGCAAGTGCTAGTGTTAGGTTTCCTAATGCCAGCATCTTATTCAAATATGATAACCTATTATAAAAAGTGGCAACATCAGACTTCAAAGCAGATTCACAAAGCAACAGGTGACAACACAGAGGCTACAGCCCTCTTTGCTTTATCAGTAGATACATTTTTTAGCTGGTGTCTTTTGTTACCTTTATATGGATCCGATTTCACCTATTATGTTAGCTAAGCTAACCTCCCGCTGGAGTACATTAATTAAGTACATTTAAGTTATTTATTTGTCCTCTTTCTTATCTGTGTGTGCGTAGTTGCTATACATATATATATATATATGTATATATTTTTTTTTAATTCCCCGCTCACCCATGCGGGCGGTCAATCCTTCAAGCTCGGGTCCTCTACCAGAGGCCTGGGAGCTTGAGGGTCCTGCACAGTATCTTAGCTGTTCCTAGGACTGCGCTCTTCTGGACAGAGATCTCCGATGTTGTTCCCGGGCGATCTGCTGGAGCCACTCGCCTAGCTTAGGAGTCACTGCACCTATATATATATAATGTTTCAAGTCCTCACATTTAATAATATGGCCATTGGGGGGGGGGGGGGGGGGGTACTACTGTCACTAGCTTCACATACAAAGCCATATCTTACACACAGACTCTATCATCAGGTGCTAATGTGACATTTTCTCTTTTCCAGTTTAACAGATTACACCTGTTTCACATAACCTTGCAACCCCGTTTAAATCTGGTAAGCTCTAGGCTCATAGGACATGATCCCATTCCCTTCTCAGCTGATCCCAGCACAGGTGTAGTGCTTAAAAGGATGCTGAGGCTCAGCACTTCCACAAAACTCTGTGATCTGATTCAGGAGCAGCCATCACACAGTCGCCCCTGGGACATTAAACTCTAATGGCTGCAAACTGTAAATGTCACAGTGATTTGGGCCAAGCACCAAGGAGAGAGAGCCTGATAGGGTGTTCGCTTGTGTGTGTGTGTGTGTATGGGTGTGTGTGGGAAAGAGAGAGACTGTCATGTCAGTGTCACTGCTTGTGCAAAACAGGTCACAGTGAAAACGCACTGAGTTGAAGTAATTACAATATTAGAAAGGTGCGGACACAGAAAGAAACACACGCAAACACTTTTCCATATATTTGATAACCAACAACACAGTCAAATATGTCTGCAGTAAGTTACAACCTACATTTGCTCATTCAGTGAACTGAACTGAAACTGTGTGTTTCCAGAATTATTACATCGGAGTAGTACACAGGGATCCAACCACCAGTGAGGGAGCGGTGATTTAGGAGAATTCAGAAAAATTGATTAGAAAACCCCCCAAAATGCACAATAAGTTATAATTACTGTTTTTAATGTGTACAGACCTCCTGCCTCTATAAATACACATTAGAAGACGTAGCTACAGTCTAATAATATAGCAGGTGCACAGAAACACAAGATTTAACGTGAGATAATGGAGCTAGTAAGATATTAGCTCCACTACTGGTTACAACATTAAATATGTTTAATTTTACTGAGTCATAGAAGTAAATAACATTATGTCTGGGAGGGGACGAGGAGCACTCCTCATTTTAAACCTTACCAATGTATTGTTTTCTAACTATACCTTTAAATGTTATTTAATAGTGAAGGCTTTTAGGTTTTGAATCTATGGTAGGCAGAGGTGGACAAAAACAACATCTTATTCTTTTAGAGTTAATTGAAAACAGCCTTTTTCCCCCCAAAGAGGGGGGCTAGAAGTATAACTTCCAAGTGTAAAAAGCTTTCTTAAACCTTATTCTGGGGCACAGTTAGCATACGCCAAAGTCTCTTTCTAATTAGATTTAACAGGTGATTCAATATGTGCATTTTCTATGTCCCAGTGACCATTTAAATTAAAGTTAATTTAGAAAATCCTTAAAAATAGGTGCTTGGAGGCATAACCAATAAAGCAGTGGGGTGGTGAGATTTGTTCCTAGAATCGAGTATTTCTGGAAATGGATCAGTGTTCCAAGCTAGCTAGATATTATGCTAAAAGATTAAGTGTCTGTCCCTGGCTTCACTCTTCATCCAAAACTTTGGCTTCAATTCAATTCAATTCAGCTTTATTTATATAGCGCCAAATCACAACAACAGTCGCCTCAAGGTGCTTTATATTGTAAGGTAGACCCTACAATAATACATACAGAGAAAAAACCCAACAATCGTATGACCCCCTATGAGCAAGCACTTTGGTGACAGTGGGAAGAAAAAACTCCCTTCTAACAGGAAGAAACCTCCTGCAGAACCAGGCTCAGGGAGAGGCGGGGCCATCTGCTGCGACCGGTTGAGGTGAGTCACTGTTTTAGTCAATGACTGTTCCTGACTTAAACCTAATTTATGGAAATCACAAGGTAAGTACCATCAACTTGAGTTGATTAGCATTTTCATTTAGGTTTTTTCTGGGGGGGTTTTTGTACCCCCATAAGGACATGCAGAAGTAATGTTCATTAGTCTTAGAGGGATTGCAGGCTTGGGTCAACACCCGAGGCTGTATTCGCTTTAGTTTTGTTCTCTTATGTTTGGCTTTGAAAATAAAAAATGTTTTAGCACGTGCAAATAGCTATGACTGAACAGTTGCTGTTCGGGGGAGGGGTTTAGGGAATGGTTCACTGCGATGACCGAAAACTCACTCGAGCTCACGCGACACATATGCTCGTCAATACTACACTTCATATGAAAAAACTATTTCTGCAGGTTTTTAATTACACACACCATAGGGGGATTAACCACAACAGCTACTCAAAAGAATTGAAAACACACACACACGTGGTCAACCCACTATGAAAAGTTCATTAGCCTCCACTCAGCTGCATGTATCTATATGAACCGGAACAAACCAGACTTGCATGATCTGCTGAACGCAACAACACGGCTTTCGGCACAGAATCACAACGGTAATTGAGTGAGTTACTATCAGCCAATCTGCTGTCGTACAATGATGTTGTGTAATGAGTTAAATTTACATTAATGGGAAAGTTTTATTAAAGTTGAAGGTGGAGCTGTGAACACCCCGTGTGCACAGATGCAGACTTGCACACACGATCTCACGAGGCCAGCAGACATATCATGACTCTTATATAAGCTTCCTGACCCCAGAGGTATTTATATCCCTCGTTTGTTATCTATAATAAGACATCTTTCTCTTTTTTTCCCGCTCCTTCACCAGACTCCCCAGACCTGCTGCGGGAAAATCCTGATTAGTGTCCCAATGACTTGACATAGAGCGATTGAGATAGCGATGCAGACAGAGAGGGAGGAGCAGGGAGGAGGAGGGAGGTGGAGCGGCGAGACAAAAATGTGCAGAAAGTGACAAAAGAGACGCGTTTCGGTGTGTGGCTGTGCGACTTATTGACAAAACTGGCAGTTTTGCGGCGGGCTGATTTGACAGTCGACTGATTTGGCGCTTTACGTGTTTATCCCTGAAGTGTGCATGAGTATGTGTGTGAGCTGGTACAGAGATAAGGTCAGCGCTCAGGTCTGGAGTGTGTCAACAGCACCAGATTCCTTTTTTTAGTAACACAACCTAAAAAGGGCACTTCTATCAGACATGGCATCCCCTGCTGCTCATCAGCTTATCAATCTGTCTGGAGAAAAACACAGCTAGGAAAGGGGGGAGGTGTAATTATCAAAAATAACTATGAGAAGAAGGTGGAGCAGAGATGGGTAAAAAAAAAGAAGAAGCAAGAAACAACAGACCTGAGAGGAAAGAAGCTGAAGAACCAGGTCACATATTTTGTCAAAAAATAGGTTTTTAGAAAGCTGGGCAGCTGAAATTTCACAAAACTGGGGCGATATATGATGACTGAAGAAGAGGGTAAGATGGAGAAGGAAGTAGTGGACACCAGTTAGCAGAAAGGTGGAGGAGAAAAAGATCAAAGCATTTGTCATGACGTAGACCAGACGCAGCGGCAGTAAGACAGCTTAATAACTCGGTACATGTGTCCAATAAGATTTTGCTGTGTAAGAGTAAATATATAGCTTACCCATGCCATTCTCATCTCTCTTCTGTACCCCCACCCCCTTCTGTTGCCACTCTGTGCAGCCAAGCTCAATTCTTCTACAATACCCTAATGAGAAAAAGCTGGTAGGAAAATCCTGGACTCAGTCCTACATAAACTTACAGCCATCTCACGAAACAGCCCAAGAGAGACTGGGGGGAAAAAACACATTAACAGTGCAAAATCAAATATATACTTTCATTATTCTGATAAAGTAACACGTCTTAAGTATAGAAAATACATTATGTTAAACTCTATATTTGCTTCTACAGTACCTATGAAATTTCCGTAACAGGTGAAGTTCAATTCAATTCAATTTTATTTATATAGCGCCAAATCACAACAAAAGTCGCCTCTCGGCGCTTCATAGATACAGAGAAAAAACCCAACAATCATATGACCCCCTATGAGCAAGCACTTTGGCGACAGTGGGAAGGAAACACTCCCTTTTAACAGGAAGAAACCTCCGGCAGAACCAGTCTCAGGGAGGGGCGGCCATCTGCTGCGACCGGTTGGGGTGAGAAAAGGAAGACAGGATAAAAGACATGCTGTGGAAGAGAGACAGAGGTTAATAACAGATATGATTCAATGCAGAGAGGTCTATTAACACATAGTGAGTGAGAAAGGTGACTGGAAAGGAAAAACTCAATGCATCATGGGAATCCCTGGCAGCCTACGTCTATTGCAGCATAACTAAGGGAGGATTCAGGGTCACCTGGTCCAGCCCTAACTATATGCTTTAGCAAAAAGGAAAGTTTGAAGCCTAATCTTGAAAGTAGAGATAGTGTCTGTCTCCCGAATCCAAACTGGAAGCTGGTTCCACAGAAGAGGGGCCTGAAAACTGAAGGCTCTCCCTCCCATCCTACTTTTAAATACTCTAGGAACAACAAGTAGGCCTGCAGAGCGAGAGCGAAGTGCTCTAATAGGGTGATACGGTACTACAAGGTCATTAAGATAAGATGGGGCCTGATTATTTAAGACCTTGTATGTGAGGAGCAGGATTTTGAATTCAATTCTGGATTTAACAGGAAGCCAATGAAGGGAAGCCAGAACAGGAGAAATCTGCTCTCTCTTTCTAGTCCCTATCAGGACTCTTGCTGCAGCATTTTGGATTAGCTGAAGGCTTTTCAGGGAGTTTTTAGGACATCCTGATAATAATGAATTACAGTAGTCCAGCCTGGAAGTAATAAATCATCAACAATATTGCTAATGCCTTAACAAACACACTCTTTAGCCATAGCAAGTTATCAGCATTGCCTAAAGAAGCGAGACCTATCTTTCTATAAATAAAAATTAAGTTGAAATTTATATCAATAGCTTTTAGGAGACCCACAGTCATTTCCTACAGTGTGTGGGAATGGGAATTCAAATACTCTGTGGTAAATTTTCTATTGACCTTTTCCCACATATACACACATTGCAAGGATCAATGTAGTGGTCCACCTACACATTACACATACAGGAGCTGCTGGGCCATGGAAACTCATACCATGAAGCTCCTGGTGCACAGTTTTTGTGCTGATGTTAATGCTGATGCATGTTACATACTATGTGCTTCACTACTCGTGACCTCACAACTTTACATGGTCTGTCACTTACTGGCTGGGTTACAGTGGCTCCTCCTATAGCTAATCATGGAATATCTCGAGGGGAAGAAATTTAGCAAATGGATTTATGCAATAGTGCTATGATTTTACTGTACGACACTGCGAACTCTTTGAAATGACTCATTTTATTCCCAAATGTTTGTAATGCAGACTTTGTACACATGTGGTAATTGAACTGGAAACACCTGAATTGAAAAATTAAGAGGTGTGGCCCAGTGTAGTTCACCAATGAACGCTAAATATTTGTTAAATTTTAGCAAATTGAATCCCTCTTTGACTCTTTTACTCATCCAGTATACATTTTTATGTGATGTAAAAGTGTCCTAGTGTGCACAACACCAAGATAAGACCAGACTTGGAAACAACAAACCTATTTCATGACAAAAACACACCATAAATACAACAAGGCTACAAAGAACGTGAGCAGTTTCAAACAAATAACAAAGCGTTGCTAGCTCTACTCGCTAGTTGCACTCATTATGACAGGAGTAGCAAATGGTGGATGTAAATTGCTGTTGCGGTTACATAAAACCAGGGTTTTAAGCTACAGATAAAAAAAAAAAGATAAGATAAATACAAGTGCTTTACAAGTTACAGTTAACTTTAGCTAATATTATCGTTCGCGTGTTAAGAAGTTATCTTATAACACAACAAAAATCATGTTTGCTGCCTACACACTTTCCGGACCAACAAACCAACCACCATCAAAGCAACAAGAAAAGCAGCCAGTTACCCTTGGACTTGATTATTCAACAAATGAATCACCCACCCAATACCCAGTTCACAAAAGCTGAACCAAACAAATCATTCATTTGACTACTTAATTATGCCAGTTAGCCCGTCTTTCATTGTTGAGGGGTCATAAATGAGAGTAATGTTTCTAACAATTAAAAGAAACTGAAAAAAAGAAATGGCTAAATACTAATAAATTATCAAAACAAAACACAAACAGTCAACCAGCTAACCATTTAACCAACTAGTCACCACTTAAACAAGCTGGTCAACCAACCAGGAAAATGGCCAACTAGTTAACCACATAAAAAAACAATACAACAGCCAACTAACCATTCATGCAACCAACCAATTAACTCCACAATCCTTCAACAAATCAACCAACCAGCCAATGCGTCAAGCGGCCTTTGATGGAACAGTCAAACAGGCATAAACACAACACTCCAATCAGACAACAAACCAAGTATCCACACAACCAGCCGGTCTAACCAAAACAGCATTCCTGACAATTAAGTGCAGATGACAATGACTTAACTGTTTTGTTTTCATACATCTTAATTGTGTCAGGACGCATTCTGCAGCAGCAGTAATTAACTGCGGGGTTTTATCTGCACTAATTGTTCTCTCTGTACAAATAATTGATTGAAAATCAGCGATAAATTTGTTGTCTGGAGACAAACACATGTGACTGTGCTTCTCAAAGCAGAAACAATATGACAGGGGAACTACTGTTGCTGCGGGCAAAAACAAAAGATTATGAGCGGGTGACATACACACACACACACAAACACACACTGTGAAGTGATTTTTACAGGGCCGCAGACGAGCTCTCGAAGACAGCACATCTGTAAAAGTCTAAGCTCCATCCCTTCCATGGATTTCACTACCTCCTGTCATCAGACCCTGCTGCTGCTCCTCTTTTCCTCTCACTCTCCTTTTTTTCCCTCTATTGAGGAGCTAGCCTGTGGTTTTTACAGGATTCACATTAATTTGTTAACTAGGCCACCAGAATCACAGGGGTGGAAGAGCACAACACATGTCTGACAAAAGGAATGAAGCAACACGCACATTAGAAAAAAACAAAAACAAAAACCCAAGCGAGTAAAAGCTGGCCGCTCCATCAGAAAGTTGCACAAAAAAAAAGAAAGGAGGAAACTGACGTTTGCTCTTCCATTCAAAACAGTAAACACATTCATATAATAAGGCAGAGGCACAACAAACACACACAGACAGTGAGTGTGATTCTTGCTGCTGTTGTCAGTCTACAGTAGAGTTTGTGGTTTGCTCCCGAATCGCTGTGGTCAGAGTCTCACCGGGTGTGTATCAGGTTAGCCGGCCCCTCGGCTGCCAGCACGCACACCGAGGTGGCTGCCAGGCCCGAGCCACAAGCACATTCATTGCATTCACATATACTTAAGTAACCTGGTACTCAGAGAAACCGAGTTACGCAGGTAAGTGGAGAAGCTGTGATGGTTCTAGCAGAGAACGGTCGAACCACAGCTCACGATTACAGACGGCGAGCAGTCAGACTCTGTTCTGATGTTTAGATTAGACTGCTGTGGTTTCTCACTGGACGTAAAAGACAGGCAGAAATGACTTCCCAGAGGTCAGGTGATTTTTTACTAACATATTAATTAGTGTCTGCGTGACGGCTAGTCTAGCCGTCATTATCTGCACCTTTGCCTGATCATCCCCTAAAGTGAATTCCCCCGTACGTACGGCGACTCACATAAATAAATTCATTTTGCATTTCCACTACTCCAGTTTCATCACTACAACATAAGAGTTTTGCACGTGTGTATAAGAGTTTTTAAAATAAAGGGAAGGGTTTTAATTCTAATCTTGCAAAAACAAGGTTAATATTTTGAGTTTTCACGAGAGCAGGTGATGTTAAGAAATAAAAGTATGTATTTATTTTCTGTTTCAAATACAGGCCTTGGGAATCTAAAATATATCTTGTGAACAAAGTGGAATATATTCCAAGGATGTTCTATTGATTTTACAGACAGAGGAGCACCTTATTATAAGGTATTATCCAGCAGAAGAAAATATGCGCAATATATTCGATAATCTATAAAGAAAGCTTGTCTGATTGTCTCACCTGGTTGGTGAGCAGTTTCCAGAGGTTGCTGTGTCAAAAATCTCCCTGTGATTGCTGTGATCTCTAGCAGATTGCCGCAGCCACCCATGGATTGCATGGAAGACACTGACTTGCCTTTACTCTTCTAGAAATACTGAAAATAGAAAAAGTGCAACGCAAACCACAAACAGAGGCCATTTAACAAAGTACCAAGTTGCTGGTTTGGCTGCAACCTGCAGGCAGCCAAAGCAATCTCCCCCTGCAGCAACCAGTAGGGGAGTACACCCAGACTGGTTGGCGACTGGTGGTTGCCAGGCTATAGGCTGGTGTGACTGAAGCCTTACCCTAACCTAAAAAACAACAGTTAAAATTACTGTCTTTGATTTCAGCCTAGAATTTATTGTTTATAAACTGAATAGAGCAATAGCAAGAAACATTGCTCAGGGTTCCAAATATACTTTAATACAAAGTACGGTGCATTTTGTAACCGTAAATCTAGATCAGATGCTTATACTTCTATGATTTCTGCGAGATTCCTTTGAAGAGGAAACCATTAACTGGGAGTAAGAGTAATTTTCTAATGAAAAATGAAATAATCACTCTCTGTGCCCTAAAGGAAAGCTTTTCCAGGAAAAAAAAACCCCATAAAACACACCAGCTGTTTAAAGCAAAAGCTTTAATAATCCGCCTATGTGAAACTATAGAAGTGCAGCAATCAGCAACAGAGCTGAAAATGTGTTGCGGGCCAAGCACAAAGAAGGGTTTTCTTTGTGTTTAACAGCTTAAACAAAGCTCTTCATTAAGAACAGACCTCATACCGAGTCGTCTACTCACACCTTAGTGCAGTCTGAGCTCTGCCTCGGACTCGCTCCCTCTCTCCTCCTCCTGCCATCTCTTTCTGATTGTCGCTCCTGTTATTCGTCAATAATTGGCACTTTCAGTGTGGCGGTGGCTGAATCACTGAATTTCACACACATACTGCAGAGTGTGTCGGGAGTTTACCATTGCCAGGAAACTGATCTATGGCTGTTTTTCAGTGAATCAGTGTTTGGAGCGGGTTCAACACATTATGCTAAAAGAACTGTCACTTACTTCAAACAACCTTGGTGCCTTTCGAATGTGTGTCGAGTGTGTTTACAACAGATGTTAGCCGAACAGTAGGTCTGTGTGATACAGACAACAAAACAACGCTGCAATTATGCCGGTAAATATTGCAACTGATATTTGGACAGGGATACAATAAACGCTCAGTCACTTCCTTCAGCCGAAGCCAAGAGCAAAGACTCGGTGACTAAGAGCGATAAATCCCTATCAGCTAACATTAAATCCTGAATGTAACAAAGACTTTCTCGCACAATAACAAAGCCCTACACCCACATGCACACGCCTACATAAATACCAGCCACAGCGCTGAATGATTTTGACTGCTCTCATTAGAGTTCTCTGGTTTGCAGTTATGTAAGTGTTCGTTCTAAAGCTTAGTTTCCGTCTTAAAAGTGAGACCGAAGAGTTCGCTCTCATGTCGTCCAAAACTTTTGGCAAATGTAACGGTGAGTTCAAAGAAAGGTATCAGAGGAAACATATTTTCTGTAACCACTGCACCTCTTGACTGAACTCCTCAGCAATTTTGTGTGAATTTTTCCAACAGTCTTTTGTTCACCAATAAAATATATTGGAACGTGGCCAGTGACAGAGAGCGGTAGAAGTACAGCAAGAAGATTTCTGGACAGGAAAAGAAAACCAAAAGATCAGATCGGGAGATTCCAGTGCAATCTGTGTGAGCGTCTGCAGTTTCCAAAGCACACAGACCACGTTTGGAACTAGCTAGTCGTCCATCTATCCTTCTGTAAACTTGAGAATTGCTTCTAACCAGTACCAGAGAATTCATAAACTGAACCTAAATCAAATACAACTCCAAATGAATGCTAATTCCACTCTGTGCTTCCTAAAGATTTCCCAGTTTGTTCAGAAAAAACTATTTCATGAGGGGATCATCAAATATGTCAATGCTTTTCGCTTGCACTGCTGCCCCAAGTGGCCAAAAATCAATTAATGCAGCTTTAAATTCTAATTAGACTAATCAGGAAATTCTAATCTAGGATTAGAAAGATTATTGTTGGACTGAGCTGAGCATCTTGTTACGTGGCATTAATTTAAGGTGGCAGCTGTTTCATAAATGTCACGGTTCTGGGTCGGTTCGACCCAGCATTCTGAGTTTATTATGTTTTGGTTTATTCTCGTATGATTGTTTTGTTACCTTTGTGATTTGTTGGTTATTATTTGAATTCTATGTTTCTGTTTATTCGTGTTTAAGGATTTGTTCTTCGGTTGTGTCTCACGTTTAGTTTAGTTCAGGTTCCATGTGTTATATTCTGTCTGTCTCGCAGTGTCGAGTCTGCGTCTTTGTGTAGTGATTTCTTGTTTCCTGTTTTATTGTGAAGGTCTGCGTCTCATGTGAGTGTGTTCAGTTACCTCCCTTGTCTCGTCTCGTTAATTACTCCCAGCTGTGTCCCCCACCTGTGTGTAATCTCCCTGTGTTTCTCTGAGTGTATTTAAGTCGTGTCTTCTGTCATTGTAGTTGCTGGTCTGTCTGTGTATCCACCATGCTTCATCTGTGTGTTCTCCCCTGCTGTCCGTCGTCATTTACCTCCGTCGTGTTCAGGTCCTGGTTTGTGTTCAGTAGTTTAGTTGTTCTCAGTTTAAATAGTTTTCAGTCCCGTTTGCCGTTTCTCCATTTGCATTTTGTGTTCAATAAACCACCTCACCTTCACGAGTGCCTGCGACTGGATCCTCCTTTAATCTTTCCACACGGCTCATCTCACTCGCCGTGACAATAAAACTCTAATTCTAATGTTCGATTGAACTTAAGGAGCTTTGCATGACTTTCAGTTCAAAATAATCCTTATTTATTTTAAGCTAAGCACCCGCTGTTTGAAACAAGCCATTTTGCCTCCCCAAGTCTTCCGTTTAACCCAGCTTTCTTTTGATTGGCTACACCTCACAAACACAGGGTTTGAAAGGTATTTATGTGGGCTTCTGTGCTCATAGTTAATATAAGTTTAATCACAAAACACTCAGCAAACACAGAACTCTCATTACTGATCACAAAATCCTGTGTTCTTGTTGAGGTTATAAGCTGTTGCTGCTCACCAACTTGCTAATGTGTCACATTAGTGTTCCTGTTCGTACTGGTACAAATGCAAACAGAAACCAGCTCCTGAAGTCGGGCTGGAGTATTTTAACATTGTGTGGTGATATTGTATTGATACAGAGAAACCAAATGTCAATAATAATATTATTAAATACATTTAAAAAACAACATTTTCCAGGCGAACTTAGATTAAATCGACTCAAAACTGGACACGCTTAGCTTGACAAAGCTACCTCCTAATAAACCACTGTAGATTTCAAGGTGATTACATGCATCACCTAATAAGAGGCAACCTTTCTACAAACAGTCTGACTTGGACTTACTGCAGTCAGTTTCAGAGACTGTCAAAGGTTTGCAGATAATTGCTGTGTGGTTTATAAATGCAGGCAGACTGCTGACATGAGTATTTGTCGATGAACACGAGTACGAGGACTCAACTTGCTGCCAGCTGTTTGTATTCTGGTTAAGCTACTATAGAATGGGAAGGTTGCTCGGCATAAAAATGGCTATAATATCATATTGTCGGTGAAGTATCATAATAATATCATATGGGGGACTCTCTGGTGAGTTCTAGCCATACCCTGAAGGTAAGTCATTTTCTGGGGAGCTCCCAAGTAGGTGATTACCCTCTGGAGGCCCTAGAACTCTTTGGACTTAAAGTCCCTTAAGAGTGTCGTGCTCTACTGACTGAGCTAACCAGGCTGCTATGTACGTGCTACAAATCCACTGTGGATCTGTCCATTAGCGAGCTGCATTCTACATACAAACTTTTAAGCTACGTTTAAGCTTCAAACACACGCTAATACGATCACGTGTGCAGCTTTGAATATGCATACAAATACACACTCTGACAAACACACACATCCCTTGCAGTGAACAATTCACATGCAAAATACATGCAAGTTACATCACATGGTCCCCGAGATACATGACTCACAGACTAAAGATCCCTGCACAACACAATAAGAAGTTTTTGCACTGCTGAGTAAATACTTCATTAAACACGATGAGTGAGTATGTAAGAAGGGTCCAGTGAGAGACAGCACATATTCAGATTCTTTACACACAAATGTATGTTCCAAGTGTCGACACAGCAACCTAACACGCCTATGAAAGAAGTTCTGATGGGATTCACAAAGAGCATCAAACTGCCAGAAGTTGGAAAATCCTCCAAGCAACTTAAGAGATGGTAGGTTTGGGTGTAGGAGCAGAGGGAGAAAATATGAAAGCTGTGTTTCTGGCGGGAGCAGGCCAACTTTTTCACCTCTTAAAAAATGCTCTCTGAAATCGCACACGGCTCTTCAGCTTAGCCTCCCTCCACCTCGCGCTCTCTCTTTTTTTTTTTTTCTTCTTTTTTTTTTTTGCCGGTTTTGGAGAAGATGGCATACACCCCTCCTCGCTCCTCCAGCCAGCGTGAGACTTTTAGCTGCAGAGAGGAGGGGAGAAAAAAAAAAGGAGAAGCAAGGGGGGTCTGCGAGAGGGGAGGGGAGGGCGGGAGACATTTTCTGCTGATTAAGTAAGTGTGCGCTTCGGCTTCCATTATTAGACAGACGCATCACGTAAGACAGGCAACAAATGTGGAGAGTGAAATCGGAAGAGAAACATGAAATTGGTAGCATGCTTTGTCCAAATCCTTCCACTCCTTTGAAGCGCAAGTGGTTTATCAGGCTGCTAGTGATGACAAACACCTAGCCTTGGCCAGGTGTCCTCCCTCACTGTTCTGGGCTGTGTAATCCTCTGCTTAAATCAGTGCGAGCAAAGGATAGAGAGCACTGGACCAGTTCCCAAACTCTCCCCTCCTCCTCCTGCATCTTGGCACAACATCCAGCTCCCCGCCAGAGAGGAGACACCTACGGGAGTCCTGGGGAAATGTGTGTGTGTGTGTGTATGTGTGTCTGCGTATGTGCACTGCTTACACAATCTCGCTCTCTCTCTGTCAAACATACACACACACATACAAAAGCTCTCACTCTTTATCATACGCAGATTCTGCAGGAATCATTAGCAAAACCTGCAGAGGGAATTTCACACAGGCAAGCAAAACATCACTCAGAGCGTGCACCCCAGGGGTCTTCAATTAGACCTTAAATACCTCAGCGAGCATCCAGGGGTCCTAATTACCCCTCAGACTGTTGAAAATGGCCGCGGGCCACCTGAGGCCGGGGGCTTAGTGAGGATATGTGTGTTTAGAATAGATTCTGGCCCTGAGATCAGTCAGGCTTTCCTGTGTTGTTGGTCTACAGCGTCAGACAGAGGAAGCAGTCTTGGTGCATCCGAGTTGGCTGCTGCTGCTGCTGCTGCTGCTGCTGCCGCTGCTGGTGGTGTGCTGTGGATGTGGATGTGGATAGAGACGGAGAGAGACTACTGCAGGATTAATTCTCGAACCAAGAGCACAGAAAGAAAGAAAGCGAGACCCCGGTGTGGAGAGGCTGCTGCAGAGGAGGACCGCAGATCAACAGAGGAAGAGTTAAAAATATGGCCAAAGTTACATCTGCTTGCCTCCATGCAAAGCACCAGGGTACGCACTGATTCACACACTGCAGTGCACACAAACACACGCGCAGGGGGAGATGGATCGATCGCAGTAATGTTACACTGCATTACAAAAGCAGTGACCTTTTCCTAAATCGGTACAAATACACATTAAAGGGCAAACGGGAAGCCTGAGAACACCTAAATACAATCTTTGGGGCCTGAGGGATGCCTGTGCACACCCGTACAGGGGAGCAGTCAAACATCACTGCAAATCACCCAGCAGTTCTTTCAACACTTTAAAATCCATACTGCAAAACAGATCCATCAAACCACAGACCTCACCGGTTCGAAAAGAGCCAGTCGCCATCAGGATGAACTTTTTTTCTTTTTTAAATCAGTTAAAATGACAGTATTTTAATACCGTAACCCTAAACCACAGTGTGACACTTTACTGAATAAAATTAGTTTGTTTTGTTTTGATTGCTTCGATAAATTAAGTATTGCATTCGATAGTATCGATCCCAGTGCAGGTGTTGGTAACTGATCGATACTTTGTTTCTATCTTATGAATTCAGGTTTTTTTGGGGGGAAATTCACTTAAGTTTTTTTTATTTATATAACACATTTAAAACTGAAGTTGTCCCAAAGTGTTTTAGAGACAGGTGCATTTACATTCCAGGTCTCCAAAAGAACCCAGTTTCCAAATTTAAAAAGCTGAAAGGTGTGTTTTGTTGTGTAACTAAATATAACATTGATTCAGATAATGTGTTCAGAATTTGCAAATTGATGATAATTCATCTCAAAAACCATGACACACTGCTCTGCTCTTCATATACCTTTTTCGGTTAAAAGCATCGGTACTGGTGACTATTTACGTGGTATCGGATCAGTACCAAAATATGCAGCAGCACACAGCACTACAGGCCACCAAGTCAACCTCAACACTTGCTATGTAAGCTGCTTTAACCTGGCCACATTAGCTGCACATCTGCAAGCCACTTTGCAACCCACCTCCAGCCCAGCTCTTCCTAATACTTTATGACTGTCATATCCATTGTTACTGATCTGTGTTGCAGCTGTCAAAGATAATTTCGTAAAGAAATTATCGCAGTCTTCTTAGGACTACGGTGGTCCTGGTTGATCTGGTTATTTTGGTGACTGGTTACTTTGTCTGTTTCAGACAAAGCAGCCAAACATATCTTCACCATAGACTCTGAGCTAATGATACCAAACTTGATTAGCAAGCTGTATCCATAAACTCCAGCTCACAGACAAACATACTGAATTATTAGTGCTAAGTACATTAATACACCAAGGAAATATTGAGATTTAATTCACCAAAACATCTTAAATGGTTTCTGTAACACAAAGAGGCTGTAAATAACAATAAAAGGAGAAACAAATGAAAATCCCAACTGGAATTTCTTGGAACCTCACAATTACAAAACAGAGAAGTATAGAATAATGTTGCTCAAACTTTAATTTCTCCCAACTATATGACATCAACGTCAGATAAAAATCCAAAGAAGGTGGGTTTTTGGATCCTTTTTTCCTATCAAATAGGAATGTGCTGCTTTAATGTGGAGGTCTCACTGGGAGGTCCACGAAAAGTAAATGTTTGAGAACCCATGACTTGGATAACAGTATCAAGGATCTCCACTGCTCCCTGTGGAGTCACTAAGGACTCTTGTGCCCCCGCTGCTAAAAAAGTCTATTTGTAAGCCCTTTTTAAAAGATTTGACATTTACAGACATGGAAATTAGCTGTGATCTCTGGGAGATGGAGACACACACAAAAAAGAAAAGGAAAAAGGAAAAGAAAGATGAAAGAAAAGCGAGAGAAGGAAACATGAAGGGGAGGAGGGGATAAAAGAGTACAAACAAGTGCGAGCAGCAGCATCGCGGGCCAGCGTTCCTGGGAGAGGAGGAGGACAGGCTGCCACTGCGTCTCAATTAAAACAGTGACAAATTAGGAAGGGGGGTTGGGATGAAATGCAACAGACAAGGCTGAAGAGATGGATGGATGGGAGGGAGGATGGAAGGAACATGACACCTAAAAGAAACAGCAAAGGCGGTCTGAAACCCCCTGAGCAGAGCGGCCAGGGAAACATTTATTCCCATAGCCCACTCACACATATAGACATACACACACACACACGTTACCTAAACTCTAAGCGAGACAGACAGACAGTGGGAGACAGAAAAGAGCCTCCTTTCTCTTCCTCCTCCTGCCTCCTTGCTAGCAGGAGAACGGAATCGGTGCAGGTCCTGTCCATTTATGAATCAATAAAACCCTTCAGTGGCAGGAAGGGTTCAATAAGGCTGTGTGACATGAACCGCTATCCACCCCAAGGACGGGGCCACCGCTCAATAAACACCCACTCCAGGTGTGTCTGTGTATCAATAAACACATTACAACTTCCAGACTCCATCCTCTAACCCCACCCATAAGAAATGGATTATTAACAACCAACTTGTGTGTGTTCTTAATAATCAATCAAAGAATAACACCCAACTCGGAGGAATCAGAGCATGATGTGGGAACACACACACGTCCAGTCAGGTGTGAGAGGATGCGGTTCCACTGGGACCCACACACACATCTGAGTCACAAAAATAAATGTGACGCTTTGTTTTGTTTTGTGTGTGTGTGTGTGTGCAAATCAGGCCATGACGCTTGCTCACTCCATACATCAGCCTGCACACACACACACACACACACACTGATCTGTGTGATCTGTCTGAGCAGGCCTGTCCTGACTCTAGCAGCCTTGTGGTCACTGGATAAACCCTTGTGAGGTGCACAGCAAAGCAGGTGTTTCTTACCTGCCACAGGTGAATGCGCGCATATGCAGACTCCAAACGCGTTGAGTTAAAAGAAAAAGAAAAGGATATGGGTTGCAGACCATTTTGAGGCACCAGCTCCGGGGCCGGGTGGTTTGTTTCAGGTAGAAGAAGACCACGGGGGCCAGGGTGGGGTAGGGCAGGCTATCCCCGCCGTTCGCCGACATTTCCTCCCCGGCTGCAGAGATCCCATCCGGTGCCGGGGACGCCGGCTCCACCGCAGATATCTCGCCGCTCTCCCCGCCTCCCGTCCCGAGCCCGGACAGGTCGTTGAGCCGGATGAAAGTCCTCGGCAGAGAGGAGCGACCCTCCGAGGCCCCGGCGTCGGGGACCCCGGAGAGATTTCCCCCATCCTCGGCCATCATTCACCTCCTGCAAGCAACGGGGTCGATCACAGACATATGATTAGGATCCATTAGTCAGTGGAGAGCGCGCAGAGAGAACAGAAATCGGCAAAATAGATATTTTAAAAAAATAGCTGATTAAAAAAATAAAAATAAAGGTACCAACTTTTGGCTACAGTGAAAAACACCTCGCTGCTCATAGGCGCACAATTAAATGCACAATGAAAGGCGAGCAACAGTATGGAACAGCTAGGTGGTGTTGGGGGGGTTATTTGAGGAAATATGGCCAAATATTATCGAAATGACTGCTCAGATATGATCGTTGTATTGGAATATCATCACAGAAGCCGCTTCATTGAACATGGATTAAACTCGGATAAGTGAATATCTACTGTTCAAAGCTGGAGGGGAGACGAATAGATCAGAGCTCCTAATGTGCGGGGCTCACATTCCTTCAAATCAAAAAAAAAGAAAGAAAAAGAAAAAAAGAAAGAAAGAAAAGAAAAAAATCTTGCAACGACAGCGCTTGCTTGCTATTATTGGCTTCCAAACTTCGGCAGCATCACCGATCTACCGACAGCAACACTTCCCACTCCCCCGAGCTCCTGCTAGCTCTCGGAGAGCGAGAGGAGCATCTTTCCCTTCCATTCGTTACCTGTAATGGACTCGGGTAGATGTTCCCAAAGCGCGCTCAGTCATCGCATGATCAGTTTCTCTCTTCTTCTTTTTGCGTGTTTGTGTGTGCCGTGGCTGTAAAGTCCACGCCGGTCTGACGGAAAGAAAGCAAGAGAGAAGAAACGCGAGGGATGGAGCAGACGAGAGATGTTCTTGTAGGTTTGTGGAGCGTATAGTTTCCAGCTGCTGGTGCGCTGCAGTGCTCCTTCTGCAGCTCGGGGTCCGTCTGAGACACGCTGCGCCCCCCTGGGTCGAGTCTCCGGTGTCCAAGAAGCCTCTCCGGGGTCCTCAGGCACGCATCATAATCCTAAATCGTAAAGATTGGGAGGGAGACAGGGAGACTTTTCCCTACTTTTCAGTTCTCAGCCTTCTTTCTTTTCTTTTTTGTCTCTGTTTATGTGAAATTTACTGACGCCGCGCACAAACTTCTCTCCGCTCCCCTCCTCCTCCCCCTCCTCCTCCACAGCGCTGATGGGCAAACCCCTAAAAAGGGAGAAAATCCTCCACCGAGCTTTGCTTTTCCCCTCCTTTAAATGAACGATCCCGGCACTTTCATCCACAGGCGGCTTTCTTTCAAACGCAGATCCCGCTCCGGAGTTTCAGCACATCCATGGAGATGCTGCTGCTGCTGCCACTGCGCATCCCGAGCGCAGACAGCCGTCCAGCCTTGTTTCTTTTTTAATATTTCCTAAATATCACAAACACCTCCTTCCTCCACTGTTGCGCGCATGATGAAAAGCACCGGGCTGCTCCCGCTCCTTGCTCTCGTCTCTCTCTCTCCTTTCTCACTGTACTCCGTCCATCAGCGAGGTTCACACAGCTGGATGGGGGGTGGTGGGGGGAGTAGAGGGTGGAGGAGGGAGGGTGGTGGTGTGGGGGGGGTGGGAATCCTAACTTCTCACTGCCCGCCCCAAAGAGCGCCACTCTAAGCCAATCGCTGCGGGGCTTGACTCGGAGGAACGCGAGCCAATGAGAAGCGAGGGAGTGATGGCATCTGCCTTGCGATTGGTGGTGGGCTTTATTATGGGAGGATTTTTAATGAACAAAGTTACCACGGTGCAATGTTACCTGACTGTGAAGGCATGGATGGTCAGACAGACACACAGACCTGATGAGTCACTTTAAAATTTCATTAAAATGTTACCTGGAAACCAAAATAAATGCTGAAAAATTCTCTTTATACATTGAAAATTGGAGTGCTTGTTGAGCCTTCTGACAAATTAAAAGAAATTGAAAAATTAAAAGAAAAAAACACATTTTTTTTATTCTATATTACTGATATTTTGAAAATGTTTAATCATATTTGCCAATTTTGTTTTTTCAGTGGTGGAAAAAAGTCACACTGTTTTTCAAGAAGCCTCAAAACCTCATATGCACACACACACCATTTTTATTTATTTATTTATTTCGTTAAGAGTTGCATAACTGTATGAAATCTGTCATTTTGCACAATAACAACCCCTTTCTTGAACAAAAGGTCCCTTGAGTAAAAGTTTTATGTATCCTAGTTAAAACTATCCCAGAACTGGGACTCTAGACCCAACTCAGGGTCCACACGAATCCCTGCAAACTTGGTCTGGAAGCAGCTGTTTGCAGAGAATGAGCAGACTCAGCTATCAGGCAGCACATCTTTTAAAACAAGACAAAGACATCCAGGATTCCATCTTTTGTCTACAAAAAGGAAGCATAAATTAATATTAATAGATTATTCATGAGATGATGTCTTCATATATTTTGGCATCTGCTGACCAGTGTGTGCTGATGGCCACTAGAGGAAGACGTTTCCCCGGGCCGTCTGTCTTTCACATAACTACAGAAATACACCGGGTATTAGACCGTGATGCAGCGCTCAGAGTTTTACACTCCAGTTTTGTTCCCTTTTTAAAGTGCATCAGTAAAATTTAAGAACACTTGTAAAGCTAAAATAAATGTTTAGTGTGAGTATTTGAATCCTAAAACCAGGGACTAGAATTGGGACTGTTTCAAGTATTTTCTCAGTTATGAAGTGATAAAAATCCCCCAAACCCTGTGTAAAACAAGAGTTTAGAATCTTCAGAAATCAGATTTTTGGTCACAACATTTCAGAAAAATTGCATTCTGAAGAATTTGTAATGTAGATAAACTTCTAAGGTGGTTTGGTGATGATGCCTCACAGCTAAAACATTTATCTTCATCATCTGCACTCTGTCTACTCTGCACTGACTTACGCTTCTTTGTATCTTCTCTCATCCAGAGACCTAAAATGATCTCTTCCACCTTCACAAAAGAACTCCCAGTTCCCTGAATGGACCCGGAGAAGATGCAGAAATAGGAGATTTCTGGAATGCACAAGTCTTTATCATCAGGTGAGTAAATGCCACATCTTCTAATGTGACAGTTGTTGTGACAGTTACTGTACATGGTAAAATGCAATCAAAGTCTTTATTATAATGTTTCTGACTCAAAATAATACAAAGTAAATGTGTCACCTCTTCGGTGGAATCAATCCCATTAGAAACACATTAGATATCAGTAGCAGTAAGTCAAGTAGAAAAGTAGCCAAAGAAATCCTCAACAAAAAAAACGCTAATTCAGAAATGAATCACCAGATTTTATTGAAATGTATCATTATATAAAGTACTATGTATACAAACTTTGGCACTTTATTTTTTCATTTTTATGGCCCAGTGATTCACATTAAAAACGATTCTACACACTTGTATTTTTCAGTATTGTGTAATTCAACTATACATCATTAACTAATTGGTCACCAATTGTGTTTTGCAAGATTTTTTTTATTAGTGTGTGCTAAAATATGGGACTTTGCAGGAGTGCAGGACTTTATTTTCATATTCTATCCCAAATTACTGACCCTGATTCATTTTGATGGCAAGAAAGACCAGTGAAAATTTCAGGCTTTTATCCTTAATAGTCATTGAGATATTAATATTGAAATGCTAGCAATTTCAATATACCAAAAAAAAAATTCTAATATAAAATTTTTATTCTAATCTAAGAAAAAAAAACTGAAATTAAATGATACAAAATTGTTTCAAATTATTTTCAGGCTCGTCAGAAGCACCACTGCCACTGATTGGCTGTTAACACATCGAACAAGGGGGCAACGCATCTGGCTAAAGAAGAACTCTGTAGGGAAACAGGCACATGGCTTCAGTATGCACTTCCCTGATGACCTTCTGGGCTCAGTCTTCACTTTCAAGTTCAAATTTTATTCGCCACATGCAGTGGCAGGTTGCCCTGCAGTGGAGTTCAAGCCATAATGAATAGAACATGAAATCCATTCAAAAGGGGGATAAAGTAACCAATGTGGTCACTAGACTGAGGATACCAACTGGTCTGGTTAATCACAAGCCTTCATATCCATTTTCTAGTGCTGTGCCATATTGCAGATTTTGGTATTGATACCAAGTAAATACAGGCCAAAAGCTCGGGACTTCTCGTTTGGCAGCTCCACCACCTTTTGTCCTCTCACATCCTCAGGGGGAGGAGCTAAACTGTGAGTAAGAGACACAAGTAAAGAAAGTGAGGAGATGCATTAGCATGAGCTAAAGCATCCTTAATGTATCTAAATTACAAAGCTGTTTCTGCTTTCACCGATTTTTTTCTTCTTTTGTTTTTTTAGTGAACCACAAAAAAGTCTCCCGCGCATACCAGCACACACAAACACACACAAACACACACTTCAAAACGTTATTCACTACTTCCAGCAGCATACTTTATTTTCATTACAGTGCATAATCATCGATCTGACAGAAAGTGCAAATTAATGAGGAGGACCAATTTCTTTTTCATAGAATCTGTTGCAGCTAGCGCTTGCATGCGGCAGCGGCAGATATTAATCCCCTGGGCTATTTACGCACAGCTCATTGGGAAGGCATGAAGACTAAGTATCACATGCACACACACGACCTAAAAAACACCTTCATGTGTGCACGGGGCGGAGGGGGATAACAAAGAGAGAACAATTGGGAGCGCAGCAACTTCCAGCATCTGTCAGCAGACCTTGTTTGGATTGATAACTTAACTGTGTGCTTGCTTAATTGTGTACCCATTGGTATTGATCCAGCACTGCTTGTACTCATTAGGCGGTAATGACGTTTGGCCTGGGCACACATCTTTAAAGGCACAATTACGACCAGGTTCTTGGTAAAGCGCACCTAAAAGTTTAAACACAACATGCATTAATAATAAGCAATACAGTTATGCATTTATTATTCATAAAATGGAAGAAACCACTGGCAATACAGCACTGAGTGCACCGTGAACACTTCCCAAGGCGAGCTTTTATGAGTGCTTGATGAATGATGTTTGTTAGCGCCGGCCACTTCGAGGTACGACCCCAATTTATCAGAGTGAGTGATCTCTGTTCTCCGGAGAAAACTTTCTCTCGTGGCTCCTCCACAGGCCTCCTGACCAGCAGCACTATTTGAACAGCCACACAGCTCACTCGTCACCTTTAGCAGACTGGAGGATTACAGAAAAAAGAGTCAGGAGGAAGGTTATACTCAGAGATAGATTGTGTCAGCAGGGAAGTTGGAACATAGAAATCGTTTGACAGTGAAAAATGTGTAAAGAAAGGGTTACACTTTATTGGAGGCAGGTAATAAAATCAGGTTAAGCCACTTGACAGAGTCAATCTATAATGTAATTCTATCAGCTTTTTATTAGCCACGCTGGTGAAGTGCCTTTTAGGATCTTTTGTCGCGTCTATTGTCTTGTCCATCAGCAAGTCCCCCACCTTGGCAAAGGCTCAAAGTCCCAAAAGTGAGACTTGATCGCTGGCCTTTACATTAACTAGTAGTTGCTTTTGTCCAAAGCAGCATACAAATAATGTAAATGATAAGATGCATTAAACTCATTTTTGAAATGCTATGAAGAAATGTCATGGTGTCCTGCAGTGGATTAATCCTGCTGACTTTGATGGATTTATCTGTAGACATGCTATGAGATGAAAATCTTTGGTTTTCAGTTGAAAAAAAATGATTTACGTGGCTATGAAAGAATTTGGACCTACACTCATGGTCCTCAGAGGATGAATCCTAACATCTTTAATTACAGAAACTAAAGTTTCTGGTGAACTTTGTGTTTGGTCGGAATTGCCCTCAAAGATCCAATAAAGTTCCAAATGGAAATTATATTAAAGCCAATCATGTTGCGCTTACACACGTCTAAGGAAGAGGCCTGTGACAGTTTTAGCTGTGTGGTGGCAGAAGAATCTGATTGCTAATGTACTAAAAATGTAGGTAAGCATTTATCTTCTTATGGTTTTATTTATTTATCTAGGTAAATACTTACCACATACATGAAAGGAAATGTACACCCTCTTTCATTCCAAGCTGTTATGTATTAAGACATAATAAAAAAAAATGATCCAGTCCTTATTAGGTATAAAAACCTAAAGTGAACTGAAAAAAATGACAATAGTACAAAAATTAAGCCAAAACATAAAAGCAGAGTGAAAAACTAACTACACTCCATGAAGCAGTAGCTTGTAGAGCCACCTTTAGCTACAACAACTTGAAATATGTGTTTTCTGTTTGACTTTATTAGTTTCTCAGATTGTTGTGGAAGAATTTTGAACCACTCTTATTTAGAGCATTGTTCGAGTTCCTTGCTATTCACAGGCACTTGTCAAATCAAATCAAATCAAATCAAATCACTTTTATTGTCACATCACATGTGCAGGTACATTGGTACAGCACATGTGAGTGAAATTCTTGTGTGCGAGCTTCACAAGCAACAGAGTTGTGCAAAATACAATAATGTAAACAAGCAAAATACAAGAATGGCTACATCTGAAACTAATAAATATATGTACAATATATAATAGTGTATGCATTTCTGGATGTGTATACTAAATATTTTTCTACGTGTGTGTGTGTGTGTGTGTGTGTGTGTGTGTGTGTGTGTGTGTGTGTGTGTGTGTGTGTGTGTGTGTGTGTGTGTGTGTGTGTGTGTGTCTGTTGAAGTTCCAGTAGTGAAGCTGAGGTGTCTATGACGTGTTCAGCAGTCTGATGGCCTGATGGAAAAAGCTGTCTCTCAGTCTGCTGGTACGGGACCGGATGCTGCAGAACCTCCTTCCTGATGGAAGCAGTCTGAACAGTTTATGGCTGGGGTGACTGGAGTCCTTGATGATCCTCCCCGCTTTCCTCAGGCACCGCTTCCTGTAGATGTCTTGGAGGGAGGGAAGCTCACCTCCAAAAAACTTGTTTACGTGCAGCTCTCTTAAGTTCCTGCCCAGAGCGTTATCGTTCCCAACGCGTAACATACTGACAATTTTTCACGCCCCTAGTAACGCGAAAGATACCCTTCCGCATTGTCGTGAAACTCTCTCGGTTGTCAATTGAATCCAATAAAAACATACAATTGGAGCAGAGGCTCCAGCCGTCTATTCCAGCCCTAACCCTAAACCTTAACCCTAGCCTTAACACTATCACATAGTGTTTTCCAAAGTGATTCAGGATCTGAAAGTGAACAGATTTAACGTACATAATGCTTTGTTAGGTTGATTTTCATGTCACACGTAAAACACATTTATAGATTCATTCCAAACCACTCTCATGCCTCCCAAAGCATATCATACCAACGATTTGTCACAGTTGCCGGGTATGTTACCCGATTTTGCTTTATCTCTTGAATAGCTGGCCTTGCTTTTTAATCTACAGGGTGGGCCAATTATATCGATACACCGTAATAAAATGGGAATGGTTGGTGATATTAAAGTCCTATTTGTGGCACATTAGTATATGTGAGGGGGCAAACTCCTCAAGATGGGTGGTGACCATGGTGACCATTTAGAAGTTGGCCATCTTGGATACAACTTTTGTTTTTTCAATAGGAAGAGGGCCATGTGACACATCAAACTTATTGGTAATGTCACAAGAAAAAACAATGGTGTGCTTGGTTTCAACGTAACTTTATTCTTTCATGAGTTATTTACAAGTTTCTCTTTGTTCGCAGCCATTGACATGTCGAAGAGGTTAACACGTGAGGAGCGGATCGAAATTGTGTTGATATCTGGTGAACGCAGTAACCGGGTCATTGCAGCAGATTTCAATGCAAGACACCCTACGAGACCACCCACCTCCCATGCTACAGTTAGCAAACTGCTTGCTAAGTTTCGTGAAACTGGTTCAGTGTTGGATTTGCCAAAATGTGGACGCAAGAAAACTGTCACTAATGAAGAAACATCAGTGGCTGTCCTAGCTTCATTCAGCAAGAGCCCACAGCGTAGCACTCGCCGCATGTCACTGGAGAGTGACATATGTCGAACATCCCTTCGGCGGATATTAGCTACTCACAAATGGCACCCTTACAAACTCCAGCTACTGCAGCATCTCAACAAGGATGACCCAGATCGGCGCACAGAATTTGCAGAATGGGCAAAACAAAAATTGGAACAGGACCCTCAGTTCGCGCAGAAGATTTTGTTCAGTGATGAGGCAAACTTTTATGTGAATGGTGAAGTTAACAAACAAAACCACCGCTATTGGTCTGACACTAACCCACATTGGATGGATCCCTCCAAGACTGTTGGAACAACAAAAGTGATGGTTTGGTGTGGTATATGGGGTACAACGATAGTGGGTCCATTCTTCATCAATGGAAACCTCAAGGCCACTGGATATTTGAAATTGCTACATGATGATGTGTTTCCCTCTTTATGCACTGAAGCTGACGTGTTCCCTGAGTGTTTCCAGCAAGATGGTGCACCACCACATTATGGGTGCCAGGACCGAGCATTCCAAGATGAACAGTTTCCTGGAAAGTGGATTGGTCGTCGTGGGCCAGTTGAATGGCCCCCAAAGTCTCCCGATCTGACCCCCTTAGACTTTTATCTTTGGGGTCATCTGAAGGCAATTGTCTATGGTGTGAAGATACGAGATGTGCAGCACCTGAAACTACGGATACTGGATGCCTGAGCTGGCATTTCTCCTGCGGTGTTGCTATCAGTATGTGAAGAGTGGGAGAAGAGGGTTGCATTGACAATCCAACACAATGGGCAGCACACTGAACACATTTTATAAGTGGTCAGAAACTTGTAAATAACTCATGAAAGAATAAAGTTACGTTGAAACCAAGCACACCATTGTTTTTCTTGTGACATTACCAATAAGTTTGATGTGTCACATGGCGCTCTTCCTATTGAAAAAACAAAAGTTGTATCCAAGATGGCCGACTTCTAAATGGCCACCATGGTCACCACCCATCTTGAGGGGTTTGCCCCCTCACATATACTAATGTGCCACAAACAGGACTTTAATATCACCAACTATTCCCATTTTATTATGGTGTATCCATATAAATGGCCCACCCTGTAGAATACTTTGGTATACAGAGAGTTCGTGGTTGCAAGGTATGCTGTTTGTGTAGCTGTAAAACAAGCCCAAATCATCACCCCTCCACCGCCTTGCTCCAGAGGTGGTATGAGGTGATTGTGTTCATATGCCGAGCTTGTTTTTTTTTTTACTAAATATGGTGTTGTGCATCATAGTAAACATTTCCAGCTTGGTCTTCTCTGTCCAAAGGACATTATTCCAGAAGTCTTGTAGTTTGTTCAAATGCTGGCAGGCCTTCCACACAAGCCAGACTTGTTCAGTCTTTTTTTGATTGTACTGTCATGCACTTGATTTAAAATGTTAACTGAGGCCTGTAGAGTCTGTGATGTAGCTCTTGGGTATTTTGCAATTTCTCTGAGAACTGAATGGAGTGACCTTGAGGTGAATTTGCTGGGATGTCCACTCCTGGGAAAATTTGCAACAGTCTTGAATGTGTTCCCGTTGTGAATAATCTTTCGCTCTGTTGAATGATGAAATTCAAATTGTTTGGAAATGGCTTTATAACCATTGTGAGATTGATGGCCATTGTGCTAACACACACCTGAATGCTCCAGACCAGCAAACTGCCAAACCTTTTGCTTTTATAGAGGTGCTCACAGTTGCTGATGATCTATTATTCAAGTCCATTTGATTATAAGCGCCTGGCTGCTACTTACTCTCTTAATTCCAATGGAAACAGTAAAGGCATTGTCACAGCGGCACCCACCGGTATATTTATAGAACGTACCCAAAAGGAGACACGGGAGAAAAAAGACTAAGGTTTAACAAAAAGCGAGCCGTTTATTTGGCTGAAAAAAGAAGGCAAGGAGATTCGGGGTGAGAACTAAACCAAAACCTAATCTGGGAAAATTAAACTATGAAAACTAAGATATGAGACATGAACATGGAACCGAACAGGAACATGCAAACATAAATATGAAAAAGTCTAAACATGAACCTGAATAGTAGCAAAAACGCTGTGACCTGATAAGATTTGACATGGAGATAAACAGGCCACCCAACTAATGGACTTAAATACACAGAAGGGTAATGAAGGAAGTGGAAAAACCTGGGGAGACACAGCTGAGACAAATTAACATAACACCTGAGGGGGAAGTAATACAAAACACACTGAACATGGAAACACTAGACCCTTCAAAATAAAACAGGAAACATGGAGAGATGTAAACATGACTCATGAGCTTCACAACGTGGACACAACACAGACATGAAACACATGACAGACTGAACAGGAAACATGACACATGAACCAGGGGACAATATTGGCTGAACTAAAACTGAACTAGACCCTAAATAAAATCACAAACTTAACATAAGAAAATCAAAAATACAGAATAAATTCAAAACGCTGGGTAACAGACCCAGCCCCTGGGTTTACATGCGGCAATAACAGCACACTCTAAACACAGTGGAGATTTAATGCCAGTTTTTAGTTTGTTTATTGAAATTGTTCCACTTTATTAGTTTCATTTATTTTTGTATTTGAGTAAATGACCCAGCCTTAGCACACAGGCTAATGTTCATCTGTTTCCTTAGGCAGTCTTAAAATGGCAACCTAAATATAGAATAAAAAGAAACTTTGCAAATATCACAAAGAGCCAATACATACATTAAAACAGACAACATACCATAAAAAATAAATTCAAAATTAAACACAATAGAAATCACTAACATGGAGACAAATGACGGAAAGCAGAAGAAAAGGTCAGTAAGCTGTTATGTTCATATGTACGACTGATAAAAGTGAAAGTATTACCAGATCAGTAAATGAATGTATTGATCTCTCTGATAGATCTCTCTCTGGTTAAAAGCAGTCCTTCCTGATGTCTGCCATAATATGTGATCATTGACTGATCCTTGAAAATGACCCATAATAATTTTGACCTTTTTTACTCCCAGTTTGCAGGTCAAAATTTCTCCTTGACCAAGATTCTGGCCCTTTAAAATCCAGCTGGAAAACTAACGGCTCAGCATCTCAAAAAGGTCAACCGCTCCCGGTCCTCACAACATGAATACTAATCTCACCATCAGCCAAAGTGTGTACACTACAAGTGCAACTTACATGACATATCCTAGGGTGAACTTTTTCTGTTTAAGGGACTCCAAGTACTGACAACAGGTCAGCTGATGTATTTCACACAAAGCTTCTCAAAGTAAGGACATCAAAGGTTAACTATCATCATTCTGATATTTAAAATATATATATATTGCTTTTATAAGAATTTCATAAACATCATAGATTTTGTTTTGGTCACATTATCTTAAGACAGTGTGTCAGACACAGATACTGAGTCCTTTCTGCCATAGAAGCTGAGCTCGCCTCCCTGTACACACAGCAAAACAATTCCTTATTCAATAATCTAATACCTGATAATCACTGATTATCATGCACTGTGCTATAGTGTGTGTGTGTGTGTGTGTGTGTGTGTGTGTGTGTGTGTGTGTGTGTGTGTGTGTGTGTGTGTGCGCGCGTGATTGCACTCTGTGGTATTGAACCCTCGTTAGTATCCCCCCTGGAGTCTCTAGGTCTAAGAAATATCTAGAGGAGGTAATTACTATATTGATCCTTAAGCTTATTATTCCCTTATTCTTGTGTTGTTCTTATTGTTAACCCTTTGCTTTATAGGAGAGGAGACTGTCCAGTCACTCAATATGACAACAGACCTTTGTTCCAAACAAGCAACAGGCGCTTAGTGGAGCCCAGCATTCAAAATAAGGAGTTTGCTTGTTTTCCTTCTGCCACACAGGCACTTAAAAATAAATGAATCCAGTAACAATAGGCCTGCACCGGGAAATGGAATTGCTAGATCAGTTTCATAATAATCATTTGTTTACATTCCCAATGGCACAGCTAGACATTTAGTGGTTGTACACTGATAGCCAACAATAATAAAAACGCCTAACTTAAATGTCTTCAATGAGTCACCAGCTTGTGAGAATCTATCATTTTTGCCTAGGACAAACACTGAAGAGTTGCAACAATAAATCCACATATTATTAAGATTTTTGACAGTTTTCCTTCATGCCTTCAAATAGACTTTAATCATATACAGTGCCTCCAGAACGTAGTTGCAGCGCTTCATATGTTCCACATTTTGTTATGTTACAGCCTTATTCCAAAATGGATTAAATCCTTTTTACACACAATTGACCATATAGACAAAGTGAAAAAGGTTTGCTTGAAATTTATTAAAAATCAAGAATATGACAAATATATGAATTTACAACCTTTGTAATGAAACTGAAAACTGAACTCCTGTGCGTTCTACTTCTACTCATCTGTCAGATGTTTCTACAACTTGACTCGAGTCCACCTGTGGTAATTTCAGTTGATTGGACATGTGTATGGAATCTGACATGGACACACCTGTCTATTTAAGATCCCATAGTTGACAGTGCAGAACACAAACCAAGAATGAAGTCTAAGGAATTGTCTGTAGACCTCTGAAACCGGATTGTACCGAGGCACAGCTCTGGAAAGGGTACAGAAAAATTTCTGCAGCACTGAAGGTTGCAATGAGCACAGCGTCCTCCATCATCTGTAAATGGAAGAAGATTGGAACCACTAGGACTCTCTCTACAGCTGACAGCCCCGCCAGTTAAGCAACTGATGTAGAAGGCCCTTAGTCAGGGCTCAGACTTGAACCCTGACTCTGGAGAAATCTGAAAATGGCTGTGCACTAACACTCTCCAATCCAACATGGTGGAGCTTGAGAGGTTCTGTGGAGACGAATGGGAAAAACCTCCCAAAAGCAGGTGTACCAAGCTTGTAGCATGATACTCGAAAAGACTCAAGGCTGTAATTGATGCTGTAGGTGAATTTAGATAATGGAAAGATACTGCTGTTGGGGAGATCTAGGTTTGCATTAATATTAAGATGGTCAGTATGTCTAAGGAGCTTGGAAAGAAAAGGGTCTGGACTTCTTTAAGTTTCACCTCTCATTCGAGAAGCTTCTTCAGTTCTAAGAGCACCAACTGTCTGCCATCTATAATCCAGTTTTGAGATCCCTTCCCAGACGCTTTAACCCCCACTTACATCCTGGGCCATTTGACCTCAGTAAATCATGACAGGGTGGGGATACCTTTCATAATGGGTTAACCCGAAACCTTGGCTGATCGTGATCCACACCCGTTTTCACACTTTGGCTCGTGTGATTCAAGATTTAAGATTCTTTATTTGTCACATGCATAGTTATACGAGTACAACACACAGTTAAATGTGACCTGATACACTCCTCCACTGTGCAAAAAAAGAGACAACATTATGTACAGTAAGTGAATATATACGAAGAGGACATTATGTGCAGTAAGTGAGTGAATTATATACATTAAGTTAATTTAATTAAATAAAACAATCTGGAAATTTACAGTTCAAAATCTGAGAATGTACATTGTGTGAGTTGGGTGTTAAAGTGTCTTGTGCCGTAGTGAAGCCAGAAGCATCAGGCATGATATGAGAATGTGATTACAATCCTGAGTCCTGTCTCAGTCACTTATGGATGATGATGGGGTGTGTCAAGCTGTATCTTTGACACAGCTGTTCCAATACCAGGATGTGATATTCTGTGTGAGGATGCTCTCCACAGCGCCTGTATAGAAAGTCCTGAGGATCTCTGGAGAGACCCTGAACTTCCTCAGTTGTCGTAGGTGGTACAGGCGCTGCCTAGCCTTTTTGGACTGGACCTGAATGTGGGCAGACCATGTCAGGTCTGAGGAGATGTAGACACCGAGATACTTGAAGGACTGCACCCTCTCCACTGGATCTCCATTGATGACGATGGGCTGTGCTCACTCCTTCTGAAGTCCACTACCAGCTCCTTGGTCTTGCTGACGTTCAACTGGAGGTGGTTGTCCTGGCACCACGATGCCAAATTCTTCACTTCATCCATGTAGGCCGCCTCATCGTTGTTGGAGCTGGCGCCCAACACCACTGTGTCATCAGCAAACTTCATTAGGCAGAGGATCAGCAGGGGGTTCATGACCCTCTTGGGGACTCTCCACCCATTGCACTTAGAACTGAAGAAGCTTCTCGGATGAGAGGTGAAACGTTTTCAAAGAAAGTTAAAGAAGTCCAGACCCTTTTCTTTCCAAGCTCCTTAGACTACGATGACCTGGATATGGACATGGTCAATATGTGTTTTGACTATGAACACCAAAGCAGAACAACGCATTGTAATACGATATTCAATATTATTCATGCCACCTGTCAAAAATGCAATAACTGAATATCCAATGAATGTCTGCATGTCATGTTAATCGACAGAGCTTCTCGACCGCCTCCTGATAAGAACAAACCTAATAACAAAAAGCATTATGGGAAAGAAAACTGTTATGAAACCTTTTTGCTGTCCTTTTTTCCCATGCAAAACCTAGCAGAGAGACCAAAATCAAAATAAAAACAATAACAGTTCAGTTTAACTGACAGCATGTTGAAACATGTCAAACTGGTTTCTTTTAATCACTAAAATCAAGCTGAAGTTGACTGTGATGTTTGGTTGCTGTGAAATCCAGGAAGTTGTTATTCACATTATGCTGTTTAACTTTGTGGTATTCATTTCTTTCCTTCTTTTGTTTTTCTTTTTTTCCTTTTTTTGCAAGACAAGCAGCCCATTGCTGTATTTCATGCCAACAAACCTGTAACCATTTAGAGTTGGCAATTGATAATATTTCAGTGCAGGCCATTAAAGGCCCTGCAAAGGTACTTTTAAATCATAGCTATTTTCGCTAAAGATTATTCTCATGGGCAAATACGTTCAGGGAGGTAAAAATCTATATTACTTATAAACACCAAGCAACCTTAGCAGGAATATGTGGGGCTGTTTCATCTGGCAGGACTATTTCACTACAGCCATTCTGACGTTCAGTGGTAGCTAAACACAGGTGTTTCAAATAGCATTAATAAGGTTCTGTATTTAAATACACCAAAAGCTTAATTAATGTGATTACTAACACCTGTGTTTACCTGCAGTTGCAAAGAAAGACACAGAGTCCTCTACAAACTAAGTGCTACTTCCATAGGACTTCAGAAGATGAGTATCGGCCAGGTGCGGCTGATTAAATTTACTTGATTAATTGATCATCAGCGAGTGGGACTGCTTCTATAAAATCTGAGGTTTCTGCAGTTTCTCAGGCTGGAGCATTCAGGTTAACACAATGCTACAAGCTTTCAAGAAGTGAACATCCCAGCAAATCCAACCAAGGTCAACAAGACAATGATCTCGAGCACAGCAGCAAATCTCTAACAGAATGGCTGAAAAGGAAAAGAATTAAGATGTTGCAATGGCCGAGTCAAGTCCAGACCTCAATCTGATTGAAAAGCTGCGGTGGGACCTTAAGAGAGCTGCACACAAACAAATGCCTGCAAACCTCAATGAACTGAAGCACCATTGTAAAGAAGAGTGGGCCAAAATTCCTCCACAAGGATGTGAGAGACTGATAAAGTCATACAGAACACAGTTACTTCAAGCTATTGCTGCTAAACTTTGTTCTACAAGTTAGTGAATAATGACATGCGCTTGAGTTTTTCACCTATTGCTTCTGCATTTTGTCTTAATTTTTGCTAAATAAATAATGACAGTGTAATATGTCATGTTTTAGACTTCACTTGAGGTTGTATTTGCCTGATTCTGAGGCTTGTTAGGGAGTGGATAACTTTTTATGTTTTGATGCATAAATCACTTATTACCCAAATGACCTAGAATGAAGTTCTAGGTCATTTGGGTCATTCTGGGTCATTTGTCAAGATAAATAAATTAATGAAGTTTAAATCAAAGCAAAGTCTTTCTTAAAGACTTCCTCTGGGTCACTTTTACGGCAGTGCTTCTTGACAGTTATTTGGACATAAATACAGCAAGTATAAAATCATCAGTGAAATTTTGAACTTAAAAAGCACACTTACCTATTTTTTTAGGACTGTAAAGTTGGTCATTTTAACATAGGGACTGGTTTGCCTATGGAGCCAGCCAGATGGCACCTAGAAGAACTTCAATGTTTACCACTTCAACATGGGGGAAGTTTCCCCTATCGTCAGTCCTCTCAGAATCCCATGTTAAAATCCCATACTTTACCTCATGAAGAAGGATGCATGGTATGAAAACAGTTTTGCCCTGTATTGATACTCTGTCTCATTCACAACAACTCTAAAGAGGATGACTATTACATAACTCATCCATGTTTAATTATCTGAGAACTATTATAGCTTGCTGTGTGGTACAGCCTGTCCAAAGAGTTTGTGCTTTAGTTTTGGCAAGAAAATTTTTAGTATTTAATCAGTCTATTACTTGGCAGGACTTACTACATATCTATGACTGTACTTTGCACCCATACAGTTTATGGAAGAAGCTTGCTAACTAAACTTGCAAAGGTTAGCTGATAACTTGGCACTCTTACAAATATGGTTACAAAAAACCAACATGACATGGGATTTAAAAACTGGAGTCCAAAACCAATGGGCTAAATCATGCTGAATACACAATACATTGTGAAGTACTGTTTTCTTGGTGTTTTGAAACAGGATGTGACAAGGATAGATCTGACTGTGAACGTGCACGTTCATTGACTAACAATGTGATTAACAAATTGTACCCCAGGTAATCCTCCTTATTGAATAACCAAAATTAACAAAGTTAATTTTTTGTTTTAATCTGAAATGAGTGACCCATAAACTCATTAGCAAAGTGTTCAAGTCAGCTGAAAGGATACTTTCATATAGACTTCTACAGGACTAGAATTAGAGCCGTGCAGTACTGCAGATTTTGTTACTGATCTACTACTCTTACCGATTCTTTAAACGTATAAAGGCAGCGTATATTGAGAGCAGTGTGTCATGATAGAGCTGAAGCATTATTAATTTCCAAATTCTGAATACATTTTTAATGACCATTATATCACTCTGATTTTTCACTTTTTGCAATAATTAGTTAAAACAACAAAACACATCTTTTAGCTTTTCATGTATTTTTATTTTTATTTTATTTTATTTTTTTTGGAGACCATGAATGAACCAGGACTTTGGGTCAAATGTGTGTTTAAATGTGCTAAAAAGATGTTTTTTATAGTGCATGTTTGAGGTATATGTTTTAATTTCCCAAAAACAAGTAATTAAAAAAATTTGTGGCATACATACTAAACTAAGAAGATAGAAACAGTATCAATCATCCTACAGCACTAGTATTGATCTGATACCAATGCTAGCGTTGGATTCGATACTGTAAATATTTTTGATCGACCCACCCGCCTATAACTGGAAGTCCTTTTGCAATCACAAGAATTACGAAATCAGGACTAAGGCTTTTGTTTTTTGGCTTCACATTTCAGACTGTGAAGCTGTATCCTCCTTTAAAGGTATCTATGCCTCAGGTGCTGTTGAAATTTGACCTCTTTGCTAACAAGGGTGTAAAGCTGTTTTGAATCTGTTCATTATTTTTGAATGAACTCTGTATAAGATAAATATGTGCATGGGCTTAATAGTTGGTTAGCATATCATTGAGAAAAAGGAGGGGTATGTCTGTGTACGAAGCACTTTCTGTGCTAAGGGCAAAGTTGTGCTAGTCAGATTAGCTTATGCTACACTAAGCTAACCGCTTCATTTAGTGTTATTATATTAACATACAGACCTGATGAGGAAGGTTCAACTTATCATTTAATGCTCAACAAGAAAGCAAATTAGCTCATTTCCCAATAAGCTACGCTTCTCCTTTAGGCGCAGTAAGTTACATTCTTATGATGTCATTCATGTACTCCTGGACAGTGGCTCGACTACCACACACAGTGACCAAACACACGCTCATCTGCTGGGGAGGCCAGGAAAGGAACAGGCTGGCAACGGAGGGCAAGAGGGGATTGCCTCTGGTCTCACTTTTCTATTTATTTGCTGAATGATAAATAGAAGAAAATGAGCATGTCAGTTTATTTTAGCCCACATGCAATCCAAACAATAAAGTAATACAATGCACTCTGTGTGACTCATGTGGTGTGTCCATGCGTGTGTGTGGGCGTGTTATGGGAGCCCAAAAACGGTCGACAACAATATCAGTCATTTAGAAACAAAAATCTGTTCTAATTGAGAAGTATTAAACAAGAGAGCCCAGACTATACAAAACCTGAAAAGGTCTGAAGCTTTTCCATCCCTGCTTGCCCACCAAAAAAAAATTACACGTGATTTCACTGATACTGATTCACATGTTGGTAACCTTGGTTACAGAGCAGTACAGCAGAGAGGAACATTCGCAACACTTCAGAAATTATATGCCTGTAATGACATGGAGGCAAAAAGAAGGAAGGAGAGGAAACTGGAGGGGCAAGAGAGAGATGAAAAATAGCAAGAGATAAACGAGAAGATGGGAGGCAGAAAAAAAAGAGAAGAATAGGAAATATGAGTATTTGAAGGATGAGATGGTGCATGAGGAGGGAACGACGGGGTTTAAGGAGGAAATGGAGTACGAGGAGGTGCGCGAAGTACGAGAACGATTAGAATAAGAATAATGGGAAATGATAAGTAAAGGCATCAGATGAGAGGAGAAAGAGACTGCAAAAGAGGGGGAAGATGTAGATGGTGAAGAGAGACGTAGACGGAGGGACAAGAGGTTTAAGAAGAGTAGTCGAATGAGAATTGCTGTGGCAAGGCTGTGATGACTAATAGATAGGTGCTGAGACAGGAATTCCTCATTCTGCTTTTTTCTCTTTGATTCTCTCACCCTTCCCCTCTATCTGCCTAATTAAGACTGCATCTTATTTTCCCCCTAAATATAAGCCACCAACACAAAGTCACATTTGCAACATGTCAGAACTGAAGAAAAAGTTGAGACGAACTAGAGGGAGAAACAGAAGGGGCCCTCAGCGCTTCCCTCCCTGCCTCCGTCTTTCATCTTGTTCCTCTTTGAGCATCCTCCAGCTCTGTCAGTGTCGGCTCCTGCAGAGCTCCACTCTCCCGCTGGGGGTCTTAGAGAGTCAACCCAGGACGAGCAGCTGTCCCTGGGGTGAGGCAAGACTGTGAAGGGGCCCCTGCTCTGGAGCCTGCGCTACTGATAGCTAAGGGCACAAACTGTCTCATGGGAATACAGAGATAGTCCAATGCTGCCAAAGTGGCAAAACTACACTAAAGCTACCAGAAGATAAAAAAGAATTTATATATTTGCTAATCTGTTGGGTGTCTATTGCATCATGTCAGTTTATTATGCCTGTTCATGCATGTTATAGATATATTGTTATGAGTGTTTAAATGCACTCCAATAGTTTCTGGGTTAGTTTATGTTGTGTCTAATCCTATATTGCAGGATACGTGAATAAAAAGCTGTGTAGTGTAGGCAAGAAAGAAACCTGTGCCTCAGGAAACCAACTACAATATTTTACATTCACAAAATTATTCCATTACCATCAATTCTCACATACAGTGTGTGAGCAAATTCAGATAAGAACAGCACAGTACTGGTCTCGAAAACAAAAAGCTTCAATGCTCACGTTTTCTGAACTGATAGATGGACATGGACATATGAAAGTCTCTTAAATCTGTAGTTTTCTTTAATAGCCTCCAGGGAACGAAGCAAAAAGAGGTTCAGATGGAAATAAGGCTCAGCATCCTCAATTAGTGGTCTCAGTAAACACTTTCATGATGACTTTATATTTGATGGTGCTAGGTTCAAGTTTTATTGGATACTGAATTTACAATGTTTGCTTAGCAATACCACAAAGTACAGCTAATGCTATGCTGCTGTTAGTTTGAGAAAGTATTGTAAAGCATTCAGTATTTTTTTATCTGATGAAAATTTATACAGGAGTGTATTCAAAGAAAGAGGTGGCAAAGAATATAGGATAAAGATGAAGGCTTAGAGTGATTTGGCTGTGAAACCGGACACTAAGAAGGAGGAGAGGGCTTACATCGACTGAAAGGCAGCAAGATCAAACCGGAAAGGATGCACAGCAGATTAGGGTGGTTAAGGGTGAAGAGGGAAATGTACTAATGAGTGAAGAGAGTGTGCTGAGAAGATGGAAGAAGTGTTTTGAGAAGCTGATGAATGCAGAAAATGAGAGCAAGAAGGACAGTTAATCCAATCAGGAGGTGCAGGGGATTAGTAAGGAGGAAGTGAGGACACCTATGAAGAGGAGGAAGAAGTGGTTGGTCCTGATGACATACCTGTGGAGATACGTAGATGCCTAGGAGAGAGGGTGGTGGACCTTTTGACCAGATGTTGGATTGTTCCTAACAGTCTTGGAAAGTGAGGGAAATGGAGAAGTCTACTGGTACAAGGTTTCATGAACAAGCTTTCACAACAATGTCACAAGCCATACAAACAAACTCTTTACATTCACCAAAACCACCCCTGTTCCCATCTTATGGGGACTTTGTTGTTGCTCTAAATAGAACTGTAGCTTGTTGTGTCAAACCCCAACAACACCTTGTATCTGAGTGCCTCCAGCAGCTTCTGACATGTTCTGTTACTCCATGTAAGTTCTGTGGGGATTTTTCACTTACAAAACAAATATCAGCCTCATTATATAACTCGAGGATGACTGGTCTTACGGTTGCACTAGAAGGATCCTCAGGTGACCAACTAGTTCAGCCTGTACTTGTGATTGGGCAAACAGTATGTTTCATTTCTCACAGCTAATCCAAGCTAATACCTTGGACACCAAGTCAAAATGTAATATTAACAACCTGACACATATTTTATTGCAATTATTGCATGTCTACACTCTTACACGTGGCAGCAGAGACCATTCTTGCCCCGTTGGTGTCAGATTGGCAGTGAGAGAAATCTCAGTGCAAGTCTCACCCATTCAGTGACGGTCACAGTCTGGCTATGTGGGTTAAAAGCTGGCTGTGCCTGTTCATTCAGGGAAAGGAAAAGCGATTGGACCAATCGATCACTACCACAGGGGGTAATGTATTGACAGACTAACATTTTTCATACACACACATACTCTCTCAGAGACATTATTATCTTTATTAAAGTCTGTCTTTGAAATTCTTTCTTTCAAAGTCGGGCTTTAATAAAGACTATAAATCTCACAGTTTTAACAGTGTCTGCAATCCATGCACTACTTCCCACCGCCCTCATTTATAATTTTGTTTAAAATGAATCCTTTTTCAGTTCGTTTACTACTAGGTAGCACTAATTAGGTAGCCTAACTTTGCGTGTGCAGGTCTGTGTGGGTCATCTGAACCTCTCTCCCCACAAATGATCCACAGCTGCTACCGACCAACTGTATCTGACAAGGTGTCCGTTCACCTGCCTATCACAGGTGATCATCCACGGCAACCACACAAAGAAGCACATGGTTCAACACACAGACACAGACAACAGAAAAAGAGAAGACTGCACAGAATCCTCACTTTCACACAGCCATTGAGAACCAAATCCTCATGACTAGACCGTCCCGTCTTCCTCAGCCTCAGAAACGATCTCTCTTCATCATGAGATGAATAAAAACAGATGGAGGTGTTTACCTCCCGCACGTGATTGAAAAGCTTCTCAGCGGCCTTCCCCGCAGTTCCTAATTTAACCGCATATTTTGGTTTTCCATCCCGCATATCGTAAAAAGCAGGCAGCTTTTTATGCCTCCCTGTGAAGATTAAATAAAAGACCGGGGCCCCTCGCCATTTGTCTCCAACCATTTCCACAACCAAAAACAGCGAGTGAAAGAGAGATCGATATTTCCATTTGTGTGATGGCTCGGGTGGGTGTTTTGAATTATTTGATGATGGAAATGTGCAGGGGGTAAGGCATGTGTTTGTGAGAGAGGGGACAGCAACATTTAAAGAACAGTTTCTTGTTTTACAGAGCTTCTTCGCTGGCTTTGGACATATATGCTACATTCCTAGATAATTTAATTTTCATGTCTCCATTATGGTTCACAAACAAACTATTCTTTTTGCCTTATCGTAATTCTTACAGTCTTACAATGTCCTTATAAAACTCCTTGTGAGACTTAAAACACCTTTACACTGAACAAATAAAATGAAAACACTTCCAACAGTCTGCAGCCACATGTTGGAATCCAGCCAAGTCTCAAGTTTAGTGCCGTGTCCGTTACCATGTTGGTTTTTGAAGCCCACAGTGACCATACTGGACACATGGAAAGAGTACTAAGTTATCAGCTAGCAAGCTACCAAGCTCAGTCAGATTAGGGTAAAAATTAAACAACAACTCCTTGCGATGACGAATAGTTGGTGGTTGTCTGGAGATTGCATTGATATTTTTTTGCAAGTGACTAAGGGATGAGCCAGAGATTGAGTGTGCAACCCCCTCAACCCCTGAGTGCCCACTTTTGGGCAAAGTGATCGCACAGGTCACCTGGCGGGAAGCAACAATCGCATTCTGGCTCCGACTGACTGAAGTCACTGTCAGACAGCTTGAAGTCTATATGAACACAGACTGATTTCGGTGTGCTAGCAGTTGGACTGAGTCAGTCTGCACCAATGAGCACGATTCATCTGCAAAGAAATTTCTTTGGAATAGGGGACTCAACTCAGCTGGTTGTATTCCGGTTTTATATTCTATCCATCCATCCATCCATTTTCTTCTGCTTATCTGGGGCCGGGTCGTGGGGGCAGCAGCCCAAGTAGAGAAGCCCAGACCTCCCTCTCCCCAGCCACCTCCTCCAGCTTATCCGGGGGAACACCAAGGCGTTCCCAGGCCAGCCGAGAGATATAATCTCTCCAGCGTGTCCTGGGTCTGCCCCGGGGCCTCCTCCCGGTGGGACATGCCCGGAACACCTCGCCCAGGAGGCGCCCAGGAGGCATCCTTGTCAGATGCCCGAACCACCTCAACTGGCTCAGTTCGATGTGGAGGAGCAGCGGCTCTACTCTGAGCCCCTCCTGAATGGCCAAATTTCTCACCCTATCTCTAAGGGAGAGACCAGCCACCCTTCAGAGGAAGCCCATTTCCGCTGCTTGTATTCGCAATCTCGTTCTTTTGGTCACTACCCACAGCTCGTGACCATAGGTGAGGGTAGGGACGTAGATCGACCGGTAAATTGAGAGCTTCGCTTTGACGCTCAGCTCTCTCTTCGCCACAACAGACCGGTATAGCGTCCGCATCACTGCAGCTGCTGCACCAATCCGTCTGTCGATCTCTCGCTCCCATCACTCATGAACAAGATCCCGAGCCACTTAAACTCCTCGACTTGGGGCAGGGTCTTGACCCGGAGAGGGCACTCCACACATTTTCCGGCTGAGGACCATGCCCCCAGTTTTGGAGGTGCTGATTCTCATTCCCACCGCTTCACACTCAGTTTTATTTCTATTTAAAAGCAAAGTTGCTGAGCACCTTTGTGATTTGAAGTTATATTGCTCTCCTGCAACAACTACATGATTATTTGTGGAGGCTTCTGAATCTGAGTCAAATCTATGAGGGTCGGAATATCAGTAGTTAATGTAAATTTCTGTGCACATAGAAAGTAACAGATTTGCGACAGTTTTTTGATTTTTAATGATTTATCACAGTTAGTCATTGTGTTATCATATTATGTTCAAGTGTAAACTGATAGCAAACTGTAACTTTGTCTTATTGTTGTTTTATTGATTTTGAAGCAACCATTTCAAAGGCAAAAAGTCCACAGGTTCACTGTACATGGTCACTATAAGCATGAAAGTAGTGTGTTGCTACAAAACCTGCTACATAGTAAACAATGGAAGAGAGACAGACCATCATAACACTTAAAAATGTGGGTCTTCCCTACAACTGAGTACAGTTTCCTTCACCATCAAAATGCACTCAGAAACTGGGGCAAACTCTGACAGGAAGAGGTCCGGCACACCCAAAGCCACACCTGAATCAGAGGACAAGTTAACAGCTTGCGTGATAGGCGGCTCAGAGGACAACAGCTTCAAGCACAGCTTAATAATGGTCGTAGTAAGCAAGTCTCAGTCTGAACTGTGAAGAGAAGACTTTGCAGGATCACGCAGGATCTTTGTACGGCGTGGAGTAGGTGAAAGGATGGTACCCCAGTGTGTGGCATTAACTATCAAACATGGAGGAGGAAGTGTGATGGTCTGGTGCTGTTTTGCTGGATCCAGGGTCTGTGACTTCTACAGAGTGAGGGGCACCCTGAACCAAAACAGCTACCACAGCATTCTGCAGTGCCATGCAGTACCCTCTGGCATGCGTCTAGTTGGTCAGGGGTTCATCCTACAGCAAGATAATGACCCAAAACATAAATCTAAGCTATGCCAGAGCTACCTCAGGAAAAAAGAACAAGACGGTAAGCTTGAAAACATGGAGTGGCCAGCACAGACTCCAGACCTAAACCCCATTGAGCTGTTTTGGCATGAACTGGAAGAGGCAAAGCAACCTACTGCCACACATTTATGGGAACTTCTGCAACAGATATGGTAAGAACTTTCTGAAGAATATTTGATTTCTATTGTAGAAAGAATGCCACGGGTGTGTTCAGCTGTTATATCTGCCAAAGGTGGCTACTTTGATGAGTCAAAAGTTTAGAATACATTTTGGTCTATAAGTTGATTCCATGATTTTTTTTCTTAACTCCAATTGCTTATTTCTACTATGCTTTCATCTCAGAGTGCAATGAGACATTAAACTGCATAATTTTCAAAGAAAATGGAAAAATTGGGGTGTTCTAAAACATTTCACCAGTAGTGTATTTCTGAGATCTTTTTGTGTGTGTGTCATTAGGATGTTTTTTCCAGTGGAATGATGCTACCTTTGATCCTGTGCTGCATTTCACAGCAGTCCCCTAAAGCTGTCAAATAATTGAATCATTATGTTATACTTTAAAGATCTAGATGTAGCCTAGATGTAAATAAATAAATAAATAAATGCTGGTGTTGCTGGTTACCCTCACCCCTGTAAAGTATCATTCTCTGGAGACTAGCTCCCCATCAGATATGTATGCTCATCCTTCCTGATTTGCAGGATACTGGAGGCTGTCCTGTCTGACCTTGGATAAATCCTCAACCTCAGGGCTCACACAAAGAGGAAGACAACAATTTTCAGTGCATTCTGTGTAATTACAGCCACTTATTAGCCTAATCTGCATATTTTTGGACTGCGAAAGACAACCGGAGTAGCTGGACTTGATTCTTTCTGGAGTTTCTTTGGGAAACTCCAGAAAGAATCAACATATCCAACCCAAAACTTTGTTGCTGTGAAACTGCTAACCGCAGCAGCAGCGTGCCACCATGGGACTAAACAGACAAATATTGTGGCACAACCACCGTGAAGCAAATCGAATGTTACGAGTACATTATGGCATTTAAACCTCGAGCTAACTTTCAGCATCGCAAACAGCCCGTGCTTGATCCCTTTCTGCAATAAAAACAAATGTATCATGAAATAAAAATGAACTGGAGAGCAAATGTGGCTTTTTCACCCCAATGAGAAACAAAAGATTTCTCATATAGTTCAAACGGGCATCCAGAGTTCAAGTGGTTTTTCTTTTGTTCCCGCGCCCCCATCTCCAGCAGATTATTATGTAAATGAGGCCATCTCATTCATCATGGGACTGTGAAGAGGCTGGCTAGGCAGGAATGTCATCTGGACAGAGATCAGAGAGAAGGAGGGGAGTGGTACCAGGGGAACAGATGTGTTATCGTAGGTGGGAGAACATTTCCATAAGCCACTGAAAACCTCAGGGCTGTCGACACACACACACGCAGAGAACTGATTCCATCAGATATAAAGTCTGATTCGAGGTAACCCTGGATTCATGTGTGTGTGTCTTCTTTGGAAATATGAAGGGTGTAACCTGGTCCTCAGCGGGTCTCTCCTGTCAGAATGGTCGCACTTCATTAATCTGCGAGAGAGGTAGACAGGAGTGTGTGTGTGTGTGTGTGTGTGTGTGTGTGTGTGTGTGTGTGTGTGTGTGTGTGTGTGTGTGTGTGTGTGTGTGCACGAGCATGCGTGTGCGCGTCTGTGTGTATTGACAATTTGGCTGGCCTTCGGCGTTCTTTAATGGTCTGGACAGAGTTACGGCCACAATAGCGAGAAGCCACGCAAGTTTTCGCTCTCTGCTGCAACATGTCCAGAAGAAAAATGATCTGCAGCTTTTATCCATGTTCTTTGTGGTCACAGCACTGTTTGGAGTTTAGATGTCTCATCAAAAAGGAATTCCACTTCCACTTTATCAATCTTTTTTCAAGTGGCCGGGAGCCTGTGAAGCAGCTTGCAGATGTGACATGCCTGCTGAGGTTTAAATCATGCTTCTGTCATTAAATATATATATATTATGTAATGAGTTATGGGTGAAATTAAGGGTTCGTGTAACTTGGTGGAATAATGGAAACACCCACTCAGCCACATGAATTTAAAGGATGCTTCTGGTTCATTCTAATCTAAATCTTAGTTCTGCCTAAATCTTCTCTCCAAATGTTGTTTTCTTCATGAAAAAATGGGACATTTGCATTAGAGTTCAGAAGTAGATATTAATGTAGATACAGTGCTGTGCAAAAGTCTTGAGCCACCCTTCATTGCTTTATGTTTTGAATCCAAGGAGCCAGACTATCTTGTGATTTTAAAAAATGGTATTCAGTAATAGTTCTCTTGGATTTCTGGAAGACTTTTAAGGTTTTCCACTGGACATTGGCTGTTTTTAACATTTCCAGAAGAATAAATTTTTGGGTTTATTTGTTAAGTCACCTAGGACTGGCCTATATATCATTACAGCATAAAAAAAGACACCTAACTTAAGGAATGAGCTAGAATAATGCTCATAGGCAACCACTTAACAAAGAAGCAGTTTTTTTAATTGTATATATCTAAATTCCAAAGATAACACAATAAGATGATTCCCAGAGAGCTGAAAATGTGGTATAGCTGCATGATGTGCAGTGTGTCTAAGAAAACTAGTGAGGTAGAGTACAAAAGAAGAACTGTATGTGAAAATGATGTCCTCTGAAAGAGGAAGAAATACAGCAAAGACCTGACACAGGACCTGAGAGATTTACCTGACTTTTCACCAAAGCCTCATCAGAAATGGTCTCAGTGAAAGTGTGGCTGTCAAGAACTCATTCATGAGGAAATGAAATGGGGCAAAAACACTGAGGTATGTCAGTTACAACAGGTCTATAAAACGATGAATCCAAATTGGAAATTTTTGGTTAAATTATCATCAATACGTGCACAGGAGGTTAGTCAATTTGATGGAATTGCAACACAGAAAAGTACTGTGAGATTTTGATGCAGTACTATCTGGAAAGTGTCTGACTGGCAACAGCTTTGTGTTTGTAGCATGACAGCAATCCTAAACACACTGCCAATGCAGTAAGAGTGGAGCCATTACTGAGGAGTACTTAAAGAAATTGCAGGAAAGCTTATGTAAGAGAGTTCAGGCTGTGCTGAAAAATAATGCTGGTCATACCAAATAGTGACTTTCATTAGAATTGTACAAACTCTGGTTTTCCATGTATGTTTGCACATTTCCATAAATTGCCTCCATTTCCTGGCAAAAATTAAACAAATGAGGGATGTTTCCAGATTTTTTGTACAATACTGCCTTAAATTCATAACATCAGATGGAGTTTTATTTTATAATTAGCATGTATTTGCCCAGTAATATTTAGTAGTCTAATTAAAAACACAAGCAGCACAACTAACATAAAGGAGAAATGTGACTGAACTTTATATCAACAAAGTCAGCTTTACCCAATTTTGAGGTTAAATGCACATAATTTAACATCACAAAAAGTCATTATGAAAACCTGTTTGTAATTTTCAGAGCATTTTTACACAGTAATAATATTTCATGTGAGATGAAGGCAGTGTGATTTGTTGCATTGACCCACACACTGCACATAGTTTCAACATTTTAACAGCAACACTGCACATAAAACCAGCCGGAAGCCATTAATCTCTACAGGAGTCTAGGTCACAGTGGCCCTCTGCTATCTATGTTGCAGCACTGTTCTCAGCCCGCCAAACACTGGAAACCACATCACAACAATCAAAGCCTAAACAAACACAGCTCAAACAAAGATCACATTACATCTGTGGTAATAACTTGAACTTATAAGTCTTTGCCATAACAACTTTATAGGATGATTGTTGTGATTTTTCAGTAGTTCCTAATGGACCAGAATTAGTGTGAGCATGGAGGGAGATTGTCAGTTATTAAACTAATCTTTCGTTTTACCGACTTCAGGAAAATCTAACAAATAGCGCTGAACAAGCATTCAAAATAACACTGAATTAAAAAAAAAAAAGAAACAGATACCATGGCAACGTTATATTAGAATTGTAGTATTATACTTTTTTTTTTACCCTTGATTCCCATAGTAGAACATAGGAACAGGTAATCTGGTAAATCTGGTAATATGTAAATAGCCTGCTATAACAAAGATCTTCTGTATAGACAGGCATTTCTGTCCCATACATGACATTTTAGGGTTAGACTGTTAGCTGGCAGATACAAGGACAATTTAAGAGTAAAACATCTTGCTGTTGTTTAAAGTCATGCTTCCACAGCAACGTATCGAGGAGTGTAACAAATTATTTTCTGCAGGGAGAAAATAAGTAATGCCATACTTTTCTAAAAATTAAAAGAGTAATATGTGATGCATTAGTTCGCTAACATGAACTAATGTAAGTCTATTGACCATAACCAACAAACCATCTGTACTGCCAGAAGATGCAATGTTCTAAAAACTTTAATTTTAAGCACATATTTCTCAAATCCGGCTTCACAGACAGGGATGATTCCATGTCGGTCCTTGACAGCAGAGCTTTATACATGTAGTGTTTCATGTCTACTTTAAGGGCTTATGTAGAAAAACGCCTGTATCAAAATGTAAGGTCCTTCAACAGATGCTGAAACTCGTCAGCCTCATAAATAGAATCAAGTAAAAGGGTTATCTTAGTCATTACGATTCATCCTCTAGCAATCATAAATCTCCGTGCCAAACCTTAAAGCAATCCCAAATGTTTCTGAGTGATTAAAGGTGGGACCAAAGTGGTGAAGATCATGACCATCATACAAACGAATTGCATTACTGAAAAGAAAAAAACAATATGTCTCTTATCTGATGGTTGTTCTCTTCCCAGCGCAGTATATCTAAGCTTCAATCCTTCCTCTTTTGTTAGCGGCTGTTTGTGGGATATGGCTGTGCAGATTGTCTATACTGGTCTTTCACACAGCCAAAGCAAGAATCAAACAGAAAGTGCCATATGCTAACAATAATCATCCGTCTTGGCATCTGTCATACAAAATCTGTTCATATCGTTCCCATCAGAGAAGCTTAGCTAGTTGCAATTTCACTGACAGTGTAGGAGCAACTTTTGAAAAGGAATGGTGCTCTGAGGTGATTTGCTGCTGATAAGGAATCTTATATGGAGCTTGCATGCAATGCTATGGTACATTAACTTCTGTACAATTGAAATGACTTTCACAATCAAAAGTTTAAAAGGATGCCAGGCCAAATGTGTGCACACATGTATGGTAATGATATGGCATCTCTTAATGTTGCAGAATAACCTTTTGAGTTTGCTGTTCAATGTTTATTCACTTGATACTGGAATCCTTCTGGCCTTCCTCCTTTCTCAAACAGTATGTGTTTGCTTTACTTTGCTGTACTTTTCTTTAGAACTCCTTTTTGGTTAAACAGTCTGAGCTCTTGGACTCTGTCAGTGAAATGATCTGATTTAACTTAAAACAAAGTTTTGCAACAAGCAAAAACAGCCAAAACAACAGATTGAATATAAAAGATGGATGCACTCATTGTGAGGTCACACACTGCCTTTTGGACTTCAGCATTTTGGCCATAGTTGGATGCATGAGCAGAGTTTTCACAACACGTTCTCATCCCAAAACGACGATACCAACAATTTGTCACATAGCGTCAGTATGTTACGCTTTTGGCCCGACCCACCTGTATGTTACTCGTTTGGAAAATGAGAACTGTTTGGAATGAATCTACACATGTACATTTATTTTCCTATCTCATCATGAATCGCTTTGGAAAACACTATCTAATATGATTAAGGTTGTGGTTAAGGTTAGGCATAAGGTTATGGTTAGCATTAAGATTAGGGTTAAGGCTGGAATACACGGCTGGAACATCTGTTACTGCCGCGAGCATCATTCTATTGGATTCCACCCACAATCTGGCGTATATCATAGGGACAGGGGAGGTTAGCTTTCGCATTCCTATGGGACGCCTCGGTACGTCACAAATCGTCGGTATGTGACACATTGGGAATGAGAACAGTCTCAGTTAACATCAAGCAAAAGCTGGCTTTGTTGTCAATGTGCATTTACCTATTAATAAATGCCTTCATGGGTGTTGCTGTTAGTACAATTAACCAGACAGCAGAACACATTATTTGTTAGATAATACAATCAAAAATTCTCAAAGGGACACCAACACCATGAAGACAGGTAACATGTCTAGTCCATCCATCCATCCATCCATCCATCCATCCATCCTCTGCTCATCTGAGGTAAGGTCACAGTAGAAGCAGGGTGATTATTATTACTGGCATCTTTCTCCCAGAAGCACTTTCAAGCTCCTCCTGGGAAATCCCATAGTGTTCCAAGGCTGAATAAAATATATATTCCAATAAGGCATAACGTTATCAATACTGTGATGGCCTGGTAGCACTGCTTTTGGCACCTTTGTCTTCCCCTTCCTGCAGCCCTGTGGTAGTGGGAATAACAGGAGTATATAAAGCTAGCTCCTGCAATGTCTCACACTGTGAGGGTTTGCTGTGTGGCAGGCAATGGTAGGACCCAAATGCAGGACTTGGACACAGAAACTAAATTTAAACAGCAGCTTTATTGTTAAAACTCCTGAAATCAGGAAAACATAACCTTGGCATGAACAGGAATTAAGAAACAAGGTAACCTGGAAATACTAGGGAACATTAAGACACAAGATGTCTGTGAAGGTTCTCAGTCATCCAGGTCATCGTAGTTGTCATGGATCGCTGCGTGGCAGGCGGGAGGAGGACCCAATCGCAAGATTCACAAACACGGGGATGAACTCAAAAGCAGCTTTATTGCTGACAGGCAGAACATAGGAAATACAGAACTCAACTAAACTGGGAATCAATAAACTAACACTCGTAGGGAGACACAGGGAATCCACACAGGAAAGTGGGAACACACGGGGAACACAGCTGACACAGATAACCATAACGAGACAGGGCGGGGTGAACATAACACTGACGGGAGACGAGCAGAGTCAAACAGGAAGTACAGAGGTTCAGACAGGAGGAGAGAGAGCACGGGGAAAACACAGACATAACGGGCTGGGGAAACATGGAACAACCACAAAGGGAGACGAGGGCTCATAAATACACAGAGGGCACACAGGGGGGAGAGAGAGCACGGGGAGAACTTAGACATAACGGGCAGGGGAAACATGGAATAAAACATAAGGAGAGACGAGGGCTCACAGATACACAGAGGGGCACACAGGGGGTAAAAGCCACGAAGGGAAAACACTTAGGGAACAACACAACAGGGCAACTCAGGAAACATGGCCTAAATAGGGAACAAAATACAAACATACAAGAAAACTAAGAATACTGGACCAACATGGCCCAGGACCATGACAGTAGTCAAAGGAGCTTGCAAAGAAAAGCGTCTGGACTTCTTTAAGTTGCTTGAAGACGTTTCACCTCTCATCTGAGAAGCTTCTTCAGTTCTAAGGTCAAATGGTGGAGAGTCCCAGATATAACCTAGTGGGAGTGACCCCCACAGAGGGACAAACGGACCCCCTGATGATCCTCTAATCGCCTGAGCCAAGGTGTGAAACTGGGTGTGGGTCCCAATCAGCCAGAGTTTCGGGTGTGTTCATTGTGAAACCTGGCCCCACCTTATCATGCGAATTCCTGAGGTCAGATGGCCCAGGATGTGAGTGGGCGTTAAGGCGTCTGGGGAGGGAACTCAAAACTGGATTATAGATGGCAGAGAGTTGGTGTCGTAAACCACCGCCTCTGTTCAAAGATGGCCGCTCACAGTGGACATAGATGGCTTCTTTCACTCCTCTTTCAAACCATCTGTCCTCTCTGTCCAAAATGTGAACATTGGCATCCTCGAAAGAGTGACCTTTATCCTTAAGATGCAGATGGACTGCTGAGTCTTGTCCTGTGGAGGTGGCTCTTCTGTGTTGTGCCATGGGCTTGTGAAGTGGCTGTTTGGTCTCTCCAATGTAGAGGTCTGAGCATTCCTCGCTGCACTGTACAGCATACCCCACATTGTTAAGTTTGTGTTTTGGCGTTTTGTCTTTCGGGTGAACCAGTTTCTGTCTGAGCGTGTTGCTGGGTCTGAAATGCACCGGGATGTCATGCTTGGAGAAAACTCTCCTGAGTTTCTCTGATACACCGGCTACATAGGGGATGACAATGTTGTTGCGTCTGTCCTTCTTATCCTCCCTCGCTGGTGTCTGGTCTTCTTTTCTGTGCCTCTTTGCTGACTTTAAGAACGCCCATTTAGGATAGCCGCACGTTTTGAGTGCTTCCTTTACATGTGTGTGTTCCTTCTTTTTTCCTTCAGGCTTAGAGGGAACATGTTCTGCCCGGTGGTGTAGGGTCCTAATTACTCCAAGTTTGTGTTCCAAAGGGTGATGGGAGTCAAAGAGGAGGTACTGGTCCGTGTGTGTGGGCTTCCGGTAAACTTCGATGTTGAGTTTGCCGTTCTCTTCAATGTGCACGGCGCAGTCCAGGAAAGGCAAACAGTCGTCCTTTGTGTCTTCCCTGGTGAACCTGATGTTTTTATCCACAGCGTTAATGTGCGCAGTGAAGGATTCCACTTCTTGTGTCTTGATTTTTACCCAGGTGTCGTCCACATATCTGTACCAGTGGCTGGGTACTCTTCCTTTGAAAGAGCCAAGAGCCTTCCTTTCCACTTCCTCCATGTAAAGGTTGGCTACAATAGGTGACACGGGGGAGCCCATGGCACAGCCATGTTTTTGTCTGTAAAAGCCTTCGTTGTATTTGAAATATGTAGTGGTGAGGCAGACACAAGGAGCTCACACACAGCCAGGAAAACAATGATGACATGACAGGGACAGAGGAAGACTGAGGACTTAAATACATAGGACAACGAGAAGATCGGCAACAGGTGGAAACACAGCTGGAACAAATCTGACTAACGAAACAGGGGAAGCAAAACTGAACATAAGACACATGAGAAGAGGTAGCATAAACAAACAAACAAACAAACAGGAAGTGACACACAAACTGAAATCCAGACAAGGACACATGAGCTTGACATTAGGACAGGGGATAAACATACATGGAAGTACATGACAGACTGGGGAGACAAAGGCTGAAATACTAAAAGAGGAACATGGGAACAGGTAAGGGAGACGAAACACAGGGACACGACTAAGACACAGAGCAAGAGGAAGAGGGACATGGAGAGAGAGGGAGAGTGAGGGACACAGAGGGAGAGGGAGCAAGAGACAAGACCTGCTGGGGAGACTAAGGAGCACGCTGAGGACAGAACACAGAGATGAATACTATGGTGGGACAGGACATATCAACAAGACTGGCATACACAGGAGACACTGAGGACAAAACAAAAGGAAAGGGAAACACTAAGAGAGCTAAACCAGAACCACAAGAGATAAACACAATAATCAGAAAACTCACAGATGTAATAACACTAAACTAGGAAACTTAAGACACTATAGGTATGCTACAATAAAGATTAACCAACATTCAACGGCCCACAAACACAAAACACTGGGTCAAAGAACCAGATGTACTAAGAACCACACACACACACACACACACACACACACACACACACACACACACACACACACACACACACACACACACACATTACACAGTTAACTATTTCTTTGTTAAATAAACTGAACCAGCTAAACCTTGTTTGTGTACCTGTATAGCCAAAATAACCTCGACACATCAAAGCATGGACTCAGCAACAGATCATGTAAGTTGGAGCCTCCATGGATCAGACTTCTTTGTCCAGCACATTCCACAGATGCTCATTTTGTATTGAGACTGGATTGAGATTAGATAGAGATTTGGATTGAGTAATTTGCTGTGCTGTGCTCCTCTAACCATTCCTGAACCATTTGTCCTTTGTGGCAGGGCGCATTATCCTGCTACAAGAGGCCACTGCCATCACAGAATACTGTTTCCATGAAAGGTTGCACATGGTCTGCAAAAATACTTAAGTAGGTGGTACTTGTGAAAGTAACACCCGCGTGGATGGCAGGGCCCAAGGTTTCCTAGCAGAACACTGTGCAAAGGTTCACACTACCTTCGCCAGCTTGTCTTCTTCCCATAGTGCATTCTGGTGCCAGGTTTTCCTGGCAGCTGGCCACAGAAAACATAAGTCAACAGACCAGACCACCTTCTTCCATTGCTCCGTGGTCTATTTCTAAAGCTCATGTGCCCACTGATGGTATTTTCAGTGGTGGACAAGGGTCAGCAATGGTACCCTGACTGGTCTGTGGCTATGTAGCCCCAAAACACAACAAATTGTGATACACTGTGTATACACGGACCAACCTTCGCTCCGCACATGAATCTGTGAGCCTTGGCCATCCATGGCCATGCCATTGGTTCACCTCTCCTTCTTCCTTGGTATAATTTTGATAGATACTGACAACTGCAGGCCAAGAAAACTGCACAAGAACTGCATTTTTGGAGATGCTCTGACCCAATCATCTAGCCATCACAATAGGCCCTTGTCAAAATTGCTCGCATCCTTACACTTGCCCATTTTTCTGCTTCTAACACATCTACTTTGAGGATACAAAGTTCACTTGCTCTCTAATATGCCACTCACCAACAGGTACCATGATAAAGAGATAAACAGTGCTACTGACTTCACCTAATAATGTTACGCCTGATAAGCGTTCTTTGTTCAGCATTCTGGCTCTCTTCCCAGAAAACCTCCAAAGTCTTGCATCCATGCCCGAAGCACCTCAACTGGCTCCTTTTAACACAAAGGAACAGCAGCTCTACTTTGAGCTCCCTGCAGTGTCTGACGTCCAAGTCAAATATTGGAGACATTGTTCAACACCTGGATTACTGGCACACAAATCTGCCAGTCTATCTAAAGCTCCATCTTCCTATCACTCATAAATAAAATGTCGAGCAACATGAATTCCCTGATTTGGGGCAGTCTTCCTCTCCAACTCACAGGGAGCAATATCCAGCATATCCTGCCACTGAATAACTTTTGGAGTCATCCTCAAGTGGTCATTGGAGGAATTGGAATTTTTTGACCCTTCTTAATTTTACAAGCCTGGACACATCCACTCCATAACACTGGAATAGATCTGGAAAAAAATCTTAGACTTTCTCAGGGCTACAAAGTCACAAACTGCCCCTTAAAGCCACAATGCAGCATAAGTGTCCAGCGTCACACTGTCCCACATCGCATTTCCCTTCAGTTCTGGTCCCATGATAACAGATGGCCAGAGCCTGGTGACATGTGTCCACAAATGTCAACAAATGTCGTGCAAATGTCAAGGCCGCAGACAAAGAAGGCAAGCAGGGATAGTTGAGTTTGTGTGTGTACGCACTACATGAATGTGGAAGGGAGATCTTTTTGGGAAGGCAACAAAAAAAATGGCAACATGACAGTATATATGATATAGACAACACAAAGAAATCATGAGCCCCTTACGACCCCTCACCTCAGCTTACAGCAGCTCAGCCGACCCCTCGTCTGTGGCAGGTTTAAGCCAATAATGATCACACACCATCATCAAAAGTGACAGGTCCTACCGTACACTGACAGTGATTCCAATTAGGAGGACGAAATGAGCAGCAGGCAGTAGAAAATTACCAGACTGTCTTGTGCAACAGTTTGATTTTTTTTCCCCCCCTTACCAAGTATGACGCAAGACCCTGACACTGAGTAAGAGGAAAGAGGACAGAACTGTAGAGGACAATGGGAAACCACGGAGGCTTTAATGAGCACCTCTTTCTTTCCACTTTCATCTAACTGGGCTAACATGATGAACTAGTCGTCCTGTTCCCGCTTAGCCTCCATCGCTCTAGTTACCTCCCTACACGCCGCACAAACCAGGCCTGGTACCTCATGATAAATTTACAGCGGAGCAGGTGAGAGGGAGATGGAGAGCACGAGTTTGCTCTGTTGTAATGAATAAATGTCGATTTGTTCTCTCTGGTTTCTCTTGCACTCTTTGTCTACCAGCCCACCAGCAGCCACAAGCTGGCATATGCACTGTTTTTATTGTCCTTTTACAACAAAAAGTGAATTAAAACCTGGGTTAACCCTATATATGGCTGGAGTTTAGTGTGCTTAGCCACGTGATGAGTAAAAAAGGATCATTTAGTGCATTCAAGTTAAATGCAGTCAACTTTCAGTAATTTAAAGTCTCTTTAATAAAATGGGTTTTCATAAAGAGCAAACTCTAATCAGCAGCAGCTCTAACTGAACTTGTCTGACTGTGATTGCACAGCAGGCCTTGCATCAATGGGCATGCAAACAAGCAACAGGCTTTGTCCAGACAAATGAGCTGAGGAGAATTTAGCCATCTCAGGCCCACCCACCATATCTACTGTGGTGGTTGGGCCCACTGGGGCCCACTGTCACACTATCTACTGTGGAACTGCTCCTATGTGGTGTTTAAGAAACAGTCAGCACTTAAAAATTAATAAATTAACACAACTGCTCAACTGCTTGTTAGCGCACATATCTAATTACCCAATCACCCAATCACAAGGCTGCTTACTTAGTACATTTAGCAATGCAAACATGGTCAAGACTGAAATTCAAAATGAGCATCAGAATGAGGAAGAAAGGTGATTTAAGTGACTGTGGCGAGGTTGTTGGTGTCAGACATGCTGATCTCAGTATTTCAGAAACCCGTGATCTGCTGGGATTTACCCACACAAACATCAGTAGCTTTAAAGAGGATGGACTGAAAAAGAGAAAATGTGCAGTGAGTAACAGTTTTCTGGGCTGAAATGCGTTGTTGATGCCAGGGGTCAGAGGAGAATGACCAGACTGCTTCAAGCTGATAGGAAGGCAACAGTAAATCAAACAATAAAATTCAATAACATTTGGTTCATGGGTTCAACATAGGGCCAAATAATAACAAAAGTCATCTTAAATGCTTTACATTGTAAGGTAAAGATGCTACAATAATACAGAGAAACTCCAACAATCAGATGACCTCCTATTAATAAACAAAATAATAGGAAGTAACCCCTGGCAGCAATCTGCTGTGTGTGGTTGGAGGTGAGGTGATGAACACAGGACAACAGACACACCGTGAAAGAGAGCCTGAAATGAATAATAACTAATGATTAAATGCAGATGGTGTATAAACACACAGTGAATGAAAGGAGGTGAGTGAAGAAGAAAAAATATGTGCATCATGGAAGATCCCTAGGATTATTGCAGCATAACTAAGGGGGGGTTCAGGGTCACCTTCTTCAGCCCTGACTACATGCTTTATCAAAAAGAAAAGTTTTTAGCCTCATTTTAAAAGTAGAGGAGGTTGTCTGTCTCCTGAACCCAAACTGGGAGCCGCCTCCACAGAAGTGGGGCCTGAAAACTGAGGGCTCAGCCTCCCATTCTACTTTTAAGTATCCATAGAACTGCAACTAAGCCAGCAGTCTAAGAGCAAAGTGCTCTATTGGGGTGATACAGCACTGTGATGTCTTAAGATAAGATAGAGCCTGATTATTCAAGAAAGGGATATTTTTTGGCACACTTTGGACTTATCAGCTGAGCAGTGTTTAAACACCACAGCCGACCTGAGTATTGTTGAATATGTCCGTCCCTTTATAATCACATTGTACCCATGTTCTGATGGCTGCCTCCAGCAGTATGCAACGTCACAGAACTCAAATCACCTCAGACCTTTTTCTTGAAATCATTGTCATGTGGCCTGCAAAGTCACCGCTTGTCAATCCAGTTTTTGGGATCAGGTGGAATGGGAGAGTCGCATCATGGATCTGCTGGAACTTTGTGATGCCATCATGTCAACATGGACCAAAATCTCTGAGATTAGCGCTTTGTTGAATCTGTGCTCTGAAGAATTAGGGTAGGTCTGTAATTGAGAAGAAAAACAAAGGCGTTCCCATAATAACAGAATGGATTTAGGAGTTTCATTGCTCACAGCTCTTGCATGTTCTGTCTGAATGATGACTGGTTGATTATGTGTTCTGCTGCTCCTACATTCAATGAAAGCATATTAATCAAGAAGACCGATGAAAGACTTTTTCAGTCTGCAGAAGAAGTTAATCAGATGTTGGTTATATCAGCTAGGGTGGTTATATGACACTGACATATGGCAACTTTTTCATGAGTAAAAGTAGACAAATAAATTAAAGTTATTAATAATATTTTATATGTCTTTTTTCCAGGCATTAACAGGTTTCCATTGGAGAACCCTGTCTGAGAAACATGGGGTTTCATGAGATAAATTATAGACTGGTGTAGAAACTCAAAAAGATTTGTTTTTCTTGCTGTCATGAGGGAAAGGGAATCTTTGCTCACATTCTTTAATGATATCTCGCCTGGAGCCGTGCTTTATGTCCACTGGGCAGCTTTATAGTGCACTGTAGCAGCTGGAAAAGGCAACACAACAACAGAAGGGCAGTGATAACATTCACACAAAGTGACTGAATGGGAACAATAAAACAAGTTACTGAATTTCACACCTCACAAAGACGACAGTCAGTGTTCTGCCCAGCACTCCAACCATAATAATCTAAGGTACAACAATAAAACATCTATATGTGGTCAAAGTCAAAATGTACAAAAACTGAAATATTTTAATTCCTTTTTAAATGGATTGTAGACCCACCAGTGCTGATCCAGCCAATTAAAAATGATGGAGTTAGGGAATCTTGAAACCATAAAAGCTGTACATGCCAGGTCTGTGCAATTATTTGTAATAGAACAATAATGTCAGCATTTAAAGAGGACGTTGAAACTGTACCAATAACTGTGAGCGTTCCCACTGCAGTTGCCAAGGTTCCAGCTGGAAACAGGAACCTGCTGGTTTTTGGAGAGTCCTGAGGGAATGTCAGAACGTTAAAAGAGTAAAAGAGCATAGGCACCATGTGTCTATATATAGTTTACACTGTTTGCATAAGTGCATTTTAACTAGACAGGTAGGCGCTTCTCCTGCAACGCTCTTGGTTTGGTACACTTTGCTGGTGTTTCTTCATTCAACTTTTGCCGGCACGTTTATCTCAGTTTTCTACTTCCTGTAGTATCTTTCTGCGTATCCTGTGCATGCAGTCTGATATTCTTCTGTCTGTGTTGTTCCGACATCATCACAACAGTGTTGGTCCAGAATTAGCATTTCAACTGACCACCCACATTTTCTGAGCAATCAGTTAGCGTTAGCAAAGAAGTTAGCTAATGCTATTGAAAGCTACCACTACCAAACCAATGTGAGTAACCTAAATTTGGCTAACCACAAATCTAAGTTGATAATAGTATTATTTATACATTGTATAAATGGATAATGAATAAAGAAAACACCTGGGATGATTACCATTTGTTCCAGAAGAGAGATTATATAAATAAAAGCATTTCTTTTCTTTTTCCTCCACATTCTAAAGCTTGACATTGCAAAAATGGGCATTGTTGAGCCTGGATTTTTGTAGTGATGTAGGAACAACACAAACAACACCGTCAGGCTGGTAGCCGTTAACCTCTGGTCTTTCAGCTGAGCTGCCAGCCAAACTTCTTGATAAAAACTTTGCAGTGCAAGACCTCATGGTACACTCGCTTTCTCTCTACCTGTGACCAGGTAGGTGTAGTTTGTTCTCTCGTGTAGTTTGTTCTCTCCACCCTTCATCCAACATGACGGTCTAGCAGTAGCCTACAGACTTAACTGTTGGGTAGGGAGGCAGAGCAAGCCATCTATTAATCAGAAGGTTTGTGGTTTGATCCCTGGTTTTTCAGTCTGCATCCTAAATATTCTTTGGCAAGATACTAACTCCAAGTTCCTCTCCACTGGATTCATCACAGTGTGAATGTTCATATAAGCACTAAGAAAAAAGTGCTTGTATGAATGGGTGAATGAGCCATGTTGCATTAAGCACTTTAAGTACTTGGAGTGGAAATGCACCATATAAGAAGATTTAGACCGCAATGACCTGACTAACTGAGAACTTACACGGCTTTATGAGAACCAGTCCGTTACCCCAAAACACACACAGACACACTATGGTTTGCTGAGCTAAGCTGCAAATCTTAACATGGCTTCGTCCTCCATTGCACCTTAATAATTTATTTACTATTTCCAGTTTTTGTAAAGCACTTCTGTGGTGTTACCATGAGTTTGCGTTGACTTAACGCAGCCCCAGAGATAGAGAATGACACTTGGTGGATCTGGCACACTTCTACCTCTCCGAGGCTTGTGGGGTGCTCGGACTAACCATGCTAAATTCTTGGAGACAGTGGTCTGAGGGGGCACAAAACCTGAAACGCTGACTACAAAGTGGGACTAGCCTGATATGCAGTGACTCCATCATACTTGTAGACTGTTTCTACAGATGTGGTGTCAGTTCCATGTATTTCCATATATAAAATAACTGGTGGTACCAGCATGGCACCACAGAAATGGTGGGCCCAAAGCTGGGACCATTAATGCTAGTGTCTAGGTAAGAAATTTGCTCATTATTGGAAGATGGAGCCCATGGATTCTGCCCACCATAATTCAGTTATAATGGAAATTACCTGAACTTCTGCTCGTAAACCTGTTGAATAGCAGGTTTGATCTTGAAAGACACCAAAGCAGAACTAACTGCACGAGTAATTTTTGGTGGAAATGATTTATCACATCGACTTGGATAATCTACCTTTCAGCAGATCCTAACAGTTGTTCCCTTTATGGGCGGTCCAAGTTGTTTTGGTTGTACACAAATTAATACGGGAATGACAATGATGGCTGGCTTTTGTCTTACCAATGTGTAACAAAGTTTTCATTGCTATAATATCAGCACTGACATATCAACATCAGTAGTGACACTGCTATTAAGAGAAGCTAGGTGCTGCAACAGATGTTGTGTTCTGTGTTCTCACGTTTAAAGGAAATTCATACATTCTGGGAAAAAACAAACAAACTGTGTGACACCATAAATAACCAAAAATACATGGATGCATGCTGTTTGTGCTGAAATGTCAAGATCAAGTATGTTGTTTCCCATCTAGGCTGTGTCCATGACTCTATTATCCCTCCACCTCCAACCCAGCCATCAGTTGGCCTGACAGTGTCTGGCTGGATGCACTCTGCTGCCCATGACTGCTTTTGACATGCTGTTGCCTCTGATATAGTCTGAGCCATGATCCAACACTCCTGCCTACACAATTCTGTCATGCACATAAGTTAGCTAAAATGTCAAACTGAGAAAGCAAGGAGGAGCAGATACAGAAAGGTAAAGGAGGTGACACTGTGGCAACAACTCAGTGTTTGAATGTAATGTTTTTCATCCTCCTGCCTCTTGAACTTTGGATCAAGTGATGATGAATTTTGAACAGAGAACTCTTTCTTCATCACTAGACTAGACTAACTCATCATTGCAGAACATCCATCCAACCATTTCCACTTATCAAATTTACAGCCTGGAGAGGTCACCAGTCTGTTACAGGACAAACACAGTTCCCATACAGACACCCATTCAACCTATGGCTAATTTAGAATAACTAATTAACCTGAAATACAGGAAGCTGGGTTATCCAAAGTTTGGCTGGACTGCTGAGAGAAAGGTTCATCAGCAGCTTTAAATTTCTCCAAGTATGTAATGTATGAAAGTGTGTGTGTGTGAACATATGGAAGACGTGTTTGTTTTTGGGACATCTACGCTTATATTTTATATCTGAGGATCTTTGTAACTATGTTTAAAAAACTTTATACAAATAAAGTTATTATCGTATGATTATTTTTTATTGCATACAGCCTCTCTGAAATCCTGAAATGGACAACCAAAGTTCTACAAAAGGATTAGTGAGCACTGCTCCACACACTAAAACTTTAGAAATGAAGGAAAACAAAGAAGCAAAGAAAGAGCCAGAAAATACATTGAATCAATTGATGGCGTTCCAGGGAGCTCTTGATGAGAAGAAAAAGAAAATGAAGAAGGCAAACAAAGAAACTGAAAAGGCAAAAATGGCAATGAGGGAAAGGCAGAGAGCACTAGAAAGGGGAAACATGCAGTAAGCAAAGAGGGAAAAGGAAACAGCAAAGAAGACAACTGAATAGGCAAAACTGAAAATGAGGGACTGAAAAGTCCAGTGAGCTCTGGAAGAGGAAATACAGAAGGCAAAGGAGGAAAATGAAACAGTAGGGAAGGCAACAGAAATGACAAAGAAACAAATGATAGAAGTTTAGAGAGTGCTGGGAGAGAAGAAAAAAGAGATCCAGAAGCAAGTGAAAGCAAGTGAAGCAGCAAAACATGCAACTGAAATTGCACAACTGCAAGCTGAGGTAGCAGAACTGAAACCCGAAGAAGCAAAGATGGGACTGATGGAAATGCAGACTGAATTGGAAGTAGAGGACAAGGAAATAAAAACAGGCAAAGATGCAAACTGAAATCGCAAAAAAAGAACTGATGGAATTCCAGAGAAAGCTCAAGGAGGCCAAAAAAGAAATCCAAGAAGCAAAGACAGAAAATGTAAAAGTGAACCAGGAAACTGAAATTGCAAACAAAAGGAAGTCATGGAAATCCAGACAGCACTGAAAGACGAAAAATTAGAAGCAAATATGGAAACTGGAATAGCAAAGAAGTACTGAACCGAATTGAACTGAAATGAAGTTCATTTATTTAAGTACAATCAAAGACTGCAGCAATCCATCTAATGCTTTGGATGTGTTGCCAGGAGAAAGTTTTTTTTTTCTCTTTAAAGAATATGGCAGGACAAATGACAAGACTTCAACAATGTTCTTTAGACCAACAAGATCAAAGGGGCGATAAGTCACTATCATGCACATGACCAGGTTAGGTGCAAACCAAACACCACATACCAGCCGTAAAGCACGGTGGTGGAAGTATAACGATTGGGGCTTGTTTTGCAGCCAAAGAATCTGGGGGTTCCTTTATACATTGTGTCAACCATGAACTCCATTCTACACCAAAGTAGTTTAGAGTCAAACGTAAGGCAGCTAAGGCTTGTCGTTGATGTTAATTTAATAATGCGTTAAAATCTTTTGTATTAGCTTTATTAGTTAAAAAACACTAACTTTCAAGTCCACCTCACTTGGCACATGATCTGGTTCTTATATAGTGCTTTTCTACATTCATACTCCAATGAGAACACATTAAGCAACTCAGGGCTCAGTATTTTGTACAAAGACACCTTTTGCATCAGGATACTCTGGCAAACAGACTGGAGCAGCTCGGAATCAAAACACCAACCTTCCAGGTTAGTAAATGACCTGCTCCGCCTGCTGCCTGAGCTATAGCCCCCCTACCTGCTCAACCTTAGCACCTCAGCAACTTCCCTTGTAGTGTGAAATAATGGTGCATCAGCTCGTTTGAATCCTTGGGACCCCGCTCTCCCAGTTTAACTCTATTTTTGCTTTGTGTAATCAACAAAGTACCAGCCTGGGCTGATAAGCGGTACTGATTTTCTCCAGGAGGTTTAGGTCTTATCAGACAAGTTCCAGTGTTGTGATACCTGTTTTGACTGTCTCTCTCTCTCTCTCACACACACACACACACACACACACACACACATTTACAGTGTTGATTCCATATTTCAGATATCTGAAGTGTTTTCACAGAATCACATAAACACACAATGCACGTATCTAATTATTTACAAGTGACAACAACATTTTTATTTTTATTAAAAAGAAAGTTTTTTCTCAAAGATTTTTCTTTTCCTTTTAAACAAAGCATCTTAAACAGTTTGAGAAATGAAATGTCCTGTAAGAACACATCAGGAGTGGAGAGAAAACCTTAAGACTCGTGAGCTGGGTGACAGAAAGTACGCAACACCTCCCCCTCTGCTGAATGTTCCTCCTTTCCTCCAAGTTGGTGTGTTGCTGTTCCCGGCCCCCTGTGGCCTCATTATAACACAGACTGAAACACAGCAGCCATGTCTGATAGCAAGGACAACAGCACACGCACACACACACAGACACACATAACCTGAGAGAGCCTTGTTTTACAGACACTTGCTTTCATCTAAAACACAGATCGTTCCACACACTTAATGTCCGTTCAAAAACCAGAACGGAGTCACGAAACACATGCACGCTAAATAATAAGGAATTATATAACAAGACAAATGCAGCTCTATAATTTTAGCTTCACTTCATTGTTTACATCCAACCCACACAAAATGTAGGATATACATCAATTCTCTCTAAACATTTGGAAAATGCAAATCGCATTCAAAACAGGAAACGCAACTATGGCAGCAATGTACATCATCATATTTTCCAACAGGATCTTTGAGATGGTTTCAGCTCTGCTTGGTCTTACCATCTTCATGTTCATATCCAAACTTTTATCAGCTTTTATCAGTGGAGAGGCATGTCACCTGCTCTAATAAACCTTTTAGGAGGCTAGACTGGTTAAAAATATTTACAGGTTCACAACTCTCTTTATATAGCATTTGGTTAAAAAACATACCAATAAAACACTCAATTTTAAATTGTTCCACAATGCAGCTCGACCCTTTTATTAAGTGGTTGCAGACATGCAACCGCTAACCACATGACGTTAACTTATCTGTCATTTTGGATGTGCGACAATCATGGCAACAATGTGAGCCCCAGTCCTACAAACCTTTTTGTAGCCCTTTGCTAGCTCAGATTTTTACTGTTGCTAGGCTAGTTGTTAGCAATTATTTACAGATAAACATGAACATCTACAGGCAACTGTGGAAATGTGTATATACGTATACATGTATTTTATGTTCACGTATGTGTGCTTATGTGTGAATGTGTACATTTTTGTACATGTATGTGCATATTTGCATGTACACATATTTTTTACAAACATACATGGATGTCTTATAATGTTTTCATCTTATCTATTTTAACTCTTTTTAATTATATTATCCCTCTGTTCAGCACTTTGGCCGACACTTGATGTCTTTTAAATGTCCTATATAAATAAAGATGACTTGACTAGATAAGGACTAGGAGGTTTTTGCTGCAGTGAGAGACTCTCTAGGAAGCCTACAAGAACCACTGCCAAACAGTCGAGGAATATGCATTTTAAGCTAGCAACTGGTGGCTGTATCATGGCCAAAACAGCATGCAACTTTTGAGCAATGTGCATGACATCGCGTGAACATTTTTGTTGGAAAAACCATTGTTGGCATGCAGAGCAGGAAGACATTTCTTGAGGTTGACCACCAGGTGTGCATTCATTTCAGGTGAGATTTTGGCTAACTCCTCTTTACAGAAACTTTAAATCCTTTCATGGCTATCACTTAGCAACTTGAAGCTCCCTCCAAAGATTTTCTATAGGATTGAGGTGTGGACACTGGCTAGCCTACTCTATAACTTTAATGGGCTTCTTCTTTAGTCATGTTAGAAGACCCATCTTTAGATTTTACGCCACATGCTGGTCCATTGGCCCCTTAATGCGGTGAAGTTGTCGTACCCTTGGTGGAAAAACAGCCCCGACTTTAGATGTTATTCCAGCTCCGTGCTTGACTGTGGGAATGGAGCTCTTTGTGTCATAACCTTTATGTAATGTGTTTTTCCTTCTGGATTTTTGGTCAATATTCTTTCTCTTTCTCTCTATTAAAATGAAACTGTCATAAAAATTAGAGACTGTTCATTTCTTTGTGACTGAGCAAGTTAACAAATTCAGCAGGTGATCACATAATTGTTTCCTCCCTCTGTATGTGCAGACTTAGAAACCAGTCTTCTTTTTTTGTGGATTTGAAACTAAATCTCATAAATTGTGATATATTATAGAAATTAAATTAAAATTTAATTAAAAAGTGCAGATTAAGTATTTTTATTTAAAAATGAGTAAAATATCTTTCAAAAAAACGATTAACAAAAACCTTATTAAAACATCTCTTCCTTTATGTGCACAGCTGTATTACTGTGTCATGCCTTTTGCGTATGCACTCCATTTAGCCTCTTTCTACAAAGGTGCTGCTCAAAATGTACAAGTTTATCATTCATATCATGACTAAGATCTGAGGCATGCAGATTACAACTTCATAATTAGCGGGCCGTCAGGTTAGCTGGGGTCAAACACTAATCTCAGTGCTAATTAAAATTTAGCTTGTGCAGCTCATCAAAACAATTAGTGGAGAACAATAATGAGAGGAGTGATGGAAGGAGGGGGACTGTGTGTGCTTGTAGACTAGGATTCAATAAATGAGACAGAGGCTCCAACATGCTTTCAATGCCAATGGCACAGCAGTGGAATGGCCAGTGTGTATATGCCACCAAGACAGAGGGGTCCAATCCTGGGAGAAGATGAGAGGAAAGGGAGGAGAAGGAAGCAAGCGAGAGAGAGCGGTGTGGAAATACAAGAAAAGGAGCATCCAAATGTTTCAACAGACAGAAAGAACAACCGCTCACAATCTGATAAGTTAAGAAAAGTGATGCTGGGACATTTCATTCAAATCTCTCTCCCTCTGCCTCATGTTCTTCCTCCCCACTGCCTTGTTTTCCTCTTGGCTACTACTTCTTCCACAGAAGCAGCCGTCTGCCAATATGATCCCTCCTCAATCTTAAGGTGACACGAAAAAAAGGAGGGGAGGGCGGAGACTTGGCTGACAAAAGTACAGAGACAAAAGTAAACAAGTGCAGATGGTCTGCGTGTTGTTAAAGGACAGCGGTGGATGCGAGGTGAAGGACACGAATCTGCCGCCACCATTGCGGAAACTTTGCATTTCTCCTCTCGTCTTTTTCTTCTCGCTTTGCTTCCGCAGCCCAGAGGACGACCCTCAGAGACTTGCCTGCCTCGACATCGGCGGTCCATCTGTGTCTCCCTAAAACACACGCAGTAATACACACACTCCCAAGTGTTTCACACAATGTTTACATTACATTGGCCCAGCCTACAGCGGGAAACAGACAGCAAGAGAATACACAACTGACGGCTTCTCTCTGTACGAGTATTTATAGTACAGAGAAGAAAAACGCTGCTGGGACAGACTCACTCACTCCTTCATGGAATTTCCCCATCTTGGACGTCACAGACAAAAACGAACACCACAAAAATGACACTTATTCTGGGCACCTTTATAGCTGCATTACATAACGCAGCACATTCAAACAAAACAGAAGCATCAATCCAAAAATCAAACACCCACTGCTTGTAGGAGAAATAGATTTATTATTCGGGGGTTGTGAATATACATGCTCTGTTTTTTTATGATGTCTAAAGGTAAAGACAACATTCACAAGGCGGATCTTTTGTGCAACAGTTTCAGTAGACTCGCTCCTCACAGATAAAAGCATCATATGCAATGGTTTTTAAAATGTATGTACACGGTTACACACAAATCAACCGCCGCCAGGCAGGTCTCCTCTGTCAAATCCGTGTGTCGTGAACACAGGAGCTGGAACGCATGCCGGAGAGGTCCCTCTGCAAAATGTTATCGGCCCAGTTCATTTAAAGGGCTCTCAGTTTATCCTCTATTAGGGATCTTCTGGGGTAACGGTAAAGCTACAACTTTTTGCAAAGTTGCTACAGGTTTTTCAGATTGCCACTGTTGCTTAGCTCATCTGAGCATTTCTACACATTGATTTGAATTAAAACCTGGAGCTGATATTTGAGGTAATACCTGGTATTGCTGATAAAGAACAGGCTGGAGTAACAGATGTGGAATGGCTAGCAGGACGACACCCTCAAGATTCCTTAGCCCTACCCCTACCAACATCAGCTGCTAAAGCACCGCCATCCAGTGATGGCAAAGCCGGACTCACTAGCCACATCCAACAAAAAAAGAACTAGGCTTGAGCTGCAGGTCTTAGAAGAGCAGTTTTTGAGGATAACATGCTCGGTCAGTTTATTCAGCTGTCATTCTATCTGCGTGTTTGTAGTTCCGTCCAGGAGTAACCGGCGGAGCTCCTGTGGGTCGGTGACGGGCAGAGAGCACGTGAAGTCCTGACAGACGTAGGCTGTGGCTACACCGCGCAGCTGCGACATGGAGGAGAGGACGGGCAGGCGCTGGCACAGGAAACTCTCCGTGTCCCCATCAGCGAGCATCAAGACCTGAAAGAGCCAAGCAAATCCAAGCTCCAGTTAAAATAGTTAACATCTCATCTCCAGCTAGTACTTGGTAGACCATCCTCTGTCTCAAACAAGCCACTTTAACTCCTATGGTCTTCGCTTTAAATCAGGCTTCTTTTGATTGGCTGTCCCTCAAAGACAAAAGGTTTGAACAGCAGGTGGGTGTGGCTTCTACTCTGGGGTGTGGCTTCTATGCTGACATGTGCCTGATATGACCATATTAGTATGCTGCTCTCACTGACATCAAACAGAAGACATGCTGTTATGCTTGTAAATTAATAAAAGTGAACTGAGTTGAAGTATAGTGCATCTGCTCAAAGGCAGTGATTTCAGTGAAGCTAGCCCCTCCTGTATGCTAATTCCTAATGCATACACACATTTTGTTTTAGCATCATGGAAAACTGGAATTCTGTGTGTGGGACACAGGAATTACAGCTGAGAAGCAGAAAAATCAAACGAGTGCTGGAACAGTAAATAGAAACCATTTGTTTTAATACGAACAAAAAAAAAAAAGAAAGTCAGTTGTCGCCATTTGGCCAAGCGTGAAAATGGTTTGAGTAATTGGATTGTCATTTTTATGTTACTTCCATCTGTGTGGCAGCAGTCCAGTCACTAAAGAAGAGTGTTACTGTCCGGGAGAAAGATGTTCAGTGTAATTACATCTTTAAACCATTTCTGTGTCAACGCATCATCTCGGCACACAGCGCGGCCTCGTGCTGATCATGATTGCTCTCTTTATTCCTTTAATACAGCTGTACTACTCCCATACACTCACCCAAAATAACCCTCCCAAAAACACCACATTCAAACGTGGGTCAGTGGCTGCTATGCTGTCATGCCCACACCAAGTCAAGAAATTATTATGTGTGTGTCTGTGTGGGGGATACATGCGTGGTTCACCAGTCCTGCCTGCAGCAATGACGCTTTAAAAAAAGACAAAAACCCAAACAAATAATTTAAGTATGTATTCACAAGAATGTGAATTTGGGCTCCAGGTCACCAGAGAGAGAAAAACCGGCTGCCTGTCTTTGTGCATGTCTGTGTGTCACTGCAGTGTTGGACAGGCAGCAGAGCGAAGTTAAAGAGAGCTGCCCTGTCTGGTCCCTGGGCGGTTTCCTGTCAGACACGTGTCATTTCCTCCTGGCCCTGCACCACCTCTGGTTCACAACGGAGCGAGAAATGACAATACAAACAAGGAGCGGAGGGAAAAATGAGAAAAGGAAGGAGAAAGGAGACGAGATCGGACGACTGCAGGAGGGTAGAGGTGAAACTTCTTGAGTAGACTGACATGACCGTCGGTATAATAAGCTGACAACCAGAGGCAGTATAGGAAACAAACACTGGTTACAGGTTTGAATGATCGACAGAGTATCTGCAGTATATAAACATCTAAGACAAGCTTGAGCCAGGTAGGTTAAACCTCTGCACTGTTTTATCCACACAGCAGATGAACTTAATCAGGTCTTGTTTGTTTTTCCAATAATAAATTGTACGTTTGCTAGTAAGACAAATGACCACCTTATCCTTTAGCACAGCCTGAACTATCTTAGGAAAGCTTTCCTGTTGTTTGTTCAGGCAGTCTTCAGGAACATCTTGATGTATGCAAAATCATCCAGGTAAGGAAATCCCCCAAAGTAGTCTTATGGGTCTTCAGGAATAGTTCTCCAGACGTCCCCTTTCTCTTCTTTGGAGGTCGACTACCTTTCGTTGTGTTCTTTGTCGAGATGCCGCACTGCTTCAATAGTGCTGAGGTCCAGGCGGGGAGGCCAATCCATGACTGACAGTAGTTAACATCTAAATAGTTAACATCTCATCTCCAGCTAGTACTTGGTAGACCATCCTCTGTCTCAAACAAGCCACTTTAACTCCTATGGTCTTCGCTTTAAATCAGGCTTCTTTTGATTGGCTGTCCCTCAAAGACAAAAGGTTTGAACAGCAGGTGGGTGTGGCTTCTACTCTGGGGTGTGGCTTCTATGCTGACATGTGCCTGATATGACCATATTAGTATGCTGCTCTCACTGACATCAAACAGAAGACATGCTGTTATGCTTGTAAATTAATAAAAGTGAACTGAGTTGAAGTATAGTGCATCTGCTCAAAGGCAGTGATTTCAGTGAAGCTAGCCCCTCCTGTATGCTAATTCCTAATGCATACACACATTTTGTTTTAGCATCATGGAAAACTGGAATTCTGTGTGTGGGACACAGGAATTACAGCTGAGAAGCAGAAAAATCAAACGAGTGCTGGAACAGTAAATAGAAACCATTTGTTTTAATACGAACAAAAAAAAAAAAAAGAAAGTCAGTTGTCGCCATTTGGCCAAGCGTGAAAATGGTTTGAGTAATTGGATTGTCATTTTTATGTTACTTCCATCTGTGTGGCAGCAGTCCAGTCACTAAAGAAGAGTGTTACTGTCCGGGAGAAAGATGTTCAGTGTAATTACATCTTTAAACCATTTCTGTGTCAACGCATCATCTCGGCACACAGCGCGGCCTCGTGCTGATCATGATTGCTCTCTTTATTCCTTTAATACAGCTGTACTACTCCCATACACTCACCCAAAATAACCCTCCCAAAAACACCACATTCAAACGTGGGTCAGTGGCTGCAATGCTGTCATGCCCACACCAAGTCAAGAAATTATTATGTGTGTGTCTGTGTGGGGGATACATGCGTGGTTCACCAGTCCTGCCTGCAGCAATGACGCTTTAAAAAAAGACAAAAACCCAAACAAATAATTTAAGTATGTATTCACAAGAATGTGAATTTGGGCTTCAGGTCACCAGAGAGAGAAAAACCGGCTGCCTGTCTTTGTGCATGTCTGTGTGTCACTGCAGTGTTGGACAGGCAGCAGAGCGAAGTTAAAGAGAGCTGCCCTGTCTGGTCCCTGGGCGGTTTCCTGTCAGACACGTGTCATTTCCTCCTGGCCCTGCACCACCTCTGGTTCACAACGGAGCGAGAAATGACAATACAAACAAGGAGCGGAGGGAAAAATGAGAAAAGGAAGGAGAAAGGAGACGAGATCGGACGACTGCAGGAGGGTAGAGGTGAAACTTCTTGAGTAGACTGACATGACCGTCGGTATAATAAGCTGACAACCAGAGGCAGTATAGGAAACAAACACTGGTTACAGGTTTGAATGATCGACAGAGTATCTGCAGTATATAAACATCTAAGACAAGCTTGAGCCAGGTAGGTTAAACCTCTGCAGTTTTATCCACACAGCAGATGAACTTAATCAGGTCTTGTTTGTTTTTCCAATAATAAATTGTACGTTTGCTAGTAAGACAAATGACCACCTTATCCTTTAGCACAGCCTGAACTATCTTAGGAAAGCTTTCCTGTTGTTTGTTCAGGCAGTCTTCAGGAACATCTTGATGTATGCAAAATCATCCAGGTAAGGAAATCCCCCAAAGTAGTCTTATGGGTCTTCAGGAATAGTTCTCCAGACGTCCCCTTTCTCTTCTTTGGAGGTCGACTGCCTTTCGTTGTGTTCTTTGTCGAGATGCCGCACTGCTTCAATAGTGCTGAGGTCCAGGCGGGGAGGCCAATCCATGACTGACAGTGTTCGATAGTGTGCTTTTCTATCCAGATTCGCTGTTCCTGCACTGACCGTGTGTTTACACTGTCATGCTGAAAAATGCAGCCATTGCGATTCACATCCTTCCCAGTTGGTATTGAATGGTGGGTCAAAATCTGAAAGTACTTTCCTAGATTGATAAATTGCATCAATTTTGACAAGTTCTCCAACAACAGCTCCAAACCATGACAGAGCCTCCACCGTGTCTTACAGATGGCTGTAGACACTCACTATTGTACATCGTTGCTGACTTCCTGCCGACATTGGTTTAGTCCTGTTAGTCCAGATCTTGTGTAATGTGGGATACCTCAGCCTTTTCTCCCAGTTTCCCTTCCTTCAGAATGTCTTCTTGACAGCCACCATTTGACAGAGACCATTGTGCTGAATGCTCAGTAAACAACTGATGCATCTCTCTGATATTGTGTCAGGTCTTTAATAGATTTTTTCCTAATTGTTAAGGTCGTCACTTTCAGATACTGATACAATTCACAGAGATGTATAATTCCTAGATGATGCATCTTAATGAGTCCAGTTACCCTCCGACACTTCCCTTTTGCACAACTATATGGTTGACAATGAATATCATTCCCATCAAAGTCAGCTGTACTTTGCATTTAGTCCAAATTTGCTAACATGCTCAACTCTAATGGCAAACCTGTTAAACACAAACCTGCTAATCATCAGCATTACCCAGCTGTCCCTGTGATTCCTTAAATGCTGCTGTGCTGCAGTACTAACTCTTAGAGCTGCTAGCAAAGCATTTAATAAAAAGATCGAAACACTGTTTTGGTATCAGTGATAAAACAACATTAATATATCAGAACTGTGATCTGGGAATATTAGAAATGTCATCCCTTCACAGAGTACATAATGATCAGTATGAAGTATGGATTAAACATAAATAATGATACAGTAAAATATCACGGTCCTTCATCTTCCTATGGGTTACCCAGTGGCTAGAAACATCCATATTTAAATTGAAATAGGCAGTAACTCTGAAGTGTACAGGTGGCTGTAATAAACTAGAGCACACAGGTACTCCCGATCCTGCTTTCATCGCTAATTGTTCTTTAGTCATTAGACAAAATTGTCTGCTGGAGGAGACTCTCCTCTTCTATAAGCGTGCCAGCCAGCACTCACCCGGGCCACCATGCGGAACTGTTTGCATCCTCTTCACCCCGTCTCAATGAGCCTTCTCATTCACTGGCTGTCTCAGAGCTCCCCAAGTGCTCCACTCAGCCATTTAGATGCTCATTTGTGCCGATAGCCATCTGCACTTCAAAAGCCAAAAAACTATCAATAGATTACGCCGCTCAAATCCATCCATCCATCCGCTTCCGCTTATCCTTTTCAGGGTCGCGGGGGGCGCTGGAGCCCATCCCAGCTGTCATAGGGCGAGAGGCGGGGTACACCCTGGACAGGTCGCCAGTCTGTCGCAGGGCCAACACACAGGGACAAACAACCATTCACACTCACATTCATTCACACATTCACACCTAGTGACAATTTGGATTATCCAATTAACCTATCCCCACAAGCTGCATGTCTTTGGACGGTGGGAGGAAGCCGGAGTACCCGGAGGGAACCCACGCAAACACGGGGAGAACATGCAAACTCCACACAGAAAGACCCCGGCCTGATGTTGGAATTGAACTCAGGACCTTCTTGCTGTGCGGCAACAGTGATAACCACCGTGCCACCGTGCTGCTGTGTTGAACTACTTCTGTGTCTATTACTAAATATGCTGTGTGGTAAAGAAAATTCTTCCTTAAGGGGAGCATGAAAGGATGCTGCCCACATCTTATCTTCTCAAAATTCATGCAGGCTTACGTGTTTGAAGAAGCTCAGATGATAAATAATTTTGGCACTAAAAAACAGAAAACTGTGGAAACATCACACCGAGCACCGGAGAGAGCTGTCTACAAACATTTTTGGGCATTAAATCAGGGGAAGACTGGGAAGAAGCATGATGGAGTGTGTTCATATTGGTGTGACCGTTGTCATAGCGACCAGAGGAGGATTTCCCTGCCAAACTGAACCTTTTCCACCCCGACTTGATTCTTCTTTTGGCTTCATGCCGTCCCTCCCTGGGTTCAGACCACATCCAGCCACGTGGCCTCAACTTAAAGGTCGCTCAGTAGTCTGTCTGTGTCACAACAACACGATCTGCACAGACCCCTCGGTGCTGGAAACGACCTGTGCGTGTGTGTGTGTGTGTGTGTGTGTGTGAAGCTGTAGCAGACAGCACAGTTGGCTACACATGAGAGTGCAAACTCCCACAGGGTTAATCCCCTCATACTGGGCAACCCTGAAACAAATACACACACACACACACACACACACACACCTCCCACCCGTTAAATGTCCCTACACTGACAGCTCCCTCCCACTCTACATCTCTCATTCTGCCAAAGCAGAAGAGCTCAGACATTTAAAAAGAACATGCCGTACCTGTGCTGACAGCAACTCGCAAACACACACGCAGCTTCGGAAATCATTTTATCATACTTAGCATCCGCACAACTTGGGGGCTAAACTCACACAATGATCGCATTGAATGCGTGCTTTCAGGAGCCGCTGTCACACCTGAGGAAGAGCAATCACAGTTCTACACGCAGTCAAGCGTGAAGAGAATTACTTCCCCCATCCCTCTCACTTTTGTTTTGTCCAACTTGCACGCACACACACACATGCATGCATGCTCACTGTGTGCTGCTCAGTCATCACTGCAACCTGACATCTGGACTTCTGCCCCAGGACAGAAACAGACAAATTCACGCTTTTACGTACATTCTGTGACAGTGTGCTGCTCATATCACCAGTCATCCAGTGACTTTAACTTTACCCTTGGGTTCATTTATTTATCTTTTCAACAAGAGAGAAGGATGAGAGGAGGTGAGTGTGCCAGAAAGAAAACTGGACAGGAGACATTTGAGAGGAAGGAGAAGGTCAGAGAAACGGGAACGGATTCGGCTGATTTGGGAGCATTAAGCAGGATTGAGCTAAAACTCTTCACAGAGATCAAAATCTGCCTTTTTCTACACTTAACTATATAATATCCAGAACAGTTAACACACTTCAACTAAGTGCACATTTTAATGCAAGGCTTAATATTCAGTTTAAACTCAGACTCCAAATATGATCACCTACACCACATTAAAAGCAAGAATCTGGAAGCTTTCCTTATCCTTCCAAAAACAGTTATGACACACAAGGGCTCTGACGAGGATCTGAGGCTTTCCTATGGATTAAAATTTTGGACCGCCTCATATTTGAGGTGTTTCGTCTTCTTCAAGCTAACGCTTAACAGTTTTTACAGTGTGGAGTTCCCACTGTCCTGCTCACAAAGACCACTGCTGTCAAAGGAAGGGTGTGTTAAATGTGCAGAAATGTTTAGGTGGGTTGCAGTGGTGGGGGTGTAAATCAGCTTATCATGTGCATGAATATCAGGAGTTTCACAGCAGGTTACTGAAATGTGACAATATCATTGATGTTCTCCCAGTTTGTTTTTTTTAAATCCAGAGAATTAAAAAGACTGACACGAAAATGTGGACTCAAGCTAATGTCCAAAATTATGCACATTACTTGACACAAGAGCTACGAATACAGACATAAGGAAAAAAAACTACAAAATAAGCCTGCGCGCACGCACACACACACACACACACACACACACACACACACACACACACACACACGCCGTCTGACCCGAGTTAGAATGAGTGGGCGAGCCTGTTCTGGCAGTGTGTTCTGTCTTTTGTCAAGCTGGGCATCAGTTTTCAGCTGCTGACAGTCTCTACAGGACCCTCTTCACTAAATCAAACTGTGTCTGCAGCAAGATGTGAGAATGCCTTGGGATCTGAGCAGAATTAACAGCCTCTCTCTTCAATCAGGCCCTGACACCTACGGCACACTTCATCAGCTTCTGTTGTGTTTAAGATGAAAGAAGATTCTCATTTTTTAATGTCGTAAAAGTCACGCCAAGTTAGAAATGCTAAAGCAATAAAATCTGACATATGAGTGATACAAGGACGAGGCCAGTAGTCTGAAATATCCCAGATATACAGGCGGGTGACTAATGAAGGAAAAAGACTTGAACCCTTGACCCCTGTATGGAGAGGATCTGCTGGCTCTGTTATGCTGGGGTGGGGGTCTGTCTCCTTAGAAGGAAGGACGACTGTAAATCCATACAAAGATGTTCTGAGGAATCACCTTTACCTTTTTGGAAGAATGTCGTTCATTACTCCAGTAACATTTCAGCGATTGGGTGATCTTTCTGGAGGAACAGTGGAGCAGATCTGGTTGTATGGAAAGGCCCAATCAAAGGTCCTCCCTTACTAATGTAACGGGGAACATTATATCAAAGACATCACAAAATGCATAAGTGTCCTACTTCACATTTAAAGAAGAATGTTAAGCACGGCTCCACAACACGGGTGGAGAATCATCCTGGTGCTACACGTTTGAAACGGCAACGGTTAGCTTTAGTTTGGTTAATATTAGAACCACCAAGAGGGTCATTTATGTAGCTGTGTATAAAACTCATCATCTCATACTTCATTACTTATCCAGTGTTTTAGTGCTGGCTAAAATGACAAATTATTACAAACACCTCTACTTAAAGCCGCCAAGAGAATTTGACCCCCAACAGAAATCACTGTAAAAATGCTGCACTTTACATTTACAGCACACCTGCATTGTTGACACATGAGCAAGAAACAGCTAGATGTGATTGATAGATGAATACACAGGGCACTGTAGTTAGATAAAAGATGAATGGTTACTACGGTGCTGACCCGGGGCTGGAAGTGTAGAGAATTGGGCAGATTTCTACTGTCAGAGCAGAGAGTCCAAAGTAGTAATCAGAGCAAAAAAAAGTGAAATACACAGCAGATCAGCTGAACTGATTTCAGGCCTGAGGAGCAGAGCCGAGGAGGGCTGCAGACTGAGGTGGAGCAATGTGGGTGGTGGTGAATGAGAGAGGCTACAAGTCCACTGAAGGAAAAGCAGACATGACAAACTTTCACTGTTTTACCTTTATAATAATTCATTTATTAAAATTAACTTAATATTTTGCTGTTGCAACAACTGGGTTATCAGTGAGCGCTCCGTTTTCGATCCTGTCTTTATATTAATTACATTCAGTTTCCAATTCAATTCAATTGAAGTTTATCTATATAGCACGAATTCACAACAAAAGCCGCCTCAAGGCGATTTTTATTGTAGGGTAAAGACCCAACAATAAGACAGACAAAACCTCAACAATCAGACGGCCCCATTTCAACAGTAGCAGAACCAGGCTCAGGTAGGGGCCATCTGCTGTGACCAGTTGGGGGGGTAAGAGGAAAACGATACGAAAAAGAGAAGACAAATGAAACCACAACATAGGGAGACGGGACAAAGCAGGGTGAGGGAGAGAGGAGACTACAATTAATGCTGCAGTGGCGTAAAAATATGTGAAGAGTAAAAAAGGTGAGCGGAGAAGAAGTGCACAGTGTATCCTATTAAGTCCTTCAGCATTCTGAGCCTGAAGCAGCATAGCTAGAAGATGGTTCAGGGACATCTGATCTAGCCCCAACTACAAGCTCTATCAAAAAAACCTAATCTTGAAAATAGAGAGGGTGTCACACTGGGAGCTGGTTCCATGGGAGAGGAGCTGACAGCTGAAGGCTCTACTTTTAGAAACTCTGGGAACCAGAGTGCTCTGTTAGGATCATGTGCATGTATGACAGGACCTGATTATTCAAGATGTTGTATGTGACGAGAAGGATTTTGAATTCAATTCTGGATTTAACTGGGAGCCAATGACAAGAAACGAATATGGGAGAAAACAGAAACAAGCAAAATGAACTCTCATCCTCTCAAAGCTGGGGGCTTTTTAGGGAATTATAAGATCGATAAAACCTGATAATAACAAACATCAATAGTCCAGCATAGAGATAATCAGTCCAACATATTTGTTTATGTGTGCACTGAAAAACATATCCTGATCAAAAGTGTACTGAAGGTTATTCTAATATACTGTAAATTATTATATTTATAGATTAAACAAAGCATATTGTGGTGAATTTTACCTGCTCAAATCTGTATCAACTTACATCAACAATATGTGGTTGTTGAATAGTGGTATTGTAAAGCGCTTTGGGTGCCTTGAAAAGCGCTATATAAATCCAATCCATTATTATTATTATTATCAATCAGAATACTACAGATGTCTGCAAATTATTATTATATAATAATAATTATAATAAAAATATTATATTATCATAATCGGCCTTTGTCAATACTCAATATCGACTCATAAGAAAAGATTTACATTCTGTTTTGCTTTTGCAAAAGCAGAAAAAATAATAGAGATGAACTTTTTTTTGAACCAAAAGAAATCTAGATTCTTGTCAGATGTAACTAATTTAATCCTTGACAGAGAGCTTGGCTCTTGTTTCAGGTGGCAGGGCAGGGATAGCTCAGTAGGTAAAGTGGTCGCCCCATGATCAGAAGGTCGGCGGTTCGAATCCACTTAACGGCTACCCTGAGGTACCCCTGAGCAAGGTACCGTCCCTACACACTGCTCCCCGGGCGCCTGCTTAGTGGGCTGCCCACTGCTTCACTGAGTGAATGGGTCAAATGCAGAGAAAAACAAGTAATTTCCCCATGGGGATCAATAAAGTATCCATTATTATTATTATTATTATTACACTCAGGGTCACTGGAAGGCAGATGAACAGTACATCTGTGCCCCTGAGAACCACTAGCCACTAACTGGATGTGTGAGATGAAAGACTGCTGGACTCCATCTGAGGTGTTTCATTAGCTCTCAGTCGTACAGTGGGCCAGAATTGGAAATAAGGTCTAAAATTTTGCTTCTTTCTAATTCACTATGGGAAATTGTGTGAATTTCAGCACGTGTATGGATACTAGCTCTGTGTGTGAAAGATTGATCAGCTAGAACATATTTGTATGTCTTTTAATTTCAGCACAAAATGAACAAAGTGAGTTTTCAATTATTTTTCTTAGCCTTTCCAACAACACCATTCTGTTTACAGGATATCTTTGTATACTGAGATTTTAGCTTCATACTGCTGTAAAAAATGTGAGCAGAACTGAATTATTCAAGCGTTATTAACCCTCTGGGGTCCAGGGTATAATTGGCCGTTTTTGACTACTTTTGATTTTACTTCTATATTTCACCTTTAAAAACTGTTCATCTTGCTTTGTTTGGTATCATTCTCTTCAGCACAGCCCTCATACCTCATATCTGGTGTCATTCCTAAAACTTACCCCCTCTTCCTAAACAACCAAATGCCACATATAATTTTGTGATTCGTTGACATGGTACACTTTAACACCAATAGGAAAGGGGTGTTTTTCTTTAAAAAAAAAATTTTTGCTCCAAAGGGGAGAGTGGTTGCTAGCGCTGTCCTTAGAAAACACTGTTTATACCATTTTATTCAGACACAAAGATAGCGTGTATTTTTCTTTTATCATAACTCTCGTTTTACATGGCCTATCAACACAATTCAAAAACTGGTATATAGTTTGCAGTCCACACTTTTGACAAGTTGAAATGGAGGCTGTGCATCGTTCCATCTTGTTGTCTTAAATTGGTCATGTGATTTTGACGCACTCGTGCATCCGTCGACCCTAGAGGGTTAAAGAAAATAACTACTAATTTCTAACTTTAGTACTAATAACTACTTCATTCTTCTTGCAACTTCACAAAAAATGACTGTTTTAATTTTATATAGCTATTTTAATGTCTAATCAAGTGTGTCAAACATAAGGCCCAGGGTCCACAATCAGCCCAGCAAGGACAAGGACAGCAAGCAAGGAAAATATGAAGAGGGCAGAAAGTTTTAGAAGTTATACAACTGATAAAAATCTTCTCTATAGCCATTCTTACTACACCAAAGTAGTTAAGTAACAGATAAACAATTAAATGACAGAAAAGTTCCTGTTTTTTTACTTTCTACCATAGAAGTTTCAATTAAAACAAGAAAACTTTCATCAATCAATAAGCTGTAAGTTCTATAAATATGGGACAGTCTGGGCAGTGAGCTGCCAGAATCTTTTCTGTATTTTTAGATATTTATCGTGTAGAAAAACTGAAATTGAACTTCTTTATTTTATAGTAAGATGTCTCAGGAATTAAATGTGTAGTTAAATGTCTTTACACAATGTATGTTTCACTTGGCGATCAAAGTGGCCTTCAATGGAAAATGAGTTTGACATCCCTGGTCTAAATGCTCTTTTATATCCTCTTACGCTGCTTTTGTAAATTACCTTTGATGTCTTTTGAAATTTTATGTAAAGCACTTTGAATAGCCTTGCTGTTAAAATGTGCTAAAGAAATAAACTTGCCTTGCCTCCTCGATAGAATGTTACAAGGTCCAGATACTAGATACCATTCATCAGTTTCAGATAAGAGATCCAAGTGAAAATTACATGATACTGGCTGAGGCAGATGAAGAAGTACACCAGTACAGGAAGGAGACACAGGCAGCCAACAGGAACAAAATCCAAATTGTTGCTTTGAAAATAAATTATCTGAAAGAGACAGACTAAGACTGAACTGCTTGTAGAGAATTTGCATGCAGTTCGGAGTAATGTTGATGCAGGATTTTCTTCAACACAGTTCTCCACTAAATGCAAATTGATTCTTGGCACTGTCAATGAACAAAATGCTCAGAACTGCTTTCCTTCCTTTGACTGCCAGGGAGATGTTGGCTCAGCTTAGAGTGCTTCCAACTATTTATGGGCACACAAACTTTCGTTAAAGCAGTTTTCTACTGTTCCTTTCAAAAGTTTACATGAAAGATTGAGTTTTCATGTTTGGAAATGTTGTGCTGAAATGCTACTTTTTCATATCTATACATGCTACCACAGATGATGTATTTTTTAAATAATTAAAATAAAAATGATATCACAATAGAAATACACTGTAAAAATGTGATATTAAGTTTTTTAAACTGGCTTTTGAGTTTTTTTTAAAAAATGTAAAAATGTATTATTACTTAAATCCACCACCGCCAAGCTTGGGTGTGAGTAGAGCCCTCTAGTGGGTTGCCACACATGCCCAGCCCCCCGAACACCCAAACAAACAGTCCACTAGTCCAGGACCCGGGGCTTAATCAAATGTCCAGAACGACTGAAACGCGGAGTCCGAGAACTGGCTGTGGACTCACCAGGCCGGGAAGGACAGGCCGAACCCTCCGCTTGCCGGACAAGCGCCGACGGGCACGGTGGGATCACAGAGGGAGGGTCAGAGTCCAACGTTCCGGCAGCAGGTGGGCGGCTGCGGCGGAGGGCTGGCACCACAGGCGCATCCTGCAGAATGTGTGCAGGCTTAAGTTGGTCCACTGAAACTACCTCCTGCCGGCCCCCAAAATCCAAAAGAAACCCCCTGGCCACCACCTCTGCTGTCGTGAAAGCCAGGGGAACCACCCCTGGCCACCTGGTGGTGCGATCCACCACAGTCAAAAGGTGTGTGAAACCCTGTGACTGTGGGAGTGGTCCGACCAAATTGTCGTGCACATGGTCCGAGGGGCACCTGAGTGTGCCTGTGGACCTTCGAGCGTTAGCACAGAACACACGCAGCAGCCCAATTCTTTACCGCTTTCCGCAGGCCCGGCCAAACAAACTTGTCGCTTACCAGCTTGACCGAAGCCTGTAAGCCCGGGTGAGAGAGAGCATGGATGGAGTCGAAAACACGACGGTGCCACGAAAGGGGAACGACGGGGCACCCATAGACACGTCGCAAAGCAAACGCGGACCGCCATCCCACACCGGCGTGTCTTCCAGCATGAGGCTCGTCTTTCTTTATAAGTTGCAATAGGAGAACCGTTAGCCGCAATCAGCTGCAGTCCGTGGCCTGCTGCTAAGCGGTCCGCGGCGGTGGGCGTGATGAGGCTCTTCTGGGAGCCAGAGTCCAGCAGAAAACAGCGCCCGGAGCGTGAGTCTTCAATGAAGAGCAGCCTTTCCATATCGTCAGCGACTGCAGCAGGCAGCAACGCGCTCTGGCGCCAAAACGCTGATGGTAGAAACAAAAATCTTTCCCGCGGTGTGTAGCGGTTCCTGCCGTTAGTGCCAGCTTGTCCGCTCTGGAGAAGGCTGTTGGGGGTGTCGCCGGCAGATCCACGGCCGAGGCATGCACTCCAAATGTGTGGGAAACCAGCAGGATGCGATCTGCCTCTTCAGCCAGGGAGCGGTACTCCTGCGCCGCTAGAAACGGGGAGCTGGCGAGGCCAGTTCTCACAGTGACAGGCAGTTGTCTGGTAAAGAGATGGACGAAAAGGAATCCTCCGTCGTCCGAACCGAGCAAGGACAACATGTTTTCCGTGAGTTCAAGAGCCGTGCCTCTGCCCAGCCTGGAGAGGGAAAGAAGTTTCTTGGCTTGCTCCGCACCGGAGAGGGTGTATCGCCGCGGGAGTAGGTCCTTAAGGGCGACATATTTCCCTTGCACGGGCGGGTCCCGGAGGAGGGCCATCGCACGGCGGGTGGCTAGCAGGTTGAACGATGCCACCACATGATGAAATTTCGTGTCGTCAGCCGAGATGCCGGGGAGAGCAAACTGAGCCTCCACGCGGACAAACCATGACGAGGGGTCGTGGAGCCAGAAGTCCAGCAACTGGAGTGCCACGGCAAACGTAGCCACAGCAAACATAGCCACAGCAGGAGCTAGAGGGCCGGCAGTAGCTGGCCGTCCAGGGCGAACTCCATGGTTCGATGCGTGTTCAAGGTAGGGTCACCAATATGGAGGCATGGGACACACAAAGTTGTAGCATTTTCAGCACAACATTTCAAAACATTATTTTTGATTGATTTAAACTAACCTAGACTACAAAAGGAGAGTGTAAGTAACACCAAACAAGATGTGTTTGTCAGCTTTAGTCTGCAACTGTATTGCAGTCTACCTAGTTCCAGGTTTGGAAACTTTAACTAAAATTATTACATTTTGTCGTAGCATGCTGTGTAGAGGAATCATTTACTCAAAAAAAATCTCAGAAGTTAAATTTATGCTGCGAGTTTTCCAAGACAAAAGCAAATCTTGAGTTTTATTTAAATACAGGAAAGATACACTGATGGGTATCAAGTGTCAAAGTAAAACTTGCTAAGGGAGATTTAACCAAATATGAGTGAAATTGCATGTATATATTTGAACATGTAAGTATAGTTTTGACCTTGTGTGCATTAGAGGAAATTCTTAATAAATTCAAACTTGTGAACACAATACTTGTTTTTTTTTAAAGGTAATTCTTTGGAAAGAAAAAAAAAGTTCAAAGAAAGTATTAAATATATATATGCAAACTTCTGTCCACAACTGTGGGAAAAATCTTTTTACAAGCATAAGAACGATCAAACAAAATTTTTTTTTCATCTTGCTACACCTGTGATTACATGAGAAAGAATTTCACAGCTTATAGAGAGGGAAAGAATGACCCAAAGGGATATACAGTTGCAAAATGCCTGTATTTATGTATGTGTAAATGTGTATCCACACACAGCATAAGGATATTTACTGAGCTGAGATATGGACAAGCACGAAGCATCAAGCATGGCTACAGCACTCAAGATACCACGGGCAGAGGATTATATCGCACACATGCCACTAAAGCTGTCAACTCTGCTGAATCATGAGTGTACATGCAGCTTCACCGTTGCTTTATGAAGATGAAAAGAAAAAAAAAAGTAACATTCACTTAATGGATGAATGTGTAATGCTTTAGATTAACAAATATTAGAAGAATGGAAGGAGGTGAATGTAATGTGAAACTGAATATCTAAAGGATGTTCATTTGCAAAATAGCAGAGACAAAGCAGGAAAAAGAGGATAAGTGGCTACCTGAATGCATTAAAGTAAGCATGAAATGCACTTTTCCTCTACATGAACCATCTGGGGCCTTTCCCAGACCTGTCAGTCAGACTGTTTTCTACTCTGGATGGTTACTGGGCTTAACAGGTCATCAAGGTATTGGCGGCTCAGGTGGTAGAGAGAGTTGCCGAACAATCAGGAGGTGGATTGATTCCTGGCTTTACATGTCGAAGACGCTGAAGATGCCCAAGTTGCCTCTGACGCATCCATTAGACTATAAATGTTGGCTAAAAAGTGCTTAGGAATAAATAAAAGCACTGAAATTGTGTGTTTTTAAGTGGCTTGTGGTAGAAAGCACTTTGAGTGGTCAAAGTGAGCAGAAAGTTGCTACAAGTATGAGTCTGTTTAACAGAACAGAAGAAACAATTCTTAGCGGACATATGCAATCTTTTAAGGAGCTTTCATGAGTGACCGAGGCTCAGCGAAACAAAGAGACACAACAGGACACAGAGTGAAACAACGGAGCTTAAAGATCACTGAGGACCCTGGGCATGCCTAACTCTAATCCTCTTTTTTACAGTCGTGTTACCATTGCAAGTTGGCTAGTAGATACTGTCTCTTATCTCCACCCATCCCCTCCTTTCCCTTTCTCTACTCACACTCCATATCACCCTGCTAACTGTTCCCCCATGTCTCTAAGGTCTTGTTAGGGATTCCCAGTTGTTCGCAGACATTTTCAAAAGGACTCTCCTCTTAATAGGCCACGGTCCATCCTTCTACTCTACGATTTGTCCTATTCTCTCTGCCTCACTCTCGTCTTTCGAAAGGCACAGGGAATGCGAAATATATCCATCTACATTTAATTCCATTTAATAATTCTTACATGGTATTTCTTAAACCATAAAAAAATCTCTCTGTCCTAAGCATATTTTCTAACGCTCACATTTTACAGTCCTCCATAAGACGTGCCACAAACACTTTCCAGATTATGGGACACATATTGCTGAAGTTTTTACTTAAATACACTCGAGAGAGGAACAGCAACTCTATTGCTCTCTGTGACAGTTTGCTTATAATAGAGTTACACAAAGTTACTTGGCTAGTTTTCTGGGGGGAAGGCTGATGAATAAGCAGAGCTGACAAGACACAGTCGGGCTCAGTGGGAACTCACAATGGGAATTACAGTTCTTGTAAAGCATTATTCAACTCATAAAAGATCATGTGTAAATCTTGGGCTGACAGAAATTCATAATTTGAACCACTATCAATGCCACTGCCAACATGCTTTGTTGCTTACATTACTAAGCAGCCTTGAGATCACAGCTTGATGAATGTAAATCTTCATGTTTAGTGTTGAATGTATTCCATTTTCTAGAAATGTATTCTAAAAATGCTGATCAGACAGACCAATGGAGAAATCTTGATTTTTCTTTTTTAACCACCAAGATTAACCAGCACACAGTTCAAAATGAAGCTTTCTTTCAACAATTCCAACCCTCTTTCAAAAGTAATGTTCCTAGAGAACTAAATTGCATTTACTTACCTTACTTACCAAACATTTTTCTCTATAGCAATAAAACCTTAAAATTTTAAAGAGAGACATTCATCAGGTTGATAATGGCTTTTTGACCTTGAACCCCCATCCTGTCTCATTGCCTTGATCATCTACTCTACACCTATGTCTAGTTTGCCCCAAGTGTATAAATAGTCCTCTTTTCTCCTTTGTCCCTGGGTCTGTTAAATTCCCCAAGTATGTTTGAACTGTACGATCTCGTGGGTGTTTTTGGACTTTGTTTTGACAATTCTCATCTCTGCATCAGCCCTAATAAACGTTAACTCCTGTTTAATCAGCCACAAACACAGTGAAGAAATTTAGTTTAATGACTCAAAGCAGTGAATGGACCCTAGCGAAGACCTTCTAGTTTCAGCTGCCTCTGTTAGGACATCTGCCATAAACACAGCTATGTGTCTAACTCCAGCACCCAGGTGGATTTGTTTAAAAAATGAATTAAACAAATAAATAAATAACTCAGTAGTCATAGAGTTGTTATGAAGGGAGAAACTATCAACAAAAACAACCTTTTGGTACCAGGTTGAAACATGTTTTTTTAATCCTGAAGGTGCTCAAGTGGCAGTTTTTGGCACTTGCACACACGTTGCCTCTTGGGTAAAACATGTTATCATTTTGATAATGTCATCTCTTTGTTATAAACCACAAAAAGTCTCGGTAAGCATTACTATGTGGAGATTTGCAAAAGACGCTAAACCATTCTGACTCACAAATGTGCCCAAATGCAGACATGGTAAAAGAAAAAGGAAGCGAATTACTCAGTACAGGTTGAACATTATTGGAGTGCAAATATGGATGTAATGCTTTCGAATCAGTGACTCACAGAGGTCACTAACATGAAGATGATACAACAACTTTGCAAGTGTTGTTAGAATATTAGCCTTATTTTGAGAACACATTCTGACTGCACACTTTTAGAGCAAAGAAATTCCACACGTTGGTGTTTTCAGTGCCAACGTGGCTTTGAAGAAGAAAATTTAGCCACCATCAATTTATCATTTATACCTGTGTTTTTCACACTGTTAACATATTTTCCACAAGATAGACCTCATGTCCTAAGTAGAGGAGGCACACTAGAAAAACTGTTTCTAGTCCTACCAATGTAAGACTAAGATTCATGTCACAAAACACCACTGTAACACTGTAGTGTCTATCTCTATCCTTAGGCCCAATTGCTAAAAAAGACTGCATCTCTATTTGTATTGCAAATCCCATACTACAATTCCTGTACTTACACAATCAACAAACCCTAACCCGACTCTAATCAAGCTATGTTTCTGTGTAATAGAAAAATTAACCACAATTTATTGCAGCAATTACAATCAAGAGCGATGTTTCGGTTTAACGGAGGCCTATAATTGATTCCAACAAGCAAAAAGTGAAGAAGCAGCTCCGAGTGCTGGAGTGAATTGAGAAGTGCAGACTCTTGCGGTGAATTAAAATAGTAAGTATTTTAAATGAAGTGTGAAGAAATAAAAATGTGCGTGTGTGTGTGCGTGCATGCTCTAGATTAGCATGAGTTGAGTTCTGAGCACCTCATTCACCACAATTAGTTTGTGGCGGTCTAAAACCAGGAAAACAGGCAAGGAGTAATTGGATTTAAATTAGACATGTTCTCTGCTCATAGCTACCTAATGTAACGTGGAGCACAGTCCTCTTACTCTTCCTTCGACTTCTTCCCTTTATCTCATTTACCAACCCTCAATCTCTTCCCACTCCTGATGCTTATATAACCCACCCAGCTGACTCCATCATGCACTTTACCCCTTACTTGCATTATACCCATTCCCTTCCAGTTCATTTGGTGTTTTTACGTGTCATCTTGTACATTATCTGTTTTAGATCATGTTTTCTACTTTTCCTTGTTCTTGCTACCAGAAATGAATTACTTTAAAGGAACAGATCAAAGAATGTGTACCAAGAAAGTGTCGAGGTTTTTATTATTTCATAGGTTTTAAAACATTTCACAGAACAGAATCATTTCTCTTAAGAGTTTTTAAATGATCTTTTATTAGCTAATGACTCTGTGGACAGCATTATTTTAAGGCTTTAGATCTAACCAGTTTCACAGGGTTCTATTCTATTACTTTGCCAGGTATCAATTCTGTGCTGATGATTTCCAAATCTACCTGCTCCTAAAAGTATTACATATTTTGTCAAGTGACATTAAAGTCTGAATGACCTTAATTTTTTTTTTTTACTTTAATGAGAAGTATGAATTACAATAATAAAAACCAATTAGTTCCAGCGATGATCCAAAACTGGACCTGTGTCCAATGTCTCCAAAGGTTGATTCTGTTGATCTGGACGTAGCGTTTTTAGTTTCCATTATAAATAAGCTTGGTGTGAAAATGGGCTGTAACTTAAAGACTGAACAAACAATTCTTAATTCATTTGTTCAATTAGGTTTTTACCAACTAAGGCTTCTAAGGTCAAGCACTTCTTATTTATTATTAACTTTTAGAAAGTTATACATGCTTTTATTACTAAGAGCCATTTCGTTCGTCACCGACACAACACTACTTTTGTCAACTTTTTAAAAAAAATAAAATTGGATTGGATTGTTAAATTGGATGCTCAAATTAGACATGGCTAAAGTTTCAAGCCATATTTAAGCATATGATAAAGTAACCCCTGTAAAGCCAAAACTAAGGCTTTACGTTCAGAGTTATTTAGTACGTCAGCACTAAATCCACACCCATCTGCTGCTCAATCCCTCTGTTTAAAAAATGTAACCAATCAGAAGGAAAGCTATGTTAAAAGTAAGTGGAAAGGCGCTAAAAAAAGCTGGTTTCTAACAGCAGTGAAGGGCTTCACAAAGGTTCACTATAAAATAAGCATTATTCTAAACACTGAACCATTAAACTGGAACAGTTTGCAGCCGAGAGTGAAGTGGTGGGAATGAGAATCAGCACCTCCAAATCTGGGGCCATGGTCCTCAGCCGGAAAATGGGTGGAGTGTCCAGTCCGGGTCAGGGACGAGTTCCTGCCCCAAGTGGAGGAGTTTAAGTATCTCGGGGTCTTGTTCACGAGTGACGGGAGAAGGGAGCGGGAGATTGATGGTCCATCATGTTGAAGAGAGAGCTGAGTATAAAGCGAAGCCCTCAATTTACCAGTAGTTCTACACCCCTACCCTCAACTATGGTCACAACCTGTGGGTAGTGACCAAATGAACAAGATCGCGGATACAAGCGGCGGAAATGAGCTTCCTCCGAAGGGTGGCTGGCCTCTGCCTTAGAGATAGGGTGAGAAGTTCAGCCATCCAGGAGGGACTCAGAGTAGAGCCGCTGCTCCTCCACATTGGAAGGAGCCAGTTGAGGTGGTTCAGTCATCTCATAAGGCGGCCTCCTGGGCGCCTCCTGGGTGAGGTGTTCTGGGCATGTCCCAGCCAGGAGGAAGCCCCAGGGCAGACCCAGGACAAGCTGGAGAGATTATATCTCTCGGTTGGCCTGGGAACGCCTTGGTGTTACCCCGGACAAGCTGGAGGAGGTGGCTGGGGAGAGGGAGAGGTGTGGGCTTCTCTGTTTATGCTGCTGATTAAATTGCTGATTAAATTTCTTGATAATCAATTAACAGGCGAACTGCTTGAGCACAGTTTTATTTTTTCTTAATTTCTTCCTTTTCCCTTCCTCTAGTTTGTAATCACATCACGTACATGTGAACTTTTGTCCTCACTTATTTATTTATGTGAAACTGTGTATCTCCCAGAATGTGTTTATGTGCTCCAAGTGTTGCTTGTGAACAAACTGTATCAGAAAGTCCGTGAGTGTATTTTACATCTGCTGTAGGCAGTGATGCCATTCCTCTCAAAGTGTGATGTCTCATCTCCAAAAATAGGTTTATGTGCATGTTTATTGTTGTGCAGGACCATCAAATCTCATCCTGGCTGAGACAGCTTCTACTGCCACTAAAGTTGGCTCTTGCCACTATATCTGGACACACACAGATACTATGTGCACACACACTCTGTCCTCTGCCTCATTTACTCCCTCTCAGCCTCCCCCTTCATCTCACTCTGAAGGCTCATTAGAACAAAATCTGTATCTGACGTGTCACTCAAACAGACTCCAGGAGTCTTTGTTTCTTTGCTTCTAAAAGCACAAATGCACAGTTATACTGTAAACTGTTCCATCTTTACATTCAGTATCTAACAAGATACCAGTGAAGCCTCTTTTTTTCTATTCCATGTCTTCGAGATAAAAAATAAATACATAAAATTTCCTCGACTATAATGTTTCTACTTCTTTTCTGTATTCTTTTTAACCATATTACTGTTTTCAGTCCAAAGAACATTTTATTCTTTTACTCTAAGTGGTGTAGTGCTGATCACTTACTGCCTCACAACAAGAAGGCTCCTGGTTCACCTCTCTGTATAAAGTCTGTGTGTTTTCTGTGCACGCTGAAGTTTATTTGTGTGTGTATGTAGCAGCTACACTGATCCATCATAGTCATCATGAAATGAAAGAAAACAAGAGGAGGACATTTCCGAGTGTTGGATTGATTTTTGAATCACAGTGTAATTTGACAGTGCATTTGCGGAGCTTCTCGATTATCTCATCTCCTTAACTTTTTCCCCACCGGGCATTTTTGTCAATGAAAAACTTGAAGTGTGCTGAAGAGCACAGGAGTGACAGCTGAGTCATTTTACACAAGAAAAACAAACAAACAGGGACAAATTTCTCATACGTCACTACACAAGGGCTCGTCTGTGAGATGGCCTCCTCATGCGCGATTACAATACGAGGCTACAATTTAGCCTACATAGTCACTGCTGCTGCCAGCATTTATCCACCCACCCGGTGGGGTGACCATGATACCCCATCAGCCTTACGTGGCTAAGGGGTAAAAAATGGTGACAGAAAGAGAAGCTGGAATTGCACAGGAGGAAATGACACCACCGAATGGGCCGATCACAGCTGCACTGACATGACGTGGTTACCATTCTGAGGGGCTGCAGCGTAAAATCAATGAGCAATAAAAACTAAATTTTTCATGACCAACTTTCTCATTTAAATGAACCCAACTTGAAAATAAACCTGTCTTTATTATTGATGTGACCATTTCTCCTGACTGAGACAGTACCCCATCAGAGAAATCACTGTCATTACCCTGAATATAACATGGCTGAGCATGTGACAGTACACAGTGTACATCAGCCTTAATAATACATCCATCCTGATAATGGCTCCATCCAGCTCGGTCCTGATCTGTGTCTCTCTGCGGGGATCTGGAATGGCTTGATGTTACTGCAGCCACTGCCTGATACTGCACAACTCATCTATATTTCAGTAGGGCAGTGTGGAGTGTGTGTGTGTGTGTGTGTGTGTGTGTGTGTGTGTGTGTGTGTGTGTGTGTGTGTGTGTGTGTGTGTGTGTGTGTGTGAGAAAAGACAGGGCGAGAGATGGAGTGGACAATCACTGCTTTAATTTAGTAGTCTAATTCTGGTTGCAAGCTGGGCAAATAAGTGAATTTAAAGAGAAGTGTTATAGTGAGAGCTGTGAATCTGTGCTGGAGCCCTTTCTTTGTTGAGTTTCACTTACTCAACAAGCTTGTAAAGATTCTTTTTACAATTTAACCCAGCGGTCCCCCAACCCCCGGGCCTCGGACCGGTACCGGTCCGTGAGTCGTTTGGTCCCAGGCCACGAGAGTTGAGGCTCAGGTGTGAAATGTATGGTTTTCAGGGTTTTTATCGGTTTTCAGCGTTATTTTATCGTTTTTATCGTTAACTCGGTTTTCCTTGGTCTTTTCACGTGTGTTATGAATAAATCTTCTTTTTTTCGGTACCGGTACTAGTTTTATTTTGTTGTATTTATCCGCGACACCTTAAAGGCCGGTCCATGAAAATATTGTCGGGCATAAACCGGTCCGTGGTGCAAAAAAGGTTGGAGACCGCTGATTCAACCCACAAAGTGACAAAAGCAGCAGAAAGCTACAACACCAAGGAGCTTTCCTGTGGATGCACTCTGGACCTTAACATCCATAACAGACAGTGACTGTCTCCGACCTCACCCTCTCAAAGTCAAAGCCACGCAGAAATTTTTCTTCCATGCTGTCAAGATGTTCTGAGATAGAGGCTGGCACCAAATCACAGGCATGTGTGAAAGCATGGCCTTTTTAAGTCAACTCAGATCTGACCACATCAGACGTAAAGGCAAATAGTCACATGAAATTTTCAATTTCATTACACCCACCCCCCCCACAGAATGACACAGAATACTAGAAACTAGTATTTTCACCTGAGATTTTTTATGTATTTTTTTGATAAACAAGTTACAGTAAGTAAAAGGTCTCTTTTATCTACATTCTGTTACTGGCTCATCTTCTAGCTTTGTTTCCTTTTGTGTCAAAATTTTCTAAAAAAGACATTTTTTTAACGCTCACAAATTGGAAACCTCTGGTGCTTGTTTGACAATCTTTTAGGTTTTACTCTAACATGTTCAGTTTACAAAGAAAGCAGGTTAAAGGCACTCCCACACTGGATTTTCACCACGGGTAACCTGCCATTATATACAATTTATGCTGTTGTTGTTTTTTTAACATTTATTATATTTAGTGTGAAACACAGAGAAACATTTTTTGTCTGAAAGCACTGAAAAATGTTGGCTAGCCACAGTGAATTTAAGACTGACTCAGACTGACAGCTGTCCAGTTCTTAACTACCAGCCTCCATCAGGGCTAGCAGGAAGACAAGTAAGGCCTTCACCGACTGCAGAGTTAAGATTTAGACCTACTGGGCCTTTCAATGTCAGCAACGGGCTTTAAGGTCAACTAATGCCCCCAAAGAGATAGCTGGGAAGTTATTACACTGAGTGGAAAAGAGAGAAGCTCAGGCTGACCTTTAAAAAACCACACTTAAATCAGCCAACGCCACAGGCGCTGTTCTACGTTGGGCTCACTCTGCTTCTGTGTGTCAGTGTGTGTGCACGTTTAGAAGGTTAGTGCAAATCTGCTGCCTCCTTAAAGACACTGACGCTGGAGTAAATCAGCATGCGTCTACAAAGCTGAAAGCTGATCTTTGCTTTAGCGATTGGTGATATATTTTTCTCAGTTTGTCGAAATGATGCATCACTTTCAATCAAACATGATGTTGAAAGCTTACCTTATACGGGAGGAAGAGGGACTTGACTGCTGCTAGGAGACTTGTGGTATCTGGAGCATCCCTCTGGCCACAGATCACAATCTAAAAAAGATAAATAAAAAAAATAGAAGAGGGAGGGTGAGGAAAAAAAGATTATGTGGATGAAAGAAGAAGGAAGAAAGAGGAAAGAAGTATAATAAGACCAAAGCAATGGGGGGGAAAGGTGACACGTGGGACGAGGAGATGGAGAGGAAGTGATATAGGTCAGTACTGTATTTGTAGCACTAACAAGGGAGGCAGGTGTTTTCTCTGGGATTGCCTTCCCCTGCTTTACTTCTCAGTTTGTTACCCTCGCGCTGTTACCCTGACCTGTCACCCTGTCATCTATGACAGACAAACCCCTAACTAATCCTGTTTTAGGCTCCTGTTATTCCCTTCTCTCACACGCTTTCAAACTTAAAATTTTCTTTGAGTGTTACAGAAACTTTGGGCTAACTCCTGCTGTGCCTGCTAGTTTTGGTGGTTTCAGGCTAAACTGAGGGTGTTAATATTTCAAAGCAGTTACATAACTGAACAGCTGAAATAATCCCTTAAATGCACAAGTCCTGTTTAAAAACAGGGGAAATGATTAAGAGTCTGTGTGTCCAGGGATTAGATGTGCAGGGAGCTTAGAGAGGTGCTGTCCTCAGATGACCTACGGGCCATGAAATGGGGTGAAAAATATGTATCAACAAATTAGCTGCTTGCTTAAGGAGGACTCTTGTAAACAAATGTTTATCCAAACAGGGTTTATATGATGGGCGCTGAGCTTCCAAGTTAATAATGAAAAAGTAGCAGCGGGAGGAGAAACAGCACAGGACATAAATATTGTGAATGGTGAGGATATTGAAGGCTACTTGGCTCTAACTCCACTTTCATTAGTCAGTAAATTACACACACAGCCACTTTGTTCACAGTCTAACTCGTGATTATTACTGGGATCGAGGTTTACCAATGAAGCTAAAGAAATACAACATTGTTTAAAAAAATTCTCATTTTTTTAATTACTGCAAAACTTTCATACATTCCAGTTTCATTATATATAAAGTGAAAGATTTTTCATCCTTCATTTGATTTAGAACACTTCCTCAGCTTAAGGATGTGCGTGACTACTTGACTAGATGACTAACTGTCGCTGCTGGTTGGTACCAGACATTCTGCTCATTTAATCTAATTGTTAACATTTCAATCGATGCCAGCAATTTATTGTGTCGTAAAGGTTATGCATCCATGAGCCACCAGATGGAGCTGCAGCCCCAAGATCGCTGTAGAAACCCCCATAAATCTGTAAATCTAGGCTTGATCCTTTATTTAAGTCACTGCTAGTCAAGCTGGTTTGATAGTCTGATCGGACAAAGGAGGGAGAAAGGTTTCACCCACCACAGCAGGGCTGTAACTAAAGATTATTCATGTAGTGATCTAATTTGCCTTTTTCTTTAACTTTCTAAAACGGACCCATTCAGACCTGGCGTCACAGCTCCAGGGTGCGGGCGCTTTAAATAATCACGCACTGCGGTAGTGCTGTTGTGGGAGGAAAGCTCCACTTTGCACAATCTACATTTAATGTTTATCTTAATCTCTCATTTCCATTTTCTTCCGTCCTCCTTGTTTTGCGGTCAGTTACAAAAACACATTTACGTGGTACTAGCGTCTGATGCGTCGACAATAAATTTCTGCGCAGGCGATGTCGTCGATTATGCTGAGGAATAGTTGCAGCCCTACACCACACGCACACTCCTGTGCAGCCCCTCATTTAGTCGACTAAGAAATTAGTTGCCAGGAGCTGAGATCAATCAAAAACTGATTTACAATACAAAAACAACTTCTGAACACAATGTTACTTATTACTTTAAAAGCAGACACAAATGTGATATAAAAACAAAATGGACTTGACTGAACTAAAAAGCTCCCTGCTATCTTTTTTCATTAAATGAAAAATCGTTTTGATTTCAGGGAACAAAAATCGTAACTTTTTTTTTTTTGTTCAGTAAAAGATGTTTAACAGTGATAACGTAAATGTGGGTCACAAACTGATCCAGGTGGGCCGCGCAGCATAATTTACAATAAATACCTAAAAAAATATATTTGATTCTTACAAACAAATTACATTTCAAGTGCACAGAAAAGCATCGTTTTAAAAGTCACACCTTTTAGACTTTTATACAACTTAATCCTGTTTGATAACTTTATAAAATTAGATGCACTTATTATTTAACCCTACAGGATAAAATCCTTTAGGATTGGTTTCAAAATCAACACATTTTTATTTTAAAAGTTTTGGGATTCTAAAGAACTTCTGAGGGTTTAAGGGGTTTCAAAATAACTTATTTTTTATTATTATTATTATTATTATTATTATTATTATTATTATTATTATTATTATTCAGGTTTTCAGACCATTTCCTGATCTTGAACTCATCTCACATTTCATAGTAACCAGGAAACTTAATTTGGAAAGAAAAACTAAGATTAAAACAAATGAATGACAAAACACGCACAGGAAACGTTTCATTTTTCATTTGTGAGACGATCAGAGTGACTAAAAGTTTTGTGTGTCCCATTTCAAACTGTGCCGTGGAAGTTTAGGAATGGCTGAAACACAATACAGTAAAGTACAGTACAGTAGGGCTGCTTGCTGTGAGGAATAGTATACGTTATCTCTGTCTTTCACTTTTTGCAATATTTGTTATTATAAAAAAAGTTAACAAACAGACATGACTTTAGGCTCTGGTTGCTTCATGGCATCTGTAGTTTGACCAACTAAAGAGAGAACTTTATTACCCAAATATGCAAACATCATCAATCAATAAAACTTTATTTGCAGTGCTGTGGAGAGATGTAGTGGAATAGTTTCATACTGATTCACGTTCACTTTACTGCATGGTTACTGAGTATACAAGAGAATCAGTTAAATCTGTTTCACCAGCTTCTTGTTCAGCTTTTGTTTCTGCTATGCCACATCATTTTCTTCAGTTTTTGTTTACCGCTAAATGCAAATTGCATGACAAACTGTGTTTGCACAATACATCATTCAAGCAGAAACCTTTGCCTTTAGTGGGTGGATGCAAAAATCAATTTGGGCTGGCAGCCTGGCAAACACCTGCTCTCCAAGCCAACCTGGCTTTTAGGACAACTGTCTTTGGCTAACACCAATCAACAGTGGCACTTTAAATGCGTAATATTAAATCAAGACTACTTTGACTATCCTACCAATACCAATTGTAAAGTATTATCTGGTTGTCATAGTAACTAAAACCCACCAGTAGCCCTGATTCCTACATGCAAAACTCAAAAGACTTTAATAACCGGTGAACTCACAGGACAACATAAATCCTTCTGGTGCCTGAACTTGTTCCCCTTCATGATCATGTGTGTTAGTTTCAAACTCACCTGTTTAAGTGTGTAGTGCTGGGCCATAAGAGCTCGCACCATTTCAGGCAAGGCTATGGGAACAGTGGTCAGACGGTCAGAGAATGCCGTCAGTAGCTGCTGGGACTTCTGGAGCCACTCCTGTCTTCCAGTGTAGTGGGACAGACGAAGGAGGTTGAACGCTGAGACTGAGTTAGCACTGGGCTCAGCTCCATCCTGATCTGAGACGCAAAGACAAACAAAAGATGCTCAACAGTTACAGTCTAAGACCTTGAATATACTCTGAATCAAGAAAACAGAGGAGTTATTTAAATGAAACCGAGTATAAAGTTATAGTCACACTAAAACCGTGGTCAGAGATTTCAGCATGAGCATATTTATTGCACAATTGTGCAAAGAATTTGCAAACTCACTGGCTTTGAACGACTCCTCTGAAGATACACTTCAGTTGTTTGGAGACAGGCTGCTTTTCACCAGGCAACGTGCAATAAAAATACTCACAGCAACTACTTGCAAATTGTTCACCGATAGCAAAAAACTTCAATGCAATTACCAGGCGACCAGTGATTATTCCTAGTTACAGAGATGTTGCCATCCTATTTTTACTCTAGTGTGACTGAGCCATAAGACGGGGATTAGGACTTGATACAAAACAGACTCACTCACAACACAACTCATTTATTGTTATCTGAAACAAGGTCCTGGGAAGGTGCACAAAAAACAATAATCAACTTAAGCATTATTTTGTCTTTTAGATATTCTTCACTAAAGTTGGCTTCAATTTTTGCCCAGTGACTGCATTGAAGTCTTTTGCTGTCGGTGACCGACTGAAACTGAATGTTTGAACATTCAGTTGTGGAAACACAGGTATTGCCCACTAAGTTCAGCAAATTGTCCTCTTTTTTTTGTTTGTTTGTTTAAAATGCCAACATCAATCAACAAAAGCTTCTTTTTTATTTTTCAATTTTATTTTTAATGAAAAAAATCATTTTAAAAAAATAATAAAAAATGAATGCAGGTTTAGGAAATTTCATGCTTAATTTTTCAGACTCAGATTATGCTCAGTGTTTTATAAACTCTATGGCATAGCAATGCGTTGTACGTTATTTTTAACTAATGTGATTTGTCTAAACATGAACAAACATTAAAAGTTTCGCTTTTAAATCCAGAATGTTGCCATGCTTGTAATCCAAATGTGGATGCAATGCCTTTCTGTGTGATGTGATGGACACAACAGATAACCCTATGAATGGCTCTGTTCAGTGACTGGTCCTTATCATTCATATCAGTGTCTAATGAGAACCTGGAAGGTGATGTTCCCATAACCTCTGCCCTTGCTACATGATTGCTTCTCAGGCCTGAGTTCTGTGTTTCTGAATGTGTGTGAGTGTGCTTTTTATTGTCCAACACAATTTACTCTTTAAGTTAAACTGCACATTTTGAGCAAAACCTGGAAATGTAGAGTTGTAGAGTTCTGACTTCTAAGTATTTACAGCAAAATGGCCCTACACAGCCACACAGCTGTCCTGTACACTGCATATTCAATATGTTTTATAATGAGCACGAATTACCATCATCCATGCGTGACTGAAATGCAGAAATACTTTGATTTGCATGTTTCTGGACTCCACAGCAAGGAAGTTTCAGCACACACACACACACACACACACACACACACACACTGTAAACACACACAGAGGTTTAACCTGAGAGTCTGTTTGCTTTCAACATTTCACATCTCATCTCTTAAGGATCCCCATGGAAGGAGGGCAGATGAAGGCGTGACAGTACTGCTTCCAAACAGACACACACATAGAAAACTTGCTGTCAGCACAGAAACACACACTCACTGCAGTAAAGCACTACTTAAGACTTTTATCAGTTTTTTAAAGTCTACAAAAACAGCTGAAGCAGTCTCAAGTTGATGTATCCTGTATTTTTCTGTCTTTTTAAATGGGAATACATCTGACAATGCACTGTGACCACGAGAGACAAAAAGTGTTTTCACAAACAACTGATTTTCAACTACAAAACAAAGACGGATATTGTGCATAATTGCAACCTTAGTCTTCAAAAACAAATACACACAAGGGAGGCTGAGGCGAGGGGATGTAGAGTGGCAGCATAGTGGGGTAATCCGTCTTGCGGTGACAGGCCACGCTGCTGGGACCGGCGTCCACACTGCAGCGGGTGTAGCGTCACTAATGGGCTTCAACCCCACACAGCGCCGCCACCATAATGGCTCCGTCAATCCTCTCAGATGAGAGAGCTCTCACGTGTCAGCTTCGATAAACACACACAGATGCAGGTGTGACGGCGCGCAGGGACAAGCGCTCCAAAACACACAAGCTCAGGCTGCCATCATCTCTGATCTGTCCCACATTTCATAATAAAAATAACAATCACCAAAAGATCTGCATTTCCAACTGAAAAATGATGAATCCTGTCATGGAGGAAAAGAAAAGATGTAACGTGAGATCCATTTGGAAGGGAGAAAGACGAGCCTACTGACTGTATTAGTAAGGAGAAAAAAAATTAACTGAGTCGAGATGACAAAAGAGTTATGAATAAAAATACAAGTGGGAGTAGGAAGCTGTTGAAATAGATGGTCCCTGTCAGACAGAGCAGCTTGGGAGCAAAAACAAATAGGCAATCTACAGCCTGGCAGATCAAAGGTGCATGTCAGCACGTAGACAAAGTGTCAGTTTCTCTGACATGCCAGCAGCCATCAGTTACAGAAGTGGATTGGCAACTGAAGAAAGGCTGGAGTGCACATCCAGGCCAGGACCATTTATTTTTATATCCCCAGTCCTTTGGTACAAAAAAAATCTCCTTTTTCTACAGATTTGCAACATTAAAGAAGTTCTTGAGGAAAAGTTTTTTTGTTTTTTACGAGCTAAGCAAAAAGTATAGACCAGGGATCGGCAACCTGCGGCTCCGGAGCCGCATGCGGCTCTTTAGTCCTTGTACTGCGGCTCCGCGTGGTCTGGGAAAATAAATTAGAAGTATTTAGCTGAAGTGTGTTTTATTTGTGATTAGTTATTTTTTTAACTTGTAGTTCTAAATTGGAAGATTATTGTGATATTGAAATATAAAATAAAATTATATTTTATTATTTTTTCATCGCTCAAAATAAGCGTCACACTCGCGGAAGCCGGTATACCCGCCGAAGCGCCGTGCATTTATCGAGACTTTCAACCCCAGGTAGGCCAATTATGGATCTTCGGATCCACATTATGTCAGCAGCTGTTCTCCACCGTGAACTATGTTAAAAACAAACACCGCTCACGCCTCACAGATGACAGCTTACAGTCCTGCGTAAAGATGAAAGTGACTTAATAAAGCCCCGATTTTCAGACGCTGTGTGCGGAGGTTCAGGAGCGGAAGTCCCATTGTAAACATACCACGCAGACCCGACGATGTTTCCATGAACGTGCTTTTCAGCATCTCTTTATTGACCACTTTTCACACACGGTTGCTGTACGCATACAGCCGGCTGTAGCTTTTCAGCTCACAGCCCGACACACACCAACACAACAGCCGAGAGCACAGACGTTAAGGCGGCGAGGCGAGATTGCGGGTGCCGCTCAGGTGCGTCCGCCTCCCCTGCAGCGGCGCTGCAGACGATGCCCCGCCACACACATCAACCTGGTAAAATACATATTTAGGCAGAATTTTGCAAATATCTATTTTTCATCTTTTAGCAGCATAGTGCTTTTTTTCCAATTGTTTTTTCAAAGTCAGGTCAAGGCTCCAAAAGCCCAAAGGCGATATAAGGGGGCCTCACAACAGTTTTTGTTTGCTGGATCATTTTAGTTCAGCTGGGTGTCTTTCCTTTTGTTATATTTCTTTAAGAGTTCAAAATGTGTTAATTACATAAATAAAATGTAATTTTCTCTGTAGCACTTCATGGATTTCATAAGCAACACACCTTAGTTGAAGCATAAAGGTAAAAAACAAAACAAAATAATATATGCAGTGTTATCTTCATTTTAGATGTCAAAAAGTATTTGCGGCTCCCAGTGTTTCTTTTGCGTGGAAACCGGGTCCAAGTGGCTCTTTGGGTGTTAAAGGTTGCAGACCCCTGGTATAGACCATTATATTTTCAGACACTGTACAGAATATGTATATATGCGGATGGGTTTCTTGGACATTTGTTTATATTTAACGGCGCAGCGAGTCTCTTTACAGAAACTCTTTAAATCTTTTAGCTTTCTTGGCTAACAGATTAGCTACCTGCTTAGCTACCTGAAGCTTGAGCTCCTTCCACAGACGTTTACAGGACTGAGGTCTGGAGACTGGCTAGCCTTGTTTGGAAGAACAGATATGTTGAGTGTGACCCAAAGAACATATCTGTTCTTCCAAACATGGCAGGTTAGGTTGATGTGAGTGAGTTTCATCTGACCGCAGCACTTATTCCAAGCCTTCTCTGAATTATTTAGCTGTTCAATGGGAAAGTTAAGATTTGGTCTTGCCGACCATGGCGGACAGACTGGAATGGAAGAAACTAATTCTGTGGACAGGTGTGCTTTACACACATAACACATTGAGATCAGGAGTATCTGTAATTGACTGATTGTTTGTAACGTGGCACACAACCAATCAGTGGGAACCAGAATTCTGGCTGGGCTGTAGGGAATCAAGTACTTCACTTTCACTTAATGAGACGCAAATCTATTTATAACTTTTATGTAATGTGTTTTTTCTGAACTTTTGGTTAATATTCCGTCTCACTTAATTAAAATGAAACCATCATAAAAAATAGAGACTGTTCATTTCTTAGTAAATGAGCAAACTTACAAATTCAGCAAGTGACCAAATAATATTTTCCCGCACTCTAAGTAACAGCTAAGAAGGCACTAATATTTTAATCACCAAAACTAAGCACAAACTTCTGGGATGGCCAGCAACCCATAATAGTAGTTACATAATTCATTTAAAAATTCTCCAACAGCACACACACTAAGGGGGGGGGGGGGGTCAGTAGACACTATAACTGTCTGTCTTGGGACACCTATCAGTCAAAGTGACTGTGCCCCGAACGTGACTATCCAGCTGGAAAAGTTGGAAAAATTCACCCAATTCAGGATTGAATCTCTGAAACAGCAGGCTGTCAGTCTGTCTGCACAGTGCTACTTCTTCTACTTCTATAGTAATACACTGTTTCATCACTACCTTTTACATAAGAAGATTTTAATTAGCAAAACTTTAGGCATCTAAAGGAATTATTTCTACAAAACTCCAAACTTTCCACTGCAGGAAAGGTTTAAGTTCTTAGTGGAAAACAAGGTTAGACAACATTTTTCATTTTTAGTGGCCATTCGTGTACCTTGTTCAATCTATTTCTAACCTTTTTAATCATTCAATTTATTCTCTACAGTTATATGCCAATTTTAGATTAGATCAGATATTTTCAGTGCATTTGTGATAAATAACGAACAAACACATAAATACTGGCCTTACACAGCTTGTCCACTAGGGGCCTGGCCCAAATGTCCCACATCTCATCACAGCTCCATCAATCACTTATATTATGTTAGATATTGCTGAAAATATTGTCCTCAAAGGTTTCCTGCACCATGCTGATGCTAGTCTAATGCAATGCCACCTGTTTTGTCATTTACCAGGTTCAAAATCATTGTAAAGCTGAGGCACAGGACCAGGTCAAAGACAAGACTTCAGTCACTGGGAAATCAGTAGGATTGTTTCTGGGTTGGGTTTCATTTCCTCAAGCAGAAAACAGATTTTTATTTATCGAATAGCCTGAAACAAAACAACACTCTAGTACTGTTTGTAAGGAAAACTATTTGCGGCCCAATTGTGCTTATATTTGTAATCAACATGAAAAGGCCCATACTGAGGAAGGAAAAGAAACAAACCCTACAAGGCTAAAAGGTAAGTACGAGGGCAGCAAGGAAGAACATGTAATAATTGGAAAAGAATGAAGATGTAAGCAAGATGAGAGCAGGCAGAAGCAGAAGGTGGGTTTGAGATTCCCACTGCAGATTGTCGTCCTGTTCCAGCCTGTCAGGAGCAGATGGACTGAGAGACAGAAAGAAGACATATTTGACAGGCCTGGTGATCAAAGTAGCCGAAGAATCAGAGCATCAGTCTTTGAGTGCTTTCAAGTTGAAGAGGTTCAGCTTGAATGAGTGAGGCTTTTACAGTGCTGAAGTAGAGCTGGGCGATATGAGATTTTTTCATATCACGATATGTTTTTTTCATTTCAGGCGATAACGATATCTATCACGATATAAGCCAAATAACTATATTTGTAAGATTTAAATGTGCCGTTGCTCACAAGTAAAATGTGAAATAATCAGCAGCTTGTTTTTATTTAAATATTTATTCCCCATAATAAGTGCAACAGGGTAGATGTACTTAAGGAACATGAGACTTTTTCAGATAAATAAAGGCAAATATTGCAAACTACACAAAAGGCAGCCGCTAAAGCGTTTAAGTTTCAAAATAGAACAAACAAAACAGACTACTAAATTGTCAATTCCACTTAGAAACAAAATATTAATTCTAAAAATAAATCTTAGTTTGTTTTACAGAAGAACAGACAAAACTGACTAACTTTTGTCAATATCAAATAAACTGAGAACTAAAAGGAAATTCTCAATCTCTCCTTGTTGTATAGCTGAGCTTTTCAAACAGTTTTAACAGTTACTTTAGTCTGACAAAAGCCGAATGACGAATTAGCGCTTCCAGTCAGAGACTGAGGCTACGTCCACACGTACACGGGTATTTTTGAAAACGGAGATTTTCCGTTTTCGTTTTAAAAAATAATCCCGTCCACACATAAAGGCAGAAATGAAGGAAAACGCTGCTATGAACATGCCAAAGCAGCAGGTGGCGCTAGATTCCTAACCGTGCCGAAATGCTGGCCAATCAGAAGTCTAGAAGCCTCGGTGGGAAAAAGTAAACAAAGCTGGGGCATAGAAGCAGAACCGAGTGGTATGTGTGGAGGGACAGTAACTGTGTGTATATGTAAGCATTTAAACACTGCAGAGAGTAGAATTAACAGTAACAGTATTGTAGAAATTCATTTCACTGAAACAATAACGTGGCGCACAGTGTGACGCATGCACCAGTTTATTGTATTTCCAGACTTGCTTTCGGCACAATTTACAGTGCACGCTACTCTGTTTTTTTGTCAGACTTGAAATAGCCGAAATACCTTCACACTACGGAACTTCTTTAGCTCTTCCGTTCGACAATCTCTCCGGCATTGGAACCATCATCTGTTTTCTCTTCGGTCACGCTCGGTTGATTTTTCTAGTCGGCACACTCATTTCCTCCATTACCCGCTGGCTGCTTCCCAAACAAACACACGTGCGGCTTGGCACTTGTGCTGTACGTAACAAGCCACGCGACGTGACGCTGCGGCTGTGATTGGTTCGGCTCCACGCTACTTAATTTGGATTGGCTGACCTTTTTTTTTTTTTTTTTTTTTTGAGGACAAGAGCGGCGAGGTCTATCGCGATAGCTTAATTTCTCTATCGAGTAAAAGTTATATCGCGATACATATCGTTATCGTTCTATCGCCCAGCTCTATGCTGAAGGTAGATAGGAGGAGGTCAATACTCCTCTGCTCCCCTCTTTTATCCTCCAGCTATTCATCAGTCTATCCACCAATCTGTGCCTTCTTGCCTTTTCACTAACATTTAAAGTGTAGCAATAGAGGGAGACTGACAGAGATATTACAGACGAGGCTTCCATCGTGTTAAGATCCAAATCGATCAATAAGGTGGAAGATATACATAGGCGAGAAAGAGATGGACGGTACATGAAAAGATGAGCAATTAATGATTACGCTCATCCAGTAACTCAGCATCCATTCATGCCTCCTCTGTTTGTTTAACTCAGTGTGGTCAACTTCTGCCAATTTCCAATTCTGCAGACACATCTCAAACTTAGTATTTATTCATCTCTCTGAGCTACATCCTCACACTTTGCCTGAGCCGCAGCGGTATTCTGCAGTAGTGCTATTAATCTTTCACCTGTTTGTCAATCCAACCTGCATCTTTAAACACACTTGCCACATGCCCCACAGTAGCAGCACCAGTTTGTTATTTATGTTCTAACAGCTCAACAGAACTTCCAATATTACAGCAGATGTGTGTACATGCCTGTAGCACTTTCGGCCTGTTGCTTAGTCGACTGGCATCATTTTCTGATGTCACATTTGACTCCATGTGTATCCAAAGCTTGAACCCTTCTCAGTTTGTTAATCACTTGACTTATTTTTCTACTGCTTGACAGGAGCAGCTGGAAGCTTAAAAAAAAAAACATTACATGACTGCTTAACAAAATTACCCTACGTTTTCTACAGACATTTGTGAGCCCAGGAGAATGGACGTTAAAGACTTTTCCTGATCACCTCTGTGCTCATCTAACAACACAATCACTGTATTCGAGCACTCGTGCTCCTTTCAGTTACTAATCTGGGCAAATCTTCAGGTCTAATATCAAAACTGTTGTTCCTTGAAGACCCACTTAAAGCTATTCAAGACCACAGACTTCCATTTAACACACTTTTGACTCCATGGCTAATTTGCCTCTTTGTATAAACTGTATATTATCCATAGGACTTAAAGTCAGAGGAGCTGACTATAGGGTTCATATAGTGGTTATAGATCGGTCGGTGTGTGTGTGTGTGTGTGTGTGTGTGTGTGTGTGTGTGTGTGTGTGTGTGTGTGTGTGTGAGATCATTAAGGTAGCTACATTATATCTCTTATATGTAGTGTATGTTGAAACTTTACAGAGCAGTTAGATTTCTAGAGGGTTAAAATACAACATTCAAAAACACTAGCAAGTTTTTAAACAGAAGAAGTTAGTTATTCAGTATGAGTCACAAAAAATGCTAAATACAAACTGTGATGTTTTTGTTGGCTTTCATATTTTAGAAACAAAAGACGTATGAATCACTATAGCTCAGAGTACAATCACTCAAATTGTCCGCTCTATGACACTGTAAAATCACACTCCTTGCGGATTCCTAATTGCCACAGGCGACATTACCATCATGCTCTGACATGATGGTAATGTCTTCCAGAGTTATGTATTTAAATTCACTACTAATATTGTAGACACAGGTAAGATAACAGAGATTTCAGATATCTAAGTAGTTTATTTTCATTTTATAAGAAAGAAATCATGTTTGCCTCAACACCCATACTGAGATGATCTACCAATCTATCAGCACCTACATTTCCACTCCAGGTACCTATTCTGTCCCTGAAACTTCAAAGAAAGAAAAGGTTCCTTTACACTGTTGTTCATATGTGATTCCACTTCAGTCTGAAGAACCTCAGAGATTAGGCAAATTAGTTCACTGATGTAGAAACAGCTATTCTGACAAGACTTTCTAAAAACATGGCAAACCAGACGTTCCAGCTGTGTAAGCCTCTCTTGTCTTGCTCAAACAGAGCAATCAAAAGCTGTGCTTGGGCCAGATTTAAATGTTATCTTTATAAAAAGTAAGTTATCCTAACAAAAAGCAGTCACCACTCACACATCCCTAAACTTCCAGAATGTGCCAACCCCCCTGAGCAGGGACTTTGCTGGGGGTAAGATATTGTAGTTCTTATTGAAGTTAAGTGCATTGAGCATCTTCAAATGTTCCTATGGTAAAAAAAAAAAAAAAAAGCAGCTAATGCATCCATCCCTCACCCTCTTTCAGCTGCAGCAGTACTGTGCTGTCAGTGGGATCACTGCAGAAGTAGCCTCCGCCCTGATCATCCCAGAACAACACGTCCTGCCTCAGCTGCAGCTCCTCAGCCCACTGCAGCCACTCTGTTTGTAGCGTGGCCTCGTACAGGTCCAGCAAACCACATATGATGAAGGCATAGTCATCCAGGAAGCCAGAGATAGACGGAGATCTGCAGAGCGCAGAGGGAGAAAGTGAAAATCAGAGGAGCAGGAGAGGAGAGTGGGAATCAGGACAATTTTCATTAAGAATTTATTGATCGATGCGTTGACATGAGTTACTTTTAGTGAACTAGTTTTGCTTTGTTTTTTTCTCCATTCCATGCTTTACTTTTTTATACTGCCTGAGGAAGACAAACAGCCAGATGCTAAAGAAATGTGGAGGGACTGCCTTACAAAGGCATTACAAAGAGCCTGAAGGAGATACTTGGGACAATCCACGACTACATTATAATACACAGTTAGCTGAGTATAATCACTTCCTGAAGCATTTTTCTCAATGTGTAATTATTCATCTGTGTTTCTATAGTAAAGGCAAAGACATTCGCATAGGCACACAACTGCATACATAAGATGTCTGACGTTTGAAGTAACTCTTTTTCCTCCTCCACTTCATTCAGACGAGTTCTTTTGTCCTACCAATTTCTCCCAATTTTACAAATCATTCTCTGTCAGTGAAATTGATTCTGATTTATTGTTCAAGACTTGTCCTTCACAATGTTGCTACTGAGTCGCTGCAAATCAGCTTCTAAATTCGAGGGTTATTCCACCCCGTGCTACTTTTCCCCTCCAATTCTTATGACGGCACCCTGTCTGAGTGAGTGCATGGGGACAGACAGTGACAGGAGGCCAGACAGTGCTGTGACATGAGAGGCTGATGGCTGGCAGTCAAGAGGCTAAAAACAGGAGGTGCACTTGGAGAAGATAAAGTGCATGACTTTAAGGTCATGGAGAGGTGAGGAGTCAGAGAGCAGCTTTTCTTCCCCAGAAAAAAGGTTGATTCATGAGCCAACTCATACACAGAGCAAAAGCACTTGTTCTAGCCAACTCAACTCAGTATAGGACTCTGCAAAAGTCCTGACTCACCCCCTCTTTTCTTTTGTTTCCATGGAGCCAGAATTTCTTGTTATTTTTAAATTGGCCTTAAGCAAAAGTTCTGAGGCTTTCTGAAGTGGCTTTGGCCACTTTATTCACTCGTTTCAGTCCCTGTAAACTTACAATTATCATATAGATTATTATGTAAAATCTGAGGCCATGGTTCTCAGCCGGAAAAGGGTGGAGTGCCCACTCCGGGTCGGGGATGAGTTCCTGCCCCAAGTGGAAGAGTTCAAGGTTCTCGGGGTCTTGTTCGCGAGTGATGGGAGAAGGGAGCCGGAGATCGACAGATGGATTGGTGCTGCGGCCGCAGTGATGCAGCTGGTCGAGCTACGTCCCTACCCTCAACTATGGCCACGAGCTGTGGGTAGTGACCGAAAGAACGAGATCGCGGATACAAGCGGCAGAAATGAGCTTCCTCCGAAGGGTGGCTGGCCTCTCCCTTAGAGATAGGGTGAGAAGTTCAGCCATCCGCGAGGGGCTCAGAGTACAGCTGCTGCTCCTCCACATTGGAAGGAGCCAGCTGAGGTGGTTCGGGCATCTGACAAGGATGCCTCCTGAGCGCCTCCTGGGTGAGGTTTTCCAGGCATGTCCCACCAGGAGGAGGCCCTGATCTATGTTTACACATAGCAAATAAATGATTTTTCTTATATTTTCTATATAATTAAAGGAATGTGATTTCTTTTTTTGTCAACAAGGAGGCCGTTGTTTTTTGAGTTTGAAACATAAATAATTCCTTCCAGCAACTTGATGTAAGTAAGTATCCAAAACATACAAGTTTCATTTATATAATTTTTAAGGGATCTTATACCTGTTTTCACTCTTGTATACTTTTCATACAAGTTTCACACAAGACATAAATCTTATAAAGTTTGTATCTATATATCTTTTCCATATGGGGTACACGTACTGGAAAATTATTTACTAGGACTCACCTATCACGCGACTGGAGAGCGCAAACTCCGCCATTGTCGTTTTCCATCAAACACTCGTTAAAACAGCAACCTACAGGTATGTTAGCGCACTCATCCCTGACTGTCCGAGGGAAGGGCGGGGTCACACGTTGAAACAGACGCAAGGCAGCCCAGGCGGGGAAATTTTTCTTTTACATTTTGCGACTCATATTATTTCTCTATCTGATAAGAAAACTATTCAATCAGATAGTTATTTGTGGTGAATGAAATACAGTTACACTTTCAAGCACTTTTAAGCGCCACATCTAAAAATTCAAGCACTTTTCAAACCTTGAAAAGACAACATTAAAATTCAAGCATTTTCAAGTATTTCAAGCACCCGTACGAACCCTGTTACAAGTCCTTTAAGATGCCCAGACAAATATTCCTTGAGATTGATAAAGAAATTATAAGAAATCTTGACCATAAGAATTCAAGCTGTGCTGAAGAATAAATCTGGTCATTCCAGTTATTGCTTGACAGAACTGTGAAAACTCGTTTTTTGCCTCATATTCTGTACTTCCATTTATGCTTGCACGTTTCAGTAAATCGCTGCATTCATTTCCCACTTTCCTTACAAAATATAAAGAAATTTTACACTGGCTTAATACTTTTGCACAGTACTGAGCTTATAAAGCAGATATATATACAGTAGGGGTGCAACGATATTCGTATCGATATTGAACCGTTCGATACAGTGCTTTCGGTTCGGTACGCATATGTATCGAACAATACAACATTTGTAATTTATTTTATCAACTTTCCTTCTGACGATGCTGTCTGTGTGGAGCGCTCAGTGAATCTGCGTTCGACTACTCCGCCTAGGCTGCACTGTCGAGCGCAGATCCACTGAGCGCTCCACACAGACAGCATAGTCAGGAGGAAGAGCGCAGGGCAAGCTAGCGAGACAGAAGTTAAGCTCTCCTTGCAAGATGGACCTCCCCCACCCTCATTCAGATCTGGCGTTTGGAATTATTTTGGTTTTCATGTGACGTATGACCCTGAAGGTAAGCGAGTCATGGACTAAAGTAAAACAGTATGTTGGATGTGCCATGCAATGCTTAATTAACTAGTGTGTTAGCGCAGTTAGCTCGTTAACGTGTTGGCCGTCTAGCCCCATGCACGGGGCGATCGGCGGTAGCTCGTTAACGGAGATTTGCCGTGTTGTGGCGTTAAGGTCATTTCAACGAGATTAACCTGAAAGCACTAGTGGGAACACAACGAATATGACTGCACATTTACGCCGACATCATCCTAGTGCAAAGACAAAAAAAAGCAAGCATGCTACTAACTTTAGCCGAGTCATTTAGACAGCCGTTAGCACAGGATTCTCCTTATGCTGCTGAGAATATAGCCCAGAAGAAGCGGATAGTATAGCTTTTATTTTGGAAAGAGACATTTCTCTGTAATAAACTCTCTTTTCCAAAGATGAGTGATTCCTCAATCAGATACAGGGCTTGCAAAATCGCTAGCCCGACGTCCCGGAGCTAGCGATCTTTCCAGTCGGGCTACAAAAATCTCTCTGCCCTGCCCGTCGGGCTATTGTAGGAAAAATATATGTCAATGCTTTTGCATTCTTTCAGAAATGTAGCTGGGTAATTATGTCATTGGCATTGGTGAGCCACTGTCAATATGTGACATATTGAAATCGCGTTTGAATTTGCGCTTGTTTTTTTGCTTTCACTTTGCAATGACAGCACTGATCTGTGAGTGATGATAATTTGTGCACCAATTCCTCTGACATCGTCTTATTAATCGTTAGCTTACTATGCAAACATGACAAGTGAAATCTCCCGCAGCAAGCTTAAACATGTGAGAGGTTGATCGCGCAGAGAATCGCTGAAATTATGTGAGTGCGTGTGTAAAAGTAGCAGGATTTATATTTCAGTTCTGCTGAGCCAAAATAAGACAGGTCGGGGTGAAGAAGTGACAGCCAAAGAAAAGCTTACCACAAAACGGAGAAGTTATGACAAATGAGACTATAAGGCAAAAAGAAAGTGCAGCTTTATGGTTTCATGGACAAAAGAATTTCTGTGGCTGCAATATGACGAGCTAAATAACCAGGGGTGCACATAAGTGGTCCGCAGGTGCGCATTCTGAGTCATTAATAAAACAATGTAGCTAACCCTAACAGAAGCCTATGATACTCTGCAGACCCTTGAAATTAATTTGAATGCCCTCATCTAATTGCTCTTTATGCGCCAGCCCATCAGCGTGTGTGGGATTGTGTATAAAACTGTAATTGAACGGCAGTGAGGTGGAAAAAGAATAACTGCTTATGACACTATTAGAGTGCAGTCAAAATCACATTTGATTATTGGCTCAAAAAGTTTGAATTTGCATTACTACATATTATTGTGATCTTTGGAAAAACAAGCAAACAGACCCACACAGTAATGACAGGCTCATGCTTAAAAAGCCAGATTCATTTTAGCACAAGAAAATAACATTTAATTTAAACTGCAACAGTCATTGAATGAAAACAAACCATCCTTAAAACTAACATCATTAAAAATCAAATCAAATTGGTGGGCATTGGGGGGGGTGGGGCTTGGAGCCTATCCCAGCTACCATAGTGCGACGGGCAGAGTACACCCTGGACAGGTCGCGAGCCTGATGCAAGGCTAACATTAAACTAAAACAAAATAAAATAAATTAGGGGGCTCCACTATAGGTCAGCTGGTTGACCAGGCAATACATATGCCCCAACAAGGGTCTGGGCTCCATTTCTCCCCACACAATTTCATCTGGCCCCACCCTTTCTTCCTACTTTGGATAGTACAGAGTAGACTGCAGTCTAATAATTCTACAATGCCAAAAAAGAAATCTTAAAAAAACAACTAATTGAGAAGTTATCTCTGCTAAGTGTAGTGCTGAAGAGGCTACAGCAGCAGCCTGAGTAATGAGTCAACATCACCAGTGACCCACTTGCCATGGCTATACTGGATCCATTGTCATGCCTTCCTTTGGTTCCTAAAGACCTTGGTGATACTCTTCATGATCAGCTCCTCAACATTACCACGGCCTATTAACCCAGTTAGCCCGAGCACCTACTATTCCTCCTGGTAAATTAGCGCACGGCCCATATGTGCCTGGCCTGGTGTGACAGAGTGATTTACCAATGTACAGAAAGTAAACCAGCCCTGAGAAAAGGGCTTTGGTAAGCACTCTCAGTGCCGACCCCATCTTGAATTGGAACATTATGAATGAGACACAGGCTGTGGAAGACAGAGGCTCGTGGTGTCTATCTGTTTATATGTGTGTTTAAAATTGCATGCATTTCATGCTGTGATGTGGGCTTCCTGGCATATTTTTCTGCTGATTCGGCCATACTGCATACTCACTCATTCGTAGTAACTAGGACATAGGGCTAGCCAACAGAACGGGGACACCTGGAGTGATGGTGTAGAATCAACAAGAGACTCTGTTCGTTCCGCTGTGTTTGTCACACTGATGAGAAATTCTGTTTGTATTTGGTCGTCTTGGCCATTTCAACACAAAAACCAGAGCTTAAGCTTAACAGTATTAGCTTAACTCTGTGCCATCTTCCACTTCATGTTAGGCTTAACTGTAAAAGGTTAAAAATCAAACACGGCACCCCGTAAAAGAAAACAGTCATTCTAAGACAAAACAGATTTTGTACTGTTGCTATGTAGGCTGAAAAAAACTCATCACGAGTCATTCAACAGGCGTCTTTAACCCAGTTAACACAGGGCCAGTCTTGTCTCAGATAGACAAAATGATAGAAACTAAAAGAGAAAAACTAATTACTGACCTGCAGCATGTAAATGTGGCTTTGCTATAACCAGGTTACTAGAATGCATGTGAACATGTTCTCTGATTTCTCAGAGTAACCTGATTTATCCAGATATAACCGTTTCCTGTTTGCATATAAACAGCCATCTCAGTACAGAACTACTGCGTACCGCTCCTCTACTACAAAGTGGAAAAAAAACCATTTTCCACATTGTTACAGGAAAAATGATTCTATGTTTCTTTACCTTCTTTTAAATGTGCAAGCATGCCCTTTTGTCTATGGTTAGATTAGTTTAGAATTATCTTTTTAGACTTTCTCAGCAAAGACATACTGTTTTGGGACATATTGTTTTAGATTGTTTTATCTCTCACAGCTTTCTCCCAGCTCTCTGCTGACGAGACTAGCGCCACATGTGGAGTTGTTTATTTTATCTGTTTTGTATTTTCTTATCCTGTTCTCACTGTCTTTCCTATAAAAAGTGCCCAGCCTCTGTACACGTTGTGAGTTGTTCTGAACAGCTTACCTGTGTGCACGTTAAAGCATAAAAAGTGATCTTGTCTCATTGTGTCTTTATTTCTCCTGGGTCTTTTACAGAGTTTTCCCCCAACACACATCCTATTTAACAATGTCACACAGTACAAAAGGGACAAAGCTGTCTGTCATTTGGCATTGAGAAGCTCAAGATTATAACCTCATATCATCTCAATCATCAACATCTGGAAAAATCCTGGTGTGGAGGATCATCCCTTGCAATTAGGCCTGGGTCTCCAGTTCTAACAGGACAGTCTTCAAAGACCACACAGTCATCAGCCTGAAGGTAGAAAGACTGAGATTCTAGACCACAGAGTGAGAGATTAGAAACCTGACGTGATGATGTGACGTCTAAAGGCCCCTGAGAGAACTTCCAGCGGAAACAACCAGAACTCTGATGTGTTCCAGCAAACTCAAACTTTTTCTGGCAACGCGTTGATTACAACTCGGCCACCTTGGGAACTCTGTCTGCCACCCAAAAAATGAAAATCAAGTTGAAGGATCACCGCTGGAGAAGATCCAGTAGATGAAGGCACAAGTGTCCACTAAAACCTAAAAATAGCAAAATGCTCAAAACAGTCTAGAGGCACAACAACAGGAATATGTTAAAGGAGAAATCAACCAAACCCAAAATCAGCTAAGGCTTTTCATTTTTGTGGGCCCAAATACTGGATCAGACCTTATAAATCTAGCAAACACTTCAAGAAAGTGAAGGAAACTCAGACAAATACAGGAGTATTTCCTTTGTGGTCTTCTGCTTTCTCATAAGAACTAAAACATTCAACGACTCTCTCGGCCGAGGAGGACTCAATTTAGCACAACTTGTTTAGTGCAGTGGGTTCAGCAAACCTTTACTTTCCATAAATCATATTCATTTCATTTTGGTTTCACTCCATAACCTTCCCGCCTCACCTGCAATGACTCTATGCCCTACCCGTGAGGCTCGCTAAACTTCAGGAAAAAAAGCACACATGCAGTGTCTCTGAGAGAATTTTGTACTACAGATGCATCGAATCAGGAATAAAATTCTGAGACTCTCAAAAATCCAAATCAAGGTTAGGACAAACATCCTCTGACAGCTTTCAGTCACAGTTAAATATTCAAAAACTGCAGGACTGTGTGGGTCTAGTCTGACATGTATGTGAACAAAAGCATCAAGCAACCAGCTGTCATCAGATTCTCATTCTGACTATGATCGCTGAATTAAAGCTTTTAAAAACTGAGCCATCAAAACTTTCTCTCGCTTACATCTGTTGCACCTCCATCTGGTCTCCACGGTAACAAGATCGAAGGATGGTCTGCTGCTTAGCGTCCCACAGGTGCTCCTTTAGGAAACCCCCAGCCTTCACTGCTCTCTCCACCAAGTCCTTGTCTCCCAGCACAGCTCCGACGCGAGCGTAGGCCGACAGCATCAGGCCTAACAGGGAGAAAGTAACGGTGATGTCGTTGAGGGTGAGTGTATTGAGGTCACCAAGTAATAAAATGACATACTCACTGCTTAGGTATCAACATGTAGCCCCTGCCACACTTCCAATTTAGTTATCCCCCCCTCTCTCCTTTGAAGTCCCCCTGTTCCTCCTCTTGTCCCTATCTGCATCCATCCTTCCTCCCGCTTTCCCTCCACCCGTCTTTTATGTAGTAAATCAAAGCCTAGTGAGTGCACAGCCTCGCCTTCAAAGTTTTGCAGCAGAGGACAGGTGATTAATGGCAAGGTTTCTTCATTAGAGAGGAGACAGAGAGTCTTGCGTCTAATTGGAAAGTTCTCAGGATCGCCGAGCTTCATTACCTCACTAACACACACTGTCTGAGACGTCAGCCCCGGGAGCCAAATTCGTGGGTGCACTTGTGTATGTGTGCTCTCTTGTAATTAATCGAATCTGAGACAATGTGCAGGACAAACAGTGCTAAGGAGACATCACATTAATCCCAAATGACAAGTGTCTGTAATAATCTACGCACACTTTGACACTGCAGAAAAACGGCGTGCTCGTGAATATGAGCGGTATTTACTGTAAATATATGACAGTCTGATAAAATTGCTTGTGCTAACTTGACATAATCAGAATCAAACTGTCTTGTTGAGAAAAGAAGAAGTGCTCATAATCTATCAACTAATATAATGTAAGGTGTCTGTTTCCGTTGTGGAATTAATGGTCACATTGTGGAACACCCCACAGAAAAACTTCTCCTTTCTGGCACGCTGTGTTACACTTTTGATCATGTCTGCAACCTGAATCCCTGATCAGACAGATCACTGCCTCTGATTACGAGGCTGAGCTGTCTATCGATACTTAGCTAATCCAGCCAAAGGATCGATGAGCTCATGCCACAGCCGTGCACAATTTACAAGACCCGCGACTCCTCCTGTGTTAATGGTCAGAATTTAATCAGACTTACACACAGTGATCAACTTATTGGTCTTAACCCAAACTGTGCCCAAAGGTCAACATCACTTTTGTCATTTTGAGGCAATAAGCTCAGAACTGTGACCGATCGTGAAACGCTTGAACTACTACGTCACTGACATTGTTTTTTGTGCATGTCCTTCATAGTGACATAGTTTGATGTTTAAAGTCACAGCTTTTCCAGTGGTGCACTCTAGCACTGTTACCTAAAGGTCGCTGTCCAACTTTCTCCTGCAGCATGGAGGGAGACACAGTGCAGGTCCAACAATAAATAGTAACTCTAAGTTTGAAGCTTTATATTAAATTAATGGCTAAACTTTGTATGTAACAACAGATGACATTTGTTGATTTGTGTTAAGAAAGAAAGTGTAGGTTGGCAGTTACTCTGTGGGACAGATGAAATTCAGATGAAAGGCCCCTAACTCACCAGTCACACAACACTAACTGACCAATCAAGGTAGGAGCCCACAAACAACTGTGTTTACTGCTGTTTTGGGAGGTAAAATTACTGGTTTTGTCAATGGAGTCTGACTGAGTGCACCGCCTTCTCTTCAGGTAAAAGCCTGGAAATGTCCTAAACATAAAGTACACTTAAACAGATATTGATCCCTTTTTGTGGCTGAAATCCATGTTGGCGCTGACTGTGTCCTCAGCAGTACATGGCTATAGTTTCTGTGCTGTGTGCTGTCTGTTTGAGTTTCTGTCACTGGCATCTACTGAAGAAAACAAACTGACCGTGGATCACAACCTCAGCCAGCCTTACTTCAGATAAAATTATCTATCCCCAGCTAAACAGGCAAAATTACTTCTGATATCTCAAATTTGGTTTTGTACAAAATGCAGACATATGTATTGGGTATCACCACTCTAGGAGTGTTTGGTCCATTTAAGGTACAAAAAAAAAAAAAGATTAAAGGACTAAAGAGGGGGGCTGAGAAGGGAGTAAATTTTCTATCGTCCAAAAAATGACCATATTTAGGCAAATTTATGAGAACAGGAAGTTACTAAATGAATTTCTAATTATTTCTCATCTTATCTTACAGAGCTCATAGTGCTCCAATAATGCTCTGCATTTAATCATTAGTTATTACTAATCTGTGGCTCACTTTCAGTCTGTCTTTTGTCCCATCTTCCTCCCCTACTCCCAGCCAGTCACAGCAGATGGCCGCCCTTCACTGACCCTGGTTTTGCCAGAGGTTTCTTCTGGTTAAAATTGAGTTTTTCCTTCCCACTGTCGCCAAAGTGCTTGTTCGCAGAGGGTCGTCTGATTCTTGCTTTATTCTCTATTATTCGTAGCTTCTTTACTTTACAATATAAAGATCCTTCAGGGGACTGTTTTGAGTTGACAGCTATATACTGCTCCTTAGTGGAGAGCATGCTCTCCTGCTGCCTGGCTGTTTAGTACCCAGGGGCCACAAAAGAGATCAGGAAGGCTGTACAGAGGGTAATTAACACCACCTCAAAAAAATCACTGGCTGCCCTCTGCCACCCTTTGAGCCCATCACCAGCTCCTCCCATCTCAGGAAAACCAGATCTATCACAGGTGCACCCCGACCACCAATTTCCTGCCCCGCTGCCCTCCCGCACCTCCAGACTTACAAACAGCTTCTTCCCCTGGGCCATTCTCACATGCAGTCTTTTCTTTGCTCTACATCCAAGCACTTTGCAACTATTTTGTTCTCTATTGTGTGCCTTTCTCTTGTTTTGTATAAATCCCTCTTGATTGTATATATTTCTCCTGTTTGCTATTTATTCCTGCTGTGTACAGTTTAGATTTTGCTCCAGCACAGTTGGTGTGGAGCACCCACAATTTCGTTGTATGTGTACATTAACAATAAAGGGCTATTCTATTCTATATAAATATAATTGAATTGATTAAAAAAAAAAGAAAACAGGAACAGGTTTTCACAAACAAAGACTTGTAGTGTGCCCAAAAAGGATAAAGTGATTTCAGTGACACTTCACTGTATGAGTGCAAAGCTAACACAGCTGAGTGTTGCACTCTGTAGACGGTCGCAGCACATTCCTCTCACAGTCAGCTACATATGACTTATTAATGTGTATTATTGCTCCAGGTCTGCCTCGTTTTAATAAAAAAGAACTTGTGGTCTGTTGACGTCCTGAATAAAATGATTGAAAAAGGTGCTGTTGGAGTTCTAAAAACGCTCCTCATGAGTTATTGATTCCAGAAAATGGAAAATGTGAATTTCTTCCCTACCTAAACCTGAAAAGTAAAGCGATATAGTTCCTTGACTAAAGTGAACGTGTGTTTTTAGTGGTCTTTTGTTCCCTATAAATTTGCATAAATTTTTAACACTCAGTGGCCTTAATATATATAAAGCTGCACCATTCACCCTCAAATGTTTTTGTTCATATCATCAAGCCCTATTACTGCTGTCACTCATTACGATTACTCATCTATTAAACAGAAAAATCAATGATGCTGAGCCTAAGGGCCATTTGAATGACTGGAAGTGACCATTTCAGTGCTGTAGTGTAAACTTTACCATTCCAGGAGGCCAACATCTTGGTGTCCAGATGAGGGCGTGGCCGACTCTTTCTCACTACGGCCATTTTGGCTCTGGCAGAGGCCAGGAGCTCATTGACTTTCTCGACAGTGATGCCAAAGCGAGCAGCTGTTAACTCGACTGAATAACGCACGATCAGCACATTCTGGCCCTGCAGCTCCCCGTGGGGGTCCTGGCAACACACAGTACAGGGAATAAGAGGGTGTTCACACATACTGATCCACACTGACTGCAGCATTTTTCATGTTAATGGTTACTGACACTATCAAGTCACCTTAAAGTCCTCTGTGACTGAAGTATAATAAACCATTATCATTCTGTGCATATTCACTTTCATTCATTGAGCAAGACCAACACAACTAGAACAAAAGTACCTGTTCTGGAGCAACATTGCCTTGCTCTTTGACCCCATAGTGATGCATAAAGATGTCAGCCAGCGTAGCATTACCAGCGGTGCCCTCCACCACGTCTGGTAAGAGCTCCCGAACTTCAGAGGCTGTCCACACGCAGAAAGCCCCCTCTCGCTTTTCTGGTCCCCCCGAAGCCGGGACAGAGTCTGCATCCTCTGCACTGTAGAAGCCCCCAGACTGTTTCAGAGAACGCACAAACACACAGAGAGGGCAGGAGGAGGGAGAGGTGCTTTTTAAGGACGAGAGACAAAATGCACTGTTGTAGATCAGTTGAGAAACATGCAACAGTATTCACGACACTCTTTCTGTTGCTGTGACATGATGATGAAAAACAACTATCTGAGAACATGAAAAAATTATTTTAGACACTGAAATTTCACAAACGCATTAATTCGGAAAGCTTCGGAAAGTAAAAACACATGAAAACCTAAAACCGCGGCAGTTGGTTGGAGGAAAAGCAGGACGGTTTAGCATCCTTTTCCTAAAATGAAGACTTAAACACTGCACTGCTACTGCACTTTTTTAAGATCATAACTGGCCTATTAATGTGGTTGGGAAACACAGAGATTTGCCAACCACAAAGTTTAACAGGGTTTTAATAGATCTACTGTAAAAAACACATAATGACTCTCAATTAATTTCAACCCCTATGATGCAAGATAAATCAAGCTTCAGGTAGTTAAAAAGGAAATACAGAGACTGAAGATCACTGGGACCCACACAGCTCACAGGGAACCAGCTGAAGTAAAAAAGTACTCCAGTAATTTAGCCTGAGGACAATCACGGAGTCTCCCTCACTGTGGGAAGATCCCACCCACTGTATTACAAAAAAGCAGCATGAAGTCTGTAGAAAATGATCTTTGCAGCACCAATTCATTAGCCTGTAATTGCATAATAAATCTTAGGGAATATTATTATTGCAACAAGTCTGGTTTTAATTGTGTGCCCAATTCACTTCTGTCGCCTCATTTAACAAAAGGGGGGGAAAAAAGGCTTGACCCTTAGACGAGAAGCAAGAGTTTAAGAGGCTATTCATCAACGGGGTCCCACCTCGTGACCTTGAGGATGCATGAACAAAAAGAATCCATAGAAAGGAACTTAATACAGTGTTGGCTTTAATATGCCTGCGCATTGATTCTCCAAGTCTGTGAAAGATGTCTTGACACATGCTCAATCATGCAGGTAAGAAAATCCCCAAAAAGTTTTTTGGGACTGTAGAAAGATAAACATGGTTAGTGTCATAAATATCTCCCTTAGCTCCACAGTGTAGGGGTTTACACATTTGCTCAGCTGGAAACATAAATCCTCTTTGGGGTTATATCAGGAAGGACATCCGGTATAAAAGCTCTGCCAAACTAAACCTTTAAAGTTACCTGCTGTGATGACCCTTCATGCCAAAGAAGCAGCCAAAAGAAACTATTTCTTGTGAAATAGTTTCTTTATTTGCTGATTTACAAAACCATCACAATGACGGTGAAGTTCCCATTACCACAAAAACAACACAGCAGTTGTGCACACAGAAATGGCAGACTCACCTTGTCGCTCAGGTCTCTGGAGACGTAAAGCAGTACATCCTTAGCCACTTCTGCAAAAAACTGCTCACCTGAAACCTGGAAAAACAGAAACGCACACAAGTCACCTCCCAAAGCAACATGATTTAACCTTAACATGACCTCACAGGTACTGTCACGTGGAGTGGTCTGTGCAGTATGCAATGAGAGTTCTATTTGTTTGAGTTTGTATGTTTGTGTCCTAATTAGGGTTTGTTTTTCAGTCTCTGACTTAAAAGCAGGCCAGCCCAGCAAGCACTCACGGGAAAACTGAAAACTATGGCATTCAGATTCTTAAGTTGTTTGCTGCATCATAACTCAGTGCTGCCCACTGCAGTGAAAAACACTGTCAAGTGTTTGAAGTGATGTACTAAAAACAGTAGAGTACAGTCATTTTGACTGAGGGCTAAATAAATAAAATGAAAGTTACAAAGTACAGTCTGACCACTCCTGGATTTTTAGGACCTATGTTGATACAGACTTTGAGGAAGCAAAAAAAATTCCAGCATTACATCTACAATACTTTTTTTACTGTACTATATTAGCGATGTGTGAAACCACTTGAGATGACTAGATGTTTAATCACTGCTGCCCTTGATAGTGATCATCAAAATTACTGCGTAGTTTAAGAAATTCATCCATTTCTTATTCAATTCTGGGTCACAGGGCGCCTGACCCTATCCCAGATGTCATAAAGTGAGAGATGGCGCATTTGCCGCATTAATTAATTTTTTTTTTTTTTTTTGCTATGTCTGGTTTTATTACTATGTGCATATTAGTATTGTACAGCACTTTGGTCTACCAGGTGTGTTTTTAAAGTGCTAGATAAATAAATAAATGATGATGAAAGAAATCTGTTATCACAACTCTTTGGGCTCAAACTGTAAGAAATAAATGTGTAAAATTACAGAATATGTTCTGGTAGGCCATTGCCCAAACAATAAGCCTCACAATAACAGCACATGTGTTGTCACTGTGAGTGTTTGATTTGACTCTGAAACAAAGTAAATGTTTGCCATCTCTTATGCTGGAGATTTTAGGTTGGGGGATAACATTAATTATGCAGACAAGAGAGAAAGATCAGAGCTAATTACACTGTCAGATACACAAACAGCCACACAGAGACAATTGCACACACCTGGGAAGCTGTTATGTAGGCAACAGCCAGCTGAGCCTGGTCGTACAACATCTTCTCAAAGTGAGGAACATGCCAGGAGGAGTCTGTGGAGTAACGATGAAAACCCTGAGATAAAGAGACATAAAGAGGGAGGCTGCTTAATTTTACTCACTAAAATTAGTTGAAAGTATCAGTACTACAACATAAGTATATCTGACTTGAACTAAAAACACAATTATATTAAAGAGACCAAGAGTACATCTGTGTGTTTTTGTGTCTGACATGAACAAACCAGGCTTGCACATTAGAGAAGCACCACTTCTGACAACATTCTGACAACTTTTTATTTAATTTTCTTGTTACTTGATGAATAAAATGTCCTAACCGTACAAAATGCCCTTTGTAAGAGCTTTCCTCTACAGTTTTGATTCAGTCTGTCATGCATCTCTATGACTCGCCACTGCATTCTGTATGATTTGATGGGTTGGGCATCACTGACCACATGCACAAAATAGCACTAACATATTTTGGTTTTCTGGGTAAACTTCCAGGTTGTCTTGGTATCCTTGTCTGTTCGAGCACAAATGCCCTTTTAAGACTGCTTTTTTGATGAGTTCTGACAGATGTGGGAAAAACAGCGTTTTATTAAAACACACCTAAACTTAAACATGCCAGTTTCTACTAGTGAATTTAAAATGATCATAAAATGGAATGGATTGAAAGAGACCTGTGGATGTTTTTCATGAGAGGCTTCTAATATTTTATGTTATGGATACTTGTATATAGTACGTTATGCTGCAGACCTCACAGAACAGAGCAGGCCTCAAGGACATTGGATGTGGCATTAATTATGCTAGAAAAAGGTTGAGCCAGGGTAGAGTTGGGTTGCAAAGCAGCATGCAGAGTCAGCAGAAATGGTGGGGACAAGCTACATGACAGCTGCCAGTGTCACAAACTGTATCAGCTGAGCATCAGCTGAACTAAAAGCATCTGCCCTGTCAGCCAGAATTTAGGGTTAATTTATAAATTTTTCTGACAGTTAATTTACTCCCTATTTTTCATGAATCTTTACCACTCAACCTGGTGGTTTGAATTTTGTTTTTCTGTGTTTAATATTTATTCATATATCAATTTTTTTTACAATACTTTGCCATTCATAATCCTGTTACAAAAAAAAACAACAACAACAAGAAAGAAAAACCCTGAATTACAACACTAGTTTGGTTTGTTTATACCTGTGCAATGTGGTCATGGATGCCTCCCAGTGCCATCATGCGAAGCGTGTGCAAGGCCATCTGGAGAGCCTCGACCCCTTTCAATGTGGAGCGATTCACAGTCCAATAGGACATGAGGAACATCAGATTCACTACAGATGCATAGGCAAGAGAGAGAAACAGGAAAAGACTTGCTGTCAGGTAGTCAAATAAAGAATTTTCTACAGGCCTTAAAGCTACAGAGCTGACCACTTGGGCTCATGTCGACCTGGTGAGGGGAACTTTGGAGCGTCTCTAAAGCCTCCATACTCTTCCTCATAGGAATGGGCGAGCTGCTGGAAGCAGCGATTAGCCACGTCTGGAGCCAGTGGAGGACTTTGGCCTGCGTTTGCAGTGATGGTTGTGCCTTTTTTCAGGGCCTCAATGATCCTCTCCCCACTGGACTCCAAAGCAGGACGATTATTCTGCCACTTTAGAACACAAGTCATACTTTATGTCATTCATACACTTCCACAGAGACAGCACAGGAGGGTAAAGAGAACAAACAAAAATATAATTTAAATCTCTTTAACGACTTTTTTTCATCCCCACTAACAATGCATGAAATCTGATATAATAATGTTCCCTAATTCTTGAAGTTTTACTACCTGATCTATGATTCTGGTGAGGACCGTCTTGAACCCAGGTCTACCTCCACGGTCTCTGGGAGGGAAGTAGGTGCCTCCAATGAAAGGTCGAAGTTCAGGAGTCAACCACACACTCATAGGCCAACCACCACCTCCACTTGTTGCCTGGAAATAATTCCCAGGCAAAAATTATAAAGGGGCACTAGCAGAGTGAAGCTGAAAGAGATTTTCATGTGAAAATGTAAATGTATACAAACCTGCACAAAGGTCATGTAGACCTTATCCACATCAGGCCTCTCTTCTCTGTCTAGCTTGATGCAGATGAAGTTTTCACTAAGGATTTTGCCAATTTCCTCGTCCTCGAAGGACTCCCTCTCCATAACATGGCACCAATGGCATGTGGAATAGCCCACTGGAGGTCAAGCAAAAGAAAATTCTTAATGTAGTGATCCAGATATCTGTAATCTATGTCTCGGAGATTTTTTTTTAACTCTTACCGGATAAAAAGATGGGTTTGTCTTCATTCTTTGCTTTGTCAAAAGCATCCTTCCCCCATGGATACCTGACCAAAAAAGGAAAAAAGAAAAGCAAAACGTGGCATTTGGCCGTGCTTTCAGAAAGTATGTCCATCTGAAGTTTAAAAAGCACTCACCAGTCGACAGGGTTGTGCGCATGTTGTAGCAGGTATGGTGACCTCTCCTTAGCTAACCTGTTGGAGTGTTTGTGAGAAGTGGATGATGGCCCTTCACTCCCTGACGCCATACTCATGAAGACAGATGGACTGGACACACAAGATGCTTATGAATGTGGATCCTGATTCTTATTAGCAAAACAGAGCAATCTTGATGTTGCTGCCTCGGTGTGGGCCCAAATACAGTGACTAAATACCTTACACAATGTTAAGCCAGCCCCAGGATGTCATTGTGTTACCCTTGAGTAATACGATAAAAATACAGCTACAACATTCAGTTCAAATTTCTCTATACATACCCGTTCCTTACAGAAACACTGTCAATACCCTGTGTAGTATATCGACAAAAGAATATATAAAATAATATACTAATATTGATAGGTTAATTTTTTCTAATTACAATTCTTGAGCGTTTCTGGGGCTGTACAAGCTTGTTCAGCAGCTCATTAAAGCTGCAGTAGCTGTCAAGCAGCTGTTAGTCCAGACTGGCAGCCGTGGCGAATTCCATTTGAATATTCTCCAATTTATTATGACTTAGCTAAAAAATAAAAGTTCATACCCCGGAAAACGTCAACAAACAGCTTTCACTTTATGAGTCATTTTTGTTGAATTCGGGTGGAAAAGCTGCACATATGTGCGTGATTTTTCACGTGTAACTTAGAAGCACAATGCTAGAATTTTCATCGTTAGCGGAGGGTGGTCGATGAGTTACCAAGAAACCAGCAAGAAAAGCTAACCAGTTAATAGAAACCAAAACATATTGTCAGCCTTTGTACTTACACCGAATTGAAATGCGTGGCATTATGATTTTAATCAAATGTTTGCCCCTACGGGGGAATGTCTCTGGCCACGAGTTAGCCTTAGGGACATATTAATATGAATGATTTTATATGGGAGTATGGTGTGGTTCGACACTCGTTAGTGCTATTGTGCCACAAGCAACAACCGTATCATAATACAACAGGTCGTGACTTTTATGCTAAGCCCGCTATGCTTGCTGTAAAATGTCAAAGCAGTGTTTACGTACAGCTAGCATTAGCTACACATTAGCTGAGGCAGCGTTACCTGAGGTAGCAGGCCGCCCGGGGATGGAGGAGCGGTGACCTGTCGCTTGGTGGGTGGGGAATTTGTCTGAAACACCTTAAGTCACCCTGTGATTTCTGCTGTGGACTATACGCTCCCGAATAAGCTGCAGTTAACACGCATGTAGGTCCCGCGCGGCTATGTTTGGACGCCGACCGACGCCATGCTAGTCTTAACATCCTAATCCACCAAGTGCGTCACTTTAGCAAGCTAACGTTAGCTAGTTTGTGAAGAGACAGCAGTCAAAACTTCCAGGCATGAGTTAAACACTTTTTTTTGCAATACCCTCACTTGACAGATGGAGGCGCGACAACAAAGCAGGAGTGGGGATCACAGGAGATAATATATTTGTTTTGGTGATACAAAATAAAAATGACAAACTGTGCAGTAACGTCTTCTCCCAAGTTTGTTATTTTCGTAAACGAATTTAAATTAAATATAAAATCTTTACATTACCTAAAGGAAATAAAACACAAATTCTAATATATTATAAACCATCTTCGCATTGCATTGGATATGTGAGATAAAATATATATCTGCACTTTTTTCCTACCTCCTTGTGTATGTGGCTTATAATTTAATATTACACCCTGTTCATATGCTTATTTTTCTACACATTTTTTATTTTATTAATTGTTATTAGTCTTGAATTTATACAACACAAAATGTGTTTGTTTTTGTATTTGACACATTAAATAAAAATTTAAAAACAATTTATTGTTTATTTAAAAAAGCAATACAATACTTATGTACAAGCAAAATATTTAAGCCTCTAGTAACTGTACAATATTTATATCTTTTCAATGAACCGATGAGTTATCTATGGTTTAAAGAATAAAACACACACACACCGTCATATTCAAACTAAAGAAACACAATACTTTTTCAGTTATGGTTTCATTAGTGCAGAATTGAGCTCAACAACTGTTGACACAAAGTCCTTGCGAGTTGCCAAGTCTGAGGCAACGATGTTCACACCTGATTGCTGCTTCAGCCATTTCAGGAGCTTAGGCAGACCCCTCCTAATAACGTTGGGGAAACTGTCGCAGAGACGAAGGATGTAGATGAGTATCCTATGATCTGCTGGAAGAGTCATGTTCAAACCACATACAAAGAAATCTGTGGGGAACAAGTTGAAGCTTAGTAATTATCTCAAATTATATTGTGTATAACCTGGCTGTTTAAAACTTTTTTCTCTCTGAATAGATGTTATTTTGGATATTTACATCCCAAGTAATATTGTTTTTTGATCACCAAAGATGAATGTCTTGCTGTCTATAACTTATAACATGGCATAGTTGAGAAAACTCACAATTGGAAGTCTTTTCCTTTCCCAAGGCTTCAGATATTTTTGATTTAACTTGTGCACGGTCCATGCTATTGGCGTAGTAATAAGTTATTTTTTTCCACATTTCAGGATGGTAGTTTGCTGGATAGTCATATGAAACTATGACATTTTTGCCTTGGTCCCAGCAGTTCTGCAGTGTGGGGATGCCCTGTTGTAAGATAATGAATATCTTATTTTGAAACTATAAGCAAAGGTTACAGTAAGTACTTCAACAATGAGACTTATTTGACCTACTGATCTAAGAATAAATGAATACATTTTTTAAAAAAGAAGAAAAACTGTACACTACCGGGGGGACGAGTGTGCTTCCAAACATGGTCTTAATGAAGCCGATAAGATGGTTGTGAAGTTTATCTTTAATGTTTTTCTCAAAACCATTGAAGTTTGAAAAAGCCAGGATGATGACTTCTTTAGGATGGGCCACTGTCCAGGCATGTATTTCCCCGAGAACAGTCTGAACTCAATGGGAAAATTAGCTGGCATTAGATAAAAGAAATCTTCTTTATAGGGTTCCTTCATGACACAGTAAGTGAGCACATGTGTTATAAATCACATTAACTAAGGCTAATTACCAAAATAGAACAGACACTTCATAAAGGAAATCAGTAACACCTGTGTTTATTTACCTTTGGTCATATTTTAAAACTTGAACTAGTTTTAAAACAGGTCTTGCCTAAAGCTTAGTAAAGGTCTTCTTAAGTTAAAAAAAATCTGCTAAAAGTTCAGTTATTTTTATATCAAAAAATTTGATATTTTAGTCTTGTACTTTTGTATATATAGTCTTGTACTTTTACATAATATGCTTATTATTACCTCAACATCAGTGCTTGTGTACAGCCCATGGTAAAAGTAAAGCCTAGTGGGATGGTGGTCATTACGTTTGCGAGCGATCCTCAAGTCAAAGTAGCGAACTCCTGCTTCCAGTTGCATTGTGATGTTGTTTTCCTGTGATAAAAACCAACATCAGTCAAACATTCCATTCTCTGTTTGTTACGTTCACCTATAAATTTGATAGCGGCAGGTCAGAAACTCCCCTTACCTGGGTCATTCCCCATGTTCGTACTATTCTGCGTAAGCAATAAATCCAGCTGAATCGTTTTAGATTGTCAGGCTCTATAATAGCAGAGCTGGCATCCAAATCATAACTCACAGAGTCATGGCTTCCTACGAATGAAACACACAAATGCCTTACCAATGTTGTTTTAAAATGCTGTACAGATTTGGGAGTTGTTTTTTTATGGTGTATTTATGGGATTTTTTTTCTCATGTAGCTCTATAGTCCTCTTTTAAATGTAATGTGTATGGGCACAAATTATGGTCATAAATATTTTGTACTTGTAAATCAGGATTTGTATGTGTAAAAAGAATTTGTGTGTGCATAAAAACATTTGTGTGTGGACTTAGCCAAAACATACAAGTGAAACTCTGCACTCAAGTTTCAAGTTACTAGTACAAATTTTGACCCTAGTTTTCTTCCTTTCATCTGATTGGTCATTGTCATGTCAATCACAAATTTAACAATCCAATCAGAGAACAGATGGGTTTGGCTGTGGAGGGGCGCTTTTTTGAACTGCAGGTCCTTGAAGGGTAATACAGTTTGAAGCTGGAAGATCTCTATATAAATATCCGATAGAAACTAGGTCCCCTAAATTTCAGTAGCTGTTGAAAGGATAAAGTTGTGGTATATCAGTGGTTAGAAATACCATTATTACTTTAAAGGTTAAAGGTTAATTAAAGGTCCTTTCACATTGGATGCATGTGCTGCTAATGCTAGCTGCTAACTAAAAGCCAAGGATCCAAAATTTGTTGCGCTGGCTGCTGAGCTCTGTGGGGTTTTGCGGCAGCTCTACCTGTACTAGATGCACCTGCTCCTTGTCGTTTCTATCTCTGACTTTATGTCCTCTACAAGAGTTTCTGTTTTTTTTTTATCTTCAAATGTTCAATAGAAACATGTAACGCTAATTCATAACGAAGAAAGCTTTGTAACTATCCCCACTAGTGAAGACTGTCATTTCCACAACACTGCCATTTGGGTACAGTCTCCGCACTAGCCAAGTACAACTACTGTATTTCTTGCAAATAATTAACAAATTAATTAACAAATGCAGCAGAAACCACAACCTTTTTCATTCATTTTGTTTGTTTGAATTCTGACTGAATAAATGCTACCACTAAATGCTATTGGAGGTGCCCCAAAAAAATCTGCAGTGTAGATTGCAGAAAAGTATTTCTGTTAACAAAATGGTCCGATTTGACACACTGTACATGCTGTGTTTGATGTTGGACACAGTTGCACTGTATACATTTACCTGGTATGGCTAGTTTGAAGAGAGGAATTGTCCAAAGTTCAGATGGTAGTTGTGACATCCAGTCAGTGTAGTTCGCGATCTTTATATTCCCTTTCTTTGCAGACATCTACACAAAACATTTTTAAACTTACGGGAGAGTCTCTTAGAAATTCAGTGGTTCTAGGCAACAGTGAACACATTAAGCACAAACATAAAGGTCACAAGTTTTAAGAATTAACACTTACCCTGCCAAAGTCATGCACCAGCTGTAGTTTACTTCGTTATTCCTTCAGATTTGACAGTGTACACAAACTGACACAGTCAGACAATCAGAGGCTTAGCTTTGTCACTGCTCCTCAGAAGGACTTCATTGTTATGTTGTAAGAGTTAAAACGTCAGCTGTCTTACCGGTTTTGCAAGGATGCAATCAAAACAAGGAATGTTTGATCATACCCTCAGTATTCACTAGGAAAAAAACAAAGGCTTTCACTACACTTTTAATTCTGATATTAGTGCAGACTTCAGTAGTGGATTTCAGTCTGCACTCAAAAAAGTAAACTAAGGCACTTGTTTGATGAGTTCGTTGATAAGTTTAACCGATGTCTCTAGCAATAAGATCTCTGGAAATTATTGAGAAAAAAACCAAGGGCTGAAACACTTTTTTGTACTAAAAAGGTTTGCAGGGTGCATATTTATCAAGAGTACCATTACAAACTGTTCAGAAAAGAGATCATTACCTGCAGGACAGACATCAGTAACAATATTTAAATTTTTTTGATAGACATGCTGAAGTGACGAAGGAAGCCTGAAAAGAATCTTTAATACAAATCAGTACTCTGTCTCCTTTGGTTTTCCTGTCAGTTTGACAAATGCCGCCCAATGTTATGTCCAAATCGGAGAGATTTTTGTTTAGCTAGACTACAGCAAGGACAAAAATATTGAAACAGCATTCACACATTATTAAATGTAATAATCCTTTTCTATTTTTTGAAATCATGTAGGCAAATTATTTCAGTAGGGCTGCTTGGCACTTGTTGTCTCAGCAGGCTGTTTATTGATCTTTATGAGAATATCTGAATTATTTTAGCTAGACAGGCAGGCAAATGGCCTGTTATTGCCATTAATTTGATCTATATATGTCTAAATATTTGCTGAACACTGCTAAGAAAAACTATATTAGAGAGAAAACCTAGTCTTACCTAAACTATTTCTTGGAGAAGTAGCACTGTTTTTTCTTTAGCTTCAGAGAGCTACTCCTTGAAGCTTCTGCCTCCCTCTCATTCACACACATGTTCTGTCTTGCTTCTATTGACTTTCATTCCTCTTCTCACCAGAGCATGCCTCCATCTCTCCAGGCTCAGCATTATGATCTTCATAATGCCGTCTGCAAACAGTATAGTTTACAGAGACTTCTGCCTGATTTCATCAGTCAACCTGTTGCTACTGTAAAGGCTCAGAGCAGATCCCTGATGTTGTCCCACACCGCCTTAAATCCATCTCTCTCTGACCGAGATCACTGTCTTGTTAACACTGAAAGTCTTATGCCACCCTCACATATAGTGCTTCTCTGCCACTCCTGACTTTCTCGTGCAATACCACAGTTTTGCCGTTGACACCCTATCATATGCTTTCCCTGAATAACAAAAGACTTAGTGCAACTCCTCCTGACCTTCTCTATACTTCTCCATCAACACTCTCAAAGCTAACATCACATCTGTAGTGCTCATTCTAGGCATGAAGCCGTACCGTTGCTCACTGATGGCCACCTCTGTTCTTAAAAAGAGAAACTAGCTGTCAACAGGGTTAAACCACTGAGGAGGAGGCCATTCTTAAAATGTATTCAAACATTAATTTCCACTCTTGTAAATTACAAAGTGAACTCATGCGTAATAAATCACATATTTACTCTTGTCTGTACACAGATTGTTCTCTGCGACATTCTTAAGCCATCTGGTTTGACGAGTAGTCTAGCCTACTGTTGACATGACTCACCTTAACTTGTGCTACCGGTAGATCATGTTTTTAGCATCCACAGCTATCAGATTGGTACATATGGGCAAAGTAGTTACTGTTTTGTGTAATGTATTGTGTTGTAGGCTACAGATTTATTGTAAAGGAAACAGGTTGGAGGAGAGATACACCGGAGCCCTATAAACACTGTTTATGGAGTAATCAAGTTAAGATAAAGTTATTCTGTTAAATGTAAGTTTTGCATAGAGGGGTTACTATTTGGGAAGCATTTTAGATGAGGTGTTAGCAGCCTATAAAAGACAGATTTGAAATGCTTTGTTCTATATGAACAATGACCACAAAACAGAAACAAAATATTTATTTAACTTTTTTTTATTAGACTTTTGATGTTGCAAAGCAGACTATAACACAAAAATTTATAGGCTTTTCAAGGACTTGACTTCAGGTTGATTATCTAGCCTTGGCCAGACCCAACATATTCTGGCCTCTTTTGTAGATTGAATAATACTGTTTGAGGAAGACATCACTCAGGGTCCACATGTTGCCACCTGTAGCACCGAAGCCTTAGCCTAAACACTACCATTTGCAACATCCACATGTAATTGATTAAAAATATTTACTTTGTTTTCTGTTTTTTTTTTCTGTGTACTTTTACTTAGAAACTGTGATCACACTGATCACACATAAATTATTGCAAAGCTCTGCATACCAATAATGTGAATGCTGAAAGAGCATTTGGGTCTTTGGGTTGTGGTGGAGTAAGATATTTACATCATGGTAGCTGAAACGTGCAGCAAATGTGTGATGCTGTCAATATGGTAAGGTAAGCTTGGTAAGCAAGCTGCCCCAGTCTAAGTTTACTCCTAATGGGTAATTGCTGAGTGATCGGAGGGTGAAATTAATGCCTTTGCATGCTATTATTAGCATTTTACTCCCTAATATGTCTCCCAGAGCTGATAGTATGACATTCATATTCATTAAAGAAGGTCATCATTTATGAGTTGATATCATTCACCCCCAAAATTTTGTTTTGGAGACATGTTTTTCACACAACAATTACAATACCAGTTGGAAACAACTGCACTGTTATTATTTACTCAGCATGGCTAGTTTAAACAGAGGAAGATGGCCTTTGTGACAATCCGCCATTGAAGCATTTATTTTCCCTTTGCCTTTTTCTGCATAGATCTATAAAAAACATTTTTAGTCTCTTATAAATTCAGTGACATTAAGCAAAAATGAACAAATTAAGCTCAGGCATAAAAGTCAAAAGTGTTTGGGAATAGCACTTACCCTGCCAAAGTAATGCTCCACTTGTAGCTTAAATCTTTATCACTTTAGATTTGAGAGTGTACATGAACTGACACAGTCAACCAACTGAAGATTAGTTATTGCTCCCCAGGAGCACCTCATTTATATGCTTTGAGGGGGATAACGTCAGCTGTCTTTCAAGTTTTGTTGTGAAGCAATCTGAAAGAGGAATCTGGTAAAATCTCCTTATGCCATCATTATTCATTAGAAAATACAATGAGATCACAAATGCTTTCAACACACTTTTAACTCTCTGACTGGAGTGGACAAAAAGCCATAAATCAGTGGTTCATAAACGGTCTCTTGAATGCCGCTCTGCAGAAGCCCAAAACAATCTGAAGCGGTCGTCAACAATAAATTATGATCTACACTGAATTTGACTCTTAATAGATTTTTATATAACCATGAGCCCATTCTTAAATCCATAATTAGTGTTTTTATATAATTATGTGCCCCCAAAACATTAAACACCTTAGTTACACCACGGATGACTTCATCCTAGATCCTAAATCAGGCACACAGATCATGTTTGTGAGTTTCGTTCTCTTTCGACAAATACAATAAGAATAAACAAAAACAAATTTGTTCCTACAGACATGTGAAAACAGCACCGCGGTCAGTGGTTTCATACACAGTAACCTGCATGTCAAAGTGTTCTTGGGCAAGAAGCTGAACCCTGAATTTATCCAGATGGATCCACTGGAGTGCGGGTGTGTGAGTGTTGTGTTTAAAGTGCTTAGACATTTAAAAAAAAAAAATACTTGTATAGATGTGTGTGAGTGAGGCTTGTAGTAAGGAAAGCACTTTGAGTCCTCACATTAGTAGAAAATGTGTACAGTGGCTTGCAAAAGTATTCTACCCCCTTGAACTTTCCCACATTTTGTCACATTACAGCCACAAACATGAATCAAGTTTTTGGATTCCACGTGAAAGACCATCACAAAGTGGTGTACACGTGAGAAGTGGAACGAAATCACACATGATTCCAAACATTTTTTACACTTAAACTAAAAAGTGGGGTGTGCGTAATTATTCAGCCCCCTGAGTCAATACTGTAGAACCACCTTTTGCTGCAATTACAGCTGCCAGTCTTTTAGGGTCTGTCTCTACCAGCTTTGCACATCTAGAGACTGAAATCTTTGCCCATTCTTCTTTGAAAAACAGCTCCAGCTCAGTCAGATTAGATGGACAGCGTTTGTGAACAGCAGTTTTCAGATCTTGCCACAGATTCTAGATTGGATTTAGATCTGGACTTTGACTGGGCCATTCTAACACATGGATATGTTTTGTTTTAAACTACTCCATTGTTGCCCTGGCTTTATGTTTAGGGTCGTTGTCCTGCTGGAAGGTGAACCTCCGCCCCAGTCTCAAGTCTTTTGCAGACTCCAAGAGGTTTTCTTCCAAGATTGCTCTGTATTTGGCTTCATCCATCTTCCCATCAACTCTGACCAGCTTCCCTGTCCCTGCTGAAGAGAAGCAGCCCCAGAGCATGATGCTGCCACCACCATATCTGACAGTGGGGATGGTGTGTTCAGAGTGATGTGCAGTGTTAGTTTTCCGCCACACAGTGTTTTGCATTTTGGCCAAAAAGTTCCATTTTGGTCTCATCTGACCAGAGCACCTTCTTCCACATGTTTGCTGTGTCCCCCACATGGCTTGTGGCAAACTGCAAACGGGACTTCTTCTGGTTATCTGTTAACAATGCCTTTCTTCTTGCCACTCTTGCATAAAGGCCAACTTTGTGCAGTGCACGACTAATAGTTGTCCTATGGACAGATTCCCTCACCTGAGCTGTAGATCTCTGCAGCTCATCCAGAGTCACCATGGGCCTCTTGGCTGCATTTCTGATCAGCGCTCTCCTTGTTCGGCCTGTGAGTTTAGGTGGACGGCCTTGTAGGTTTACAGTTGTGCCATACTCCTTCCATTTCTGAATGATGGCTTGAACAGTGCTCCGTGGGATGTTCAAGGCTTGGGAAATCTTTTTGTAGCCTAAGCCTGCTTTAAATTTCTCAATAGCTTTATCCCTGACCTGTCTGGTGTGTTCTTTGGACTTCATGATGTTGTTGCTCCCAATATTCTCTTAAACAACCTCTGAGGCCGTCACAGAGCAGCTGTATTTGTACTGACATTAGATTACACACAGGTGCACTCTATTTAGTCATTAGCACTCATCAGGCAATGTCTATGGGCAACTGACTGCACTCAGACCAAAGGGGGCTGAATAATTATGCACACCCCACTTTGCAGTTATTTATTTGTAAAAAATGTTTGGAATCATGTATGATTTTCGTTCCACTTCTTATGTTTACACCACTTTGTGTTGGTCTTTCACGTGGAATTCCAATAAAGTTGATTCATGTTTGTGGCTGTAATGTGACAAAATGTGGAAAGGTTCAAGGGGGCCGAATACTTTTGCAAGCCACTGTATTCTCCTTCTGTATCCCAGTTATGAGATCCAGTTCTGGCTTTGGATTTGAGTATGAAGTATGTATCCATAGAGTGTTTTTGAACTACTTTTTTTTTGATAGACTCACATATTATGTCACTTCATGACATATGACATCACTCTCCTGTGTGTTAAATTGAAATAGTAATATCAATAAAAGCAGGAAGTCTAAGAATTGACTGTTTCCTTTACAACAATTTCATCCACTTGCAGTTACTCTGTTACATAAATACCGTTGCATTTCTTCCTATCTGTTAAAGTTTCCATCACATTCCACATTCATCTCCATAGCTCGTGACTTTGTGAGAATCTTCCTGTTGAAGATAAGCAGCAAAAGATGCGACCCATGAAAGCAATGTGACCCATGACTAAAGCCTTCCCACATTTCTACACAGCCGTTTAAAGAAAACCAGAGTTTAGAAAATTGCTTCCCTGCAGTGTATTGAATACTAGAGTCAATCCTTGAATACAAGAGTCCATTGACTAAAAATGCAATACATGTTGATGTGCAACTTGTCACAGTTTGAGATCCACTGCTATATATAAATACAGCCTGGTGGAAAACTGTGCTATACTAAACAGTGTGCTCATGTTAAACTATCTTGTGAACACCATCCACTGCATTTGAGTTTAATGGGGCAAAGGGGTAAAGGGCTGGAACATTAAATCCCTTTCAGGTGAGATAAAATAAAAATGATGGTCATTTCATCCATGAAGGAAAATAAAAAGTAAAGAAAAAATAACAATCTTATTGTTCTTTTGGCTGCTCCCTTTAGGGGTCGCCATTGGCCTCTGTTTAAACACTATCCATATCATCCTATTCTGTCACACTAACCATCCACATGTCCTCTTTCACTACATGCACGAATCTTCTCTGTGGTCTCCTTTTGTTCCTCCTGCCTGCAAACTACATGTTCAACATATCCAACATCCAATATATCCACTTCCGCTGCTCTGCATCAAACCACCTCAGCTTTGCCTCTCTAACTTTGCCTCCAAACTGCTCAACCCGAGCTGTCCCTCTGTTATACTAACCTCTAATACTTTCTCTCACGGTCAGTGCCAATAAAACTTAACATCTATAATTCTGCCAGCTCTAGTTTTGCCTGCTGTCTTTTTTGTTAGCGTCACTTTTTCCAAACCATACATCACAGCACATCGTTACAGAAAATGGTTAGTCTTACCCTCCACATATGTGCTGTTTTCTACTTATGGTGCATATCTGACTCAAAAATACATTCCTATTGTGTAAATCTGATGTTTTAAAATAGGAAATTAATTTTATTCTTTTGCAAACGACAACATGAACTCCTTAGTAATAATTCACATCCTTCTTGATTTGGGGACACACAGATTGTCCTCTGCTACAGTCTTGAATCATCTGGTCTGACCAGTAGTCAAGCCTACAGTGGACACAATTTGGTGACCTTGTGACTGCCCTTAACTTGTGCTGCTTGTAGATCATGTTTGTTAGCATTCACAAATATCCTATGCCATCCCATTGCTGTTTCATAACTTCAGCTGTTTTGCTTAATGTTAATCATTGTATATTAGGCTACAGATACAGCTCAGCCTTGCAAGATAACTCACATGAAATGATCAATTTTTTCTTTTTTATTAACTGTTTTGTAAGTTAAGTCTAAAAAAGTCTTTGGTAGAGTTCTTCGGGTAAGTAGGTCTCAAACTTATAGGTCAAGTAGGTCTTGAAAATTAAAAATACAACATATTAATGACATATTAAACTAAATTATTTTCTCAGTTATAATTAGAGTATATTTGGAAATTCCACAGTTTTGTTCTATTCATTGTACACTATTTACAGATATTTTTCATTTTGTCCGGGCTTTTATGTTTAATGGTTTTTGAAATATTCATGGTCAAACACTGCCTCACATTTCAATACGCATAAAAAAGAGCACCGAAAATGGGTAGATGTAAAAAAAAAAAAAAAAAAATTCACAGGATTGAGGCTCTGGCATGAACTCTGGATGTGTGTTTTTTCTATGTTTTCGATTCACTGGAGGAGCATGACTTCTTATATCTCAACAGCGCCATGTGCTTTTATGGCTGTCATTATATGTTCTTGCTCCTTGTCTGCAAGTTAACCAGGACACAGTAACAACAGAACAAATTCTGACAGTAAATCAGATTTGCTAAGTTGGACAGATACTTGCTGGTAGGCTTTTGGATCACTTCAAGCTTGATCCTAGTCTTTATCAGTTGGGTGTTAGACCAGGGGTGGGCAACTCCAGGCCTCGAGGGCCGGTGTCCTGCAGGTTTTAGATATCACCCTGTGTCAACACACCTGAATCGAATGATGAGTTCATTACCAGGCCTCTGGAGAACTTCAAGACATGTTGAGGAGGTAATTTAGCCATCTATGTTAGATCAAGGACACATCTAAAACCTGCAGGACTCCGGCCCTCGAGGACCCAGATATATTAAAATGTTATATTATGTTATTATATGCTGTCTTTTGTAAATTAATGTCCAGAAGATTGAAATGTCCCAAATTCACTGGGAGGTCAGTGGCTTTATTCCTGCTTTCCACGTCAAACTGGAACTACCCCAGTTCACTAACAGAGAACCAAATGGAGCTGCTCCAGGAACACATAGAACATATTAAACTGCCTAATGACTTATATTTAAACAAAATACATGACAAATAGAGTTAACTCCTTGTGGGCTGTTGTGAAATTTATACCTGGAGAATGCTGCTACAGTCTTAAGACATGTGGTTTGACCAGGAGTCTACCCTACGGTGGACGAGGTTTGCTGACCTTATGACTCTCATTAGTTTGTGCTTTTTGTATTTTTTGGCATTCACACGTATCTCATTGACACATTGGCCTGTTTCACAATTTCAGGTGTGTTACCTAATTTTAAATGTGTTGCACTGATTTCCCCTTCACACTTTAAAAGATTCCCAAATTCTGGAAGAACCCAAGGCTCATTTGTCTTATTTAGATAAGCCAGCCAATCAAGATATTTGAAGTCTCATCTGTAGCGCCATCACTAAACCTGACTCCTTTCCACTCTCACATGGATAACTGGATATACAGGGAGTGCAGAATTATTAGGCAAATGAGTATTTTGTCCACATCATCCTCTTCATGCATGTTGTCTTACTCCGAGCTGTATAGGCTCGAAAGCCTACTACCAATTAAGCATATTAGGTGATGTGCAACTCTGTAATGAGAAGGGGTGTGGTCTAATGACATAAACACCCTATATCAGGTGTGCATAATTATTAGGCAACGTCCTTTCCTTTGGCAAAATGGGTCAAAAGAAGGACTTGACAGGCTCAGAAAAGTCAAAAATAGTGAGATATCTTGCAGAGGGATGCAGCAGTCTCAAAATTGCAAAGCTTCTGAAGCGTGATCATCGAACAATCAAGCGTTTCATTCAAAATAGTCAACAGGGTCGCAAGAAGCGTGTGGAAAAACCAAGGCGCAAAATAACTGCCCATGAACTGAGAAAAGTCAAGCGTGCAGCTGCCAAGATGCCACTTGCCACCAGTTTGGCCATATTTCAGAGCTGCAACATCACTGGAGTGCCCAAAAGCACAAGGTGTGCAATACTCAGAGACATGGCCAAGGTAAGAAAGGCTGAAAGACGACCACCACTGAACAAGACACACAAGCTGAAACGTCAAGACTGGGCCAAGAAATATCTCAAGACTGGTTTTTCTAAGGTTTTATGGACTGATGAAATGAGAGTGAGTCTTGATGGGCCAGATGGATGGGCCCGTGGCTGGAATGGTAAAGGGCAGAGAGCTCCAGCAAGGTGGAGGTGGAGTACTGGTTTGGGCTGGTATCATCAAAGATGAGCTTGTGGGGCCTTTTCGGGTGGAGGATGGAGTCAAGCTCAACTCCCAGTCCTACTGCCAGTTTCTGGAAGACACCTTCTTCAAGCAGTGGTACAGGAAGAAGTCTGCATCCTTCAAGAAAAACATGTACCAAGTACTCCACAGCGTGGCTGGCAAGAAAGGGTATAAAAGAAGAAAAACTAATGACATGGCCTCCTTGTTCACCTGATCTGAACCCCATTGAGAACCTGTGGTCCATCATCAAATGTGAGATTTACAAGGAGGGAAAACAGTACACCTCTCTGAACAGTGTCTGGGAGGCTGTGGTTGCTGCTGCACGCAATGTTGATGGTGAACAGATCAAAACACTGACAGAATCCAAGGATGGCAGGCTTTTGAGTGTCCTTGCAAAGAAAGGTGGCTATATTGGTCGCTGATTTGTTTTTGTTTTGTTTTTGAATGTCAGAAATGTATATTTGTGAATGTGGAGATGTTATATTGGTTTCACTGGTAAAAATCAATAATTGAAATGGGTATATATTTGTTTTTTGTTGAGTTGCCTAATAATTATGCACAGTAATAGTCACCTGCACACACAGATATCCCCCTAAAATAGCTCAAACTAAAAACAAACTAAAAACTACTTCCAAAAACATTCAGCTTTGATATTGATGAGTTTTGGGGTTCATTGAGAACATGGTTGTTGTTCAATAATAACATTATTCCTCAAAAATACAACTTGCCTAATAATTCTGCACTCCCTGTAGTAGGGTTGGCCAAACAAAACTGGACCTCCTGAAAGGATACAGGCAGGTGCCTCATTTCCCATTATACATCTGAAATATCTTTCTTTGTGACGCCTGATCACCTACTACAGTATACTGTAAAGCCTTTAAGAGTCACTATCCAAAGGCTAATCAATACTGCACTGTCTAGTGCCTAGGCATAACAATATTACCACTGGTCAGGTCAGGGCTGTTTTGGTAGCAAAAGAGGGACAAAGAAAAATATTAAGCAGGTCGTCAAAACGGTTTGCCTGATCAATGTACTTAACTGTGACACTGTGACTTATTCTTCAGCATGGTGAGATTACACAGATTTTGCAGGAATTTTTTGATAGATGTGAAAGTGCATGTTAAATGTGAGTTTGGCAAGGGTGTTGTCACCTATTTAGGGAAACAATGAGGGCATGGGCATGTGTGTGCCTTGCTGGCCAAGGTTCAGGCCATTCTGGACTTTTCTGTGCCCAACACATGATGTTAACTCTGCTAGTTTCTAGGCATGTCTGGATACTATTTCTGCAAGGACTTTGTGAATGTGGTTGTGCTTTTGACTGATTTTCAAGCCCTGACAACCCTTTTGTGTGGACTTCTGAGTGTTGGGATTAATTTAATTCAGCCAAGCATCTTCTATGCAGTGTCCCAGTGCTGGCTGCCACTGATTATGCTTGTGCTTGTGTTAAACTAAAGGTTGATGTCAGTTGTTGTTTCATAACTTTGGCAGTGTTACCTTAATATTGATTACTGTGTTGTAGGCTAAGATTTATTTTATTTATATACATATTTTATACGTGACTATTATCTGTTAAGTAAATAAAAGAAGAAAGCAGTTTTGGATTCAACCAATTCTCAAGAATAGAAGCAGCAGGGAGAATTTTATGGTTTCATCCATGGTTTCATGTGTGTGACATTTTAAGATTTCAGTGGGGCAGTTTGGTACCAGAGAAGGTATACAAATAATTTCAGAGAGCCAACTGACCCAGAACAGCATGTAGCTGTGTATATCATATATAACAGTGCACATATTGAGCCACAAGCACACTTGTTGCCAAATGCAGTGGTCTGTTTGGTCAGATTCAAATCTAACTTGATTGAATAAATAAATAATGCGAATTTGTACATCACACCACTGAAGAAAAAAAGATGCCCAGTGTTAGACTAAAGTTTGCTATTTACCAAAGATTTTGGCTTTGATTTTGGTTTGTACAACCTAAACACTCAGTAAATGCCTAATAACAGATGCAATAAATGTGATACCTTAAACACGTGCTGCACTGTACTGGATGAAATGAACTACTGCAATACTACAAAAGCTACAAGTGTGAAAAAGTTGGCTACTACTGTTTGTACAACAACACACTTTCCACATTGTTTGTCTGCTTGCCTTTACCCCACTGGGCCTGACTTGTAACTGAGAGCGAAATTTAAAAATGACCAGTAGGTGGCAGCAAACGTTAAGAATCTATCTACTTTATCTACTGTTATTAGCTTTTATAATTAATAATGGGTTTTTTATGTCTTGAATTGACACAGCTCATGGTTTATTGAACATTTTATTGATTACATTACATAGTAAACAATAAAACCTACAATCATACATCCTGCAGTAATACGAGATTAATTATGACTAATTAACAGCCTGACCTGACATCATTTGACTGAGCCACACCCAATCCAAACAACAACAAAACACTCACTGGCATGAAAAAGAAGCACTGACCATGAAGTCCTTGTCCATATAGGGCAGGATATTTTTGTCTCTGTTATTGATCCGTTTTTGGTCATTTTTTTCTTCATCCCTACCTATCAAATCAACATTACCAGCACCAAAATCCCCACAAAATAATAGATCCTTAATTAATTATGTTAAGTTTGATATTCATAGCTATTTTGTGACATTTTTAATTAGAATTTGTTTTTATCAACAATCCTGTTTATCTTACCTCTTTGTGTTTCTACCGGGACACACTTTCTGCATCCTTGCCTTTATGATTTAGTCCACTGGGCCTGACATGTAACTGAGAAAGAAACTAGCCAGATGATATCAGCAAACAATATGAGCATTCACTTAGATTTAAGTTTTTAATGGTTTAACTATTATCACCTTCTTAATTTATAACCATTTTCTAAATTAAGAACTTGCTTTTACTACATAGCTCATAGTTTATTGTTTATTTAACTGTATGTATCTAATTTAATACATCCATATGATTTTAATGACTAAAACCTCAAGTTCTATATATAAACTGTAGGTTTCATGCATTTCAATGCATCATAAAAAACTTACAGAATAAGTATATGAAAATTATTATAATTATTCTTATGTAATTATACCACTCAGTTGGTGACTGTGTGGGGATGGCTGGTTATGGTGCACCTGAGTTTATGCTTGGTATTCCATATGATGAAGCAATTGACATGTGGTCTCTGGGGCTGGTAGCTGTGGAGCTTTCTATAGAGGTGCCACTCTGCCCTGGGGATATGGATTATGATGTTTTGAAATTTATCATAGACATCAGGGTCAGCCACCAGATTATGTTCTGGACTCCGGCTTGTGCACTGATGACTATTTCATAGAAGACAACTACAACGAACAGCACTGGACATTTAAGAGTGAAAAACAATTTCAATACGAGACAAGATTACAATCCCAGAATACTCGATATATAAAACGTAAGTGTATTGATAACCTCGAACAACTACTGAAAATGTTCAACATTTATTTGTCAGCCTAGTTAAACAGATGTTGGCCTTGGATGCAAACCAGCACATAACACCCTCAGAGGTTCTCCAGGATCCCTTTTAGACCCTGGCCTCTCTGCGAGTTCCCCCTGCACTGACATGAGTAGCACAGGGGGAAAAACTTTGTGGTCTTTCAGCAGCCTTCAAGCTGGAAAAGAGAAAGACCACAAAAATCAATCTCAAGCACAGTTTCTTTTACCCCAGATAAAAGTGAAAAACACACAAATAGGGGTTGGAAAAGGCAACTAACAGCAAATTACACTCCAAAGATTAATTAACCTGCTTTGGCTGTTTGTTTGTTTTTTAATTTTCACTCCCCCCCCCCCCCCCAAAAAAAAAAAAAAACTCTATGGGAACTAACAATTCTTGTGAAAAACAATTAGAAAGCCCCCCCCCAAAAATAACAACAACAACAAACAACAATGAATATGGTCTTGAACTTGGGCACAATTTTTCTTAACATCCATTTAGTAATCTCTATGTCAAGTTCTTACTAATATTCAAAGCAGAGCAGCAGACACCTTACCATCACATTAGTCCTTCAGTCAGACTCACACCACCATGTTCACACTGATAAATTCGATGCAAATTGGAAATAAATTGGATATTAATTAATAAACCTGCTTTAAGCATCATATAATTATTGTTTGTAATTCTTTATAAATATATAAATAGTGCTAGGGCCCAGAATGCAGCTAAATCTATTTTTGGTTAGTATGTTTAGTTATTTTATTTTAAAATATAACATTTTTTAAGACTATTGTTGGTTTTAATCTAGTTTAAACCAAACCAGCCAATCAGAATTTTTGCATCCAAGTATGTGATTGGTTGGTTTTGTGGCACACTTATAACGGTGTACAGAGAGTTGAGTGTGCATGAAGCAGAGATGTTGTGAGCGCGAATGACACACTGAGAGCAGGTCCGCAGCTGTCTGTCAGCACACAGAGCAGAGATCTGAGGAAGAGCAAATGCGAACAAATGAGCGAGAGGGGCTGTAATTATGTGTGCATATGAATAATAGCAAACACTGAAATATATGTCTTGCACATAAGAATGAATTTTGTTCGCTCAAATTAAAATTCTCTTCACTCAAAATAATTTTCTCATCAAAATGCAAAAATTGTGCTCGCATTTTTTTTTAACATGCGCTCAGAATAGAGGCACAAAAATAACACCATAGACTTCAAAGCATTTAACACTAAAACTGCCAAGAGGGTCTTATATTGCATGTTTTCTCTCATTTTAAAAGATGAAAATTAATGTAATTATTTTACAAATGAAAAAATGTTATTAAAGGTAACAAATCACATTCTAACTCCAGTACAAACAGATTGTTTGCTGAAGTGGACAAAGTTTGCCAACTTTAATACTCTCCTTGACTTGTACTACTGGAGTATCATTTTTAATACATTCACATGTATCCCACTGACACACGTGACACAAAGTATTTGCTGTCTCATAACTTCAGCTGTGTTGCTTGATGTTGGAGAGATACACTGGAGGCCTATGCACACTGTTTATGGGGCAGTCTGGTTAAGACAGTGTTATTCTGTGATATGTAAGTTTTGTATTGTAGAGTTGTTGAACTGTGTGTTTTTATTTAATTATCATATCAAATTAGATGTTATCAGCCTACAAATGGGAGATTTGAAATGCTTTGTTCTTCATGAATAAGGAAAAAACAAACAAATACAAAAAAAACAAAGACAAAATTGTTTTAACTTTTTAAAAACTTGATTTATTTATTAGACTTTTGATGTTACAAAGCTGACTATAACACAAAGATGTATGTTGAAGGACTTGACTTCAGGTTGATTATCTAGCCTTGGCCAAACCCACCGTTTTCTGGCCTCTGTTCAAGATGGAATAGTACTGTCCGAGGAAGACATTGCCCAGGATCCACAGGTTGCTACCTTGACCACTGAAGCCAGTGAGGCAGCCATAGCTCTGGGACTAAGGAGGAGATGTAACAGAAAAAAAATAAATACAATTTAGGGAATATGTAGAGAAGTTATAAAACATACAGTGGGGCAAAAAAGTATTTAGTCAGCCACCGATTGTGCAAGTTCCCCCACCTAAAATGATGACAGAGGTCAGTAATTTGCACCAGAGGTACACTTCAACTGTGAGAGACAGAATGTGAAAAAAAAAATCCATGAATCCACATGGTAGGATTTGTAAAGAATTTATTCGTAAATCAGGGTGGAAAATAAGTATTTGGTCAATAACAAAAATACAACTCAATACTTTGTAACATAACCTTTGTTGGCAATAACAGAGGTCAAACGTTTACTATAGGTCTTTACCAGGTTTGCACACACAGTAGCTGGTATTTTGGCCCATTCCTCCATGCAGATCTTCTCGAGAGCAGTGATGTTTTGGGGCTGTCGCCGAGCAACACGGACTTTCAACTCCCGTCACAGATTTTCTATGGGGTTGAGGTCTGGAGACTGGCTAGGCCACTCCAGGACTTTCAAATGCTTCTTACGGAGCCACTCCTTTGTTGCCTGGGCGGTGTGTTTTGGATCATTGTCATGTTGGAAGACCCAGCCTCGTTTCATCTTCAAAGTTCTCACTGATGGAAGGAGGTTTTGGCTCAAAATCTCACGATACATGGCCCCATTCATTCTGTCCTTAACACGGATCAGTCGTCCTGTCCCCTTGGCAGAAAAATAGCCCCATAGCATGATGTTTCCACCCCCATGCTTCACAGTAGGTATGGTGTTCTTGGGATGCAACTCAGTATTCTTCGTCCTCCAAACACGACGAGTTGAGTTTATACCAAAAAGTTCTACTTTGGCTTCATCTGACCACATGACATTCTCCCAATCCTCTGCTGTATCATCCATGTGCTCTCTGGCAAACTTCAGACGGGCCTGGACATGCACTGGCTTCAGCAGCGGAACACGTCTGGCACTGCGGGATTTGATTCCCTGCTGTTGTAGTGTGTTACTGATGGTGACCTTTGTTACTTTGGTCCCAGCTCTCTGCAGGTCATTCACCAGGTCCCCCCGTGTGGTTCTGGGATCTTTGCTCACCGTTCTCATGATCATTTTGACCCCACGGGATGAGATCTTGCGTGGAGCCCCAGATCGAGGGAGATTATCAGTGGTCTTGTATGTCTTCCATTTTCTGATGATTGCTCCCACAGTTGATTTTTTCACACCAAGCTGCTTGCCTATTGTAGATTCACTCTTCCCAGTCTGGTGCAGGTCTACAATACTTTTCCTGGTGTCCTTCGAAAGCTCTTTGGTCTTGGCCATGGCGGAGTTTGGAGTCTGACTGTTTGAGGCTGTGGACAGGTGTCTTTTATACAGATGATGAGTTCAAACAGGTGCCATTCATACAGGTAACGCGTGGGGGACAGAAAAGCTTCTTACAGAAGACGTTACAGGTCTGTGAGAGCCAGAGATTTTCCTTGTTTGAGGTGACCAAATACTTATTTTCCACCCTGATTTACGAATAAATTCTTTACAAATCCTACCATGTGGATTCATGGATTTTTTTTTCACATTCTGTCTCTCACAGTTGAAGTGTACCTCTGGTGCAAATTACTGACCTCTGTCATCATTTTAAGTGGGGGAACTTGCACAATCGGTGGCTGACTAAATACTTTTTTGCCCCACTGTAAATAAGGAAAGGAATTCTTATCTGACTGATGTAGGCAGAGGCTGGGAGAGTGAACTGCTGTCCATTGATGTTAAAGGTCACATCAGGCATTTGGTCAATGTTGTTGCAGCTGACCATGTACTGATGGAAAAGGAAAGTTAAAATAAGCTGCCTGTAAAATATGTAAATTTTGAAGAGTATCAGTTTCACCAGACCAAGTGGTACTTCACTCAACATATTTCTCCATATTTTTTGTTTTTTAGCACTGACCTCTCCATTCTGACTTCTTGCTCCCAGCCAAGCATTGATGTTGTCAATGTCACTTTAAGGTCCAACAATCAGAGAGGTTCCAGTGTCCACAATAGCCTCACAACCACCATTACAAGCCACAGCCTGACCATTACCAGAAACACTGTAATGGACAACACAGTATGCATTAGGAAAGAAACTTCTTTGGCAATATAGCTCTATCATGATTCTGAAACAAATATAGGGCTGTAACTTTTGGTTTTACCTGTCAACTGTGATCTAACAGTACAGTTCTTTGGAGAGAGGAATCCAGGTGGAATTGAGTACAAATTAATATATGAGGCATCTATAGATAATTTCCAGAGTCAGGTAGAATCCCGCATAATACTTATGAGCTCAGATACAGGGAGAAGAGGTTCTGGTCAGTCAACCCTGCATTCATGTTATCAAACACAGGTGACGCACCAGAGGCAGACTTGGGTAGGCCAGACCAAGGATACCATCAGCCTGCATGTACTGCATGAAAGGGGCCTCAGTTTGGCTCAAACTAAAGATCTGATTTGTCACAGTCAGACCAGCAACCTGCCAACCAAAGATGAAGCCAGTACAGTTTGAAACCAATGGTGATGGTTTTTTGAAAAGTTCTTTTTCATACCATTCTATTGATCTCCATTTAAAACCAAAACCACTCCAAATGTTATTTAAAGAATCACATGTGAAAAACCCCTTCATTTGTGTTTTATATGTTCAGATTTCACATTCATAAATACTTTTTGAGGCAATCGCAGTTTTTACTGTGAAAGCACTGTAATACCTTTACAATTACTATTAAACAAGTGAAAGTTCTTTTCCCTGGTTTATAAAAATATTTTGGAGCAATACTTTCAGGCTAACATAGTTTTTATTTTGTAGGGATTATCATGGCGTTTTTTCATCTTTACATTTACTGTTAAACAGACTGATGTTTTGGGGTTGTTTTTGCTTGTTTTAAAATTCTCACCGTCACAGTGTCATATCCCAAGAAGCCAGTCATGCTGCCAGTGCCATACGTCATACTGAGAGGTCTGCCATACTGTCTGTATGTGCTGCTCCTACCAGGGTCAAAAAGAAAACACAGTTTATGGCAAAATGCTGTACCTCAGTTCTATTACCTAACTACCAAATCCTAAATATAAAAACCATCCATCCATAATCTGAGTTCTGATAACGGGGGCAGCAGTTTGAGCAGAGAAGCACAGACTCTCCCCACTCTGGCTACCTCTTCAACTCCAAGCCAGCCAAGAATTATAATCTCTCCAGCAGCTCCTGGGTCTTAACCAGAGTCTCCTCTTTGTAGAAGATACTTGAAACAGTTCACCTACATTGTGTGTCTATTAGAAATGTCTCAATCTTGCACACCAGATCAGGCTCCTTCCCCACCAGAGAAATAACATGTACCACTAGTTAGTTTATTGGAAGTGCCAGTCATCATCACCGAACCCCTACGGCCCTAACCTGGGCCAGACTCCAGGGTGGGACCTTGGTAACTCAGTCTTGGGAACTGTAAACTGGACCCTTGACCCTTATATTTTTTTTTTTTGTCATTATAAAGGTTTTCAGAATCACTCTCTGACTTTGTGTGGAAATGCATTATGTAATCATAGATTTACATACTGCAGGCTGCACTGTTGCAGTAGATGGAGGGAACCCACAGGTTAGATGAGCCAGGGTCAAAGATGACTTTAAAGGACTGAGGTGGAGTTCCAATTGAGATGACTCCATAGTAAGACAACTGGAGAAGAAGAGGAGACATGAAGGTATACTCTCAAGACGTTTGTCATGTTCTCTGTATGTTGATATGCATGTTCAACGTTTAGATGATGTTACTCACACAAGCATCATTGGTCATGGATTCAGGGCCCACAGCAAAGCTCCTATCAAACTTGGCCATGGCATTGTATGGGTATTTTTGCCTATACTCCTCCCATAGACCCTGTTCCTCCAAGACCACCCTGGCCCTCTTACCCTTTTCCAGAGGGATCCTAGGAGTCATCAAAGGGAGCAAATTACATTTTGCCCATTAGGATACATTTAGAAAACTTTATTGAGCTGTGAACAGATGTTTTTTCATACCAACACCCTCTTAGAACTGCATATATAAATATTTTATACTATACGTATCTTATATTGCATATGATAGATGGCCATGTCGATCTATTACTATTTTTATTTCAAATAGTAAAAGTAAAAAATAAATAAAAAGAAGAATGAAATGAATGAAATATAGTTTGGCTGACTTACTGAACGAGGCAATCAGACAGTGCCACCATGGCAAACACAGCAAAGGCCCACTTTATTGTTTCAACTCTACCGTCTACTGCAATAGAAGATAATGTATATAAGAACAACAGAACACTTTACTCCTGTAGTCAAATATTAGGTGTACAACCCTGTTAATGGACGTGTATGTAGACTCTAAAGCATGATTGCACAGAGATGCACTCTGCATAACCCTAACCCATATTTTTCACATTAGGCTAAATCCTAAAACTTTCTATTGAAATGTAAAGAGGTGTTTTTTCATATCAGCAACCTCTTAAAAGTTTTACTATTTATGCTTCTTTTATTTTAGCGGACCTGACAGTGTGTCATATATGTCTGTAACTGTTTAAGAGAAGGCTGTAAATGGATGATTTATAGTCTGACTTACTGAACGAGGCACTTGGAGAGTGATACCATGGCAAACACAGCAAAGGCCCACTTCATTGTTTTGACTCTGCCCTCAACTGCAGTAGAAAACGATGCATATCAGACCAGAAAACTTTACTAAAATAGTAAATGTACAACTTTGTGGAAGGACCTATCTGTAGACTCTAAAGCATGAGTGGCATATATTTTCATACAGGTAGAATGATATTTTTATGTAATCCAATAAAATAATTAAAAAATAAATAAATCTCATAATATATAGCGCTTTTATTTACTACATTTATTTAAAAAGTGAAACAAAGTCTACATATGTATGTGTGCACCAAGTCTCACCAAGTCTCTGTGAAAGCGATAGCCAATCCTTTTTTTTAAAGGTCATCATCATTGTTCTGAAGTCCATAGGAATAGGACTCCCCAGGAACCTACGCCAGGATCCTGTTTGTGGACTTCAGCTCTGCCTTCAACACCATCCTTCCAGACCATCTCCGAGACAAGCTTTCCCAGATGAATGTGCCTGACCCCATCTGCCGGTGGATCACTGACTTCCTGACGGACAGGAAGCAGCATGTGAGGCTGGGAAAGAATGTCTCGGACTCCCGGACTGTGTTCTTTCTCCTCTGCTCTTCTCCCTGTACACCAACTGCTGCACCTCCACCCACCAGTCTGTCAAGCTAATCAAGTTTGCAGATGACACCACCGTTATTGGGCTCATCTCTGACGGGGATGAGTCTGCCTACAGGAGGGAGGTTGAACGTCTGGTGTCCTGGTGCAGCCACAACAACCTGGTGCTGAATGCCCAGAAGACAGTGGAGATTATTGTGGACTTCAGGAAGCACACAGCCCCACTCCCCCCCATCATCCTGACTGACACCCCCATCACCTCTGTGGACTCATTCCGCTTCCTGGGTACCACCATCACCCAGGACCTGAAGTGGGAGCCCACCATCACCTCCGTCATCAAGAAAGCCCAGCAGAGGATGTACTTCCTGAGGCAGCTGAAGAAATTCAACCTGCCAACACGGACGATGATGCAGTTCTACACTGCAATCATCGAGTCCATCCTCACCTCCTCCATCACCGTGTGGTACGCTGGAGCCACTATCAGGGACAAACAGAGACTGCAGCGTGTTGTGCGCTCTGCTGAGAAGGTGATTGGCTGCAGACTCCCATCTCTGCAGGACCTGTACACCTCCAGGACATTGCGGCGTGCAGCTCGGATCTCAGCTGACCCTTCTCACCCTGGACACAGTCTGTTTGACCTGCTCCCCTCAGGCAGGAGGCTCCGGTCCATTCGCACCAGAACCTCTCGCCATAAGAACAGTTTCTTCCCCTCTGCTGTTGGACACATGAACAATAACCATATGACTGTTCCCGCTACTAACACATGACCCTACGCTGTGTTCACTGCATCATTCCATGTTTGGCACTGATCACCACCTGCACTCATGTATATATCTTTCTACGTAGCACTCTTAATTCTTATTCTCATGTATATATCTCATGTATAGCTCATGCACATATCTTTCTACGTAGCACTTTTAATTCTTATCCCTACTTTTATTTTTTCATGTCTATTTAAGTGCTATTTATGACACTATGTTTGCACTGAAGCACCGCAGCAATTTCCTAATGTTGTAAACCTGCTCAACATTTGGCAATAAACCCCTTTCTGATTCTGATTCTGATTCTGATAAAATGGAGCATGATAAAAGGCCAGTGATAAGTAGCTTTGGTTTTTAGGAGCTTTTATTTTGAATATCTAATCCACTTCCTTTAAAACCTGTAAGCCCTCAAAACTTTGAATGACAGTCATATAATGAAGTATTGGCTTGAAGATGTGAGCATGTTTTTTGTGATGAATAATAGCTGTGTTTGAATGGTCCTGATAAACAGAGGGCACACTGACCCTCTTAAACACTCACAGAATCGGCCTTGATGAGTTTTAGCCTGAAAAAGAAAGGGTGGCATAGCCAAAAAGCTATGTTGCTATGGCAACCACAATCAGTGAGAAGAGGGAGAGGTGCGAAAACCCCTCGTCTGCATGAGAGGGAGACACAAAAAGACACAAACATGGATTTCCCTCTCAAACAAAAGGTTATGAAGAGAAAACTACAAATCATAATGAAATATTCTTTCACGTGGCAGCAACTTCCCGAGTACAAAATACTCTTGATCAGAGGGAAGTTGAAGCAGCACAAACATAGCACAGTTGATTGACACCAGTTTTGTTTGTTTCCGTTAATGTGGGGGGAGCTGGTTGACCTCTGATGACCTCTAGAAACTTTTATTAATATCTTTTAAATGATAGCAGCACAAACAACGATTTTTACAGCACAAACGTGTGACACCACTTTTGTTGGATTTGAAGGTGGGGCCAACTTGACTCTGAGTCGCAGTGTAAAGACAGCCAGTGCTTCTGATTTTCAGCTGAAATTTGTGGGCTACGTTCTGTAAGAGTGTGGAGAATGGAGGAGGTTAAGTTTTGGTGACATTCATGAGAGAACTATAAATCCTAATTCACACCATGGAGACCTGCTCCAAAAAGCTGACGTAGATGTTGCTGGTTCTAAGAAATAAGCACTTCAAGTTTCAGAACATGTTTACCGCCTTCTTGTTTCAGTATAGAAAAAGAAAAGGCTCTTAAAAGTGCGTCATCTCGCCCTTGGAGTCATCTTGTCCCCTTTTTGGCCCATCACAGACATCGACCTGTTTTCCCTGCGGACATACTGATGGGATTCCTGATCGTGCTTCAGTAAGAAAATTGTTTATGTTCGTGGTGTGATGTGATGTGCATGTAGAAACTGTTTTGATGTGCTTGGGTAAAAAATGATTATTTTGTCGCTTGACGCGGTGCTGATTGCACCAGCCGACTGCGCCACGCAGAGTCTCTGACTTGAGCTTGTTGGTCTGTCATCTGACTCACACAGGGTCTCCTCCACATAGCCTTCATTTACAAACTGCTTTATCAAACCAAACATTACAGCTGACAGCTGGATTTTCCTGTTTCAGTGCCACCAGCCAAACAACAAAGAACCACTTACTGCTTAAGAGACAGAGAATAAAAATGGACAGTATATCATCAGTTTCTTAACATAAAACTCACTGTTGCAGCAAGTGTAAAAAAGTGATCCCCTTAAACTAACTTTTAGTGCTATTGTCGTTATTTTGCCACATCTTTACCTCTCAGACCGATGTGGATGAAAACAGAGGTTCTCATATTTTTCTGGAATTCCCCTCTTCAGAGTTTATTAACAATTAAAAACTATCCAAACTGGATTTTACTCTTAATAGATTTTATATATGTAAGTCTCCAAAGCATTAAAATACTTTAATGTCACTTAATATTTTTCACTTTATTATCGGCAGCCTCCCTAGGATAACCACATTAATACATCCCAAATGAGGGACATGGAGTGTGTTTGTGAGTTTGTAATGCTCAGAGGTGGTCCCAGTTTGTTTTCTTGGCTGATGTAAAAATAAATGCACAAATAAATAAAGGCCATATACACAAAGAGAGTGATGAAAAAGCTGAATTCAGTTTTTAAATACATACAATAAGCATAAATGCAAGCAGACGTTTGTTCAGCATTGTTCCTGCACATGTGTAAGAGCAGTGCATCCTCCAGGGCGGCTGTAGCTCAGTAGGTAGGGAGTGGGCCATCTACCAATCAGATCAGTGATCACTAACTTAATGCTAAAGTATCCCTGGGCACTAAACTGATCCCTGAATCGTTTCACGTGTTTCCCCTGGAGTCAGAGTGTGTGAGTATTAGGTTAAACGTGCTTAGGCGTAGAAAAAAAATCACTTGTATGAATGTTTGTGAATGAGCCTTGCAGTAAAGAAAGCACTTTAAGTTCTAGAATTTAGTATAAAAGTACTACATAAATACCAGTAAATGTAATCCCCTTTTCACTGTAATTACAGATGCAAGCCTGACTTTGGTTTTCAGTATGAAATCATCCAAGATGAACGCCTTCCTAGCTTTTAGTGAAAGCCAATACTAGAGTCAATCCTAGAATACAAGAGTATAAAGTGGTACAACTAATTCATCTTCATTGGCTCAACGCTTCCATATCCCCACCATAGGCTGAGTGTACTCAGGTTAAACTGTCTTGTGAACGCGCATAGACTTCATTTGAGTTTCATGGGAAAAACAGGAAAAGGGGTTTGGAACATGAAATCCCTTTCAGGTGAGATAAAATAAGTCACGCAGATGAAAAAAAAGAACATACAAACAAAAATCCCAACAAATGTCTTCTACTTTCAACCGCTCGCTTTAGGGTCACCGTCTGCCCCCATCTCATCCATATATCCACTATAATTTGTCTGCATCTCAGCTTTGCCTCTAACTTTGTCTCCAAACTGCTTAACCTGAGCTGTTATATGTTATATATATATTTCTGTGTGTGTGTTTGTGTATAAAGTTATGTTCTCTTTGATAAATTCCTACGCTTGCAAATCTTTGATGTTGTAAAAGAGGGAATTTTCTCATTCTTGACAAAGTGAACAGATAATAAATGACATCTGTAATCAGTACATCAAGATCGTTCTCTGTTATTCTCTTAAGCCATCAGGTTTGATGAATAGTTTGGCCTACAGGGAACAAAGTTTGCTGACTTTATGACTCAGCTGAACTCGTACTACGCAAATGCCGTGTTTTAGAATGTGTGGTTTGGGGTATTAGCATCCTTGGGTGGTGGATCCAAGTTTTTGAGTGAACTGATGTTGTTTTTAGAAAGTCAAACTGGCTTCAGGATCACCCCTATGTATCTGCTATATTCTACTTCTCTTAAGCCATCTGGTTTCACGAGCAGTCTAGCATACAGTGAACAATGTTTGTTGACTGTTCAGCTACATAGGTGTCGTGTTTTTAACTTCTAGTTTTGTCACTGACGCATGTGGGAAAAGTAATTGTTGTTTCATAGCTTCAGTTGTGTTGCTCAATGTTGATCATTCTGTTGTAGGCTTCAGTGGTGCTGTACATAGAAACATTTCCAAACAAATGTATTTTTTGGCACATTGCTATTTGTACATATTTTAATGATTAAGTGGAGTCACATCCTTAATCCTGACAGTACACAAATATTGTTCTCTGTTATACTCTTAAGCCATCAGGTTTGACGAGTCTAACGTATACGGTGAACAAAGTTTGTTGATTTTATGACTCAGCTGAAATTATGCTTTGTAAATGTCTTTTTTTTTAGCATTTATAGTTTCCCCATTGACACATGTGACCAAAGTATTTGCTGCGTCACAGCTTCAGCTGTGTTGTTCTGTGCTGTTCATTGTGTTGTAGGCTACAGATTAATGGTAACACAAACATGTACAGGTTCTTGAAGGACAGGGTGATTTCAGAGTAATTATATAGCTTTGGTAAAACCCACTACAGTCTGGTCTCTTTTAAAGATGGAATAATATTGTCTGATGACATCACCAGGTTCTCCAGGCTGTGACCTCCAACACTGAAGCCAGTGAGGCAGTCATGGTACTGAGACTAGGAGGGAGATGTAGCAGAAGAACTCCAGCTTTAAGGAACATGAGAAGTTAAAAAATACACATTTAATTAGGAAAGAAACATGGAAGAGTGAATATCCCACATGCTTGGACAGCATTCCACAGTAATGAATGCACAAACTAGTTTTTTAGCCTTACTTTGAGACAGGGTGTTTCTAACCTTAGCGATACTACACAAATGCAAGAAAGCATTTAAACGCGTTTGTTTAATATTCCCAGGGCGGCACGGTGGTTAGCACTGTTGCCGCACAGCAAGAAGGTCCTGAGTTCAATTCCTCCATCAGGCCGGGGTCTTTCTGTGTGGAGTTTGCATGTTCTCCCCGTGTTTGCGTGGGTTCTCTCCAGGTACTCCGGCTTCCTCCCACCGTCCAAAGACATGCAGCTTGTGGGGATAGGTTAATTGGATAATCCAAATTGCCACTAGGTGTGAATGTGAGTGTGAATGGTTGTCTGTCCCTATGTGTTAGCCCTGCGACAGACTGGCGAGTGGCGACCTGTCCAGGGTGTACCCCGCCTTTCGCCCTATGACAGCTGGGATAGGCTCCCGCGACCCTGAAAAGGATAAGCGGAAGCGAATGGATGGATGTTTAATATTCACCGAGGAAACGAGCCTGATTGAAATGGCTGTGAGATTCCTCACAGTGTGACTGGAGGCCAAGATAATGTCTTCCAGAGTAACTATCTGGCTTGATAACCTGTTTTTATGTCAAATTACAATAGGTTTTATCTCAGTTTTATCTGAAGTTAGAAGCAGAAAATTAGAGGGTTTTTTTTGCAGTCTAACAAATTGGTGTGTGCCATCTTTTTTTATTGGTAGATAAAGCAGATAAAGCATATGATGTTTGCTCTCATAGAAAACATCATGTTTGCACTGTAGTACTCTTTCTTGGCATGAAGCCATACTGCATCTCACTAATTTTCATCTAACTTCTTAACCAAGCATAAACAAGTCTTTCAGATAGCCTCATAGCATGGCATGCACTGGGTTCACCAATAGGACAGTTTAATCAAAAGATGAAGACTACTGTAACAAATGTGAAGGTGGGACAAAATGAAAACTAGAACAGCAGACCTGACTGTGAACAGGGTCAAAGGGCCCATTATTAAATCTTCAAATTGAGTAAAAAACCTTTGTCAATAGGGAAACTATGAATGCTAAAACACAAGATATATAATTAGCACAAATTTAGCTGAGTCATAAGTCAACAAACATTGTTCACCGTGGGCTAGAAAACTGGTCAAACCAGATGACTTGAGAGAGTATCCTGTACACAAATAAGTAAGGCTGTGATTTATAACTAATGACTTCATTTGTAAAAGAATAAGACAGTTCCTCTTTTATTCCTCACACACACAGGTGACTGTTGCTTATGTGCTGGGACAAAGTAGTTGCTGTTTCATAACTTTAGTTGTGTTACTCGGTGTTGTTCATTTGTCTTAGGCTACAGGTTTATTGTACGATATGCGGATTGGAGGAGAGATACAGTGGAGCTCTATGAACACTGTAATAGGTCAGTGAGGTTAACAATAAGTTATTCTGTTATATGTAAGTTTTTTATAAAGGGGTTGTTAAACTGTAGGCTTATTTGTATTATATTTGCATTTATATTAACAACGAAACTTTAGCAGAATATAAATGATGTTAAATGCCTAATACTCACTATTCACATAATCTTCTTTTAAGATCACCCATCCTCCATTTCTGTTCATATCTACACCATGGTAGAAGTCAGCCCTCTCTCTCTTTTAGACTTAAAGTCCCTACTCTTACATAAAAACTCCTGCCTTTCCTTCTCTCTGGCTCCCTCCTAACATGCCCCCCCCCTTTCTTCTTCCTTTGTCTTCTGCCAGCAGTAGCACAGTTTCCACCAGCACACTCTTGGCCAACAGTACCGGAGGCGGTCATTGTTAACCTGGCCCCTATTAATCTGGTATGGAAATTTTATTCTTTATGAACCAGAATTTGAAAGTTTGTTTTGACTAAGATTTTATGCCAGATGCTCTTCCTAATGGAACTATCCCCATTTATCCAGCATTGGTTCCACTGACTGGGTTTGTCACTCCAGCACTTACATGTCAGAATGTGTTGTTCCTTAAATTATCTCTATTCCTTCGGTTAGGTAACAATATAACATGTGTATGTAAAATAGTCCTAGGCTATGTTAACACTTAAAGCAAACACACAGAAGTACACACATAATGTTATGAGGGAACACTTTCTCTGTTCAAAGATGTGGAGCATAAAGTCCAATTAAACTGTAACATTCTGTTAATTAGGGATGTTTTCTAGTTTCCTGCTCTTTGCTATTTGGAATTTTTTTTATGTATAAGCTGACCTGCTGCTGCTCCTGCTTCTTGCCAAACAATTTCTTGGTTTATAATTTAATATTGCTATCTGAGGGACTTTTGCTTGTTCCTGGAGTGGATTTCAAACATATTGCAATGTCTGAATCAAATGGTCATGCCTTTATTCATCTGCAGAGCAGAATATCTACAGCACAGTGTCTTTACCACTTAGAGTTATAGAATGTTGTAAAGTACAGTAAAATGTTCATAAAATGGACAACAGCAAAAACGTGTGTCTTCATTTTGGTCATTTTTTTCAAATGATTCTGTTTTCCAGACACAGACATTTTTCTTCTATTGTGAGGTTTCTCACTCAGTCTCTGGTCCTTCAGAGATCCAAGCTTTCCTCTTTACTGGAATCCCATCCCCGATAGATCTTCTTAAGCCTTCTTCACTTTTGGGTCTGGGATTAAAAGCAGAATTTTCTTCTCCGTTTCCACATGGAGAAACTTCCAACAATTGGAATGTCCTCTGAGCAGCATCAGCTGAATGAGAGCTCCCAGAATGCCACGCTCTTCTTCTGGGGAACTTTTCAAACTGAGAAGCTTTTGAATACAATACACTGATTCCAGGTGTAGGGTCGGCAACTTCGCAAGAGTGCACAACACTAGCTGGCTGAGGTTGAACTGCTACTGACTCAAACTCGGAATAGGAGATATATGTATTGGGAAACATGTACACTGAAGGGACAGAGGACTGGAGTGTAGATGGCAGGGAGACTAGTAGCTTGGGATGATGGAGACTGGTCTTCCTGTGAGTAACTTCTCCTGTTATCCTTCCTTCATCTGCGCCTGTTGGTATTCCTAACTCTCCAAAGATTCTTTCACTTTTCTTCTCATAATTCATCCATGTCTTCCTTCTCCTGGTCTGAACCTCATCCAGTTTAATTTCTAGGTTGTAAATGTCCTCACTTATCTGGTTGACCCGATCAAAACGAGATAACAGAGCAGTAACACGGGGCAGCAGACTGTCTAGGTACTGCTGGACTTCAAAACCAAGCTCAGACACTGACGAGTCCTTAGACCCATTGGAGAGAGCCGAGGATAGAGGACGTGGGGACGAGAATGCGGAGGGCGAAGAAGGGGAGCAGGAATAAGAAACGGTTGAAGACAAGGTGGAGAGACAAGATTCCTGTGAAAACCTGGAAGGAGGGATGCCCATGCCTTTGAACTTCACCCTGTGTCTGAACTAGAAAGGGGAACAAATGTGCAGAATCAGTAACAACAGCTACAATTTTTAGTTACTCAGCCTTCCTGATGGAATGCTTCACATTTAGCAGTCTATTCACCTGTTTAGCCTTAGTGAGTCCCATCCATAGCTTGAGCCTTTTGATGAAGAACTCCACCATTTGATAGTCCTGAGGTTTAATGGTTGGATGAAACAACTCAGCCTGCTCTGCCCTTTAGAAGACGAAAGAAGATGGTTTATTAAAACTTAAGATCCCTCTGTGGCTCTATCTTCAGTAAATTTCAGCAAAACATTCAAAACAACATGCCATTTAACAAAACTTCCTATGATACAATGTGGCACTCAAAATTTTGTCAACCACTTATATTTTTGTGGAAATACAGAAATTCTTACTGAAAACATTACTCTATTATCACAAAAGTAATAGAAATTCAAAGATCACTTCAACAGTAAGGTGTGTAATACTGTGCAGGGTTACAAAGTGCAACTTCTTTGCAATGAAAGAGGTTTTATTTTTGCCATCGCCAAAGAACTTTATCCATTTGTGAAACACGGGGTTGGTACCATCACGGTTTGGTAGCGCTTTTGCTGAGTTTAGGCCAAGATAACATAACATCATATACAAAGCCATGAATTATGAGGTCTGCCAAGAATTTTCAAATAAAGATATCAGGACATCTATAACGTAATCGAAAAAGAAAGTTTGGCTTGCTATCAGCACTCAAAAGCCTGCATCTCTGATCTCATGGGTATTGCTGACTTTGGGATGTTTAAAAGATTTACAGATCATCTTCCTTTTTTTTTTCCCCCATTTACATTATGTTAAGGTTCAAAATATTGGGGATGGAGACAAGAGAAAAAAACCACAATAACAACACTGGTCCGGCCGGGTTAAGTCAAACGATGATTTTAATGAACACACGCGTGGGAGATGGACACCGTATGCAGACAGCCTCAGATCTCAAAATGGTGGAGCATTGCTCAAACTCTTATAGCCTCTGGTGCCTCCACCTTATCATAAAAAGCCTAAACATTCACATGCTTTCTCTCACACAGCGCCTGAGCTACGACCTTGGCTCCCTGTTTATCTGCTCCTGCTGAGATTGGGCAGAAAACCTCTCCAGTATATTCTGTTCTCTTCTAATCAGACAAATAAGGCGATGACTTTCTGCAAACAGTATTTCTTATAACTCAGCAGTATAATGCATCATAAACAATATCATTCATCCACAATAAATCAGCAGTCTAATGTAATGCAAATCAGTTTAACTAATGCAATAGTTATCAGCTTCTTCTAATTCAGGAGAATAATGCAAACTAAAACTACATAATAATTCACAATCTTTAATTAGGGGTATAACATGGCATAAAATAATATTATAATCTAACAATTACAATCAAATGAGCTGAACATAACCCGTAATACAAAATATTACTAGAACACAAAACTCAAAATGCTGGGTCAAAAGGACCCAGAACCGTGACATTATCTTTCTATCTTAAGATGGAATTTCTAGGTAACCAGACACCTAGAAGACTTTCACAGCTACAAATTGCAAAACATCAGATGTCAGTATGGCAAGATTATAAACTTGTTTAAGGCCTATAAGGGCTTAAAGGGCTATTTCTGTCTTTAAAACACAGTTTCTCAAGGGCTAACAACTTCGACAGTCTACAAAACTCTGTTGTCTTTGAAAAAAGAACAAAACATAACTTTGGTTAAAGCAAACATAGCATCTAAAGAAAGGTAATGTTGTGTACCTGTAAGTATGGATAAGAACAGCTCCACAGAGTCTAGCCAAAACCCAAACACCTCCTCCCATGAGAAGCAGCCCATAGAGAGGGCCCAGGATGGGGTGGACCTGGCAGATTTTTTGCAGGACGATCCGACCATGAAGAAAGGACAAGACTGAGACACTGGTGTCTTGTACTGACAGGAAACCTTCTACTGATTGTGAAAAAAGCTGAAACAAACCATATCAAATATCTTTCATCTCGCCTTTTTAAATATCTTTGCTTAAGCTGATGTTTTTCTGCTCATACCACATTCCCAAGGTGAGTGCAGAGCAGCATCAGCAGCAGTAGTAGGACAGCCAGAGCCAGCAGCTCCCTCCAGGCTCTGTGCAACACTCTGCCTATCGCAGCCCACCTCTGCACAAACCGTAAGGTTCCCAGCAGCTGGAAATGGGAATGAGTTGGGTTTTTTTGTTTTTCTTTTTAAATCAAAGTGAAATATCTGTGGACATGTGTTAGACAATACTTCACCTTTAAAACAAGCAGAGTGAGCAGGGTGGCTGCACACTGAGAGGACCTTTGTGACAGAAGGGCAGCACTGTGGAAGTTGATGAAGTTGTCTGGTTGGGACCGCAGCTAAATAGCACATAAAGGTTGTTGAATACTAATTTTGTTTTGCTTGGAGGATTTTTAAAATGTTATTCTTTACCTGGGAAACACATGACGACGCACAAGACAGGAAGCGGAGCTGCAGGATAGCTGTTGTCAGCAACAAGGCGGCAAGGAGCAGCTGGAACCAGTGATGGCATTGATGCAGATACTGGGTGCGCTCAGTGGCCACAGACCACAGCTCCCCAAGTACAGTCAGGAGAGCAGAGATGAGCAGAAGAATCTGCGGTATAAAGTCATTGGATTGGGTGAAGAAGTACTTTCTATTAACTATTAAGCTCTAAATACCAGATTATGGTGAAAGATTTTCATTTGAAAGACTGCAGGATTTGTTACCGGAAGTGCCGTCTGCAGGTCCAGTCCTGACACGGATAAAGGGATGAGGAGTGGATGGATAGAGAGACAGGATGTGATGGCTTGTGTCCGAGTCTGCTCAAGTTTTACGTACACGCACAGAAATAAAGCAGACTCTCTGTGGTACTGAGTGAACTCTATAGAAAGAGCTTCAAACCTGGAGCGAAGGAAAAGAAATCATCAAATAAAAACTCACCTTTTTATTTTTGTCCTTTTTTTGTCGACTGAATATGTAAATGGATGCAATTCGATAAGCGTGACCCATGCGTAAATAAAAGCTTTGAGTTCATCATTACGATGGAGGGTAAATGTTATGCA